>NC_052079.1:7104166-8395833 GCF_015852505.1 Tachyglossus aculeatus
GAAGTATAAATGAGAACATGCAACAGGGCTGTATTGTATATCCTAGAGTCTAGTAATCAAATGAAATCATTTTTCCAGCCACCTACCTCGTGATTTGATTTCTGTAGTTCTATTGATTTTTGTATTTGAGAGATTCCAGTGGCTTACAGCAATGGAAATGACTGCCCCAGTGAACAAAGGTGTGTTTGGAAGTGGCAGAGGGAGCCCTGAGAGATAAGTGGTCACCATCCTGCATTGTACCCCCTGAATTCCAGCCAGCCATCTTGTAATAGGTACTGTTTTTTTGATCAGTCAATCAGTGGCATTTATTGAGTACTTACTATGTACAGAGAACCGTAGTAAGCGCTTTGGCTCCCTTGGGTCACCAGAGAACCTGTTAAGAGTGTGGGTGATTTTAGGTTTGGGGGGGAAAACAACTCCATCATGGGCCTTCCTTACAGCGGGCTACTCCTACCCTTCTGGAAACCAAAGTAGGCAGCTCTGGAGAGTAGTCGTAGAACGGCTGAAGAGTGAGCACTCCTTGGATGTAGAATTAAATGATAATAATCATAATGG
This sequence comes from Tachyglossus aculeatus, assembly GCF_015852505.1. Classification (NCBI taxonomy): domain Eukaryota; kingdom Metazoa; phylum Chordata; class Mammalia; order Monotremata; family Tachyglossidae; genus Tachyglossus; species Tachyglossus aculeatus. The sequence continues at coordinate 7,104,722 of NC_052079.1, forward strand.
CATTTATTGAGCGCTTACTATGTGCAAAGCACTGTTCTAAGCGCTGGGGAGGTTACAAGTTGATCAGGTTGTCCCACGTGGGGCTCACAGTCCTAATCCCCATTTTACAGATGAGGTAATTGAGGCCCAGAGGAGTTAAGTGACTTGCCCAAAGTCACTCAGCTCACAATTGGTGGAGCTGGGATTCGAACCCTTGACCTCTGACTCCAAAGCCCAGGCTCTTTCCACTGAGCCACACAGCTTCTTGATTGATATTTTCTTCTTTACAAATCCATCTATAGTAGATCGTTTGTGGATACGCAGCTCTCATTATTTTTATGTTTCAGTCTTTGGGGTGACCCGACCCTGATCTGGAAAGGCCGATTATATTTTTAATGGTATTTTTTAAGTACTTACTATGTGCCAGGCCACTGGACTAAGCGCTGGAGTATATACAGGCCAATTAATTTGGACTCAGAGCATGTCCCACATGGAGCTCACAGTCTTCATCCCCATTTTACAGGTGAAGTCACTGAGGCACAGAGCAGTAAAGTGACTTGCTCAAGGTCACAGAGCAGGCAGGTGGAGGAGCCAGCATTAGGACCCAAGTCCTTCTGATTCTCAGGCTCGTGTTCTATCCACTAGGCCATGCTGCTTCTCCATCTATATTTAATAATAATAATAATGATGATGGCATTTATTAAGCACTTACTATGTGGAAAGCACTGTTCTAAGCGCTGGGGAGGTTACAAGGTGATCAAGTTGTCCCTCGGGGGGCTCACAGTCTTAATCCCCATTTTCAGATGAGGTAACTGAGGCACAGAGAAGTTAAGTGACTTGCCCAAAGTCACACAGCTGGCAAATGACGGAGCTGGGATTTGAACCCATGACCTCTGACTCCAAAGCCCGGGCTCTTCCCACTGAGCCACGCTGCTATTTAGTCACGTCCTGTGGCCGAGGGGATAGCCGGGCCCTGCCTTCTGAACCGGTGTTGAAGTCTCCCGCATCCTATAGCAGGGTCAGAAACGGGTCAGCATTACGGCAGACATTAATTGCTTCTGTGGCTCATTAGCATCAACTTGCTTCATTAACGTCTTGCCCCTTCTTCCCTCCACGGGTGTGTTGTTGTTGTGCCGGTGCCGGGCCCGAGCTCCACTGCGATGAGAGCCAGAGCAATTGAAAGCATGACTGGGAATATGCAGCGTTTCAAAGCGTTATCCAGTTTCCGTTACTCATTTCCTCCCGACAGCTTAGCTCCGTTCCGTGCTTCAAATCCTGGGGCCTGAGAGGAATTTGCAGCAGAATTATTCTTTCGGGCAAGGCCGAGTGATGCTTTCACCGGCTCTGGCTCCTCCCTCGTGTCTAAAGGAAATATACCTGGTTTGCGTCCGACCCGGCTATCTTGTCTCCCCCAGCTCTCGATACAGTGTCTGGCATGTAGTAAGTGCTTAACGGATACCGTGACGATGATGATGTTGGGGATATTATTGTCATCATCATCATCAATCGTATTTATTGAGCGCTTACTGTGTGCAGAGCACTGTACTAAGCGCTTGGGAAGTACAAATTGGCAACATATAGAGACAGTCCCTACCCAACAGTGGGCTCACAGTCTAAAAGGGGGAGACAAAACCAAACATACTAACAAAATAAAATAAATAGAATAGATATGTACAAGTAAAATAAATAAATAGAGTAATAAATATGTACAAACATATATATACATATATGTGTATATATGTGTGTATATGTATATATATGTATATATGTATGTATATATGTATATGTATGTATATATGTATATATATGTATATATGTATATCTATATGTATATATGTATATATGTATATATGTATATATGTATATGTACATATGTATGTATATATGTATATATGTATATATGTATATATGTGTATGTATATATGTATATATGTGTATATATATGTATATATGTGTATATATATGTATATATGTGTATATATGTGTGTATATATGTATGTATATATGTGTATATATGTATGTATATATGTGTATATATGTATATATATGTATATATGTATATATGTACATATGTATATATATGTATATATGTATGTATATGTATGTATATATATGTATATATGTATGTATATATGTATGTATATGTGTATGTATATGTGTATATGTATGTATGCGTGTGTATATATGTATGTATGCGTGTGTATATATGTATACAACATATATACATATGAAGTCTGGAGGAGTGCTGGTAATAATAATAATAATGGCATTTATTAAGCGCTTACTATGTGCAAAGCACTGTTCTAAGTGCTGGTAGGAGCGGAGGTGTGACTGGATTTATTAAGTGCTTACTATGTGCAAAGCATTGTTCTAAGCGCTGGTAGGAGCGGAGGTGTGACTGGAGAGTTCAGTAATCAACCAATAACATTTTTTGAGCACCTGCTGCATGCAGAGCACTGTATTAAAGCCTTGGGAAAATGCAGTACAATTAAAAATAATAACTGTGGTTTTTGTTAAGGGCTTACTGTGTTCCAGGAATTGTTCTAGGCCCTGGGTGAATACTAGCAAACTGTGGTGGACACAGTCCCTGTCCCACATGGGGCTCGCAATCTTAATCCCCATTTTACAGATGAGGTGACTGAGACAGAGGGAAGTTAAGTGACTTGCCCAAGGTCACAAAGCAAACTCGTGGCTGAGCAGGGATTAGAACGCAGATCCTTCCGACTCCCATGTCCGTGCCCTATCTACTAGAACATTCCTCTTAATTAGGAAACATGATCCCGGCCTTCAAGGAGCTTACGGTTTAGCGGGGGAAGACAAATACTAGGATAAATTACAGATAGGTGGAAAAACAGAATGTAAAGATGTGTTCTAAAGGGTTCCCTCCAGGTTAGGAGTATGGAATAATAATAATAATAATAATAGCATTTATTAAGTGCTTACCATGTGCAAAGCACTGTTCTAAGCGCTGAGGAGGTTACAAGGTGATCAGGTTGTCCCACTGGGGGGCTCACAGTCTTAAGCCCCATTTTACAGATGAGGTCACTGAGGCACAGAGAAGTTAAGTGACTTGACCAAAGTCACACAGCTGACAAGTGGCGGAGCCAGGATTTGAACCCATGACCTCTGAGTCCAAAGCCCGGGCTCTTTCCACTGAGCCACACTGCTTCTGTAAGTGCTTAGTGGAAGTGCTTAGGTCATGCAGAAGTGCCGAAAAAGTCAGTAATAAAAATAATAATGATGGCATTTGTTAAGCGCTTACTATGTGCAAAGCACTGTTCTAAGCGCTGGGGGGATACAAGGTGATCAGGTTGTCCCACGTGGGGCTCACAGTCTTCATCCCCATTTTACAGACGAGGTAACAGGCTCAGAGAAGTTAAGTGACTTGCCCGAGGTCACACAGCTGACATGTGGCAGAGCTGGGATTCGAACCCATGACCATGGCGGTCCCTGATTACCTTGTAACTTCTCCTGTGCTTAGTACATTGCCTGGCACATAGTAAGCACTTAATAAATACCATAGGAAAAAAAAAAGAAACATTTCATTATGACTTTTGTTTCAAATCTGAGCCTCATCCCTCATCTAATAAGAATAACTCCGACAATGAGCACCTTTGGAAGGCTCCTGGTAGTTTTTGCACAGGTAATGTATATGCCTGTTTAATTGTTCAGTTTAGTGTCGAAAAGAAAAAAAAAGCATTTCTCCCTTTGCCTATACATGTTTTATAAATTTAATTTTAAGTCACTCCCATTACCAGAAAATGGTATGGCTATTTCGGTGATCTCAACCACTAAACATCACCACCCATGAGTATTTATTGAACTGTTACCTCATGCCGGGAAAAATTTTCACTAGTTTGAAAGTGCTTCCATGGATTATCAATACCTAGGTTCCACCGAAGCGCCACCAGCTGCTGTTAGCAAACACATCTCAGAGTGTGAAGGAACCCATTTTATGGGACTTTTAGAAAAGAAACAGCAATGAGACATTAGTTTTTGCATGCCATGAACAAGATTTCATGCAATGCTGAGCGTCGTAAAGCAGCCGAATAGCCCATTTTGGAAGTATCACCTGTAAATTGTTTTTATGCCCTTCTTGTGTAGAATGAAAGTCATAAACTGGAATATTGAAGTTTGTTGCATGTTCTCACTGAGAGTTAAACTGGTTGTTGCAGGTTTTATTAAACAGCAACCAATGTGTTCAGAAAGTTTAACCATTTACCAGCTTCTAGACTGTGAGCCCGCTGTTGGGTAGGGACCGTCTCTATGTGTTGCCGACTTGTACTTCCCAAGCGCTTAGTACAGTGCTCTGCACACAGTAAGCGCTCAATAAATACGACTGATTTACCCATGAGCCTCACCAATTCTCTTTTGTTATTCTCTGCTCTTTATTATTATGCTGTTTATTATTATTATTAGAAATAATAATATTTATTATTTTTATTATTATTATTATTATGTTATTCTCTAATCTTTTCTGCAGCACTTTCCTCTGACTTCTGGAACTTTCCTAACTCCAGAAGGATTTGCCTCTTGCTGAACTAAGCACCAGTTGGGTCAATGTGCCCGATATGAGAAGCAGTATGGCCTAGAGAAAGAGCACGGCCTTGAGAGTCAGAGGACTTGGGTTCTAATCCTGGCTCTGCCACTAATCTGCTCTGTGACGTTGGGCAAGTCACTTCTCTAGGCTTTAGTCCATTTGCAAAATAGGGAGTCAACACCTGTTCTCCCTCCTACTTAGACTTGGAGCCCCATTTGGGACCTGATTATCTTGTAACTTCTCCTGGCACATAGTAAGCGCTTAATAAATACTGTAGGAAAAAAAAGAAACATTTCATTATGACTTTTGTTTCAAACCTGAGCCTCCAGCCATGTAGAGGGAGTTTTCCCTACAGAAGCCCTTGTTAGGTTACTGAGGCACTCTGGCCTTATTTTTGACCCGCACTTAGTGTAATTCAGACAAACAATACAGAAATGGAAAAAGACAATATGTGGGGAACTCCAGACCCTCAAGTTTCAAAATGCCTTTATTTGTAACTCCACTCTGGCCACCATTTTTCCAAACGATTCGTACTGTCTCCCTCCCTCTCACCAGGAACTTGTGAACTGAGTAAAATCCAGCCTTTGACAACGTTCTTACTAACCATGCAAATATCAAGAGCAGCTAAAGGCAGAATCCATAATTATTAAATGTTTTAAATTTTTAATGATCTCACCATTTAGGGAAAGTGTGCAATTTTCCTTCACTCCCTTTTCAATTTATTGCCGTTATTTTTGGCAGAAGAGCTTTCAAAGCCAGTGACAATAAATTGCATATTAAAATAGCTAGGTTAAATGGTACCCATACACAAGGATAATCAAGAGATGCTAGCTAGCAATTACTCCAGCAGACATTATGCTGAATAAAGGATTTTGTCACTTATGATGTTATTGCATACCTTAGGTGTAACTCTTCCAACCATAATTGACAGTCGAAGGTACGGTATTGTTCAATTATAGCCTGATCCCATAAGTTCATTGTGGGCAAGGAACAAGTCTGCTAACTCTGTTATATTGTCCTCTCCCAAGCATTTAGTACAGTGATCTGCCCTAGAAGTCTGTAATAAATAATAATAATAATAATAATAATAATGGCATTTATTAAGCGCTTACTATGTGCAAAGCACTGTTCTAAGAACTGGGGAGGTTACAAGGTGATCAGGTTGTCCCACGGAGGGCTCACAGTCTCCCCATTTTACAGATGAGGGAACTGAGGCACAGAGAAGTTGTGACTTGCCCAAAGTCACACAGCTGACAGCTGGCAGAGCCGAGATTTGAACCCACAACCTCTGACTCCAAAGCCCGGGCTCTTTCCAGTGAGCCACGCTGCTTCCCAGCCACGCTGCTTTATCTGTACCTTTGGGGGCTGTTTTCTCGGCCCTGAAAGCACCATCCCTTCTACAGCTAGGAGATGATAATTTGTAACTCTCCCAAAGAGGTAGACATTTTATGGGGAAGAAAATGAGAAGTTCTGAATTCTATTCTATTTAGGTCCCTTAAGTGGTTGTCTAATCTACTGCCTGCCGAGCTCTAGGGACAAATCTCAGCTGGATTGAACAAAAGCAATATATTTAATAATTGTAATTTACAGGCTCAATCAGTTGCAGAGAGTGAGTTATAAAGGGGATTTAAAAATTTGCATGTTCAGCCGCTTAGTGGGATTCTGGATGATCAGGCAGACCTGAGTCCCGTAAGAGCCAAGGTTGGCAAATGGTATTCTGTTAGTCATTCTGCAGTGCGAACTGAGTGAAAATAGAAGTCGGAGAGTTCAAAGTTCAAATAACCTCTTAGGGGACAGTAGCGTTGTCCCTGTATGCACACGGTGATAGTTTAGCTTAAACCACCCCGCCAAAAGCAACAGAGCCTAATGTGTGGCTCAATAGAAAGAGCCCAGGCTTTGGAGTCAGAGGTCATGGGTTCAAATCCCGGCTCTGCCACTTGTCAGCTGTGTGACTTTGGGCAAGTCACTTAACTTCTCTGGGCCTCAGTTCCCTCATCTGTAAAACGGGGATGAAGACTGTGAGCCCCCCGTGGGACATCTGATCACCTTGTATCTTCCCCAGTGCTGAGAACAGTACTTTGCACATAGTAAGCGCTTAATAAATGCCATTATTATTATTATTATTATTATTATTATTAATGGAAGGAGTCCCAGCCTGGGAGTCAGAGGACCTGGTTTCTAATCCTGGCCCCTCCAGTTGCCTGCTGTGTATCCGTGGGCAAATCCCTTAACTTCTCTGTGCCTCAGTTTCCTCATCCACAAATGGGGGATTAAATACCATTTCTCCCTTCTACTTGGACTGGGAATCCCTTCAGGGGGAGGGATTGTGCCTGACCTGATTATCTTATCAGTATCTGAGCTCTCAGTTCAGTGCTTGACACATAGTAAGTACTTAATAATAATGGCTTAAGTACTTACTATGTCCCAGGCACTGTTCTAAGTGCTGGAGTAGATACAAGTTAATCAGTGTGGACACACTCCCTGTCCTACATGGGACTCACACTCTTAATCACCATTTTTCCAGATGAGGTAATTGAGGCATAGAGAAATGACGTGACTTGCCCAAGGTCACACAGCAGACATGGTGGAGCAGGGATTAGAACCCAGGTTCTTCTGACTCCCCGGGCCTGGGCTGTATTCACTAAGCCATGCTGCTTCTCACCATTATTAGAGCAGACACAACTTTAGTGAATGCCCCACAGATGTCAGGGGGTAATTTTTACTGATTTTGCTTTTCCTCCCAGTATTTAAGTCCGAGGTGACAGAGACCGCCCCGGTCTGCCTCTTTTTGAACAGGGAGACATCGGTGGCATACACTAGCATTCATGGTGGCAGATCAATTGCTACTATTTGTGGAAATAGCCCTTTGTTTTGAAATATTGGTAGTGGGGTTTGAGAATGTATGACTCCTAGGATAAAATGAAGGGGATTTTGCTGCAAACACAGGGTTGATTATCGCTAACAGAACTTGCAGCATTAAATTTGATTAGCGGCTCTCCAAACTCTCAAATCTTAACCCTGTTGTTTTCTACCCGACTGCTTCTTCCTTCCTCACAGATGGTCCTGACATGCTTCTGGGCCTCTGAATAAAAGAAATAATTTGCTTGTCACCCGTACCTGACCAAAGTTTCCTGCGAGAATTAATGGAAAGGACGATTTAGAGCCCATATTCATCGGGACAACAGGTGCTTGCTCCGTGCGACCTTTCTTTATGGTGTTTTAAAAAATGGTGCTTATTTGCATTATCTTCATGAAAAATTCCCATCGGAATGCTTCTTCACTGACTGACTTTATAGAAAGCCCATGCCAGCTTTTGCTGAAGTGAAGCATCCTTTAGGGTCTCATGGCCAAGAGCTGCCCATGTTCATTTATAAAGAGGAAAAAAAAAACCCTTTCCTCCCTTCCGGAGTTATCTTCCCAACACATCCAACGGACCTTGACGAACACGGCGCATAAAGCTTATTTTTACAGTGATAGTATCGGTATTCTGTTTCTGCCCAAGAATCTTTATCCTGGCTGAGCATCAGCTTCAAAGAAAATGATCTGAGACAATGTCACGGCATGCTCTGAATGGTAACTCACACCCCTTGCTTCATTTCACTAGGTTTCTTGAAGATGCCTCAAGCGACCTGTGGCTTCCAGTCGCCCAGGCAACTCATCCATCGGTCTTTGGGACTATTTCTGTGAGCGGCTAGATAGTATAAGAACTCATGCTTCTGGCTTAGGAGTGGGAGGTGCCTCTAGTTTTGCCTGCCTCTGCTCCCTTTGGTTTATTCTTCATTGATCCTGTTGCCTTCTTAGGGTTGCATGAGGGAAAGAGCTTGGTTCTGAGTTAGGAGACCTGGATTCTAGCCCCAGCTCTGCCACAAACCTGCTACGTGACCTTGGGAGAGTCACTTAGCCTCTTTGGGTCTTAGTTTCCTCAACTGTATAATGGGGATAAATACTGATTTCCCACCCTCTTCAGTTGTAAGCCCCACGTGGGTTGGGGACTGTGTCTCATCTGATTATCTTCTATCTATCCCAACACTTAGCTCTAATGAAGTGCTTAACCATAAAAGGAAGAAAATGGTATTTTTCGCCCAGTTGATGTGATCATTGGAGGTGGGAGTAAATCTCTACATGCGTGGAGGTCCTTTGGCAGTACCACACGGAATCAGACAACACTAATCATTCTGTGAGTAGAGGGAAACGGGCCTAGCCTGGGAAGAGAAAGGGGCTATTTCCTTTGGTTATTTACAACCATAGAGGAGGAGTTCTCCTTCCAGGAGAAATTAAAATGCGCAGGGAGAGACTTTAAACTTTCAAACTTCTTTCACTTCAGTTCAGTAGACTTTAAAAGAGGTACATCAATTCAAAGATTTCCTGTTAGTTGCTAGGTAATATAATAATAGGTTGTGGCTTTAGGGTACTGAAAGAGCTGACCTAACTTGCAAAGAAGCCGAATTTGTAGCAAACAGACTCTAGGAGAGCTTATCTCAACCTTACAGCTAAATACCATTGCGACAAATCGAACTTCGTCAAATGAAATGAAGCCTTGGGAGTAATTTTTGAGCCCTGTTGAATTCATTCCCCTCAGCCTCTTCACTTTGGTTTCTCCGTGGCGATTGGCAAACAGATCCTCTTCTGAGGACTGGAAATGCTCATTTCTGTTCACGCCATCTTCCGTCCTGTAAACCAGAGCGGGCGGTCATGTTAGCTTTGGGCTGGTTGGAAGCCCTGGAGAAAGATAGACATCTTCCAGATATCCATTTCGGAGGTAAAGGATGAGCATAAGAAGTTGAATGGGGCTGGGGTCAGTGACCTAATTGTAGGGGAGGAAAAGGCAGGGAAGATGTACAAAGAGCCAGTCTGGCAGGGTGAAGTAACGAGCATCAGTCAGTGGTATTTGAGTGCTAATTGTGTGCAGAGCACTGTACTAAGCACTTGGAGAGTGAGAGAAGGGCAGATACCCTCTCCCTCCACGTGCCCTCTGTACTCGCCCAAAGAAGTCTAGGATACCTAGTCCCAAGAACCTTTCCAAACGAGGACCCCGGGGAGAAGACTGCAGTGGCAGCAGGACACATTTCTTTTTGATACTAATTGTTCACAATACTTCCTTCTCTTTTTCCAAACTTAACAAGGAAGCAAGGTGACCCAGTGGTTAAAACAAGGGCCGAGGTTCTCATCACATGCGCTATTTACCTGCTGATTACCTTAGGAAAGTCCCATAAGTTTTCTGTGTTTGTTTCCTCAGCTGTAAAATGGGGATTCAATACCTGAGGGACAGAGATGATGTCTGACCTGACTATCTCATATCGATTCCAGCGCCTAGTAAATACTATGATTATTTATACATTCAATTGTATTTGTTGAGTCCTTACTGTGTGGAGGACTGTACTAAGTGCTTGGGCGAGTAAATACAACAATAAGCAGACCCATTGCCTACCCGCAGTGAGCTTACAGTCGGGGGGGTGGACAGGCAGACATTAATAAATAAAAATAAATGACAGATATGTACATAAATGCCGTGGGCCTGGGAGGGGGGAAGAACAAAGGGAGCAAGTCAGAATGACTCAGAAGGGAGTGGGAGAAGAGGAATGGGGGGCTTAGCCTGGGAAGGCCTTTTGGAGGAGATGTTCCTGCAATAAGGCTTGGGGGGGGGGGGGAGATTATTATTAATAATAATTAATAATCAGTAATTCATTCATTCAATCATATTTATTGAGCACATACTGTGTGCAGAGCACTGTACTAAGCACTTGGGAAGTACAAGTCAGCAACATATAAAGATGGTCCCTACCCAACAACGGGCTCACAGTAATGATAATGATTATTATTAAAGAGGCTCATTCCTCAGAGATTCTGTCTTTTAAATCTTGGATAATTTCGGACAGCCTAAAATGAAGCTTTTCGTTTCTTTTTCTTTCCTGGCACCCTGTTAAATATGGCATAGTTATTTATCTCTGTCTTCCTAGCAGGATTAGAAACGAAATCCATATTCCACTAGAATGTGGCCTGTCTTTCTAAAACTCTGAATATTATGTGATTCCATTGTGTTGCCTCTCTTTGTTCACTAAAGGGACCAGGCTTTTGGAGCTCCGGGCCTTTGACCGGTTAGTCTCTGCAGTGAGACTCAAACGAGGAATGTTTCATTAGTTGTTGCCTGAGCTATTCTGTTCCCCAGTGCTGCTGCAGAGAAAGGCCAGGCATGGGTATATTGTCACGAACTGCATACCGGCGGAGACGGACTGTCCTAGCTGATGTTTGTTTCATATTTTTTTTTCCCAGTCACTACTTCTGGTATTTTAAAGCATGCCAATATGCAACGTAACAGGGCTGTAATGAACTCAAGAGGTTTTATAATTAATGTAAAACGCCTTCGGATTTCAAACGTCTAAGAAGGCACTATTCTTGAATAGAATTTTCCATTTCGATCCAACCCCCCTGCAGAACTCATTATTGTGCTGGGAACAAGAGAGTCAGGTGAAATGGAGGAAATTTGACGGCTCACCATTAGAGCACAGCCTTTCCCAATCTGGCCACAGAGCTTTGGAAAAATGGTGCCTTTCCCCAGTAGCTCTGCCTGGATCTACCAGTAGCAGGCTGCCTTGAACTTGGAAAAAATGCCCTCCAAATTGCCGTCTAGCTTTTCAGCCACTCAAAAAGCGCGATCATTTCAGACAAAGCCGACCTCCCAATTAAGGCAATGATCTCTTTGCAGAATCTTCCCTTTGATCCACTCTATTAAATCAGTTAAACAGTGGGTATCCTCTAGAACTGTATCGAAGTGTTCATTGCATTTGGAAAATACTGTTCTACTGGAAAGTTCACAAGAGAGACTTTGGGGTGAAGTACAGAAAAATCCCAAATTTACAGACAGGATTCTGGACTATGAGTGAAAGAGCATCATCATCATCATCATCAATCGTATTTATTGAGCGCTTACTATGTGCAGAGCACTGTACTAAGCGCTTGGGAAGTACAGATTGGCAACATATAGAGACAGTCCCCAACAGTGGGCTCACAGTCTAAAAGGGGGAGAATCACAGGGCATTAAAGTCGTAGGGTTTTTTTTCCCCCAGGGCCAGGCATCTTAAACAATTGTTTTCGTTCAGATATATTTTTTTAACTTCTCAATGTGATGTTAAGGATTTTTTTTTTGACAAGTGACCTATTTTTTGATTAATGAACTGAAAAATATGCTCTTCTCTTGCTGGAAGTTATGAGTTATTTTTGTCTTCCTATTTAATCCTGAAAATGTGGCATTGTGGAGATGTGAAGGGCAAAAATATCCTCCATCAAGTTTGTGAAATAATGGGGCTATTACTTGTGGAAGGACTTATCGCTTGGTATGCGTGCCTTTATTTTGTTTTAGAGAAGCAGCGTGGCTCAGTGGAAAGAGCACGGGCTTTGGAGTCAGAGGCCATGGGTTCAAATCCTGGCTCCACCAATTGTCAGTTGTGTGACTTTGTGCCTCAGTTCCCTCATCTGTAAAATGGGGATGAAGACTGTGAGCCCCCCGTGGGACAACCTGATCACCTTTTAACCCCCCCAGCGCTTAGAACAGTGCTTTGCACATAGTAAGTGCTTAATAAATGTCATCATTATTATTATTTTGTCTGCAGAAGGCAGATAATACAACTGCTAAAAGGTTCAGGGATAGTCAGTAGAAAGCGGTATGAGTTTCAGTGTAACATGGTGGCATACCCTTGAGGATATTTCATTTTTCTGGTCATAGGCGCATTATGTAGAGATCTGAAACTTTGGAACAATTGCCATTATCAAGCAAGGAGGAAGATGTTTGAGAGGAACCCTGACAGTAGTAGAGGTATGAGGAAACCTCCATGGGAAAGAGGGTGTTGGGTGCATTTGTCGGCAAGGCATTTCAATCAATCGAATGATCGTATTTATTGAGTGCTTACTGTGTGCAGGACACTCTGCTGAGTGCTTGGGAGAGTCCAACATTAACAGTATAGCAGACAAGTCCCTTGCCTACATCGAGCCCACTGGTTAGAGGAAGAGACAGATGTTAGTATAAACAAATAAATTATGGATATGTACATAAGTGCTGAAAACTACTTTAATTTCTGAGGTTTTATTTTTGCCTGTTTTGAAAAGCAGCCAGAATATCAAAGTACACCATCACATTGTAAGGCTTAATGCTTCCTTATTCTTTCCGGGGCTAGTTCAATCAACCAGTAACATTTATTGAGCATCTGCAGTGGGCAGAGCACTGTAAGGAGTTCATAGAGAAGCAGTGTGGCTCAGTGGGACAAGCCCGGGCTTTGGAGTCAGGGGTCATGGGTTCGAATCCCTACTCCGCCCCATGTCTGCTGTGTGACCTTGGGCAAGGCACTTAACTTCTCTGGGCCTCAGTTACCTCATCTGTAAAATGGGGATTAAGACTGGGAGCCCCACGTGGGACAACTTGATCACCTTGTATTCCCCCTCAGCGCTTAGAACATTGCTCTGCACATAGTAAGCGCTTAACAAATGCCATTATTATTATTATTATTATTATTATTATTATTATTATCCCTCCCCTTGAGGAGCTTAAAATCCAACAGAGAAGAGAGTCCCGAAAATAATTTTCAGGGAGAAGGAATAAGGAAAGTAGTTAGGGAGAAACAGTACAGTGCTGTGCACAAAGGAGTCACTCGATAGTCTCTATGTATCTACCCCAGTGCTTAGAACAGTGCCTGGCACATGTTGAGCACTTAACAAATGCCATAATTGTTGTTATTATTATTATTAAGTGGCTCTACAAATACAATTGAGAAATACCACAATAATGATGATAGTAATAATGAAGCTGATAAAAGTAGGCAGAAGATGGGCTCACAGCTTCCCAGTCTGTCACCAGTCAGCCAGTTGTATTTATTGAGCACTTACTGTGTGCAGAGCACTGTACTAAGCGCTTGGGAAAGTACAGTACAACAGTAAAAGGACACATTCCCTGCCCACCACAAGCTTACAGTCTCCAGTCCATCGCCTGCACCCTGCTGGATAGGGGGTGACTTGGAGCTGCCTTAACACGCACAGGACCCCCAACCCCCTGTTTTCCAGACAGTCAGGGTGTCCAGCCTGCATGGAAATACCCATAAAAATAAAGGACTGAAATCCAGGAGGGCTACAACATTGGAGAGAGTTTAGGCTGCTTCTCCCTCTATAAGCTCATTATGGGCAGGGCACTTGCCTGCTAATTCTGTGCTGTTGTACTCTCCCAGGCGGTTAGTGCAGTGCCCAGAGTAAGCGCTCAATAAATACCACCAATGAATTGATTCTTCCCTAAGCTGAGGCTGTGACTCTTTGGGACCTGGGTTCCTCCTGCAGACCCTGGAGAGAAGAGATGAAAGCAAGGAAGTACACAGATGGGAGGATGGAAGAGGAAAAGGACAAGGGCTTGGGGTATATTTGCACCTCTTCCAGGAAAGGATGCTGGGATTGCCTCCAAATCAGGCTCTTGCCTCAGGCCCAGACATAAATTACTGTGCCATCATGGAAAAGGGCTCTTGATTGTAAAAATGCCGGCCGTTCTTCAGTCACTGAGTCTGTAGTGAATGTTTGCTGTGTGTAGAGCAGGCCACAAAGTAGACATAGTCCTGTCCTTGAGGAGCTTCCATTTTAGCGGAAGTAGTGATTTGGTTCTCCATTCCAGGTCTGTCCTGTTTCCCTCCCCACTCCCCACAGGGCCTGTGCTGGTATATGCAGGGAGTTACCCCACGCTCCGCTAGTCTCTAGGAAAGTGTTTAAAACCTCCAATTTCTATGACATTTTCCTCTTTGTTTTGGACAAATTCAGTCATAAACTCTTGATAAAATCGATTGCCTTGCCTAGATCTATCAAGCTTGTCTCCTTGTTATGAAAGGAAATTGGATTAATCTGACAAGACCTGTTCTCTTCAGATATCTTCAAATTCACTTAGTGATGATTTGTCCCAACTATCCGCAGTGAAAACTATTAACTCATTCTGTTGTTGCAGCAATAACAAAAAATTGTTATTAACATCGGTATTTCTAACTACATTTTATTCAGATGTAACAGATGGTCATCTTTTGCAGACAGTTTGGTGCCATTTGAGCATGCAAATTGAGTCCCTATTTCACAATCTATGCTAGCATAATCTAAGCGCTGACCCCTAATGTGAATTTTTTTTTTAAATGGAATTTGAGCACTCACTATGTGCCAGGCATTGTACTAAGTGCCGGGGTATATCCCATGTAAACAGGTTGGGCACAGTCCCTTTCCCTCATGAGGTTCAGAGACTAAATAGGGGTGAGTAGGATTTAATCCCCATTTTAGAAATGAGGTAATTGAGGCCCAGAGAAGTTAAGCGACTTGCCCAAAGTCACACACCAGGCCAGTGGTGGAGTCAGTATTAGTACCCGGATCCTCTAACTACTAGACTCATAGTTTTTCCAGCAGGCCACACTACTTTGTTGTATTTTAAGTAGGAAATCAGTGTGGCGTATTGGAAAGAGTATGGGCCTGGGAATCAGAGAACCTGGGTTCTAATCCCTGCTCCACCATTTACCTGCTCTGTGACCTTGGGAAAGTCATTTAATGTCTCGGTGCCTATTACCTCATCTGTAAAATGGGAATTAAGATTGTGAGCCTTATGTGGGTCAGTGCCTGGCACATAGTAAGCGCTTAAAAAATAGCATGAAGAAAATACATGTTCAGGATAGGGGATTGTGTAATATCCACATTGTCTGATCATTGAGGGGTGTAACAGAGTCTCCCTTTCTCCATGAGTTTTGAGTAGACCTGTAGCCTCTTTTGACCCTCTGAGAGAGGAATAGCAGCAAAAGTCACAGGTGCCGGTGAGGACGAAGCTCGTGGCTGAGATTCGGAGAGAGGAGCGCTGAAGAAGCTGTAACACCAAGCCATTTTTCATTTTTGACTTCTGCTACCTAGAGATTGAAACATCAACATGTGTCATTCGCAGCCGGAAATGAAAGGTTTGAGGGATGAGGCGAATAAGAGCTAAGCACCGCATTCAGAAGAAATCGTTCTGTAAAATGAACTCAGAGGAATTAAACAGCTGCTGATTACCCCTTTTCTAGGCTCCTAGGAAGTAAATGTTGAAAACAACATGTTCCTGAGGAAGACGAGAAGAAAGTTATAGTCGCATTAAAATGGTGAAGGATTGGATAATGGAGCCTGAACTGAAAGAAAATATTTATTGGATTGAAAAAAGCCCCATATTTGATTATGGTTTTTAGGCTGATTTCTTGTTCTTTTGTCCTTTGTGCCAAAAGGCTATTTCAAAAGCAAAACTGTGTTATTCAACACTTAACTCTAAAAGTGACATAAGGGTATCTGGAAATTCTCCCCAGATGGTCTACTCTGTCTGCTGTGAGTTCAGCTTCTGCTATTTACAGTGCTTCTGGTATTGATTGGGGACTTGGGGGCTCCTAAATACCATCTTCCACATCCCTCCGAGTGCTCATTCACACAGGCTACAGTCTAAGAGAGATTTAGAGGCTCTTTCCCGTCCAAGACTAAGAATCTCCTCTCTCTCTCTCTCTCTCTCTCTCTCTCTCTCTCTCTCTCTCTCTCTCTCTCTCTCTCTCTCTCTCTCTCTCTCTCTCTCTTGCCACAGGAAATGAAACAGGGAGCACAGAAAGTGGCAAAACAGGAGGAATCTGTGTTTGGAAAGAAAGAATCAAATGAAACCATGGAGAACCAATTTTAGGATTGATCCTGGCCATGCTTTCTTGGCCCAGTGGCCCCATTCCACTCCACAAGAAGCAGGTAAGTTTAGAGATAAAAAAATAATAAGGGAAACCTTGGTCCTCAGCTGTCTTTAGACTCTAAAAAAAACCTTTGAGGTGTGATGATCTGTTTTGCCATTGAAAAAGTTGAGTGGCTTCCAGGTGATGAACTCAAAGCCTTTTGTGATCAATTGAGGTGTCAGGGACCTAGAAGATTAGGCTCCACCACACATTATTAGGCTTAGTTTGGCTTGATGACATTTTAACAGCGTCTGTGTCTCCCATGGGGCTTGTTGGCCTTCGTGGTCTGGGGTTCTACCTTGATCTGATAGCCTTGGATTTGCTCCCTTATAATAATAATAATGATGGCATTTGGTAAGTGCTTACTATGTGCAAAGCACTGTTCTAAGCGCTGGGGGGAATACAAGGTGATCACGTTGTCCCACGTGGGGCTCACAGTCTTAATCCCCATTTTACAGATGAGGTAACTGAGGCCCAGAGAAGTGAAGTGACTTGCCCAAGGTCACCCAGCTAAGTGGTGAAGCTGGGATTTGAACCCATGACCTCTGACTCCAAACCCCGGGTTCTTTCCACTGAGCCACGCTGCTTCTCCTAGTAAGCTAGTAAGGTTCCCTGTAGGCATGCTTATTTCGTTCAAGATGCGGGGTAGGAAACAAGCATGCCTACAGGGACTCTTCCTAGCTTCCTAAAACTTATGAAACTCAGTTCTCCTAAATTTGAGCGTGAGCTTGAGGGCTTGGTAGGACTTCCATGTAGCGATGCCCTGGAGGCAGGAGAAAATGTGGGATTGCAGAGAAGGAGAGAGAAACAGGTTTCATACGTTTAGGGGTGATCGTTGAAGCCATGGGAGCAGATGAGTTCCCCTACAGTGTGAGGATAAAGTGAGACGAGAGAGAGACCCACAACAGGCTCAGTGGAAAGAGCCCGGGCTTTGGAGTCCGAGGTCATGGGTTCAAATCCCGGCTCCGCCACTTGTCAGCTGCGTGACTTTGGACAAGTCACTTAACTTCTCTGTGCCTCAGTGACCTCATCTGTAAAATGGGGATGAAGACTGTGAGCCCTCCGTGGGACAACCTGATCACCTTGTAACCTCCCCAGCGCTTAGAACAGTGCTTTGCACATAGTAAGCGCTTAATAAATGCCATCATCATCAACAGAGCCGAGGGATACCTGCAGTTAGGGGATGGGAGGCAGAGGAAGAAATGTCTAGGGAGATTGAGCGTGACTGGACAGATGGGTAGGAGGAGAAGTAGGAGAGAACCACGTCAGTAAAACCAAAGTTAGAGTTTCCAGGAGAAGAGAGGTCCACAGTGTCGAAAGCAGCCAAAACGATGAGGGCATTTAGGGTAGAGTTACCTCAAGTCCTGTGGACCGTCCCTCCCCACCCCCAAAAATACCCATCAGCCTGTCTTCTCCCTTCTAATTCTTTATGCAGTGTCTTTATTAACTTATTTTCCTTTAACACATTTGAAATTTGATGAAAATATACACACAGATTCCCAGCTGTATGGATTTTTTTTCTTTTGATCCAATTAAGAAATAGATTGAATGGCTCTTTCATTGCATTATCCATGTGGAATTATGGCCGCCTATAATTATAGCTAGTTGTACTATGAAGCCCTAGAAACTTCATATTATCTGCATCCCAAGTAGAACATTTCTGATCCTTCAGTATTATGGTGTTTTAATTTAGGCATTTACTGTATTTCTGAAGAACCTCCCTTTGCTGTCTTAGGGGAATGAAGGATGCATTAATGAATCTCCTCCACAAATGACCTAAAAAGTGAACTACACTTTGAAGTGAAGAGAAAGTAGTTGAACAAATACCTCATACAGTGGTGCATATCCTGTGCGCATTCAGTAAATACTTTCCAAAAAAAAAAAAAAGCACAGTGTTTTAAGACCTAGAGTACTACAAACACACATTGGTAGAAGCCAAGAAGAAGCAACCTACTAGGTGAATGTTTCTATTCACAAATTATTCCAACAATTTACCTAAAAACACTCCTGGTATATTAAGAACTGGATCTTAGTCTTCGGGATAACCGTTTGGCTGTTTAATTTACCTTTGCTTA
The DNA here is from genome assembly GCF_015852505.1 of Tachyglossus aculeatus. Classification (NCBI taxonomy): domain Eukaryota; kingdom Metazoa; phylum Chordata; class Mammalia; order Monotremata; family Tachyglossidae; genus Tachyglossus; species Tachyglossus aculeatus. The sequence continues at coordinate 7,123,036 of NC_052079.1, forward strand.
AGTTTCGTCATCTATAAAATGGGGATTATCAACCAGTTGTATTTATTGAGCACTTACTGTGTGCAGAGCACTGTACTAAGCACTTGGGAGAGGACAATATAACAGAATTGGTAGACAGGCTCACTGCCCACGTTGGACTCAATCTAGAGATTAAATGTCTGTCCTCCCCACTTAACCTTTGAGTCCAATATGGTACAGGGATTTTGTTGGATCCATTTATGTTGCATCTGCCCCAGAGCTTAGCACAGAGATTGACACAGTGTTTAACAAAGACCATTATTATTATAATAAGTGGAATAAGGTACAATATGTGTGTAATTTAGTTTTCTATATGGAAGATTCATGAGAAGGTGGGTAAATACAATTAGTGGAACTGCAAACCTGTTCTGAGGTTCTTGGCCTCTACATAATTCTTGGAAAGTCAACTTGTATGGTTCCTTCAGCTCCTGAAATTGTATTTTAAGAGGGGTTTTGTTCTGGGATTAAACCACTCACATTTGCTAAGTGTAAGTGATTTTTTCCATGTCAGCCAAAAATGAATAATTCATGTATGGCAATGAAAAAAACAAAGCCCTGGTATACCATGAAAACGAAGTGCATTTCAATTGCCTATCCTCCTAAGGTGAATCCGTGTTCTTGGTAGCTTGGTTTTAAAACTGCCAAGGAAGTGTCTCTCTGTTTCATTATCAGCGAAGACTTTTCTCCATTTGCTTGGCTCAGTGAAGGCAGTCTAGAGGTACTTCACTCATGTTCTGCTTCACTGATCACCAGGTCACTCAGACTTCTGAATTAGTGTTTGCTCTCCCAGAAGCTCCGTAGTTGACATCATCATTATTACCCATCAAGGAACATTAAGCTTCAGGTTTCAAGCTCAAAGAAACTGGTACTCAAACATATGTAAGGAACTTTAGCAGGGCACGTATAACATAATTAGATTTTTGCTGAGCTTGATTTTCAGGTTACTTACACTTGACTGTTCAAGTGTAACTATTATTAACTATTTCCCCTATCTGTGATTTGTTTTACTATCTCCCCCATCCCCCACCCTAGGCGGTAAGCTCTTTGAGGGCAGGGATTGATTGCATCTACCAACTCTTGCATTGTACTTTTTCGAGTGCTTAGTACAGTGCCGTGCACACTTTAAGTGTGCATTAAACACCATTGATTGACAGTCACTGTATTCATTCAGGGTCACTGTGGTGTTAAGTCATTTCTTTGTGGTATCAATTGGTCATTTGGGATGTTTTGATGAATTTTGGTGAATTCATTGCTTTGAAATATCAGTGATAGTCTCATTAGGAATCAACATCATCAGTGGTATTTATTGAGCACTTACTATGTGCAGACACTATACTAAACACTTGGGAGAGTACAATACAACAAAATTGGCAGACACGTACCCTGCCCACAGTAAGAACTGATAGATGATCCTAGGTCTTAAGACATTCTTTTTCTTTTTTAGTGGTATTTAAGCGCTTACTTTACAAAGTGCTGGGGAGATACTCGCTAATCAGCTTGGACACAGTTCGTGTCCCACGTGAGGCTCACACTCTTAATCCCCATTTTACAGATGAGGCAACTGAGGCACAGAGAAGTTAAGTGAGCCTGCTGTAGGCCTACCTGTAGGCAGGACAGAGGTCATTATAGTGGATTGATTAACAGGGTTAGAAATATCCATACAGTGAAATGCTTATTATACTTAAGAGCTCACTTAAGACTGGGGAGGTGCTGGGCAGGAGGGAGCAGGCAAAAAAGTATCTCCCATAAAGGTGGTCCCCTCTCAGGGTTGCACCTGGAGAGTTGCCAGTCCTCTACCAGTCTCGGTTACAGGAGGGAAAGTGAGGCAGAGGCCTACCCATTCCATTCCTAGCTTGGCCAGTGACAAGGGAGTAAAAGGCAATCTGCTACAAGTCTAAAACTCACCTGTGCTGTCCCACTGTTGGGTAGGGACTGTCTCTATATGTTGCCAATGTGTACTTCCCAAGCACTTAGTACAGTGCTCTGCACATAGTAAGCACTCAATAAATACGATTGATGATGATGAAGGGGGAGACTTGAGTTTACTATGCGGAAGAAGGCACTGTAAACCACTTCCCTATTTTAACTGGGAAAACTCTTGTGGATAAACCACCAGGAAGATTGCAGATGGAGGTGGGTGTTTTGGCAGAGATGTGTTCTTGGAGTCGCTATGGGTCAAAGACGACTTGACGGCGTGAGACAGTAAAGATGGGAAAAAGGTGTATTACTGGAACGCCAGCAAGTGAATCTAATTTCAGTCTTTTATTAATTCATTCAATTGTTTTTATTGAGTGCTTGCTATGTGCAGAGCACTGTAGAGAAGCAGTGTGGCTCAATGGAAAGAGCCCGGGCTTGGGAGTCAGAGGTCATGGGTTCAAATCCTGGCTCTGCCAATTGTCAGCTGTGTGACCTTCAGCTTCTCTGTGCTTGTTACCTCATCTGTAAAATGGGGATTAAAACTGTAAGCCCCACGTGGGATAACCTGGTCACCCTGTATCCTCCCCAGCGCATAGAACAGTGCTTTGCACATAGTAAGCGTTTAACAAATATCATCATTATTATTATTACTGTATTAAGCACTTGGGAGAGTACAATACAACAGCAGAAAGCAAAATAGCAAATGTTAAAAGCATCCTAAATGCAGTCTGCTTTAATCAGAAGTAATATTTAGGATATGATTACGCTGCTTAGTGCTAAATTAAATTGTTACGTAAATAAATTGTATGGTTAGGGGATGAAAGGTGTCGAGTCATTGTAACCTTTGAATTATATAGCCGGTGTTCACTGTGGTAAACCTCTCTCTTACTTTAGAAATCATTTCCAGTTGATTTAGATCCAGGCATAGGTATACCTTGGCTGCAGATTCCTATAAAGGTATAAAACAAAGTTACATCTAGCTCCTATGTCAGTCCCGGTTTTACTTTGTATCTTCATTAATGATCCGCAGTGCATGCTAATTAGGTGTGCCTCTGATCTCGATTTTGTGTAATCCACAAATACCATTGAAGATGATGGCATGTGATGAAGCTAGACATTTGAGCAGAAAATGATTTCTTTTTGATTAAAGTCAGCCTCAGAAATGACAAGGTAATACAGTTGTGGAAAATTAATTGGAAAGCTAAATGTTTATTGGAGGTAGGTTTGGGAAATATGTTCATTTTTAGGAAACCTATAGATGATAGCTATTGTTAACCAGATGGTTTTAATTAGCAACCAAATATAATGCACATTGTGCTTTCATTTTTCTGCCATTGTGCAGTTTTTTCAAACTTTAATTAGCAGTTGCATATTCTACTTGAAAATGGCTTTGAATCATTCAACTGATGGGAGTTGAACAATTTCCCTTTGGAGTTATTCTGCAAGCCTAATGGTACAAAGGAACATTTAGGCTAAGTTCTCAGGAATGATTCCTCCTTCTGTAAGAGTTATTAATGGAGGAGTGTATTGTATCTAGTTTATTTCAAGTGAACAAAAGGAATTAATAAAGTCTTCCTATCCTTTAGTGATTTTTGAACAAGTGAATAAGCTAGAAGCTAGAATATTCCGATATTCTTGACTAGTGCATTCAACACTAATATTTCTCCCGGACTATTAAAAACAAACAAAAAACAACCAAAAAAGTAAACAATTACAAGGCTTCTTTTAAGGCCCATTTTCATAAGAAAAATAATCTCATATTTAAATATCCAAGTCTGGATTTCTTGATGACCATCGCAATAGGGGTAGTTTTCAGTTAATTGAAAATGGTATCCAACCATGACGAAGTGGATAGAGCACAAGCTTGGGAGTCAGAAGGTCGTGGGTTCTAATCCCAGCTCCTGCACTTGTCTGCTGTGTGACCTTGGACAAGTCACTTACCTTCTCTGTACCTCAGTTACCTCATCTGTAAAATGGGGATTAAGACTGAGAGCTCTGTGTGAAACAGGGACTGTGTCCAGCCCGATGAGCTTGTATCCACCCAGCGCTTTAGTGCCTGGCATAGAGTTAGCGCTTAACAAATACAGAATTACTATTATTATAAATTAGAATTTCCCTCTAGACTGCTGTTTAATCGTTAAGTGTATAATTAGTATATATTTTCACCATTTGGGTTCTGAACTGTTAATATTTTACATTAGAGCCCAATGTATGCTGTTTCATAAGTACATTTGGAAGAATTCAGGGTCAATGAAAATGTTACCTGTTGATTAAATTCATGACTCCTGAAAAGTCCATTTGAAGTATGTATGGAACTATAATTCAAACACGTTTTGAAATAATAGAAATTAAACTGCTATGACAAGAAGCAGAGTAAGATTGTAATGAGATATGGAACTATGACTGTCCCCTTTAATTTATCAGCACACAACCATTTTACAAGTAGTTTGAATGTTCCAGCACTTAGAACTGTGCTTTGCACATAGTAAGTGCTTAACAAATACCATCATTATTATTATTATTTAAGTGCCTTATTGCAAGAGCTATACTTGATCTTACATTTTTAATTCTTATTCAACTTTGTTCACCTATATCATTTTGGATTCTGCTCAGAAAATTTACTATATTGTTTTGTCCTTTGGCAAGCTCATCAAATTAAAGAGAATAATTGATCTTGATCTTATAAAAAAGACCAACAGCCGAAATAGATAATAAAAATGCCTGCAATTCTGCCAAACTTTGAGTAAAATGCTATTTCTACTGTGTGTTTGTGACTCATTGAGTTGGCCAACTGCCATGCAATTTGCTAAGGATTAGCATGCTGTAATTTTAAAGAGTTATTTAATCAGGCACATCAATATAGAGGATAATTATTGCATTATTTAAGAGAGTAATCAGGCTAATTGGAGCCCTGTGTAAAGGATTGGACTTGAAAGCAAGATACTGTAAGGTGGCCATGTACACTAGTTGTAAAAAATCAGGGCCAGATAAAAAGTGTCAATTTATCGGTGGTATTGAGCACTTACTGTGTGTGGAGAACTACACTAAATTCTTGGGAGGGTACAATGCAAAGGAGTTGTTAAACATGATCCCTGCCCACAGGAAGGTTACAGTCAATAGGTAAAGTGAGAATCAGTGGTGTTCTTTAGAGAAACGTAAAACTTTGCCTTTTTTTGTGTGTGGTGTCTACGGGAATCTGTGGTCCTGCTAAATTGCAAGCTTCTCAAGGGCAAGGTTCATGTCTACCAACTCTCTTTGCACTCTCCTAAGCCCTTAATGCAGTACTCTGTACATAATACACACTCAGTGAATACCATTGATTGATTGTTTTTAATCAGACATGAAGCCTAGTGATGAGGGAGACCAGAGAAGGAAAGTCAGAGCAAAAACGTCCGCAGATAACTAGGACTGGGATATATCTGGGTGGGTCTGGTAGATGTGGCACTGATTTCATCTTGGTTTCTGTAATCTATCTGCAAAGCTGACCGTTGGCATTTCTACATTGGAAAGTCACTTATGGAGTTGGGAATTGAGTTAGACCTTCTTGAGCAGATAGAGCGGCCAGAGGATATCACAAGTGAAAGTATGTGTCTGGTCTTTCTCTGCGCTTACCTAAGAGCCCTGTAGTCAGAGCTGCCTCAGGAGTGGATTGGGTAGTAACCACCATTAGTACTTTCTTACGGTATTTAGCAGGGACTGCGACTGTTGTTGCATTCTCCCAAGGTCTTAGTACAGTGCTTTGCACACTGTAAGCATTCAATAAATATAATTGAATGAATGAATGTCCCATGCTGTTCAAGCACCCTGCAGATGTGAACCCAAATACATTTATTTCAACTTTTAATATTTTAGTTCATGGCTGATTGGAGGCATGGTAACCATAGGTTCTACCCTAGGATGTCCCTGTTCATTGATTTTTTTTTTTAATACTTGATGATGATGAGGATGGCATTTATTAAGCGCTTACTATGTGCAAAGCACTGTTCTAAGCACTGGGGAGGCTACAAGGTGATCAGGTTGTCCCACGGGGGGCTCACAGTCTTCATCCCCATTTTACAGATGAGGTAACTGAAGCACAGAGAAGTGAAGTGACTTGCCCAAAGTCACACAGCTGACAATCGGCGGACCCGGGATTTGAACCCATGACCTCTGGCTCCAAAGCACATGCTCTTTTCCACTGAGCCTCGCTGCATTTTACCCTTGTCTGGCATAGAGGAAGTTTTGAATGAGTTTAGAAAACAATTTTGATGTGAGTGGGTGCCTTCCCTGTCATATTGTGAGAAGACTATTTTTAATAGTGGGCTTGTTAAAGTCCACCAAATAAGAATATGTGCATGTGAAGGATGTTTGTAGGAGATTCAGTAATACATGGATGGGCTCCTCCTCTATGTAGATCAGGCTTTGGGGATGTGGGAGACACTGACATCTGTACTTCATTTTTTATGGTATTTTTTAAGCACTTACTATATGCCAATCGCCATTCTGAGTGCTGGGGTAAATGCAGGTAATCAGGTTGGACACAGCCCTTGTCCCACACAGGGCTCACAGCCTTAATCCCATTTTACAGATGGGGTAGCTGAGGCACAGAGAAGAAAAGTGACTTGTCCAAGGTCACACAGCAGATGGAGCCGGGATTAGAACCCGGTCCTTCCAGCTTCCAGACCCAGGCTGTATATGCTAGGCTGCACTTTAGTCGGCATTTCCCATTGGCACTTTGAGTACACGTCTCCTCTTCCCCCACAACTGGTAGGGTTGTGGTAAAGAGACAGGAAGGAAGTATTGCCCTCACCCCAGGCTCAAGATGTGTGGGCCAGTGCCCCGGGCCTAAGATACCACCAGTCTCATACAGGCTGAAAGGCACTGCCCACATGATGATGACGATAATAATAATAATAGTTGTGTTCTTTGCTAGGTGCTTACTGTGTCTCAAGCAGTGTACTAAATCTGGGGTAGATACAAGCCCATCAGGTCCCAAATGCGCGGCTCAAAATCTAGTAGGAGTCGGTCAATCCCATTTATTGAGCACTTACTGCGTGCCGAGCACTGTGTTAAGTGCTTGGGAGAGTACAGTATAACAATAAACAGTCACATTCCCTGCCCACAATTAGCTTACAGTGCAGAGGGGGAGAGAGACATTGATATAAATAAATACATTATAGATATGGAGATAAGTGCTGTGGGGCTGGGTGACTAAAGAGAGCAAGTTAGGGTGACGCAGAAGGGGGTGGGAGAAGAGGAAAGGAGGAAGAACAGGTTTTGAATCCCCATATTGTAGATGAGGTGTAGATAAATGAGAGATGTAGAGATGTAGATAAATGAGAGATAAATGTAGATGAGGTGTAGATGAGATGTAGATAAACAACATATTTATTACTCTATTTATTTTACTTGTACATATCTATTCTGTTTACTTAATTTTGTTAGTGTGTTTGGTTTTGTTCTCTGTCTCCCCCTTCTAGACTGTGAGCCCACCGTTGGGTAGGGACTGTCTCTATATGTTGCCAACTTGTACTTCCCAAGCGCTTAGTACAGTGCTCTGCACACAGTAAGCGCTCAATAAATACGATTGATTGATTGATTGATCCCAGCTCTGCCAATTGTCAGCTGAGTGACTTTGGGCAAGTCACTTCACTTCTCCGGGCCTTAGTTACCTCATCTGTAAAATGGGGATGAAGACTTTGAGCCCCCCATGGGACAACCTGATCACCTTGTAACTTCCCCAGCGCTTAGAACAGTGCTTTGCACATAGTAAGCGCTTAATAAATGCCATTATTATTATTATTATTCATTCAGCCGTATTTATTGAGCACTTACGGCTTACCGTCCCCTTCCTTCCTCTCCCCCTCCCCTCCCCTCCATCCTCTCATCTTACCTCCTTCCCTTCCCCACAGCACCTGTATATATGGATATATGTTTGTACATATTTATTACTCTATTGATTTATTTTACTTGTACATATCTATTCTATTTATTTTGTTAGTATGTTTGGTTTGGTTCTCTATCTCCCCCTTCTAGACTGTGAGCCCACTGTTGGGTAGGGACTATCTCTATATGTTGCCAACTTGTACTTCCCAAGCGCTTAGTACAGTGCTCTGCACACAGTAAGCGCTCAGTAAATACAACTGATTGATTGATTGAGGGAACTGAGGCACGTCCAAGTTAAGTGACTTGCTGACGGTCATACGACAGGTTCGTGGCAGATCCAGGATTAGACCTCAGGGCCTCTGACTCCCAGGACTGTGCTCTTTCCACTAGGCCAAGCTGCTTCTCTGATAGGCATTGGGGTAGAGCGGAGGGTCCGTACTGACAGGAATGTTTCTGTCCCTTTGCCTTTCTCATCTACATTTGGTGAGCGATTCAAAATGGGGTGTACGATTTCACCAAAAGCTGCCATGTGGAGAGGGGAGTGGAGCTTTAAAGAAGACTGCACTAGTCATCCAGCAAAGTATGAAGTTGTCTTCCTCCTGCCCTCTGGGGAGTTGTGGTGATGGGCCTTTCCATGTGTAAAAGGGAACCCTGAAGCTACACCTGTTTTCTTGACGTGAGGTCAGTAATATGCAGCAACCTCTTCCCTTTTATTTAAAGATAGCTATTACAGGCCTCTTGGGATCTTAAAATGGAGCTGTTTTGTGGGGCAGAGGGCTGAAAGCACGAGAAATGTGGAGGAAATGAGTCATGAGGAAAAGGAGAGAAAAAGAGAGTCGAGGAGAGAACGGGAGAAAGTAGAGAAGGGAAAGGAAGAGAGAAATGAGTAGAGAAAGAGAGAGTTACAGTCAACTATCCTCCAGCTCTCAAATGTCTTGTAAGTATTGGGATTCCCCACTGCTGCATCACCCCTCCAAGGATAAATAACGATAGTTTTATTCAACCTCTCCATTGAGTTTCGGTGGTCAGTGTCAAACTAATTTTGTCTCCCCAGCTATTTTTTCCCATTTATTAAAGTCTGTTTAAAATTTCTAGAATGGTCTGCAAATCCAGATGTGTATATAATAGGAATGATATACAATTGTATTTCAAGCTGAATGCAAGCAATCTGTCAAAAGACAAAGCTAAATTCTGAGTAATAAAAGCCACCGCAAGATTGATATCTTGCATCGAAGTGAGAGTTGAAGAAAGCAATTTTGTTTATGGGCAAGCCTTGGCTCGGTGCATTTTTCATGTCACATAAAGATGGAAATCTTACCTTATAGTAGTAGACTACAGTTATATTTCAGCTTCTGTAATTGTAAAGGGATGTGCATTTGTATATAAAGTGAGAACTATTCTCCACTGATAAAAATGAGCTCATTTGAACACGTTTCTTTTTCCCCCTTACCAGAAGGTTTCTTATTTTAATTTGCTTTCTGTCCCCTGATAACTCTCAAGTTTTATTTTCCATTTGATTTGGTGGGTTAGTTCAGCTTCTTCACTTGCATAGTCTGTTTCCAATGTGGGCCTGTCTTTTAGGAAATTACCTAGTAAAATGAAGACAAAAAGCACTTTCACTCTGAATTAATGATACAAATGTAGCTTATAGAAGTGGCCAAATTATACATGAGAGAAGTCCTGGTTTGGAGTGGGTTGACCTCTCTTTCTGGGAAAAGATGAAGTGACTCAGTCTTTTATTTTTTCTTTTTTTTTAAAAGGTATTTGTTAAGCATTTACTAAGCGCTGGGATAGATAACAAGATAATCAGGTTGGACACAGTCCCTGTCCCACATGGGGCTTACAGTCTTAATCTCCATTTGACAGATGAAGAAACTAAGGACCGGAGAGGGTAAGTGACCCACCCAAGGTCACGCTGTAGGCCCGTGCTGGAGGTAGGACTGGAACCCAAATCTCCTGACTCCCAGCCCCAGGCTCTTTTGCTAGGACACGGTGTGGGGGTCAGGAGGTTTGGGTTTCAGTCCTAGTAGAGTGGTCTGTTGGACTAGCCAGCAATTTAGCAAATTGCTTTGGTCATCAATATATTTTAAGATTCAAAATCTTTTCCAAAAGCTGTATCTGTGCAAAGAAAAATTTGCAAAATACTTGGTCACTGTAGGTACCGTCAAGAAATAGTCGAAGCAGAGTTAATCCTTGGTTGACAGTAGTTTGTCCAATTTGATATCCACATGGTGCTCATCCTATTCAACTGCAATTTTCTACTCCCATTCTTTGCTCAAGTTGCTATTTTTCTCTAACGACAAGCTTCAATTTTCACTTCTAACTATTGCTGATAGTCATCCTGATTCTGTCCCCAGTATTTAGATGTTAAACTCCAAATTCTGCCATTATCACCATCTTCAATAGAACCTGAGAGAAAGGCAGCTGAGGGAACTAGTGTGAGATCTCACTGCTCCTCATTAATCATTATTATTAATATTATTATTATTATTATTATTAAGTGCTATTGAGTTGTTTCTGATTCATAGCGACCCCATGGATATACTTTCTCCAGAACGTCCTGTCCTCTGCCAAAATGCGCAACCTTTCTAACGATCCTTTCGTTATCGTTTTAATGGTCTCTATCCATCTAGCTGCTAGTCTGCCTCTTCCTTGTTTTCTCTGGACTTTTCCTAACATTAGTGTCTTCTCCAGAGAATTAATCCTCCTTTTTATGTGTCCAAAATATGCTAATCTAAGTCAAATTATTTGGCCTTCCAAAAACCACTTTGGTTTGCTCTAAAATCCATTTGTTTGCTTTTTGGGCAATCCATGGCAATCGCAAAAGCCTTCTCTAGTGCCACCTCATTAATTGCAAGATCATATACCAGGTTCTCCTGAACCAGTTATGGGAGAATATCAATCAATCAATATCATTAGCCCCGGGTCCCCAGAATTGCTTCAGACCACAGTGGGCTCCAGACTACATGAACTCAGAGATCAACTGCAGAAAACTATGTGAAAACCATTAGTTCTCTTCCTGTCGTCAAACTACTCCTGAAATCCCTTCCAGAAGGGATTTCATTTCTATTTATCGATTCATTTGTCTTCTCCCAATCCTGCCTCGGCACTTTTGCAATCTCACCCACTTGTAGCATTTTTGCATATCAATGGACATGCTGTACCATTTACACCCTCATTTATTCTCCAAGCCAGCAGTCCATTCTCCTTTTCCTCCTTTCTGGAAAATAATTTTGTGACCCTCTCCCTCAGTTCAATTGTAAGCTTCTGGGACGAAAGAATCAAGTATCTGGGAGGAAAGAATCAAGTACAATATAACAGAGTTGGTGAGCACATTCCCTGCCATCTTTAAATATGGGCTGTGACAATTACTTAAATTAGCTGCCCTGAGAAGCTTTTTTTTATCCCCATGGTATTTTACTAAGCACTTACTATGTGTCCAACCCTGTTCTAAATGCTAGGATAGAGAAACAGCAATTAGGTCAGACTCAGTCCTTGTCCCACATGGAACTCACAGTCTAATTTAGGAGGGAGAACAGGCAGTTAATCCCCATTTTTACAGTTGAGGAAATTGAGGCATGAAGTAGTTGATTGACTTAGCCAAGGTCACACAGCAACCAGTCATCAGAGCTGGGATTAGAACTCAGGTCCTCTGATTCCCGGGCCCGTGCTGTAGCCACTAGGTCATGCTACGTCATTGAGAGCCTAAAATTGCTTCTTGATGAAAAGACTGGACTGTGTCAGGAATTGCTAGAGTCTGACAGCTTTCATAATAATAACAACAATAATAATAATAATGATAATAATGGTATTATTAAGCACTTACTATGTGCCAAGCACTGTTCTAAGCACTGGGATAGATTCAAGCTAATCAGGTTGTCCCACATGGGGCTCAGTCTTCATCCCCATTTGATAGATGAGGGAACTGAGGCCCAGTGAAATGACTTGCCCAAGGTCACACAGCTGGCTAAAGGCAGAGTCGGGATTAGAACCCACGACCTCTGACTCTCAAGCCCGGGCTCTACCCACTGAGCCACACTGGCTTTCACAGCTCCAGGTTATGGATACCAAGAAGGTTGGGAATACCCACGTAAATCCACAGCCTTTCAAACCTCCATCACAGGAGAGTAAATGGAATGACAATACTGTGATCAAAAGATGATCCATTACCAAGCACGATTTTACTGATTGTATTAGTGGGAGGAGGGCTGGGAAGGTAAACTGCTTCCTATTGGAACATACAATTATAATAACTCGTGGATGAGTTAATGAAAAAGCCAAAAAAGTTAATTTCTTTTCAGTGATTTAAATATCACTCATAATTACAGGGTTTGGACTAGTGCCAGTAATATTTAGGGATAAAAAATCATTAACAATTTCAGATTCATGCTACCGATTAGCTTTAGTATTGAAGTAATTAACTCCATCAAGAATGCGCGTATAAACTTAACTTTGCTAATGAGACTAAGAATGAATTTCCCATGGATCTATGTGATCAATCAATCAATCAATCGTATTTATTGAGCGCTTACTATGTGCAGAGCACTGTACTAAGCGCTTGGGAAGTACAAATTGGCATCACATAGAGACAGTCCCTACCCGATAGTGGGCTCACAGTCTAAAAGGGGGAGACAGAGAACAGAACCAAACATACCAACAAAATAAAATAAGTAGGATAGAAATGTACAAGTAAAATAAATAAATAAATAAATAAACAGAGTAATAAATATGTACAACCATATATACATATATACCGGTGCTGTGGGGAGGGGAAGGCGGTAAGGCGGGGGGATGGAGAGGGGGACGAGGGGGAGAGGAAAGAAGGGGCTCAATCTGGGAAGGCCTCCTGGAGGAGGTGAGCTCTCAGCAGGGCCTTGAAGGGAGGAAGAGAGCTAGCTTGGCGGATGGGCAGAGGGAGGGCATTCCAGGCCCGGGGGATGACGTGGGCCGGGGGTCGATGGCGGGACAGGCGAGAGCGAGGTACGGTGAGGAGATCAGCGGTGGAGGAGCGGAGGGTGCGGGCTGGGCAGTAGAAGGAGAGAAGGGAGGTGAGGTAGGAGGGGGCGAGGTGATGGAGAGCCTTGAAGCCCAGGGTGAGGAGTTTCTGCCTGATGCGCAGATTGATCGGTAGCCATTGGAGGTTTTTGAGGAGGGGAGTGATATGTCCAGAGCGTTTCTGGACAAAGATAATCCGTGCAGCAGCATGAAGTATGGATTGAAGTGGAGAGAGACACGAGGATGGGAGATCAGAGAGAAGGCTAGTGCAGTAGTCCAGACGGGATAGGATGAGAGCTTGAATTAGCAGGGTAGCGGTTTGGATGGAGAGGAAAGGGCGGATCTTGGCAATGTTGCGGAGCTGAGACCGGCAGGTTTTGGTGACGGCTTGGATGTGAGGGGTGAATGAGAGAGCGGAGTCGAGGATGACACCAAGGTTGCGGGCTTGTGAGACGGGAAGGATGGTAGTGCCGTCAACAGAGATGGGAAAGTCAGGGAGAGGACAAGGTTTGGGAGGGAAGACAAGGAGCTCAGTCTTCGACATGTTGAGCTTTAGGTGGCGGGCGGACATCCAGATGGAGATGTCCTGAAGGCAGGAGGAGATGCGAGCCTGGAGGGAGGGGGAGAGAGCAGGGGCAGAGATGTAGATCTGGGTGTCATCAGCGTAGAGGTGATAGTTGAAGCCGTGGGAGCGAATGAGGTCACCAAGGGAGTGAGTGTAGATTGAGAACAGAAGGGGACCAAGCACTGAACCTTGGGGAACTCCCACAGTAAGAGGATGGGAGGGGGAGGAGGAGCCTGCAAAAGAGACTGAGAAAGAACGACCGGAGAGATAAGAGGAGAACCAGGAGAGGACGGAGTCTGTGAAGCCAAGGTCAGATAACGTGTTGAGGAGAAGGGGGTGGTCCACAGTGTCAAAGGCAGCTGAGAGGTCGAGGAGGATTAGGACAGAGTATGAGCCGTTGGATTTGGCAAGCAGGAGGTCATTGGTGACCTTTGAGAGCGCAGTTTCCGTGGAATGAAGGGGTGTGATGTGATGGTCCAATATCTTTCTGCTGAAGACCTGTTACCTATTTGTCTTGCCTCGTAGCTTGAAAATGATGCTCTTCTTGAATCCCAATGTGTTCCATTCCGGGCACAGCGCCTTTCTGATCCTCCTCTTCTTCCCGTCTCGGAGTTCCCTGCCTTGGAACCCTGACTCTGTGGTGCCTACTGGATGCTACTGACAGAGAAGCAGCTTGGCCCAGTGGAAAGAGCACATATCTGGGAATCAGAGGATCTGGGTTCTAATTCCGGCTCTGCCACTTCCCTGCTATGTAACCTTGGGCAAGTCACTTGATGTCTCTGTGCCTCAGTTCCTTCATCTTCAGTGTGGGGATTTGATATCCGTTCTCCCTCCTACTTAGATTGTGAGCCCCATGTGGGACCCATGATCTTGTATCTACCCCAGTGCTTAGCACAGTGCATAGTAAGCACTTAATACTATTATCATTATTATTTTGATTACTGGTATACGGCTAGGATCCTCTGCCAGGTAATCAGTTCTCTGTCATCAGCAATCATCTTTATTCTCATTCATTCATTCAATCGTATTTATTGAGTACTTTCTATATGCAGAGCACTGTACTAAGTGCTATTCTCCAGGATCACAGTGTTGATAACGGGTAAAACCAAAACTGTAGAAAAAGTGACCTGCCCCCTTCACTCCACCTAACTTACATGGCATCAATTAAAGGAAAATTTCACCAACTAATCAGATACTTCCTAAGGAAGATAATATAGGTCTGTTGCCATTTTCTGATACAGACAATGCATATGCCAACTTGTACTTCCCAAGTGCTTAGTACAGTGCTCTGCACACAGTAAGCGCTCAATAAATACGATTGGATGAATGAATGAATATGGAGTATACGCTCTGATAAAGAGCCACTGGGGGAAATACGATGTATTAATCAATCAATCAATCAATCGTATTTATTGAGCGCTTACTATGTGCAGAGCACTGTACTAAGCGCTTGGGAAGTACAAATTGGCATCACATAGAGACAGTCCCTACCCAACAGTGGGCTCACAGTCTAAAAGGGGGAGACAGAGAACAGAACCAAACATACCAACAAAATAAAATAAGTAGGATAGAAATGTACAAGTAAAATAAATAAATAAATAAATAAATAGAGTAATAAATATGTACAACCATATATACATATATACAGGTGCTGTGGGGAAGGGAAGGAGGTAAGACGGGGGGATGGAGAGGGGGACGAGGGGAGAGGAAAGAAGGGGCTCAGTCTGGGAAGGCCTCCTGGAGGAGGTGAGCTCTCAGCAGGGCCTTGAAGGGAGGAAGAGAGCTAGCTTGGCGGATGGGCAGAGGGAGGGCATTCCAGGCCCGGGGGATGACGTGGGCCGGGGGTCGATGGCGGGACAGGCGAGAGCGAGGTACAGTGAGGAGATTAGTGGTGGAGGAGCGGAGGGTGCGGGCTGGGCAGTAGAAGGAGAGAAGGGAGGTGAGGTAGGAGGGGGCGAGGTGATGGAGAGCCTTGAAGCCCAGGGTGAGGAGTTTCTGCTTGATGCGCAGATTGATCGGTAGCCATTGGAGGTTTTTGAGGAGGGGAGTAATATGTCCAGAGCGTTTCTGGACAAAGATAATCCGGGCAGCAGCATGAAGTATGGAGCAGCAGCATGAAGTATTAGAGTGTAGTATCGCAGAAGCAAATATGCTCAGGATATATTGCCGCTGCGGAGCCCATCAGCCCTGTTATATGAGGCCAATTCAGCAAGAATCGCATATACTTGGCCAAGAAAATTATTTTCCATCGTGTCTCCTGACAGCGTGTCAAGTTGAATTTTCTACACTGTTCATTTTAAACGTCAAGTGCACCTTTGTTCACTGCTTCATCATATCCTGATTTAGCCAATGTTTTCCCGGTTATCTGCTTACTTAACACTCTTATCAAGGATAGGGTGACAGTGGATTTAAAGGATGACCTTCCAAATACAAAAAGAGAAGCTGTTAGGTTATCTATGCTTCAAAAAGAATTGGAGTGGTATTGAAAAAGGGAGGTCTTAGAAGGGTATGCAAAACCATTGTGGACATTTTCATCACCTTACATCTCATGTATAGTTTTGGGTTCCATAGACAAAATGTAAATGTATCCAAAGTTGATATTTTTCTCAATCCATTTCCTCCTCCCCATTGAGACATTTGCTATAGGTATCGAACCCAATTCTAGCAATTAAATTTGGTGCTTCCAAAGGAATAGGCAACAAAAACCAAAGGCCCCACTCTCTGTTTTGATTTTTGAGGCTTTGTGGGCAAATGATCTCCTCTCATGTCAATTAACTTTTCCTTCAGATACAAGAAGCAGTGCGGCCTAGGGGAAAAAAGAGGGGCCTGGCAGTCAAAGGACCTGGGTTCTGGTCCTGGCTCTGCCACATATGTCTGCTGTGTGACCTTGGACAAGTCATTTAAATAATCTGTGCCTGTTACCTCATCTGTAAAATGGGGATTAAATCCTTCTCCCTCCTACTTAGACGGTGAGCTCCATATAGGACGGGAACTGTGTCCAACCTGATTGGCTTGTATCTGTCCCAGCACTTAGAACAGTGTTTGGCACATAGAGCTGGACAAGTACTGTTATTATTATACTACATGAATGACGTTGCACATAATTCTGGCTTTAGTACAGATTAAGGGAAGTGACAAGATGGTGCACAGCTGATGCCTTTCACAACCTGTCTTTTTTAGGAGTTCAGTCTTAGAAAATAATTATGGTACTTGTTAAGTGCTTACTATAGAGAAGCAGCGTGGCTCAGTGGAAAGAGCACGGGCTTCAGAGTCAGAGGTCATGGGTTCAAATCCCAGCTCCACCAATTGTCAGCTGTGTGACTTTGGGCAAGTCACTTAGCTTCCCTGTGCCTGCTACCTCATCTGTAAAATGGGGATGAAGACTGTGAGCCCCACGTGGGACAACCTGATCACCTTGTATCCTCCCCTGCACTTAGAACGGTGCTTGGCACATTACTTGGATGCCATTATTATTATTATCATTATGTGCCAAGCACTGTTCTAAACACTGGTATAATAACTGTGGTATTTGTTAAGCGCTTACTGTGTGCTGGGGCGGTTACAAGCAAATCGGGTTGGACACAGTCCCTGTCCCACAGGGGGCTTCACAACCTCAATCCCCATTTTACAGATGAGGTAACTGAGCTAAAGAGAAGTAAAGTGACTTGCCCGAGGTCATACAGCAGACAAGTGGCAGAGTCAGCATTAGAACCCATGACCTTCTGACCCCAGGCCCATCCTTTAACCACTACTCCATGCTGCTATGACAGTTACTTCAGTTTAACAGTGGCGATTAATTCTTGGCAATATGACTAGGCTATTTGTTCATTGTAGTGCACTAACCGTAGTTTGTAGTATCAATGAGATTTTTGGATTATCTGTATGTTTCAGTTATTCATGCTGTCATGTTCCCCTGTTCAGAGATAACTACAGTCACCTTACATCCAAGACTCCCATCAGAATTTCCAAAATGTCAGCTTTTTCACCTGGATAATACTAATTAGCTTAACCAACTGGGGTATATGGAATAGAGCCAACTGAGACCCCATCACAGAAGACAACTTCAGGAACAGAGTCCGTGAAAAGGGATTTCTGGAGTCCTTACTTAAAACAAGTTTTTCTCTCTTCCCATCTATGTGCTCTTGCAAATGTTCTGTTATAGCTGGTGGTTTAAACCAAAGTAGGAGAAATCATTTTGGGCAGGAGATAGAAAAACAAAAAGTATTTCAAATGAGTGGAAGTTTTTCTCTTTGTGTATTTCAAAAGCATTGTCTCCATATGATAGCAAATTTGCATTCCCATTATGTCTTAATTGGTGTCAGGAGTTTGAGTCCATGAAAGATAGTGGATCGTAGTGTTAATTTGTGGTGGAAAATTCAGTGTAAGATCAAAAGGGAGTCTGGTCATTTAGGCAGAGATGCTTTAGTAATTATAATGTTCTGAGGAAAAAAAGACACGAAGAACACTTCACTGTTTATGTTGGGGACAGTGTTACGGCTTGATTTTTCTTTATATGGCATTTTTTAAAATGCTTACTATGTTCCAGGCCATGTATTAAGTGCTGGGGTAGATAGAAGTTAATCAGGTTGCACATAGCCCCTGTCTCACTTAGGACTCCCAGCCTTAATCTCTATTTTACAGATGAGGTGATTGAGGCACAGAGAAGTTACCGTACCTGTGGTCGCACAGGACGCAAGTGACAGAGACGACATTAGAATCCATGTCCCTCTGACTCCTAGATCCGAGCTCTATCCACTAAGCCATGCTGCTTCTCCTTGATTTTCCTAATCTCTTTTTTGTTAGTGGTAGTTGTCAGGTTTAGAATTGTCTCAAGCTATCCTTTGGAAAAATGGGCTTTTATTAAGAAAGGTCACAGGCTCTGAAAGTATCTGATTTAATGTCAAGGAGGATAGTGAGCACAGTGTTTCCCAAAGCATCATTTCCTGCTTCCATGTCATTTCTTAAGTTCTTAAAAGCAAGGAGGATGTGGAGTTTGACTCTTTGGCTGGACAGATTGTCTTCTCAATTTCAGGAAGTTATAGGTATGAATGATCAATAGGGCAAATGCTAATGATTATAGATTAATTCTGTACCCGAAGGGAAATTGTTGAATATTTGATACAGAATGTATAATCTTCAAACCTTTTTTGGGTTTCACCTCATTTCAGTTTGCATCTTGGTTCTTTTCTAGTTTGACTTCTTGGAAGGGAATGAGGGTACACAGGTAAAGGAAACAGACTTGAAATTGCACATGAAAGACAGGAAGAGAAGAAGGTTTTATAGGAGAATAAATTGTGTAGTCTAGCAAGTGTCTTGCTAAACTGCAGATTCTTCTAGTTTTGTGACCTTTCATCGTCATCTTTTCTCCTTTTTTCCTTTGGACAATGTATGCCAACCATCTTTCTGAAAACTATTGCTTGAACTTTTGAGAAGCATTCGGGAAATAGTACAAATCTCTCTCTCAACTCCATTTCAGCTGGAGATCTATTCACCTGTTGGGGGCTTTGAAAGCCTATTTCTTTTGATTCTATCTGATTAATGGCACAATACAAAAATACATGTGTTAGCCTGTGAAAAGAGACACCTCTGAATCTCGACTCAATGTCTGTTCGTGGTTCAATATCTTCTGACTGCAGTAGAGCACTATTGAAGTCTAGATTGTATGGACAGAATATGCAGTGAGAGAGAGAGACTTAGACTTTTCCCTAGTCCTCTCTGAGTGGGAAGATAGATTAATAATGTGTGAGAGAAAGAGGCCGAGAAGGAATTTATTGGTAGAAGTTGAAGAGAGAGAGCTCAGTCCTGCATAATGGAGCTCTGGCTTTGTTTCAGTTCCCGAATGAGACCTTTTTGATTCTGGATCCAAGGACAAGAATTTCAGGAGATAGGTTAATATAGGAGATAGGTTAATATCATTAATTAAAGAGTTCAATCCCTGTGGACTGGGGTTTCTTCATATAATTGTTCTTGGTTCCTGGGATTTCTGTATGCATTTTCCATTCAGCCTTCTGTTTTATGCCTCACAATCACTCAATCAGTGGTATTTATTCAGCGTTTATACTGTGTGCAGAACACTGTACTAAGCGCTTGGGAGAGTACGACAAAAATGGAGTTGGTGGACTCAGTCCCTGCCCATGAAGAGTTTACGGTCTCTAGAGTGTCATCTCACTGGTATCCACTGATAGGGTGTGTCTACCAACTCTGTTGTATTGTACTTTCCCAAATGCTTAGTACAGTACTCTGTACATGGTAAATGCTCAATAAATGCCACTGATAGATTTGTTAAATGCTTACTATGTGCCAAGGACTGTATTAAGCAACAGGTTAGATTCTAGTTAATCAGGTTGGACACTGTCCCTTTCCAATATAGGGCTCACAGTCTAAAGAAAAGGAAGACTAGGTATTTACCATTTTACTGATGAGGAAACTCAAGCACAAAAAAGTGACTTGCCTAAGGTCACACAGCAAGCAAGTGGCAGAACCAGGAGTTGAAAACAGATCCTCTGACCTCTTTCCACTAGACCACATTGCTTCACTTTTCTTTTTGCAACATCTATAAATCTTAGTCAAAAAATACTTGTCAAGGTAACAAACTAGGGAAGCTATGTGGCCTAGTGGATAGAGCACAGGCCTGAGAGTCAGGAGGACTTGAGTTCTAATCCCGGCTCCACCACTCCTCCACCTTGGACAGGTCACTTCACTTTTCTGGGCCTCAGTTACTTCATCTGGAAAATGGAGATTAAGACGGTGAGCCCCGTGTGGGATGGGGACTGTGTCCAACCTGATTAGCTTGTATCTACCTTAGCACTTAGTACAGGGCCTGGCACGCAGTAAGTACTTAACAAAGAATATACAAGATGATCAATCTGAGAGTGTGCAACCATTCTTGCAATTTATCCAGCTGCAATGCATGGCACAATCTCCTTTATCTCTCTGACTCTCTTCCTTTAGATCCTTTCTCAAAGTCCACTCCCTGGACCTCCTCAAAGGAGCAGATGGTGGACCAGTCCAAAAGATCCTCATTGACCTTGTTCCTATTATTATCCTTCCCTTTGAGGATTTATTTAGTTTCACCTTGTTGTTGATATATTGTCCAATTTTTGTTATGCTCCGAGGGCATAAACCAGGCTCCACACAGGCACTTGGCACCCCATTAATGATCAGTGATGACCCAAAGTAGGCCTTTTGAAATAGAAATTAAGAAGTTACAGAAAGACAGTCATATTTTTTTGTATTGAACTAGTTTGATTTATCTAGTGTTTAAGCTCTTTTCCAGAGAAACACTGACTTTTTTTTTTGTCAGTCCTATTAAGCATGGAGATAAAATACCAAAGTGTTTGTAGCTCAGTCAGTGACCTTGAAGCATTCCTGTCACTTCATTCCTTGAACTTGGCAAAAACAATTTAAGCTTATCAGTATGAACAGAGTGAACAGACACCTAAGAGTTGGTAGCTAGAGCCACAAATGTCAAAATTGGCCTCAACATTCTCACCCTCATATATATATATATATATATATTTTTTTTTTTTTTTATTGTTCCTGACTTGCATCAAAGGTCCACTCTGAGGTTTATGGATTTTATAAACGACAGGGTCCTGAATAAAATATTGATGTTGAAGATTAAAGGCACTGCAAACATTTTTCCTTTTGCCACCATGGGGCCCCCACAGAAATAACGTCTGCTCTGCTTTCAGTGTCAAAACCGAAGGGCTCCCGTTTCTTTTCATAGTTTTTATTAAGAATTTTGGTCATGGAGCTCTAGCCTGTAAGCTTATTGTGGGCAGGGAATTTGTCCTTTTATTGTTATATTGTACTCTCCCAAGTGCTTAGCACAGTGCTTTGCACACAGCAAGCGCTCAATAAATGTGAATGAATGAATGAATGAATGAAAGTTTTCATAAAGTACTCCTCGTTGACAACCTGATTGATTATGCCTTCTCTCTAAAGTTCCTGAGAGGTAGAGCACCCCGTTATCCTAGGGAAAATGCCGTCGGAATTATACCGGTGCAGCGGTTTTTAGGTTAAAAAGAAAATTTCTTGTCATCCAGTGAGTGGGTTTGGAACTTGAAACAGAATTTCCAGTTTTCAGCTGCTGATGAGGAATGAAGTAACCAGGTGACTCCCTGCCTCTCTTTCCTCTTTAACATCACCAACCATGGGAATGTATCAAGCTCCTACTGTGAGATAAGCACTATAGTTAAGTGCTCGAGAGTGTCAGGAAGAAGTAAGATGCACAATCCCTACTTTCCATGAGCTTGCAGTCTGTGTGGCCACAAGACACTGTTTTTCAAGTTGTGTCTTTACATTACATAGCTCAGGTTGGACGAAATTCCCATTTCAAGGATTTACAACATAGATGCCGGTTTTTAAGGTGGATAAATTTGGCCCATAAAGACTCAGTCACTCGTGAGCATTTTTTGTGGTTTTTACTTAGAAGAAAGATTGATTCTGTCATTTTTAAGGTAGAGAGTGGGGAAAATATTTTAAGGATGTATTGCGGTTCCCCACAATCCTGTCAAGGGCTGCATTCTTTTGAAAGAACAGTTTTGCAGGACATTAGATAGTGAATTAGTGCCTCCATGTTTGAACTGACCTATTAAACACTGACTGAGTTAACTTCATTTACCCTCATCACTTTTTGTCACCGCAGAGTAAACTTTTGAAACAAAATGAGCACATCTATTTCTATATCTGCCCAGCTGCCTTATTTACCTAAGTGAATGCCTCCTTTGAAAGCTTATAGGTAATTTTCGAAAAAGTTAGCAGCCAGTCAATCAGTACACAGACTTTGGTATGTCAGAAAGGACTGCCTCAAAACTACACTTGATTGATTAATTACACTGTATGTGAAATATCAACTACAAAGGAATGCACGGACACTCTATAAACTTGTTTTTATGTACGATAGTTGTACATATTTTTGAATAGTTCCTATGGATATATTTAGATGAATGAGTTATGGCATTGATGAACATGGTCTATCAATCTAGTAACCCAATACATTCCTGAATTCACCTGGCATTTTTATATTATTCCATACAACACGTTGACATTTTCATAATTTTCATAATTTTCTTTTCCTATTGTGCTTCAATATTTCAGTAGTTC
The DNA here is from genome assembly GCF_015852505.1 of Tachyglossus aculeatus. NCBI lineage: Eukaryota > Metazoa > Chordata > Mammalia > Monotremata > Tachyglossidae > Tachyglossus > Tachyglossus aculeatus. The sequence goes on from NC_052079.1 coordinate 7,145,504, forward strand.
CAAACAAGTGCATGGTTTATTGACCTGAAATACAGATTCCTGCACTTTCTTTGCCTTTGCCACATGTGAATGCTTAAAGGTTTCATTTTGTGACATTCTGAATATGTGATGGAGGAAAGAGATGAAAACAAAGAAATAGCAGGGAAGAGCAGTATTAAGAAGGGATTTTAATGTAAAACACCTTTGATCTCACATTTCCAATGACATTATCACTAGTCTAATATCTCGGTCCACTTGTGACGAAGGTTGGTGGAATTAGAATTGTCAGTCCAGTCTAAAAACAAACTACTTATCGTCCTCCCCTAGGGCATCACTATGTAAGCTAGTTATGAGCAGGGAACTTACCTGCTCATTCTGTTGTATTGCACTTTCCCAAGCGCTTAGTACAGGGCTCTGCACATAGTAAGTACTCAATAGCTACCACTGATTGATGAGTCATTGATCCCATCTTTTGATCCCAATTGACAACGCATACGCCTCCCTGTTTCTCAAGCTTGGAACCTTGGCGTCATTCTCGACTCCTCTCTGCCTTTCAACTCCTTTACATACTCTCTCTTTCAACTCCTTTGCATACTGTACAAGTGCTTAGTACAGTGCTCTGCACACAGTAAGCGCTCAATAAATACGATTGAATGAATACTCTCTCCCCGGATCCTATCAGTTCTCCCTTGGCAACGTTTCCAGAATCCATCCTTCTTTCTTCCACCATGCCGGTCCAGACTCATGTCAGAATTTGGCTTGTTTATTACCGCTTTGGCCTTCTCCCTAATCTCCCTGCTTCCAGCCTCCCCCATCTAATAATAATAATAATAATATTAATTATAGTATTTAAGTGCTTACTATGTGTGAGGCACTGCACTAAGCGCTGGGGTAGATACAAGCAAATCGGGTTGGACGCAGCCCCTGTCCCACGTGGGGCTCACAGCCTCAATCCCCATTTTACAGATGAGGTAACTGAGGCCCAGAGAAGTGAAATGACTTGTCCAAGCTCACACAGCCAACAAGTGGCAGAGTCGGGGATTAGAACCTGTGAGATTAGAACCCATGACCTTCTGACTCCCAGGACTGTGCTCCATCCACTACCCCTTCAGTTCGTAATTCACTCTGCTGCCTGGATCATTTTCCTAAAATGTCTCCCCCACAGTCTAGAGGGAGACAGACATTAATAGAAATAAATAATTTATAATGTCATTTAAAAATATGTATATGTGCTGTGGGGTTTAGGGTGGGATCATCATCATCATCATCAATCATATTTATTGAGTGCTTACTATGTGCAGAGCACTGTACTAAGCGCTTGGGAAGTACAAATTGGCAACATATAGAGACAGTCCCTACCCAGTGGTGGGCTCACAGTCTAAAACAGGGAGACAGAGAACAAAACCAAACATACTAACAAAATAAAATAAATAGAATAGATATGTACAAGTAAAATAAATAGAGTAATAAATATATACAAACATATATACAGATATACAGGTGCTGTGGGGAAGGGAAGGAGATAAGATGGGGGGGACGGAGAGGGGGACGAGAGGGAGAGGAAGGAAGGGGATCAATATCAAATGTCCAGAAGTCACAGATCCAGTCTTCCCATTTTTCATCCTCAACTGGTAATTCCCTCTACACTGTAACCACCTTGTCGGAACAGCACGTGTCTACCAACTCTGTCTTCCCACCAGTGCTTAGTGTAGTATTCTGCTCTCAATAAATACCATTGATTGGTTCATTCTGGTCTCCCCTGTCACCTAACCACCAAAAAGTGCCATGGTCTAGAGGAAAGAGCACAGGTCTGAGAGAAAGAGGATGTAGATTCTAATTCTAATGCCACCCCTTGACTTACTGTGTGACCTTGGACAAGTCATTATTTGCTCTGGGCCTTAGTTTCCTCATTTGTAAGTTGGGGTTAAAATAGCTGTTCTACTGCCTCCTTAGACTGTGAGGGAGGAACTGTGTCTGATGTGACTATTGTGAATCTGTCCAGTGCTCAGTACAGTGCTTGGTGCATAGTAAGCTCTTAATATTATTTTTATTCAGTGCTTTCCAAAAACACAACATATGCATTCTAGAACCTGGATGGATGTCTGATTTTTAAGGTCACACTCTGCCTGCTGCCATTAGGATCACTAGTTTCTGGGTGTTGAAAAGCCACAAAGCTTTTTAGATGGCTGCCAAAGATACAGTGCCAGTAGAACATGGTGAAAAGTGATCAACTTGGTAAAAAGATGAAGAGAGAGAGATTAATGGCATTTGCAAGCCACCTTGAAGAGAAAAAAGATGCCAAGATGCAATTTCAAATGATAAATGAGCATAATCTATGTTTTGCATTGTGGTCTTGTCAAAAAATATGAGGAAGCATCGAAAGCCAAAATATAAATCGAACAAATTGACTCTGCCATTAGAAATATCATTCTTTTTGTGTATGGGTTTCCTCCTGATGAAGTACAGAGATAAAGTTCTATTAGCCTTAGTATTCTAAGGTTGTCATTATCCAATACAATTTTCAATGAAAGAATGGCAAAGATGATTGGAAAATGCATCTCCACATAATGAGGATGATTAACTATGTCTGAAAATGAAGGCATTCATTCAATTGTATTTATTGAGTTCTTACTGTGTGCAGAGCACTGTACTAAGCGCTTGGGAAGTACAAGTTGGCATTTAGAGACAAGGTAGCATTTAGAGACACTCGGTAAACTCACTGAAGAGCCCAGAGACAGCAGTGATATTTTGGGTGAGTGTGGGAAGATCTGAATCCTTAAGAACAACATTCTTTGGTAGTATGAAGTATGTCTATTGTTTCATAAGTAGATGTAGAGAAAGGGAATTTAGGGGATTCCTGAGAAAACTTCTATTTCCTCCCTCCTCCTCCTCCTGTGTCCCCTGGGAACCTCTTAGTATCTCTTTACATTATAAATGCAATGATGTTGTTTTCTAATTTATGAACTGGCCCTAATGAATTTCCTCCTATCTATATTTGAGCACCTCTCTCTTATCTAACAACTCCTAAGCAGCGTGGCTTAGTGGATAGAGCCCGGGGCTGGGAGTCAGAAGGACCTGGGGTCCAATTCTTAGAAGCCAGTGAAGCAGTGGCAAGAGCACGGGCTTGGGAGTCCAAGGACATGGGTTCTAATTCTGGCTCCACCACATGTCCGCTGTGTGACCTTGGGCAAGTCACTGCACTTCTCTGTGCTTCAGTTACCTCATTTGTAAAATGGAGATAAGACTGTGAGCCCCATGTGGGACAGAGACTGTGTCCAGCCTGATTAGCTCATATCTACCGCAGTGATTGGCTCTTAATAAGTGGTCGGCAAGTACCATAATTATTATCCTCTTCTTCTGTTCCTCCTTGCCCTCTTTCTCACCTTCTGCTTCTTTCTCTCCTCTTCCCTCATTCAAGATGAGACTTGAATCATATCTTGCCTCCCAACCCCACCATCGCCACACTGCGCTGCTGCTTAGCATCCTAGTGTTTGTCCAGTCTGACTTGAACATTTTGTTTCTGGAACAGGCATTTCTTTATTGCATTTGTGCCTGCTTTTATTTTCCTAAAGCACGTTCATATAAATGATTTCCTTTAAATCCTCCCAGCATCCTATGTGATAGGGAGAGGCAGTTTTTATCATTCCCATTTTGCAGACGGGAAAACTAAAGGACAGAATGGCAAGGTGACTTGACCGAAGTTACGGAACAGGTCGGTGGAAGGTACCTTTCAAAGCCTTTGGCTTTAACTCTCACACTTGCTGCTGGGATATTTTAGCGTGTTGAACAATTACGAAAAAAACATTAAAGAATGATGATATTAGAACCGGTTTGTATTCATCCCTCATCAGTATGAAAGATGATTTTATTATCCGTGATCTTTTCATAGCTGGGATGCTGCATTTTCTTTGCCTACCAGAGCTATTTTATGACCAGACAAGGCATTTATGGCTTGATAAAGTATGTGAGTCTAATTTTGACAGGTACATACATAGCATTTGGGATGCGCCAGAGTATTTCCTATAAAATGCCATCCTTGACAGATTCCCTGCCCACCTGCTCTCTGTGGTCTCTGGCGTATGAAGCTGGAGGAGATGGTGGAAGAGGGGATGAATAGAACTTGGGAAGGCAAGGAAAACAGTGGGATCCATGTTGCCAACTTGTACTTCCCATTTACGCTCAATAAATACGATTGACTGATTGATTGATTAATCCATAAATGGCAGCTCTAAGGGGAGCTGAAGTAGTGAGCCCTAAAAAAGCGAGGTTGGAAGAAAAGCTTTCAAGTCGTCACAAGACCTTAAATGAGCACCGTCCTGGGAGTCCGAGGACCTGGGTTCTAATCCTGCCTTTTCCGCCTTTCATTCATTCAATCATATTTATTGAGCGCTTTTCCTGTGTGCAAAGCACTGTACTAAGCGCTTGGGAGAAGACAATATAACAACAGACATTCCTGCCCCCAACAAGCTTACAGTCTACAGGGGGAGACCGACATTAATATAAATGAATAGATAAATTACAGATATATGCATATGTGCTGTCGGGATGGGAGGGAGGATGAATGAAGGAGCAAGAGCGGCAACCTGCCTGCCATGTGATGTTGGGCAAGTGATTTAACTTCTCCATGCCTCAGTTATTCATTGGTAAATTGGGGATTAAGTTATCCTCCTTCCAACTTAGATGGTGAACCCCATGTGGGACAGGGACCATGTCCAACTTAATTATTTTGTATCTCCCGCGGGGCTTAATACAGTGCTTGGCACATGGTAAATGCTTAACAAGTACCATTAAATAAAAAAAAATCATGTGGCAGATCAGTGGACAGTTGGCAAGTACCAGAAAGATTAAGTGAAGCCGGGCGTGTCACGATCTGAAATGGTTTTGTGACCTCGAAACAGAGGCTTTGGGAAGTTGGAGACCCGAGGAGAGAGGCACCAGGTACTGTGGTCTGGGGTCCATCCTTTGTGTGTACACTATGTAGAAAAGGATTGTCAGTACCACATTGGTCTTATCAACCACCTTTGCATGCACACACAAAAACACACTGGTAAAATTATCTTAGCAATGTCACCCTTGAATCCAAGGAGAACAATCAAATAACAATAATAATAATGGCATTTATTAAGTGCTTACTATGTGCAAAGCACTGTTCTAAGCGCTGGGGAGGTTACAAGGTGATCAGGTTGTCCCATGGGGGGCTCACAGTCTTAATCCCCATTTTACAGATGAGGGAACTGAGGCCCAGCAAAGTTAAGTGGCTTGCCCAAAGTCACATGGCTGACAATTGGCGGAGCTGGGATTAGAACCCATGACCTCTGACTCCAAAGCCTGGGCTCTTTCCACTGAGCCATGCTGCTTTCAGCAGTGTGGTCTAGTGGAAAGAGCCCATGTCTGGGAGTCAGTCTATAGCCCTGGTTCTGCCACTTGTATTGAATCCCCATTTTCATTCCTTCAATCAATGGTATCTGAGGGATTACTGGGTGCAGGGCACTGTACTAAGCGCTTGAGTTGAGGAAACTGAGTCACAGAGAAATTGACCTGCCCAAGATCACACAGTGGGCAAGTGGCAGAGTCAAGAATAGAATCAAGGGCCTCTAGCTCCCAGGCCTGTGCTTCATCTACTGGGCCACGCTGCTTCTCCATTGTTTATATCTCATTTTCCAAATACAGTGTCATTTACAAAGTGCTCAGTAAATGCATCTGATTGATAAATATGGCTGATTGATTGAGTTAGGAGACTCAGCTTCTAGTCCCAGCTTGGGCCACTTGGCTGTTTAACTTCTCTCTGCCTCAGTTTTAATCACAAAAAATGGGGTTCAAATACCAGTTCTCTCTCTCTCAGACTGTGAGCCCCATGTGAGACAGGGGCTGTGTCCAATTTGATTACCTTATGCCTGCCCTTTGTCATAACACAGTGCTCAGCACATAGTAAGGACTTAATAAACAATAAATAGACAAGCTGCATGGCTCTGTGGAAAGAACATGGGCTTTGGAGTCATAGGCCATGGGTTCAAATCCCGACTCCGCCACTTGTCAGCTGTGTGACTTTGGACAAGTCACTTAACTTCTCTGTGCCTCAGTTACCTCATCTGTAAAATGGGGACTAAGACTGTGAGCCCCACGTGGGACAACCTGATAACCTTGTATCTACCCCAGCACTTAGAACAGTGCTTTGCACATAGTAAGCGCTTAACAAATACCATCATTATTATTATTAAATGCCATAATTATTATTTTGGCCCTGTCCCTCATTTCAAAACTACTGTTTTAGGGATTATTATTGCACATACTGATTCTTAGTTGGTCTTCACCATTTACAATCTTTAAATGTGAATTTAGGAATACATAAGTTCTCTTTTAAATATAATGGGGTACATGTCTATTAGCTAACAGAAAATCGGGAGGTCTTGTCAGGTATAGGAATTATTCGTATTCAGTTTTGGTTCACTGCAGGAATTTTTGTTCCTTTTGAGAGCGTTTCTGTAGCTTATGCCAACATTGGTGACACCATATTCCAAGTCAAATGAGCACCATGTAGATTCACTCCCTTCATTTTCAGTAGCCACCCATAGCAGTTAAAGATGGGATGTAAATTTCTTGAAATCGGTGGAGAATCCAGAAGTGAGGAGGACAATCTCCACCATTTTGATGAAAGTTAGGTTCAGCCAGTTCCCATTCAATGCGGGCTTTTTTCTTTCTGTTGCCTTTTGAAACTTCGGAGCATATAGCGTAATTTTCTCTAATTACCTGATTCAAATCCCCCAAATTACTTTAAACCAAAATATTTAAGAGGGTAATTAAATGTATTTACTCTGGCAGATGGAGTTGAATAATAATTTCATCTCCTCTCTGGCAAAGGAAGAATGACACTGATCATTTTCATCCTTCTTTCAGTGAACTGCTGCTTTTACGTATAAGCAGCTGGAGCTTTTTTTTTTTTTTAAATGAACCTGGAAAGGGAAAAAAAATGTAAATGGGCCTATGCATTCTAATTGCCTTAGCAATGCTACTGTGAAGTGATTTATTTGCATGGATTACTCTTTCATAAACCAGTTGGCATTATCATAATACAAAATTCAAATGTCCAGTAAAGCAGAGATGGTGGTTATGCGCCCTGCCCACGATGAGCTTACAGTCTAGAAGGGGAGAGAGGTATTTACATAAATTAGGGATATGTACAGAAGTGCTGTGAGGGTTGGGATGGGGCGAAGGGAGAAAATCAGGACAATGCAGAAGGGAGTGAGAGCAGATGAAATGAGGGCTTCTGCAATAGCAGTAAAATCACTCCAAAGTGATTTTAAACCTCCAAAGCAGGTTTTTCACCTAAAGGAACTACCTGCACTCTAAAATTAATATTAGAACACTCAAGATGCTTGGGTTTTCGGCTGAGTTGTATCCACTTTGGCCATAATGGATCCTGCGCATCAAAATCTTTGTGTGCAAATTCAGTCAGTAGTATCTCTTTGCAGGTCACTGTGCTAAGCCACATGGCCTAGTGGAAAGAGCACAAGCCTGTGAGTCAGAGGACCTGGGTTCTAGTCCCGCCTCTACCACTTATCTGCTGTGTGATCTTTGGCAAGTCACTTAACTTCTCTGTGCCTCACGTACCTCACCTGTAAAATGGGGATTAAGATGGTGAGCCGTATGTGGGACAGGGACTATGTCCAAACAGGTTATTTTGAATCTATCCCAGTGCTTAGTACAGTGCCTGGCACATAGCACTTAACAAATACCACAAACATGGTAAGCCCTATGTAGGAGAGGGACTTTGTCCAAACGGATGATCTTGAATCTATCCCAGCACTTAGTACAGTGCCTGGCACATAGTCAGCACTTAACAAATGCCACAATAATAATAATAATTATTATTAATATTAAGTTCTTGGGAGAGTACACTAGAGTTAGTAACCACAATTCAGTCCCCAATAGATCCCGCCCTGAGATTATAATCATTTCCTCTGCTCAAGTTCTTGGTCCTGAAGTTTTTGACATTTTTATAGACGAGTAAAGAAGACTGATCTGACAATAAGGGGATATAAATGTAGGTTAGATCTCTTAAATAATTAACACTGGAAGAATCAGCAGGATAGGGAATAAAATCACAGGATCCTAATTTATGCTAATATTAGAAGGCTTCTTTGCTCTCATTTGGCCTACCTTTTCTCATTTGGGGAAATCATATTATCGGCTCATGTTCCTGGCAAAATTTGACTGGAACTGAATGGAAGAATAGTTGAATATAATTACCATAACATGGCTGCAAATTGGTTATAACCCAGTGGGGCTTTGCCTGGAATTCTGTTTCAGCAGATGACAGAATCCTGTAGAAACTCTATTTTCAATCTTTCCCAAGCATTAAAGGGAATCGGTAGCAGGTTTTAAAGCATTCTTTACTAGAAACTGATTGTAAGAGGTATAGATTGGTTTACTCTGAAGTATTGGTATATGGAAAGTAAAATGGGTTTCTTTGTCTTCCACAACTTGCCTAAATTTCACCCAATGTGATAGAAACCAGAGGTTATTTCAGTTGTTTTGAACTATGTTCCCTTAACCTCTTATTTCCCATTTTAACTGTTGCTAAAGTAGCCACCCATAGCGATTAAACATGGGAAGTAAATTTGTTTCAGTTGATGGAGAAGTCCAGAAGTGACAGGACAGTCTCCACCATTTTGAAGGTTCAGTTCAGCTGGTTCTCATTCAAAGCAGGCTTTTTTCTTTCTGTTGCCTTTTGAAACTTCAGAACACATAGCGTAATTTTCTCTAATTATCTGATTCAAATCCCCCCAATTTTTGAATCACAAAGGAGTTTGTAGGAACATAAATGCTCCATTCTAGGAGCAGTTCTGAAGCAGTGTGGCTCAGTGGAAAGAGCACAGGCTTTAGAGTCAGCGGTCGTCGGTTCAAATCCCGGCTCCGCCACTTGTCAGCAGTGTGACTTTGGGCAAGTCACTTAACGTCTCTGTGCCTGTTACCTCATCTGTAAAATGGGGATTAAGACTGTGAGCCCCAGGTGGGACAACCTGATCACCTTGTAAGCTTCCCAGCACTTAGAACAGTGCTTTGCACATAGTCAGCGCTCAAAAAATGCCATTATTACTATTATGAGAAATGTCTGAATGGTGCAGCGATCAGCCGAGCTGATCTCCACTTTTCTATTTCTGAAATGTATGTTCTCAGTCAATCAGTGATATTTATTGAGCATTTACTTGGGGGAGTACTTTACAACAGAGTCGATAGGCACAGTTCCTGCCTACAGTGAGCTTATGTTCCAGAGGAGACAGACATTATGTAAGTAATTTGTAACATTTAATTTCAAGTTTGGTACGAATCTTTATGTACACACATATTGCCAGTCTTGGTCTGAGGCAGAACGTAATGCAGTCGGGGAAAGGACAAAAGAAGGTAAGCAAGCTGATGAGGAGAATGGAAGGCTTCATTATCTGGAAAGTGTGAAAAGAGTCTGGAAGGCTGGGAGCTGAGGAATGACCTGAATGAAGTCAACAAAATCAGGATGGATATGGAAAAGACTAATGCATTGTTCGTTAAATCCCACTATCCACCTTTTAAAGATTTGCTATAAAAGGATTACAATAATTAAGGAACATCTCAATTTGTAGTAGGTTCTTAGTGAGTCTATCACATCCCTTTAGTCTCTACTTATGGAGAAAGTTGCTTCCAATGATATTTATGTATGAAATGCAGCTATTTCTACACATAAATAATACGTCAGAACACTGAATCGCCTCAGTCCCGCTGGGTGAAGCAGTTTGTAAATGGTTTATGCACCAATCCAATTATAATTAAAGGGAAAATAAACATTTTTAATACCTAATTATCTGTTCTACAATGTGTGAATGTTCAAGTTGCAAATGGAAACCAAATAAGCCTAGAAAATGCTAATTAATAATCTTACAGGGACCTAAGGTGAAGGAGTTCAAAGCTGAAAACCCCAAACAATTGTAACTATCTTGTTATAATGATCTGGCATTGGAGATTACTTTGTAACAATAATACTTAATAATTATGGTAGTTGTTAAGTGCTTACTAGGTGCTAAGCAATGTACTATGTACCAGAATAGATTCAGGATTATCCCTGTCCCACTTGGGGCTCATGGTTTAAATAGGAAGGATTTGGGGAATTTTAAAAATGAGTTTTTTAAAAATAGGAAGGCGTGTAGGATTATCAGAATTAACAATAAACCCCCAAGCAGTAAAGTGACTGCTCAGAGTGATGTAGTAGTAATAGCAATAATATTTATTAAGCACAGAGTGAGGGAAGAGCACTGTACAAATGTTGGAAAAGAGTACATAGGTGGGAATTAGGTGTGGAGCCTGTCTCTTGGGGGCTCACAATCTGCGAAGGAAGGAGAATGGCATTGCTCCTTGGGGTTATGTCACCGAAGATGAAGGGGGGAGCTTTTATTCTTAAATTATTCAATTAGCTGATAGTTTCCCGTCCCCAACGCCCTGCAAAAAGTAGAAAATAGTGTTGTGTAATCCTGGACTTTTGATGATGTCACATGATTTTGTAATAATAACAAAAAAATAATTGTGATAGTTAAGTGCTTACTCTGTGCCAAACATTGTCCTGAGAACTGGGGTAGAGACAAGATAATCAGATCAGAAACCCTCCTTGTCCCACATGGGGCTCACGGTCTTACAGGGAGGTAGAACAGGTATCAAATTCCCATTTTCCAGAGGAGGGAACTGAGGCACAGAGAAGATGTGTCTTGCCTAAAGTCACCCAGCAGGCAAACGGTGTAACCGAGGTTAGCACCCAGGTCTTCCGATTCCCAAGCCCATGTTGTTTTCTCTGTGCCACACTGCTTCTCACGTTGCTTCCCCTGCGACTTTGTAAGGCCTGTGAAAACAGGATAGATTTCTTAGCACTACTCTCTGCCCTATCACTGTTTCTGTGGTGCTGTCAAGGCCTATCTCTTGTGCTACCGAAGGAATGGAGAAAATAAACTTTTGGGACCTATTCTGCTAATGGATATCTTTCCCTCCCAGTGTAAAACTTAGACGTGCAAACGGCTGCTTTTAGAAAAATCAGGCTTGAAGAGACATGTTTCGAGTGGCTCCGGGCTGCGTTATCTAGCTGTCAAGCTCAGGGAAACCAAGAGTTCCATTTTGTACGTAGTAACGAAACCGATGGAATGTTAATACAGCGATGAGGCAGGAATAAAAGCCGTTTTGTCCTCTGGTGGTGCCTAGGATGATCTGTAGTAAAAATGAATTTAAAACTAGCAAGCTGAAGTGCCGAGCAAAGTGGGTCTTGAATGGAAATCTTGGCTTGGCTGAAAACGTTTCCTAAAGTGCTGGGAGGGGGAAAAACAGCTCAAAAGACCCTAATAGAGAAGCTGAAAACACCGTACAATCCCTTTAACTTCTTGTCTTTCGGGAGACAGGTCTGGTGGGGAGGATGCCAGTGAAAAAATGGTTCTTCACACAGTAATCTCTTAATAAATACAATTACTACTACCACCACTCAGAGCCCAGATGGAGGTTTGGCTAAGTATAGGTGAGAGTGAAGTAGGACGTAGCATTTCTTCCCTAGCTCTGCCTCTCTGGGTGGGTTTTTAACTGTTTCACTTTCATTAACAGCTATATTAACCTCCGATTAGCCATCAGTAAAGCTGCAGGTAGGATAATCTAATCCCCAAAGCGGGTCTATTTTTGCCAGCTCAGGCATATCTGCGGCATGCCTTTCCTCACAGGGATTGGAAGTCAGCAGAAATATTTCCCGCCAGTCGGGCTAGTAAGTAGAATCTCTAGGTTTTAGGGTGGCCATTTATCTTGTTTTTAACTAGCCCGTTTTTGAACTTCTTGGGGGCAGGATGATCATCATCAATCGTATTTATTGAGCGCTTACTATGTGCAGAGCACTGTACTAAGCGCTTGGGAAGTACAAATTGGCAACATATAGAGACAGTCCCTACCCAACAGTGGGCTCACAGTCTAAAAGGATGATCGCGACCAACTCTGTGGCATTGTGCTCTCCCAAGTGCTTAGTACAGTGCTCTGCACCCAGTAAGTGCTCGGTGAATACCGTTGATGGATTCAGCTAGTCAGGCTCTGGTACGGCACCATGTGCCTCCATGTCTGGGATTTCAAGATTAAAATATTAAGCAGCCAGTCTCCCTCCATCTTGGCTCCTACCTTCAAATCCGAGGCTCCTATTGTCAGCACAGGGGAATAAAATGACTCCAGAGTAAATGAGAGGTCAGGGGTTCCCTCAGCTTCTGTGTTCTGTGCAGTTCCCCAAAGAACATCTTATGCCACAGTGAATTTATGTAATAATAAGAACTGTAGTATTTGTTAAGCGCTTAATATATGCCAGGTACTGTACTAAGCGTTGGGGTGGAGACAAGCGAATTGGGTTGGTCCCAGTCCCTGTCTCTCATGGGGCTCACATCTTAACCCCCATTTTCCTGATGAGGGAACTGAGGCCCAAAGAAGTGAAGTGACTTGTTCAAGGTCACGCAGCGGACACGTGGTGGAGCCGGGATTAGAACCCAGGTCCTTTTGACTCTCAGGCCCGCCCTCTGTTCACTGAATCAGACTGCTTCTTATAGATGTGATAATAATCTATATAATGAGATTAACATAACATAGACTGCTTGCTTCCAGGTTGGCTCACCCTACTCCATAGGTTAAAATGGTTATTTTTTTAATGGTATTTATTAAGTGCTTACTATATACCAGGCACCATACTAAGTGCTTAGGTAGATACAAGATAATCAGTTTGGACACAGTCCATGTCCCACATGGGGCTTACAGTCTCAATCCCCATTTGCAGATAAGATAACTGAGGCACAGAGAAGTGAGAAGCAGCATGGCTCAGTGGAAAGAGGCTGTGGAACATATTACAGGCTTTGGAGTCAGAGGTCATGGGTTTGAATCCCGGCTCCGCCACATGTCTGCTGTGTGACCTTGGGCAAGTCACTTAACTTCTCTGAGCCTCAGTTACCTCATCTGTAAAATGAGGATTAAGACTGTGAGCCCCACGTGGGACAACTTGATACCATTGTATCCCCCAGCACTTAGAACAGTGCTTTGCACATAGTAAGCGCTTAACAAATGCCATCATTATTATTATTATTCTAGACTGTGAGCCCACTGTTGGGTAGGGACTGTCTCTATATGTTGCCAACTTGTACTTCCCAAGCACTTAGTACAGTGCTCTGCACACAGCGCTCAATAAATACGATTGATTGATTGAAGGGACTTACCCAAGGTCACACAGCAGGTAAGTAGCAGAGTTAGGATTAGAACCCCAGTCCTTCTGACTTCTAGGCCCGGGCTCTAACCACTAGGCTACTAGGGGTTGTATGCAGTTTTGGCACAGATGCCTCTTTCTGGGCCTGCAGAACCCCAGAATTCCTGGAACAATAACCAAAACCTGCAACACATTGGAATCTGCTGGATTCCTTCTTGCCAGATCAGGACAAGAGGATGGCTCCTTCCAGGAGTCTGTCAGGAATAGGGAAACACATTCTCGGGTCCACCATGGGAAGGGGAAAGGATGATTCAATGAGTAGTTTCACCTCCCAGAGGCCTTTGCTTGAGGGAGTCCCTATTTCTGGTTTTGTAAGCGAGAAAAATAGTTGGCTTCGCATAAGATGGACTATGGTGTTAAATGGGAAAGACCAAGGTGCAATATTACATTTTGGATCTGCTTTATCAACATAGTTTATCCAGTTTAGAACCTATCTGTCCCTTCAACCCTCTTCCCCCTTTAAATGGCCACAAACCCTTAAAAAAGAGGTGGTAGGATACTGGAAACTCCCCAAGGAGAGAAGTCATCAAATGTTTGTTCCTTAGCTTCTAAGACAGTGGCGGGACACAGTGCTCAATGAATGCTGTTGATGAGGACGGGGGTGGAGATGCACTGCTAATTCACTTCTTTATTGGGCTCTTTCCAAAATCCCAGGGTTGTGGATAATGCTGGTTTCTATGAGAGACTTAGAGGGTGGAGCAGCAGATGTGAAACGTGAGGATTCTATACCTGGTTTTGCCATTTGCCGATTGTGTGAAATGTACTAGCCTTGGCTTTGGCTGTTTGATGTTACGCCATAACAAAGTGCACTTTAGGGGAATTTAACCATTTTTTTTTTCTCTAAGGAGAACAAAAGACTGCAAATTCTGATAGCAGTCCTGACAAAAATAGCAAATTAATGTAGTAAGCGCTTACTATGCACCAAAACACCCCACTAAGCACTGGGATAGATACAGAATAATCAGATCCAACACAGTCCCTGTCCCACAAGGGGACTCACCTCTAAGAGGTAGGGAGAAAAGCTGTCCTTATTTTACAGAGGAGGAAACTGAGGCCCAGAGAGGTTTAGTGAGTTGTTCAAGATCACACAGCCAGCCAGTGACATTGTTGGAAGTGGGCCTGGTCTCCCAACTCTCAATTCCATCTTCTTTCCACTCGACTACGTTGCTTCACACCCGCCCCGGTTCAGGGCCTACATGAGGCACTAAAAAGAAATGTTGTTGTTGAACAATAAATGTTGAACTAGGCTGTGGAACATATTACAGGCTTGCCATTGTGATCCCTTCATGGGATCCTATTAAAGAGTGGGTTTTCCATCAGAATTCTACCTCCATTCCTTCTTGATTTGGCTCCCTGTTCTCAGTGTTACAGTACTCTGCGTACAATAAGTCCTTAATAAGGATGAGAAGCAGCGTGGCCTAGTGAAAAGAACACAGGCCCAGGAGTCAGAGGACCTGGGTTCTAATCCCAGCCACACCACTTTCCTGTTGTGTGACCGTTGACAAGTCACTTAACTTCTCTGTGCCTCAGTTTCCTCAACTGCAAAAGTGGGGATTCAATGCCCGCTCTCCTTCCTACTTGGACTGTAAGCCTCTTGTGGGACCTGATTAGTCATTCATTCATTCAATCGTATTTCTTGAGCGTGTACTGCGTGCGGAGCACTGTACTAAGCGCTTGGGAAGTACAAGTCGGCAACATATGGAGGAGGTGGTCCCTACCCAACAACGGGCTCACAGTTTAGATGGGGGAGACAGACAACAAAACAAAATGTATAGACACGTGTCAAAACTGTCAGAATAAATAGAATTATAGCTATATTGTATCTACCCTAGTGCTTCATACAGTGCTTGGCATATAAGTGATTAGTAAATACCACAATTATTGTTATTAATTACTATTGCTACTGGCTAGGAAGGCTTTCTCAAGGCCCTACTGAGAGCTCACCTCCTCCAGGAGGCCTTCCCATACTGAGCCCCCTCCTTCCTCTCCCCCTCTCCATCCCCCCGCCTTACCTCCTTCCCTTCCCCACAGCACCTGTATATATGTTTGTATGTATTTATTACTCTATTTATTTATTTTACTTGTACATATCTATTCTATTTATTTTATTTTGTTCATATGTTTTGTTTTGTTCTCTGTCTCTCCCTTCTAGACTGTGAGCCCACTGTTGAGTAGGGACCGTCTCTATATGTTGCCAACTTGTACTTCCCAAGCGCTTAGTACAGTGCTCTGCACACAGTAAGTGCTCAATAAATAATTGATTGATTTCTAGCATTGGTTTAGCTCTTCTGGCCGTAGGTGCCCTGTACTTGCTGAATTGAGAACGGCCGGGGCATTCCTATGCAGCTTCTTCCTCTGCTTCTTCTTCATCTTATTAAGACATCTTGCTGTTTGACATTGAATGCTTCAGAATAAATGCATTTCATGTTAGTGGAAATTTGCACTGCGGTGACTCTCTCTCTCACGAAGTATGGTACTCAAATCCCCACATTTTGGAGAAATTGCATTATGTCTACCGGAGGCAGTAGATTTTGTTTACTGACCACAGAACATGAATTCTTCCAGTTCCCTGGGTTTGAATCAAAAGACCTGGGGGAAACAGGGTAGGCAAGCACAGATTTCTCAAGAGGGAAGAAAACAGATTTACCTTTGCTCTTCACTTGGAGTCTTCTCTCTGCCCTTTCTAAGTGTTTTCCTGTCAAGTCGTAGGACTCTGTTCCGAAATCAGATTGAGTCGCTCAGTGGGGACTTATTACGGAAACCGCAGAATCTTGAACAGCGTCTGGTGAAAGATGAAACTCTGTGAGGATTTAAACTCCTGCTGTGTTGAGGGGAAGCTAGGTGGACTTGACACCATCCCTTAGAAGTATTTATGTCATAAGCAAGTTTGTGGGCAGGGAGTGTGTCTGTTTATTGTTGTATTGTCCTCTCCCAAGCGCTTAGTACAATGCACACAGTAAGCGCTCAAGACTTGGGAGTCCGAAGGTCATGGGTTCTAATCCCGGCTCTGCCACTAACCTGCTGTGTGACCTTGGGCAAGGCACTTAACCTCCCTGAGCCGCCGCCTTCTATGAAATTAGAATAAATTATCTGCTCTTTTTCCCCACTTAGTTTATGAGACTTGTGTGGGACACTGAGTGTGCCTGATTTGATTATCTTGCATCTGTCTCCCCCAGGAGTTAGCAAGCAATCGTATTTCTTGAGCACTTCCTATGTGCAGAGCATTGTACGAAGCGTTTGTGAGAGTACAATATGCCAGAATTAGCAGGCATGTTCCCTGCCCATTGTGACCTCAAAGTCTAGAGATGGCACATGGTAGGCACTTAGTAAATATATACTGTTATTACTAAGACATTTCTAAATAGCACCAAGGCCGTGGACTGCCTATGGGGATGACCATTTGGGAGGAGGCTAATTTGTTGCATTGACTTGGCCTGCTACGGGGCATGGATTTTTATGCAATTTTTATGCAATTCTTTATTTCATTTGTTTTCAAAAATGTACGACGTTTTGATTTTTCTCTAGATATTGGTCTAAATCATATACGCACCTTGTTATTCCCTCTAACGATTTTTCAGGCAGAACAACATAAAAGAAGTGGGGCCCATTAGCTCAAGAGCAGCCTTAATTTACGGATATGACTAGTCCCAAAGATTTACGGCTTTCTTTAGCATTTTTTTCCTCCTCGTGTTACGGTGCTGTTTGACTGTATTTATGAATGTGACCTTGCTTCTCATACTCACAGTGGAGTGTGATGTATTGGATTCCAACACACAAGAGCAGATTGTACGGTTTCAAGATTAATAAGTGATCTCACTTTAGCTCCCCAACTGTCTGCCATCTAAAAATAACTCCTCCTTTCTACACTCCCCTTTTTGGGCCATGTCTGTGGGAAAGGCAGACAGCTCTGAACTCATCTATCACAACTCTGTCGGTGTTGCAGGGTACACTCTGCAGTTTGCTTTGCGACATTTCACTCCTCCACACCTTCACAACCGTCTTGCTATCAAAACACTGGAAAGGAGGAGGGACTGGCCACATTTGAAGCACGGTGTTTTTGAATAAGTTAAATTCCATTTCTTTTTCTGGGTGTGGAAATTCAAGACATTGCCACTCTCAACAGAGTGCTACTGAGAGATTGACTGTTTCTCACCTCTTGATTTGGTGCCAGAGAGAAAAATCACACATTTTGCAAATATGATATAGAGATGGGGATAATTTCATTCAGCAGTTTACAAGGCTGGTTGCAGGAATGCCTAGGCACGTTATGTTACTACTTAGCACTAATATCACACTTTATGCTGTTAAAGCACTTTACAATCATTTTATTTTACTTGTAACTCACAAAAAGCTTACTGAAGTTGTCAACATCATTACCATTAAACTAGGTATCTGACACACACCTAGATCTTGATGTCCCTCAGCTACACACAATTACAAATTTTTTTTATGGTATGTGTTGAGCTTACTATATGTCAGGCACTGTACTACTAAGCACTGAGTGGATACAAGCAAATCGGGTTGGATCCAATCCCTCACAGTCTCAGTCTTCAAGTGGCAGAGGCAGAATTAGAACCCAGGTCCTCCGACTCTCAGGCTCTTTCCACTAGGCCACGCTGCTGCTTGGCTTAGGGCTGACTTGCATCTGTATCCGTACACTCTGCCGTTTCCCTGTTTGTGATTTATTTTTATGTCTGCCTTCCCCTGTAGACCGTAAGCTCCTTGTGGGCAGGGATCACGTCTACCAACTCAGTTTTTTTTTAATGGTATTTATTAAGCACTTACTATGTGCAGAGCACTGTTCTAAGCGCTGTGGGGGGGGGAATACAAGGTGATCAAGTTGTCCCACATTGGGGCTCACAGTCTTAATCCCCATTTTACAGATGAGGTAACTGAGGCTCAGAGAAGTTAAGTGACTTGCCCAAGGTCACACAGCAGACATGTGGCAGAGCCAGGATTTGAACCCATGACCTCTGACTCCAAAGCCCGTGCTCTTTCCACTGAGCCACGCTGCTTCTCGGTTGTATTGCACTTTTCCAAGCACTTAGTACTGTGTTTTGCACACAGTAAAGCGCTTAATAATCATCATCAATCGTATTTATTGAGCGCTTACTATGTGCAGAGCACTGCTTAATAATCCCACTGATTGAGCAGCGGTAGAAAGTGTTGCACACTCACACTGTATCTGTCCCCTCCAAGTTTTTAGCAGAAAGCCCAGTTTGGGGCTTTTTAGGCCCATTTATGCCATATGTTGTTTTCCACAGTGTAATGATGTGAGGCACCTTAATGATGGAAGTCTGGCTTCTTTCCAAAGACAGGAAGTGATAGAATCCTGCTGAGACACCCTGCCCTCCCACATCAGCCTCTCCCAGCAGAAACTGAACATTCTTTGCGAGCAGATTTCCTTAGTTCTTTATGAATCTGATGCAAACTTGAACAGCAGGTTAGTTGCTAGCTCTAAAAATATCCCCTCAAATCCTTTTCGGAGGATAAACTGTGCAGCCACCCGCCTGCAGGCGATTCATATGTTTATCTCAGCTGCCTTAGTTGTTAAAAAATACTTTTCTTTGGCCCCTGAATAACTCCCTGAAGACTTATTGATGTAGTTGCAAATTTTACATTAAAAAAAATACAAGCACAGGGGATGTGTGGGGACAATCTGTTCTCTGTGACTGGATATATTCAGCAGAAGATGCCTCAAACACTAAGAATTTGCTAATAAGGCACCTGGATTTGCATATCCATGTGTGCTGCACTAATCCTGATTTGCCTTTAGCTGCCATTTGGATATCTCCTCTTTGCCTCACTTCCTCTGAACATTTTTTGACTTATCGGAGGGCGTCTCTGTTCTACTCCTCCAGTTGTAAAGTATTTTGTGTCCCTTGAGGATGAGGGACTTCATCTTAATAATGGATGTGCTGTTGTATTGTCCCAAAAGCACTTTGTACAGTGTTTTCTACAAAGGTACTCAAAAAAATACCTCTGAAGGATGGATTAGAGGGCCGCAAATTTAGTGTGTGGTATTTTTAAGGATATTCTGTGTGCGCCACACCTGGTATTGTTACCCATGAACAAGAGCACAGGTGTGGCAGCAGTGACTGAAAAAGGGTCACAGAAAGAAAGCAGAAAAGAATGTCAAAGATCGTCGAAGAAACAACTACAAGTTCAACAGCATAGGCATCAGAGACAATTAGGAAACAACAGCTGAAGGTAAAATCAATCCATTGGATTTACCAAGTGCTCACTCTGTGTAGGACACCATACTAAGAACTTGGGAGAATAGAGTAGCGGTATTAGAGTCTCTGGCATTAAGGAGTTTGTGATCCAGAGGGTGAGATGTCAGTGAAATAAATTACAAGTCCGGGAAGCAAAATATTAATAATAATAGTGTTTATTCAGCGCTTACTAAGTGCAAAGCACTGTTCTAAGCGCTGGGGAGGTTACAAGGTGATCAGGTTGTCCCACATGAGGCTCACAGTCTTAATCCCCATTTTACAGATGAGGTAACTGAGGGACAGAGAAGTGAAGTGACTTGCCCAAAGTCACACAGCTGACAATTGGCGGAGCCGAGATTTGAACCCATGGCCTCTGACTCCAAAGCCCGGGCTCTTTCCACTGAGCCGCGCTTCTTCTCTAAAATGCTATGGACATGCATGGCCTAAGTGGCTGGAAAAAAAAATGGTACCCGAGGGTGGGCTCCAAATTTCCTTAATGAGTGCCGTCGGCCTTACAAGGTCTTTTTATGAATGTAGTGGGATTTTTTTATGGCTTTTGTTGGAGCTTGCTATGTGCCAGGCAGTGTACTAAGCACTGGGTTAGGTACAAGACAATCAGGTCGGATACAGTCCAGGTGTCATGTGGGACTCACAGTCTTAATCCCACACTTTACAGATGAGAAAATTGAGTCATAGAGAAGTTAAGCGACTTGCCCAAGGTCACCCAGGAGACAAGCAGTGGAGGCAGGATTAGAACTTGGGTCCTTCTGACTCCCAGGGTCGTACTCTATCCACTAGATCACACTGTTTCTTATTGAAAACAAATGTCATCCTTCAGTACCAAGGATAACATTAATACCTGCATGAATCAGAGGATTGAAATAACTCACCTAAGCATATTACATGGAGCCTCCACTAGTTGTTATTAAAAAAAAAAAAAAAGAAAAAAACCCAAAACATAGGTTAAGCAACAATTTTCAGTCAAAAAACCTTCTGGAGCAAAAGCGGACCAATTGACTGAAAATGAAAATAAATGCAGAGAAAAATGTCAAAAGACGACCAATAAAATTTTCTAATATGTTTTCTGATTGCCAGAATGATTTCATCAGAAAAGATAGCTATCTGAGGGCATTTGTCTGGTATGTAATCAATATGACATAGTTAAAATGGGTCATGGTTTACAAATGTATTTTCTCTCAGTCACAGAAAATGAACTGTTGGTTGTATTCATCCAGAATGAATGGTGAAATCTCAGTGGATCCAAACCCCAATAAAAGCTAACATTTGGACCTTGCAATATCCTTGTGTGAGATGATCTTAGAATAATCTGACAGAGTAAATAGTGACCTTGAAAATGAGAATTCAAAGCATTTTGAACTTCAGATTTGTTCACTCCTAGTCATATTTTCAGGCCAACAAATCACGCATCTTTCAGACTTAGCATTGAGAGCAAACCTCTCTGATCATCAGGGGAAGCGTGAACAAAATGAGGCAGGAAAGGAGAAAAAAAATAGGATCAGAATAACAAGGAGGGAAGAAAAATTGAGTGGTCAATATTGTTTAGGGGACAGAGCAATTCACTGACTGCCAGAGACTTAGGTTCAATTTCTCCTCTAGACTGTATGCTCCTTGTGGGCAGCGAACACGTCTCTCAACTCGGCATATCAATCAGTGGTATTTATCAAGTCCTTCATGTGCGCTGAGCACTGTACTAAGCGCTTGGGAAAGTACAATACAACAGAGATAGTAGAACTCCTCCAAACACTTAGTACACAGTAAGCGCTGCATTGATTGTTTGATTCTTGGGTCACTGGCTATTTGGATAATCTTGGAGTGCTTCAGATGGATCACAGTAAAACCAGTCAAGCACTTACTAATCCCAATTCAGACAATTTTAAGGAAACGTGTAAGAAAATATGGAAAGTATGTGGTGTGCTGCAGTAGAGTGAGCATAAACTAAGGTTATGTATTATTTAAGATGAAATATTAGGGTTTTCAGTCTCATGAATATTATAAAGAAGCCAGATAGTCAAGATTAAATTCCCTGTGGGCTTCAGGGTAAGATTGTCTTCAGAAGCCAACTTGTTTTCCATTTTAGGCAGTGTATTCACAAAATTTTGACACTTATTTTGGCTGAAAGAGAGGCAGTACTTCTTAAATTTAAAAGGAAAAAGAAAAGCCCTAGGATCTACTTGGAAGAAAAAAATCTCTTGAATATTGTAATGCTTCCTGCTGCAATGGAGGCGGTACTTTTTAAATTTAAAAGGAAAAAGAAAAGCCCTAGGATCTACTTGGAAGAAAAAAATCTCTTGAATATTGTAATGCTTCCTGCTGCAATGGATCATATTTTTAGTCTCCTGAGAAGTCAATTTCCTTTTTGTCCTAGCTTTAGGCCTTCTGGAGTTGGATACCTAATAAAAATACAAAAAGTGTAAAGAGGAAAGGTAGTTGAATGTGAGGGTTTTCTCCCCCCCATAGCAACATGCTTGAGTGGTTTGTAAATATTATACCACCCTGAAGGAAAATGGATATAAGGTAAAAATGTGTTAAATATGCATTTATCAATGGAGAGGAATCTGTTCATGTAGACGTGAACAAATCACCTGTAAGAAAAGCATACTCAAAATGTTCTAGATTTACTACTGAAAAATATTTTGGTTGTTTGGCTGTGTATGTTTGATGGATCAGCCTATATACTTTAAAGCTATTCATCATGTATAACGACCCATTAAATCAACAAAAATATATATCCAAGATGGCAAACACATTAAAGAATCATCATAGTGACATCAAATAAAATTCCTTTCTGAATAAAAAAGGAGAACACAGTTGTGATACCGAAATCAGTTTTTCAAGGCAATGGACAAAGCCCAATTACAAGAAAGTACATTACAGACATATAAATCTTAAAAAGCAGTTAGCTCTGTTTTTGCCTTTTATCGCAGCTGCATTGTGAACTTGGTTAAATAGAAAAAAGGCCAAGAAACTGCCATTATTTGATTGGGAAAGGTAAGTCCAATAGAGGATTTAATGCTATTAATGGTTTCTGTAGGCGGACTTCTCTGTTTAATTCAGAAGGTTTGCTTTTTTTAATGCATATTTTTAAGATACAGGGAACTCGTTGCGCACAGTAAGCACTCAATAAATACGTTTGAATGAATGAATGAATGAATCCACAGCAGGCTATGTAAGACACATATTTTCTGGGACATGGAAAACACTCTTCCAACAGCACACACCTGTCTGGATAGAGCATGACATGATGTCGGAAGAGATTACTATGCACGTGAAAGCTCAAATGCTACAATGAAGTTTTCCTTTAGGCTTAGTTTATAACCCTGTTAACATTATGATTATTATTATTATTGTGATTCATTTAGGAAATGCGAAAAATTTAGGTAGCTTCCATTTTAGAGTATCTGTCTGTGCTTCCCTGGAACACGGGCACTTTGGTTTCCCAGTTTTATCTCCATCTACACGAATTCCATATCGAATTGATCTTCAAAACTGGTACACTGCACCAAAAATCAGTCTGAGAAAGAGACAGTTTGCCAAAGGGCAAAGAGTTTGCCATTAGGCGTCTGAAGTTCCCGTACTGGATAATAATGATGGCATTTGTTAAGCGCTTACTATGTGCCAAGCAGTGTTCTAAGCGCTGGAGGGCATACAAGGTAATAAGGTTGTCTCACATGGGGCTCACAGTCTTAATCCCCATTTTACAGATGAGGTCACTGAGGCCCAGAGAAATTAAGTGACTTGCCCGAAGTCACACAGCTGACAAGTGGCGGAGCCGGGATTAGAACCCACAACCTCTGACTCCCAAGTCCGTGCTCTTTCTACTGAGCCACGCTGCTTCTGCTAGAGCATCCAGTCCCTTTTTCTGCTACTGTGAGATATTTATCCAACTTGAGTTGGAATGAAAACGACAGCATAACATTAGTTTGGAACTTATGTTTCCTGTGGAGTTTTCTATTTTAAACCTCAGAGTTTCCAGATGTGGAAATGGTGTGTCGTCTTCAAGTCCTTTGCCCAGATCTCCAAACGTGTAAAGTTAACGTATCTTTTTCGGTGTGCAAAGAGGAGACTTTTGAGTCACCTCCATATTTTGCCTATTTGCAGAGTCTGACTCGAAGGCCCAGAGAATTGAGCTACAGAAGCTTCGAAACATCTGGAAGTTCCTAATTTCCATTTTGTGGGCCCTAACTAAAAACCCATCATTTGACTCGCTCGTTACCTTACTAACGATAAGCGCTCCATCAGGCTCATTACACTTCCCATTTTTGGTTGAACAGCTTAGCGGGTCTTTGGTTTCTTGCTGTCTTGGGTCTCCCCCCCACCAACTTCTTTTACTTTGCTATATTAATGAACTAACATCCCAAAATTATTTTTGTTCAGTTAAGCATGCGGAGGTCAAGTGCTCACATTTTAGCTGAGTCGGGCATGGGGCAAACATAACATCAAGTTGAAGTTATCTTTCTTAATGCACAGTTGTCCTAATGGCCCTAGAGAAGCAGCATGGCACAGCACGGGACTGAGAGTCAGAAGGCCCTGGGTTCTAGTCCCAGCTCTGCCACTTGTCTGCTGTGTGACCTTGGGCAAGTTACTTCTCTTCTCTGGGCCTCAGTTACCTCATCTGTAAAATGGTCTTAAAGAGTGTAAGCTCCTTTTGGGACCGGGCCCGTGTTCATACCGATTAACTAGTATTTACCCCAGTGTTTAGAACAGTGCTTGGCACATATTGAAAGCTTAACATGTACTGTAATTATTATTATTAAAGATCCTGACCTGCTAACTATAAACCACAGGGGAACTTGGTAGTTCCCCCCCGCCACCCTCAATCCCCATAGAAGGATGGAAAAGCATAAGTTTGGTTTGAAGAGGGTTTTTTGGTTTGTTTTGTTTAGTCAGAGAATCAGCAGGCGTAGTGAATAGGACATGTGCCTGGGAGTCAGAAGGTCATGGGTTCTAATCCTGGCTCTGCCACTTGTCTGCTGTGTGACCTTGGGCAAGTCACTTCACTTCCTCTGTGCCTCAGTGACCTCACCTGTAAAGTGGGGATGGAGACTGTGAGCCCCATGTGGGACAGTGACTGTGTCCAACGCAATTTGGATCCAACTCGGTGCTTAGTACAATGTCTGGCACATATTTAGTGCTTAACAAATGCTATAATTATTGGGTGTTTTTTTTTAAACCACTGAGATTAGCTTTATATGAATGAATGCCCTGTGATTTGTCTGCAAGTCTGCTTCATTGGCACATGCCACCCAGGATAAGATAGCCAGAGGTTATGATTTCAAGGGCTGAGAAGCAGCATGGCTCAATGGAAAGAGCCTGGGCTTTGGAGTCAGAGGTCATGGGTTCAAATCCCGGCTCCGCCAATTGTCAGCTGTGTGACTTTGGGCAAGTCACTTAACTTCTCTGTGCCTCAGTTATCTCATCTGTAAAATGGGGATTAAGACTGTGAGCCCCTCGTGGGACAACCTGATCACCTTGTAACCTCCCCAGCGCTTAGAACAGTGCTTTGCACATAGTAAGCGCTTAATAAATGCCATTATAAAAAAAAATTAAAAAATAAAAGGGCTGCTGAAGTCCATTCCCGAAAGTGTGCCCTTGGGGTTTTTCTCAGTGACTGCCTCAGATTCACTCGTGGTGTAAAGAGCTGGAGTGAGCTGGCCCATCCACAAATCCAGGTTGTGTACGTAATAATTGGGATCTATTCCAGTATACAATTGAACTATAGTGACCCAGATGTTGAGTAATTTTAAAATGCTTTCCCTGACAATCATCCCACTTCTGCCATCAACAAAATGGTGTCTGCCAGTCTTACATTTTAGCTTTTGGATTTTCCTGCTTGACATTTTTATCTTTGGGATCAGTTGCTCAGTGCATGGAAAATTATGCAATTTCCCAGCTATTTTTCCTACTTAAAACGCTCCCATTGATTTGCTTCTTAACTGCTGGAGACTTAGCTACTTTTATTGTTCAAAAGTCATAGCCTGTGTGTTTGTGACTGGGGAATGTCGTTTGGGCGAGACGCTTTTAATGTCAAGATAAAAAGCATCATGACTTTTACTTAAGGCTACTGGTGTTTCATAGATTAGGAAATCAGTATGAAATACCAGAATACAAATTGTAGCCACGTATTTCTCATACGTGCCCCTTTAGTGGTTCCCAATATCTGCCATTACCAGAAATTCGAAGAATTTGAAGTATGGTATTACTTTCCAGTTTTCCTTGAAGTCTTTCTAGATCTGCAGCAGTCAAGATAGAACCATTCTAATAAGTGTACGCTGACTCTTACTATCATCTGTCCTAAAATGAATAAATTTTGTTCGTCCTCGCTCTAGGCTGAGTGCCAGGAAACCAAATATTCTTGTTTGATCAGAAAGAATCTTAGCATAATGAAAAACCAGTAAGGAAATTAAACATTGTATTCTCCCTTTTTTGCTTAGCCCTGTAAGAGCTTCAAATTAATCCTCTCTTTGAGTGGGTTTAGATATGATGTTGCCGGAAGAAAGGAAATTTGTCAAATGCTGAAATGAATGCACATTACTGCCTGTGTATCAGGAACAAAGCTAAACAGGCAGCTGGATTACTAATGAAGCTGGAGTTTACACAGATTCTTTTAAATCTTTTCATAGCACTCTTGACCTGGCATGAACCATCTACTTTTCTCCTAGAAGATGGTATTATTTAAAAACTTGGTATCCTATGTATTCTTTGATTACAACATTTTGGTGGGTATTACCTTTTAGTGGGTGACTTTGGGCAAGTCACTTTACTTTTCTGTGCCTCACGTACCTTATCTATAAAATGGGGAGTAAGACTGTGAGCCCTACGTAGGATAGGGACTGTGTCCAAACTGATTAGCCTGTATCTACGCCACCGCAAGTAAATATCAATCAATCAGTGGTATTTATTGATCATTTAATGTGGGCAGAGTACTGTACATTATGCTTGGGTGTGTAAAATACAATGAATTAGGTAGAAACCATCTCTCCACACGAGGAGCTTAGAGACTAGGGGATGAGTGCTTTATTTTGGTGTCTAATTGCCACAGTTAGGTTTCTCATGGATGATGTGCTGTTGGATGTGTAGGCCTCTGCCCAGGGTGAGTGAAATAGTTCGGACATCCACTATCCTTGTATCAGCCAGGACAGGAGACTGAGAAGGGAGAGCTTACAGCACCTAAGTTGGGGATGAATTTTGAATTGAGACAATTTGCCAAAGCAGCGGGCTTCAATTAGTCAAGGTACCAAGAAGCTGCCGTTGGATTGCTTTGAACTGTTCTCTTCTCTTTAGTCTTTAGTCCATTCTGTGTTCATCGTACAGTCAGGACCGGCTTCAGACATTTGACATCCCTGAAATGGGGTGGAAGGAAATCCACTCCTGCCCTAGAGTCATTGCTTTGACATAGACACAGTGTATGTTCTCTGGGCATGTGGCGTAATGTGTTGCCATTATACGGAAGCATACCTGAGTCTGCCTGAACCTAGTGCATTTTTCTGGAGGACCCCTGAAAGTCTTCCCTCCCCAGCATGTTCCAGAGTCATTGTGCTCTCCTAGATACCTGTCAACACAAGGGCCACTTCAGACTCCGCTGGAGGGAAACAGTACTTTCAACTTTTCAGCTGCTTCTACCTCATGGTCACCCCCTCTGACATTGCACCTTGAGGCAACTACCTCCCTACCTCACCACTTTGCAGCGACTCAACCACAGAGACCAACTGTCAGACTTTGGATAAAAATTATGGTGCTTGGTAGTTAAAATCATGGGGAGAAATTCTGATTAAATAACCATAAAAGAAAAATAGCTCTGCTTTAAGTTCTACCTAATTAGTTGTATGAATTATAAATGACCTCATACGAGGGACTAGGAAGGAATTCACTTCACGTCAATGATATTTGCCAGTCATCCAAGACATTTGGAGTGAAGTTTAGATCTCCTCCTTTAATTAAGGATTTCTCTCATGCAGTAATTGATTTTGTCTTCCGCATGATTTCGTCAATTCTGCTCTTCCTTTCTGTCCAACTTGAAACTGAACGTGCATGAGTTCACTTGTTCTTTGAATGGCAGGAGTTCTCACGAGGACTGACTTTTCCAGGAGCACAAGGAGTGGGAGGAGAGAGTCTCATTTTCCCATCAGCTGCAGCACCTTGGTGTGTGTGTTATGCAGATCTTTTATTCTGAGACCCTCCAGGTCATCTTGCTTTCAGATGACACTTCTCAGTAAGTGAAAGCGATGCTCACCTTCTGTCTCCCCTCACCCTCCACCCTCTCCCTTTAATCATGCTTGAAAACCAATTTGATAATGGAAGATTACTTAATCTAATGGGAGATACATCTGGGAGGAGTAAATGGAGTCATTTTTGAAAGGGGAATGGGATTTTACTTGTCAGGTTGAGAATTAAAGCCATAATGATAGTTACTGAAGCGAATGTGTTTTAAGAGGCGTGGGGAGAGAGAAAGCACTTCCTTAATTTATTGTTAAGGAGCGCATGTTATGAGGCACACGATTGAAGCTGGGCCATGGCATTATGCCATTTTGCTCATCCATTTTCAATGCAGACCATTCAGGATTTACCTTTGTTTTGTGTGTGTTTGTTTTTTTAATTAAAAGAAAATTCAACTGAATCCCAACAAACAGGAGAAAAATGGGTAAAATAAACTAGTTTTAGCCTGTCTTCTCAAAAGACAATGGGGGTGTTATCAATCTAGACCACTAAGCCTCGGCGACCCCTTCTCTGGGGGAGGCCCGGAGGTTTTTTTGGAGTCCAGGGAGAGGAAATATGTGGTGTAGAATGCAGCCTTGGTAGCCAACTGAGCCAGGTCATTACAACAACCAGATTTGGAACTCCCAAGAGGTAAAATCATCATCTGACAAGTCCGAGACAGACCCTAGCCAGGGGCCCACCTGACAGCAGACAAGGAGGTCTCATTAAAGCACTTTCAAGGTAGAATGGATTGTCAATCTCACATGGTTCATTTCAGCTACACCTACACCGAGTAGGATCTGTCATTAGTATCATCTTTGAAAATTAGACAGCAGTATATATATATATATATATACACACACACACACACACACACATATATATATATATTTAGATACCTATAGGTAGGTCACTTTCTCTCTCTCTCTCCATATGTTAGCATTATTAAATCTGTTGTTCTCTCTTTTCCATCTAAAAGTGTAAGAATTTAAGCAGTGTCATTACTAGATCAGCTCAGAATGCCGTCGATAGGCTTTTTTTTTCTCCAGCACTGGCATTAATAATAATATTACTTATTATACTTGTTAAGCACTTACTATATGCCAAGCACTGTTCTAAGCGCTGGGTTAGATACAAGTTAATCAGGTTGGACTCAGTCTCTGTACTAATGATGATAGTATTTAAGTGCTTACTATGTGCCAAGCACCGTTCTAAGTGCTGGGCCACATTGGACTCTAATCCCCATTTTTTTACTGATGTGGTAACTGAGGAACAGGGAAGTTAAGTGACTTGCCCAAGGTCACACAGCAGACATGTGGCAGAGCAGGAACTAGAACCCAGGTCCTTCTGACTCCCGTGCCCATGCTCTATCCACTAAGCCACACTGCTTCTCAAAGAGTAGAGCTGTCCTCTGGGTAAAAGATGAGGCTATTGGTGGTAAGATTGTATCCGTGAGCTTGAATCTCTTTGAGAGGCAATCTCTTGCACATTTCCCCAATTTCTATCATCTCTGGCCCTTTGTTATTCCGGGTGAGCATTGCTAACACCAGTGGTCGAGGAGGGAAAGATAGGTCTTACTGCTGGCAGGACTTGAATTGTTTTGTATAGTGATAATGGTGGGAAAGACCAAGTGATAATTCTCTTTTTTTATGGTATTTTTTAAGTGCTTACTCTGTGCCCGGCACCATACTAAGCGCTGGGGTAGATACAAACTAAGCAGGTTGGACACAGTCCCTGTCCCACATAGGGCTCACAGCCTTAATCCCCATTTTACAGATGAGATAACTGAGGCACAGAGAAGTGAAGTGACTTGCCCAAGGTCACACAACAGACAAGCAGTAGAGCTGGGATTAGAACCCAGGTCCTCTGACTCTCAGGCCTGTGCTTTTTCCATTAGGCCACACTGCTTCTCATAATATGCTGCTACCCTCCATGATATTGCAATGTATATGAATTTACCCAACTCTCACTTGAGCTTATTAATACTGTCTTGATCTCGCAACTTCCTTTCTATTTTTTCCCCTCTCCTGTCTGTCTAGTTTGGTGTGATTCATATGTCTTCTTTGAATATAATCTGAAAATTGTCCCAATTTCACAAAAGCTAGAAAATGGAATTGAAGTGAGGAGAGAGTGAAACCCCTCCCACAAGCCATTGCCCAGTGGAAGAAGTCATTTTATCTGTGGTGCTATGTCAGGATTGAGTCAAGGAAAATAAATATGCACTCCGCAAATCACACTGGGTGGAATTCTTAATTGAAGGCAGTGCCTGGGAGGTGTTTTTTCCTCAGTGTGAATTTTCCTCAGTGTTAATCGTATTTCATTTGGGTTGCTGGTTATCTTGGCCCCCCAATTAATTTCCAGGTGTTGAAAAAGAAAATACTACGAAGTGCCCTCTAGAATTCCTCGTGAAGTTAGAAAGCCTACTGGGGCAGAAGCCAGACGGTTGAAAGAACTGGAGGGAGGGAGGAACCTTCAGGTCTTCAGTGTGAATTGAAAGTGTTTTCATCTGGTTGCTACGGTAAAAGTTCCCGGGATGCTAGTATAGTAACCATTATTACTAGTAATCTGGAATTAGCTTGCCACAGCCAATCAGTAATATCTCACCATATGCTCCAGCAAAACACAGGGGAAAAGCCTACCAGTGATTGACATTGATGGATAAAAACAGAGAAGTTATTGATATCTGGCAATCTAATTGCATTATGTAGGGGAAAAAGAGCTCTTATTTTGTACCTGAAACGAGAAACCATCACAGGGTGGTTTAAGGTACTTTATTTTGCATCTTGACCTCTAACTGGTGTGTGTCTGAAAGAAGTCTTTGGAATGAAAACTTGGGAAAACTGAAAATAAAGGGCAAGTTTTTCAGCCTGTGTTAAGTCAGGTCCTTTGTTAAAGAACCCAGCAGAGAATTCATAGAATCTGTCACCTAGTCCGAAGCCTTTCTCGAGGTGCCAAAACTGCCGGGAACTTTCTAACGGAAATTCCTTAGCTCTTCTAATCAGTCGACCCCGCTGGCTCTAAAGCTGGAAGCCAAAAGTCTGACGTGACCTTTTGAATTTCTTTGTTCCATGGAGGAAATGGAAGAAGCCAGCCTCAGTGGAATATGATATTCATTTCATAGCATTTGGAAGTTTTCTTACTTGGTTCCAGAGGATTTTAAAGTTCTTAGAGGCCACCTGGATCCTTTGGTTGGTGTATGAAAATCCACAGTGGAGAGTTAGTAAGGATATTTATTGAGCATCTACTGAATGCACTGTGCTAGCAAGTGGGAAGTACAACAGAAGCACAAGGCTCATTCCCTGCCCACAAGGAGCTTCCACTCTGTTTCATCCAGCCACATATTCTGTTTCTGGTAACGGAATGCTTGGACGCACTTTACAGTGATTTTCCTCCAGGTCAGCGATCATGTCTGCTAACTGTAGTGTACTCTTCCAAGTGCCTAGCATAGTGCTCTGCAAAGAGTTAGCGCTCAAGAAATACCACTGATTGATTTCCTATAGTGGTTGCCCTTCTCGATCTTGCCTTTCAACCTTTCTCCCTATATTTGTACCTTTCCCTCCCCAAACCCATTATAGACTGTTTGCCCGTGAATCTATCCAAACCCCTCTTGATCTTGCTGTTATTTTTTTGGTTGCACAACTTCCTGAGGTAGCAGGTTCAGCACGTATCATGGCCTTACTCTCTGCTGGCTGAAGAAACGTTTCCCTTCTTGATTTTAATCAGCCTCTTTCGAACGGCAGTGGATGTCCTCTCATCCAGGTATTCGGTGAACAACCATTCCGTGCTCGCCTCATCCAAGCCCGTCCTCACTTGGTAAAACTCGATCGTGTGTCCTCTCATCCTTTGTCCAGATTGGCGTCCTGATCTTTTTCGACCTGTGTTCATTTAGAACCTTTCCCTCCTTCCTTGATCATCTTGGTTGCTCTTCTCTGCACCTGCTCCAGTTGCACTGCATGTCCCCAAGATTCAGGGATGAGATAATAATATTAATTATGGTATTTGTTAATGAGAGTTGGAGTACCGCAGGCAGAAGCATGTTGGTGTGTGCAGGGACAAAGTGATGCTATTTAGGAATCATCCCCATCAACTCCGTTATACTTGATTGTTTCCCTCACACAGTAACTATTCAATAAATGTGTCCACCTGATTCTTGTATCTAGCCCAGCACTTAGTATTGTGTCTGGCACATAATAATAATAATGGCATTTATTAAGTGCTTACTATGTGCAAAGCACTGTTCTAAGCGCTGGGGAGGCTACAAGATTATCAGGTTGTCCCTCATGGGGCTCACAGTCTCAGTCCCCATTTTACAGATGAGGTAACTGAGGCCCAGAGAAGTGAAGTGACTTGCCCAAAGTCACACAGCTGACAACTGGCGGAGCCGGGATTTGAACCCATGCCCTCTGACTCCAAAGCCCGGGCTCTTTCCTACTGAGCCACGCTGCTTCTCTAAATGCTTAACAAACACCTTAAAAAAGAAACTACAAATACAAGAACTGGTTGTATAGATTGCATTCTCTACCTCAGCGCTTAGAACAGTGCTTTGCACATAGTAAGCACTTAATAAATGTCATTATTATTATTATTATTATTACCTGATGATGTCAAGCATTTGGTTGGCCTTCTTGGTTGCTGCTGTACATGGGACCGATGACTTAGTTCGGCAATGACTCTGAGATCAGATTGAATTCTGAGGAGTTCACCATGTTCCTCATCCCTGTTTCACTGATTGCCATAAGGAGCACGCCTAGCAGAACCCTCTTAAGGGCCTTTCATTCACTCATTCGTTCATTCAGTTCAACTGTACTTATTGAGCGTTTACTGTATGCAGAGCACCGTACTAAGCACTTGGGAAGTACAGTTCAGCAACAGAGACAATACCTGACCACAGTGGGCTCACAGTCTGGAAGGGTGGGGAGATAGAAATCAAAACGGGGGGAGGCAGACATCAAAACAAGTAAACAGACATCAGTAGCATCATTATAAATAAATGGAATTATAGATATATACATCATTAATAAAATAAATAGAATTATAATTATACATATGTACATATGCACACAAGTGCTGTGGGGAGGGAGGTAGAGCAAAGGGAGTGAATTGGGGCGATGGGGAGAGGAGGGGGAGCAGAGGGAAAGGGGGGCTTAGTTTGGGAAGCCTCCTGAGACCTATTAGCTTTACACTGGCTGGGAAGTTACTATATATTCCTCCTGGAGGAAGGCCTCCAGGAGGCCTTCCCAGACTGAGCCCCCTTTTTCCTCTCCTCCTCCCCATCCCCCCTGCCCTACCTCCTTCCCCTTCCCACAGCACCTGTATATATGTTTGCACATATTTATTACTCTATTTATTTTACTTGTACATATTTACTATTCTATTTATTTTATAGTAAAATATAAAATGGTGATGGTGAGGGGGGAGGGGGAGAGGAAGGAGGGGGCTCAGTCTGGGAAGGCCTCCCGGAGGAGGTGAGCTCTCAGTAGGGCTTTGAAGTGGGGAAGAGAGCTAGCTTGGCTAGCACTTACTAGGTGCCTTGGCCTGTTCTAAGCACTGGGGTAGTTACAAGGTAATCAGGTTGTCCCTCTTGGGGCTCACAATCTTAATCCCCATTTTACAGATGTGGTAACTGAGGCACAGAGAAGTTAAGTGGCCTGCCCAAGGTCACACAGCAGACAAGTGGCGGAGCTGGGATTAGAACCCACATCCTCTGACTCCCAAGCCTGTGCTCTTGCCACTAAGTTATGCTGCTTCTCTTCTTCTTTTCTCTGCTTCTCTGCTTCTTCTTCTTCATTTAGCCACCATTTCCTGCAGAGAGCAGCTAGGAGCTCTTTCCACCACTGTCACACACACGGAACCACTCATGTGTTCGTACATCCCGTCCCCGGTACAGTGCACTTCATTGTCCTTATGCTGCTGCTATTATTGGTTAGCCCTTTTGTCTGAATAAATTGGAGTCCTCCAATCTCATTGAACCTGAGCCTTTTAGTGTCTCCCCTGCTGGGGTGAAAGCTTCTCAAAGATGGGGAACATGTGACTTCTCTGCTCTCTCCTACTTGATTACATAGCCACCAGCCTAGGTAATAACAATAATGATGATATTTATTAAGGGCTCACCAAAAGCCAAGCCCTGGGGTAGATTTGAGATAATGAAATCGGTTACAAGTCTAAGAGGGAGAGAGAACTTGTATTTTATCCCTATTTTACAGATGAGGAAACTGAGGCATGGAGAAGTTAGGTGACCTGCCCAAGGGCACACAGCAGGCAAGTGGCCAGGCCTAGACTAGAACCCAGGTGTTCTGATTTCCAATTTGAGCTTTCTCTCTGGAGTTCCTAGACATGAGAGGGTATCAGCATCATAAGCACATCAATGATCTGTGATCAATGATCAATGATCTTCTAGACTGTGAGCCCACTGCTGGGTAGGGACCGTCTCTATATGTTGCCAACTTGTACTTCCCAAGCGCTTAGTACAGTGCTCTGCACCCAGTAAGCGCTCAATAAATACGATTGAATGAACGATGCGTTCGGGCTGGGGATTCCAAAGCAGTCCATACTCAGTTGCCTGAATTCTACAGCCACTAAAACTGTTTTCAAAGATCATTCTTTTTTCTAAGGATCATAAAATGCTGTAAGAGCAAACACCCGAGTAATGAATTTTTCCATTCGGTTGCCATTTGTTACTAATGGAAAAAAAACTGTGTGATGAAATTTAATTCTAGCTGGAACTATGAAGGGATTTTGTGTAAGTATATAAATGACCATTTTGAGTAATTCTTGTGATTTATTTGTTGAGGAACTCTGGCATAAAATATTATTAATGAACTCTTGAGCAAATGGGAGAACATTTATATACTAGAAACAATGAATGGTGCCCAGAAAAGAGAACATATGTTTCTGAGCTTTGTGACCATGGATTACAATGAAAGTGCATTTATTTCACTTTCAATAGGGAAAGACATTTTTATAGAAATGGTTTAATGGCAGTGAATCCAAAAAGGAGTATTGATAACAAAACAGATTATCAGGGTGAAGTCCTTAGATTGATTTGAGGTGCAGATGAATTTTAAACATTTTTTTTTGTGTGTGGGTTGATCATTATCACAGGCTGTGACTGATTTAGTTATTAAATATATGAATCTATTAAATGTTTAAATTTCAAGGTGCTCTTGAGTAATTGTTTTAGTATGAAAACCGTCAACTTGTAGTCAGAAGTTGGGATAACTGAAGGAAGTTCAGACTTGGCTAGCTCTCAACAGAACGTGTTGAGATTAGTTTTATTTTTTTCATGATAATATTCCTCCTAGATCTAGCCAATAACTGGTCGTTTGGATAACCATCATTTATAAGTTTGATTTTTTATTGTAAAATCTAGATTTGTCCTTATCCCAACTGCTACTTCGCTGACCCAAGCACTCATAGTTTCCCACCTGGATTACTGCATCAGTCCTCACTGAACTCTCTGTCTCCTGTCTCTCCCCACTCTAGCTCACGCCTCGCTCTCCTGCCCAGATCATTTTTCTACAAAATCATTCAGTTTACATCACTCCACTCCTCCAGTGGTTACCCATCCACCTCCACATCAACCAGGAACTCCTTCCCATGGCTTTAAAGCACTCTATCGGCAATCTCCCTCCTACCTAACTTCACTGATCGCCTACTGGAATCCAACCCACACACTACGCTCCCCTAAGACCCAACCTACTCTTCTACTCTTTGTACCTTGGTCTCATCTATCCCACAACCAACCTCTTGCTAGTCCTAGATCAGAGGGAAGATGTGGGCAAGGGGGCGGGAGCAAGACGTGTGACCTTGAGGTAAAGTACGTAGGTTGGTGTTGGAGGAATAAAATGTGTGGGCTGGATTGTAATAGGAAATCAGAGAGGAAGATAGGAGGAGTGAGATGATGCTACTTTAAAACCGATGCTAAGGAGTTTCTGTTTGATGTGGAGGTGGATGGGCAACCGCTGGAGGTTCTTGAGGAGTGGGGAAACATGGACTGAATGTTTTCAGAGAAAACTAATCCAAGCAGCAAAGTGTAGTATGGACTGGAGCAGAGACAGGGAGGTACCACCTTGATTGTCCCGGTGTGTCTCAGAGCACATAGCATTAGCCTCTCCACAGATTCAGTGGCTGGACCATATCTAAGAAGCCAGGTGGGAAGGCATGGTCACAAGTGAAGACTATTTGAATGAATTTCCATTGCACGCTCCTTTTTACTCATCTCTACAAAGTTGGGCTTACTAGACCAAAGGGGATTTGACGTGTACCGTTGTCCTTAAAGAAAAAAAATCACACTTCCCCCCTTCAAAGCCCTGTTGAAGAGTCACCTCCTTCAAGAGGCCTTCCTGGACTTAGTCCCTCCTTTCCTTAGCTCCCCCTCCCCATCATCCCGACTCGCTCCCTTTCCTCCCCCTTCCCCACCCCACAGCACTTGCTTATATATATACATATCTATAATTCTATTTATATTAATTCCTGTTTACTGGTTTTGATGTGTCTATGATTCTGTTTGTTTATATTGATGTTATTGCTTCCTGTTCACTTGTTTTGGTGTCTGTCTCCCCCCTTCTAGACTGTAAGCCTGTTGTGGGCAGGGATTGTCTCTATTTCTCAATTGTACTTTCCAAGTGCTTAGTACAGTGTTCTTCACACCGTAAGTGTTCAATAAATACGGTTGAATGAATGAATGAATGAAAAAACCCAGCTAATTTTAGTCTGGAATTTTTTTTTCTCCTGTTTGAAGAAATAGCCCTGGTTAATCGAAATTACTTTGCAAGTTCCATTTGAATCACAAACTTTACCTTTTCTGAATTCAGTGAACAGGAAACAAGCCAACACAACACTGAGGTGACTAGGCTTCTGTTTGCCATCTCCTGCGATTTTCACACTAAATTGAAGTACAAACCACTTAACGAAGCTGCGGCATAAAACACCTGGAGGCCCTTCAAGCCATTCAATAACTGTCCAGGAGTTTGAACAACAGCCTGTAATTCTGGGGTTTCTTTCTGCACAGAGCAAACCCCAGCCTTGAGTGGAGGCAGCCAATTAATGCTTATCAAGCCCCTGGAGCTGGATCAGAAGAATTTAGGTCTGAGTGATGAGAAAGCTTCTTTCCAGCATGGCAACATGTCCATGTGCCTATCACAGCAGTTGTAACAGCATTATCGGTCTCAGAAGCCATCTGGGCTTGTTGTCTTTTGACTCTTTGCACAGCTTTCTATTCAGTCAGCTAGGGACTTGCCCTCTTTTTACCTCAGTAGTTCTTAAAGGGTAGAGATCCAAGTGCAAAGGTGAAGGAAGGGATAAGGAGTAGCAGAAAAGAGGACTTAATTGGGGAAGGCCTCCTGGAGGAGATGGGTCTTTAATAAGGCTTTGAAGGTGGGTAAAATGGTGGTCTTTTGTATATGGAGGGGAGGGAGATCAGGTCAGAGGGAGGATATGGGCAAGGGTCAGAGGTGAGATAAATGAGATTGAGGCCGTAAGCTTCTGGGGGGTCAGGAAACATGTTAATCGACTCTGTTGCAGTGTACACTCCTTAAGTGCTTAGTACAGTACTCTGCACACAGTAAGTGCTCAATAAATACCACTGATTGAGGTACAGTGAGTAAGTTGGCATTGGAGGGACGAAGTGGCAGGCAGTAGTAAGTAGTCAGTGAGGTAAGATAGGAGGGGGTGAGCTGATAGGCGAGACCATGGTTGACCAGAAGTCGAAAAATGTGGTGATGACACTGTACAATAAATTGCGTTTTATTAAAACGTGGGTTCATTTGCCTGGCTTTCTCTGGACCAAAGGGTACAAGTAAGGCAGGTGATCCCAAGTCATGCTTTGGAAGCTCAGCGTTCATTCATTCAATCGTATTTATTGAGCGCTTACTGTGTGCAGAGCACTGTACTCAGCACTTGGGAAGTACAAGTCGGCAACATATAGAGATGGTCCCTACCCAACAGTGGGCTCACAGTCTAGAAGGGGGAGACAGAGAACAAAACAAAACATATTAACAAAATAAAATAAGTAGAATAAACATGTACAAATAAAATAGAGTAATAAATACGTACAAACATATATACAGGTGCTGTGGGGAGGGGAAGGAGGTAAGGCGGGGGGATGGGGAGGGGGAGAGGAAGGAGGGGGCTGAGTGTGGGAAGGCCTCCTGGAGGAGGTGAGCTCTCAGTAGGGCCTTGAAGGGAGGAAGAGAGTGAGCTTGGCCGATGGGCAGAGGGAGGGCATTCCAGGCCAGGGGGATGACGTGGGCCGGGAGTCGACGGCGGGACAGGCGAGAACGAGGCCTAACGGTGAGGAGATTAGCGGCAGAGGAGCGGAGGGTGCGGGCTGGGCTGCAGAAGGAGAGAAGGGAGGTGAGGTAGGAGGGGGTGAGGTGATGGATGGACAGCCTTGAAGCCCAGGGTGAGGAGTTTTTCTGTGCTTCAAGCCATGCAGTGGTTTCTTGTGTCCTGTCCAAGCCACGCCTTTGAAAGACCGTTCAAGCCCTGTTCTGTGAAAATAGTGTATTGCAGGCTCAGAGAGTGTGTATGAGGTCAGGGGCACCAACCCAGGAGGGAAAGCGATCCCTCCAAGCTAGTGGATCCTGTACGCTTTAGTGTGGGAAGACAAGAGGCATATGTGGAGCAACAGGGAAGTTTATTGGGTAGAAATATAGGGCACCAACAACAACAGACAGTATGATCTACTGGAAAGAGCACGGGGCTGGGAGTCAGAGTTTCTGGGTTTTAATCCCGGCTTCACCACTGTTTATACGGCTTTGGGCAACTCCTCTGTGCCTTATCTGTAAAATGGGGATTCACTGCCCATTCTCCCTCCTACTTATCTTGAGAGATGCATGTGGGACGGGGACTGTGTCCAACTTGATTATATCCTATCTACCTTAGTGCTTGACATATAATAACTGATTAACAAATACTACAGTTATAATTATTGTTGTCGTTATTATTGCTTTGAGATCAGTAAGAAAGAAAATGCCTGTTACTGCTGGTATCCTCTTCTCATCCCTGACTAGCGGGTGCTACGAGGAAGATGGGAAAATCCCTCATCCGGGCTGTATTTTTTTGAGGTAGGAGATGCAATAATAATAACAATAATAATAATAATAATAATAATAATAATAATGATAATGGCATTTGTTAAGCGCTTACTATGTGCAAAGCACTGTTCTAAGTGCTGGGGGAGAATACAAGGAGATCAGTTTGTCCCACGGGAGGCTCACAGTCTTAATCCCCATTTTACAGATGTGGTAACTGAGGCTCAGAGAAGTTAAGTGACTTGCCCAAGATCACACAGCAGACATGTGGCAGAGCCGGGATTCGAACCCATGACCTCTGACTCCAAAGCCCCTGCTCTTTCCATTGAGCCACGCTGCTTCTCTTAAGTGACGTAGTGGGATGTGACACTGTTTGTACTGCATGACTTTTGAAATCCACCTCGTGCCACCGAGTGAAATATAAATATCGTGGGGATTTTACACAAGGCAAACAAACTGATCCGCGTGGGAAATCATGTTTAGACTTCAGCTGTTTCTCTGACTGAAGGTAATGTGAGGAATCTCAGCTTACAAATGCTGTTTGCATTTCAAAAACCGGTCCTTTAATTCACTTGTAATTCCTTTTGCAGTTGGAATCCTTGAATTTAATGATCTAGAAAGAGCACCTACAGCAGTTGGTAGAGGTGATGCCATAGCTCTTGTTAATTCCTGGAATTAAAGAAACAGCAATAACCTTTCGGCCTAAGAAGAAGTCAACAAAATTAAGTTACTATTTATGTTGTGGTATCCGTAAACTTTCCTTTAAATAAACTTACTGATTCTGAACAAACAGATTAGTAATTCCCCTAAAGAACCACTCACAGAATCACACTAAAGATGGTGATAGTCTTTTGCATATTCATATTTAGGATTTTTTAAATACTTTCAGGTCCAATCGGTATAGCGAATCACCAATTCGCTAAAATTACACCCTTTATGCTGTTTGGGATTATCCTTGAAGATATAGGAAAATAGATGGGAGGCAAATGAGAAGAAACAGGGAGCATTTAGGCTGAATTGAATGATGTATTTGGGGGAAAGTTAGAAAATTCAATTAAGTAGTAAATTTCATGTCCAAAACTTATTTCAATTATTTTCCCTTTAGTTTTCTAGGGTTTTTTTGTATTTATTGAGTTCTTACTGTGTGCAGAGCATTATACTAAAGCACAGAGTTGGTGGTCATGTTCCCTGCCCACAATGAGTTTACAGTCTAGAAGGGGAGGGGACATTCATTCATTCATTCATCAATCGTATTTATTGAGCACTTACTGTGTGCAGAGCACTGTACTAAGCACTTGGGAAGTACAAGTTGGCAACATATAGAGACAGTCCCTACCCAACAATGGGATACTTTGGATGAATCATGTGAACTTTCACTTTTTTGCCACTAAATCTAACTCAGATATGTAAAGGACAGTGATACAGCTTTCTGAAGCCTAGGCTCTGAAGGAAATGAGGAAACAGGATTTTTTTTTAATTGAAAATGAAAGCTTGGGCACTAGTTTCATCTCTTATATAATAATAATAACGATGACAGTTGTGAAATTCGAGTGCCTAAGACTGCATTTTGCACTTCTCCAAATCCTTGATCTTTCTCACATTGGTAAGAGTGATTGCGGGTAGAAACGTAGGTGCCAGCTTTTCGTTGAAACTTCAGTAAGGATGGAGACTAGGTGAGGGTGGATCACGAAAGTATTGACAAGCCCGGACGCCATCATTTTGGGTGTTTTCAGCCCATACTGGGAACTTCCAGGTCTTGTCAGAGATCTAGGTCGAGTGAGGCTGGGTACCAAGTTCAAATAACTTTGTGAGAGAGGGTGTACTCTCCCAAGCACTTAGTACAGTGCTCTGCACACAGTAAATGCTCAATAAATACCACTGACTCACTGGAGGGAATCACTTCTACACCCTTGGAGTTGGAACACCTGTAGTATGTGATCCTCACACACTACCCTGCTGCTTTTTGTTTTGTTTTATTTGCCCTTGTCTTTTACGTTTGTTTTATTGTTGCATTTCTCTGCGATGGTAGGAGAGGGGAGTTTGTGGGGTCTTGATGGTGGCAGAGATCAATCAATCAATCAATTGTATTTATTGAGTGCTTACTGTGTGCAGAGCACTGTACTAAGCGCTTGGGAAGTACAAGTTGGCAACATATAGAGACAGTCCCTACCCAACAGTGGGCTCACAGTCTAAAAGGGGGAGAGATGGGGAGCACTTCATAGAAGTCTGGGAAGAGGTGGTAAGTGGTTTCTGGAAAAATGTTTCTGAATACCATCAGATAGATGTCAATGTGTTTGCCGTAATCTCAGCTGAGAATTTTGAAGAATGGAATCAGTTGTTCATTCATTCATTCATTCAATCGTATTTATTGAGCACTTACTGTGTGCAGAGCACTGTACTAAGCGCTTGGGAAGTACAAGTTGGCAACACATAGAGACAGTCCCTACCCAACAGTGGGCTCATAGTCTAAAAGGGGGAGAGATGGGGAACTCTTCATAGAAGTCTGGGAAGAGGTGGTAAGTGGTTTCTGGAAAAATGTTTCTGAATACCATCAGATAGATGTTAATGTGTTTGCCGTAATCGCAGCTGAGAATTTTGAAAAATGGAATCAGTTGTTGCCTTGTAAACTTCCCAAGGCCAAACTGTGGTGCATTTCTTAGGGAGAAAGTGGGCATGCTCACACTTCTGTTTCTTGCGCTTCAACTTCTCCCGGCTAGTAGAGGACTTAAATTTTTCAGCCATCTTACACCAATAATAAATTTAGTTGACATAGGAGAAACACATAAACCATCCCTAAGAAAACAAGCCCAGTTGAATGACAACAAGCGACATGTCTGTTTCTGCAGACTAAGAAAGATAAGTCTGAAGGAAGTTCTGGAACGGCTTAGAAAGGAAAGGAAGCACAGATGATTATGATATAAGGATTCTCCCCAAATATTGCAAGGGGCAAAACACAAGAAATCTTAAAACAATACCAAAGAGGGTTTAAGTAATAAATACAATGGAGCCTGAAACCTTTTTATTAATGTGGACTTTTTTGATCCAAACACATAAAAACTTGGGGATTTGTTATAATTGTATCAATTGCCATTATTTGGTGGGTTTTTAAGAGTAGGGTGATATTTTGGTGGTAAATATCTGGAGAGAGTGCCTATTGTAAATTTACTAAGAGCAACTTGGAAAAAAAAATTCTGTATTTAGAAATCTTTCCCAGGTATCTTTCTTCTCTTGTAGTGTAAATAATAGTTGGGTTATACCTAAATAATCTCCTAATGAATCATTGGCATTTAAGCAGTGTGGCTCAATGGAAAGAGCCCGGGCTTTGAAGTCAGAGGTCATGGGTTCAAATCCTGGCTCCGCCGCTTGTCAGCTGTGTGACTTTGGGCAAGTCACTTCACTTCTCTGTGCCTCAGTTCCCTCATCTATAAAATGGGGATTAAGATTGTGAGCCCCACATGGGACAACCTAATCACCTTGTATCCTCCCCAGCACTTAGAACAGTGCTTTGCACATAGTAAGCGCTTAACAAATACCAAATTTTTTATTATTATTATTATTTAAATGCTTCCCTGACAATGAGGGGTTTGCATAGTTCATTTTCTATATTTCTTCCTCTTCATAGTCATTGATAATGACATTTATTGAATACCTGCTGAATACAGAGCACTATCCTAGGAATTTGGAAGCCTCAAAAAGAGCCTGTATTAGGGAAGAAAAATGGGCATAAATTGTCCAAAATTCAGGGAAAAGAATAAGCATAAACACAAATGATAAAAAAACAAAAGCAAGTAATGAATCCCAATTTGCTTTAAATAAAGCAAATGTAGACCTGAATTATTTGGATGATTTTGAAAGAGTTACAAGGGCGAGTGAGAAATGAAGAAGTTCGGCCATTACTTTGCTTCAGGTGCTCATTCACCTTTCATGGCCCTTTTACCAGCCCCACCCTGACAATATTCTAATTTTTCCAGGACTACCATGTGCCTTGAAACTTGATAATACAGTCATTCTATCTGACATGATTCTCCAAAATCACATCTGGAGCATTTTTGTAACACTTCCTGTGCCTGGTGGCAACTTCCCATTCTTTTAAGGGAGAGAAGGGCACTTGTGAGGCATTTCTCCATATGCTTATTCTTTTCTTTACTCCCTTTCCCCCTTCCAGTGGCAGAGTCTAACACTCCGTAAAAGGAACTGGAGAATTGAACACAGATTTGCAGCCACAGGTCTGCGTCTCCCAAAGTGCAGTGATTCCGTTGCTTTGATATCTACAGCTCTTTGACACGAATGCTCTTTGGTCCTGGGAGGGAAATGATTTTCTGACGGTTTCTGCAATATGTAGCTGTATTAGGGAGGACTGGTTCATTCCCTCGTTCCAGGGAGATTAACTGCAGCTGACCAAATTGATCCAGGTCAGCAAGAAGAAGGTTAAGGAGGGTGATTTCTTCCCCAAACTTCTGTTCTGATCGAGTGAAATGGCAAGCATTTATTACTCCTTGCTCGACACTTGGAAATGGCTAAGTTCACTCACGATGCAAGTCCCTGACTCAGGAGGAATGGACACGGGGGGGAACTCGTTTCAGGAAGATGGTTTTTCAGTATTTATCACGCACATTTGTATAGTTCCGGTCACCATGGCGGATTGGATCATTACTTTCCAAAACCCGAATTATCAGATAAATCACTAAAGCACTGCAGCGTGGTTAAATACCTTTGAATGTCAATCCACTTGCAGATGGAAAACCACACTTCTCCCTTTTCCTGCACACTGTTAGTCTGTACAAGGGAAAATAACTATCATGACTTGCTTGGGTGTTGCTTTCTAGCCGTCGTGAAACAAAAAAGGGGTGCGTGTCAGACCACCCAGGCATATGTCAGGGACGAATTCATCCTGGCAGTCAAATTCTTGCCTTTTTAAGTGAAT
Organism: Tachyglossus aculeatus; assembly: GCF_015852505.1. Taxonomy (NCBI): domain Eukaryota; kingdom Metazoa; phylum Chordata; class Mammalia; order Monotremata; family Tachyglossidae; genus Tachyglossus; species Tachyglossus aculeatus. The sequence continues at coordinate 7,189,148 of NC_052079.1, forward strand.
TTCCCTGGGAAATTTGCTCAGGATCCGAGGACAATTCAGAGTAGTAAGATTGGGAGACCCATGTGGAACATGGAATGTGTTCAACCGGATTATCTTGTATTTTACCCCGGTGCTCAGAACAGTGCCTGGCACATAGTAAATGCTTAAGACGTACCGTTAATTTTTTTTCAAAAAAACTAGTATCTTTGAAAACTTGTCGCATACAGGATGCTGACATGAACCTTGAAAGAGAAATGCATCACATTGTTAAAACAGCAGCTCTTCTAGAATGCCTTTTCTCACTTTGCGTTTTGGATAGAACGGGATGGCAGAATTAGGGGAAGCTTTTCTAAACATGCACATCTGTCTGGACGTAGTGTGCCACAGTGTTGGAAGAAGCAGTTGTGAGCATCCTCGTGGTATTGGCCATGGTATAATAATAACGATAGTACTGATGATGGTATGCGTGGCTCAGTGGAAAGAGCATGGGCTTTGGAGTCAGAGGTCATGGGTTCAAATCCCGGCTCTGCCAATTGTCAGCTGTGTGACTTTGGGCAAGTCACTTCTCTGTGCCTCAGTTCCCTCATCTGGAAAATGGCGATTAAAACTGTGATCCCCCCGTGGGACAACCTGATCACCTTGTAATCTCCCCAGCACTTAGAACAGTGCTTTGCACATAGTAAGCGCTTAACAAATACCATTATTATTATTATTATTATTATTATGTAGTTTTTACTAAATACCAAACACTGTGCTACATGCTGAAGTAGACATCAGATGATCAAATTGGACACTGTCCCTGGCCCAAACAGAGCTTGCCGTCCAAGGAGGAGAAGCAGCATGGCTCAGTGGAAAGAGCATGGGTTTTGGAGTCAGAGGTCATGGGTTCAAATCCCGGCTCTGCCAATTGTCAGCTGTGTGACTTTGGGCAAGTCACTTCACTTCTCTGTGTCTCAGTTCCCTCATCTGGAAAATGGCAATTAAAACTGTGAGCCCCTCGTGGGACAACCTGATCACCTTGTAATCTCCCCAGCACTTAGAACAGTGCTTTGCACATAGTAAGCATTTAACAAATACCATTATTATTATTATTATTATTATTATGTAGTTTTTACTAAATACCAAACACTGTGCTACATGCTGAAGTAGACATCAGATGATCAAATTGGACACCGTCCCTGGCCCAAACGGAGCTCACCGTCCAAGGAGGAGAAGCAGCATGGCTCAGTGGAAAGAGCATGGGTTTTGGAGTCAGAGGTCATGGGTTCAAATCCCGGCTCTGCCAATTGTCAGCTGTGTGACTTTGGGCAAGTCACTTAACTTCTCTGTGCCTCAGTTACCTCATCTGTAAAATGGAGATTAAGACTGTGAGCCCCCCTTGGGACAACCTGATCACCCTGTAACCTCCCCAGCGCTTAGAACAGTGCTTTGCACATAGTAAGCGCTCAATAAATGCCATAATTATTATTATTATTAAGGAGGAGGAAGAACCAGTATCTTATTCCCATTTTTACAGATGAGGAAGCAGAGGCACAGAGGAAGGGAAGTGATTTGCCCAAGGTCACACAGCAAGCAAGCAGCAGAGCTGGAATTAGAACCCAGGTCCTCCAACTCCTAGGGCCTGTGCTCTTTTCACTAGGCTATGCTGCTTACAGCTTGACTGACCTCACTTTTATAAGCCTTTAGTCCCTCCCACCCCAATGTGAGCCGGGGGGACTTTGTCAGCCCCTAGAGTCCCAGAATCCAGGCAGTGAGTGGGGTGAAAGAAGCTATCAATCCCCCTCTTCTGGGAATCATTCAGATGTCCTTTCCAGTCTGTTGGGAGATGACAAAGAGGGCCATCTTATAAAGACTTTTCTGCAGGTCTTCCGCCCTCCCAGTTGTGATGGAAAGTGCTGCTGTGACACACACTGCACTTCTGCTGGTTAATGAATTAGGCAGTGTACATTCTGCAGAACTGTTTCTCACTGGCCATTTGGTCTGAATGTGCTCTAATCAATCAATCGTATTTATTGAGCGCTTATTGTGTGCAGAGCACTGTATGAAGCGCTTGGGAAGTACAAGTTGGCAACATATAGAGACGGTCCCTTACCCAACAATGGGCTCAAAGTCTAGAAGTCTGTGCAGTCTAGAGATCTAGCAGTCTAGTCTGCTCTAATGAAATCTGTGGAATTTACTGAGTGCTTACCATGTACAGAGCACTGGACTAAGTGCTGAAATACTCCACATGAAACATAACAACAATAACAATGTTGGCATTTGTTAAGCGCTTACTATGTGCAAAGCAGTGTTCTAAGCGCTGGGGGGGATACAAAGTGATCAGGTTGTCCCATGTGGGGTTCACAGTCTTAATCCCCATTTTACAGATGAGGTAACTGAGGCTCAGAGCAGTTAAGTGACTTGCCCAAGGTCACACAGCAGACTTGTGGTGGAGCCGGGATTTGAACCCATGACCTTGGACTCCAAAGCCCGGGCTCATCTGAAAGATGATTTCACCAAGATGCTATCGGTGCCTATTGGGGTTTATCAGGATCCACTCTCCAGTACCCTTAGCTGTCTGATCCGGACTCTCACCCTTGCTCATCCTAGGTGCCCTATGCACCCTGCGAATGCAGATTACGCCCGACCCCACGCTCTGCGTGGATGCAAATAAAGTTCATAAGGTTTTTTTTCTGGACTCCCACCCAACTACACAATTTTTAGAGGCAGCTTTTTAAAAGATGAATTTAAACAATGATCCAGCACACTGCATCATTCTGCAGTGGATCTTTTAATAGTAAGGTTAGAATGAGAAAGTGAGATGGCCTCTGTTTTGTAGATCTTAAAAGGTAAAAACACACTTTCTAATCTCTTCCCAAACAGATTTTGGTAGCAAATTCCCAACGTAGATTTTAATATCTTAATCCATCCCGATTCATTCTTTCGCAAACCCATGGCATGGTTATTTCTGTGAACTCAATAGAAATCCTTATCTCCTTTAAGTTTCTAGATATCAGAATTCTTATCAGACTAAGAACTGTAATACTCACCATACTTAGTGACTTCCATTTATAATGATATATAATGTGAAAATTTTGCAGCAGTTATCTTTGTTTATATCTGATAAGAGAGCTGAAGTGAAAATCTCCATAAATGTACAAAAAAGACGAGGAATTATCTAGAGGGTTCTTGTCATTTAGAATCAGTAATGTCCTGAATGTGTAGTACTTGTATTAGGGAAAAGGGACTTAATCTTCAGTTAATACTGAATATCTTTTTCTATGAGAGCCACTTCAGTATGAGAAAGTGTTCAGATAAAATCTGATTTTTAAGACGTGCCAGTGAATGTCAATATCCATTTCCTTTTCCCCGGCAGAATTTTTAAGGACTTCTCTGCTGGTCACCAGTGTTAAAGCTTGAATGCGGTTTGACCAGTCATTGTATGTCTTCCTGCCCCTTCCACCCTCCTTCACCCAAGTTAGCATCTCGAGAAAAATGTCCTGAAAATTGATGTACGATTACTTTTTTTGTCATTTATTGTAATGTTTAAATGTTTAAACTGTTTAAATGTTGCACTTCAGCAAAATCATTGAAGCCCAGTAATCTTGGCATTTTCCACGTCTTGATTTAAAGTCCACCTTCATCCTTCCCAGCTATTCCCGGTCCTGTTGTTGGTCCCGTGAAAAGGTCATTGCTCTGGGAATCAGGAGACCTGGGTTCTTGTCTTGTAAGTTTCTGCTTGTAGTTGGCTAATGTAGGAAAAGCCCAAACCATCACTTTGCAATGTGCTGCATCCTTGCCCACCTACCCAACTGTGCACTCTGTCCCTTGGGGGAAACCTGATTGGCAAGGGGTGAAAAAGTGTGAATAGTGCTGTAAAAGCCACCACTACTATGATATTTTTCTCTGCACATGCTCTTGGGCCTGAAGTCTCCCATTTTTCTTGATGGAAAGCTCCATCATCATCATTATCATCCAGATTCCCCAGAGATTGACAGATCACTTGGCTTCATTCTGTGATCGTTATTGTTGCAATATACTCTCCCAGGGCTGAGTACAGTGCTCTGCAAATAGCAGCTCTCAAATACCACTGAAGATGAGGATGATAATGATTATTTTTAGGAAAGCTCTTCAAGGGCCACATTTTAAAACTGAAGGTCTCGTTGACAGGAGTCAAAGCTGAAGACAGAAAGTATGATCGCGTGAGAAAATATTAAACAATCAGTGGTATTGAATGCTAAATGTGTGTAAAACATTGTACTAAGCTCCTGGTAGAGTACAATATGGCTGGAAAGCATAAATCCTCCTTCAAAGATCTTACAAAAGGAATTAGGGAAAGTGGATTTCTATGTAGGCAAAAACATGTTCTTTCAGTAATATTTTCCAGAATTGTTATCTGGTTTTAAAATTGGGTAAGTATGGCAAAATCCCGAACCCTCAGAGTGAAAGGCCTTGACTCCTGAGATGAACTTTTCCCACACCAATGCCTTAGTCATGAAACCATAGATAGAAACTGCTACCTACAAAATGAAGAGTTGTTTCCTTGGATGAAATGTATAAGCCATAGCTTTCTTTCTGCCCAGCAAAACCTTTTTTTAAGTATTTGATTTTTGAGGAATGGAAGGATTAATGCTTAAAGAAGCAGGTCTTATATCATTTCAATTCCAGAACTGAAAAATGGCCTAATATATTTTTTTCCTTATTAGGGAAGATCTCCCAAATTTGATTAACGAGGCCTTGATAACAAGAATTAGTGTTTTTCTCTTCGGGTTTTTATCAATATCATTTGCTAATCCTTCTTAAGTGCCAATATCTGCAAGACCTTGAAGTAAACACTCTTTTATCTTTTTATCTTGTCTTCATTACTTTCCACCTCCAAAGCTTCAAACGGGGGTGCATGTTTTCCCCATATTTCAAGAGTTAAGCAGGACACAGAAACTTTATGCCAGTGGAAAAATGATAAATCTACAAACTAAATAAAATGGTTGGTCTTTAATCATAATTCATTTTGAAAGTGACTTTTTGGTAAATATTTTTATTCCATTTTTTTATAATTTGAACAGGATTTGCTCAAAGTTTGAAACACCGTAAAACAAATTTAAGGAATTTTGAGAGTCTTGAATAATGTCCAAACTAAACGGTCTTATAAATAGAGCATTTTCAGATCTCTTCAGTATGGAGTGATGGATTCAAAATAATCAGAACTCTTCCTAGCAACAACTTTGAGGATTATGTTGCAAAGTCTTGAGCTATAGAAAGGTTCATTTGTCTCATCTTACTTCAAATTACATTTTTTTGAAGGCATCATACTTCACATATTTCATTTCTTGAAGAGATATAGAAAAGAAAAAAAAATGACGCTTAGCCTAAGGAAATATATGCTTATGAGCTTGAAGCCTAAAGTGTTATAATTTGGTGGGGGGGGGAGGGGGGGGATAAAAACCCAAAACAAACACTGTATCACATAATTGATATTACTTTCTCTTGAATACCGGGGTTCATACTTAGAAGCATACCCTGCAATTTACACTATCTGTCACATCTGAATCCATCACCCTTTGGAGTCACCAAAAGGGTTTTTGATTTTGTGGGCAATTATGGGAGAGAGGACTTTTCCCTTTCATTTTTAAAGGAAGAATGGAGACCAGGCAAATAAGGAAATTCATCATGTTAATGAAAGCAGGGTTCTACACTGTACTCTTCTATTATCTCCTTGACAATTGGCACTGTATCACACCATAAAAATGAGCATAGAGAATGAGGCAAGTTGGCAATACGTTGCCAACTTGTACTTCCCAAGCGCTTAGTACAGTGCTCTGCACACAGTAAGTGCTCAATAAATATGATTGATTGAGGTGAGAGAGGTAGGAAGGAGGGTGAGTTGAAATCTTACAGGCTTTCAGAATCACCTTTATACATGCTTCTGTTAATAATATTGTGGTTTTTCTATACACTGCAAATGGGAAATACAGGAAGAGTGGAACATTTCAGTCCATTTTTCAGTCTGAAGATGAAAGTCAGTGGAATTACATCGTCATGACCAGGCAAAGCGGTGAGGCAGGTTAGATAGGAAAACGGAAGTTTGAATGTTACCTTGGAGAGTGGACCATATGTACTCCCTAAACTTGCTGATCTCTTCATACAGCCCAACCCGCACCCTGCTTCTCTAATGCTGCACCTCCATCTTGACTTTCTCACTGCAGAGAGATCTCACCTTTCGCATCCTTGTCCCTGTCCTCCCTCCTTCCGGAACTCCCTTCCCCTTTTATATCCAAAGGACCACCACTCTCCCACAGCTTTGAAGCCCCATTACAATTCTGTTTTCCTCCAAGAGGCCTCCCCTCACTAAACCCTCACTTTCCCTATTCACCTCCCTTCTGGATCATCTATGCACTTGGTGGTGTACCCCATAAATCTTTTAATATTCACCTCAATCCAAGCCCCCCCCCCAGCATTTATGTACATTTCCATCAGTAATCAATTTTAATATCTGTTTCCCCCTCTACTCTGTCAACTCCTTGTGGGCAGAGATTGTGTATATGTGGCCTAATGGACAGAGCACAGGCCTGGGAATCAGGAAGACCCAGGTTCTAATCCCAGCTCCGCCACTTGTCTGCTGGATCACTTTGTATCCTCCCCAGCGCTTAGAACAGTGCTTTGCACATAATAAGCACTTAACAAATGCCAACATTATTATTATTATTTTACTTATCAGTGCCTCAGTTACCTCATTTGCAAAATGGGGATTAAGATTGAGTCCATGTGGGAAAGGGACTGTTTCCAACCTGATTTGCTTGTATCCACCCCTGCGCGTAGTAGGGTGTCTAGCACATGGCAAGCATTTAGTAATTATTACAATTATTATTATTATGCATTGTCAAACCCAGTGAGTACCATGATCCAAATTTTCCTAAACATGGATTTCTGCAAGATCATAACCCTGGAACTGCAGAAGAAGTGCGCTTATTCTAGAGGAAGTGATGCTTTCAACTGCCAAATTAAGATGCATTTTTCGAGTATTGCTAAAGGAAAATCAGCCATCAGACTAAGGAAACCACAGATGCATTTTCCCAAAACACAGTCTATATAATACTTTCGCCTGATGTCTTAAGATGTAGGCTGTTTTTTTTTAAGTGACAAATGTAAAACTTTTTTCATCACATTTAAAAATGAATGAATGAGTACCTAGTATTGGAGTTTGGAACTGTTACGGAAAAAATGACTGGGAGAAGGTGACTTTGTAAAATATTTATAACTGGTAAAATTAAGGTTCGGCTTAGCATTGCTCCTCCAGTGGAGCCAGCGGTCAGCTGACTTTTCCCAAGGAAAGTCCTGGATAGATTTTAGAGGGAAAACTTGTGCTTCACTGAGCTCTGTATGTTGCCACAGATTTTCACCTGCAATTTACTTCAGTTAACCAGGGCCATTAGCTCCCCTATGTGGAAAAAAATGGAATAATGTGTTGGGTGAATGGAAGATTCAGCCATTCTGTCTCAAGCTCTTGATTTTATTTTAAAGCACCCCTGGTACTCAGGAGTTTTCAAAACTAAGGCTTTTGAAGCGTTCAACTCCAATACGTAGGTAGGTATGTGATATACATATGACTGATGCAAGCATTTGGCTGGAAAATCAGCATTATGTGGGAATGAATATTTTAAATATTCATCCCATTCCCTTACTTCGTTTGAGCGTAAGCATAACCATCCAATGTATTTCTCCTAGACTTCCCTGATTGTTCAGACATCAGTATATTAGTCGTTCAGATATAATAAACTTTGATACCAATTAAAGACACTTTAATTTTATGTGGTTTTTGTGACCATTAAGTTTTTTTAATGAAAATGTGTAGCTGAGTGAGCCCAGAAACTAATTAATTACGACCTGAGGCATAATGTCGTATTACTAAATATGAATATAAAATGATTAAATAATTATTTTTTTCCTAATGCCATCACAAGGAACACTGATAATTGAATTTGCACATCATTATATAATTATCAAATGCAAAATCTGAGACAAAGTGAGCCGCAAAGAGAATATGCAGCTCAATGATTGCTAACTACATTTAGCAAGTTGTAGCTGTAGACAAGCTTCCTGAGGAGAGCGTTTGATTCAGTGGGCTAAAGTAGGAATTGCAAAAGTTGAATTTCTTTATTCTGATTTTTTGCATTCTCCCATAGTTAAGATAAAGTGGAGTGAAATACACTGGGGGAAATTTTAACGGGGACTGAGACTTTTCCGAGAGGTCATTTGCTAAATTGCAAATGCAGTCGTTAGAGTTCTGAGATGGCAGTCAATGTATGCAAGATATATAATCCGTCAGTCTATCGATAGCATTTATTGAGTGCCTGTTGTGGGCAATGCTCCATACTAAGCACTTGGCAGGCAGCATGAAGCTCATATAATTGTGCACATGCGTGTATACACTGTTACTTACATACATAAACACCACCTGCTCTTTGGGTGCTATTCATCATCAACAGTATCTATTGAGCATCTACTGTGTGCGGAGCACTGTACTAAGAGCTTGGGAGAGGTAGCAGACAAGATCCCTGCCCACCAGAAACTTGTAGAGGAGACATGGAAATGAATTACACATGGAAGGAAAAAGGAAAAGGTGATAGGAGTCATTGCTTAAAGTGAGAGATTGGCAGCCCAAAATGGATGACCAAATTCTCTTGTGTGAAAAGGGGCATTCATTCATTCCTTCAATCATTTATTGAGCGCTTACTGTGTGCAAAGCACTGTCCTAAGCGTTGGTCATGATTGATGGCCGCTTTGTTGGAATTGAGAAGAAAAATTTAAGGGCATGAAAAGGGAAATGGCAGAGAATGGTAGTGGAGGTGTTACCTAGTCCCTGCTTTGCTACAGCTAGGTTTTCTGCGTAAGTGTCCTTTCTGCACCCGTTACTGCTTGATATGAAGGAACTGATGTAATGATTTTAATAATGATAACCGCAATATTTATTAAACACTATCTGTGCATCTAGCACTGTACTAAGCGTGGGAGTAAATTCAAGATGATCTGTCCCTACTCTGCGTGGGGTTTTCATTCTAAGTAGAAAGGAGAAAGGGTATTTGAATCGCCATTTTATAAATGAAGAAACCGAGACACAGAGCAATTAAGGAACTTGTCCAAGGTTACACAGCAGGTAGGTGGCAGACCTGGAATTAGAACCCAGATCATCCAACTTCCAGGCCCTGGCTCTTTCCACCAGGCTGGACTGCTTTTCATGCTTCTAGGGCTAGACCTTCCCAAGATAAGCCACACTGGGGCCGGATAGTACAGTTGGAGGCGGATCCTCAGGAAAGTTATTTGATTTCTCAATGTCTTAGGTGTTCTACCCAGGCATGATGAAGATCATTTATTTCATCAGCCCTGTCCCTGGATTCCCTGGGAAAAATTTCCACGTGAACTACTTTTCCCTAACTCTCTATAGAAGCAGTTCATCAGAGTAGATTTCAGGGTCACAGAGGCTTCCCTTAACATGCAGGTAGTAAGGAAGCAAAGGTTCTTGGTAAAATCTAAAGTGCCCTGTAAGTATAATGCATATTAGTATTCGAGATGAATTTCACAGTATGAATTCCAACAATTAATATTAGATTCCAAACTGCTGCTACTTATTAGGTTTAAGACCAAATATTCTTGACAAACATTGGGTTGACCGCCTGACTTCATAAAGCTAGTTTATTAACATTGGACAGTTCATTTAATTAAACCACGTTATCTTGCCTTGGTTATTAACTACCTATGAGTTTTATTGTTTCTTATCACCATAATATCCAGGTGTTCTCTTTTATCACTTTCCTTCACACAGTGAATCTTTTAATTTGTTCATATTTGATATGCAATGATTCTTAGCTCAGGCTGGTAAAGCCCAAATGCAGGGACCCCTGAGGAGCACTGTTTATCTGTTTTCATATTTTTTATTTTGCAAGTAATGAATACAATTCAAAATGCTTCCTTTTCAGGAAGTGGGGCAAGGGGATAACCCAGAGCCACACATAATTTCAAAATCCAGTTTTGGTGCTTGGGGAACACTGAGGAGAAGCAGCAGGGCATAATGACAAGAGCATGGGCTTGAGAGTCAGAGGACCTGGGTTCTAATCTAATCGGAGGGAACAGTTCATTGTTCACAAATGCCTTCAAAGTATTATTACTATTAAAGATGAAAAATACAAGATGAGATCATTCCTGTTTTATTGCATCCCTGTTTAGTGAGAGTAAAGTTTTAGGAGCTAGAGAATTGACAAGGACATCAACTCTATGTTTTGAGGACGTCATTTTGAAACCAACTCTTCCTCAGAGGAGAGAGTGTACATTCTCCCCCTGTCCCCCCCGCCCCAAAAAACCCAAACCCATCAGGGAAATAAAGCAATAGCTAGAAAACGTCTTTAAGCACTTGTATTTGTAATTGTATCCCTGCCTTTGAACTTGGAAAATGTATCTTAGCCTGTTGCAGTGGAAATTGAAAATCAAGTCACCACACTTTTCTTTTCCTCAGTAGGTGGGCAGTATGGTAGTAGAAACTCATGCAGCTTTCGCTGATTTTATTAAGGGCAGAATGCATTGGAGAAACTTTGACTTATTAATGCAGCCACTTAGAAAAACTTTTAGTGAGAGAAATTAGATTGAAGGGCATACTGTTACTTTGCCAGAGTAGAGGCGAGAACAAACGATCCCTAGGGAATATTGATTTCAGGAACATCCTGCCGTTAGCTTTAAACATGAGAATTTAGAACATAAATGGGAAATGAAGCAAGAGGAATGGGAAGAACTGAAAGAGGTTCAAGCCAGTATCTCAAGAATAAAAAATAATCAAAGAATGTTGGAGCTGCATGCTATAATTCAAATATTAGAATACAGCAAAAATATAATAGAACTTGGAAGATATTGATGATTAGAGAAGCAGCATGGCTCAGTGGAAAGACCACAGGCTTGGGAGTCAGAGGTCATGGGTTCTAATCCCAGCTCCCCCATATGTCAGCTGGGTGACCTTGGACAAGTCACTTAACTTCTCTGAGCTTCAGTTACCTCATCAGTAAAGTGGGGGTTAAGACTGTGAGCCCTACATGGGACAATGTGATCACCTTGTATCCCCCCCAGTGCTGAAAGCAGTGCTTCGCACATAGTAAGCACTTAACAAATGCCATTGTCATTATTATTATCGTTCCATATTCATTTTTTTGAGAAATGAGCTAATCAAATCAGATAATCAGATGAGGTTAGTCCCTGTACTCAGAATTTAGTTGTGGTGATTTTGTCTGAAAAAATAATTTAGTTATGTGCTGATTTTGTGTGACCAAATGAAAAAAGGCAATAATCAATCAGTGGTATTTATTGAGTGTTTACTGTGTGCAAAACACTATATTAAATGTTTGGGAAAATACAAAAACACATAGTTGGTAGACATGATCTCTGCCCACATATTGCATAGAGTCTACTAGGGGAAACAGACATTAATGAAGATCAGGCATAGCAGAAATAGTAGAGTATAAGAATATTTAATTGTGGAGCTGGTGTGAGTATTAAAGTGTTTGAAAGGTAAACAGCCAAGTACATAAGTAACACAGAAGGGAGGGCAGGGAGGGGAAATTAAGGACTTAGTCTGGGAAGGCCACTTGGAAGAAATGTGATTTTTGAAGGGTTTCGAAGGTAGGGAGAGTGGTGGACTGTTGAGTATGAAGGGGGAAGAAGTTCTAGCAGCGTGGCTCAATGGAAAGAGCCCGGGCTTTGTAGTCAGAGACCATGGGTTCAAACCCCGGCTCTGCCAGTTGTCAGCTGTGTGACTTTGTGCAACTCACTTAACTTCTCTGGGCCTCAGTTACCTCATCTGTAAAATGGGGATTAAGACTGTGAGCCCCCCCGTGGGACAACCTGATCACCTTGGAACCTCCCCAGCGCATAGAACAGTGCTTTGCACATAGTAAGCGCTTAACAAATGCCATCATTATTATTATTATTATTATTCTAGGCCTGAGGGAGGAGGCAGACCTAAGAGGTAGTGGCAGAATAGAGGAGATCAAGGTACAGAAAGTAGGTTGGTGTTAGAAGAGCAAAGTGTGTGCGTCGGGTTGTAAGTAGGAGATCAGCGATGTTAGGTAGGAAGGAGAGTGCCTTAAAGCCGTGAGTAAGGAGTTTTTGTTTGATGAGGAGTGGATGGGCATCCATTGGAGTCTTTTGAGGAGTGCGGAGGTATGAACTGAGTGATTCTGACAAGGAAGCCCCATTCGTCTCCTGGAGCGGTTTCACTGATGTCATCTATGGACCTATTCAGCATCAAATGGCCAGGCAGAATTACTGTAAATGAGATCAGAAACCTTTTCAGCATTGAAGAAGGGCTCCAGACATCCAGGCAGGGCAGGCAAGGAAAATAGAATAAAGTCACAGGATCAAATGACAAACAATTTTCCCCATTTGCATAGAGAGCCATCGTGTTTGCCATCATTTTTGTATCCTCTGTTATAGCGTGGTTTTTTTGTCCGTGAAAATAGAATGTTATAAGGGCTAAAATATAGTTTCCCTTGGGAAATCATGCAGAGTGCATTAATATGTTCCCAAGATCAAAACAATTGACCAAAACAATGTTAACATAGTTTAAAAAGTGATAAACACACAATAAATAGTTACCTGATCGAGTGGAAATATAAGTATGTACCACTGAGAGACATCTAGGTTTTTTTATTTCATTTTTTTTCTAATAGTATTTGTTAAGCACTTACTGTGTGCCAGGCAGTGCACTAAATACAGGTACAAAATTTCATTATGGACAGGGAATGTGTTTATTGTTATACTCTCCCAAGGGCTTAGTATATTAAAGTGCTTTGCTCACAGTACGTACTCAATAAATACGAATAAGTGAATACTTTTCAAAGGGTTATGTTTCCCAACCTATTCAGCCCAGGCACCTTGTCCTAACAGATAAGAGATCCACCAATAGCTAAGCTAAATAGCTTTGCCACAATCTAGAATAAAGCAATCTGCTATCAATTAAATCTTGAAATGGGCTTTAGTTATTCTGTTCACATCAGACAGAAGAAATGAGAGGTTGATGAGGAAAGGAGAGGTTTAAGCCCAAGCAATCTTTGTTATAGTTGTAGTGGTAGTGTAGTAATAATAATAGCAATATTCATTGAGCAATCACTAAGTGATTGATCCAACTTGAGGAATCTTTTGCCTTCAGTGTCGTGGCTCAGTGGAAAGAGCATGGGCTCTGGGGTCAGGGCTTCAAGTCTCGGCTCTGCCAATTGTCAGCTGTGTGAGTTTGGGCAAGTGACTTAAATTCTCTGTGCCTCAGTTCCCTCATCTGTAAAATGAGGACTAAGACTGTGAGCCCCACGTGGGACAACCTGATCACCTTGTATCCCCCAGTGCTTAGAACAGTGCTTTGCATATGGTAAGTGCTTAACAAATATCATTATTATTATTATTACTAAGCACTTGGGAAGTACAGAATAATGAAGAGACACATTCCCTGCTCTCAAGGAGTTTCCTCTCTAATGGGCAGAAAAAAACATGAAAATATTGACAGCTAGAAAGTTTAAAAATACATGAAGTGGACATATATGCATGACTTCTAAGGGGTGGGGGCAGGGATTGTAAATAAATTATAGCCTTGTTGCAGCAGGAGTTTATCTTCAAGTTGAAACAGACAGGCTCGTGAGTCAGTTGCCCATCTGTCTAAATATATGGGATTGGGGAAAACAATTATTATTTCAAAAAAATTGTGCCTCTCTGGGACACCCATGTCCCCTTTTACCAGATGATGGAATTTACTTCCTTTCCTACTTTGCTATAGTTCTTGAAAGTCATGTTAAGTCATCATTAGTTACGCTAATATTCTTTGATGAACCGTTGAAGCGTGAGAAGTTTGATCAATTTGTCAGGTCAAACATTCATTTCCGTTTGAATTAGGACAGATGGACAGTTATAGATATAAAGATATATTTACCTGTCTAATCTCTTCTGTTTACACATTTTTAGACTGTTGATTTTGGTGCTTAATTTCAAAGGAATTAGGAAATCTCATTCCTTGTGGTGAAGTATCTATCATGGCAAGTCTCTTAACATTCCTGGTTTTCATCTCAAAGACCTGTTCATAAACATGAATCATTCATGTGATCCAGAAAATTATTGCTATTTCCAAGGAGGAGCCATTTGGCCTGGCTGATCGTGAACTAGTCAGTAGTTATTCAAAGAGCCCACTTCTTTGTCCAACAGCCTGAAGCCAAATCTATTTCTTTTTCTCCTTCACTGAGCAACCAGTTTTCTTGCAGCTGTTGTAGAATTGCCAATTTCATGAGCATTTCATTCTTAATAAATTAATGAACACCTTTATGTATTTTTAATCTCAAAACTGTGGGCTATGCATTTTATCCAAACGTGCTTTTAATGACAGCAATTGTTCATGGCTCGTCAGGTGGATAGTGTGTGATTACTGGCTGAAAATAGAAAGTTGTGAGTTTTTGCTGGTTCATTATGTTTCTGGGCTATAAATGGTCCAGTATTGGTGAGGGATGCTATTTAATGTGCTTCCAGTAGTATAAATTCCTAGCTGCTTTTCATTCAGCAGAAATCTCTTGAAGTCGCAAACATATAAAGCCTTTTCGAAAGTGAAAAAGATGACTGAGCAGATTAACATTGAATTAAATTGTGGGACATTTACTATTACCCCCTCCCCAACACCACCGTATCTCGTCAGCTATAGAATTTTTCCATTCTGATTACTGATAATGGAGGGCTGAAAATGTGATTGTCTTGATTCTGTGGCTATTTCAGAAGTTAGAGACATGGTCACCGCTCTTGAGGAGCTGGCAATAGGTCGGTAGCATCGTCTTTGAGAACAGAGAGCTGGGGAAGTTTTTGTCTACCTTTAAAATGTTTCTTCTGCCCTGCCTGCTTGCAAATAACTCTTTCCATTTCATAATAGAAAATACAGAAGCTGATACACTGTCCTGAATGTCTATGGGTGTGAGTCTGCTTTGGCTTTGTGTTTCCATGTATGTGTTGTTTCTCCTTACCTGTAATTTTTTTTAGTAAGGTTTTCTTGCTAAATGTAAGCTCTTTGAGGGCAGAGATCATATCTATCAAGGCTACTGTACTCTCCCAAGTGTCTAGTTCAGTGCCCTGCACAGAGTAAGAACCCAATAAATACCATGTTGATTTTAGTTTCAACAATAATAATAATAATAGTAGTGTTTTTTTGTGACATGCCACTTGGTGTTCTGTGTCCACTTGCCTGTCTGGGTCAGCCTGGGACTATCTCTTTAAACCTGAGCAGGTAACAAGAACTTCTTTGTCTCTTCCTCCCTTGATACTGGAAGCACAGAGGCAATTCACATTTACTTGAGGCTACTGTAGAATTGAAGCTTCCTCTTTGAGATCAACATGCCTTCCTTTAGAGGGCTATGGGCAAAGAAGAATAGCATTTTGTTAATAAAGGAATCCTCGCAAGAAGTGGGGAATGTCGGGGGAGGATGTGAGCAGTGGAGGTAAGAGACACACCGTGGATTAGTGGATAGAGCACAGTCCCGGGTCTGCTGCTTGTCTGCTTTGTGACCTTGGGCAAGTGATTTCACTTCTCTGTGCCTCAGTTCCCTCATTTGTAAAATGGGGATTAAGATTATGAGCCCTCTGTGGGATGGGAACTCTGTCCAGCCTGAATATCTTATATCTACCACAGCTCTTAGTACAGTACCTGGCACATAGTAAGTACTTAAATACCTTCTTTTAAAAAATCAGCATTTTCTTGAAATTGTGCAGTGTGAAGTTGCTTGATGTGAGGCTCTACCTGCAATTGTCAGGACAGTTTTGAAGGGGAACTGGGGATAGTTGATTGGCGGGTGAGGGAGAGTAGGGAAAATGAGGGCTTAGGCAGGGAAGGTCTCGCTGATTCCATCTCTCCCCACTTCAGTCCACACTACACTCTGCTGTCCTCATCATCTTCCCCAAAAGTCACTTACGTCACATATCTCTGCTCGCTTCTAAAGTCTCTTCCAGGTACCCACTTCCCTCTGCATCGAGCTGAAACACCTGACCATTGATTTCCAGGCTCTCCTCTAGCCTTCCTCTTTTTACATCATAACTCTCTCATCATCTGCTGCTCCTCAGCTGGCACTCTTCACTCCTCTCAAGGTCACCTTCTACCTCACTCTCCCCCCCCTCCACTGACTCCTTGCTCACACCATTTCTCCCCCTTTTTAAACTCCTTCTCCTTCAATGACCCCAGGTAGCACCTTGCCCCATCTTCAAAGACCTCTTAAAAATCCCTAAATCTTCCCCCATGATGGCTAACTTGCTAATTCAATCTTTAGTTTCTCTGTGGGACTGAAAGGAGGAAGTGGGGCCTAGGGTAAAGAGTAGAAGCTGGGAGTCAGCCACCAGATTCACTTTCCTTGCTGGATATCATTCATTCATTCCATCATATTTGTTGAGCGCTTACTGTGTGCAGAGCACTGGACTAAGCGCTTGGGAAGTACAAGTCGGCAACATATGGAGACGGTCCCTACCCAATCCCTTAACTTCTCAATGCTTCAACTGACATCAGTCCTGATCCCTCATCTGTAAAATGGAAATTCAATAACTGTTTTCCCACCCACTTAGACGGGGACAGGGACCGTGTCTGATCAGATTACCTTGAATCTTCCTCAGTTCTTAGAAAGTGCTTAGAGAAGCAGCGTGGGCTAGTGAATAGAGCACAGGCGTGGGAGTCAGAAGGACCTGGATTCTAGTCCCAGCTCTGCCACTTCTCTGCTGTGTGACCTGGGGCAAGTCACTTAACGTCTCTGGGCCTCATCTGTAAAATGGGGTTGAAGACAATGAGCCTAACGTGGGACACGGACTGTGTCCTGTGTCCAACCTGATGACCCTGTGTCAACCCCAGTGCTTAGAATAGTGTCTGGCATATAGTAAGCGCTTGATAAATACTATTAAAAAAAAAGTACTTGGCTTATAGAAAGCACTGAATAATAACCATTATAGTTATTATTGTTTTTATCATCATTAGTAAGATTATTTCCTTTTAGGGCTTTTAGGAAGCCACAAGCCTAGTTCTCCTGGGCTCTGAACAATGACCCATCCACACAGAACAAATACCCCACAGATTGGAAGAATCACTCACTGGCCAGAAAATTCCTAATATGACCCCTCCCTCCTCTCATTCCCCATCTGCCCAGCAAGTTATCCTTGCCCATCTGGTGTTCCAAAGATTGAACCATAAGAGTGAGCTCTGATAAGTTCACTATCCACCAGAGCTTCAAGGTCAATAAGGTAAAGTGGCAGCAACTGAGTCTAAATTGTTGCATGGAGCCTTGGGTTTTAAACCAAATAACAGTGTGTGTGCAATTTACAGGTGAATGGATGCAGGTTCTCTAAATGCTGCCTAGCCTCACTTTTTTTTTCTTTTGGTATATTGGCTAAATAGAAAACTTGCTTGAATTTAGTGTACCGTTGGGCCACCAATATTAACTCTGTTGTCCTTAAGCAGGGTAAACATAGAAATCAGGATACAGCAAGTTTTCATGGTAAATCTATAGCTGTTCTTTGGGTTCAATTATGAATTTATCCAGGCTTGTGGATGGGACTGGGATCAATATGTGATCAGCATCCCATCCCGCACTGTGTGCATGTAAAGATTGTTTATTACTGTTCATGGACTCTGCCAAGGGATAGACTCACTATGAAAGATAGATCCGGTGTGGTATAAACCTATTAGCATGGCAAAGGGCTAGTCTTATGTGCAAACTTTTTCTTTTTTTGTTAGATAGTACTTGTTAAGTTTTTAATATGTGCCAAGCACTGTTCTACGTTGTGAGTTTTCAATAAATACCACTACTATTGCTACTCTTCCTATAACTGGACATATGGGAAGCATATGTCAGGGAAGCAGCGTGGCTCAGTGGAAAGAGCCCGGGCTTTGGAGTCAGAGGTCATGGGTTCAAATCCCGGCTCTGCCACGTGTCTGCTGTGTGACCTTGGGCAAGTCACTTATCTTCTCTGAGCCTCAGTTACCTCATCTGTAAAATGGGGATTAAGATTGTGAGCCCCACGTGGGACAACCTGATCACCTTGTATCCCCCCCAGCGCTTAGAACAGTGCTTTGCATATAGTAAGCGCTTCACAAATGCCATTGCTATTATTATTATTATATGCAAAAATAAATTATATACAAAATAATATTTCTGGACATATTCTCCTAGCTTAACACAGAGTAAGCACTTAGTAAATACCATCACTAACTCTTATTTTTCCATTTGAGGCAAGTTTTGAGAGGTATAGTTTGATGGGTGTTCTTCAGTGAGTCTGGAAAGAGGCTTTTATAGTAATTGGCCCTATAGAAACAGATAATTTGGCTACATTTCACTTTGCTACATCATTGCCATCTGATGTTATGAAATCTCATGGTATAAGAATCTTGCCTGTAAAATTAAATTGACAAGTTAATTTCACCTTCAGGATCATTCCTGTTTGACCTAGAGTGTGCATGGAAGATAGAAATGTGAGCAAAAGTACCTCTCATACTTGTTTATCTCAGTTCTTCCCTCTCCATAGACTCCCTAGTATTTTAGATGATGGTTCTCCCTGTTTGAAAATTATTTGATGTTCCTGGTAATGACTTAATTCAAAGAAAAAATGCAATTGTTTATAACTCCTGATGACCACTTACACATAATTGCCTAGAACGGAATGGAGACAACTATAATGTGTTGCTCCTTTTAGGTTGAAGTGGCTTTGGGAGTGCTACAATTCGCTGGTCCATTTCTTTTTCCAAAGCAGCCACAAAAAGAAAAAGAAGATGTGTTTGTGATTTAAGACTCTTATGCTGTTTTTTTTTTCATATGAGTTGTTAAGTGCATTTTCCACAGTGCCTAGTTTTAGTGCCTGGGAGTCTGTTGCTTTTAAAAGGGAAAAACTTGAAAATTACCATCTCCCAGTCATTACCAGTCAGCAGTGAAAATCCCATGATTTTTTGAGTTGATGGGGTACGTGTGCCTAGATTTTGGGCTCCCAATGTGAACATTAGATACCTTTTCCAGAAAAGCATTCTGGGTCAGGGCATCTCAAGGAGTCAGTGAATATTGAGAGCTTAAAGTTTACAGTTTTGAGTGCATAGACTATGCAGAAGGGAGAGGAAGGAAGGAAGGAAAATGAGCACTAGCAGGGGAAGGACTTAGAGGAAATGAAATTTTAAGAGAGCTATGAAGGTTGGGAGGCTAGGCCAGAGAGAGGATGCAAGCCAGGAGTTGGTGGAGAGAGAGAGATGAGATCGAGGTGCAGTGACCTGCTTGGCTTTGGAGGATCAAAGTGTATGGGCTGGGTTGTAGAAGAATATCAGTGAGCTATGATAAGAGGGATCGAGCTAAACACATGCCTTAAAGCCAAAAATAAGTTGTTTCTGTTCGATGCGGAGGTGGTTGGACAGCCACTGGAGGTTTTTGAGGAGCGGGTCAACATGGACTGAACACATTCTTTTTAGAAAAATGATCCAGACAGCAGAGTGTACCATGGGCTGGAGTTGGGAGAGAAAAGAGGCAGGGAGGTCAGCGAGGAGGTCTGATGCTGTAATTTTCAAGGTGGGAAACTGTAAGTGCTTGTATCAGTGTGGTAGCGGTTTGGATGGAGAAGAAAGGGCAGATTCTAGAGGTGTGATGGTAGAACCGACAGGATTTCCTGAAAGCTTGATTGTATGGGTTGAACGAAAGAGATGATAATGCCCAGGTCGCGGGCTTGTGAGACGGAGGATGGTGGTGGTGTCGACAGTGACGGGAAAGTCAGAGAGAGGACAGAGGTTGGGTGGGAAAATGAGGAGTTCTGTTTTGGACCTGTTAGATTTGAGATGTCAATGAACTATCTAAGTAGAAATGTCCTGAAGACAAGAGGAAATGCCGAACTGAAGAGGAGGAGAGAGATCAGGGATGGAGAAATAGATTCAGGAGTCATCTACGGAGAGACAGATGGCCGTTGGAGCCATGAGAGTGAATTAGTTCTTCAGGTATGTGGCTCCAGAGAATTAACACTCTGGACATCTTGGGTCCCTGGGCTTTTCCATTATATAGCAGGGGTGCATGCTAAGAATCTTTAAAGATTAAGGATCCAAAGCGCCACTACCTGCCTATGAATGGCCTCCTGGCTTGAAGAAATGACAAAGGCCATCAGGACCTGCTTCTGTTTCAGGTGTGTCCCTTAACTTCTCTAGGCCTCAGTTTCCTTATCTGTAAACTGGTGATCAATACTTATTCTCCTTTCTGCTTAGACTGTGAACCCCATGTGGGATGGGGGCTTAGTACAGTGCTTGGCACAGAGTGAGCTCTTAAGATATACCACAATTATTATTTCATAATAATCATCTGCCACATCACAAAAATTAGCCCTCACCATTTCTGAACCCAGTTCAATAAGTTTCCTTTCCCCAAACATCTATATTCATTTACTGTTATATTTTTTTCACCTTGGAATTGAGCCTTTTTTGACAGATCTTGTATTTCCATAGAGATTACCACTAGGGGAGAACAGGAAAACAATATTTTTTATTAGCCAAATTGAAATAACCTCAGGCTCTCTGCCTTTTCAGGGTGGAAGCAAAAGCTTTTAAAGCACATAAGCGATTTCACTTTAATTCAAAAATATTAATTTTCCCTTGCCCCCAAGAATAACCCATTAAATCTCTGAAATGGCAAAATGCACATTTGATGGAAGCTTTATTATCATCCTACTCTGAAATGCTGGATGCATCAGCAGATAGAGAGGGAAAAAATGAACACAGACAAAGAACTCCCAATTCTTGAAAACAGCAAACATGACAGCAAAACAAAGAACAGTCCTTAGAAGTTCACGATGTGGCTGGAACTGGGGTGTGCTGTATTGACAATTTTTGACACACTTGGAGGGGATTGTGGGGTGATTTGAGCTTTTCCAGGATGTAGGTGTGGGCAGAGAACATGTCTGTTTATTGTTATAGAGTAGTCTCCCAAGCGCTTAGTACAGTGCTCTGCACATAGTAAGTGTTCAATAAATGTCAGTGAATCAGTAGGATTGCATAGAGCTCCTGGACACAACGGGAGCAGTCCGACATAGTGGATGGAGCACGGGCTTGAAAGACCAAGAAAGACCCAAGATCATGGGTTCTAGTTCCAGCTCCACCACTTGTTTGCTGTGTGGCCTTGGACAAGTCACTTCACTCCTCTGTGCCTCAGTTCCTCATCTTTAAAATGGGGATTGAAACTGTGAGCCCCATGTGGGTCAGGGACTATGTCCAGCCCAATCTGCTTGTATCTACCCCAGGGCTTAGTTCAGTGTCTGGTACATAGTAAGTGCATAACAAATACCACAATTATTATTATTATTTTGTTTACTCTGAACATAGAGACTCTCCAGCCCCGTGGTCCAACCCCAAGATCATTTTATGCACTGCCTGTCATATTCAGAGGGTATTCCTGTCCTTTAGGATGAACCAGGAGGAACAGCAAGAGATAGAGAAATCAGAGTTTACGTTTTGGTTTTGCTTTTTTTCATATTTGGGCAAATTGTTCCAATTCTCAGCTTATTCAATGTACTGCTAATATCCGGCTTCTGAAATGGGTCTGCTGGTATTAAGCTATGAAACAGTTAAGGTAGAGGTTGGGATGAAAACCGCTGCCCTTTCACTGTGTTTAAAGAGCTGCCCAACTAGTTGCTATCATGATATTTAGCTTTCCGATAACGTGAGGGGTTACATCCCAGGATAATCCCATGTTGATGGGAACGGGCTATCGTTCCTTTCTGTGGTGCTATGGCGACCATTTGTAGGATCTGATGCTGTTTGCCAGACTCTCTCTTGGCATCCTGATCTTTCTGAAGCCTCTGCTAAAGGCTAAGTGATCCCTCCCCCTCACCTCTTTGTGGTATTTGTTAAGCATTTACTGTGTGCCAGGCACTCTACTATCAATCAATCAATCGTATTTATTGAGCGCTTACTGTGTGCAGAGCACTGTGCTAAGCGCTTGGGAAGTACAAGTTGGCAACATATGGAGACAGTCCCTACCCAACAGCGGGCTCACAGTCTAAAAGGGGGAGACAGAGAACAAAACCAAACATACCAACAAAATAAAATAAATAGAATAGATATGTAAAAGTAAAATAAATAAATAAATAGAGTAATAAATATGTACAAACATATATACATATATACAGGTGCTGTGGGGAAGGGAAGGAGGTAAGGTGGGGGGGATGGAGAGGGGGAGGAGGGAGAGAGGAAGGAGAGGGCTCTAGTGTTAATGATGGCGTTTGTGCACTTATTAGCCCCCTGTGGGACAACCTAATCACCCTGTCACCTCCCTAGCGCTTAGAACAGTGCTTTGCACATAGTAAGCGCTTAACAAATACCGTCATTATTATTACTATTACCTTGTACTCCCTCCCAGCACTTAGAACAGCGCTTTGCACATAGTAAGCGCTAAACAAATACCGTCATTATTATTACTATTACCTTGTACTCCCTCCCAGCGCTTAGAACAGCGCTTTGCACATAGTAAGCGCTAAACAAATACCATCATTACTATTACCTTGTACTCCCTCCCAGCGCTTAGAACAGTACTACTACTACTAATAATAACAATGGCATTTGTTAAGCACTTACTATGTGCCAAGCACTGTTCGAAGCGCTGGGGAGATATCAAGGTAATCAGGTTGTCCCGCTTGGGGCTCACAGTCTTCATCCCCATTTTACAGATGAGGTAACTAAGGCACAGAGAAGTGAAGTGACTTGCCCAAAGTCACACAGCTGACAAGTGGTCGAGCCTGGATTAGAACCCATGACCTCTAACTCCCAAGCCCGGGCTCTTTCCACTGAGCCACACTGCTTCTCTGGGGCAGGTATTAGCTAGTCAGATTGCACGGTGTTTTTGTCCCACATAGGTATCACAGTCTTAATCCCTATTTTACCGATGAAGTAACTGAGACCCTGAGAAGCGAAGTGACTTGCCCGAGGTCACACAGAAGACAAGTGGCGGAGCCAGGATTAGAACCCAGTTCCTTCTGATTTCCAGGCCCGTGCTCTATCCACTAGGCCATGCTGCTTCTCATGGTTCCTTCAATCTCCTTCCTCTTTGTGGCCCATGAGGCCGTTATTCTTGCTGTCACGGATTCCCAACAACCCTCCATCATGTCGTTGGAGGTTAAGCTTCATTAGGTCTTTTGTTCGGTCATGTGGCACCTACTTAGGTATCCTGTTATCATCCATTCTTTCAATGTGCCCCTCCTAGTCTAGCTGGGCTGAGACGAAAACTGGCTTTAGTGCTGCTAAACTGACCTTGTTGGTAATAATAATAATAATAATGGCATTTATTAAGCGCTTACTATGTGCAAAGCACTGTTCTAAGCATTGGGGAGGTGACAAGGTGATCAGGTTGTCCCTCGGAGGGCTCACAGTCTTCATCCCCATTTTACAGATGAGGTAACTGGGGCACAGAGAAGTGAATCTTATCCTGTCATAAGCTGTTGAGTGTATTTCAGCGATGCTGCTGTTGAGAACTGTGTCAGAAGCTCGGTGGTGGTTGGAGTTCTGGAAGAACAGGCCTGGACTGGGCCAAACCCGGGAGGTTCTGGTGCTGTGGGACTGCTCCAGAAACCCCCAGGCTTGGCCTGGCGAGTGACACAATAATAATAACGATAATCCTGATAATAATATTTTGTTAAGCTGAGAGGCAGGGTGGCCTAGTGGAAAGATCACGGGCCTGGAGGTCAGAGGACCTGGATTCTAATCCTGGCTCACCCCTTTGTCTGCTGTGTGACCTTGGGCAAGTCACTTCACTTCTCTGTGCCTGTTTGCTACCTCATCTGCAGAATGGGGATTCAGTACCTGTACTCCCTCCTACTTAGACTGTGAGCCCTACGTGGGACCTGATTATCTTCTGTCTAGCCCAGTGCTTCGTACGGTGCTTGGCAATAGTAAGAGTGAGCTCGTCTCTAGACTGCATTGTGGGCAGGGAATGTGTCTGTTGTTGTATTGTGCTCTCCCAAGCGCTTAGTGCAGTGCTTTGCACACAGTAAGCACTCAGTAAATATGATTGAATGGATGGATGAAAAAAACCCCACTCTTATCATGTACCAGTCACTTTAATCAATCAATCAATCGTATTGAGTGCTTACTGTGTGCAGAGCACTGTATTAAGCGCTTGGGAAGTACAAGCTGGCGACATATAGAGACAGTCCCTACCCAACAGTGGGCTTACAGTCTAGAAGGGGGAGACAGAGAACAAAACCAAACGTACTAACAAAATAAAATAAATAGAATAGAGAGGTACAAGTAAAATAAATAGAGTAATAAATATGTACAAACATATACATATATACAGGTGCTGTGGGGAAGGGAAGGTGGTAAGATGGGGGGCATGGAGAGGGGGACGAGGGGGAGAGGAAGGAAGGGGCCTCAGTCTGGGAAGGCCTCCTGGAGGAGGCCTTTACTCAGCACCGCAGCAGATACAAGTTAATCAGGTTGGACACAGATCCTGTCCCGCTTGGGGCTTGCAGTTTAAGTGGGATGGAGAACAGGAGTTTAATCCTCCTTTTATAGTTGAGTAAATTGAAGGACAGAGAAGTTAAATGACTTTACAAAGGTCACCCAGCAGACAAGCGGAGGAACCGGAACTAGAACCCAGGTCCCCTGACTCCCAGACTCAAGCTGTTGGTGCCAGGCTGTAATGCAATGTTGGCACTGTTCATCTCCGCCAAGAAGGAAAAGGAAGATAGGATGGCAAATCCACCATTTCTTCTCCAGTTCGACTCCTTCCTTGCTGCCAAATTATTTTGTTCTTAATTGTTAGTGCTTTGTACTCATGTTCACAAGGATTATTAAAAAAAAGACAAATTATGTTGCAACTCTTAATTCCAATTAGCTGTTATGGCTACTTTAATATTTACACAGACAGGCTTAGTTTAATGAAGACATGTGTGTTATTACAATAGAAACTCATTTTAAATATTGTGCTGTCACTGAATTACTAGAAAATTAAAACCTAAGACCCTCTGGAATTTGAAGAGATTATCTAGCAGAATGAAAGTATTTCTATGAGTACCTTCTTTGGTTTGATTTAGAGAAGCAGCATGGCCTCATGGAAAGAAACGGGCCCAGGAGTCAGAGGACCTAAGTTCAAATTCCACCTCTGCCGCTTGTCAACTACGTTACCTTGGGCAAGTCACTTAACTTCTCTGTGCTTCTTACTCCCTCCTATATACACTGTCAGACCCAGGTGGGTTAGGGACAGAATCCAACTTCATTCATTCATTCATTCAATCGTATTTATTGAGCGCTTACTGTGTGCAGAGCACTGTACGAAGCGCTTGGGAAGTACAAGTTGGCAACGTATAGAGACGGTCCCTACCCAACAGTGGGCTCACAGTCTAGAAGGGGGAGACAGACGACGAAACAAAACATTTTAACAAAACACTTGATTAACTTATGTCTCTCTCAATGCTTAGACCAGTGTTTGGCACATTATAAGCACTTAAACAGTACTGTCATTATTAAAGATATCCTGGTGTCCTAATTAGTTACCTGTAAAAGTACTACATCAGATGTATAAGAAGGATTTTTTTGGTACTGTATAATTAAAGTCGATTTGAAGTATAAATTGACTAAAATTCATATAATAATGATAATTCTGGCATTTATTACTGTGCCAAGCATAGTAATAATTAATAATACTGTTATTCAAGTGCTTACTACATGCCAAGCATTTTTCTAAGCACTGGGGTAGATACAAGGTAATCAGGTTGTCCCATGTGGGGCTCACAGTCTTAATCCCCATTTTACCAATGAGGTAACTGAGGCACAAAGAAGTGAAGTGATTTGCCCAAGGTCACACAGCAGACAAGTGGCGGAGTCGGGATTAGAACCCATGACCTCTGACTCCCAAGCCTGTGCAATTGCCACTAGGCCATGCTGGGGTAGATACAAGAGAATCAGATCAGTCCACATGGGGAGGGAAAGCAGGTATTTAATCCACATTTTACAGCTGAAAAGGATTTGTGTGTCAGAAAAACTCGAAGGTTTTTGAAGCTTAGAAGAACATTGTTAGGTGGGAGAAATAGCAGATTCATTCGATTAAGAGTCTGTACTGTTCAACCCTATTTGTGGTTTTGCTCTTGCGGAAGAGACAAAATCTTGGGTTGAGGCTTCTTTTTTTTAACTGATAGTTACTGGAATTTACCCCACAATTTCTTAGGAAAAACTTCTCAAGGACTCTGCCCTACAAAGCCTCTGTCACCCTCTAGCCAGAGACAATTTGATTTGCACAATGGGGGAAAGTGTGGATTACACTACTAAAATTGAAATGTTCATACAATAGAAGTTGGGACTTGTCTGTTCCTTTCTTGGTTGTTCTCTGCTGGCAGAGAGAGAGGAGAGAGTTTGTTCCTGAAGATTTCTGTTTCTTATGTGTCCAAATTGGAGCTAATTGGCCCTCTCGTTAGATGAATGCAAGGGGACGTGAAAGCTAAATCTCCTTAGTGTTTTAGAGAGGATATCTTGGCAGAGAATGAGGCCAAATTTGCCACTGAGGAATGGGTTCCTGTGGAAAAGAGTTTCAGCCCCATCAGTGGCCATTTCTCACCCCTTTTGCGAATCTTATTCATTCATTCATTCAATCGTATTTATTGAGCGCTTACTGTGTGCAGAGCATGGCAGATAGAGATGAATAAAAATCAAATCAGGATCCTATGTGATGGATTGTGGAAACAAGCTACCCAAAATATTTTGTATTGTGTTTTTGGGAAGGTGTCCTGAAGTGTAGGAACACACACAAAAATAGGCAGAACAGAAAATGGGTTGTTATTTTTACCTTTATTGAACAGATCTCTTCTATAGCTCACAGAGGTAACATATAACTTCAGCTGGACACGACACACACATTAAACTAAAGACAGATTTGTTTGTGTCATAATAATGTTGGTATTTATAATAATAATAATAATAATGGCATTTATTAAGCGCTTACTATGTGCAAAGCACTGTTCTAAGCACTGGGGAGGTTGCAAGGTGATCAGGTTGTCTCACGGGGGGCTCACAGTCTTAATCCCCATTTTCCAGATGAGGTAACTGAGGCACAGAGAAGTGAAGTGACTTGCCCAAAGTCACACAGCTGACAAGTGGCAGAGCCGGGATTTGAACCCATGACCTCTGACCTCTCCTCCAAACCCCGGGCTCTTTTCCACTGAGCCACACTGCTTGAAAGCATTGCCATCAACAGGAAAGGAATCAGAATTGGGGCAGGTAAAAACAATTCATCCAAGTGCATGTACTCAGTGGTAAAATGTTAAATAGTTGGAGGTTGGAAATGAAGAAAAACATCCGTCTTAAGTGTACATGGCTGCTTAACTATTTGGAGTAAATATAGTAGTCATTGAAACTGGATATCATGCTATTTTAATAAGATAGATGAAAGAATGATCCATTCCTTTGTGCATAAAGCCCTTCTTTTTTAAAGATAGTTCCATTAGATTTGCTTTATATTTATTAGGCCAGGCAGTGGTTGCCCAAACCGATAACTGAGTGGTCTATCAAGTTAGCTTTGCATTTCTAAGTGGCGCAGTAGGATGCTTGGAAGAACTGAGTGATCATTTCCTTCCTTGACACCTACTCTAATCGTTGTGGTGGTCCATTTGACATCTCTTACTTCCTTTCTGGGAGCTCATTTTGAATCTCTCACCCTTGAATTTTTTCCTGTTCTTTTCTGAACCTTCTACTGTTTCCAAGCTTGTTGGTTCTCAGCATTTTAACTATACCCAAACGTTTAAATAAGGGTTTGTCCCTCTACCACATTAATAATTATGGTATTTGTATTTGTAAAACACTTGCTAAGTGTTAAACATTTCTAAATGCTGGTGTAGGTACAAGTTTCTGAGGTTGGACACAGTCACTGTCCCACATGGAGAGCAGTGTCTAACAGGGAGCTCACTGTCTAAAATGCCACTGAAATTCCACTGAATTCACTGTAAACTGTTTTCTGTCTTCAAAATTAGATGTATAAAATATTAGATCCTTAAAATAGAACAATATCAAAATTGTTTTCCAGTCCAAGAACTCTCCCTGTTGGTCTACAAGGTCATCTACTGGTACATATCCGTTATGTATTTTTATTAATATAACAATAATAATAATGGCATTTATTAAGCACTTACTATGTGCAAAGCACTGTTTTAAGCACTGGTGGGGGGAATACAAGGTGATCAGGTTGTCCCACGTGGGGCTCACAGTCTTAATCCCCATCGTACAGATGAGGTAACTGAGGCACAGAGAAGTTAAGTGACTTGCGCAAAGTCACACAGCTAAATGGCAGAGCCGGGATTTGAACCCACAACCTCTGACTCCAAAGCCCGGGCTCTTTCCGCTGAGCCACGCTGCTTCTCTATCTAGACTTAAGCTGGCTGTGGGCAGGGGACGGGTCTACCAACTCTGTTCCATTGTATTCCCCGAGCACCCAGTACAGTACTCTGTATGCAGTAAGTGCTCAATAAATACGGTAGACAGATTGGTCTAATAACAAGGAAGACTGTAAGCTCCTTGTGGGTAGGGAATGGGTCTACCAACTCTGCTGTATTGTGCACTCCCAATTGCTTAGCGCAGTGCTCTGCACACAGTAAGTGCTCAGTAAATTCCACTGATTGATTGTAAGCTTTTCCTTAGGATTCTTTTCTATGTCAATGTCCCTCACTTATTTTGTTAGTATGTTTGGTTTTGTTCTCTGTCTCCCCCTTTTAGACTGTGAGCCCACTGTTGGGTAGGGACTGTCTCTATATGTTGCCAACTTGGACTTCCCAAGCGCTTAGTACAGTGCTCTGCACACAGTAAGTGCTCAATAAATATGATTGATTGATTATTTGGCCTGCTTGGAATTTCCATGTGACATAGGTGTCTACTCCTTGGGCATGATGGGGGGCTGAACACCCCCACAGCTCTCTGAGTTGGACTCCCAACCCTGCTCATTCTAGGCCACTGATGAGACTCAAGAGTTTCTAATCGGGGCTGATAAAACCCCAGATGGTAACTGTCTGGCCTGATAACCTGCATTCTGCCATCCCCTCCTCCCTACCTACTTCCCCTCCCCACAGCACTTGTACATATTTGTACAGATCTATTACTCTATTTTACTTGTACATATTTACTATCCTATTTTTCGTTAATGATGTGCATATGGGAAGGGGCAAGTGGGGGCAAGAGCAAAACAAGGGAGAACTAAGGTCCCTTATATCCCAGCACGAACATGTATAAGACGGATCCCACTCATGCCAACATCCCTTAATTGGAAAATAAAAAAGCCCTCAAATAAAAAAAGAAAACCCCACATCCAAACACTAATGTAGGACTGGAAAGGGGGTGGGGGAAGAGAATATTTGTTCTGACGATTTTGACATCCCTCTATGTGTTTTGTTTTGTTGTCTGTCTCCCCCATCTAGACTGTGAGCCCATTGTTGGGTAGGGACCGTCTCTATATGTTGCCGACTTGTACTTCCCAAGCGCTTAGTACAGTGCTCTACACACAGTAAGCGCTCAATAAATATGATTGAATGAATGACTGAATTCTCCCAGTACCCAGAGCACCTAAAATCCATGCCTTCTTTCTCTCCCATCCTCAAGGAAAAGTAGTCATTTTTGACAGGTACAATTTGGTCTTTATATACTCATTGCCACAATAATGATGGCATTTATTAAGCACTTACTACGTGCAAAGCACTGTTCTAAGCGCTGGGGAGGTTACAAGGTGATCAGGTTGTCCCACGGGGGGCTCACAGTCTTAATCCCCATTTTACAGATGAGGTAACAGAGGCCCAGAGAAGTGAAGTGATTTGCCCAAAGTCACAAAGCTGACAATTGGCGGAGCCGGGATTTGAACCCGTGACCACTGACTCCAAAGCCCACGCTCTTGCCACTGAGCCATGCTGCTTCACACAGTAGCGGGCGATGATTATATAAGGGCAGGAGTAGTAGTGGTGAAACCAAAGTATTTGCAGTGGAAATGCTGACAGCAGAGTGTGTACAAATGGACAACTTTTCTTTGACCTGCGTTTGCTGGAAGCAATTTAATTTGATGATGGTTTTATGTCTGGGTGACAAATAAGGGACTCATTTTTAGTTGCAGCAAAATCATGCAATATTTCATCACAAAGGAACTAGTTGGCAGGAATGTTCTCCTGGGTCATTCAAGCAGACAATCTGAGCCCACCTGAAATTCCTTACAGTCCTGGTTAGGTATTTTTCCAAGTCTTGTAGGAGCACTTGGGAAGGCACGATATCCCGACTACTGTCCTTTGCTCAGAATTCTTCTTGGCTCAGATTTTGTCTGGAAAATAATAATAATTTAAAAAAAAATGTTTTTTCATTTTGTGACTCTTTTATGAAGTCGGAGAATCTCCCATTGACTTCACAGGCTGCCCCATGGGGAGAGAGTAGAAATGAGACTCTGGCCTTTGATAAACAATCATTTCATTTTGGGCTAAAGGACAATTTGGGTTCAGAATATTGGATGAATGAAACTGAGAGCGTGCAGTATCACTGAACTTTCTTTAAAAGCGTGAAGGACTAAAAACTGTTAAGCAGCACGAAACAGTGGTAGGCTAACATTTGAAAAGAAAATGCCAAGCCGAAAGGAAAACGACTCCCTTTTGGAGGAAAGAGGGATTTCGGTGATGGCATCTAAGCCTGGATTTCATATTTGACAGCCTCTAAGACGCCTGAGAGGAAACAGTAAGGCATAAAATTCCTTTGTTAGAGGTATAATTGGCAATAAAGACCCAACTCAATAAGCGCCAAACAAACATGGAAGCGTGCTGAAAGAGCTGTTAAAATCTGTATCGAATTGAAGACAAGCAAATAAAATTCTTGCAAGGAGTAAATTTGTAGTTTGGAGGGTATTGGCCTTACAGTACAAGGTTCCTGAGATGGGGGAAGGTGGTTATATAAGGGCATGGTTAGTTGATAATAATAATAATAATAATGGCATTTATTAAGCGCTTACTATGTGCAGAGCACTGTTCTAAGCGCAGGGGAGGTTACAAGGTGATCAGGTTGTCCCTCGGGGGGCTCACAGTCTTAATCCCCATTTTGCAGATGAGGGAACTGAGGCCCAGAGAAGTTAAGTGACTTGCCCAGAGTCACACAGCTGACAGTTGGCAGAGCCGGGATTTGAACCCATGACCTCTGACTCCAAAGCCCGTGCTCTTTTCCACTGAGCCACGCTGCTTCTCTACCAGCCACGCTGCTTCTCTACCAGCCCCATTGATGGTTGATATGCAGTACTATTTCTTTAATTAAATTTCATTGTTTGCTCCAAATCCTTAGTGGTCAAACAGCACCATAAAAATCACAAAACCTTCCAAACCTCTGTTGCACAGTCTGTTAATCCTATGATTTCAGGTCTCCCACATCCAACTCTGTTTCGGCTAGAGCTTTTACCTGGGGTTTTGCAAGATGTGGGAATACTTTACTGGAATAAATTAGCTCCCTAAATGAGTTTTGCACTTTGTCACCAGAACACGGACTGGCTTATTACCTAGTAATGGTAGCCTTCAAATCAAGGACAATTGGCTACCCCAAATGCTTCAGCGTAAAGCCTGTAACCCTTGGTCAGGTAATCAGTCAGTGGAATTTACTGAGCACTTACTATGGTACAGAGCACTGTACTGAGGACTTGGGAGAGTACAATAGAAGAGTTGTTAAGTCCCTTATGGACATGCCTCAGAACTGTTAGAAGTTGATCTAAATTTTTTCAGCCTCTAGACTGTACACTTGTTGTGGGCAGGGAACATGACTATCGACTCTGTTATATTGAACTCTCCCAAGTGCTTAGTGCAGTGCTCTGCCCACAGTAAGTGTTCAATGAATGCGATTGATTGCTTTAATTTTTATGAGGGGAAGCAAACAATTTCTACTACCCCTATGGCAGCAGGACGAACCATATGGCTCTGAAAGTCGACCTTTAAAGTGGCGGCAAATATAAAGAGCAATAGATTCATATATGCTCTTAAAAATTGAGTTTATTCTTAGCAAAAACTAGATGGGTGGGGCAAAGAGAGGATTTAGAGAGAAATGAGAATTGTCTTTTTACAGTTTTGTGGGGGAGAGTTTATATAATCCCTTTCAAAAAAAAATCAAACATAAACGTAAAACCCACAGGAGGAGGAGGATGGAAGTTAATGGGCAGAAGGAGGCACAGGAGGAAATAGTTCAGGTAGCATCCATTCTTCTTCCTCCTGCTATTGCTCTGTTGGGGCTCATTTCCTGATGGCGAGCTCCTTTTGGGCAGGGAATGTGTCTGTTCTTTGTAGTGTACTCTCCCACGTGCTTAGTACAGTACGGAAGCAGCGTGGCTCAGTGGCAAGAGCACGGGCTTTGGAGTCGGAGGTCATGGGTTCAAATCCCGGCTCCGCCAATTGTCAGCTGTGTGACTTTGGGCAAGTCACTTAACTTCTCTGTACCTCAGTTCCCTCATCTGTAAAATGAGGATTAAGACTGTGAGCCCCCCGTGGGACAACCTGATCACCTTGTAACCTCCCCAGCGCTTAGAACGGTGCTTTGCACATAGTAAGCGCTTAATAAATGCCATTATTATTATTATTATTATTACAGCGCTTTGCACACAGTGAATGCTCAATAAATACGATTGAATGAATGAATGACTGAAGGGCCAGCTGTTAGAAAGTTACTCCTTAAGATGGCACTCTACAGTGTCTGAACAGGAAATACAGCGCTTCCTTGGTTTATGAGTGTTCAACAGGAAACTTTTGAAGTGAAACTTAGCCTGTTCCTTACCATATATATGAGTGAACATGCGTGTGCGTGCACACACACACACGTGACATAAAAAGGATTGTTAGAACATTCAAGGAGATCCTGGTACATAAAATCTTGTAAAATACTACTGCTGGGTCAGACCGAAAGTCTATCCAGCCCGGGAGTCTGCCTGCAGCCATGGCAGCCAGATGCTCGAGTGAAGCAGCATGGCCTAGTGAAAAGAGCATGGCCTGGAAATCAGAGCACCTGGGTTTTCATTCTGGTTCTTTCTGTCAGTTGCTTGCTGTGTGACCTTGGGCAAGTCACTTAAGTCTTCTGTGCTCCGTTCTCCTATTCTCCCCCCGATTTGGGCTATGAAGCCAGTGCGGGGCAAGGACTGTGTCTGACCTAATTAACTTGCATCTACACCAGCATTTTGAACAGAGTTTGACATATGGTAATCATTTAACCAATACCATTAAAAAAGTCATAAAATGGTTGCCCTCTCTGATTTACATCCTTCCATTTAAGCATGCACCATCAACTATCCCCAACCAATATACTTCTTAGTTGGATTTATGCATTCAGAATGCTGTAGCAATATATGCAATTGCATGCTAAATTATCACTCCTGCAAGACTGTACTCTCCTTCTAAATTGGGAGTTCTGTGAGGGCAGGCACAACGGCTCTCCCAAGTGCTTAGTTCAGTGCTCCGCACAGAGCAGGCACTCAATCAATTCAATTGACTGATAGTGACCTTTGGAACATCACATAGACTTTGAAGATATTTATCAAGCCACAATTCAAAGAAGAATTCTATTTTTAACTAGTTAGAGAGTACCTGGGTTTGGGAATGATGATAAGGCCATTCTCTGACTTTATTCCAATACTGTTTTCTTCTTTCTTCTGGTCAGGCCTTAAAACAATAGGGTTTGAACCAAGACCCCACATCTCAGGGTAATGTGCTGTTCTATTTTCACTCCCTAGTCTTTTGTTCCCAGACTCTTTTTCCCCCCTCAGATCTTTGAATGGAGTAAACCTTGGTTCAGTAAAGTGGTTTCAGAAGAATACCTGCTAGTGGGAAAGAACCATTCAAAGAATAAGTGCTTTTGTTCTCCTCTTGCCAAAACATAGAAATTCAGCACAATGAACTCCCTCACTGAAGAGGGCAAAAAAAAAAAGAAATGTTAGAAAGGAATAGCTGTGTATTTTTTTTTTTTCAGGATCAATCAAATATAGTGCATTTAAAGTGGAAACCTCTTTCATGAAAGAGGTATTCTTCTTTCATGAAGAATACTAAAGTACTTTCCTTGGAAACATCCCGTTCCATATAACACGCCTGGGATGAATACAGGCCATTACTCAACTCTCTGACTATCTTCTTTTACCTTCAGCTAGTCTACTGGGAAAATCAAGTCCTTTAAGAGAAGAAACGACCCTGTTCAAAAGGCACTATCCCTTCCTCCCCCCGAGAAAGAAATACCTTGCTCAAACACAGCCTAGCGGATGACGTGATGAACAAAAGTCCCATTTGTGTGCAATGATGTTTTCCTCTAATGTCAATGATATTCAGGGAATTCATGACTGATTCTTGTTCTTTCCAATTACATTTGCTTTCTAGCTAAACACAAGTAAGCAGGAACACATACTGGGCATTCACTGGGTTGTGATGCACTGTACTAGTGCTTGAGAAGTAAAGATTAAAGAAGTACGATGATCCCTGTCCCAAAAAAGCCTACACTCTATTGGGGAAAATCAACATAAAAAGATTTTGTCCCCTTGCATTGAATGGATCATCAGTGTTTAGAGATAATGGGCCCCGAACAGAACTCTTTTGAATACTCCAACTTGAAATTGTCCCATTCTCTAACTTACAGAGGAATTTTAAAATAGTACTTCAATGACCAAGATGGCCTGGAAAGAATGGAAAAAAGTCTTTCTAATTAAAAGTTCCCACCTAAAGCCAGAGACAGTTTTGAACTTGTGTTTTGAAAATGGAACAGGTGGTCATGAAACAAAGTATGCTAAGATATTTTTAGACTTTTAGACTGTGAGCCCACTTTTAGACTGTGAGCCCACTGTTGGGTAGGGACTGTCTCTATGTGTTGCCAATTTGTACTTCCCAAGTGCTTAGTACAGTGCTCTGCACATAGTAAGTGCTCAATAAATACGATTGATTGATTGATATACCCAGACTCTTTGATTATTGTTTGAGTTGATATATTCCATTACCACATAATTCTAATGATAATAATGGTATTCATTAAGCACATAGGTGCCAAGCACTGAGCAAAGTGCTGGGCTACATACAAGATAATTAGCTCAGACACAGTCCTTATCTCACAAGAGGCTCAAAGTTCAAGGGGGGAGAGTGAAGGGGTATTTAATCCCCATTTTACAAATGAGTAAACTGAGTCACAGAGAGGTTTAGCGACATGCCCAAGGTTACACAGCAGACAATCAGCAAGAAGGTTGGTCTTCAGACATTCCAGTCCTGTGCTCTTTCCACTAGGCGTGAGGGTCTATTTCTTGCAACCTCTGAGGGGATCCCGCTCAGCTCCCAGGGGATAACTGACTGGGATGTTTGGGGTTGGGGGACAGAGAAGAGGGAGGCAGTGTGTGTCTTTCGTCTGCCCAGAACTCAGTCCTGCCTTTTGGCAGAGAGCAAAGCTGTGGCAAAAATGAGCTTAGAGGGGTTGTTAACTGTTTTCCTCCCTTCATCAGGCTGCTGGAGTCTCAACTCCACTACCTCCAGAAGAAGCAGGATTGAGCCAGAGCCCAAAGTCACGAAGGCCAGGAGGAGAGTCCGGCTTTCGCCCACAGCAGTCATTTTGGAAGAGACAAAAAAACCACAAAGCCGAGCAGAGCCGCAAAAGTAAGTTTCTGGCTCCCTCTGGCTTCATCGGTTCTTTCCCCTCTTTCAACCCTTCTGGCTCCCTCTGTCCTCTACGACTTTCCCTCTCTCCCCACTATCTATGGGAGCACTTTGCAACACCGCCATTGTCAACACTGAGGCGTGCTTTCAGGATATTGTATCAGCCCCTCCAGTGGCTCGTCATCTAAAAGAGGTGCTGGGGCGGGGGAAGAGGATATCAGGGGGTTTTCAGTGGATGACCAACAATCCACCAACGGTAACAACAAGAGCAAGAGTACATTACTGCTGAAGGGAACTGTCCCCTGGTTCTTCGCTGCCCTTCCCAGGGTTCCTCTGTCCTTTTGAATGGTGACTTCCAGTGACTATGAAGATGGGCTTCTCCCCGGGGCTGTCGGAAGGCACCACAGCTACATGCATCACCCTATGAACCCCAGAATTTCAGTAATAGGGAAATAGTAGAAATAATAATAGAAATAATCAAGGCCACCTTACCAGAGCCGGCTTTTACCTGTCCAACTTCCAACCGGGACAGGGATTAAGATCTCGTCCTCCTTCTCCCAGTGTCTGGGTGCCTTTGGGGGCCTCGTGAGTTTTGCGTGTTTGTCTGAACGCTGGAGAAGATGAGGATTTGGGCTTGTTCCAATCTAAATGAATGCTCATCTATAGTGTGAATCCTTCTTATCTCCATTAAAGGAATCACTCTGCCAAATGCTTGTTTACCGTCTGTAGGGATTTTGCCTCCTCCTTAGAGAGCCTGCTGAAATGTTTAACTGAAAGTGTGCTTTTGACTGAGC
This sequence comes from Tachyglossus aculeatus, assembly GCF_015852505.1. Lineage (NCBI taxonomy): Eukaryota > Metazoa > Chordata > Mammalia > Monotremata > Tachyglossidae > Tachyglossus > Tachyglossus aculeatus. The sequence goes on from NC_052079.1 coordinate 7,225,516, forward strand.
TCATACTGACGCATAACAAGCAATACTTCATCCATGTGCAATAAATGTTTTTTTTCCACCGCTTTAAGCCTCACATTGTTGCCAGAAGCAGGAACTGATTGTCGTGCAAGGTGCATGTCAGCATCAGGTTTGTAACCAGACCCCAAGGATCCATAAAGCATAAGAGAAATGGTCGCCCACTGCTTGGGAGGCAGAGCTAGCTGTGGTTAGTGATTCCTGATCATATTTTTCCTTCTCTGGCAATGACTATGGTTTGTCTTTGAGAGCCACAGTTTCTCACTGTGTAGATGTGTATTTGACTGTTCATTACGACCCTCAAGTTATAAACATTTGGATGTTTGTGTTCCCCCCATTAAGGGGTAAGCTGCTTGAGGGCAGGTCTCTTTATTTTGTACTTCCCAAGCAGCTAGTACAGTGCACCGCACCAAGTGGGTCCTCAAGAAGTACCACTGCTGGTACACCACACTTCTGTTTTGACCAAGGAGTTAATCATGTTGGGTCGATGAGCCGTTCAATTTGCTACTCACCCAAGCCCCACCTGGTTTGCATCTTTGGATCAGGACTGTTCTGAGACCCTCACCGATCCCTTCTACCCCTCGTCCTTAACAAAGCCAAAGACATCCTCATATTCCTTTGTATTTCCCTCTAAGAAATCCTCAACGCATCATCTTATGATGGTTATAGTAAAATCAAAATGAGGCCGAGAACTAAGGATAGTTTTCATTTACAAGTTCCATCTTAGAAGAAACATCTTTAACCCTCATTCATTTTATTCATTCAGTTGTATTTATTGAACACTTACTGGACACAGCACTGTGCTAAGCGCTTGAGAAAGTGCAATATATCAATAAACAGACACATCCTCTGCCTGCAACAAGCTTACAATCTAGAGGGGGAGACAGACATAAATGAATTGCACAAATAAAATCCCTCTCCTTGGGATGACTTGTTTTGCCAAGGATACTGTCTAGTTGGGTAGGAAATCAGATCAAATCCAGTGCTTGATCAGAGGGCTAATGTCAGCTAATCAGTGGGGTTGTTTGGAAGAAAGTGTTAGTAGGCCTACATGCTGTTTCTGCCTTTTATCATGGAACGAGGATGACTGGAGGCCCTCACCAATTAGACTGACTTTACAGAGCTACAAAGGTCTGGAAAGCATCTTCCTTCCTGGTGTGGATGTAATAATAATAATAATAATGGTGGCATTTATTAAGCACTTACTTTGTGCAAAGCACTGTTCTAAGCACTGGACAGGTTACAGGGTGATCAGGTTGTACCACGGGGGGCTCACAGCCTTAATCCCCATTTTACAGATGAGGTAACTGAGGCACAGAGAAGTTAAGTGACTTGCCCCAAGTCACACAGCTGACAAGTGGCAGAGCTGGGATTTGAACCCATGACCTCTGACTCTGAAGCCCGTGCTCTTTCCACTGAGCCACGCTGCTTCTCTATGTATGTGCATTCCTACACACACACACACACACACACACACACACACACACACACACACACACACACACACACACACACACACACACACACACACTCTCTGTCTCTCTCTCTCTCTCTCTCTCTCTCTCTCTCTTTCCCCCTTATGGGGAGTCAGGATTTGCAAAAGTCATTGAAGCTCTCCCTTCTCCCCCATTTCCCTCCTCAAACCCCACCAAGCCAGAAAATTAATGAGCAGGGGAAAGAAAACACCGAGAGTTGAGGAGAGGTTAGAAATTCCTACAAGTAAACGAACACGCAGACAAGAATCCTCCCAAAGCTACAAAATCAAACTTGACATTAATTAAATGTTATATGGTATTCGGTTACACAAGGGAGCAAAGTCATCTAATTTTACTACTTGTTACGCATTCATATGTCCCCAAGTAGTGAGCTATCAAACAGGCGAGGTCTGGTTTAATTTAGATGAATTTAAATGGCTCTCTATCTTTATACATGGATTTTAGAAAGCTGAATGAGAAGAGAGAGATTTGACCCCGGAGGGACCCTTTCCCCTTCTCCCTCAGTCCAGTCTTAATTAGCATATTCAAAAGTGATTCCTTATCTGTTCACTAGTCTGCTGGGCATTCTTCACATGGAAATTGATAAAATATCTTAAAGTGTTCAATAAAATAACTTTTTCAGCTTTTTGAGAAATGCGAGTGGAATGTTGCTCACTTCAGGAGCAGATAAATAAATTTATTTATTTATCTTGTACAAATCTATTCTATTTATTTTATTTTGTTAGTATATTTGGTTTTGTTCTCTGTCTCCCCTTTCTAGACTGTGAGCCCGCTGTTGGGTAGGGACTGTCTCTATGTGTTGCCGACTTGTACTTCCCAAGCGCTTAGTACAGTGCTCTGCACACAGTGCTCAATAAATACGATTGATTGATTGATTGATTCAGAAGAAACATAATGTAGACTGAAAGCCCGTGTGGTACAGGTATTCATGCATTCATTCATTCAGTCATATTTATTGAGCGCTTACTGTGTGCAGACCACTGTACTAAGCATGTGGAACGTACAATTCAGTAATAGAGACAATCCCTGCCCACAATGGGCTTACAGTCTAGAAGGGGGCGGGGGGGGGGGGGGAGACAAACATCAGAACAAGTAAACAGGCATCAATAGCATCAATATACATATAATTATAGTTATATACACATCAAAACAAGTCAACAGGCATTAATAGAAATAAAATAGAATTATAGGTATGTACATATATACGCATGCCATGGGGTTGGGGGTAGAGCAAAGGGAGAGAGTCAGGGCGATGGGGAGGGGAGACGGAGCTGAGGAAAAGGTATTGTCCGATTTGTTTAGATTGAAATAACAGTAAAATAATTGTGGTATTTATTTAGTGCTTACTGTGTGCCAAGCACTGAACTAAGCTCTGGAGTAGGGACAAGATGATTTGCTCAGACACAGCCCCTGTCCCACTTGGGGCTCCCAGTTAAAGCAGAAGGGAAAACAGGATTTCCTCTAAAGATGAGGAAACTGAGGCACAGAGAAGTTAAGTGATTTGTTCAGAGTCACGCAAAGCTAGGATTAGAACCCAGGTCTTCTGTTTCCCAGGCCCATGCTCTTCCACTAGGCCATGATGCTTCTCATGCCATATCTCACACTATATCTACATCAACACTTAATACAAGGGTGGCCTAGTGGATAATAATAATAAATAATAATGATGGTATTTTTTAAGCGCTTACTATGTGCAAAGCACTGTTTTAAGTGCTGGGGAGGTTACACAGTGAACAGGTTGTCCCACGGGGTGCTTACAGTTTTAATCCCCATTTTACAGATCAGGTAACTGAGGCACAGAGAAGTTAAGTGACTTGACCAAAGTCACACAGCAGATAAGTGGCAAAGCCGGAATTAGAACCCATGACCTCTGACTCCCACCTCGCCGCCCTCTCCTCTCTACCCAGTCTTGATGATCAGATTACTGCTCTCAACTCTACCCTTTCTACTCAGCTAGACTCGCTCGCTCCCCTTTCCCTTCGCCGCTCTCGCACCACTAACCCACAGCCCTGGATCACTGCCACTGTCCGCCTCCTTCGCTCTTATGCTCGAGCTGCCGAACGCTGCTGGCGAAAGTCTAAACACCATGCCAACCTCGTTCACTTCAAGTTTATCCTTTCCTGCCTTAACTCAGCCCTCTCTTCTGCCAGACAAAACTATTTCTCCTCCCTTATTGACACCCATGCCCATCACCCCCGCCAGCTCTTCCGTACATTCAACTCCCTTCTCAGGCCCCCGGTTCCTCCCCCTCCTCCTTCCCTCACCCCCAACGATCTGGCCTCCTACTTCATTAACAAAATTAAATCCATCAGGTCCGACCTCCCCAAAGTCTCTTCCCCCCTTTCTCCAACCCCCCGGCTCTCAACATTCTCTGCTACTCTCCCATCCTTCCCAGTGGTATCCTCAGAGGAACTCTCCTCCCTCCTCTCAAGTGCTACTCCGGCCACCTGTGCTTCTGACCCCATTCCCTCTCATCTTATGAAATCTCTCGCTCCATCCCTTCTCCCCTCCTTAACTTCCATCTTCAACCGCTCACTCTCCACTGGTTCCTTCCCCTCTGCCTTCAAACATGCCCATGTCTCTCCCATCCTAAAAAAAACCCTCTCTTGACCCCACCTCACCTTCTAGTTATCGTCCCATATCCCTCCTACCATTCCTTTCCAAACTCCTTGAACGAGTTGTCTACACGCGCTGCCTAGAATTCCTCAACAACAACTCTCTCCTCGACCCCCTCCAGTCTGGCTTCCGTCCCCTTCATTCCACGGAAACTGCGCTCTCAAAGGTCACCAATGACCTCCTGCTTGCCAAATCCAACGGCTCATACTCTGTCCTAATCCTCCTCGACCTCTCAGCTGCCTTTGACACTGTGGACCACCCCCTTCTCCTCAACACGTTATCTGACCTTGGCTTCACAGACTCCGTCCTCTCCTGGTTCTCCTCTTATCTCTCCGGTCGTTCTTTCTCAGTCTCTTTTGCAGGCTCCTCCTCCCCCTCCCATCCTCTTACTGTGGGAGTTCCCCAAGGTTCAGTGCTTGGTCCCCTTCTGTTCTCAATCTACACTCACTCCCTTGGTGACCTCATTCGCTCCCACGGCTTCAACTATCACCTCTACGCTGATGACACCCAGATCTACATCTCTGCCCCTGCTCTCTCCCCCTCCCTCCAGGCTCGCATCTCCTCCTGCCTTCAGGACATCTCCATCTGGATGTCCGCCCGCCACCTAAAGCTCAACATGTCGAAGACTGAGCTCCTTGTCTTCCCTCCCAAACCTTGTCCTCTCCCTGACTTTCCCATCTCTGTTGACGGCACTACCATCCTTCCCGTCTCACAAGCCCGCAACCTTGGTGTCATCCTCGACTCCGCTCTCTCATTCACCCCTCACATCCAAGCCGTCACCAAAACCTGCCGGTCTCAGCTCCGCAACATTGCCAAGATCCGCCCTTTCCTCTCCATCCAAACCGCTACCCTGCTAATTCAAGCTCTCATCCTATCCCGTCTGGACTACTGCACTAGCCTTCTCTCTGATCTCCCATCCTCGTGTCTCTCTCCACTTCAATCCATACTTCATGCTGCTGCCCGGATTATCTTTGTCCAGAAACGCTCTGGACATATCACTCCCCTCCTCAAAAACCTCCAATGGCTACCGATCAATCTGCGCATCAGGCAGAAACTCCTCACCCTGGGCTTCAAGGCTCTCCATCACCTCGCCCCCTCCTACCTCACCTCCCTTCTCTCCTTCTACTGCCCAGCCCGCACCCTCCGCTCCTCCACCACTAATATCCTCACTGTACCTCGCTCTCGCCTGTCCCGCCATCGACCCCCGGCCCACGTCATCCCCCGGGCCTGGAATGCCCTCCCTCTGCCCATCCGCCAAGCTAGCTCTCTTCCTCCCTTCAAGGCCCTGCTGAGAGCTCACCTCCTCCAGGAGGCCTTCCCAGATTGAGCCCCTTCTTTCCTCTCCCCCTCGTCCCCCTCTCCATCCCCCCGCCTTACCGCCTTCCCCTTCCCACAGCACCTGTATATATGTATATATGGTTGTACATATTTATTACTCTGTTTATTTATTTATTTATTTATTTTACTTGTACATTTCTATCCTACTTATTTTATTTTGTTGGTATGTTTGGTTCTGTTCTCTGTCTCCCCCTTTTAGACTGTGAGCCCACTATCGGGTAGGGACTGTCTCTATGTGATGCCAATTTGTACTTCCCAAGCGCTTAGTACAGTGCTCTGCACATAGTAAGCGCTCAATAAATACGATTGATTGATTGATTGATTGATTGACTCCAAAGCCTGCGCTCTTTCCACTGAGCCATGCTGCTTCTCGCGGATAGAGTACAGGCCTGAGAGTCAGAAGGACCTGGGTTCAAATCCTGCCTCTGCCATTTGTCTGCTGTGTGACCTTGGGTAGGGCACTTAACTTCTCTGTCTCAGGTACCACATCTGTAAAATGGAGATAAGGACTGTGATCCCCATGTGGGACATGGGCTGTATCCAATCTGATTATCTTGCATCCACTTACTGTGCCTGGCACATAATTAAAAAATGCCATTTTACAAAATGCTCGGCATATACTAAATGCTTAACAAATACCACAATTAATTAGCTTGGTGGGTCCAACTTTTCCTTATGAATGCTGGGACGGAAGCGGCATGTTTAAATCTCAGAACTCAGGAGGCAAGGGTGGAGGGATTATGGGTGTAAAAATAGAAATATCAGTTCTAATAGTGACCTCAAATTTATTTATACCAGGCAGAAGACCAACCAGCTGAAAAATCAGACTGCCTGGGCCAAGATAGTAATAGTAATAATAATCTTTAAACACCTACTGTGTGCAGAGCACTGTATTGAAGCCAGATGAAAGGCCACCCTTACTACGAGACTTGTTGTCTCCTGGTCCCTAAGCCACAGTAAACCACAAAGGCTTCTGCTCCAATCAGAAATACAATAAATTATAACAGTGCAACTTGTTAATTAACATTTACAGTGGAGGAAGATGGGTCTTGTTTATTCTTCTCTAAGGAAAATATTTGTAAATATGCTCTGGGGTGTGAACATAGAGTGGTGGTTTAACAGTGTGGGCCCAGTTTTCAAAAGGTAGAACAGGAGCCTCTGGAAATGTTTGATTTGGTTGGGATCAGGGGCCGCCAAGTGCTCGAAATATTGAAGAGAGCACCCGGAAAGATGAGATACTAGGGCTAGCTACAGAGGTAAAAGGATTTATGAGAAGTCTGGAATATTTTGGGGGCCTGTTTTTGGTCATAAATTTCATCCATGGATAGGAGATGAGCCTCACTTGGGGTGACATTCCATGGAATATCATCATCACTATTATTATTACTACTAATACTTCTGGGTTCTGGGGAGGAAATAGGCTCCTACTTGTAAGGAGAACTTTCCCTTCCACTAGCTTAGATTTTTCTCCAATCGACTAGATCTTTCAATTTCACTGTTCTAAACAAGACCCCATCATAAAGCGGTCCTGAGAACCTGTTACCAGATGTGTTTCTTTCCTTTTGATTTACCCCCTCCTTCATATCTGAGGACTCTAAAGTACTATAATTCAATTGTTTTGACATCCTTTATTGCACGCATTGCCTACACCGTGATAAGTTATTTTCCAGTTCGCTTAGACGTAACCATCAACATGTCACCCTGCTTCAGAGCAATGTGATAAAAGCCTTCCGACCGCATTTCCTTTGCGGCATTTTCCAGAGATAACGAAACTCAAACCGAAGGATTCTGTTTGAAAAGTTAGCTAGCCTTCTCCTTGATGGAGTTTGAGGTTGGCTTCCAAACGTGACAAAATGCAGTCACTGAAACGCACTGTAGGAATGGCTTCTGTGGACTTGTATCACTTGGTTGATTGGGTTCTCGTGCAGTGATGGAAGATATCCACGTCTCTCATTTTAGCCACATCCAGAGGGTACTCAAGAGTTTATCTCGGCAGCTACATTGCTCTGAATGCCAATGACTGTCCCCCCTCTAGACTATAAACTCTTTGTGAGCAGGGGCTGTGTCTGCTAATTCTGTACTCTCCCATGTGCTTAGTACTGTGCTCTGCACAAGGTAAATGCTTAATAAACACCAGTGATTGATTAATCGCCTGACTTTGCTATCTTAGGGCTTCTTCTGAAAGTAGAGAAGCCGTGAACACGACGGACAAAGCCTTTCTCAAGTAACTTTTTTCGTAATTTTTCTTACATGCCCAACCATAACTAGATTGGATTCCATACCAAACTGTCTGGAACAAGCAATCAGTGATAATGATAATAACAATTAAGGTAGTTCTTAATCACTTACTATGTTCCAGGCACTGTTCTAAGCCCTGGGGTAGATACAAGATAGCCGAGTTAGACACAGTCCCGGTCCCAAATAGGGCTCACAGTCTTAATACCCATTTTACAGATGAACAGACACACAGAGAAGTGAAGTGACTTGCCCAAAGTCACACAGCAGACAAGAGCCGGGATTTGAACCCATGACCTTCTTCTCTGCTTCTCTTTCATCTAGGTAGCTTAGGTAGCCAGACCTTTCTAACAGCAGGGCACAGGAAGCAAAGTTGGACTTGCTTAACATAACCTGAATGGCATCTCAAATCCTCACGGGTTTTTTAAGACTACAGTACTGTTGGCACAATCACTTTTCAAGAGCCATAAAAATGACTTCCTATTTCATAGAGGATAGTAGGGGTTGAGGCTGCAGTAGACCAAATTTGAATCTTTTACGGACAAAAATGAACACTTCAAAAGATAATTACGTGTTTGAGAGGGAAATCCAATTGCAAAGGAAATGGCACCCTATATGTTCTCATGAGATACCTGGTGTATTAGGTGTGTGTGTTAGAGACCATCATGTGGGTCACTGGCTCTTCACAAAAATGAAAAATGCAGTTGAGTAGTTGTTAAACATCCTTTATACATTTCTATGCTGACATGATTTTGCTTGAGTGTTGCTCTCAAGCAAAGTAGTAGTGTGAAAACCTGGGTTGACTCTTCCAGGAATAATTTACTCTTGGATTCCGGGTCCCTTGATGAGTAGGGACCATGTCTCTCTCATCCATTAATTTTTTTTCCAACACTTAATGAAGAGTTTAGCACCGAGGTGATTTAGAGGAGAAGCAGTTTGGCCTCATGGATAGAGCACAGGTCAGAAGAGATTGGGAGAGCACAATATAATCAATCAATCAATCAATCAATCAATCGTATTTATTGAGCGCTTACTATGTGCAGAGCACTGTACTAAGTGCTTGGGAAGTACAAATTGGCAACACATAGAGACAGTCCCTACCCAACAGTGGGCTCACAGTCTAAAAGGGGGAGACAGAGAACAGAACCAAACATACCAACAAAATAAAATAAATAGGATAGAAATGTACAAGTAAAATAAATAAATAAATAAATAAATAGAGAATAAATATGTACAACCATATATACATATATACAGGTGCTGTGGGGAAGGGAAGGAGGTAAGATGGGGGGTTGGAGAGGGGGACGAGGGGGAGAGGAGGGAAGGGGCTCAGTCTGGGAAGGCCTCCTGGAGGAGGTGAGCTCTCAGCAGGGCCTTGAAGGGAGGAAGAGAGCTAGCTTGGCGGAGGGGCAGAGGGAGGGCATTCCAGGCCCGGGGGATGACGTGGGCCAGGGGTCGACGGCGGGACAGGCGAGAAGGAGGTACAGTGAGGAGATTAGCGGTGGAGGAGCGGAGGTTGCGGGCTGGGCAGTAGAAGGAGAGAAGGGAGGTGAGGTAGGAGGGGGCGAGGTGATGGAGAGCCTTGAAGCCCAGGGTGAGGAGTTTCTGCCTGATGCGCAGATTGATTGGTAGCCACTGGAGATTTTTGAGGAGGGGAGTAATATGCCCAGAGCGTTTCTGGACAAAGATAATCCGGGCAGCAGCATGAAGTATGGATTGAAGTGGAGAGAGACACGAGGATGGGAGATCAGAGAGAAGGCTGGTGCAGTAGTCCAGACGGGATAGGATGAGAGCTTGAATGAGCAGGGTAGCGGTTTGGATGGAGAGGAAAGGGCGGATCTTGGCAATGTTGCGGAGCTGAGACCGGCAGGTTTTGGTGACGGCTTGGATGTGAGGGGTGAATGAGAGAGCGGAGTCGAGGATGACACCAAGGTTGCGGGCTTGTGAGACGGGAAGGATGGTAGTGCCGTCAACAGAGATGGGAAAGTCAGGGAGAGGACAAGGTTTGGGAGGGAAGACAAGGAGCTCAGTCTTCGACATGTTGAGCTTTAGGTGGCGGGCGGACATCCAGATGGAGATGTCCTGAAGGCAGGAGGAGATGCGAGCCTGGAGGGAGGGGGAGAGAGCAGGGGCAGAGATGTAAATCTGGGTGTCATCAGCGTAGAGATGATAGTTGAAGCCGTGGGAGCGAATGAGGTCACCAAGGGAGTGAGTGTAGATTGAGAACAGAAGGGGACCAAGCACTGAACCTTGGGGAACCCCCACAGTAAGAGGATGGGAGGGGGAGGAGGAGCCTGCAAAAGAGACTGAGAAAGAACGACCGGAGAGATAAGAGGAGAACCAGGAGAGGACGGAGTCTGTGAAGCCAAGGTCAGATAGCGTGTTGAGGAGAAGGGGGTGGGCCACAGTGTCAAAGGCAGCTGAGAGGTCGAGGAGGATTAGGACAGAATATGAGCCGTTGGATTTGGCAAGCAGGAGGTCATTGGTGACTTTTGAGAGGGCAGTTTCCGTGGAATGAAGGGGACGGAAGCCAGACTGGAGGGGGTCGAGGAGAGAGTTGTCGTTGAGGAATTCTAGGCAGCGCGTGTAGACAACTCGTTCAAGGAGTTTGGAAAGGAATGGTAGGAGGGATATGGGACGATAACTAGAAGGTGAGGTGGGGTCAAGAGAGGGTTTTTTTTAGGATGGGAGAGACATGGGCATGTTTGAAGGCAGAGGGGAAGGAACCAGTGGAGAGTGAGCGGTTGAAGATGGAAGTTAAGGAGGGGAGAAGGGATGGAGCGAGAGATTTCATAAGATGAGAGGGAATGGGGTCAGAAGCACAGGTGGCCGGAGTAGCACTTGAGAGGAGGGAGGAGAGTTCCTCTGAGGATACCGCTGGGAAGGATGGGAGAGTAGCAGAGAGTGTTGAGAGCCGGGGGGATGGAGAAAGGGGGGAAGAGACTTTGGGGAGGTCGGACCTGATGGATTTAATTTTGTTAATGAAGTAGGAGGCCAGATCGTTGGGGGTGAGGGAAGGAGGAGGGGGAGGAACCGGGGGCCTGAGAAGGGAGTTGAATATACGGAAGAGCTGGCGGGGGTGATGGGCATGGGTGTCAATAAGGGAGGAGAAATAGTTTTGTCTGGCAGAAGAGAGGGCTGAGTTAAGACAGGAAAGGATAAACTTGAAGTGAACGAGGTTGGCATGGTGTTTAGACTTTTGCCAGCAGCGTTCAGCAGCTCGAGCATAAGAGCGAAGGAGGCGGACAGTGGCAGTGATCCAGGGTTGTGGGTTAGTGGTGCGAGAGCGGCGAAGGGAAAGGGGAGCGAGTGAGTCTAGCTGAGTAGAAAGGGTAGAGTTGAGAGCAGTAATCTGATCATCAAGACTGGGTAGAGAGGAGAAGGCGGCGAGGTGGGGTGTGAGGCGCTCCGAAAGATGGGTGGGGTCCAGAGAGCGGAGATCTCTGTGAGGGAGTAATACGGATTTACAGGGGAAAGGAGTTGGTAGCTTACAGGAGCTTACCATGTAGATGAGGAGACTGCATCTTTGCATTCTCTTCCTCTGCAACCCCATGAACTGTGGTTTTTCCTTCTTTGTGAGTGTGTGTGTGTGTGTGTGTGTGTGTGTGTGTCCCCAACTATGTGCATATGCATCTGTGTGGGCCTGTATGTAGAGAAACGTGCATAAATGTATGTCTGAATCCAATTATGTTCATATTTCTAAATTTATATATTATAAATTACATCGCTGACTGTCTCCCCCTCTAGACTGTAAGCTTATTATGGGCAGGGAGCGTATCCACTAATTCTGTTGCATTGTACTCTCCCAAACGCTTAGTACAGCATAGTAAGTGCTCAATAAATGCCACTGATTGAAGTGAGAAGCATGTGTGTCTGTGTTGTGAAAGTGTCTGTATCCTTGCCCAGCCAACCTGTTTATAGAATGGGAAATTGTGCTGTGATCTGCAGAATGATTCTTCAGATATTTGACCTCTGAAACCAGATGGCTTTTGAAAAAAGAATCTCTCCATCAATATAAATATACTCAAATTCAATTGTGAATAGTGAAACATCTTGATAGTCTTGGCCATGGATTTGAACTATTCATAATATTCATAATTTCCCAGACTGAGCCCCTTCCCTCCTCTCCCCCTCGTCCCCCTCTCCAACCCCCCATAATTCATATTCATAAGCGGTCAAATCAAACATAGTTTAGCACCCTGAATAATGCAAACTCTTTACTGTTTCTCAGTGGTATTTGCCAGTTTTCAGTATGTGCTTTGGAAAATGGAAAAATGGTTTAGGGAGGACTTCATTTCCTCCTACAGGTAGATCGTATTAATCCAAAATAGGTCAGAACTAATTCCTTTTGGATGAATGGGACTTTCAAGAGAATTTAAACTTCAGCATGCATTCAGAGTGGTTGAGGAAAGGGTGGAAGGTGGGGGATGGCGTGTGGGGGTGTTCAGAGGGCGTGGGCATTATGCACTATACCTCGTAGTGAATGATGTGTTCAGCATGGGAGTCTATTGAGAAACTCTCTTTAATAATTTCCCAGACCCTGTCAGCACTTCTTCTGCCCATCATGACTCCCTGAAAAACATGCCAAGGCTCTCCCCTAATAATAATTGTGGTGCTTATTAAGCGCTTACTATGTGCCAACACTGTTGTAAGTACTGGGGTAGATACAAGTTAATCAGATTGGACACAGTCTTCATCCCCATTTTACAGATGAAAAAGCTGAGGCCTAGAGAAGTTAAGTGACTTGCTCAAGGTCACGCAGCAGACACGTGGTGGAGGAGGATTAGAATCCAGGTCCTTCTGACTGCCAGGCCTGGGCTCTATCCATTGAGCCAGGCTGCTTAGGTGGCTGGGTTCTCCCAAGGTTCTGTCTTGCAGCCCCACCACATAATGACTTGACACCTGACCACATGTTTTGTTTTGTTGTCTGTCTCCCCCTTCTAGACTGTGAGCCCGTTATTGGGTAGGGACCATCTCTATATGTTGCCAACTTGTACTTCCCAAGCGCTTAGTACAGTGCTTTGCACACAGTAAGCGCTCAATAAGTACGATTGAATGAATAATGCACCCTGGTTTCTTGGAACGCAGGTGTTCAGGAACCTTCCTCGGTGGTATTCACCCATGTTTGACGTGGCACACGTGCATTCACGTGGTTTCACAAGACTGGGTCTTCTGACACGGCAGCGCGCTGAATCCAAACAGATTTGTGCTGTTTGACCATGGTTCGCTCATTCCCTAACAACATTCTAGCCCAAACACCCCGTAAAAACATACTTACCGCAGAACTGCGTGTAATTAGCAAAATGACTTCTTCACAATGGAACAAGTTTTTCTCCACTCCCTACTCCTTCCCAAGCTTGCATTATTGTGACAAGGCTGCTGTAAGTGGATTCGTAGCCTCTTTGTCTATCAGAGGATTTTTTCCCCGCCCCAAATTGCAGATTTTTAAGGCTGGATTGATCTTAAAGCACTTTCTATTCACTGAAGCCCGTAGTACTCTCCCTGAAAACTTTATTATCTTTAATTCTCCTTGGATTGATAGCCATTATAAGTAACTCTCACTGTGATCTTGAAAAGTGGGCTCTACTTAATACGATTCTTTGTTGTAGGTGGAAACTGAGGGCTTATTGATGGGTATCGCTAAGTATAGAGTGTGGCAACAGGAGAGCACATCAGCAATCCTGACAGCTCGTAAAGATCATTAGATTTAATAGAGTATGTATATCAGGAGACCTTGAACACAAAAAACATGTAACAGATGAGAGATTTCTTTGCCAAATCAGTGCAGAAAGCTAAAATCTATGTTGCTATTTTCCCATTTGCACCAGAGCAAAGCAATACAGTGCCTCTACTCTTTGTTGCCAATGCTAAGCTATCTGTCTTCTGAAGGATATAAATTATGTTTGGTTTTATTCTGCAAAGGCTCTAAAACAGCAAGGTTGTATCAAGGCACTGGCTAAACAATATTTTTCAGTTGAAGTTGTGGTAATTAGAATGCGATTATTTAAAGGAAGTCCAATTTTTCAGCCCAAGAAGTATTCAAGTTGCACTAGTGCTTGGAGGAATATGGAATTTTTGTCTTGCAGCGGTTCTTGGGAAGAGATGGGAGGGATGTTTAGGATACTTGAACTATCTAGGAACAGCATGGCCTTGTAGAAATAGCATGGGCCTGGGAATCAGAAGACCTGGGTTCATTTGTTCATTCAATCGTATTTATTGAGCAGCTTAATGTGTGCAGAGCACTGTAGTAAGTGCTTGGAAAGTACAATACAACAATAGAGACAGTCCCTGCCCACGATGCATCTAATTTTGGCTCTGCCAGTTGCCCGCTGTGTGACCTTGGGTGAGTCACTTAAGTTCTCTGTGCCTCTGTTTCCTCATTTGTAAAATGGGGATTCAGTGCCTTTTATACCTCCAACTTAGATTGTGAGCCCCATATGGGACAGGGACTGTGTCTGACCTGAATGACTTGTATCTGCTGCAGCTCTTAGGACAGTGCTTGATGCAAAGTAAGTGCTTAACAAATACAACAATAGCAATAACAACAATAATGATGATAATAATAAAAATGTTACCATTTTCATGTCTGAGGTTCCTTGGTCCCATCTGGAATTCCATGCTAGGTGAGGGGAACTTTTTCACCTAGAGACTTCTGAAATGTACCTCTTTAAAATTCCATTTCTGCAATAAAATTGAAGTGAACTTATTTCAAAATTGTATAGATCTCCTGCTAGGCGCCAGTGCTGAATGGAATGAAATGTTTTAGTTGTTTGGGGTTAAATTATCCGTTTGAAAACGAATGCTAATCTTTAGTGCTTTTTTTTTCACTTAAGCATTATTAAGGCTCATAAGCTCTTGGGGAGATCAGATGGGTACTTAACTGTAAATTTCAGGGGAAGACAAATCAAACAAATGAATAAAATTAAGCATAGATTTAACCCAGATGAAAAAGAGCACTGAATTTTAAAAGCAAATTAATAAAAGAGCTTGATTCCTCCTCCCTGTGAGGAGGAAAACAGGCTATTGTAATCAAACCCAGGCTTGCCAGATGTGTCATTAGGTGGAAGGAACAGGGGAGAGAGGGAAAACTTGATTTTTGATGCTTCCAGGGCCTGAGAATAACTGTGGTGGACAGCTCTAAAAGGGGCTGAGGACTGGATTGAGCAGGGTAGCAGAGGAGTATGAAAAAATGAGAACACACAAGCAACATAGACTGTAAGCTCATTTCAGACAGGGAACGTGTCTATAATTTTTTTATGTTGTACTCTCCCAAGTGCTTACTTCAGGAGGCCTTCCCCAGTTCATTTATGATCTCTCCACCATATATCTCTACTGACTCATGTCTATCTCCCCTGATCAATTTGAAGCATCCTGAGGACAGGATCCCATCTAGTAATTTCTCAGAGCCCAGTATCCAATGGATGCCCAGTGAATACTATGGATTGATTGGATGAATACTCCCGCAGGACCATCGACCCAGGAAATGGAATGGTGAGGAAGGCGAAGAGGTGGAGGACAAGGAGAAAACTCAGAGAGGAGTATATCACAATGCACCCCAGAAGCATGGCTACTGCTGCCTCCTAGGTCATTTCTGGGGCATCAGTAAATACGACAGTGAAGGAATGAATGAGTTGACTCTCCTGGGTAATATAGGAATGGGCAGCAGTGACCCTGTTCCCTCTGCCATGAGGGAACAGATAGCTGGGATCTGTTCACCGATGAGAAAACAAAGCTTAATTTTTTTTAAGAGTATAGAAACAATGGATTAAGTCAGTTGTATTTATTGAGCGCTTACTGTGTGCAGAGCACAGTACTAAGTGCTCGGGAGAGTACAATATAACAATAAACAAACTCAAATCTCACTGATGTTAAAAGCCACACGTGCAATCTTCCCTCATTAACCACTCCCTTCCTGTTCAGCTAGCATATCGCTTAGGCATTTTTCAGTAGCCTTCTGATTTTATTTTTTTTTTAAATATGTTCTGGGTCCTTATCTAATTGGGGTAATGTGAACTCCTTCTCTATTAGACAGTCAGCTTTTAGAAGGTCAAAATCTTATTCTTCTTTTCCCCTTTGCCTAAAATAATGCTTTGACCCTCAAATCCCATTGATGATGATGATATCCCGTAGGGAAGATTGTAGTTATAGCTGTATAAAGCATGAATTTTAGCTGTAAGGGTGTATGCCATTGCTGAACATTCACTTTTAAAATATATTTCTAGAAAAATACTTGAGATGAGGTAAATCCTCATTTTCATGGAGCGTTCTAATGTGACTGTTGGCTGGGACTGATAAATTGGTTTTCACTGCGGCATCAGAGAATTCTGCAATAGAAGCAGTCACATTGCTGAGGTTTGAACATAAAATATTGTACACACTGGGAAAAGGAGCCACTTACCATAATCGGGTAGTTTGAGAGCAAATGGCCATCCACCAATGTCCTTTGTTGGCGCTGGGGTGGAGGATCATCCTCTTAGCACGTCAAAGACTTTGTACTCATAGGTGGTTATATTTGGAGTCCACATATGGTTCTGGCTTTTCAGCTGACCAAAGGGAAAGGATGACTTTAATTGTGCTTAATCCCTTCTCTGAAAGACGAGTCATGAGCATGGGGCACAGGGCCTGGAAGCCAGGTGGACCTGGGTTCTAATCCTGGCTCCACCACTAATCTGCTGTGTGACTTTGGGCAAATCATTTAACTTCTCTGCACCTCAGTTCCCTCATCTGTAAAATGGGGATCAAGACTGGGAGCCCTATGCAGGAGCTGGACAACATCCAACCTGAGTAAGTTGTATCTACCCCAGCACTTTACAAATACCATTAATAATGAAAATGTCACATTTTCCCACTCTAACCCTGCCAAGGTGGGCATCACTGTGTTTCCTCAGCTTTGGGAATGGAGCCTGGAACTTAGGCCAGCCAGCTCCAACGGGGAAGGTGAGTGACAGGGTCTCCTCTTTTGGGGTTTGAAGCTGTCAGTATCATTTCATTTAGAGGAGATGCCTCTCCACTATCGTTCCATATTGGCAAATGTCTATTTTCATTTACCCCTTCCAGAAGACTTTTTAGTACACTTTAGAAAATAATTGTACTCTCCTGAGTGCTTACTGTACTTGGCACATGGTAGGTGCTCAATAAATACTGCCGATAGTTTGGATTTCAAAACCCAGTTGCTATCTGCAGTGCATAATGCGGGCATTTTGTATTCAATGTTCTGATTTAAAGAATTAATAAAATGGATTATGACTAGATCCTTCCAGTTGCGTAATAGGGTATATGTGAATATATAATATGGCTGAAAATGGATTAATTCCATTTGTGGTTTGTTTTTTATGGTATTTAAGTGCTTACTATGTGTCAAGTCCCATATGGGGATCGCAGTCTGAATAGGAGAGAAAACAGACATTGAATCCCCATTTTGCAGTTGAGGAAACTGAGGCACAGGAAAGTTAAGTGACTTGCCCAAGGTCACACAGCAGGCAAGTGATGGAGCTGGGATTAGAACCCAAGTCCTCCTGCTCCTAGGCTCTTGCAGTCTCCATGCTCTGTAAATCAGAAACTATCTACGTTCGATTCCTAGCAAATCTGAACTCTCCTTGGGAAACTAATGGAGAAGGAAAAGCTTCTTTTCAGAGGGGAAAGTTTTTAAGATGGCAATTTGCTAAAGTCAGTTGGCTTTTTGGTAACAGAGCATCTTCCTGTTCCTTGTTGGTGAAGGATGGGGCCAGAGCAGGCGATGCAGGACCAATGATGGTATCACTTGTCCTCATATGTCTTTAGAAATCTGCAAAACTCTTTACAGATCTCCCAAAAAACACCAGCCATCCATTCTGAAATCTCGGCTGGAGGATTCGGAGGACTTTGGTCATAATAAGTTCCACGAGAATTTAAAATTTAAAAATGAGAAGCCGAAAATGGGAGAGGATAAAAAGTCACCCTTTTCCCCGCTGGCCTTCTGTTATTTGAAACTCGAGTAGAAACAAGTGAAGAATCAATAAGGGGAAGAGGATGTAGCATCTTCTAACAAATTGCCTAACTATCTCTGAAGCAGGAAAGCATTAGAGACTGGAGTATTTAGGTAATAGGATTGGAACTGTGCACTGCATTTTATGTGATAAACCAATGCACTTCGTTTTAAGGCTTTGATTCTAATCTCAGATCCATTAAAGAGTGTCTTGAAAAAAGCATTGGAAGGCAAACCCATTGCTTAATTTTGTTGCCTTGTTCTGCCTCATATACATTTGCAATAATGTGTGGTTTTAGGTGCATCTTAGTGTGGAAGAGACCCATGAAAATATAATGGAAATTACAGTAAAGTTGTCTCCAAAGGGAACTATTATGAGAGATCAGTTTTGTCCTAATAATCGGACTACCACGCTAACAAAGTTTCTGTGCTACTCCAGTATGCCCTGCCAGTGAAGTTGTTCTGATGACTTGACACCTGTCCACATGTTTTGTTTTGTTGTCTGTCTCCCCCTTCTAGACTGTGAGCTCGTTGTTGGGTAGGGACCGTCTCTATATGTTGCCAACTTGTACTTCCCAAGCGCTTAGTACAGTCCTCTGCACACAGTAAGCGTTCAATAAATATGATTGAATGAATGAAAGCAAACCACATTAGAATTTGCATGAGAACAAATTGCATGCTTTTTCATTTCCTGTAAAAATGTTATTACCCTAATTATTCCACCTTTAAAAGCAAGTGGAATGGAAGTGAATCATGGGGGATGAGGCACAAAGCAGTGTTGCTTAGTGGAAAGAGCGCAGACTTGGGAGTCAGAGGTCGTGGGTTCAAATCCCAGCTCCACCACTTGTCAGCTGGGTGACTTTGGGCAAGTCACTTCACTTCTCTGTGCCTCAGTTGCCTCATCTGTAAAATGGGGATGAAGACCGTGTGCCCCAAGTGGGACAACCTGATTACCTTGTATCTACCCCAGCGCTTAGAACAGTGCTTGGCATATAGTAAACTTTTAACAAATATCGTCAATAAACGATGCCGTCATTAACCAAGGAAAACCAGACTCATTCCACATTCATTCTGTGCCTCTCCCATATCAATCAATCAATCAATCATATTTATTGAGCACCTACTGTGTGCAGAGCACTGTACTAAGCACTTGGGAAGTATCCATACTACAGTGCTCTGCCAGCAATAGTCACTTAATGAATACTATTGATAGATCATATTCCTCAGCAGTTGAGTTTCAAAATTGTGCTTTTCTCTCCTTAGCCACCCTCATGACTGCTATTTTTCATTGTCTGAACAAAATTAAGAATGTGAGCCAGCAAGATGGTTGAAAACCTCACTTGCACTCTGGGTGTATTTATATTGGTGGGAACAGTATCTCCTTTATTGATCTATATACAGTGACACTTCAATGTTGCATTTAGGACCTACAGTGAATTCTCCTAGCGAGAGAGAACAAAAGCACTTTTACAGTGCTGAACCTGCCCAGAGGATTATCGTTGGCTATAAGGAACACTTGATGTGTCTATTTTAGATTTTTATGTACTTCTGTCATATTCAGGCTTGTTTCTCCGTGTACAATGACTTTTCATGTGAATTTAACACGAGCGAAAATTAGGTACCAAAGGTAGAAGGGATACAGCATGAAAGAAGGAAGGGGAAACTGGATGAGAGGGAACAAGTTAGGATCAGAGGGAGAAAGCTTTACAATTCCTATTTAGTAGATGGCAGGTGCTCTGACTCTAGGATTTCTTCCAAAGTCCCAGTCAATTAGTGGTATTTATTGAGCTCTTACTGTGTGCAGAGCACTGTGCTAAGCACTTGAAAGAGTACAATGTAACAGTATAGCAGAGTTGGTAGACACATTCCTTTCCCACAATGAGCTAGCAGTCCATAGAGGGTGAGACAGATATTAATATAAATGAATAAACTACCCCTAAGTACATAAATACTCTGGGGCTGAGTTGGTGAGGTGAATAAAGGGAGCAAATCAGAGTGACACAAAAGGGAATGGGAGAAGAGGAAATGAGGGCTTAGTCAGGGAAGGCCTCTTGGAAGAGAGGTGCCTTCAAAGGCTTTGAAGATGGGAACAGTAATTGTCTGTCGGATATGAAGAGGGAGGGCATTCCAGGCCAGAGGCAGAATGTGGGTGAGAAGTCAGTGTCAAGATAGACAAGATTGAGGTACAGTGAGTAGATTGGCATTAGCGGTACAAAGTGTGGGGGCTGGCTTGTAGTAGGAGAGCAGTGAGGTGAAGCAGAAGGGGGGAAGGTGACCCAGTGCTTCAGAGCTGAAGGTAAGGGGTTTCTGTTTGACATGAAGGTGGCTGGGCAACCCCTGGAGGTTCTCGAGGAGTGGGGAAACGTGAACAAGTGTCCAACTCGGGCAGAGTCTTGACACTGAACAGTCCTCCAGATTTTCTTTAATAACAAAAAGCCTCTCCCAAATTAAATGATGGGAATCAGGGCAATTCTTGCATACCCCTTGGCTACCGTTTACAGCGTCAGTCTACTTGCCGTTTAACTTATCCACCTGAACGTTCTCATTCTGCCAAACTAAACAGGATTTGGAACAGATTGTAAGGAATCCCTCTGGTGGCAGAAATATTTTATCCACTCATTGGCAACTCACACTAAATTTTCTGTTTGGCAAGAAATAAATGTCTCTTGGAGAAAATATTGCTCATTTTTACTCTGTACTAGGGTAATGAAACATCAGTTTCTCCCTTGGCATCCTAGGGTCCGGTTGAGTTCGATACTTTGGAAAATGTTGTTGTCCTTAATGGTTTTTGAAGCTAACATCGTCTCATGATCACCGACACTGTGTTCTGACTTCTCCTGACAACCTCCCCCCTAGTTACCCTTTCTTGTAGCTCCCAAGCTAAATTTTGTTTCCTACCATCCTTCTCTGACATTCTTCTGCACATAACATATGGAAATTGCCTGAAGTTTTGTCGGGCCTGCTGTCGTTAAAATAAGATTTCTCTTACCATTAGAGAAATGCTCACCGTCTTTCAGTATATGTCCCTGGGGAAATAGTGTGGCAGGGTTGATATTTTCACATCAGCACCCGAATTCCTGAAAATCTCTCCTGAAAGGTGTCCGCAATCCGTGGATATTTTTCCAAATGCATTTAACTGCATTTTAAAGACTTCCTTAGCCGAGTACCGTCGGTTTGATTACATAATTTTAGATATGCAGGCATGTGTAAATATATATATATATATATACATATATGTATATATATATATATATAAAGAATTTGTATTTTATTAGGAAATTTTGAAGCACCAGCTAGAGAAGCAGCAGAATTATTTGAGAAGCAATTACTGTAGAGAAGATCGATATCCAGCATTGAGATTATTACCAGTGATGGGAGAATCTGTAATAATTTATGTTCTCTGGCTGCAATCTGGTGTAATGGTTTAAATGAGCTCTAAGAACCAATGAATCTCACCGGAGCCTTACTTTCTGGTGATTATCATCCAACTGTAGAGAATTGGATAGAGAGGTGCGACTCTTAGACTTCTAGATATTATATTTTTGGCCTCTGCATTTTCCTAGTGATTCGATTAAAATTGAACTTTTATCACCTTTTCACAGTATGTAGTGGTTCTTCAAGTAGATCTCCTTTCTTCTGACTAAACATTGCTTGGGGACTTATGTTCTAAAGGCTTCTATGGTTGCCTGATTTTTCTATCACTGGAACCCAAGGCATAAATTGACTCTTCAATCCCTTCCCCACTAACACTGCCCTTTTCTTTGCATGTTGTCCCAGTGCCTTAAATAAGAGATTTTGTTGTTTTGATTTTTATGGCATTTTTAAAGCATTTATTACCTGTCAGTCCCTGTACTAAACGCTGGGATAGGTACAAGAAAATTGGGTTGGTCACAGTCTTAATCCCCATTTTACAAATAACTGAGGCACAGAGAAGTTAAGTGAGTTTCCCAAGGTCACACAGCAGGCAAGCAGATAAGAGTTTCAGTAGTTTTCATTGACACTGATCAAGTTAAAGACCTAGCGAGCAGTGGACTGGTCCTGTCAACTCTGCAATCATTTCACCCTTTGAGGTTGTAGATTTCACTCACGTCTTTGGGTTCAATCACCAATAGAGATCTGGTCTGGAAGAAGGGTTTCCCCTAGGTGAGCAGCACCTCAGCCTTGATCATACTAGTTGTCGGTTTGTATATGGTAATAATAATTGTGGTATTTGTTAAGCGCTTACTGTAGATACAATGGGGTAGATACAAGATCATTAGGTCCTACATGGGGCTCGCAGTCTAAGTAGGAGGAAGACCAGGTATTGAATCCCCATTTTGCAAATGAGGGAATGAGGCAGAGAGAACTAAAGTGACTTGCCCAAGGTCACACAGCAGACAGCTGGGAGGGCTGGGATTAGAGCCCAGGTCCTCTGATTCCCAGGCCCATGTTCTTTCCACTAGGCCAGGCTATTAGGGAAGCAGCATGGCTCAGTGGAAAGAGCCTGGGCTTGGGAGTCAGAGGTCATGGGTTCTAATCTCTGCTCCGCCGCTTGTCAGCTGTGTGACTTTGGCCAAGTCACTTAACTTCTCTGTGCCTGTTACCTCATCTGTAAAATGGGGATTAAGACTGTGAGCCCCACCTGGGACAACCTGATCACCTTGTATCCTCCCCAGCGCTTAGAACAGTGCTTTTGACATAGTAAGCACTTAACAAATGCCATTATTATTATTATTATTTCTCAATGTATGTCAGATAGAAATCTGTTGATGTAGATTTTTCCTTTTTTAAAAATGATATTTGTTAAGTACTTTCTATGTAAGGCACTACAATCAGTCCTGGGGTAGATACAAGCTAATCTGGTTGAACACAGCCAATATTTTACAAAGGGCTCACAGGCTTAATCCCCATTTTAAAGACAAGCTAAGTGAGGCACAGAAAAGTTAAGTGACTTGACCAAGATCACACCGCAGACAGGATGGCTGAGACGGGTTTAGAACCCAGATCCTTCTGACTCCCAGGCTGTGCTCTATCAATTAGGCTATATTGCTTCTCTTTTAAAGTTATATTCTCCTGACCAATCCCTGAATGACAAAATAAAGCATTATGAACTTGAACAAAGGAAATGCCTCTCTAGCACATTATAGTCACCATCCTGGATTCCAATGATGAGAAAGTAAATAGAATTTGAAGTCATATTTGCAGATTTATAATCAATTCCTTTACCTTCCAAACTGTGGCAGAGCTAACATCTCACTGGCTATACATTTTTCCACATGAGACAGCGATTTTCCTTTGGCTAAAGCTGTAGTTCATAAACATCAGAATACTTTGTCCTCTATACACACATCTTTTGGTGGCATGAATTTTCCACTTGCAGTTAACCTCTGTCAGTGTCCCATTAAACAAGCCCCTAATAATAATAATAATAATTATGATGGTATTTGTTAAGTGCTTACTCTGTGCCAAGCACTGTTCTAAGTGCTGGGGTAGATATAAGGTAATCAGGTTGTCCCATGTGGGGCTCACAGTCTTAATCCCCATTTTACAGATGATGTAACTGAGGCACTGAAAAGTTAAGTGGTTTGTCTAAGGTCACACAGCAGACAAGTGAAGGAGTGGGATTCGAACCCATGTCCTCTGACTCCCAAGCCTGTGCTCTTTCCACTAAGCTATCCACAGGAAGTGATCGTAGCCCAACTGCTTCAGTTATTTGTTTCAAGAGGTGATTTCCAAGGTCCATAGGGATTCTCTACATGACCCACTATTGCCAATGGAATGGTCCTTATTGTCCTTACTGGTTCCAAAATCGTCGACTAGCAAGAAGGCCCAGGTGTCAAGCCTCAGCATCCTGCCTTGGGTCTAGGCCGCTTTACCAAAGTAGTCTCCACCTTCACAGGAAGGGAGAGGTGGTGTCGGGGGCAATGTCGGCAGTGATGGGATTACTTCCTGCCCAACTGAGGCAAGGGGCTGTACTGTGGTGGATGCCCCAGTGCTGTACCATGGAGAATGCCTCACTGGCTGAATAATGGTGGGTGCCCCATTGGCCACACCTTGGGGGATGCCCCAGTGGCTGTACCATGGTTTCTTTGCCTCCTCCCTTTGGCAACAAACCAAAGAGCCATCCCAGGGGCCTAGAAAATCCACCAGTGGAATCGTCAGTCTCTCATTAAGTGGGCATTAGTTGCTATTAACTGACTAAATTATAAGATAAATATGTTCTTTGTATGAATCACATTATTTTGGTAATGACTTCACTGATATTCAAGATTCTTCTCTGAATTGACATTGTAAGAACGGGAAGGCCAACCAGCTGGCAACTATGTTTTTTTAAGAGGATTTCAGCAGAGGTTAGGAATACATAATTGCCTTCTGGACAGACCGGCGATGAGACAAAATACAAAGCAGGAATGAAAGTCTATTGATTACTAGCAGGCTTCTCTTCTTTACGAGCTCCTCAGGTCTTCCAAATGCCAGAGTGAAATGATGTTTCAGATTGAGCTTCATTTGGCAGGAATGGCATATAATCAATCGATAGATGGAATTTATTGAGCCAGAATGTCGCCAGGCTAACTAAGCTACAAAAGCAGATTTGGACCAGTAGGCCGAAAGCACGTGTTAGAGATAGAAACGCCATCCCACAAGCTTTAAAAGCAGTCAATCAGCTCGCCTTTTCCTACCTCACCTTCACAGTTTTCTACTACAACACTTGGCTCCTCTAATGCCAATCTAGTCACTGTCCCTCAGCGTCGCCTATCTTGCTCTTGATCGCTTGCCCAAGTCCTCCCTCGGGCCTGAAATTCCTTCCCCCTTCAAATCTGGCAGACCTCCACTCTCTCCACCTTCAAAGCCTTATGAAAATCCCATCTCCTCCAAGAGGTCTTCCCTGATTAAGCCCTCATTTCCCCTACTCCCCTCCCTTCTGTGTTGCCTAAGCACTTGAGGGTGGTACCTTTAAGCACTCGATAATTCCCCCCACCCTCAGTCCCCAGAGCACATTTGTACATAACCATAATTGATTTTTTAATCTGTCTCCCCCTCTAGACTGTGAGTTTCTTGGAGGCAGGGAACGTATCAACCAACTCTACTATTTTTTCTCTCCCAAGCACTTACTCATTGGCTCCCTTTTCAGTTTGGAGAAGGTTGGTAAAGACAAGTGTGTAAGACATGGAGGTCAGAAGATCAGAGTAGTCATCTCACTTGAGCTGCTCAAATCTCTGAATTACTTTTGTATCCCGTGTTGCTTGGTTTTGTTACCCGAAGCACAAAAGATATAAAGGGAGAGAACAATTTGCTTGTGTCCCGAGTGGGACAAATAAATAGCCTTGGCAGAAAGATTAATACTGTAAAGGAAAATATATTTGTTTGGTGGGAGGTAAGAGCGCATGTTTTATGAGTTGGGAGAGAGCCTCAAGATAAGTCAGCTGGAAGGAGTTTGTTTAGAACTGAGGTTTTGAGGCAATGATGATGCTTAGAGGGAGAAATGAAAACAGCACGAGGCACTGTGGATTAGAGCTGCTGGAGTGCATCTGGGGACAATCTTTACCTGCATATAATGGGCAATAGACTATCAGTTATGAATTGATTTTTATCAGCCACATCTTACCAATGGTATCGTCATCTTTGAGCTTAGGGTTCAGCTTAAACGTTTATGTGTGTGTGTGTTTGTGTTTATATATTTGTATTTATTTATTCTGGATCTTTTTCAGCTCTTCTAGGCAGGACTTCTATAAGCTTCCCAAGAGTAAGGTTAATACCCCATAACTACTATATAAACTAAGTACTATGATCCCTTACTATGGTCCAAAATGAGTCTGTTTATATGGTACTCTCCCAAGTGCTTAGTACAGTATTGGGCACACAGTAAGTGCTCAATAAATACAATTGACTGACTGACTTTCTAAAAATTATTTGGATAAAAATAAAACCATCTCAAAGATTGGAAATTTTGATCTATTGCCCTTTACACTGTTTACCATTCTTGTGATATTTCAAGTTGTTCACTTCTAATTTCATTGCAGTGAAATACGAATTCAGTTTGTTTTGAAGAGATCTTTTATGTGAACAAGAAACGTTCTTGGTCTTTTTTTTTATGAGACCTGTCGCTCTACAGAGCAAGTGAGAAGAACTCAGCTGAAGTCACCTTTATTCATATTTTGATGGAGGTTATTTTGAAATTAAAAAGTAATGGCTCAGTGACTTTTACTACTTTAAAAATTAATTAAGTTACATTTTCTTCATAGGGGAATGTAAATTAATTTAGCTTGGTGGGATGGCATTACAGGACCATTTGAATAACCGATGAGTCTGTAATTTAATTATGGAAAGAATGCAAAACGTCTTAATCACAATTGTTAAATCGGTTCGTTTAAAAATGTCTGAGACCTTAAAAATGTGTCAATTAAAGAGCACATATGAACAGAAGTGATCATACGGGTTCTGAATTAAATTCCCCCACTTTTCCAAACTATTCTTCAGTCCTCTGAAGTGGTAATTTACTGAAATCAATCTCAACACCCTGAAGAAATTCAGACAGGCTCCAAGAATACCTTGCAGATCCCTGGAGAATAAGCTAGGCTCTTGGGGAATCTGATTAAACCTGAATTTGTTCTCTTTTCAATCAGGCAAGACTACCTGATACCCTTTGCGCAGGTGGCCAATCTAATCAGGCTGCAGATGCACTGTGTCCTCTCCTTTTTGGTTATTTGTGACTGCCTTTTGGCCAGGCTTAAGCCAGGGAACCATCTTTGATAGCTCTGAGTTTGTGTCACCTGCTGCCGTTGTCTGGAATTCCTTGGCCACGGGGGATTACACCCAAACATAGCTTGAAAATGTTTCAAGGAGCTTGTCCTGATAGAATAAGTCTCTCGCATTGAAATCCCCTTTACCACTCACCCCTTTACCCTGGACCTTAGCAGAAATCTGCTCTGCCCAACCTCTCTCTCTCTAGTTTCCCATAAACTCTACAGGGTCTAATGCCCTGCTTTCTAGTGCTTAGTACAGTGTCCAGCATGTAGTAAGGTCTTAACAAGTACTGTAGTTATTATTAAGAGTGCCAGAGAAAGTCCAAGTGTTTGACCTGCTCAAGGTATTATGGACCAGTCAATATACAGCCAAACATTCTGCCGGCAGAGTTGACATTCGTCTGGCACATTGGCATGACATGTTTCAGCGGAGATCTTTTTCTGAGCCATCCGTCTGGGGACATTTCTACTTTAGGCCAAAAAGTTCCCCCAGAAGGTGTCATCTCATGTCTAAACTAGGATTCCACAACCCATTCCTGATGATAGTTTTCATCCAGCCCCAGCTTTATATTTATTGGGCAGAAGATGGAACACTTTAAATATATTTTTTTCTGAGAGCTGCAGTATAGAAATACATAAAAAAAGTGGAATTCTGAAAATGAATCATATCAGAATAAATGTCTGTGTAGCTGTGAAGACTATTTTTGTAATTTCGAAAGAGCGGTTTACCAGATAGGTCAATTCTACAGAATATAATAAAGAGTTTCAAGGGAGATGCTTTTTTGACATTTTCTAATTCTTTCTACCTCCTACAGATTATGGCTTTCCGGGGTCAACATGACCCGAATCCTTATACATTAATGCAACATCGATTAAATAACATATCATGTAAATAAAATATAGAAAAGCCAAACTCCAGCAGAGCAAAAGAGACTGGTTTTACAAGAATTCTGTTGGTGGGTTGAAGCCCTGCTTCTATAAATTCAGGTACCTAATCAGTTTCACTTACCGACTGGAAAACTTTGACAGATGCAATAACTTCTTTTTTTGTAGTAGTAGTTTATAATAGCTGGCTCTCATGTAGATGATACAAAAAAAAATTAATACAGAGAAGCAGCGTGGCTCAGTGGAAAGAGCCCGAGCTTTGGAGTCAGTGGTCATGGGTTCATATGCCGGCTCCACCAACTGTCAGCTGTGTGACTTTGGGCAAGTCACTTCACTTCTCTGTGCCTCAGTTACCTCATCTGTAAAATGGGGATTGACTGTGAGCCCCCCCATGGGACAACCTGATCACCTTGTAACCTCCCCAGCGCTTAGAATAGTGCTTTGCATGTAGTAAGCGCTTAGTAAATGCCATTATTATTATTATTACCCTCAGTATCATTCCATAGAATCAATGTCAGTCATTGTACTAAGAGCTTGGGAGATACGATAAGAAGAATGTCCTTAATTTCCCCAGTCGTTGGCTTCTCCTGTCATAGTACATGGATTGAAAATCTCCAGAGAAAATCCATATGCTGTTTATCTATAGCCGGATCTAAAAACGTCGTAGAATTAACAAGTCTGGCACCATACAGGACTGCCAGAGTCAGCTGAGCCACTGAGTAGGTGGCGATTAGCTCCAAGTGCTGATTTGTTTGAATTGGGATTGGGTCTATTGCACTGTCCTCTCTCAAGCGCTTAGTACAGTGCTCTGCATACAGTCAGCATTCCATATACACCAAAAATTAATGGATTGAGTTGAAAAAGCAAGGGGCTAGTATCATGGTTGCCCTCTGCTAGGTCAAACCCTGCAGATGCTCACTGCCTCCATGGACCTACGTGGGGGCGGGGGTCCAGCCAAAAAATACAACTCCTTCTGGTAAGGGTGACCCTCCTGGGGAGGGACCTATGGGGGAAGGGGGCCGATCTAGGCCTAGCGAATCAGAATCTGTAAAAGGCCGGTCATGGGTTCAAATCCTGGATCCGCCAACTGTCAGCTGTGTGACTTTGGGCAAGTCACTTCACTTCTCTGTGCCTCAGTTCCCGCATCCGTAAAATGGGGATTAAGATTCTGAGCCCTACATGGGACAACCTGATCACCTTCTATCCTCCCCAGCGCTTAGAACAGTGCTTTGCACATAGTAAGCGCTTAACAAATGCCATCATTATTATTATTTACTATTATTCATGTTGGAGAATCTCTTTGCCTGTTGTGGTCAGGGAAAGTCTGTTTACTGTTATATTGTACTCTCTCGAGCACAGTGGAGAAGAGCACGGGCTTTGGAGTCAGAGGTCATGGGTTCAAACCCCGGCTCCGCCAATTGTCAGCTGTGTGACTTTGGGCGAGTCACTTAACTTCTCTGTGCCTCAGTTACCTCATCTGTAAAATGGGGATTGAGACTGTGAGCCCCACGTGGGACAACCTGATCACCTTGTAACATTCCCAGCGCTTAGAACGGTGCTTTGCACATAGTAAGTGCTTAATAAATGCCATTATTATTATTATTATTATTCTGCACACAGTAAGCGCTCAAATACGATTGAATGAATGAGCACTTACTATGTGTTGAGCACTGTACTAAGCGCTTGGGAGAGTACAGTATAACAGACACATTCCCTGCAGGGACTTCAGCACTCCTGTGACTTAGCCCATATACCTTAAGGCCTTCGCTTTCACACTTGCGAGAAGAGGCCCCAGTGTGGTAGCTCTTAAATTCTTACAAGACATGGGGCTCACAGTCCAAATGGGAGGGAGAAGCAGAATTTAATCCCCATTTTAAAGATGAGGAAACTGAGGCACAGAGAAGTTGTGACTTGCCCAAGGCCACACTAAAGGTAAGGGTGGAGTTGGGATTAGAACTCAGGTCCTCTGACTCCAGTCAGGTATACTTTCTGTTTAGACCATGCTCTGCTTGCTCTGGAGCTCTTACTTTCCACTCCGGCCTTGCAGAACAAGATAATTCACTAAGGCATTGGAAGGGGCCAGGATTTCTGCCTGTCCAGCATATTCACTCCTTAACTCATCTAAATGTTGCTCATTGAGTAAATTACAAGATGGAGCTTTTGCATGAGAGCTCTCTAGGTTGGTGAGGATGCTTGACCTTTAATAATCTTGGGGTGAGACATTGAGATCATTTTTTTTTTTAAGTCTCACAATTCCATTGGCAAAGGAAAGACAAACGAGTGAGAGATTTGCCTACTACTGCCTTCTCTGAACTTATCCATTCTGTTTGTAGGACTTTCACTGTAAATATTTCATGATGCCGATGCGTAAAATATTTAAACCACCCCACCTCCCATGAATTCATTTTACAAAGCGTTTGTGGGTGTGAGGTCTATTCCATTGCTAAGGGGTAGCCTCAGGAAAGCACCCATTTGTCTGTATTGATATGAATAGTGTCATATGGATCTTCCCCGATCAACTAGGTGAGCAGCTATTTCCAACTCCAGCATGTGGATCAAAAGAACGTTAGTGTGGGCTAGGCTTCAGTGATCAGAATAGCCTCTTTGAGAGCCAAACAGTGGTTGAGCCCAGTTCTCCCAGGGATATGGAGATTTGTCAATCCCAGAGAGACAGATAGGCTGGGAGGGAAGGGAGGAGAGAGAGAGGGAGAGTGAAAGAGAAAGAAAACTGGCTTCTGTACTATAAGAAGCAGCAAGGAATCACTAAGCAAGCAAAGGGAAACAGCATGGTCTAGCGGAAAGAGCATGGGCCTCAGAGTTGGAGGACGTGGATTCTAATCCCACCTCTGCTACATGTCTGCTGTGTGACCTTGAGTAAGTCACTTCACTTCCCTGTGCGTTAGTTACCTCATCTACAGATTGGGATTTGAGACTGTGAGCCCTTTGTAGAACAGGTACTCTGTCCAACCCGATTACCTTGCAGCAACCCCAGCGCTTAGAACAGTGCGTGGCACATAGTAACACGTGCTACAATTATTATTATTATTAAGTTACATGTTCTATACACAGACTCAGAAGCATCATGGCGTAGTGGATAGTGCAGGGGCCTTGGAGTCAGAAGGATCTGAGTTCTAATCCTGGCTCTTCCACTTGTCGACTGTCTGACCTTGGGCAAGTCACTTCACTTTGTGCTTTAGTTACCTCAGCTGTAAAATGGAGGTGAAGCCTTTGAGCCTCACGTGGGACATGGACTGTGTCCAACCTGACTAGCTTTTATCTACCGCATCATCTAATACAGTGCCTGAGCCCCAATAAGCACTTAACAAATACCATTAATAATAATAATAATAATGGCATTTATTAAGCACTTACTATGTGCAAAGCACTGTTCTAAGCGCTGGGGAGGTTACAAGGTGATCAGGTTGTCCCACGGGGGGCTCACAGTCTTCATCCCCATTTTACAGATGAGGGAACTGAGGTGCAGAGAAGTGAAGTGACTTGCCCAAAGTCACACAGCTGACAAGTAGCAGAGCCGGGGTTTGAACCCACGACTTCTGAATCCAAAGCCCGGGCTCTTTCCACTGAGCCATGCTCCTTCTCTAAAGGGAAGAAAATAAGGTCGAGAACACTGTCTTACCCACACAGGGCTCACGGTCTAAAGGGGAAGGAGAGCAGGTGTAAAATCTCCATTTTACAGATGAGGGAACCCAGGTACAGAGAAATCAAGTGGCTTGCCCAAGGTCACACAGCAGGCAAATAGCAGATTAGAACCCAGGTCCTTGGACTTCCAGTGGACGCTTTCCACTAGGCCACGCTACTTCTTCAGGGACAGGCATTTAACGGAGCATGGAATGGGAGGGACTGGGCTGTAGATTTGAGGGAGGGCAGGGTGAGTTAAAAAACATTAAGCTGAGCCACAGCTTGGTAGCAGCAGGAAGAGTTCTGTCAGAACGGCCAACGACATCTGGCTGTTATGTCCGGCTGCTGTGGAACCCTCCGGGTGTCTGCTGGACAGATTATTGCACCAGCCTGGCTGAAACCGTTTGCTATATTTGTGACATCTTCCTCCTGATGCTGAAGAGAAGGTCGGGGAGCCCTCGAGACGAGGAGTTGGAACACCTAGGAGGTAATTTTCATTACGAGAACTCGCATCACCTGACTGATGGCAAGAGAAGAAAATGTGTTGTGGCCCTGCTCGCGGAGAGCAATTCAAATAAAGATGGGATCAAGATGGCATCCAAGAAACCATCTGGGATGGAAGGAGTGATTGGTGACTCAAAAGGAGCCAATCAAGAAACCAGCAGGGAGCAGCCCGTAGCCACTAATTTGCAAGTAAAGCGGCTGATGTGCAACCTTTTAGTTTCTAAAATAACAAGAACCCAAGCGGCAATGTGCCTCAGAAGACCGAGTTTTTCTGAGGGGCCGTATCTTTCCGATGTGCTCGGTGAGGCTGCCTGGGAGGAAATGTTAAACCGCACTCAGCAGATTGGTGGGTGATCGCTAGCAAAGAATAATAATACTACATCTCAGGATGTGTTGTGGTTATCATGATTGAATTGCAGCTTTCCAGTCAGTATCTGCCTGTCTGTTAACCCTTCTTAGCACGCTAACATCGGTCCAATGGAAAGAACGTGGCTCTGGGAATCAGGCAACTTGGGTCTCCATCCTGGCATAGGAAATAGTGGAAAACCGGTTGTGCCATTAGTGATGAAGGTTTTGGACCAAAAAGCCACCTAGAACTTTCTGCAGGGTGGCAGAGCCAGCAGGACTCCTGAATGATAGGTGATGGGGGGAGACCTGGGTGACAAAGACCGTGGAGAGACTTCTGAAGTCATTTGCCTACAGCACAGCAGTGGGGCTTCGTTTGATGGTATTGGTTAAATGCTTACTTTGTGTCAAACACTATTTTAAGCACTGGGATAGGTACAAGTTATTTAAGTTGGACACAGCCCCTATACCCCATGTGGCTTCCAGTCTAAGTAGGAGGGAGAACAAGTGTTTAATCCCCACTTTACAGTTGAGGACACAGCGGCACAGAGAAGTTAAGTGACTTGCCCAAGATCACACAGCAAGCACTTGACAGAAGTGGGATTACAACCTTGGTGCTCTTCCTACTAGGCCACACTTCTTCTCACCAAAGGGTCCTGCGCCTAAAAATGTCTACAAAAATTGGATAGGCTCTCACCTTCCCCAACTACTCACTCACTGCAATCTGTGCTCCAGTTGTGGTATTTGTTAAGCATTTACTATCATCATCAGTGGTATTTAATGAATGTTTACTGGATGCAGAGCACTGTGTTAAGCAATGGGGTAGATATAGTGCCATCAGATCAGACAACAGTTCTTGTCCCTGTCCCATACAGGGCTCAGATTAAGTGGGGAGGGAGTATTTAATCCTCATTTTGCAGATGAGTAATAATAGTAATTGTGGCATTTGTTATGCACTTGTTATGTGCCAAGCTCGGCACTAAGCACTTGGGTGGATACAGCATAATCAGATTGAACACAGTCCCTGTCCCACATGGGACTCATGGTCTAAGCGGAAGGGTGAGCAAATATTTCATCCCCATTTTGAAGATAAGAAAGCTAAGACCCAAGGTAGTTAAGTGACATATCAGAGTTGCACAGCTGCAAGTGACGGAGCCAGGATTAAAACCCAGGCCTTCTGACTCCGGGCCAGTGCTCTATCCTCTGTTACACTGCTTCTTGAAACTACTGCTCTAGGAGGATATCCTCTCCCCAGCTACTTCACGCTAAGCTGGTCTGAATTTGGTAATCAATCAGTCACATTTACTGAGCACTTACCGTGTACAAGACACTTTAAGCATTTGGAAGAGTACAATAGAACAGAGTATGTAATGTATTTGGTCAAAATAGTCTCCCAGGGAGACTGAATACCTTGAATCCCACAAAAAAAGTTCATTTAAGATTTGAGAATCTGAAAGACTTGAGGTGATGTTCTTCTCAGACTGATTTTGAAGGCTAAGCCAGTGAGTGTTTTTATTAGTTTTATTAATATTATTTTTTATGGTACTCGTCAGGTGCTTACTATGTGCCAGACACTGTACTAAGTGCCAGGGAAATCAGGCTAGACAATCCCTATCCCACATGGGGCTCGTAGTCTTAATCCCCATTTTGCAGATGAGGTAACTGAGGCACAGAGAAGTGAAATAATTTGCCCAAGGTCACACCGCAGACAGGTCTTCACCCTCATTTTGCAGGTGAGGTCACTGGGGCACAGAGAAGTGACTTGCCCAGAGTCGCACAGCTGACAGGTGGCAGCGCTGGGGTTAGAACCCACAACCTCTGACTCCCGAGCCTGGGCTCTTTCTACTAAAGCCATGCTGATTTTCTAATAAGAGGGTTGGGACACTGTCCTCTCTATAGATGAGAAGCAGCATGGCTTGGTGGGTAGAGCATGGGCTTGGGAGTTAGAAAGGCCTGTATTCTTATCCCAAACCAGCCACTTGTCTGCTGTGTGACCATGGGAAAAGTGATTCACTTCTCTGTGCTTGTTACCTCATCTGTAGAAGGGGGATTAAGATTGGGAGTCCCATGTGGGACATGATCTAATAATAGTGTGTGTCAAGCACCGTTCTAAGCTCAGGGGGAGCTACAAGATAGTCAGGTTGGACACAGTCCGAGAAGCTTGTATCTATCCTTGTGCTTAGTGGAGAGCCTGACACACAGGAAACATTGAACAGGTACCGTAAATAAAGAACCCAGAACTCAAAATGGTGCCCGATGCCCAAAGGCGGATGCCCCTGCCATGGCTGCGTTATTGGGCTCTCCTCCCTTCAAAGCCCTACTGAGAACTCACCTCCTCCAGGAGAACTTCCCAGACTGAGTCTCCTCCTTCCTCTCCCTGTCCCCATCCCCCCGCCTTACCTCCTTGCCCTCCCCACAGCACCTGTATATATGTTTGTATGTATTTATTACTCTATTTATAAATATTTATTCTATTTATTTTATTTTGTTAATATGTCTTGTTTTGTTGTCTGTCTCCCCCTTCTAGACTGTGAGCCTGCTGTTGGGTAGGGACCGTCACTATATGTTGCCAACTTATACTTCGTAAGCACTTAGTACAGTGCTCTGCACACAGTAAGTGCTCAATAAATGCGATTGAATGAATGAAAGTCGTGGAGTCAGGATTAGAACCCAGGTTCTTTGACTCCCAAGCCCAGGCTCTTTCCACTACGGTGCGCTGCTTCCCACTAGGCCACCGTGATTCCATTCCTTAAGATGAAAATCAGTTTCCTGAGTGGAGAATTATTCTATCACAAAGCACCAGATCGAAGTTAGTTGGGGCTTAAATTAGGCTTGAACTCAAGACTTCAAAGGAAAAGGCACTTTTCATTTCTATTACATCTTCTGGACTAAAACTATCAATGAACTGTGCTGCAGTATCCTTTTTAGTAGCCTATCTGACATACCAAGCTTCACAAAGTTGAGTGGGGTCACCTTAAGAACAAACTACTTTGTTATCCCTCTTGCAGAGAGTAATTCCTTCATTTACAAGCAAAATCTACAATACCCATGAAGGCTTTGGTGTAGCTTTGTCAGAGACTTTTGACTAGTAGATTTTTCTTTTGTAAAAGGACAGTGACAAATGCTTCCAAAACAATGGTTTGTGGCAGATCCTGTAGGGCAAAAAATGGAAGTTTAACTCACTGAGACAAAGAGCTTGTAGACAGACACTTGGTTCTGAGGCAAACTATAATCACACGTAAATATTAGATGCATAGGAAAAAGGAGAGAGGAAAGCTTTAGTTTGATAGCCTTGGTTTTGAATTGTGAATTTTAAAACTTTTACTTCAGTTTAATATTCAACAGTTTCAATTCCAAGCCATTCTTACCCAATTTTCATCTGGAAATTTCATGATAATGGGCTCTCCTATGAAATAAAAGTACTTTCTCAGCCACACCAGATAAGAGCAAGACAGAGAGATAAGTAGGAGGCTTATTTTCCTGCATTTGAGGATACTAATGAGATTTCCCATTGTCTCCTGTCCTCTAAGATGGAATGGAAAGTATTGTGAGAACAGTGAATAGGGGCTGTTGGCTTTTGTCTACCAAGCAAGAGAAAATAAGCTTATGCTGGAATGGTAAAGATCGAATCCATTTGTACGGAATAATTTTCTCTAGCGAGTTTTGTTTAACCTTAAGTCCAGTTTATTTTGGAAGGCGATGGTATCTGTAAGAGCTGGTTGAAGCAGTGGTCTAACGGAAGCAGAGAGACAGTAGTAGTACTGGTTTTTTTGAGTGCCCACTAATTGCAGTGTATTGTACCAAGTGCTTGGGAAGTTCAGAAGAAGCACCAGTTATATTCCCTGCCTGCCAGGAGCTTAAAGTCTAATAATAACAATGTTATTTGTTAAGTGCTTACTATGTGCCAAGCACTGTTCTAAGTGTTGGGGTAGATACAAGGTAATAAAGTTGTCCCAAGTGGGGCTCACAGCCTCAATCCCCATTTTACAGATGAGGCACCTGAGGCACAGAGAAGTGAAGCGACCTGCCCAAGGTCACACAGCAGACAAGTGGCAGAAGCGGGATTTGAACCCATGTCCTCTGACTCCGAAGCCCATGCTCTTGCCACTAAGCCACGCTGGTTCTCTAATGGGAGATGTCTCCCACAGTTCCTTCCCCCTCTTATCATTCCCTCCGATTCTTAGGACCTGCTCGCTTGTCAGTCAATTATATTGATTGAGCACTTACTATGTGCAGAACACTGTTCTAAGTGCTTGGAGAGTACAAAGCAACACAGTTAGTAGGCAAATTCCCTGCCCACAGTGAGTGTGCGGTCTAGAGGACTACGTTAAGAGGATTGCCTGATAGAAGAATGGCAGTAAACTGTATCTGGTCTTACCCTTTCAAGTTCCCCAGCCAGAGATCTCTCCAACTACTTTGGTTGAAAATCCCCACTGTGGAAAGGTTTAACTTGGTATGAGAGGCCTCAGTAAACACACTTGTAGAATCAGGGGTTCATTTAATAATAATAACAACTATTATTATTATTATTATGGTATTTGTTAAGTGCTGTGGAGGAAGAGAATGGACTTATTGGAATCAGGATATTTCTAAGAGAGGGTAAGAATGAAAAGGGAAAGAGAGGAAGGGGAACAAAAACCTCAACTCCCAGACAGAGCTCTCTCCCCCATTTCACCCCCTGTTTCTCTGGCTATGTCATTCTCTGTTGAAACTTAATTATATATCTGCACAGAGCCGTGTGCCTTTCAGGAGTTTATACTTGCATGGGGGAGACAAACAAACTTGGATGCAAACAAAATTGGGTAAAAGTGTAGGAGCACAAATGATGTATCGCTATGTAGTATAGATACATACATACGTACTACATGTAAGCACACGAAAATGTACGTGTAAATAGTCTTTATTCACCTAGATGTATTCAGTAACTAAGGACACTCCAAGGAAGCACTCAATCCTGAAGATTAAGAGAGTGATGATGATTTCTGATTCCTGCTTAAGCTGCATTTTCTGGGATACTTCTGTCCTGAGAGGGTGGCAACTGACAGAAGTTGAGATGGGTCCTTTTCCACTTTGGAAGCATCATCATCATCATCAATTGTATTTATTGAGCACTTACTGTGTGCAGAGCACTGTACTAAGCGCTTGGGAAGTACAAGTTGGCAACATATAGAGACAGTCCCTACCCAACAGTGGGCTCACAGTCTAAAAGGGGGAGACAGAGAACAAAACCAAACATACCAACAAAATAAAATAAATAGAATAGATATGTACAAGTAAAATAAATAAATAGAGTAATAAATATGTACAAACATATATGCATATATACAGGTGCTGTGGGGAAGGGAAGGAGGCAAGATGGGGGGAAGGAGAGGGGGACGAGGGGGAGAGGAAGGAAGGGGCTCAGTCTGGGAAGGCCTCCTGGAGGAGGTGAGCTCTCAGTAGGGCCTTGAAGGGAGGAAGAGAGCTAGCTTGGCAGATGGGCAGAGGGAGGGCATTCCAGGCCAGGGGGATGACGTGGGCTGGGGGTCGACGGCGGGACAGGCGAGAACGAGGTACGGTGAGGAGATTAGAGGCAGAGGAGCGGAGGGTGCAGGGTGGGCTGGAGAAGGAGAGAAGGGAGGTGAGGTAGGAGGGGGCGAGGTGATGGACAGCCTTGAAGCCCAGGGTGAGGAGTTTCTGCCTGATGCACAGATTGGTAGCCACTGGAGATTTTTGAGGAGGGGAGTAATATGCCCAGAGCGCTTCTGGACAAAGATAATCCGGGCAGCAGCATGAAGTAGGAAGCAGCAGGAGTAGGTCAACTGATGTTTATGTGGTATCTCCCCTCCTCCTCCTGGCCTTGCTCCAGAGCCTTGCTATTCCCTCCCTGATCCCTGCAAAGCCAGGACTCGTTCCTGAGTTTGATTGGAAGTGGCAGGGGCTGAGATGGAGGGAGGCAGGTGGGTGTTCACATTGAGAGAGAAAGCTGGCCAATGCTGTATCACAACCAAATAGAGAATGGATCAGTGGAAAACAGGGCTGTCCGCTTTAAAACCGGATGAATGGCCACTCTAGAAGAGAGGCTCTCAGCTCCCTCAAACACAGCTCCTAAAGCAGATGAGCACTTATTATAAGGACAAACATGTCGTAATTTAGCCCATCACCATCCTATTTCACATTTGCAAATGGACTTGCTACTCGAATTGTGCAACATCTGCCCTGCATCTCTGAATTTGTTCATAGCCGCAAGTAGCCATCACCACAACAAACGTATGTGGTCTCTTTCAGAAACTCACTGAGTGATTAATTTGAGTCTGAAGACAGGTTATTCATTGTGAGAAAATAATTGCTATAATTATCTGTAGAATAGGAATACATTTATGTTAAGTTGCTTTGTAAAGAAAGATTGAGTCTTTATTGTATTTTCAAGACCACAATGGTGCCAACATTTTTATCCCGGGTTTCTCCACTGAAGCAATGCCCAAAGAGGTAACTTTGAAGAACAGGAAAAAACTTCATTTTTGACAGAAGAACATAATTTAAATAGTCACAGCCCACTCTGGAGTTTTACACTTTGCACTTGAAAATTGTGTTACCTTAAGGAAAATCAGATTTTAAATTTTTAATACTGCAGTTGACTTTTGAGGAATGTGCATAAAAGGAATATCAGGCATCATGTTTGGTTCTATTTTTGTGGAAAATAGACTGTGTTGACTTCCACTGTAGGAAGGAACTATGGCAAGAAATAGCTGGATGGCTGTGGCTTTGCAGCCATTTGGATACTACGGGGAGCTTTGCCACAGCTTATTTTTGATTATTATGTTCACTGCTGCACTCTCATTTAGAAATAAATAAAGGTATTCTATTTGGAAGGGAAATAAAAAAGCCTATGTTTAAAAAAAGGCTTTTGGAAGCTGGCATTACTATATGAATGAAGTTCAGGGGCGGGCAACCATAAGCCACAGTCAATTACATTTATAGATGTGCCTTAGAGAACTGGCTAACCGATTTTCAGCTGCACCTGTAAAAATTGCATTCAATGTAGTTTTCTGTTCAAATGGGTTGATATTTTGGACCCAGGAGTTCATTCGGCCATATTCCTCAGCGAATGCCAAAATAAATTCTTAGAAACTGGGCCTAGAAACTGAAAGAATAAATGTCCTGAGCAAAGCCAAGGGGGACCTTAGGTGAGGAACGGAGTCTGACGGTGAACCCATGGCCACTGTGAAAGAGACATCAAGAAACTGGAACAGCATTTGGCTCTGGGACCCGACTTACGTGCCATTATGATTTCAGTCCTGACGTGATGGCCATTTTGGGCTGGGTTGTAAGTGGCGGCTAGCTTTCTATTCCTTTGGATGATTAGTTTGCTCTGAATTGCACATGCATAGAGATCTCCTGTCTGTAGTTCACACTTTTAAAAGAAAGCCATGGAGATCTTAGCGTTAGAAAGTCATTCCAGAGGTCATCTGGCTCAACCTCTCATCAGTGGTTTCTTTTTTTATTTTCTGAAAGATCTCCAGTAGTGAAGGGTACAACCTTCCTCGTTGTCATGTACAAGTGAAATCTCTCCTCTAAGACCTTTCATTTGTTGTTCTTTGATCCCAGAGACCCAAGTCAGCATATCACAAAAAAGGCTACATGTATTTGAGGATGGTTAAATTAGTAGTAGTAGTAGTAGGAGGAGTTGTAGTAGTAATAGTATCATTATTACAGTATATGCCAAGTGCTTTACTAAGCACTGGGGAGGATACACGGTAGTCAGATCAGACAGAGTCTTTGTCCCAAATGGGGCTAACAGTCTAAATTGTCATTTCTTAGCTTTTTCTCTTCTTCAATCTAAACAACCCAAATCCTTTTCTTCAAAGGGCCTATTTTCATCTTGGATGACCCATTGTTATAAATCTTCTTCAGTTTCTTCAAATCCTCTTTAAGGTGATAATAATTATGGTATTTAAGTGCTTACTATGTGCCAAGCACTTGTTTAAGTGCAGGTGTAGATATAAAATAATCCCATCAGACACAGTTCCTGACATACATGGAACTCCCTCATTTTACCGTAGAGGAAACTGAGGGACAGCGAAGTTAAGTGACTTGCCCTAAGTCACATAGCAGACAAATAGCAGTGTCAGGATTAGAACCCAGCTATCCTGATTCCTAGTCCTGTGGTGTTTATGCTGTGGTCATGCTGCTTCCCAAGACATCTTTTTTCCATACTGTTTTCTTGATAGTTGTGCTTCATGGTGAACTCATATTCAGTTACCAGTTGACCAATTCTCAGATCTTTCCATTTTGTGTGAAAATGATTACAAACTCCCAAAGTTAAAACAATCTTTATTTCCTATTATTTCTGGCTTCCCCATTGTCTCCAGTGCCTATCACTTTATCTTGGAAGGAAATAGAATTGCAGATGCAATCTGCACTTCCCAATTTTCATGCTCATCCAAGTGGTGACGAATTGATTGCTCAGTGATTTTCTCCAGTATCTTCCCAGGAATCAAAGCCAAGCTCACTGATCTGTAATTGCCAGGATCATCCTTATTTCCTTTTTCAAAAGATGGGTACATTTTCCATTTTCCAAAATCTAAGCTCTCCAAAACAACGGTTGGGAGCTCTTGAGTCACGTCCCTCAATTCCCTAACTTCTCTAGAATGGTGACCTGGGCCTGTTTAGTTCACTACATCCATTTTTTTGGGGGTGGTTTTTAAATACATGTTTGACTTTTCTAGATCTTCATTACAACCATTCATCACAAGTGGCACTTTGTTCCAGTTTTCACATGTGATCTTTTGGGTAAGCAGAAGTAAATACAACAGAACCTCTTCTGACCCTTCCAAAAAATAATAAGTGTGGTATTTGGTAAGTGCTTACTATGTGCCAAGCACTGTACCAAGCACAGATAGAAGCAGCAGGGGAAGCAGCGTGGCTCAGTGGAAAGAGCCCGGGCTTTGGAGTCAGAGTTCATGGGCTTGAATCCCGGCTCTGCCAATTGTCGGCTGTGTGACTTTGGACAAGTCACTTAACTTCTCTGTGCCTCAGTTACCTCATCTGTAAAATGGGGATTAAGATTGTGAGCCCCCCGTGGGACAACCTGATCACCTTGTAACCTCCCCAGGGCTTAGAACGGTGCTTTTCACATAGTAAGTGCTTAATAGATGCCATCATTATTATTATTTTTTTTATTATAGAAAATGATTAGGTCCTACATGGGACTCACAGTCCAAGTAGGAGGAAGAATAGGTATTGAATCCCTCTACTGCAGATGAGGGAATTCAGGCAAAGAGAAATTAAGTTACTTGCCCAGGGTTACATGGCAGAAACGTGGCAGACCCAGGATCAAAATAATAATAATAATAATAATAATGGCATTTCTTAAGTGCTTACTATGTGCAAAACACTGTTCTAAGTGCTGGTGAGGATACAAGGTAATCAGGTTTTCCCACGTGGGGCTCACAGTCTTAATCCCCATTTTACAAATGAGGTAGCTGAGGCACAGAAAAGTTAAGTCACTTGCCCAAAGTCACACAGCTGACAAGCAGCGGAGCTAGGATTTGAACCCACGACCTCTGACTCCCAAGCCTGTGCTCTTTCCACTGAGCCACA
This sequence comes from Tachyglossus aculeatus, assembly GCF_015852505.1. Taxonomy (NCBI): domain Eukaryota; kingdom Metazoa; phylum Chordata; class Mammalia; order Monotremata; family Tachyglossidae; genus Tachyglossus; species Tachyglossus aculeatus. Next base: position 7,266,858 of record NC_052079.1, read on the forward strand.
CTCCTCGGACTTCGAGGCCTGTGCTCTTTCCACTAGGCCATGCTACTTAGAGAAGCAGTGTGGCTTAGTGGAAAGAGCATGGGCTTTGGAGTCAGAGGTCATGGGTTCAAATCCCGCTCTGCCAATTGTCAGCTCTGTGACTTTGTGGAAGTCATTTCACTTCTCTGGGCCTCAGTTACCTCATCTGTAAAATGGGGATTAAGACTGTGAGCCCCCCATGGGACAGCTTGATCAGTGTATCCTCCCCAGCACTTAGAACAGTGCTTTGCCAATAGGAAGCGCTTAAAAAATGCCATCAGTATTATTATTACTGCTATACTCTATCTGCTTTTTTTTCTGACCAGCGAAAGGGTGATATTTTCTCTGGCCAAATTATTTTAACTAATATAGCTGAAGAATAATTAGTGTTTCCCTTAGCATCTGGTTCTATTTCCATAACCTTTACAGCTTTAGAGCTTTGGACCCAAGTGCTTAGTGCAGCGCATTGCACCAGATATACTCAATAAATGCTGATGCTACTTTTGGTAGAGTTCTGGATTTAGCCTTTTTGCCAGCATGTTATCCTTCCTGCATCCCTGTGCCCTGGAATTTTTAAAGCCTCTTTAGATCAGTGAAAGTAGCACTTCTTTGTTTTGTGCTTCCCATGTGCTTAGTACAATGCACTGCCCCAACAAGGCACTCAATAAATTCATTCATTCAGTCCTATTTATTGAGCACTTAATGTGTGCAGAGCACTGTACTAAGCTCTTGGGAAAGTACAATGCAACAAGGAGCAGACACATTGCCTGCCCACAATGAGCTTGATATCACTACTTCTATAGGACTTTGTTTTTCAGTATAGCCATTTGGGGGGTTTCTGTACCCATTATGTCTCCTTCCTTCAGGTCCCCTTTGTTAAAATTTGCTTTCTGAAAGTTCATTTTTTTTATCTTGCCAACTTCTTTCTTCCTTTCCTCAGGACCTTGAATACTATTATTTTCCTGCAATGTTTCCACTTACCTTTCAGTCCTTGAAGTTTTTTTTTTATCTTGTTGACTCCTTTCCCTGTCCCATAGGATCATAAAACCAATCATCTCGTGTGATCATGTACTCAGGTATCCATTCATCTTTGGATCCTTCACTAATACTTACCTGTCAGCAAGAATCAAATCAGGAAGTTCATCCACTCTGCACACAGGAAGCGCTCAATAAAATACGATTGAATGAATGAATGATTCTGCCCAAGTTGACTTCCCCACTCTCTGCACTAGAAAATATTTCCCAGAACAAGGCAGTTCGTGATCCATTAAAACGGAGTTATATTGGGTCTAGGAAGTTAAAGTGTCCCGTCCTGATGAGGCCTTGAGTTGGTGACCTTGGCTGTTGCCTGTATACTTGCTATGGGAAGAAAATATATCTTCTAATTCTGTCGTACTTTGCCAAGCACTTAGTACAGTACTCTACACATAGCAAGCAGAATGGCTCAGTGGAAAGAGCATGGGCTTTGGAGTCAGAGGTCATGGGTTCAAATTCCGACTCTGCCAATTGTCAGCTGTGTGACTTTGGGCAAGTCACTTAACTTCTCTGTGCCTCAGTTACCTCATCTGTAAAATGGGGATTAAGACTGTGAGCCCCACGTGGGACAACCTCCACATAGTAAACAATAAATGCCATCATCATCATCAGTAAACACTCAGTAAATACCATTGATGGATTGATTGACTAAAGACAGCCTCGCTCATCATGTTCTGCATTCCTGCCTGCTTCCTTACCTATTTTTTAGTGATATGCAATGATTACTGATTAATGATTACTATGTGCCAGGCACTGTGCTAAGTACTGGGGTAGATACAGGATAATTGGATTGGACCCAAACCCTGTCCCACATGAAGCTCACAATTTTAATCCCCATTTTAGTAAGCACTTAAATGCCATCATTAAGCACTTAATACAGTGCTCTGCACACAGTAAGCGCTCAATAAATACGACTGAGTGAATTCATTCATTCATTCAATAGAATTTATTGAGCACTTACTGTGTGCAGAGCACTGTACTAAGTGCTTGGGAAGTACAAGCTGGCAACATATAGAGATAGTCCCTACCCAACAACGGGCTCACAGTCTAGAAGAATGTGAATCATCATCATTATTATTATTACAATGCAACTAAGTTGAGAGACACAACCCATGCCCTTAAGGACACTCACCTATCAGGCAGTTTGCCTTGATCACCGCCTTGGCCTTGGCCACCAACGTCACCAACGTCTCTTAAATATTCTGTATTGGTTGATTGATTGATGGATGTGTGCCCTCGATGGCCTGGCCTAGGTGGTTCTTCCATCAGAAGCTTTCATCGCAGATGGCATAGGTCCTGCAGGACAGAGGAGGAATTAGAACTCGAGTCTCCTGATTCTTGTAGCAGTGCTCTTTCCACCGGACTGACCAGAGAGAGATTTTATAGTAAAGTGTGGAATACAGTGTAAGATCACCAGAGCAGATTTGTCAGTAAAATCACCACATAGAATCCTTTAATCTAACTCCATAAGGGCAGTTAAACTACACTAGAAGGTGGTAATTTTATATAGGTGGGGAAGGTCTGAAGCACTGAGTAAAACTATCGAGGAAACACCACAGAAGCAGCTGTTAACTCTGAGTATAAATCTGTGACTAAGTGGTAAGTGCTATAGTACTGTAACTTTATTCTAACAAGAAATCTCAGTGGGAAGGGTTTAATGATACAATTATTCTCTCCAATAAAAGAGCAATTAGTTTACTGGGTATTGTACTAATTGTTACTAACTCAAGAGTATTGGTGATACTTAAAACACCATATTGAGTTGCTTCAGGAATGGTTTTGTTTCACTAATGTGTCGCCTACATGTTTGGGGGTTGCTAATGATTCATCCTTAAATATAACTTTTCAACTAAATTTTTTTCAGGTGTAGAAATCCCTTTTGTCCCCATTTAACGGGGAGTAAACAGAGGTAAGGAAATGTCTAAGAGAAACATGGAGGAATCTGTAGTCTCAGAGGCCATTCTGTGGTTTGATTTGTCCTGGGACTTGTCGGAATCAAGCTCTGGTTCCTCTACCTTGGCCCTGGCATCTCGGAAGAGAACCCTGGTTCCAGGACCAGCTGGAGTAGAGCAGGCTGAGTGCTTCTCCTAGCTCTTTCAGGTTTTAAACTTCCCCTGACCCTTGTTCCTTTTAGACTGTGAGCCCACTGTTGGGTAGGGACTGTCTCTATATGTTGCCAACTTGTACTTCCCAAGCACTTAGTACAGTGCTCTGCACACAGTAAGTGCTCAATAAATACGATTGATTGATTGATTGACATCTCCGGAGGGGATGTTTCAGGATATAGCAATACCGAATTGTGTACCCAAGTATTCAAACACATTTTGCCACCGAGCTACTGGGTGACTTCAGTGACCCAAAGATATGAATCGGTGTTTCCACCTTCACTCGTGTTCATATGGGCTCTTTAAAGGTCAACGTGACCATTGTGTAGCCAGTCTTGTCTTATGCAGTCGAGTCGTTTCCGACCCATAGCGACACCACGGACATACCTCTCCCAGAATGATCCACTCTCCACCTGCAATCGTTCTGGTAGTGTTTCCATAGAGTTATCGTAGTAAAAATCTAGAAGTGGTTTACCATTGCCTCCTTCCGTGCAGTAAACTTGAGTCTCCGCCCTTGACTCTCCCCATGCCGCTGCTGCCTGGCATGGGTGAGTTTTGACTTGTAGCAGATTGCCTTCTGCTCGCTAGCCATAGGCCAAGCTAGAAATGGAATGGGTGGGCCTCTGCTTGACTCTCCCTCCTGTAGCCGAGACTGGTAGAGAACTGGAAACTCTCCAGGTGCGACCCTGAGAGGGGATCTTTAGGCAGAGAGCTAAATTTAAAAGCAGTTCAGAGTAGATGGGACCTGAGAAGGCTATTTCTTTGGCTTCTGGGCCCCCTTCTCTCTGCCTAGTCAATACCAGCAGGAAACACTAAGCAGTACTGCCTTAAGTGACATGTCTCCACCTCCTAATTTAGCTCCCTGTAGGGAGAGCAATTTTTCAGCTGTCTGAGAGGAACAACTATGACAGCTTCTATCTGTGAGAGAAGGGTGGCTCAGTGGAGGGAGCACAAGAGTAGGAGTAAGGATACCTGAGGTCTAATTAAGTACTTGTCCAAGGTCACACAGTAACCCAGGTCCTCCGATTTCCCGTTCCTTGCTCTTTCCACTAGGCCATCCTGCTTCTCTGTTGTCCCGGGGGGTTCTGTGGTAATGAATCTGGGCTATAGAGAGGCCTCCTTAGCTCAGTCATTTGTGTAGGGAACAACAGAGTAGATTTCCAGCCTTTATCAGTAAATCCTCACTCTCGGTGACAGGGAGTTATAGAAGAATAGTCCCCCTTAATTTCATTTGCTTACAATGTTATCTATATTAAGAAACACTTAATTGCTTTGCTAATAGACTAGACTGCTTCTGGAGTTTTTCATTTCTAATTGGTACTCTGCTATCTGTCAGCATTCACTGCTCAAAAGAAGAGAGGAAAAAATCCCAGAAACAATGGTAGTGTGAGATGGTTTGACTTCCCACATGTCCACCTATAAAATAGTTTCCTCAATCAATCAAACTCATTCAATTAACAGGAAAATCCCGGGGCACTCACAGCACATTTGCCCCTTGGGAGCCTTGTTATTAGTTCTCTTCTGAGGCTGACACAGGTCTCTGTTGCTCAGTCTCTTGGGTAGAAAAGGCTTTTCATTTATGTCGGTGCAAAGGAAGGTTGATGAGCTCTAAACTGTTAAGGCAAAAATTTAAGGGACTTTACAAGTGCACCTTCTGCCCTGGAGTAAAAGGTTCAGGTGATAAGTGAGCCTGTTTGCCTAATATTTTTAAAGGGGTGAATTAGACAAATTTCCTCAGCAGTGATAACTTCCTATTCCACTTTGGATCCATTCTTTTGTTTGCTTTTAAGTTTTTTTCTCTCAGTACGCTTTGCGAAACATTTCTGTTGAAGGGAAATCCATGATTTTTCATAAACTGAAGAATTACACTCCTGTTGAATTTTTTTTGTGTTTGTGTGCAAGAGAAACACACACACACATACGTAATTTCACCAGCAAACCGGCAGCATTATTGCTTTTCTGAGCGATATTGTCAGAGGGAATGAATTGGGGAGTGGGGGACTCTTTTCTTAAATGACGGAGGCAGTGCTTGTCACAGAACAATCAGAGAACTCGATCTGCTGAGGGGATAATAATGATTTAAGATTTAAAACTGAGAGAAGCTGTTCAACACGAGGGGAGGAAAGGTTTTAGAAAGCATGAACATATCTCATTCGATATGGGTCTTCTGAGCATAGCAGTAGAATTATTACTTACCTAAAGTAGGGTCAGGGAGGAGAAGAGCTTCCTCCACAGACTCTCAGATGTTTTTAGACACAATAATAATAATAGTGGTATTAAGTGCTTACTAGGTGCCAAACACTGCTAAGAGTTGGGAAACATACAATACAATCAAAGTCAAACACAGTTTGTGTGCCACACAAGACTCCCAGTTTAAGGGGGAAGGAGAATATGTATTTAATGCTGATTTTACAGATGATCAATGGAGGCACAGAAAAGTCAAGTGACTTACCCAAGGTCACACAGCAGACAAATGGAAGAGCTGAGTTTGGAATCCTGGTCTCCTGATACCCAAGTCTGGTGCTCTTTCCATTTAGCCATACCTACACTGCTTCTCTGGTCATCTCTTCTAGTTGTACTGTTTAGTGCTTACTGTGTGCCAACCGCTGTGCTAAGGGCTGGGAGAGATACAATCCTGGCTTCATTGCTTGACTTCTTTGTGACCTAAGGCAAGCCACTGAACTTCTGTGGGCCTCTGTTTCTTCATCTGTAGTTTGAGGATTCAATACCTGTTCTTTCTCCCTCTTACACTGTGAGGCCCATGTGGGACAAGGATTGCATCCTGTCTGAATGTGTGGCATGTACCCCAACATTTAGCTCAGGGCTTGGCACATAATAAGCACTTAACAAACATCATTAGAGAAGCAGCCTGGTGTAGTGGCTAGAGCCTGGGAGTCAGAAGGTCATGGGTTCTAATCCCAGCTCTGCTACTTATCTGCTGTGTGACCTTGGGAAAGTTGATTCACTTCTCTGGGCCTCAGTTCCCTCATCTGCAAAATGGGGATTAAGACTGTGAGCCCTATGTGGGACAGGGACTGTGTCCAACCCGATCTGCTTGTATTCACTCCAGTGCTTAGTACAGTGCCTGGCATATAGTTAAGTGCTTAACAAATACCATTATTATTATTATCATAATCTTATAAGATTCAGTCCATGTACCACATGGGGTTAATAGCCTAAGTACCCATTAAAAAAAATCAACCAATGGTGTTTGAGTGCTTACTATGTACAAAGCACTGTACTGAGTGCTTGGAAGAGTTTAAAGAGGAGCAGTGTGGCTCAGTGGAAAGAGCACGGGCTTTGGAGTCAGAGGTCATGGGTTCAAATCCCAGCTCCTCCACTTGTCAGCTGTGTGACTTTGGGCAAGTCATGTAACTTCTCTGGGCCTCAGGTACCTCATCTGTAAAATGGGGATTAAGAGTGTGAGCCCCACGTGGGACAACCTGATCACCTTGTATCCCCCCCAGTGCTTAGAACAGTGTTTTGCACATAGTAAGTGCTTAATAAATACCATTATTATTATTATTATTATAATGCAACAGGTTCAGCAGACATGTTCCCAGGTCACAAGGAGCAAGGCCCGTGTGGCTGACCACAGACTCCACCGAGCTTAAGACAGCAGGTTGACTGAAGTGGAGAGGGATGGACCAGAGAGGAGGAGAGTGGGGTGAGATGGATGCGGGCTGTCTGAGTAGGGCTCAGAATTAACAAAGGCAACACCCTGAGCGAGAGAGAGAGAGACAGAGTGAGAGAAAGAGAGTGAGACAGAGACAGAGAGAAAGAGAGTAAGACAGAGACAGATAGTGTGGTAGGGAAAGACAGCTGCTCATCAAGGGCTAGTCAGAAGTCACCTGTCTGCTGAGAGGCATCAGCTGTCCGTAGTCAAGGCTAATTGGAGCGTAGGTTCCTTGTGTGAAGGCACAGGCATAATAGTGTACAAAACTCTAACCAAAGGAGATGAAAAGTAGGAAGATTTGACACATAAATCATTCCTGCCTGACTGTATTCCCCTGAGCTTTTTAGGTATTGGATCCCAGAAATGGGATTTTAAGAAAACAGAACCAAACAAAAAATGATGGAAATTCAGCCAATCAGTGACAAGTAGACACTTTAAAAGCCAAAGAGGAAGCACCTGGCCTTCTCCCCCGCTCCACCACCCTCATCCCCTTGCCTCTGCAGTCTTCTCTCCACTCGTATGTGAGAACCTGGACTCAAATCAAAATAATTCAGCACTTTGTGGGTAAGTACTATAACTCTATTTCAACTAGGAAGCTGACTAGTTTGGATCTTTGGCTTGGTGGTTTTTGAGTGGCTCTGTTGATATGGAAGTACCTGTAATTTCCCTTTATTAAATCTGTATCATTGTTTCTGGGCTTATTTTGTGAGGAAGGGAATAATGCAGCTATTATTTATAATCTTATTGTCTCTCAATCTTCCCAAACCAGCCCTAAATTAGGTTAATGTTGAGCTCGCTTAGGTTTTTATCCACTGTTTTCTACCTAAGTTGCCTTGTGAGAAAAGTTTCTAACAGGAAGAGCACTTGGGGGAAGAACAAGCGTTTTCAGGTTTCTTTAGAGGAACCCCTGAAGCCTTGTGTGAACAGCCGTGCCTGACCTGATTATCTGTATATACCACAGAGTTTAGTTAAAAATAATAATGATTGTACTATTTGTTATGCACTTACTGTGTGCCAGGTACTGTATTAAGCACTGGCGTAGATACAAGGTAATTGGGTTGGACGCGGTCCCTGACCCATATGGGGTTCACAATTTTAATCCCCATTTTACAGATAGGATAACTGAGGCACAGAAAAGTGAAGTGACTTGCCCAAAGTTACACACCAGACAAGTGGTGGAGTAGGGATTAGAACCCAGGTCCTTCAGACTCCCAGGCCTGTGGTCTTAGTTCTCGGCACACAGTAAGTGCTTAACATACTATTATTGTTATTATTTTATCATTAATATTATTGTCATTATTTTTAGGAAGCATGAGAGTGGGACACAACAGTAATTACCCGAACCTCCTATAGCTTAAATCCAGCCTCTGGCAAACTCCAAACCTCAATATTTCCAAAAGCAAAAATCCACCATTCGATATAAAAAAATTCCCTAGGGTTTGGGCTAGGGTCAGGTTGGAGGATGGGAATAAAATTAGGATTTGCGATAGTTGTCAGGTATTGATGTTAATGATTGGACAACAACAGTGATTGTCAGAGATGATTGATTTGTCAGGAATTAACCTTTATGTTTCATTTTGTACTTGGCACATAGGGCTTAACAAGTACCATCATTATTATTATTATTATTATTATTTTGGATCAGTGGTTGTGCCACCTATGGGAGCTTGACGAAGAGGGGATTGCTAACTCATAAAACTTGGTGGGAAAACTGAATCATTTTGAGAAAGCTGCAAGTGTGGTTCTAAGTAGTTTTGTTGGGGATGGGGGAAGCTTTTGGTTTTCCTCTAGGTATCCCTTCTATTTAGAAAGCTTGAAAACTTTCAGTTGACAGATTACATGTCACTAGTCTGTAAAAATGGCTAAGTTGATAGGTGAAGATACAGCAAAAAAGCAATTATGGTAGAGAGCAGTTGATTCCCTGGTGAGCCTAAAATGATCTGAGACTTTTCCAACTGAAAAGCAAACATGAATTATAATACCATTATTCATTTATTATGTGATCACAGTGAAGGAATGTGAAAAGAATGAAAATATTCATTATTTATGGGACATAAGTCATGAGGGTTGGGAATAAGGTAACAGATCAAGCAGAACTCAAATTGTGGAGAGAGGCAGAGCATCTTAAATTAGTGAAAACAGTTCAAAACCTTGGGAAATTGTTGTTTCTCAAGACGTGTAGAGAGCCCACCAAAGGAGTTATTCATTCAAGTGCTGGGTTATTAACCAATTCCCAGCACTCGGCTGTACGCTCCTTGTGGGCTGGAATGGTGTCTTCTCTCTATTGTATGTAATTTGAGAGCTAGCTCTCTTCCTCCCTTCAAGGCCCTGCTGAGAGCTCACCTCCTCCAGGAGGCCTTCCCAGACTGAGCCCCTTCCTTCCTCTCCCCCTCGTCCCCCTCTCCATCCCCCCATCTTACCTCCTTCCCTTCCCCACAGCACCTGTATATATGTATATATGGTTGTACATATTTATTACTCTATTTATTTTACTTGTACATTTCTATCCTATTTTATTCTGTTGATATGTTTGGTTCTATTCTCTGTCTCCCCCTTTTAGACTGTGAGCCCACTGTTGGGTAGGGACTGTCTCTATGTGTTGCCAATTTGTACTTCCCAAGCGCTTAGTACAGTGCTCTGCACATAGTAAGCGCTCAATAAATACGATTGATTGATTGATTGATTTCCCATGCACGTAGTACAGTGCACAATACACTGTAAGTGCTCAGTAAACAGCACTGATCAATTTGACGTGAGTGTTCAAAGTGGAATGTGAACCCAGGTCTGTGCTAATTCCCCTAGCCATCATCAATGGTATTTATTGAGCACTTACTGTGTGGAGAGGATGGTATAACAGAGTTAGTAGACACATTCCCTGACCACCGTGAGCCATGCTGCTTCTCCCATTGACCTTGCTTGGGACTTCCCCAGGATGCCCTCCCCCACTGGATTTAAATCTGATAGGAGTGGAGGGGACCTCGTGTCCAGTTAGCTCCTCTTTCCTTCTTGTGCAGGCGGATGACCAGCTGGCCCCTGATGCTTGATGGGTTTGAAAAACTGGCAAATATCAACATTTTCAGCAGTACTGGTATGGAATGAAGTTCTCCCTCAATATCAGATCTATTCAACGGTTAATTAGGGCATTTATTCAGTGGTTACAATGGGCTACAACACTGATTAGATTAATAACAGTTTCTATCCCACAGTACTCACAATCAAAAGAGGCTGTGAAATCAGGTATGACTCCCCATTAAACAGATGAGGAAACTGAGGCACAGAAAGGTTAAATGACACGATAGACCAGTCCCCAAAGGGGGAACTGAGCTGCCCCCGATGCTTAACCTTCTCTCGACAAATGAGCATATCCAAAGATCTTCCTTGGTGCTTCCCTATCTAATAAGTAATTGCGCTCCAGTAATAAAGCTATTTAATGGCAACTGGAATGCGCCAAGCATGGGAGTGGGAGATGGCAACTCATTAATTCTAATTCTTACACTGTCTGAATTTGCTGGGTGACCTTGGGTAAGTCCCATAACTTTTGTCATGCTTCAAGTTCTCCATCGCAATAATAGAAATATAAAAGGCTCTTTTCTCTCACCTCACCTCTTAAGTCCCAACGGAGCATTTACCCACCTTTCTAAGCTCCCCAGAATACTACAACAGACACTTGGGAGCTACTGAGGGGGAAGTTCCCTCCCTGAAAGATCTTCCCAAGTCTCTGCCAGGAGGAAAGCCTTAGAGGACAGTCCCTCTCTGAACTCCTGTTCTCCCAGCACCCCACAACACAACTTGCAAACTTGTTGAATGGGAATCACCATGGTAAGAACTGACTTGCTCAAATGCCAGTGAGTAATGGCATCAGCAAGCATGACCAGAGAGCCCCTTCTCTAGACTGCAGGGTTGTTACGGGCAGGGAACGTGTCTGTCTCTATATGTTGCCAATTTGTATTTCCCAAGCGCTTAGTACAGTGCTCTGCACATAGTAAGCACTCAATAAATACGATTGATGATGATGATGATGCTAATTCTATTGTAGTGTGCTCTCCCAAGTGCTTAGGACAGTACTCTGCACATAGTAAGCACTCAATGAATACCACTGATGGCTGGATCGATCTGTACAATCATCCTACCTTGTAGACTTCTTAATGAAACTGTCTTCCTGGCCTAGGGTGGGGGGAAGCATGGGACTGAGAGGCAGAAGATCTGGTTTCTGGTCATTCATTTCATTCATTCAATCGTATTTATTGAGCGCTTACTGTGTGCAGAGCACTGTACTAAGCGCTTGGGAAGTACAAGTTGGCAACATACAGAGATGGTCCCTAGCCAACAATGGGCTCACAGTCTAGAAGACTGGTCTATCGTGTCATTTAACCTTTCTGTGCCTCAGTTTCCTCATCTGTTTAATGGGGAGTCATACCTGTTCTCACAGCCTCTTTTGATTGTGAGTACTGTGGGATAGAAACTGTTATTAATCTAATCAGTGTTGTAGCCCATTGTAACCACTGAATAAATGTCCTAATTAACTGTTGAATAGATCTGATATTGAGGGAGAACTTCATTCCACATCTCAGTACTGCTGAAAATGTTGATATTTGCCAGTTTTTCAAACCAACCAAGGCATGACTTCCTCTGTTTCATTACAGAGGTAGGAAAGGATGATATCTTGGTGCTTAAGGCCTCCTCACCTTAACCACATTTCCTTTGACATGAGCCAGAAATTCCTGTTCATACAGTGCTCTGCGCAAGTAAGTGCTCAATAAATCCAATTGAGTGAAAGAATGAATAAAGTTTCCACATGGCGTTGACAGACTATCCCCTTGATTCAATGGCAGAGAAACCAAGAAGTCACACTGTTACTCCCTCATCCATATTCACACCATGGAAATCCAAAAGTCTTCTTCCCTTCCATCCTTGGGGAATTGAGAAGCAGTGGGGCCAAGGAGGAGGAGCTCAGTACTGGAAGTCAGATGAACTAGATTCCTGTCCCACCTCAGCCACCTGCCTGTTGTTTGGCCTTGGGCAAGTCACCCAATTTCTCAGCTTCCTCATTGGTGATATTAACAGTACTGGTTCTCCCTCCAGTTTAAAGTGTGAACCTCATTGATTTGATTTGATTGCATTATATCTCTCACATGCTTAGCCCAGTGTTGGACACATAGTAAGAATTTAGCAATAATAATGATTATTGTAATTACAAGATTGTAGGTGGCTCAAGGGAGGGCCCATATTTTTTTAAAAGTAGTATTTGTTGAGCACTTACTATGTGTCAGGCACTGTACTAAGTGGCAGGGTAGATACAAGATAGTTTGGACACACTCCCTGTCCCACAGAGGACTCAGTCTTCACCTCCCATTTTATAGATGAGGTAGCTGAGACACAGAGAAGTGAGGTGACTTGGCCAAGGTCACACAACAGACAAGTGGAAGAGCTAAGATTAAAACCCAGGTCTTTCTGACTCCCATTCCCGTGCTCTATCAGTTAGGCAATTCTGCTGCCAAACAACCTAATACTTTGGTGCTCAGCCTAGGAAGTGACCCTGGATAATTCTGTTGATTGCTTCTTTGTCAGGATCATGCCCATTTCTTTTGTGGCCGTTTGTCGGCTGCATGGGGACAGGGTAGGGGCCTGGGAGTCACAAGGCTTGCTGCCATTTGGTTTTGTTCTCTGTCTCCCCCTTTTAGACTGTGAGCCCACTGTTGGGTAATGACTGTCTCTATATGTTGCCAATTTGTACTTCCCAAGCGCTTAGTACAGTGCTCTGCACATAGTAAGCGCTCAATAAATGCGATTGATGATGACAGGGTAGGGGCCTGGGAGTCACAAGGTTTGCTGCCGTTTGTCTGCTGCATGGGGACAGGGTAGGGGCCTGGGAGTCACAAGGCTTGCTGCCATTTGGTTTTGTTCTCTGTCTCCCCCTTTTAGACTGTGAGCCCACTGTTGGGTAGGGACTGTCTCTATATGTTGCCAATTTGTACTTCCCAAGCGCTTAGTACAGTGCTCTGCACATAGTAAGCGCTCAATAAATACGATTGATGATGACAGGGTAGGGGCCTGGGAGTCACAAGGTTTGCTGCCATTTGTCTGCTGCATGGGGACAGGGTAGGGGCCTGGGAGTCACAAGGTTTGCTGCCATTTGGTTTTGTTCTCTGTCTCCCCCTTTTAGACTGTGAGCCCACTGTTGGGTAGGGACTGTCTCTATATGTTGCCAATTTGTACTTCCCAAGCGCTTAGTACAGTGCTCTGCACATAGTAAGCGCTCAATAAATACGATTGACAGGGTAGGGGCCTGGGAGTCACAAGGTTTGCTGCCGTTGGTCTGCTGCATGGGGACAGGGTAGGGGCCTGGGAGTCACAAGGTTTGCTGCCATTTGGTTTTGTTCTCTGTCTCCCCCTTTTAGACTGTGAGCCCACTGTTGGGTAGGGCCTGTCTCTATATGTTGCCAATTTGTACTTTCCAAGCGCTTAGTACAGTGCTCTGCACATAGTAAGCGCTCAATAAATACGATTGATGATGACAGGGTAGGGGCCTGGGAGTCACAAGGTTTGCTGCCGTTTGTCTGCTGCATGGGAACAGGGTAGGGGCCTGGGAGTCACAAGGCTTGCTGCCATTTGGTTTTGTTCTCTGTCTCCCCCTTTTAGACTGTGAGCCCACTGTTGGGTAGGGACTGTCTCTATATGTTGCCAATTTGTACTTCCCAAGCGCTTAGTACAGTGCTCTGCACATAGTAAGCGCTCAATAAATACGATTGATGATGACAGGGTAGGGGCCTGGGAGTCACAAGGTTTGCTGCCATTTGTCTGCTGCATGGGGACAGGGTAGGGGCCTGGGAGTCACAAGGTTTGCTGCCATTTGGTTTTGTTCTCTGTCTCCCCCTTTTAGACTGTGAGCCCACTGTTGGGTAGGGACTGTCTCTATATGTTGCCAATTTGTACTTCCCAAGCGCTTAGTACAGTGCTCTGCACATAGTAAGCGCTCAATAAATACGATTGATGATGACAGGGTAGGGGCCTGGGAGTCACAAGGTTTGCTGCCGTTTGTCTGCTGCATGGGAACAGGGTAGGGGCCTGGGAGTCACAAGGCTTGCTGCCATTTGGTTTTGTTCTCTGTCTCCCCCTTTTAGACTGTGAGCCCACTGTTGGGTAGGGACTGTCTCTATATGTTGCCAATTTGTACTTCCCAAGCGCTTAGTACAGTGCTCTGCACATAGTAAGCGCTCAATAAATACGATTGACAGGGTAGGGGCCTGGGAGTCACAAGGTTTGCTGCCGTTGGTCTGCTGCATGGGGACAGGGTAGGGGCCTGGGAGTCACAAGGTTTGCTGCCATTTGGTTTTGTTCTCTGTCTCCCCCTTTTAGACTGTGAGCCCACTGTTGGGTAGGGACTGTCTCTATATGTTGCCAATTTGTACTTCCCAAGCGCTTAGTACAGTGCTCTGCACATAGTAAGCGCTCAATAAATACGATTGACAGGGTAGGGGCCTGGGAGTCACAAGGTTTGCTGCCGTTGGTCTGCTGCATGGGGACAGGGTAGGGGCCTGGGAGTCACAAGGTTTGCTGCCATTTGGTTTTGTTCTCTGTCTCCCCCCTTTTAGACTGTGAGCCCACTGTTGGGTAGGGCCTGTCTCTATATGTTGCCAATTTGTACTTTCCAAGCGCTTAGTACAGTGCTCTGCACGTAGTAAGCGCTCAATAAATACGATTGATGATGACAGGGTAGGGGCCTGGGAGTCACAAGGTTTGCTGCCGTTTGTCTGCTGCATGGGAACAGGGTAGTGGCCTGGGAGTCACAAGGCTTGCTGCCATTTGGTTTTGTTCTCTGTCTCCCCCTTTTAGACTGTGAGCCCACTGTTGGGTAGGGACTGTCTCTATATGTTGCCAATTTGTACTTCCCAAGCGCTTAGTACAGTGCTCTGCACATAGTAAGCGCTCAATAAATACGATTGACAGGGTAGGGGCCTGGGAGTCACAAGGTTTGCTGCCGTTGGTCTGCTGCATGGGGACAGGGTAGGGGCCTGGGAGTCACAAGGTTTGCTGCCATTTGGTTTTGTTCTCTGTCTCCCCCTTTTAGACTGTGAGCCCACTGTTGGGTAGGGACTGTCTCTATATGTTGCCAATTTGTACTTCCCAAGCGCTTAGTACAGTGCTCTGCACATAGTAAGCGCTCAATAAATACGATTGATGATGATGATGACGACTCAATTTTCTGGATGTAAGGTGACATCCTATGGGCCACAAAATATCTCTATTACTTCTTTTCATTAAAATCAGATAACTCTGAAAGGGACCGTGAATCCCCCAATGAGAGTAATTGTTTGGAATCATTTGGAACACGGTTTCATTGCTTGTATACACCATGGTCTGTTCATTTGATTTCGTTATCAGGTGTTTAACTGTGTCCTTGTGCATGTGCTGTTTGCCTTGTGCGTATTATGTTTGATCGCTTTCAGTCATAGACAGGGATGTGCAAACGATGACAGAGATAAGCTGATGTTCTCAACAACATAACATACACTTTGACACAACAATATTTGACATGGTATTTTGCCACCTAATAGGAATATTCATATAACATTCATTTTGACATTTAATTTACTTTGAGGAAAGGCGTGTGAGACTATAAAATCCAGGATTTGGGCAATTTTAAGGTAACTGGAGTGTGAACAGCTTAAATGCTCCAAAGGTCAGATGGAGAAAATAATTTTCTTCTATCCACCACAAGCCTTAATGGCTGATTAAATTACATGAGGCCCAGCAATTCATGAGCCCACTTCACTGAGACTATATGAAACAGTTCTCATGTTGATTTTGAAACCAATCAGAAATTGAAGTATAATTCAAAATCAGTACTCTATAGGGTAACTTTGCTTCAGACAGCCCAATTATTGGGGGATTCATTGGCCAAATTTGAGGGGGTCCAGGTAGCTTTTAAAATTGAACTGAATTCACTGCCAGACTGGAGAGCACCTGTCTTTTTGGTCATAGGACTTTCAGAATTGTGACCTCATGACCATGGTGGAGGGAAAACCTTCTCTCTCTTCCCCTCCCCAAATTCCTGCAAAGTGAGTGGAGAATGGTTAAAAGATCGCTCACCCCTAATAATGATAAAAATCAGGGTGTTTGATTGCCCTTTCTGTGGGACAAACACTGTGCTAAGTGCTGGGGTAGCTAGAAGATAAATCGGGTCAGAAACAGTCCCTGTAGGAGGGAGAATCGGTCTTGAATTCCCATTTTACAGAAGAGGAAATTGAGGCACAGAGAAACTGGGCAACTTGCCCAAGGTCACACAGCAGGCAAGCAGAGAAGCAGCGTGGCTCAGTGGAAAGAGCATGGGCTCTGGAGTCAGAGGTCATGAGTTCAAACCCCAGCTCTGCCAAATGTCAGCTGTGTGACTTTGGGCAAGTCACTTAACATCTCTGTGCCTCAGTTCCCTCATCTGTAAAATGGGGATTAAGACTGTGAGCCCCACGTGGGACAACATGATCACCTTGTAACCTCCCTAGCGCTTAGAACAGTGCTTTGCACATAGTAAGCACTTAATAAATGCCATCATTATGCGGCAGAGCCAGGATTAAAACTCACCTCTTCCAACTCCCAGATCCATGCTCTTTCCTCTAGGCCCCGCTGTCTTTTCCTCAGGCATGCTACCATCCCCCCATCTTACCTCCTTCCCTTCCCCACAACACCTGTATATATGTATATATGTTTGTACATATTTATTACTCTGTTTAATTTACTTGTACATATCTATTCTATTTATTTTATTTTGTTAGTATGTTTGGTTTTGTTCTCTGTCTCCCCCTTTTAGACTGTGAGCCCACTGTTGGGTAGGGACTGTCTCTATATGTTGCCAATTTGTACTTCCCAAGCGCTTAGTACAGTGCTCTGCACACAGTAAGCGCTCAATAAATACGATTGATGATGATGATGGCAGTGGCATGGCCAAGACAAGGTGGTAAAAATAACTGCCCAGAAAATGCCCAGGGCCACGTAATCCAGCCACATCAGTACAGTTATACACGTGCCAACTTCAGCGCCTTTCCCACCCGTCCAACCCAATTCCCCCCTAGAGACGCCCACTTGACAGTTTGCGTTCCTGATAAAAGCACTGTTAGATCAGCCACCGTTACATCCGGATGTATTCCCGATAACCCATCACTAGACGTGGGCGGCTCTATGTAGCCTGCCAACTGCTAACAGCCTTCAAATAAGACACCAGTTCTCTTCCCGTTTTCTTTGGTTTCAACAGTAAAAGGGAAGCAGTCAATTAAGTTTCGCATTTGTGTGTGTGTCTCTCTCTGGGTTTGCAAGCCTGAGAACGTTGGCCTGTGCTTCTGTTCAGGGCTCCAGTCATGTTAGTCGCATCTTTATCTTCATGCTCAGCTCCAATCAATCCAAGTTACTTATTCTTGGAACTCAAATTTACTGTTAAATCCCACTAAGTGTTTTGCATACGGGTGGGACTGAGAAGTCTCATAACTACATAAATCTGCTTACACTGTGTCTTCAGAGGTTCCCCTCCCCCTGGTTTAGCTGCATTGCAATTTTAACTCAATCGGCTGCTTTATCTATCTGGGTGTCAACGTTTGTAGCTAATAACATCACAGTTCTCTCTGTTCTCCAACGCCACTCCCTGTGGGAGCCTGAGGGGACGAGGCTTCAGCCCTTTCCTCTAATTTTTTTAACTAGTAATAAGAAGTCTGAAAAATATATGTAATTCTCGGGTGTCCTTATTTCACTTGAACACAAATCTTTTTATTTCTTCTCTTGTGAACTGGGAAGCAGCTACTGGTAAAGATGAAATGCTTCTGCCAAGTGTCACTGAATCTCGTTTGTTTGGTTTGCTGGTTTTTTGTGGAAGCAAATTTTGAGATTACCACCAGCAAAGTTTCCCTAAAAAACCAAACCCGGAACATGCACGTTGTTCTCAAGACTATGGACTGTCCAATCAGAATTACATTTCCCCCTGAAAAAAGGAATGTAAAAGTCTAGCCTGTCTGGGAAATTAAGGCCAGGGAGCGTTTTCAGGAATTGCATTTCCTGGCTATTGTGCTAGTTAGCTGCAGTATTAATATATGAGAAGCTTTATCCCCACAGGGAGAACACAAAGCTTGGGGAAATGATTGCTAACACATCTGATTCTTGTTAATGCAGGAAAGGTAGACTATTGTTCCCATTGCACATGTGCTGTGGTTATACCGGGTTATGCAATTAATCGACGGCATTGTGTCTTTACCATGTGCAAAGTACTGTACTAAGCACTTGGGAGAGTACAGTACAGTTGAGTTGGTAGACACCATCCCTGTCCTCATGAAGCTAGCACTCTACAGAGGGAGACAGATATTACAATTCATTGTGGGTTGGAGAAATGTTAGAGTATAAGGATATGAACATAAGCATTATTAAAGTCACATCTCCTCCAGAAGGCCTTCCCCAGTTAAGCCCTCTTTTCCCTGGCTCCCTCTCCCTTCAGCGTCATCTTCGCACTTGGACATGTGACCTCTGGACATTTGATCTTCACCCCACCCCCAGAGCACTTATGCATATATCGTTAAATTATATATTAAATTATATAATTATCTATAATTATATATTATAATATATTGTATATTATATAATTATATAACTACATAATTATATTATTATCTTTAAATTATATAAGCGCTTAGTACAGTGCTCTGCACATAGTAAGCGCTCAATAAATACGATTGATGATGAAATAAATCATTTACGCATGGCATAGTGGATAGAGCAAGGGCCTGGGAGCCAGAAGGACCTGGATTCTAATCCTGGCTCTGCCTCTTGTCTGCTGTGTGACCTTGGGCAAGTCACTTCACTTCTCTGCGACTCAGTTACCCCATTTGGAAAGTGGGAATTAAGATGATGAGCCCCATATAGGACAGGGATTGTGTCCACCCTGAGAACCCTGTAATTATCTCAGTGCTTAGAACAGTGCTTGGCCCACAGTAAGCATGTAACAAGCACCATCATTATTGTATCAATGTCTGCCTCCCCCTCTAGACTGTAAACTCAGTGTGGGCAGGGAATGTGTCTGCAAATTCTGCTGTATTGTATTCTCCCAAGTGCTTCATCCAGTGTTATGCACAAAGTAAGCGCTCAACAGATATCATTGATGAAGAGTGACAATTGGTGCAATGCCAGGAACAGGGTCACTCGGACTAGAAATGCCATTTGGATTTGAAAGACTTGAGGATTTGGCGATACATCTTCTTCGCCTCAATATTTCCTCAGACTTTACTGTGCACAGCTATTGATTTCTCAGAAGGAATTTCATTCCAAAGCTACAAATAAGGAGGAATCTGAATGAGCCCGAGTCAAAGGAAAACAAACTTTAGCGGTAAATGAGCAGTGCTATAAAATCTGTGGAGCCACAATAAATTACTTCAGTGACTTTGGAAAGAAACAATGAACTGGAAATTTTCATATAAAATGGAACAGTTTTATTATGATCACAGGAGCAATTAGTCTAAAAACTGGATAGGGATTGAAAAGGAACTAATAAGTAGAATCGAGCGAAAAAATCTACACAAGAAAATTGAAGGTTCTTTTTCATGTCATTATCTAGGCTGGGTTTCAAACAGCAAATTATTCAGATAATTTGCAATGGAGTTACACTTGGGAATGACCTATTCAAGTATTTCAGGCCAAGAGCATTATTGATTGACAAATGAGGCCAAATTAAATTTGGAAATCTGATGAACCCAGATACTATCCACATTTAACAATACCAGCCACATCTAAATTTATTCCCAAATTTTACTATTTTTAACCCCCAATTCTCCTTTTTTTTTTTTTTTTGTTCTAATGATACTTAAGTGCTTACTATGTGGCAGGCACCATACTGAGTGCTGAACTATAAGATAATAATGTTGGACAAAATCTCTGTCCCAAATGGGGCTCACAGTATAAATTGGAGGGAGGAAAAGTTAATCCCATTGTGCAGATGAGGTAACCGAGGCACAGAGAAGTTAAATCATCATCATCATCAATCGTATTTATTGAGTTAAATGATTTGTTTCTTGTGGGGGCACTGATAATGAGGGGGAGGGGAGTTGGGGAAGGCATCCCTCAAAGCCAACCCTTTATCTGCTGCCAATCCTGTCAAAAAATGTCTGGATTGGGATCCCAAATCATTCAATTGGGTGTCAGAAGATGGGGCCCAACTATCCTCTCAGCCACAGATCGTGACTAAGTATAAATGGAGAAGCCGCACGGTCTAATCGACAGAGCACGGGCCCGGGAGTCAGAAGGACCTGGGTTCTAATTCCGCTCTACCACTTAAATGCTGTGTGACCTTGGGCAAGTCACTTAACTTCTCTGGGCCTGAGTTACCTCATCTGTAAAATGAGGATTCATAATAATAATAACAATAATAATGATGGTATTTGTTAAGCGCTTACTATGTGTCAGGCACGGTGATTAAGAGAGTGGGCCCCACGTGGGACAGGGACTGTGTCCAACCCGATTCATTCAATCGTATTTACTGAGCGTTTACTGTGTGCAAAGCACTGTACTAAGCGCTTGGGAAGTACAAGTTGGCAACATTCATTCATTCAATCGTATTTATTGAGAGCTTACTGTGTGCAAAGCACTGTACTAAGTGCTTGGGAAGTACAAGTTGGAAACATATAGAGATGGTCCCTACCCAACAACGAGCTCACAGTCTAGAGGGGGAGACAAACATTAGTACAAATAGATAAAACAATAAATTACAGATATTTACGGATAGATACGTATGTGCTGTGGGGAGTCAGTCATTCAATCGTATTTATTCATTCATTCAATCGTATTTATTTATTGAGCGCTTACTGTGTGCAAAGCATTGTACTAAGCGCTTGGGAAGTACAAGTTGGAAGCATATGGAGTCGGTCCCTACCCAACAACAAGCTCACAGTCTGGAGGGGAAGACAGACATTAATACAAATAGATAAAACAAAAAATTACAGATATATACATAGGTGCTATGGGGGTCATTCATTCAATCATATTTATTGAGCGCTTACTGTGTGCAGGGCACTGTACTAAGCGCTTGGGAAGTACAACATATAGAGATGGTCCCTACCCAACAACAGGCTCACAGTCTAGAAGATTGACTTGTATTCATTCGTTCATTCAGCCGTACTTATTGAGTGCTTTCTGTGTGCCAAGCACTGTGTTAAGTGCTTGAGTCTAACCCAGATACAAGATAATCGTGTATCTAACCCAGTGTCTAGAACAGTGCTGGGCACATAGTAAATGCTTAACAGGTTCCAAAAGTATTATTATTATTACCTGCAGAAACTGGATTCCAATTTCCTGTTAAGATAAATGTAGTGGGTGGCCAATTGAGGCCTGATACTTAAGAAGGAAACACCAGCACTGTTTCTCTGCTGCCAGTTGATTTAACAGTTGCAGTCAGTGACCAGAAATTGGAATTCACCCAGGTCTTCTATCACATGCACCTGAGCACTGCATTTTGGAAACAATGCTATTAGGGGATGTTTTTCCAATAACCTCTATCTAGTTAGACAGACTACAACTGAGCTACGAGAAGAAATGGTTGCCCATAGGCATATGCTGCTGGTCCTTAAGGGGGAGTTGTTAAAGCCCTCCCCCAACATGTTAGAGGAAAAACAAGTGGATTTAGGGTCTCATCAGGAGTAAAACCTGTAAAAATGTGAAAGTAATCCTCTCCGGTCATTGCCTTTGGTCAGCCCTAGGTTTATTGGATTATCGAGTCTCGTTTCGGGCTGCAAATCTGGAGAGGATTTTGAAGAGTCTCTGGGGGAGGGCAGTAAAAAGTGGTTATGGGATTTGGAAATACGATTCTAAAAGGATTAGGATTATGTATTCTAGATATAAGAAAGCTGAGAGTTGAATAGCATTTTTTCCCCACACGCGTGAAGAATTATCCAGTTATGAAACAAAATGATTTAAATGTAACAGGTGAGCTGGGAGATACTTAAAGCAGAGCTCTGATACAGACAATTGTGGGTACATACATATCCTTTGTATTTGAAGATGAAGTTATGGACCATGAGGGGTGGGTTGTTGGGTGAGGGTGAGGGTGTGTGTGTGTGTGTGTGTGTGTGTGTGTGTGTGTGTGTGTGTGTGTGTGTGAGAGAGAGAGAGAGAGAGAGAGAGAGAGAGCACTTGTTTGTGGTTGAGAGTGGCACCGTGCAAACATTATAATCAATTCCTCCATGTAAATCCTTGGTCTGGAAGCATCAGATCTGAGGTGCATCAGTTGATCCTGATAAGAAATTCTATCCCCCGAGAACTGTCTTGGTGATATTTCTTTTTTACAGATTTAAGTGCTTGCTATTTGCCAGGTACTATACTAAAAGTTGGAGGAAATACAAGCTAATCAGGTTGGACACAATCCACGTCCCACATTGGGCTCACAGACATAATCCTATTTTACAGATGAGGTAACTGAAGCATAGAGAAATGAAGTAATTTGCCCAAGGTCCCACAGCAGACACGTGGCAGAGTCGGAATTAGAACCCAGGTCCTCCTAACTCCCAGGCCTGTGCTTTTCGACTAGGCCGTGCTGCTTCTCAGTGCAGCTTCTCATCGAAGTAGATTGGTGTAGTGGATACAGCACAGCCCTGGGGGTCAAAAGGTCTGCCACTTGTCTGCTGTGTGTCCTTGGGCAAGTCACTTCACTTCTCTGGACCTCAGTTACCTCATCTGTTAAATGGGGATCGAGACTGTGAGCTCCATGTGGGACAGGGACTTTGTCCAGCCCATTTGCTTGTATCCACCCCAGTGCTTAGTACAGTGCCTGGCACATAGTAAGTGCTTAACAATACCATAAGTTTTGTTGCTAAGGGCCTGCTATGTACCAAGCACTGAACTTAACACTGGGGTAGATACAAAGGTAATTAGTCCAGACACAGTCCCTATTCCACATGGAGCTCACAGTTCAAATATGAGGACTGTCAAATCTCTATTTTACAGATGAGGAAACTGAGGTACAGAGAATTGACTTGCACAGAGTGTCACACAGCAGGCAACTGGAGTAGCTGGGATTAGAACCTTGTCACTCAAATACACGATAGGAAATAGTACGATAGCGTAAATAATAATCAAGTTTATTTGTTAACATATTTATCTCCATCTACCCCATTGGAGGGTAAAGTCATTAAGGGGAGGAAATGTGTGTCTTGTTTCTGTTGTACTTTTCCCAATGTTTAGTATAGTGCATTACACCTAATTGGTGAACAGCCCAGGGAGGTTAAAGGACTTGGTAACAGCCCCACAGCAGGCCAGGGCAAAGGTGGAAGTAGCAGAACTAGCCACTTCCAACCACGGTGGACAGGATGGCTCCTGAATGGTGCATGTGCAGTCAATCAATCCCATTGATTGACTGCTTACCGCATGTAGAACACTGTAGTAAGTGCTTGGAAGAGTACAACATAATAGAGTTGGTAGACACACTCCCTGCCCACAGATTCCCTCACTGTGCCTCGTTGTTGCCTGTCCCTCTATCAACACCTGGCCCAAGTCCTACCTCTGGCCTGGAATGCCCTCCCTCCACACATCTGCCAAACTAGCTCTTTTCCTCCCTTCAAAGCCCTACTGAGAGCTCACCTCCTCCAGGAGGCCTTCCCAGACTGAGCACCCCTTTTTCCTCTACTCCTCCTCCTCCCCATCACCCCCACTCTGCCCTACCCCCTTTCCCTCCCCACAGCACTTGTGTATATTTGTACATAGTCGTTACTCTATTTTATTAATGATATGTATATAGCTATAATTCTATTCTGATGGTATTTACACCTGTCTACTTGTTTTGTTGTCTGTCTCCCCCTTCTAGACTGTGAGCCCATTGTTGGGTAGGAACCATCTCTACCTGTTGCCCATTTGTACTTCCCAAGTGCTTAGTACAGTGCTCTGCATCATCATCATCATCAGTTGTATTTATTGAGCACTTACTGTGTGCAGAGCACTGTACTAAGTGCTTGGGAAGTACAAGTTGGCAACATATAGAGACAGTCCCTACCCAACAGTGGGCTCACAGTGTAAAAGGGGGAGACAGAGAATAAAACCAAACATACTAACAAAATAAAATAAATAGAATAGATATGTATAAGTAAAATAGAGTAATAAATGTGTACAAACATACATATATATACTGCACACTGTAAGCTCTCAATAAATACGACTGAATGAATGAAGGAGCTTAGAGTCCAGCTTACAATCTTTGCCCACGTTTGCCCGCCACAGGTAGAACCTAGACCAGAACCCAGGTGTCCTGATTGCTGGAGCGGCTCTCTTTCCCCTGTACCCACAGGACTTGTGGGGACAAGACCGTATGAGTGGTTCGGCACTAGCCGCTAACACGAAATCAATTCCTCCTTGCAGGTTCTCAGTCCCAAAGGCTCAGAAAAGAGGCTCATCCTTCATTCCTGTTGGGAGACGCCATTATTTAAGAACACATTAGAAACTAAAATTGAACTGTCTTGATAGCCCGTGGTCTAAATAGCTACCAGCTAGCCATACCAGAAGTTGCTATTGATAAGCCTCTAATTGAGTAGTACAGTGCTCTGCACATAAGTGCTCAATAAATGCCATAGGTGGACGCCGTCTACCCTGCCGCGTCTGAAATAGAAACAGTTTACCTTAATCAATCTACGATTTCATTGAGCACTTTCTCTGGGCAGGGCACTGTACTTAGTGCTTGAGACAATACGACAGGGTTAACTAGACAGGATCCATGCCCTCAAGGAGATGGCCACATGGGAAAGGCTGGTAATGGGAACTTGCTAGTAAATGCAGAAAAGGAGACAGTGACTTACATTTATTACACTTGTGCCTCTAATAGCCAGTCATATTAGTCAAGCGGAAAGGCGGCAGGAGGTGATTAAGTATCCTAAGAAGTGTGGACAAGCAACACAACATGCATCTCCTTCATCTCCTCCATAGATTGCCTTTGATTGCCTGAAATACTCACCTCTGCCAAATTGTGTGCTTTTCGGCTTTTCGGCTAGAATATTGTCCGGGAATTAAGCTGGTTGGTCCTGCGTGTTGTGATATCGGAAGAAACAATTTGCTTGCTTTCATGCAGCCTCAAAAGAGTGAGCACGAGTGTTCCTTTAAATGGGGTGCTGTCAGAATGTAACCTTTCGTGTTATAAAATACCTGGGTGTACTTCCAGTAATGATTGAATAACCTAGAGGATGCCGTTTCGAAGAGTTTTGCTTTATTGCCCTGGAAAAGAATCAGAAGTAGAGCTATGAAATATTTATATGTTTTATTTCTCTGTTGAACAATGCATGGAATGGAGTCCTTTCGAGAGCTCTCTTGATAATATTTCAATGCTAATAACTCAGTGACTTACAAGAAATGCAAAGGAACCGAATAATGTGCAACTATTGTGAAACTATTTATGGTTTAGCTTCCAGGCGTGGAAGCAGTGTTTACTGACTGAATAAAATAAATAGAAAAGTCAGTGCAATTGCCAAAAATTGATACTATTTGTGCACAGTCTTGAAAGACTATTAAGTTAAACCACAATTAACCCACCACACAAGATCTGCTTCCATTTCAAATGCATAAGTCCCTGGATAGACTCCCTTTTTACTAAAATGATCTGAATGCTACCAAAGACTGAAGCCATGGTTGACTTTTGCAGTACATTGTGGGGAGGACATCCATGCCCTTCACAAATCTACAAGATTATAGCTCCCAATCCTTAACCCCTCCTAAAATCCCACCTCCTGCTGAAAGCCTTCTCTGACTACTTCCAAACACTCTAGTCCTTAGAAATCTTTTGACCCTCTCATTTAGCCGACTACAGTACCAGAGAAGTCAGGCAATGTGAAGGTATGTAGAAAGCCTCTCTTTTAAGAAAGTCCTTAGATAATCTATCAGTAGAATTTATTGAACATTTACCGGTTGCAGAGCCCATCCAGGATACCACTTTATTTTGTGTCTCAACATTTAGTGTTCTGTCTTTTAATTTGCGAATAGTAGTAGTAACGCTATGTACTGAGCACCTACCAAATCTATGGTAATCTACTGAGCACTTGGGTAGTACAGAAGAAGCACAAGGCATATCCCCCAACCACAAGGAGTTTACGCTCTAATATCATCTTAGTAGGCATAGTGTAGGATCTCTAATTGATTCATCCTGCAGAATGTAAGTTCTTTGAAAGCAGGGACCATAAAAATTAATTGATGATGTCTATTAAGTGCTTAGTTTGTGCAGAGCACTCTGCGAGGCACTTAGGAAAATACAGTACAATAGTGTTGATAGACACAATCCCTGCCCATAAGGAGCTTACCTATCTTCTAGTCATATTGTCTTTTCCCAAGTGCTTAGGACAGTGCTGTGCACACAGGAGGTATAAAATACTTCTGACCAATTGCTGTGCTTTTGTGAAATGGAAAAAAAATGTTCCACCTGATTTTGCACTTTACTTTTCTAGGTGACATTTATGGCTTTGTTTAACACCATTAAAGCAATGAGCAGGTTGGGTTTGCACACTGTATATGGTTTCAGCTCTGCCAAACTGCTGAAACAAGACCATTCTGTTTTTTTCCCAGTGAGATAAAATGGGGAAATCATTTGTGAAGAATTTGGCAAAGGGTTGAAACTTCACATTTTCTACTCACCTTGACCCTTCTGTCAACATTTGAACATCTCCATGTCGAAAGAAGAAAGGGAATGGATTAAATTCACATCTGTAGTTTTGCTGGGAGGGGAATCGAAGATAACATCTAACACTATTTGGGGGGCTTGTCATAAAGACTGATAGAGCTTTGATAGAGATGGGAAGTTATTCTGACATCCCCGATAAAGAACTATTTGGAGGAGTTGCGAGAAGTAGGGCATCACCTATAGAGAGAGGGTTTGCATAAGCAAACTAGTTTTTCTTGATTTTCTTTTTTCTCCTGGACTTCACAAGAAAGTGGAAAAGATCTCCCCTATTCCGTCCCCCCAGGCTTCCCCAATATCACCAAGCCACTCCAAGAATCAAACTCAATGATGGATCACCAAGTAGATGAGTTTCAGAGGTGTCTGCTGCTGTGATGGTCTCAGACATTCTGGTCTGTGACCACATGATCACTGACTGCTTTGCAGATATTCAATTTTTCAGGATCTCTGATGTCCCTCTGTTGCCAAACTCTCTTTGTGAGGTTTGATTGGGTGGAAGGAAGGCACTGGAAAGGGGCAAGTGATATCTCTGTGGCAAGTAACTGCCTAAAATAGTTATGGAGTTTATTGAAAACTTCCTATGTGCCCAAGCACTGTGGGGCATAGCAGGGATAGACACAGACAGTCAGACTGTACACAGCCCCTGTACCACATGGGCTTATACTCTAAGAAAAGCAGTGTGGCCTAGTGGAAAAGAGCACAGTTTCAGTCAGAGAACCTGGGTCCTAATCCAGGCTTCTCCACTGATCTGCCCTGACCTTGGCAAATCATCTAACTTCTTTGTGCCCTGGCTCCCTCACCTGTAAATTGGGGATTAACTCATTTTTTTTGAGGATAATGTGTTTGTTCTTATGACATATTAACTAACACATTAAATGCTAAAGGAATACAATTTCATTCCACAAATTTAGGAATCCATAAAATTGGTTTTCTAATACAAAGTTAAAAGAACGTAATTCTACTGCCTAGAGTTTGTATAATAAACCTCTTCAAGGGAATCAGTGTTAGGTGATTGAAGTGAACTTTCCCCGTGGAGATGGGGGTGGAGATAATTTGATTTCCAGGTGTTTTCATGTTCCATGAGAGCCACAGGACTCACCAATGAAATAGCCTATATTTCTAAATTACAAGTGACTTGATTAAATCGGAGTTTAAATATATGTGAAAATCAGATAGAACCTTCCATTTAGGTCTCTTGGAAAGTCAGTAAAATAAATCATGCCACTTTCTATCATGGTAGATGAGTGTAGCGGGAAAGTCAGAGAGCCAACATCTGAGACAAGAATGAATCCATATTTCATCATTTAGCACTGAAATTCTCCAAGGTGACGTGTAAACTACTCCGATTTTCACAACAGCTTTAATGTATGATAATGTGCTCAGAAAGCCTGGAAGAGTTCATGGGGTTTATTTACTGCTCAAACAGGATGGTCAGTTAGGGAACAAAATGTAGCTAGTTTATATGCTCGTAAGACAAATCCCTTGCATCAGATCTACTGATTCTGACCAAAGACACTTTTTCTGGTGATCCCCAACTCAAAAGACTCCTTCCCTGAAAAATCATCCCCAAACTATTGACTTCTGGATCTGGGCGTGCAAGTGGGGGTACAAGAAAGTTCAATCCTAAACTCCTGAGGGCCGGGGCCTTGTCCATTAACTCTACTGTACTCTCCCTAACACTTTGTGCAGGGCTCTGTTCACAGTATGTGCTCAATAAATGCGTTGATTGTCCAATTTAAGGTTTAAGAATCTGAGACACTGCCTCTTCATGGCACCGGTGTGACTTTGATATTGAGGCGTTTTCAGAAGCATTCCACCAATCGCTCAGTGAGTGAGGAGTTGAGGAATGAGCCAGTTATTTTGCTCTAATACCTTTACTTGGAGTCTATGGATTTACTTACCAAATATTGTGTTACGTTTTATAAAACCTAAGATCGTAATTTGTCAATAATAATAATGAAAGTGACAGTTATATTTGTTAAGCACTTACTATGTGCCAAGCACTGGGGTAGTGTCAAAATAATCTGGTCAGACACTGATTCTGTTCTATACTGGGCTCCCAGTCTAAGGAGGAGGGAGAGCAGATATTGAATCCTCATTTTACAGAGGAGGAAAACGAGGCACAGAGAAGTTAAGTAACTTGCCCAAAGTCGCACAACTGGGGTAGTTACTTGATAATCAGATTAAACACAATCCCTATCGCCCACAGGGCTTATTGTAGAAGGGAGACTAGACAGTGAATCTTCATTTTACAGATGAGGAAGCTGTGTAGCACAGAACTTCTCTGTGCCTCAGGTTCCTCATCTGTAAAATGGGGAGTAAGACTGTGAGCCCCATGTGGTACATGAACTGTGTTCAACCTGATTAGCTTGTACCTATCCCAGCGCTTAGTTCAGTGCCTGACACATAGTAAGTGCTTTCCAAATACCAAAAAAAAAAACCAAGCTAAGGGACATGCCCCAGGTCATCCAGCAGGCAAGTAGCAAACCTGGATTTTTTTGTGTGTGACATTTAATAAGCGCTTACTCTGTGTACTAAGCACTGGGGTAGATACAAGCTGGTCATGTTGGGCACAGTCCAATTCCTCAACTCCTCACTCACTTGCATGTCCAATTCCACATGCAACTCACAGTATTCATCCCCATTTTACAGATGAGGTAACTGAGGCACAAAGAAGTTGTGACTTGCCCAAGGTCACACAGCAGACAAGTGGCGGAGACAGGATTAGAACCCAGGTCTTTCTGGCACCCAGGCCCGAGCTCTATCCAATAGCCCATGCTGCTTCACAGTGTTCTGACTTTGTTCTCACTGGAAATTTGAGGGTGGCACCTGCCAGATGTGGACATACCTTGGCATGGGGATGGTCGGATAAGAGAAGCAGCGTGACTCAGTGGAAAGAGCACGGGCTTGGGAGCCAGAGGTCATGGGTTCTAATCCCGACTCTGCCACTTGTCAGCTGTGTAACTTTGGGCAAGTCACTTAGCTTCTCTGTGCCTCAGTTACCTCATCTGTAAAATGGGGATTTATACTGTGAGCCCCATGTGGGACAACCTGATCACCTTGTATTCCCACCGCCCCCAGCACTTAGAACAGTGCTTCACCCATAATAAGCACTTAACAAATGCCATCATCACCGTCATTATGTTGCCAACTTGTACTTCCCAAGTGCTTAGTACAGTGCTGTGCACACAGTAAGCGCTCAATAAATACGATTGATAAGTCACTTTCAGAATCATCCGCTTTTGCAGGCAAATTAGTTTTCAAATCCATTTTTTCCACCTTTAAAATGAAGAAGAAAAACAAACTCAAGCATCATCAAACCTTGGTTTTCGCTCTGACTAGGCCTTCTCCTTATCACTGTGACACTGAAAAAGTCACCTACAATTTATGCCTCAGTTTTATCAAAGGGATGAGAATGAGGATGAAACTTTTCTGCCCTTTGGAGCTTTATGAAGTTGCTAATTGCTAAGCATTTTTCAAGGCTTTTGGATGGAAGAGACTGAAAAATCTTTATACTGCATTTCCGTGAAATCCTCTGAAGCTTTTGATCCAATGAGTTAAAGGGACGAACCTTTAATATTGGCAAAATTTATCATAGGTCAATGTAAGAATGAAACTGGTCTAACAATTTGGGTGGGATACTAGGCCATAAAAGGCCATGAAAATATAATAAATTCCCAAGGGAAAAGGACGAGCGTTAGAGAAGAAAATTGCAGAGTCAGCATCTCCAACTGCCTACTTTTGAGATTATCATCATCAATCATATTTATTGAGTGCTTACTATGTGCAGAGCACTGTACTAAGCGCTTGGGAAGTACAAATTGGCAACATATAGAGACAGTCCCTACCCAACAGTGGGCTCACAGTCTAAAATATTATGAAAGCAAAAAACCCAAATAGCATCAAGTAAATATGGTGTATATACTGGGAACATTCCAGCAGCAAACGAGGAGTTCTGGAGTGGAGAACAGATTGCCAAGAACAGAAAGCAACAGCTGATTTGTAAATAATTTAAAACCTAACAATGCACTAGTTGTCTGTTTGAAATGACAGCTATGTTGTACTGTGCTTTAATCAGAAAAGCAAGGAGGTCCAAAAGGGGATGAAAAAAATTCATGGACAAATGTGTATCCTTAACCTTCATTTCCCCTATTCCCTCCCTACACACGTGAATTTGCACTTCTCTAGATGGGAAGCTCATTGTGGGCAGAGAATTTGTTGGTTACATTGCTATCTTGTATTCTCCCAAGCGCTTAGTTCAGGGCTCTGCACACAGTAAGCACTCCATGCATTGTACCCAGTTTTCTCCAATTAATCATATTTATTGAGTGCTTACTGTTAGCAGAGCACTATATGAAGCCCTTGGGAAAGTACAAGATAACAAAGCTGGTAGACATGTTCTCTGCCCACAACAAGCTTCTCGTGTTGAATCTTTCCCCTGCTGTCTGTAAATTCAGAGTTTGTCTCCTTCCAGATTTTAAGCTCCTTGAGGGAAAAGGAAATTGTATACCAACTTTACTGTAGTAAAGTGCTGCGAGCACTTAATGCGGTATTTTATGCACAATAGGTACTCAATAATCTTGATTGATAGCATAACTAATTGAAATATACAGAAGTTGAGAGCTGTTCTCATGCTTTCACTACTTCTTTGAAGTAAACTGCAATATAAACTGCAATTTAGAAGACAGTGATTTTTGTTTGAAGAGAAACAGCATTGCGCTGTAGAAATAATCAGAAAACTCAGGTGGGAATCGGGGAGAAATGTATAAGTAGGGAAAAAAAGGCAACTTGAATAATAAAGAGTGAAAATGAAGGCAGCAAAAAGTAACAAAAGAACCATCCAGGAGGAGATAATTGTAGCATTCAAATCAGGAAGAGTCGGAAAGCGGCATGGAGTACATTCCATTTTAATGGTTTATCTTTTTGGTGTTAGTGCTGGAATTCCTTAGTGGGTTTATTGAGTTGATGACTTTGTGAAATGAGGTAGGGGAAAAAGAAATAGAATTGGAATGGTATCCCTTTGCTTTGGTTTTCTGGATTTATCCTCAATTTGTCTTTTTAAGTAATTGCATTTGAAAAATGCTAAAAAGAAAACAAAACAAATGAGATTGAATACCTGGCACCAACATATGCTGCTCCTCGATGATGATGATGATGATGGTATTTGTTAAGCACTTACTATGT
Source organism: Tachyglossus aculeatus (assembly GCF_015852505.1). Lineage (NCBI taxonomy): Eukaryota > Metazoa > Chordata > Mammalia > Monotremata > Tachyglossidae > Tachyglossus > Tachyglossus aculeatus. The sequence continues at coordinate 7,298,536 of NC_052079.1, forward strand.
GCCAAGCAGTGTTCTAAACATGGGGTAGATACAAAGTAATTAGGTTGTCCCATGTGGGGCTCCCAGTCTTAATCTCCATTTTACAGATGAGATCACTGAGGCACAGAGGAGTTAAGTGACTTTTCCAAGGTCACACAGCAGACAAATGGCAGTCAGGATTAGAACCCATAACCTCTGACCAAGACTGTGCTCTTTCCACCAAGCCACGCTGCTTCTCGGTATGCTTCTCACACTCAATGAGTATGTGCCTGTATGCGACTTCCTCTTAAAGCAAGCCAGGTAAACACTTAAGTACCTCCTGAGATGCACCAATCATTTTAGGATGATACTAGAAAAGAGCCACATTGAGTGTAATTGGGGAGGAGCAAAGAATAGATAAAGCTGTAGCAATTACACGGTAACCAAGCAAGCTCCAACAGGTTGCTCTAAAATTAGAAAGCAACTTCTAAAAACTTGGACTGCCTTCTCTCTCTGCTCTACATGATGCATCAAAGCCTTATTACAAGCCCATCTCCAAGAGGCCTTCCCTGACTAGGCCTTCATTTTCTCTTCTCCCACTCCCTTCTGTGTCACCCTTCCACTTGGATTTTCACCCTTTCTTCACCCCTCCCTCACCCCACAGCACTCTGTACACATCCTCTGTTCATACACTCCATACACACCCAGAGAATATCCTTAATTTAGTTATATTTATGTCTGTCTCCCCCTCTAGACTGCTAAGCTTGCTGTGGGCAGGGAACGTGTCTACCAACTCTGTTATATTTTATTCTCCCAAATGCTAAGTACAACGCTCTGCTCAAAGAATACAATTGATTGATTGATGTATGTTAAGTAGTGATGACGAATAGATAAGGCTCAGGAGAAGGGACTCAGAAATGTGATTGCTCTAGAGGAGAAGGATTTGGAGGGGGAGTAAGAGAGAGGGGGAGAGCAATACCCAGTCCCACACTCTGGATCTTACAGTTCCTGGCTCATATTTCTTTGGAATTAATTGGAAATGAATGGGGAAACTGGGAAGCCTCAAATATCAGGACTTTGAAACAATTAATGGCAATGCTACTACTACTACTAATAATAATAATGGTATTTGTTAAGAGCTTACTATGTGCCAAGCACTGTTCTAAGTGCTGAGGTAGATACAAGGCAATCAGGTTGTCCCACATGGGGATCCCAGTCTTCATCCCCATTTTCCACGAGGTCACTGAGGCCCAGAGAAGTGAAGTGACGTGCCCGAGATCACACAGCAGACAAGTGGTGGGACCGGGATTAGAACCCACATCCTCTGGCTCCCAAGCCCGGGCTCCTTCCACTAACCTACACTGCTTCTCTATTTCAGAGCAGTGCTTGGCACATAGTAAGTGCTTAACAAATACCATCATCATTATTATTATTATTTACTGTGTGCTTACTATGTGCAGAGCACTGTTCTAAGCACTTGAGGGATACAGTAAAATCAGAGTTGGTAAACACATTCCCTGACCACATTCCCTAACCAAATTCATTCATTTAATCATATTTATTAAGCACTTACTGTGTACAAATCACTGTATCAAGAGCTTGGGAGAATACAGTATAACAGTAATGGCCACCTCCTGCCACTATTCTTGGAGTATTCTTTGATTTGGTGCCTGGATTATTTTTCTGATAATTAGGGAAAATCAGCTGCTGTGAAATAATGACCTGATTCTCAAACTTTGGTGGGAATGGTATTTATTGAGCTCCCAATGGGGGCAGTGCATTGCACTTAGCGTGAACATATAGAAACACCGTGAGTTTCTCATTTGGGCAAGTTGCAGTTGGAAGACAAATGTAAAATCAGAAATAGTCATTTGGTGTTCTCGATTTCCCTTCTGGAAATGAAAATGTGCTTTTTTCACTAACACCACCTGGCTCTCCAGTTGTGTGCATTATTGTCACACATGGCCACAGTCTATTCACCCTTCAGCTGCCAGCTTCGTTCAAGCCCCAGAGTCTTGATTTTGCTTTGAAATCATACTTTTTGTTCAATAAATTGGATCAGTGGTACGCTAGACACTGCCAGACATATCTAGGGAGGGCATCTGAGGGTTGAGTAGGACAAAGGGAGCTTTTTGTCCCTTAAGCAGAGCTCTGGCTTAAGATCACCTCCCAGTTGGGTGGCACGTGTGGTCAGGAGGAGAAAGGGAGGGCCCGAAAGGCGTAACCTCAGGGTTTGAAGGGTAGAGATTGGGTGACGCCATGGATCCGCATACTCTGGGCTCCCTTTCAAGCCCCAAAACACTCATTCCTTGGATTGCTGATGTCACATTTGCTTCATCCCGTGGCTGTCTGCCCTCCTCACTCATTCAGAACAATTTGATCCTTCAGGGCCCATGTGGCTGGCAGTCCATGGAGGCCAGAGCCATGAGGTTGCCCTAACAGCGGGTGGATCCAAGGTGCCAGAGCTATCCGACCTGATGGGGGGCTCGGGGATTCAGCTTCTGAAGAACCAACTGCTAGGGAGCTGCAGGGGCATTATGATCATTCTTGATCGTAATATTATCTTGGTGTTTGTTAAGGTTTTGCTGGGTGATAAACACATGCTACATCTTGGGGACAGTATCCTTCCCAACCATTTGTTATGGGAAAATTGCATCCTAGTAACCCTCAGTGCAGTGGGAATTAATGGTTTACAGTCTGGGTGGTTTGGGAATACCACCGTGATTGACATTTTTCAATCCAAATCCCTATATAACAGTCATTCATTCATTCAATCGTATTTATTGAGCGTTTACTGTGTGCAGAGAGCACTGTACTAAGCGCTTGGGAAGTACAAGTCAGCAACATATAGAGACAATCCCTACCCAGCAATGGGCTCACAGTCTAGCTTTACGCCCTTCCTGCTCATTGTGTTTTCCCAAAGCATATAACACGAACATGTTATAGCAGAGCTGGATGTACTTAGAATTTAGGAGTAGCAAACAATCTATCGTGGCTTAGTGGAAAGAACACAGGCTTGGGAGTGAGAGGATGTGGATTCTAATCCTGGCTCTGCCACTTATCAGCTGTGTGACTTTGGTCAAGTCACTTAACTTCTCTGTGCCTCAGTTACCTCATCTGTGAAATGGGGGGGTTAAGACTGTGAGCCCCACGAGGGACAACCTGATTATCTTGTATCTACCCCAGCGCTTAGAACAGTACTTGGCACATAGTAAGCGCTGAACAAATGCCATCATTAGTGTTATTATTATTCGTTAATAGTACACACTATTAATAAGTACAATAACTTTAGGGGGTAGCTACAAACCTGGGCCTCCCCTGACAAAGGGAAAGTGAATGGTCCCTGACACACCACTAGAAGCCCAGCAGTGGTTGCCAAGGGCAAGCATAAATGCCACAGTGTGACTGTTTCTCTCAACAGAAGTTAACATCAACATGGTTTGGGGCTTAAAATAAGAGACACCAGATGAGAGAGGAGCAAACAAGCAGATGAACACAATTATGACATGTTGAAGTGGGTTGGTGATGGGTTATTAGATGACCTGGATCTGGAATTAGATAGCAGCACAGATGCCATTCTCAGAGTAGAGTCAACTCATATTGCAGTAGATTGTCATAATGGGAAGGGAAAAAAGTTTAGTTGAAATGAGTTTGAGACACAACCTGTATTTAGAAAAGGAAAATTGAAGCATATTTCCCAAATACTTAGTATGTCAGAGCTGCTCGTACAGATGTTTATTAGTTTGACTTGAATGAAATGGGTCCGTACTGAGCCATTAATATCCTGGAAGCAAAGGAACATGATGAGAGCAGTAACATTTACACAGTGCCATAGAATTCAGGAGCGAAGCAATAAGCCTACTTTTTCAAATCTAAAGGTAGCTGAATCCTTTTCATAAGTCAAAATGGTACGCACTTTTCAGAATTTTCAGTACTACCTAATCAGGGTCAATTTCTTTCACATGGACACCTCAGCCACTCTCTTGATTTTGCTTCTGTTGAAAGGAATGAGGCGTTAAAATTTGCTTGGAAGATGTCATTCAAACTCCGCAACCTATTGAATATTAAATACACCTACGGGAGCGGCTGTTTCTTCAAGTGATCTTCTAGGCAAAAGTCAAATGGAACAACTCTGGGCTTCAGCCCTGCCAAGACCAAGGGGTTTTCCCCCATTGTTTCCTAATCTTTGGGGCAATCCATGGAATGGGCCAGTATTCAGATTTTGAATCCTCGGGTGCTGAACACTGCACTAGATGCTTGGAGATGTGGGAATCACACCTTTCACTTATTTTCTCTCAAGAACTTACAGAATAATTGGGTTGGTGGGGAGGATGGCAATGGGCTTAAACTGATGAAAATCCATAGTGAAGAGGAGGAGAATATGTACAAATAATAGATACAAGTGAATAAGGAAGCAGGGGTGTGGATGTCCCCTTCATACTCGATGGTGACGCTTGCAGTCATCGGCACACCTTCTTGGGTGCGTGCTTGCAAAGGGGCTCATAATATGTTCAGTTGATGGAGTTTCCCAGGGGAGCAGGAAGATATTCTAATCCTGATATCCGGTTTTCCTTGCCATATCTTCTACTGTGGGGTGGGATTCCTACTACAGCCCAGACTGTGCACTTTGCTCCTCTGTCCACCTATTCACTGTACCTCAATCTCATCTATCTCACCTCCAGCCTCTCACCCACATCCAGCTTCTGTCCTGAAACACCCTCCCCCTTCATATTCGACAGAAAGTCACTCCCTCCAACTTCAAAACCTTATCGAAGGCACGTCTCCTCCAAGAGGCCTTCCCTGACTAGACCCTCATTTCCTCTTCTTCCACTCTCTTCTGTGCCACCCTAGCACTTGGATTTCCACCCTTTATTCACCCCTCCCTCAGACCCACAGCACTCTATGTACATAGTAATTTATTCATTTATATTAATGTCTGTCTCCCCCTTTAGACTGTAAGCTCGTTGTGGACAGGGAACTTGCCAACCAACTATGTTATATTGTACTCTCCCAAGAGCTTAGTACAATGCTCTGCATCCTGTAAGTGCTCAATAAATACCATTGACTGAAAAAAACGTACAAGGTTGGGTCTACCCTGCAGCCATGCTCTACGTCATTGGCTCCTGTCCCCAGGTGGCTACAAATAGCCAGACAAGTCTTATAACTCAGGTCACCAATGTCTGTCTTGGTGTCGCATTGTCTTTGTGTCGCTGTCGCGTTGTCTCCGACCCATATCGACTCTGTGGACACATCTCTCCCAGAGTGCCCCACCTCCATCTGCAATCTTTCTGGTAGTTTATCCATAGGGATTACCTTTATGGAAATGTTTGCATGTGCACAGATATCCTGGACAGATGGAAGGTTGGAAACCAAACTGAAAGATGGAAAGAGACATTTAAAGAGCCTCCCAAAAATGTTAGAAAATTGGTCCCGAGTGATATGTTTCCTAGGTTACTTGGGGAATCGGATGTTACCATATTATTGTAGAGACATTAAGCATTAATCAAGAAAACCCCTGGAAGGCAGAAAAAAATCCCTGAGCTTTGGCACAGAGCAAAGTCTGTGCCCCTATTTGCAGAAGAAAAAAAGCAATTGTCCTGGTCATTTCAGGGCAGTCAAATTAACTCCACCTGGGACAATAAGAAAAACATTATCCATTAATGAAAAACTACCCAGAGAGACCTAAACTACTAGGAAGTGATCCACATGGCTGTTTGAAGTGCAAATTGAGCCTAATTCCATTTTCTTCTGGATAGGTGACAGGCCACACAGATTAGAGAGGGAGATGTTTATTCATTCACTCATATTTATTGAGCATTTACTATGTGCAGAGCACTGGAAAGTACAACTCAGCAATAAAGAGATAATCCCTGCCCACAGCGGGCTTACACTCTAGAAGATATATCTATTTAGAGTTCTGAAAATCTTTGCATCCCTCCCCTATGATGTCCTCATTAATAAATTAGGCTCAATCAATCAATAGTGTTTATTGAGTGCTTACTGTGTGTGAAGCACTGTAATAGGTGCTTTGGAGAACACAGTGAGTAGAGCTGGTGGCAGACACGAAACCTGTCCACAAGGAGTTGGAAAGAAAGAATCCACCAATGGGGCTGGGTCATTCAAGGGCATGCATGGTGCTCTATCCATTAGGCCACACTGCTTCTCCCTGTATAGGAGATAGATGGCTGCTCATTGGTTCAAAGTTCTCTCTGCCCTCTTGGACCAAATGATTAGAAGCAGTGGCTACTTAAGATTTTTGAAGAATGCTGATGTTCTTCTTGGAATCTGGGAGTTTCATCTCTGGATGTCAAAAGTGTCCCATGTCTGCTCGCCTTATCAGTAGACTGAAAGCTGTACGAAGGCAGGGATCATGGCAACTAACTCTGTTGTGAGCCTTGAGGCTGAGGGATTATTCGTTCATTCATTCAATCGTATTTATTGAGTGCTTACTGTGTGCAGAGCACTGGACTAAGCACTTGGGAAGTACAAATCGGCAACATATAGAGATTGTCCCTACCCAACAGCGGGCTCGCAGTCTAGAAGGGGGAGACAGACCAAAAAAACAAAACAGAACAAGTAGACAGGTGTCAATACCATCAGAATAACTAGAATTATACCTATATATGCATCATTAATAAATATGTAAAAATATACACAAGTGCTGTGGGGAGGGGAAGGGCAGAGGGAGGGGGATAATGGGGAGGGGAGGAGGAGGAGGAGATGCAAAAGGGGGGCTCAGTCTGGGAAGGCCTCCTGGAGGAGGTGAGCTCTCAGTAGGGCTTTGAAGGGAGGAAGAGAGCTAGTTTGGGAATTATGTCTAATTCCCACTTGTATATTCTTTCCCAGTGCTTAGCACTGTGCTGTATGCATAGTAAGTACTTAATAAATGCTATTACTATTAAAAATAACAATGATATTTGTTAAGCGCTTACAATGTGCCAGACAGTGTACTAAGAGCTGGGGTGGGTAGGAGCAAATTGGGTTGGACACAGTCACTGTCCCACATGGGGCTCTCAGTCTCTATCCCCATTTTGCAGATGAGGTAACTGAGGCACAGAAAAGTGAAGTGACTTGCCAAGGTCACACAGCAGACAAGCGATGGACCTGGGATTAGAACCCATGACTTTCTGGCTCACAGGCCCTTGGGTTCTAGCAATTATTAATAAAAATAGTAATAATAATAATAATAATGGCATTTTTTAAGTGCTTACTATGTGCAAAGCACTGTTCTAAGCGCCGGGGGATACAAGGTGATCAGGTTGTCCCACATGGGGCTCACAGTCTTAATCCTTAGATGAGGTAACTGAGGCTCAGAGAAGTTGTGACTTTCCCAAGGTCACACAGCAGACATGTGGCAGATCTGGGATTCGAACCCATAACCTCTGACTCCAAAGCCCGTGCTCTTTCCACTGAGCCACGCTGCTTCTCTAATTAGTAATAATAATCAGTAATAGTAATAACTAATTACTATTACTAGTGCTACTATTATTCTCTCTCAAATGCTTAGGCAGTGCACTACACAAAATAAGCGGTCAGTTGATGAACTGATTGATCTTACCTCCTTCCCTTCCCCACAGCACCTGTATATATGTATATATGTTTGTACATATTTATTACTCTATTTATTTTACTTGTGCATATCTATTCTATTTTATTTTGTTAGTATGTTTGGTTTTGTTCTCTGTCTCCCCCTTTTAGACGGTGAGCCCACTGTTGGGTAGGGACTGTCTCTATATGTTGCCGACTTAGTACAGTGCTCTGCACACAGTAAGCGCTCAATAAATGCGATTGATTGATTGATCACTGCTACGGTTTTATCTAAAGAATATCAGTTATCCATATGTAGATTTAACATTCCATAATTAACGTAACCCAGTGATAACATAGGGACACACATGTCAAGGTCCTTTGAGAAAGTCCATGAAACCTATTGAGGTGTTGAATGTGTCTCCTGGTGAAGCCTTGCTCTCTCTCTGGCTCCAAAGCCACTATAATGACACTGTAGCCATGGTATTCGGTGGCTAGATCCAAGATGAAGTGAAGATATGGGCTTAAAATAACAGTACAAGACATGAAGACATCCAGGGCCATAGCCCTCTGACTGGGGAAAAAACAGTTTGTCCATTAGGAAGGGCCACTCTAATGAGTTTGTACTATATTTTATTTTTATTTAGGTAGATGCCGTTCTTTCACCATTATCCTGTTCATTCGCTTTACTTGCATTGCATGTGTTTCAGTATCAGAATCTGGAACTTCATTGAACATCAACACCTTTGCTTTCCTATTCATTTGCTTTGCATTCAGTCAGCAAAGGTGACAAAGTCAAGTGATGTTAGAAGGACCATGGAGAACATTTTGGAGTGCTTTATTAGCAAGGCTTTTGGGGGGCTTGTGCATTGCTTTCTCTCTTTGACCTACTTAAAGGATAGTTGGCATTGAAATTGATTAAAATTGTTCACCAACATGGTGGAACTGAGATATTTTGCGGTATTGTTTGCAATTGGAATATCATACTGGTGATTCAGTGTTGATTATGATGCGTCTAAATGGCCGTCAATTTTGATTTAAAGCAAAAGGATGGTACTGGCAGATGCAAACCCATTGAATTTTGGCAGCTGGAAATTGAACAGCTGAAAGATGCGATATTTCTGAAGCAGTGATGGAAGAGCAGGAGTGCTGGCAGTAGCCGAAGCCCTTAAAATATAGAGGTCTTGCCTCTTAGGCTGCTAATTCATAATATAAACCTGCTCTCAGGCATATCCCTCTGCTCTGGAGAATAAACTACAGGTTTGGCCCTGTTCTCTCGCCAGATTCCCATTCAGCATCTGTCAGAAACCATGTAGAGTGTTGATTGAAATATGATTTCACATTCTCGGATCCACGGGTGGATAAAACAAAACAACTTTGCAGGCATGGGGTGAAAGGAAATAAAAAATGGAGCATTTAAATGTCTTTAGATTTCCCTATCAAATAGAAATATTCTCCATGTTTTATTTTCATAAAAATGTATGTCGTGCAGAAGATTGATAGCGTTAATCCAGTTGAGTCACAAAATCGGGGAATAGGTTCATTCAGTTTCTTAGACTTTCCACATCTTCTGTCTGTCAGCAGTTTAAATTGTGCAGGAAGATAAAAATGTCTCCATAGAGCAATTCACATACAGCTACTTCAGCTCTGGTGAACCAAACAGTGATGATGCCATGTTTTGATGTAATCAATCAACAGTATTTATTGAGCATTTATTCTAAGCAGATCACAGTATTTGGAAGGGTACTTTCAGGTTAGTAGACATTTCGAAGAGCTTCCAATGTAGCAAGGAAGACAGTCACCCAAATACATTACAGGTGGGAGGATGTTTATTGTATTTACTAAGTGCTTACTAAATGCCAAGCACTGGGGGAGGTTCAAGATAATCAGGTCATATACGCCAACCCATACATATGTGTGGGTACGTGTATACTCTGTGGATTTTGGCTAGAATATGTGTTGGAAATTAAGGGTGACACCACTGACCATGCAGGCGTGAGGATGCAGGAGCCATGGAATCATCATCATCATCAATCGTATTTATTGAGTGCTTACCGTGTGCAGAGCACTGTACTAAGCGCTTGGGAAGTACAAATTGGCAACATATAGAGACAGTCCCTACCCAACAGTGGGCTCACAGTCTAAAAGAATAAGGAGTAAGGAAGAATGATTCGTCGTCACGTGTGCAGCTCTCCATAGTCAAAAGCGGAAGGGTTTTGGAGCTGCCTGATTGTGCTATTCCAGAACTGTTGGTTGAGAGATCAGTTTTGCCTTAATGATTGGTCATTTCAAGGATCTCTCTCCCTGATGCAACTACCAGAATTCTGGCAAATAACTGTGAAAGGGTTTGGATGTAGAAGGTAAAGAAGTTTTCACTGTCTTTCCCAAACACCCTTTATACATCACATCATGAAGGATCACTGGTCGAAATTGATTGTGAATCCTCATTATTTATGATTTGTGCTGGGGGGGTATTGATGTAAAATTTAGGGATGTTAGTAATGATGATGGTATTTGTTAAGTGCTTACTATGTGCCAGGCTCTATACTAAGCGCTGTCGGATACAAGCAAATTCATTCATTCATTCAATCATATTCACTGAGCGCTTACTGTGTGCAGAGCGCTGTACTAAGCGCTTGGGAAGTGCAAGCCGGCAACATATAGAGACGGTCCCTACCCAACAACGGGCTCACAGTCTAGAAGGGGGAGACACACAACAAAACAAAACGTGGATAGGTGTCGAGTCATCAGAATAAATAGAAATAAAGCTAGATGCACATCATTAACAAAATAAAATGGTAAATATGTACAAGTAAAATAAATGAAGTAAAATAAATAAAATCAAATTGAGTAGGACACAGTTCTTGTCCCATGTTGGGGCTCACAGTCTCAATCCCCATTTTACAGATGAGGTCACTGAGGCGCAGAGAAGTGAAATGACTTGCCCAAGGTCACACAGCAGACAAGTAGCAGAGCCAGATTAGAACCCATGACCTTCTGACTCCTAGGCTCGTGCTCTAACCACTGTACCATGCTGCTTCTCCAAGTAGCATGGTAACTTTAAAAAAAATTAGTGGGTTTTCTTCTCTTTGAAATTTGGGAGAAAAATCAGGTTCTTAGGGTAAATTATGTTTTTTTAAAAAAATTGGTTTTTTTTTTTTAATTTGAATAAAGACTCCCCAGCCCAGGATATTCCTGCAAAAGAAGCCTCACTTTTTGGGGTTTTTTTGAGGGGGAACGGGGGGAGATTGGGGTTGCCTGGCCCGCTGCCCAAGTTGGGAGCAATGGAGGGAAATGCTGGCATTGAAGGTGACAGGAGATACTGCAGATGGGCTGATCCTTTCAAAAGGGAGCCTGAGGAAGGGGGATGCAGAAGGGAGAGAGCAGCAGGCATTTTGGAGCAACCCTTCTCTCTTCCTCCAGCTCCTCACCCTAGAGGTTTGCTTTTCTTGGCTTGGTCCCTGAGGTGGGAGGAGAAAGGAGATATAGAAAAGAACTGTAACAAATGGGATTGCCGGGAGTGGAAGGAGGAGGGGAAAGGAAATTAAGCAACAGAAGCAGCTTCAGAATGGTAATCAGGCAGGCAATCTTGTTTTTTGGCAGGGATTAAGCTGAGTGTTTTTAAAAAAAGTCTAAATTTGTGAGGGGGTAAAATTGGGTAAAACTTGGAAATCCCATATCTTCTGCATACATTGATGTGGGGGAAGAAGTTTGTTGATGATTAGGATCTGAAGTGCGAGTGTGTCTTCTAGCACTAGGAGCAGCATATTATAATGAGAATTTAAAAAGTCAATTACTGCTTGGTGAACTGGTAACAGTGAAGGGCACCAGCCCAGCAGAACTCCTGGCTCAAAGGAGCAGATACCTCTAAATATCAGAAGGCTTGGCTCTCCAAACACCATATGTTGTCTTCATTTATTGTTTCATCAGATACTTACTACCAGTTTTTTATGTTCTAAAGCAGTGTTTTGTCTCTCAGAAGCTCACATCCCCATTGCCAGCTCTTTGAGACCCAATCCAAAAATCGTAGTAACTTTGGTAGGGAGATAAAAGAGTACTTGAAGCAATCCATTCAATTGAAAAATGGTTCTAATTAGGTAGAACTGCCATTCTAGCCAATGATTTTGTTTTATTTGAATTGGGGGGGTGGGGATATTTTATTTGAAACATCTTTGAGTCCTTTGCTGCTACTCAACCTGTCCTAGAAAGGGGCAATCCGGAGGCCTCTGTGACCTGTTCTGATCAGATAATAATAATACTGATAGCATTTATTAACCGCTTACTATGTTCAAAGCACTGTTCTAAGCGCTGGGGAGGTTACAAGGTGATCAGGTTGTCCCACGGGGGGCTCACCATCTTAATCCCCATTTTACAGATGAGATAACTGAGGCGCAGAAAAATTAAGTGACTTGCCCAAAGTCATCACACAGCTGATAAGTGGGGGAACCGGGATTTGAATCCATGACCTCTGACTCCAAAGCCCGTACTTTTTCCACTGAGCCATGCTGCTTCTCAGATGGAGACAACTGCGGAGTGTGGCTTTCCCACTGAGCGGTTTCTGGGGCAGCTTCTGGGGAATTGAGGGGGAGAGTTCCCTAACCCCAGCTCACCCCCACAGTCTAATTTCCACTTGTGTACTTTTTCCCAGTGCTTAGTACAGTGTTGTGAATATAGTAAGTGCTTAATAAGTACCAATGCTACTACTATTTATTCATTCAATATCATCTATTGAGCTCTTACTATGTGCAGTAAGCTGTTGGGAAAGTACAATGCAACAATAAACAGACACATTCCCTGACCACAATGAGTTTACTGTCTAGCGGGGGAGACAGATATCAATGCAAATAAATGAATTACAGGTATGTACATAAATGTTGTGGTGCTGGGAGGGGGGAAAAACAAAGGAGCAAGTCAGGACAAAGCAGAAGGGAGTGGGAGAAGAGGAAAGGGGGTGCTTAGTCTGGGAAGGAGATGGGCCTTCAGTAAGGCTTTGAAGGCAGGGAGAGTCTATGGGATTTGAGGAGGGAGGGCAGTCTAGGTGAGTGGCAGGACATGGATCAAGGGTTGGTGGCGAGGCACGGGGAGAAGATTAGCACTGGGAGAGCAAAGTGTGTAGGTTGTGTTGGAGAAGGAGAATAGTGAGATGAGTTAGGAGGGGGCGACGTGGTGGAGTGCTTTAAAGCTAATGCTTTGGAGTTTTTGTTTGATGCGGAAGTGGATGGGCAACCACTGGAGTGTTTTGAGGAGCAGGGTGACATGTCCTGAATGTTTTTGTAGGAAAAAATGATCTGGGCAGCAGAGTGAAGTATGGACTGGAGTGGGGAGAGATAGGAGGCTAGGAGGCCAGCTAGAAGGCTGATGCAGTAATCCATTCTTCTACTACTACTACCACCTGGGCCTGCTGTGCCCAGCACTGCAGCAAATGAGGAACAGGAGCAAGAGGAGGCTAAACTTAACAAAGCTCCATGGCCTAGTGAATAGAGCATGGGCCTAGAGTCAGAGGACCTGGGTTCTAATCCTGCCTCTGCCACCTCCTGCTGTGTGACCTTGGCCAAGTCGCTTACTATCAATCAATCAATCAATCAATCGTATTTATTGAGCGCTTACTATGTGCAGAGCACTGTACTAAGCGCTTGGGAAGTACAAATTGGCATCACATAGAGACAGTCCCTGCCCAACAGTGGGCTCACAGTCTAAAAGGGGGAGACAGAGAACAGAACCAAACATACCAACAAAATAAAATAAGTAGGCTAGAAATGTACAAGTAAAATAAATAAATAAATAGAGTAATAAATATGTACAACCATATATACATATATACAGGTGCTGTGGGGAAGGGAAGGAGGTAAGATGGGGGGATGGAGAGGGGGACGAGGGGGACAGGAAAGAAGGGGCTCAGTCTGGGAAGGCCTCCTGGAGGAGGTGAGCTCTCAGCAGGGCCTTGAAGGGAGGAAGAGAGCTAGCTTGGCGGATGGGCAGAGGGAGGGCATTCCAGGCCTGGGGGATGACGTGGGCCGGGGGTCGATGGCGGAACAGGCGAGAGCGAGGTACAGTGAGGAGATTAGTGGTGGAGGAGCGGAGGGTGCGGGCTGGGCAGTAGAAGGAGAGAAGGGAGGTGAGGTAGGAGGGGGCGAGGTGATGGACAGCCTTGGAGAGCCTTACTACTGCAACCCAGCACACTCATTTCTCTCTGCAAGCTCCTTGTGGGCCGGGAACATATCTACCAACTCTGTTGTACTGCACTCTTCCAACAGTGCTCTGCACAGGGTAATCACTTAAGTAAATACCACTTACTGTTTTGAAAATAATGACTGGAGCTGAACAGGCTTATCTTCTTCCCCTTCTAGGCTGTAAGCTCACTGTGGGCAGGAAACGTGTCTGTTAGGTTGTTATATTGAACTCTCCCAAATGTTTAGTACAGTTCTCTGCACAGAGTAAGCGCTCAAGAAATATGATGGGCCGACTGGGAGACATTTCATTTTAGTCTAGAGTGGCCCCTGATGTTACTCAAAAATGCCCGACAGTGATATTTGGCCCAATCTTTCTAGCCAGCATACAGACCAGTCAGTCAAGGCCACTCGAGGACTCTAGACTACAGCTGCCCCAAAGCCTTTCACAGATCCCCTTACTAACTAGCCCTTTGCCGATGTTAAGGGTGTATGACTATATGTGGGCTGCTTAGAGCACATGTTAAAGTAGAATGGTCCCTGTCTAAAGTTAGTTGTTTTCTGATAGGAATAGGGATCAATAGCTAGTCCCTATCCAGGTAAAATTAGGCCTCGACAATTTTGTTGGACCAAATGCGGGTTTTTTTTTTGTGTATTTCTCCTGTACATTTAGTTTGCCTATCGGTAATTTTTTTAAGTAATAGAAAAGGTGGAATAAAGACACTTACAATAATGATTCATAATCTACCACTTGGTGGCAAGATAATGCTGCTGTTTAAGGCATTTGTACATGCAGCAAATTGTTTGCACCATTCTGAGCCCTCACCTTGATACAAGCCAGCCTGAATGCTATTGAAATATCAAAATAGATATGGAGTTAGGAAATGATATTACTGATGGTGTTTTCTTGAAGGCAAACATGAGTAAGACAAAGGACTAATTATTAAAAGCAATAAGCAAATAAAATAAATCAACTTAACCACAGCCAGTGAGCTCATTGTCTTACTGGCATTCAGGGTGGATGCACTGTTAGGAGGTGGGGAGAAAAATGCCAGGACAAATGAACAGAACAGAACACAAAGTCATAGGGCATGTTCTCATTCTACACAGTTTTCCATAGAAAATGATCAGTGTAACAGAGGACAGTAAAAAGGCAGTCACGTGCCTTTTTGAACTTTTTCTTCATTTCTTTTTTTATGGATTATTTTATGGAGCACCGAAGTAAGTGCTCAGAAAATGCCGTTTTTCGAAAGTGGAAATAAATGACTGGCAAAATAGGATCTGCTTTGGGCAGGAAAGGACCTGGGTAAATGCATCTAGTTGGATGCCTAGTCTAGTGTGGGTGCGCGTGTCTGCCCTTTAGCAATTACATCCAATCTTGCTATCAGGGGACCCATAACCATTTATAGGGAAACAATGCTCTGAAACCAGAATGGGTTGTTTTGGTGTGTTGCTGAGAGAGATTCAGGGGAATAATTGGAAATAGTACTATGATTAAGGAATGATGTGATTTGAGAGATTGTCAAAGGTTTTAATGTCATTCATAACTAGTAAAATCAAATTCTTCTGCACTGTTAATGCTTATTAATGAATTATGGACTTGTCAAGAATTTTGAGCTTTCAAATCTCTCTTCCCAACTCATCTGTATTTCACTCCTAAATGAAGAGTGCATTTGGATCATTTTCCCAAGCATATAAGTGAATTAGTGACCAGCCTACCTGTCTCAGGATGATAGTAATAATAATGATGGTATTTGTTAAGCGTTTACTCTGTGCCGAGATCTGTTCTAAGCGCTGGGGGAGATACAAGGTAATCAGGTTGTCCCACATGGAGCTCACAGTCTTAATCCCCATTTTCCAGATGAGGTAACTGAGGCACAGAGGAGTTAAGTGACTGGCCCAAAGTCACACAGCTGCCAAGTGGCAGAGGTGGGATTAGAACCCACAACCTCTGACTCCCAAGCCCAGGCTCTTTCCACTGAGCCATGCTGCTTCTCTGGTTGACTCATTGCTAAATAATTTGCTTTTGGTATTATTATTATCACTCGTATAGCAAGCATTTATCATGCTTCCTGCACTGTTCTAAGGGCTGTGGAAGGTACAAGGATATCAGGTTGGACACAGTCCCAGCCCAGACTAAGTTGGAGGAAGATCAGGTATTGAATCTCCATTTTACAGATGAGGAAACTGAACCACACAGAAGTTAAATGACTTTCCCCAGGTCACAGAGTAGGCAACTGGCAGACCTGCAGGTCTTCTGATGCCCAGGCTTTTTCCATTAGGCCTCTCTGCTCCTCTACTATGTCTGTGTTAGTCCTCTTACCCCCAAGGTCTTGAAAGGTGATTGTAAGCATTTCCCTCATTTTGAAGCTATTCTCCAAAGCGGTTTCTGCATAAACCTGTTTTTTGGTCTAAGCTTCCTGGCTAGCAGCTTCCAAGAAAGGAAAGATTAAGGGCTTTTCTTTTTTTTATTTTGACAGGAGATCAATTTCTCCTACTCTTTCTGTCCTTTAGTCCTTTTCCACCAGAACTCAGACATCAAAGCCTGCCCAGAGGGGGACACACTTCTGGAAAAGTGCAGGGGCCCTGTGGTGTTAGTGCTGACTGCAACTACTTGATGAGCTTTGCAAATCTGGTGCCATGTTTTTTAATGGCTATGGCCAGGGGCTGCCAATTTTTAAACTTTTTTCCCCCCCACAGTTCCACAGCCTCTTAACTTCCACCAGAGCAGTTGAAGGGAATCTCTTAGGTCCCCAAAAAACTTCCACACAGTTGTTATTGACTCTGGCAAAGGGACATTAATGTCACCAGGCAGAAGCTCCTGGCTGTGAAAGTCGCACAGAAAGCCCTGCTATTGGCTGTGGAGAAATGCTTCTTGGGGAGCTTTGAAGACTCTTCTTTCATAGCTGTGGTGCTTTGTTTTATACTCTTGGGGTAGAACTGAGTATAACATGAATAATGTGAACAGTAAATTGCCCTAGAAAAACATGTAGGCAGAGCCGTATAAAATAGCAAGAGGAAATGGATGACCAGCAGGGCTGGGTTCAGACATTTGACCTCCCTGAGGTGGGGAAAAGTTTGCCACCATTTCCATTTCATATGAAATCATTATGGTTTCCCAGACACACAGGCTAGACCCTGGAATGGCCTGATGATTGATTGATTGACCATCAGAGCTTGACCCTGGGGTGGCCTGACTGGGCCAGTGCCAACCTCTGATCTCCAACCTCCCTGGAAGTCTCTCCCCATGTATTCTTCCCATGTCTGGGGAATTGCAATGTGTTTCCATTTCTCTGTTCGAGACAGATCACGGCATCTTCAATATGGGAAAAGTTACAGCAAAGGTCCCTTTCTGTTCAAAATTGCTATGCTGTCATAACAAAATTGAATATGTTCTAAGTCAATGATGATATGCCTGAACCATTTCAAAAGGGCAAACAAGGTTTAATTTTAAGGCGTATACATCACAAGAAGTGATTCAAAAACCAAAGTAAAAACTCCCTGTAATAATAAAGTCTTTTCGGATGCTCATATATTTGACCTTCAGAATAGCAATGATGTTACTTGTTCAATGGATTTTTTTCATTTAATATACATTGTCGCTTGTCCTTACAGATTTTATAAGAATGACCGCAGTTTGTCCTTTTTTTTTTTCCTTTTCTGAGAAAATAGTCTCTTGGGGAGATATGGTCTTTTCCCCTGCAGTTGATAGTGGGCTTCCTTTGGTCACTTAATTGTAATCTCAACTGCACAAACCAATATTAGTGCCCTATGAAGAGGAAGAAGTGCCATGTCTTTTTAATAATAATAATAATGGCATGTATTAAGCACTTACTATGTGCAAAGCACTGTTCTAAGTGCTGGGCAGATTGGTATATTCATTTGACAAAGTCCTTATTTAGAAAAAAACTCAATTTTCATGATATTTGTCACCATCATCTGAAACAATGTTGTAAAGTGGAGTGATTGGGAGATTTGGACATTTGCCCCCTATTTCCATCTTTCTCAGAAACAGCTGAGGTGTCATACAGTCTCAGAGGGAAATGATCATTATGTGCAACCTTTAGTGAGCTTCTGTGTGGGGCTTTTGTTCTAATGGTATTTGTTAAGCCCTTACTATGTGCCAGGCACTGTATTAAGCACTGAACTGCTGCATTAGGCTTTTGGGAGCATGCATTATAAGCAGGAAAATACAGTCCTTTCCCTCTGTGCTTGACAGTATAATAGAGATTACATTATGCCACAAATTTTATTGACCTAAGTCCCTTCTCTCTGGAGGTCCTTGCTGACCTCCCTGTCTCCTGTCTCTCCCCACTCCAGTCCATACTTCACTCGGATGCACGGATCATTTTGCTACAAAAACATCTGGTCCATGACTCCCCACTCCTCAAGAGCCTCCGATGGTTGTGCTTCCACCTCCACATCCACCAGAAACTGCTAACCTTTGGCTTTTTAAAGCGCTCAATCTCCCTGTCCGCACACTTCACTCCACTAGTGCCAACTTGCTCACTGTGCCTGATCTCAACTATTTCGCTGCCGACCCCCTTTCCCACATCTTCCCTCTAGCCTAGAACTCCCCCACCATCCCCATATACACCGGGACACCACTCTCCCCACCTTCAAAGCCTTATTAAGGTTGTGCCTCCTCTAAGAGGCCTTCCCTGATTAAACCCTCTCCTCCCCTGCTCCTTCTCCCTTCTGCCTCATCTATGCACTTGGATTTATAACCTTTGGGCACTTGAAATTTGTCCCACCTCAACCCCACAGCACTGATGTACATATCTTTAAATCATATATTATAAATTATTTATATTAATGTCTGTCTCCTCTCCAGGGGCCGTGAGTGGTTCTACCTACTCTTTACTGTACTTTCCCAACTATACAGTGCTCTGCACAGAGTATCGCTTAATCAATACTATTAATAATGATTAGGAGGAGCCAGATTCAAGATGGAATCCTTTGTTCTCCAAATTGAAGTTTTCTCCTTTTAGATTGTAAGTTCCTTGAGGACAGAGGTCTTGTCTATCAACTCTATTTGAATGAACTCTCTGAAGCACTCTGAAGAGTGCTCTATGCACAGTAAGTGCTCAATAAATGCAGTTGATTGACAGATTGTAAATATTTTGGGTGCTGGAATGCAGGTGAGTGGTAGTGTGGCCATGTTTGAAGGCAGACCGTTTTTTTAATAAAGTAGGATTTCAGACTTCCTAATTTTATTGTAATCCTTAAGAATTTAGACTCTTCATTTTTGGAACACTGCCAATTTTGTGGACAGATCCTGAAATCGTCATCTGCATAAATAGTTTGATTTGGAAAATATGTTCTTCATGTGCAACCTAGCATTAGAACATCAAGGAATATGGGAAGTGCCATCGTATTCTCAATTAACCAGAAGCAACGCTGTAACCTAATACCCTCATTAAAATGCCTCAGAGTAGAATAAACGTAAGAGGATATGAATAGGTCAAGAATTGTACTAAGACTTGCAATTTAAAAATTCTTAGTCCTCTGATTGAGGTTTTAGCATTTGCTATCCAGGACATTCGGAAATAGCAGGTTAAGGGCAGAGGATCAAGATGTTGATTTGAATGAATGTAGTCTTTGCTTTAAGGGGAAGCAGCCACATCAAGCAATTCTAGTATCTTCTGAGATCTCAGTGCAACCTAGGGCAATTTCAGTTCATGCTGATATTCCACTGAAATAAAATTCTTACAAAATTCTTGTTATAAAATCATTTTTTTTGACTAATAGTACTAAGAAATCCGATGCTTAAATGTTGCTTACTTAAACCACAAAAGTACCCACAGAGTAGAAGCAGCGTGGCTCAGTGGAAAGAGCCCGGGCTTTGGAGTCAGAGGTCATGGGTTCAAATCCCGGCTCCGCCAACTGTCAGCTGTGTGACTTCGGGCAAGTCACTTAACTTCTCTGTGCCTCAGTTACCTCATCTGTAAAATGGGGGTTAAAACTGTGAGCCCCCCATGGGACAACCTGATCACCTTGTAACCTCCCCAGCAGTTAGAACAGTGCTTTGCACATAGTAAGCGCTTAACAAATACATTATTATCATTATTATTATTATTCTTATTATTATTACCCCAGAGGAAGGAGTTTGAGGCTGGGAGTCAGGACACCCAGATTCTAGTCCTACCTCTACCACTGGCCTTCTGTGTGACCTTGGACAAGTCATTTAACCTATCTGGACCTCAGTTTTCTCAGAAGGGTTAAAAGACATGCCCCTTTTGTGCCCTGTGTGGGTGAGGGATTATGTTCAATATGATTATCTTGAACACAGCCTAGTTCCTTAGCACAGTTTTTTTTTCCCGTATTAGCCAAATAACGGAGAAAAGGATGTAAGGGAGATGGGAGAGAATTGAAACTGTGATGGGAACGATGAGATCTACATTGAGGTTGAGAGAAGCCAAAGAAGTGTAACAACTGCAGCTTATTCCATCTCTAACAATGACTTCCAGGACACTGGAATATTTTTGCTAGAGCCCTGCACAAAAGGCTTGAGCCAGCTGAGTCAAAGACACAGATTCCTGGCCGTAACAATCTTACAATGTATAGCAGCAGGATGGTCTAATGGTTAGAGTATGGGCCTGGGAGTTGGGGGCCAGAGTTCTAATCCTGGTGCTGTCATATGCCTGCTGTGTGACCTTGGGCAAATTATTTAGCTTTTCAGTGCCTCAGTTTCCACAGATGTAAAATGAGGATCCAGTACCTGTTCTCCCCCCTACTTTGCCTGTCCGCCCCATGTGGGACAGTGACTGTGTGGCCTGATTATCTTGTATCTGTCACAGCCCTTAGTACACTGGCTGTCACCAAGTAGAAGCTTAACAAATACAGTTATTATTATTGCTTTGGAAATAAAACAAACTACTGTTTTAGTGTAGGCATTGCATTCGCTCATGATAGCATTCACAGCTTGTTGTGGGTGGGGAATGTGTCTTATATTGTACTCTCCCAAGCACTTAGTGCTCTGCACACAGTAAGCACTCAATAAATACGATTGACTGACCTTAACCAACCCAACCATTCCTGTAGCACAACCACTTTTTCTAGAATCACATTTCGTTCTGCCCAGATGTGTACATTTTCAGAAGAATATTGCCTGTTTTCCTAACAAAGTTCTATCAAAGACACATGGTGAAAATGTCTTATGGTAGAACCGTGCCAGTACGAATCGGGACTGATTGCATTTTGTTTGGTCCTCTTGCATTGACTGGCAAATAAAGACTTGACTCTCACCTCCGAGACAAAAATAAGGTTTGTTTTTTTCTAGTAAGACAGAACCTAATAGGTGAGTTTCACTACTTTGGAAGATCTGCTAATTTTTTTTAATAGTATATATATATAATCAATCAATCAATTGTATTTATTGAGCACTTACTGTGTGCAGAGCACTGTACTAAGCACTTGGGAAGTACAAGTTGGCAACATATAGAGACAGTCCCTACCCAACAGTGGGTTCACAGTCTAAAAGTGGGCTCACAGTCTAAAAGTCTATAAGCACGTATATATGTATATATGTATATAAGCATATATACATATATTCATTGGGTTTTATTTTTCATCAAAATGAAAGTATTTGCAGAGGAAATTGATATTGCAGAATAATAAAGATTAAGGCAGCTGAAAAATTTAAGGTCACTACTCCATTTGGAAGTAATCAGCTTTGTGGGCAAATCAAGTTCAAGAAATGCAATTATAGAACTAAACCAATCTCCCTAAATACTCCTGTACAGCTCCTTCAGTATATTCAGAGGTGTTTTTAGAGATCGTTCATTCTACCTGTGGTATGATTTTCTAGAATAGAACTTACATCATATTTATTCATAAGTGCTTATTGTTCCTTAACTTTATCATTGAATGAATTTGCCAACTATGGCCTCTCCATTAGAAAATAATGTTAGAATTGATCGTATGTGTTTGTTATGGTCCAGACCTAGGAATGTAATGCATCAGAATACTGGATTGTTTCATACATGAATGCCCAAATCTTTCATTCTTCTTTGGGCACCAATTCTAAAGGTCAAAGCCATCCCCTCGACTGTTTCTTCCGTTTAACTCACAAGGATTATTAGTTCTTCCTTGTATAAATTGGTAGGCTTATAAAGTCATTCTAGTCCTTTTTAGGGTTGGATCATTTCCGCAGCCACGATGAAGAGCCCAGAGTGCTCAAACTTGAGCCATTTATTCGATCAGTCAATTCAGATTTTTGGACTGGGCTGGTGGGAATCAGTTATATCTTACCTTTCAAACTGCTTTGCTGGGCTGATACTGACATTCAGTCGGTCGTGCAGAGCACTGTACTAAGCACTTGGGAGAGTAAAACACAACTGGCACATTAGGCGCTTACAGGGCAAATGTTAAATGCTTTTTTTCTCTCCCCCTAATAATCTGGCTAGAAGAAGTAGGTGTGGCTATGGGAGGTGGAGATGGCACTGGCTAACAGAGCAAATTCAAATTGTGTGAGCCATCTTTACAGATTCAGTAGGATGAGGCTGTGTGCACGGGTGATACATATCAAAATTTTTTTTAAAAATTGGCATTACACCCACATTTCTCAGCGAAGAGAATCATATTCTCCCTGTGCCTATCATCTCAACTGATTTTCATATTTCAGTCCGTGATCAATAAATATTAGTAAGATAAATCAATAAAACTATCCCACTGGTTTATATTTATAGCTTAATCTTGTTTGGGGATTCGTTTATTTCTTAGCTACATATTTAATCACAATATAGGACTCCATTCATTCCACTTGATTATATTCAACATACTTCCAACCGACTTGGGAGGAATAAATAATGTTTTGCGGTGTCACTTTATGTGCATTAATGTTATTTATCATTTTATTTTTTAAAATTGTTTCTCCAACCATTTGCATTCCAATGGCCAGAATCAGTGTTATCAGATCTAAAGACGGAAAAGGAGAATGGCTGGGGGGGGGGGGGGGGGGGCTATGTGATTTATGGATAAACTGAGTCCGGGACATAGCCGAGAGGACCACATGCTCCATGTAGCTTAGATTGCGGGTCTCTTGTGTCACCCACAGCAAATTAAAATGGTTTTCCACTTCAGGTCCTTTGAATTTTCAGCACAGCTGGCTGCTATATGTAGGGTTTTACATTTTGGGAGAGATTTTGTATCTTGCACTGAGTTAGACATTTGAGAAAGGGACTGTGTCTGACTGAATTATAGCTATCATGAGGCTTAGCACAGTGCTAGACACGTAGTGAGAGCTTGTCGTGTCTTATGCTTTTGAGTCATGGTCATATCGCTTCCAGAGTGCCCCACCTCCATCTGCAATCGTTCTGGTAGCGTATCCCCAGAGTTTTCTTGGTGAACATATGGAAGCGATTTACCATTGGCAGTAAACTTGAGTCTCCACCCTCGAATCTCTGCCATGCCGCTGCTGCCCAGCACAGGTGAGTTTTGACCTGTAGCAGATTGCCAGCCACTCTCTAGCCACTGCCCAAGCCAGGAATGGAATGGCTATGCATCTACTTGACTCTTCCTCCCCTAGTTGAGACTGGTAGAGTACTGGAAACTCTCCAAGTGTGACCCTGAGAGCGGATGTAAGAGCTTAGCAAATCCTAAAATTATTATTATTAAAAAAATCATACAATGTGGAGAGGTTCAGCATCAGTTCTAAGAAGGGTGAGAACTGAAGAAACTTAAACCATTCGATTGTGAGGCAGAATCCCTAGGTTGAAAACTCCACTAGATTATAAACTCCTTGGGACAGGGATTGGATCTACCAATCCTATTGAATTGCACTATCCCAAGTGTTTAGTAGAGTGCTCGGCACCCAGCAAGCATTCCATACCATTGATTGATTATATGTGTGGCTGTCCCATCCAAAGCTAGATGTTTTCTCACCTTAGGTTTTGGTACCAAGCTATGAAGCAGCGTGGCTCAATGGAAAAAGCACAGGCTTGGAAGTCAGAGAACGTGGTTCTAATCCCAGCTCCACCACCTGTCTGCTGTGTAAGCGCTCAATAAATACAATTGATTGTGTGACCTTGGACAAACCACATAACTTCTTTGTGCCTCTTATGTAAAATAGGGATTAAGACGGTGAGCCTCATTTGGGACAACCTGATTACCTCGTATCTACCCCAGCACTTAGAACAGTGCTCAGCACATAGTAAGCGTTTAGGGACCTCAGATATTCCAGCCTAGAAAAGTGTTTAGGGTTCTGGGCCATTTGTTTGCTGGGCTACCTCTCCTCTTTACAAATTCTGGTCCAAAGGAAGCAGAGATCTACAGTATGACTAACTAAAATGTAACTCTGGTACAACTAGTAATAATAATTATGGTACTTGTTTTGCACTTACTATGTGCCAAGCACTATTCTGAGCACTCGGGATACAAATTAATCAGGTTGGACACTGTCCCTGTCTCATATGGGGTTCCAATTTTTAATCCTCATTTTTAAGAATTATTAGTGGATAGAACACAGGCTTGGGAGTCAGAGGTCATGGGTTCTAATTCCGGCTTCGCCATTTGTCTGCTGTGTGTTTTTGGGCAAGTCATTTAACTTCTCTGTGCCTCAGTTACCTCATCTGGAAAATGGTGATTAAGTCTGTGAGCCCCATGTGGGACAACCTAATCACCTTATATCACCCCCAGCGCTTAGAACAGTGCTTTGCACATAGTAAGCACTTAACAAATACCATTATTATGAAGTAACTGAGGCACAGAAAAGTAAAATGATTTGCCCAAGCTCACACAGCAGACATGTAGAAGCAGCGTTGCTCAGTGGAAAGAGCACGGGCTTTTGAGTCAGAGGTCATGGGGTCAAATCCCAACTCCGCCGATTGTCAGCTGTGTGACTTTGGGCAAGTCACTTAACTTCTCTGTGCCTGTTACCTCATCTGTAAAATGGGGATTAAAACTGTGAGCCCCCCGTGGGACAACCTGATCACCTTGTACCATCCCCAGTGCTTAGAACAGTGCTTTGCACATAGTAAGCGCTTAATAAATGCCATGATTATTATTATTATTATTATTATGTCTTCTAGACTGTGAGCCCGCTGTTGGGTAGGGACCGTCTCTATATGTTGCCAACTTGTACTTCCCAAGCACTTAGTACAGTGCTCTGCACACAATAAGCGCTCAATAAATACAATTGAATGAATGAATTTTGTAGCAGCGCCAGGATTAGAAACCAGGTCCTTCCGGCTCCCAGGCCCGTGTTCTATCCACTAATAATTCTTAAGTCACTTGTCTTCCCCATTATGATTTTGATCACTAACTGCCAACACTTGACATTGTCCCAGAGAAGATGGAGTCTGTTTGAGCCTTTATGGAAAAAAAAAATCTAAGATTGGTGGGTGGGGAGATGAAAAATTTAATGCTTTGGGTGTTTGTATTAAATCTCATCCCTTGAGGAGGAACAAAATGTTAAGGGCACTTTAAGTTGTCAAATGCTTCACGTTTAACCTCAAAGTTGCAATTTGTGGGTTTTGCTTCCAACTGCTTTATTTGGAGCCCTTGGCACTCCAGAAAAAGAGAAGATGCCTAAGTAGTCAACTCTGAGCTCAAGTTTACAGGTTCTGTATAGAGAGAGGCTCCACATTCTACTTGTCAGTGTCTTCACTTTCTGGATTCTCCTGTCCATGACCATTTCTCATCCCCTTCTCCCAACACCCCAGATTGCCCTCTCTCTGGAAGGACCCCCCACTCCCTTGGCTAATTCCTGGAGTTCTAGGGCAAGAATATGGATGGTTATTCCTCATCTCACCACCAATTTGTATCTTCCCAGAAAGATCTGGTGAGAAGGGTTTTGTTCTTATCCTGGTCCCAGCCAGGCAGTGGACAGCAGTGTCACAACTCACATCTCCAACCCCCTCCCCTGCTTCCCTCTCTTCCCTGGACAGAACTGTTTCCACTTTGCTTCATTTTCATTTCAGCCAACTTCCCGCTGGGGCCAGGCTCTTAACAAGTAGCAAAATCAATATTTAGTTGAAGAAAAATCCCAAATCAAAAGGGGTTATGCCTCCCTTTAATGCTTTAAGAAGAAAGGAAGGCTACCGAAGATTTTAAGGAGGTTTGTAAGAATCTCCTACTTTTCATAACGGTTGATGTCCGGTATGCAAGAGGAGTTGAGAGAACTGACATCAAGTGATCAAACTGGTTTTGGTTTGAAGTAATAACAGCTGGTGGTTTGGCTTGTTTAAAGTCTGTCATGTATGGATGTTTGCTGATACAGTGGGATAAGGCTTCATGTCCAGGTATAGCTTCGTTTTACATTCTCATTAGTATGCAAAAGTATTAGATGCCATAGTAAAGATGAGGTCGATTAAAGGTGTAACTCACATCACTTTGCCCTAATGTTTTTCTGTATTATTGAGGAGGTTTCTGTGCATTGCTGACCACATATCAACTCCTGTTACGTTCTAGCTCTTTAGAGGTTTCTTGGGGGACAAGGGCCGGTGCATGCTACCTTAAAGTTATTTTGAACAGAGATTTTTCATTTTTCTTCTTAAAAAGCATCAGATCTCAGTTCCTGCCATTTCTACAGCTATTGATTAGCTTAGTGCCTTCCAACAACTAAAATCAATTAGAAGTCAAAGGGAATGTTGAATGTTTTGCTTTTTTTGAGGGGGGGGGCGGTTGTCCCTCATTCCACAGATTGTGCACTGATGGGACTTCCTCCCAGAGAGGGAGAAATCAATTTCAGAGTTTGTGTGCTTCTTGTAAAGTTACACAAACTTTCATCAGTTAATTGATTTCTCATTTATTCTGAGCAAGGGTGAAGTCTTCCAGCAGCATGGACTAGTAGAAAGAGCACAGACCTAGGAATCACCCAATCTGGGTTCTAATCTTGTCTCTGCCACTTGCCTGGTGTGTGATCTTGGACAAGTCACTTAACTTTCCTGGGCCTCAGTTTCTTCATCTGCAGAATCGGGTGTCAGCATGTGTTCTCCCCACTTCTTAGCCCGAGAGACCTGTGTGGGACAGCAATGGTGTCCGACCTGATTACCTTGTATCAATCCCAGTATTTAGAACAGTACTTGACACATACTAAGTGTTTAACAAACACCAGTTATTATTTTTACAATGCTCTGTGTCAGTGAGGACCTTACGGTCAAGAGGGGGAGACAGACATTAAAAGAAATTATGGATATGTACATATGTGTTGTAGGGCTGAAGGTGGGGTCAATATCAAGTGCTTAAAGGGTACAAATCTAAGTGCAAGGGTGGCCCAGAAGTGAGAGGGAGGAATGGAAAGAAGGGTTTACTCAGGGAAGGTCTCTTGGAGGAGATGTGAATTTAATAAGGTTTGGAGAGTGGGGAGAGTTGTGGTCTGTCGGATGTAAAGTTGAAGGGAGTTCCAGACCAGAGGCAGGATTGCATGCGAGGGGTTGGTGGTGAGATAGATGAGATTGAGTTTCAGCGATTAGGTTGGCATTAGGGGAGCAAAATGAGGGGCCTAGGTTGTACTAAGGAATCGGTAAGGTAAGAGGGGACAAGTTAATTTGAGTTCTTTCAAGCTGATGGTAAGAAATGTGTTTGATTCAGAGGTGGGAGGGCAAGTAAAAATGGCTTTATTTTACCCCCTTCCAAATTGAAAGTCTGTAATGTCAAAGTGGTATCCAGCTTTCTCAGTAGTATGGCCAGCAATGACATGCCAAAAGTTGGACCCTGAGATGCGTGATGTCACATATGCTACCCTAGTGCAGCATCACATGGTGATGCCACGTGGTCACTGTGCTTGTGGAAGTCCACACGTTTTGTCCAGAACCTGGAACGTTTCCCAGGGATACTCTGACTACCTCCCACATAGCACTCCAGAGCCTTTGCATTCCCCTCCCAGGTCTGGGTGAAATTGGACACCACATCCAAGCCATGTCCCTATCCTTATACTCTGACATTTCCCCTATTTGTCACTTATTTTAACCTGTCTACCCCACAATATTGTAAGGGCAGGGATCATGTCTACTGATTACATCATATTGAACTCTCCCAAGCGCCGATTCAGTGGACGCTCTGAAGTCCATTCTTTTCATTTTCAGCCTCCCTCACCTCCAGTGGCCAAGAGCTAGGTTCTTCCCACCGAGCCTAGCTGCTTCTCTATCAAGGAGGTCCAAGAGCGCGGGCTTTGGAGTCAGAGGTCACGGGTTCAAATCCCGGCTCCGACAATTGTCAGCTGTGTGACTTTGGGCAAGTCACTTCTCTGGTCCTCAGTTCCCTCATCTGTAAAATGGGGATTAAGACTGTGAGCCCCCCGTGGGACAACTGGATCACTTTGTACCTTCCCCAGCGCTTAGAACGGTGCTTTGCACATAGTAAGTGCTTAATAAATGCCATTATTATTATTATCACAGTACTGTGCACACAGTATGCACTCAATAAATACCATTGATTGATTGGAACTTGGCCACTGGAGGTGAGGGAGGCTGAAAATGAAAAGAATGGACTTCAGAGCGTCCATTGAATTGGCACCAGCCAGGTTCCATTTGGGCTGAAATTGACCATTTTAAACTGGACAGTTGGCCACCCTTCGGGGTCTTTTAGTTGTGAGATCTGGATTTACCACCCAAGCCAGTACAGTGCTTTGCGCACAATAATAGCTCAATAAATGCAATTCAACGAATGAATGCACATACGCAGCAATTCACAAGTAAGCTTTTTTGGTATTTTCTTTCCCCCCTGCATCTCTGGGTCCCTCAGCCCTTATCTCCTCTGTCACAGTCTGGGAAGGGAGTGAGAGGCTTATTATGCTTTGGGGATTAGTTCCAAACTGTACCTGTAAACATAAAAGATAATAAAGCAATAGTTTTCATCTGAATTTTTCCCCAGTGCCATATTCATGTGTATGAAGTAGTTATATATTTTGTAAGTGCTCCTTACCAAATGAACCCATCATTTAATTTAAGATAATAGAAAAGTGGAATTTTGTCTGTCTGTTGCTATAACATTTTTGCCAGTGGAGAATTAGCAGCATGATAGAAACTGGGTAGGGGGCTGGGATTGAGAACTGGATGCTAAACCTCTGAAGTATTTCACAGTTTATGGTCATTAACACTGGAAAAACAGGATGGAGATAGAGGCTGAGTCACACAACTGTTGTTTACATCATCACGCATTCCTTTTAACTGTTCCAGCCAGTATTAAAATGACATTATATGGTGGCAGAGAGAACCACCAGAAGAACAATAACCAAACAACAGAAAACACATCTAAAGGAAGAGTAAGTGAGGGAAGTCATGCTAGAAGGTGACCATGGTAGGGCTGCCTAAAAGTTATTGAGGGAAGGCAATTAGGAAATGTGTGTTTCAAACAGGATTGCAAGCCATAATTGATGTCTTAATTGATTGCAGCGTCAGTTCTGATGGGCAAAAAAGTTATGGAATTACTTTCCTGTAGTCCTTTTGGGAATTTTTCAAGCTATGATGATGGTATTACTTCTTGAAAATGGAGAGAGAACAATTCTCCTGTTTTTGATCCTTGCCCTTTGCACTGCAAGTGTGTGCCCAGCCAAAGGAAGACTAAGAGGGCATGTTGAGGGCATCTGAATCCTTTGCCTGACTGCTCTCGATTCCAGGCTACAGTATGGAGGACTCCTGAATGAAACAAGAGAATAGAAATGTGTTTGTTGGAAAGCTCCATCCGTCCCAGTGAATTTTTAGGACGATGATTCTTGACAAAAATAAACCAGTGATTACACCGTTAAACTCACCCATCCCCAACCACAAAGATCTGGCAAAGCAGGCTTTTTCACTCACGTTTCTGGCTAAAATGTCCCCAGGGAATTAGGGAATGTTCATCTAGAAACAGTAGCCTTTTGGACTCCAGGATGTCCATGCGAACGGGTGCTGGTCCATGTGAGTACTACAGCATGTTTTTCCTTAAAACAACTTTTGGAAGACCCCTAGTTTATAGGAGTTCTCAGTACCCTTGGGTCAATTTCCAGCCGAGTCATATAGAGTCGTAGCTATTCAGTAAAGACAAGCAGGGGAAAATGGGTAATGCCAAATGTCGTCTTTTTCAAGAACAGGCAATCCTGTTCGAAGACTCAGGAAATAATTCATTAGGGGGGAGAGAGAGAATCCAAGTCAAATGAGGGTGCAAAGAATAATCATTGGCATTTAAGTGCTCAATATGTGCTATGTGCAGTCAGTGTACTAAGCACTGGGGTTGATACAAGCAAATCGGGTTGGACCTAGTTCCTGTCCCTCATGGGCCTCACATTCTTAATCCCCGTTTTATAGATGAGGAAACTGAGGACCAGAGAAATGGAGTGACTTGCCCAAGGTTACACAGCAGACAAGTGGTGGAGCTGGGATTAGAACCCAGGTCCTTCTGACTCCCAGGGCCGGGCTCTATCCACTAGGCCGTGCTACTCCTCGCCATCGTGACATAATGATGGGCATCCATTGTGGATCCCCAAATGAGGAGAGATGGATGAGGACCACTTGGGTCCCTGCTCCAAAGTGGCTTCAAGTGGATGTGGGAGACGATTCTCTGGACATCTACTGGAAAAAGGGGGTCAGTTCCTGGTAAGCATTCAATAAACATTACTGATGTTGATGAGTTGTTAGAGAAAATCCAGAGAAGAGTAACACATACTACTGTGAACCCGCTGTTGGGTAGGGACCATCTCTATATGTTGCCAACTTGTACTTCCCAAGAGCTTAGTACAGTGCTCTGCACACAGTAAGCACTCAGTAAATATGATTGAATGAATGAATGAAGGGCTTGAAAGTGGGTTATTTGAGGAAAGGTTAAAGAAATTGAAGTGACTTAGAGAACGTGAGGGCAAGGACTGATTTTTAATAGCAGGAAGTGACTTTTATTATAAGGGTGTTGACTGATTTTTCTCCATTTTCAGAGCCAGAGCAAACGTTATTGAATTGCAGCAAGAGCGAGTTCAGTTGAACATAGAAAGAATGTCTTTATTTTCCGGCTGATGAAACCGGTTACGGGAGGAAGTTGTGGAGACTCTGTCCCTGGAGGTTTTAAGGAAATAAATAGACAACATTGGTCGTGGATAGTTTGGTCATCCTTCTGCCAGAGGATTGGACCAGATGGCCTTTCAGAGTCTCTTAACTGAATGATTCTGTGATTCATACTGGATAATATAATAGCGTGTAACATTTTATCACTATTAAGGGTTACTTAGAAACTATGACCATTTCTCCTATCCTTGCAACCTGGTAGTTTTTCATTATAAGAAGCAAAGTTTTTGTGTAACTCAGTTTCACGATAGGTAGAAAGTGGAATTTATTTTGCCATGCATTTGTTTGTGTGTGTGTGTGTTTGGTGGTTTAATAACAGTTTGAGATTGCGCTAGACCTGACAATCAAATTCCCCACACCCTCAGCCCCACAGCACTTATGTACATATCCATAATTTATTTTAATGCCTGATCATAAATCCTTTCTCAGTCCTCCACCTCTTCTCCGCCTTTCATCATGGCCCATTAAATGTTTTATGTTACTCAAACCTTTCCTCCCCATGGCTCCAGAGATCTATGTTTTCTTTTGCAATTTGGTTTCAATTATTATCCATACTCTTCCTTGATATTTCGTGGTTGTCCTTTGATTTTGAAGAAGGCCTGACTGAGTGAAGTTTACTTTTGTGGGCATTGGAGGGCTACAGAGTCCAGTATGGGACCAACAGCCTTGTTCACACAAAAGGATTGTCCATTATTTGCCTGTACTTTGGAAGGATACTAAACAACATGCCTCCTGCCCTCAAGAAGCTTACAATCTAATTTGTAGCACCTGCTACTCCTTTGGTTTTTTTCTTCTCTCCTAATCTTTTTAAAACTTCTGATCAAGAAAAAGTTCTCTTCCTTTAATCATAAGAGTCCATGTTGGTCTCAGCCAATCAATCAATCAATCGATGGTATTCATTGAGCGCTTACGGTGTGCAGAGCAAGTCTCTGTTACTGTCTTCAACTGTGATAGGCCATTTTGATGGAAGATGTGCCTTCCTTCTTCCTTAAGACAACTCCTCCATATCCTGAGCGTCATCTGCTCATCTCAAACCCCTGCAGAGCAGCTGTTTGAATATCCTGCTGACATTCATTTCCACGAACACTCTACCTGGTTGCTCATTTATACAGTTCAAAAAGTGACCTCCCTAGTGGCATGGAAGAATTAATACTTATCCCAAGGAATGTACCATACTAACAAGGGGTAAACCTAGGAACTGGGAGACTTGGATCCAAAAACGTGGTGAAAATGATCCAATCTAACCTCCCAGATGTGCATACCTCTTTTTTACAGAAGCTTTGATTAGTTAACAAAGAAATCTTCTTGGCCTCTGACAACCTGAGTAATAGTTGGTGTTGTAAAGCCTGTAGAGCTTGGAAGAATGGGACTCAGAACACCAGCGGAGACTGTCAACCTTTTCATTTTCAGTGCTCATTTTTCATCGTTTTTGAGTCGTGACTGAGCCTCATTGTGGAGCAACAGCCTGTGTCAGAGCACCAGGCGATGACACTTGGCTGATATGCAGAACGCATAAAAATAAAATGTTACGGTTCTGTTGGTAGTGTGCTATGTAGTGAAATTCAATTCCTATCTGTGGAACCTGTTGTTTCTGAACAATGCTAAATGTAGCCGATACACAGTCCTGGGCAGCTCATCATTGAAGGCTCACACCCAGTAATATATTTTTTCTCTCTCTCTCTGTGTCGCTCTCTCTCTCTCTCTCCCCCCGACCCCACATGCACACACACACCGCTCCCCCCCCACCACCTAAATTCCTGTGTACTAAAAACTACTGTTCCAGAGAGCCTAGAGTGGCACCCTCCTGGCCTCCAACAAGGCAATACACCTCTGAAAAGACTCCGTCTTACTGCCAGGGTATAATCGATGCACTCTGAGGATGAGGTTGAATTCAGTACTGAATGCGAAAGTAGCACAAGGTTGGACCCAGATACCACAGTTATGTAATATTAAGCATCCAATTGGAGCTAGAGAGGGTGTTGAGGGGAAGAAGGAGAGATAACATCATCCATCGGGAGACAGTTAAGTTGATTTTTGGACCGGAAAACTCTGTCAGCAGAAAACAACTCCATCCAAGAGGGAAACAAAGCTGAGAGACTGGAAACAATCTGCTCAAGACACTGCTCAAACAGTCAGTAGTGTTATCCTCAAATCCCAATGTGTCTAAATAATCGCACTCATACCCACAAACACACAGACCTGCAAAAAAGAATCTTTCTGGGATCTGAAATATTTAGTGTCAAATCCAGTGAAAGCCCACAAAGAAAGCAAATAACTGGAAGGGAACCCAGGGGTGCTTAAGTCTTATTTCTGGCCGTCGACTCCCGGCCCACGTCCTCTCCCTGGCCTGGAATGCCCTCCTTCCGCACATCCACCAAGCTAGCTCTCTTCCTCCCTTTAAAGCCCTACTGAGAGCTCACCTCCTCCAGGAGGCCTTCCCACATTGAGCCCCCTCCTTCCTCTCCCCCTCCTCATCCCCCTGCCTTACCTCCTTCCCCTCCCCGCAGCACCTGTATATATGTATATGTTTGTACATATTTATTGCTCCATTTTACTTGTACATACTCATTCTATTTATTTTATTTTGTTAATATGTTTTGTTTTGTTGTCTGTCTCCCCCTTCTAGACTGTGAGCCTGCTGTTGGGTAGGGACCGTCTCTATATGTTGCCGACTTGTACTTCCCAAGCGCTTAGTACAGTGCTCTGCACACAGTAAGCGCTCAATAAATACGATTGAATGAATGAATGGCTGAAAGAAGAAGAAGCAGGGAAGTGCCAGACAGCGATCTAGCAGGAATCTCTGATCTAACATTCCAGGGCAGTTTAAAAGCAGCCCATATAGCTCTCTGATCCCAGAGAGGCAAGTGAGGCAGCCTGGAACCCTTCCTAATTCTTGGAAGGCTCTTCTTGAGTCCACACTAAGGGCACAAACTAATATCTCATCCAATTTCCCACTGATCTGAAAAAAATTTGGATACCTGGAAATGCAGACTATGAATGGGTAGAGAGATGAGTGTGTGCACAGGCAAGCATTGTAGTACAAGTTTTCTTAAGAATAATAATTGTGGTATTTAAAAGCTTACTATGGGCCGGGCACTGTACTAAGAACAGGGGTGGATATCCGATAATCTACCTTTCTCAAATGGGGCTCATGGTTTTAATCCCCATTTTACAGATGAGGAAACTGAGGCACAGAGAAATGAAGCGACTTGCTCAAGGTCAAACAGCAGACAAGTGGCAGAAGTAGGATTAAAACACAGGTCTAAGGAACACACTCCCCCTTCTAGGCTGTGAGCCCGTTGTTGGGTAGGGACCGTCTCTATATGTTGCTGATTTGTACTTCCCAAGCACTTAGTACAGTGCTCTGCACACAGTAAGCGCTCAATAAATAAGACTGAATGAATTGAATGAATGAAAGGTCCTTCTGACTCCTAGGCCTGTTCTTTCCACTAGGCAATTTCTTCACTTTGAAATTGCACTTTGAATACATGTCAGTTGTAAATTTAGGCTTGGCAACTGACAGCTACCTGTCTATCAGGTGAAAACAAATTTTTTATTTAGGGTCTTAGAGTAACCCGGCTTCAGGTCTGACGTCAGGTGATATGTGTTCCATCTTAGCCAGCAGATCTCATTTTGATGCAATATTCCCAGCATTTCAATTTATTTCCTTGAAGATACCTCTGTGCAGCCCAGACTGTCTCAAAATATCCCATCATGGAGTATAACTTGAAGATCAGATCGTTCCTTTGGGATTTATTATCTTCAGCAGTGACATGACAGACCAAAAAAACCTTTGGTTTTTAGAGGAACAAAAGCTACAAGTTATTTTATCCCTGCCATCTTGATTCACTCTTCTCCTCCTCTCTTGTTCTTGCAAACACTTCTGTGGGTGGAAAAAAAAATAGCTTTTCTTACTCATCCATGTAATATGACACATTGGAGGAGTCCTGTCACTAAATATCCAAAAAGAATGCTATTATAGTGCAAACCCTGTCACTGCATTTGGTCCAATATTTATGCACATTTAATAATAAAATGATACTAGATCCTGGCATTGTAGTACTTAGTGGAATGGATTGATGACATTTTTTTTAGATGTTTGCATGGATTGAAAATTCCATATTGGGTACTTAGCAGTAATCTGTCCCACACTGAAAAAGAAACCTGTACAAAATAAAAGGCAAATAGGATTATACCTTAAGTTTAGATTAATTTCAGTAGTTAAGAAAGGCAATTTATTTGTATTTCTAAAGATCAGAATAGCTTTGAATTATGGGAACAACACAAATTGGGAATTATTGAACTGATATCCTTGAAAAATAATTAAAAACCATAAACCATCTAGGGTCATTAAAATTTAAAGTTTATATCCTATTTCAACATCTAATGATTTTTAATGATTGGAGTACCAATTCAAGATAAATGGGATTAATGATTTAAATGCAGTCAGACACCGAACTCTTGCAATGCAGGACTGTATTGCTGTATCATAAAATGAAACCAGCCACACAGTGCATGGAGTCCTTACGACAGGGTAATCTACTGAAATCCTTAGGGAAATGAGCAGCTTCCTCTGGGTAATCTGAGACAGATAGTGGTGATGTAAGAGGCAATCTTGTAAGTGATCAAAGATGATGGTTATTTATACTATTGATTAATGGATTGATGGAAAAGTCAAAGTGGACTGTAAGCCCAGGTAAATGATAATAATAATAATAATGATGGTATTCGCTAAGTGCTTACTACGGGCCAGGCACTGTACGAAGCGCTGGGGTGGTTACAAGCAAATTGAGTTAGACACAGTCCTTGTCCCATGTGGGGCTCATAGTCTCAACCTCCATTTTACGATGAGATAACGGAGACACAGAGAAGTGAAGTGGCATGCCCAAGGCCACACAGCAGACAAGTGGTGGAGCAGGGATTAGAACCCATGGCCACCTAACTCCCAGGACTGTGGTCAATCCACTGTGCCATGCTGCTTCTCCAAGAGAAACATGAGAATAGATGGGCAGGGGTGCGGTACATTGTGAAATTCATTCAATCGTATTTATTGAGCGCTTACTGTGTGCAGAGCACTGTACTAAGCGAATGAACATTAAATGAACATGAAGTTTTCTTAGGTGGTGATATGAGATGGCTATTTCAATCAATTTTAATTTTTTGGGGTGGTATGTGCAGAGCACTGTAGTAAACACCTGGGAGAGTACAGTATAACAGAGTTGGCAGACAGGTTCCTGGCCCACAATAAGCTAAGCTTATCTATATGCAAAGGAGTACTTATAAGGGCAGCAGGGAATGTGTCTGTTTATTGTTATATTGTATTCTCCCAAGTGCTTGATACAGTGCTCTGCACACATTAATCGCTCAATACAATTGAATGGATGAATGAATGAGGAAGTATATTAACCAAAAACAGGCCTTCAAATTCATTATTTCACCACTAAATGCATGAACATCATCAGGTGAATATGTAGAACAATACAATGAGAATTCATCTACCTGTTTTCCAACTCGAAGTTCATTACAAAAGAACAAACCATTAGTTGTTTAGCTTAAAAAGAATGATTCTCCAGGTTCTGAGGCACAAAGGATGTCATTCTAATGAAGATTAGTGCTGCAAGCAACTTAGCCAGATAAAAACTGTCATCCAATTTAGGAAAGTGTTTTATGTCTATTTTTTAAGGTTGCCTGCTCTGTGACCTTCACAAGTCACTTAGCTTTTCTGTGCCTCAGGTTCTTCATCTGTAAAATGGGAGATTCAATACTTGTTCTCTCTCCTACTTGGATTGCATCCCACTGTATTTTTTCATATCTACTCCAACACTTTGTACAGTGATTGACACAAACTAAATACTTAACAAATACCATCATTATTTTTAATAATATATGATTATATTACTATATATATAACATCATTAATAATATAATTAATGAAATTAATGCCATTCATTGATATCTGATGTCCTTCTCATTTACGTTTTTGGTATCTTCACAAGTATTTCCAGATTTGGTTGAAGTTCTATTGTGGACATAGAAATTTTTGCTAAGATATATTTTTTCATTCTGGATAGTAATGTAAATTTTAGTTTTAAAACCACATTTAAGCCAGTAATAGAAGTGATATCCATTTTACTGCAGTCTAAAGCACTAGCGTTATTCATGCTTATTAACAACATAATTCAAAGGGTTGGGATTTCTAGAACATCTTGGGCAGGGGGGGAATGACTCAATAGAACTATGAAAAATACAATTGCTAGCATTCAGTGGTGAAATTTAACAATGAACATTTTGTATCTGGCCATTTTCCCAACAGTCAATTAAGAAAGACCTATTGGCAGATAATTTTACTTGAATAGCTAAGAATCGGGGACACAAAACAATCAATTACATTAATAACTAATTAGTTCACTGTGATCTATGTGCTTGCAATTAATAATGAAAAGCCAGTTAATCCATCTATGTTCATGACTTTTTCTGCAAGGTATAATCTAAGTGTTCAGGATATTTTAAATGCTAAATATAAACTGTTCTCTCCCTAGTATCGAAGAACCCATTCAAAGCCATCCTCTCTTTTCTGCTCTCTCCTTTCTTGTTGTGAAAGGCCAGGGTAGCATAAGGATGCCCAGGGATAATACTTGCCTTCGTAGAGGACACAGTTTGAGAAAATATACCTCAATTGCAAGACTAAATCATGTTAGACCTAAGGAAGAACCACTTGAATATAGTAGTGTTAACCACAATATTGTAAATTTGTCAGATCTCCACAGATAATCTGTGTAGGATTATTTGTGGCAATCCGCGAGGAGAGACGATCTAGGTGACCATCGAAGTACTCTCCAGTTTCAGAAGAAAACTGGGATTATATTAAGAGGTCCATCTACGATGGGAGTCTCCACTGTACGCAAACTAGTTTTGCTTTGAAATGTTGAGAAAAGAAAACGCGAAAGTGAATTTCTCCCGGTGGTTCCAGTAATACCTGCTTGACGATTTTTTAGGCTCTAAACCCCTTGTGAGCAGGGAAAATGTCTACAAACTCTGTTGTACTCTTCCAAGCTCTTACTATGGTGCTCTACTTTCAGTAAGTACTGAATAAATACCAATGATTGATTATTTGAGAGAAAACCCCAGAGCCTCATAGAACCATGTCTAATTGTCATCTGTGTATTCTTTCCTACTGCTTAGCACAGTGCTTTGCACATATTAAGCACTTAATAAATACTCCTATTGCTACAGCAAAGCAGAGCATATAATTTGAAATGAGAGAAAAGAGCCACTTAAATTGCACAAGTGCTACCTGTTATTATACTTCCCACACAGCTGAGAGAAATTAAGTGTCTCAAATGCCTAAGGTGCCTTTAACTTTGAATGTTCTCTCTCTAATTTTCTCTGTGTGGAGCAACTCTGGCAGGATTGTTCCTTTCCCTGGTTAATATGAACCCAGTATTCTTTCTTTATCAAAGGAGAATATAAAACCACGAGAGAGTTTTCTTCAGTTTGCATTTATGGCCCTTCACATTTTGTAATTATAACAGCATCTGCCTCCATCAAAATAAGCCTCCATCAGTTCCTCTTGAATAATGCCCCAAATTTGTTTAGCAGCCTGCTTTTTCCTAGGTGTTTTTGGCTCCTATTACTATTACCGATATTTGAGGTATTTCCTTCTACCTTGTTTCCTCCCAAGCTGCCTGTTTGGCATTTCTTGCCTCAAGCTAAGCACTTAGGAACTGCCCATGGTGGTCATATTCATGATGTCCTCAGTTAAGCCACAGTGCTTCTTTTCACCATGTGTTGTGGTTTTTTCTGGCCTGTAAAGTATGATTTAAAATCTGATTGACTCCTTTTGATCTGATGGAAGCTGAGGAAATGTGTGATAGAATAATAATGATGGTATTTGTTAAGCGCTTACTATGTGCCAGTCACTGTACTAAGTGCTGGGATGGGTACAAGCAAATTGGCAATGGGGCTCACAGTTTCAATCCCTATTTTCTCTGTAGTTGTTATGGATATAATGCCGGGGGGCTCCTTTTGCCTTGGAATTTGAGAAGTCATGCTGAAATCCAGAAAGTCCCATGTGGGATAGGGACTGATGAAATTATTTTGATTCTGCCCTATCACCGAGGACAGTTCGTGGTACATAGTGATGGCTAAATAAATACCATCATTTTCATTATGATTATTATCTTCATTATTAATTTTTCCAACTTCAAGGAAAACCTTCAGGTAGAAGTCATTCCAACCAAGCAAGGTATATTACTAGCATCTGTTACAGGACAGTCACTTTGAATGGGACAAGGTTTTCTGCAATCCATCTGTCAGTTAGGTGTATTTATCGAGCACCTACTGTGTGCAGCAGAGAACTGCACTAAGTTGCTTGGGAAAGAACAATACAATAAAAGCTGGGTGCTATCTCTGCTCGTAAGGAGTCTACAGGGGGACAGAGACAGTAAAATAAATTGTGCAAGAGTATGTGCCAAAGTCCATGGTGTTTTGTGGGAGAAACAGAGTTTTGATTAATCAAATTAATTGAATGTCTCTTCTGAAGAATTCCAATTAGTTTGTGACACTCTTTGTTGTTACAATGTTAATATTTTTAAAATAATGTTCCTAACATGTTCTAGATTTGTTCATTCTCTATCAGTGTTTGTAAAGCCACTTCTATAAATCGTATTTATCGAGTGCTTACTGTGTGCAGAGCACTGTAATAAGCACTTTAGGAGTACAATATAACAGAGTTGGTTGACACATTGCCTGCCCACAACAAACTTACAGTCTCGATATTTTTTTTCTCTTATTGCCATGGAATGAAAACAAAGAGGAGGACCCAAGGGGAAAGACTCCACATGGCAAATAGTTCGAATTCTCTTGGTTTTTAAGTAATTCTGAAAATGTCTCCCATTGACTGCCCATAGGATAGAAATCACTTTTAGGCATCATCCTCCGATCAATGCCTTGTAAGAATTAAGGGGTAAGACATTGTTTTGACATTTTTAAGTCTCTGAGATAAATAAATTGTCTTTGTGCCTTCACAGTAGCTTTACAGGGTGTTACAGGCATCTGTCCTGAATGAACATGGAGAAGCAGAGCTCAGTTTGAGATTGGTTAGAGGTTTTTCAGTTGCAGTCTAACAAAATTGGTTTCCAAACAGCAATGCCATTTTCACCACATTAGTGTTTGTTTCTTTCATAAGATAGTATCTTTAACAAGACCATTGCCATATTTTAGAAATCAGCTCAATTAAAAATTAGTTCTGTCAAAAGCAGTATGAAAACTAACCAGCTATTTAGGGATAATTGGGAAATAAAACTGTCAGGCAGAGAATTCATTTAAAGAGGCACACCAGAGATATATTATCTATAGAACCATTAAAACATTTACAATTCCACTAAGGAAAATTAGTTTCACCATAGTTAGTGTGAAGGAGGATTATATTTTAAATTATTATAATCAACAATGTATCTTTTCCAGTGTCTCCTTCTCGTGTCCAGAAAGTATGGTCTGGAAATCAACTATCTTATAGCTATCAGGTTTTCAGCAGAATACCATGAGGCATTATTTTTTATGAGCTAAAACTGTCTAGAATTTAGAGAGAAGGCTAGACTGCAGGAATCCTGGAAAAAAAAAAAGATTTGTCTTAAGAAAACATAGAAGGTAGAAGGAATTCGCTCCAATCTG
The DNA here is from genome assembly GCF_015852505.1 of Tachyglossus aculeatus. Lineage (NCBI taxonomy): Eukaryota > Metazoa > Chordata > Mammalia > Monotremata > Tachyglossidae > Tachyglossus > Tachyglossus aculeatus. Next base: position 7,338,833 of record NC_052079.1, read on the forward strand.
TCTATTCAATAATATATTCAGAGAACTCCCCATCCACACAACTCTCTCCTTAAGGCAGGGGCGTTCTGTGCTTTTATGCACTGGTATCAATGGATATCTTTGTTGTGGGTGAGATGATGCTTCTGCTAAATGAAATGCAAGGTGTGCTTCCTGAAAAGATGAGGATTTTTATCATCATTACGGTATTGAGGGCTTATTTTGTAACAGCTGAAGCAGCAGGAAGTCTGGCCTTTGTGGAAGGAGCATCAGTCTGAGAGTCAGAGGATCTGGGCCCTAATCCCGCTAATCCCGCATCTGCCAAATGCTTGCTTTGTTACCTTGGACAATTCACTTACCTTCTCTGTGCTTAAGTTCTCCTTCCTACTTAGACTGTGAGCCCCATGCAGGACAGGGAATGTGTCCAACCTAATTAACTTGACTCTACCCCAGTATTTAGAGTGGTGTTGGACACATAGTAAGCACTTTAACAAATACCATAAAAAAAAATGAAGACGCATTCCCCGACCCAGTGGCATTCAGGAAAAAGAAATCGGCTTTGTTATAAGGCTTGGAGAAGTTCATTCGTTCATTCAATCATATTTATTGAAAACTTATGGTATGCAGAGCACTGCATTAAGAGCTTAGGAGAGTAAAATACAACAATAAATGTTACATTCACCTCCCACAACAAGCTTACAGTGTAGAGGATGAGCTTCTGGGTTCTGGGTCTTATTGAGGGTGGAGTTGGGAATTAATTCTAGAGTTCTGCTACATACTTGCAATCAGGTGGGAGATGGGGTAGGGGGACAAAGAATGCTTTGTTATCAGGAAGGTTGGCTTCAGACATTCAGCTGCCCTGAGATAGGGAAAGATTAGCTCCCCCGCCCCCGCTCTTCCATCATGAATCAATTAATCATTCAGTGGTATTTGTGAGCACTTACTGTATGCAGAGCACTGTGCTAACCACTGGGGAAAATACAGTGGAGTCGGTAGACATGATTGCAGCCCTCAAGGAGCTAACAATCTAGTGAATTTCTTCTGTTCTACTCTGTGGGCAACTGTGACCCACAGGGGGCAAAAGAAGTGAAACGCTTATTTCCTTTTCCTGCCCACAGTTACCTTATAATCTAATGGAGGAGGCAGAGTCAGAAAGAACCAGCACATCCCTTTTCCTTCTCACCCAGACAGGTAGCAGCCATATTTCAAGATCACGTCAGTGGACCATGCCTTTGAGTCACCATTAAAAAAAACCCCAAAAAACTTCTAAAACCTGGTGTTAACGGGAGAGCCCGGGCTTTGGAGTCAGAGGTCATGGGTTCAAATCCCCGCTCCGCCAATTGTCAGCTGTGTGACTTTGGGCAAGTCACTTAACTTCTCTGTGCCTCAGTTACCTCCTCTGTAAAATGGGGATTAAGACTGTGAGCCCCCTGATCACCTTGTAACTTCCCAGCGCTTAGAACAGTGCTTTGCACATAGTAAGCGCTTAATAAATGCCATTAAAAAAACCCAAAAAAACGGGAACATGCCATTACAGATGCATTGTGGGCCCAGCCTCAGATCTTTGGGAAATGTCCTTAGGAATTTTCTTTGCATTTTGTGTATGTTCTGGCTGCTTCCACCACCTGGGGCTGGGTGACTCTTAGCTGAGAGTCGTGTTATTGGAGTGTGCGGTAGGTCAGGATTTGTGCTGAACCAGTCAGCCTCCCACAAAGCCACCAACTGGCCGAGGAGGATTGATTTATGACTCCGCATTAGGCCAAAATTGCTCTGAGCCACTTTGGCCATCCATATAGCATACCGCACATAATCTGCGTTTCCACCGCTGCTTAATTGCATAATTACTCAACAGCCATCTTCATCTCCCAAGGAAATGGCACGTATTTCTCAAGCTTTCTTTTGAATGATTTCTTTTTAATTAAAAAACAATCCCCAGGTGTTAAGGTTAAGGTGGTAGTATCACAACCTGGAAAGGAATTATGTAACAGGGTGAATTCTGATGTTGCCACTGACATGTGCTTTCGGACAAATATGTAAAAAAAAATAAAAAAAAAAGGAAGGAGACTTTGAGCAGGTGAGGCTGCATGCGTATCTGTACTCTTAAAGGCCTGGTTGGGGGGGAAAAAGAAATTTTAATCTGTTTTTAAGGAGGTGATGATTAATATCTTGGGCTCTCAGTGTTCATTTCTGGAATCGCAATGTAGCTACAAACATAAGTAGGACACAGCAGGGAAGTTATGAGAGCTGCATGGGGAATAATGCTAAGACCGCTACATGGTGTTTGTAGATCTTACCAAACATCATAATCCCTATTTGGTGATGGTGTGTATTAATAATAATAATAATAATGAAGGTATTTGTTAAGCGCTTACTATGTGTAAAGCACTGTTCTAAGTGCTGGGAGGATAGAAGGTGATCAGATTGTCCCACATGGGGCTCACAGTCTTAATCCCCGTTTTACAGATGAGGTAACTGAGGCACAGAGAAGTGAGGTGACTTGCCCAAAGTCACACAGCTGATAAGTGGTGCAGCTGGGATTAGAACCCATGACCTCTGACTCCCAAGCCCGGGCTCTTTCCACTGAGCCACGCTGCTTCTCCATTATTAAGCACTTCAGTGCCAGGCATTGTCCTGAACATTCAGGTAAATTTGTAATAAACAACTTATACACAGTAGAACTAGGCTCTGGTCACCATTAGAGAGGTTTTGCTGCCTTGGTTATCTCCTTCCTTATCTCTCCTTGCAGCATAAGAATACTTATAGCAGTAGTGGTATCCTTTAAATTATAATAATAATGATGGCATTTATTAAGTGCTTACTATGTGCAAAGCACTGTTCTAAGCGCTGGGGAGGTTACAAGGTGATCAGGTTGTCCCACCGGGGGCTCACAGTCTTCATCCCTATTTGACAGATGAGGTAACTGAGGCACAGAGAAGTTAAGTGCCTTACCCAAAGTCACACAGCTGACAAGCAGCAGAGCTGGGATTAGAACCCATGACCTCTGGCTCCAAAGCCCAGGCTCTTTCCGCTGAGCCACGCTGCTTCTCTAAATTCATTCATTCATTCAATCATATTTATTGAGTGCTTACTGTGTGCAGAGCACTGTACTAAGCGCCTGGGAAGTACAAGTTGACAACATATAGAGATGGTTTCTACCCAACAGCGGGCTCACAGTCTAGAAGGGGGAAACAGACAACAAAACAAAACATATTAACAAAATAAAATAAATAGAATATGTAAATATGTACAAGTAAAACAGAGTAATAAATCTGTACAAACATACAGGTGCTGTGGGGAGGGGAAGGAGGTGGGGAGGGGGAGAGGAATGAGGGGGCTCAGTCTGGGAAGGCCTCCTGGAGGAGGTGAGCTCTCAGTAGGGCTTTGAAGGGAGGAAGATAACTAAATGATAACTGTGGGTCAAGCATCATATTAAGCACTGGGGTAGATACAAGATAATCAGGTCCCACATGGGGCTTGATTGATGAATTGATTGATTAAATACGATTGATTGATGGGGCTCACAATCTAAGTTGAAGGGAGAACAGGTATTGGATCCCCATTTTGTGAGATGAGGGATCTGTGCCTCAGTTACCTCATCTGTAAAATGGGGAATGAGACCATGAGCCTCACATGGGATGGGGACTGTGTCCAACTGGTTTGCTTGTATCTACTCCAGTGCTTAGTATAATGCCTGGCACATGGTAAGCACTTACCAAATACCACAATTATTATCATTAGTAGTACTAGTAGTAGGCACTCAATAAATACTACTACTGCTGCTACTACTTCTACTTCATTCATGGAGAAGCAGCGTGGCTCAGTGGAAAGAGCCCGGGCTTTGGAGTCAGAGGTCATGGGTTTGAATCCCAGCTCTGTCTGCTGTGTGACCTTGGGCAAGTCACTTGACTTCTCTGAGCCTCAGTTACCTCATCTGTAAAATGGGGATTGACTGTGAGCCCCACATGGGACAACCTAATCACGTTATATCCCCCAGCGCTTAGAACAGTGCTTTGCACATAGTAAGTGCTTAACAAATGCCATTATTATTATTATTATTAGAAAGCCACGAGGAATCTGTAATCTGATGCCCAAGTGTGATTCTAATCCCAAGGGAAAGTCTTTCAAGAATGGACTGAGGGTGTCTTTGAAGGACCTTGAGTTATGGATAAAGGACCTCCTAACCACCTCTTCTGTTGGGGAAAAGAAATTCAGAATATATCTGAAACGACTGTTCTAATCCACCTAATTCTCTCCCTGGAAAAGCCAAATAGAATGGATTTCTCCCCTTTGAAATGTAGAGGAGAGGAAGATGTAAGAAATGATAAAAACTATCCAGTTTAATCATTTCTGGCCCAACTCCTTGCTTAGTAATTACTAGTAACAAATTATTTCAGAAGTGACAACTTGGAAAAATATTTTTTTGATTAACAAGATAATTTTTTTTTCATGTACAGCTGAAATGGAAGTCAGCTTCCTTGTACTACAGACAGTACCCATCAAGTATGAGATTGGATATATGCTTCCTTTCTCATTAGCAGTACATTTTGCTTAAGACTTAGAATGGAAATTTAAAGCTGTTAACTGAGTGGTCATGCATTGTTGTTTAGTTCCAGCAACTAAGCCCTCCCCAGATCACTTAAGGGTGGTTTTTTTTTTCTGTTTTCTAAAACAGGAACAATATTAGATTGTGAATTTATGTTTAGTTTTAGAAAATCAATTTTGTTAAGCGAGCTGAGAAGATGAGGTTCAGAGTTTTCAAACTTGAGTATGGATGAGATCATTAGCCTTTCACATGCCTTCCGCTTTATCGATGACATAGGTCTGGCCCCCTTATTGCTATCTGTGCTGCTACTCTGTCCCATTTCCTGAACCCTCATAACCGTTTTCAAAACTGTCACCAACCTCATGCCAACAAACAACCCCCTCCTTTTCCCCTTCTCCTCTCCGCAGCTACGGTATTAGAATATTTATGGCAACTCCTTCAGCTACTATGTCATTCCCATCCTTCAGGCTACTTGTCAAAGTGCAGAGTTTGAGAGTGGTGAAGAGTGTCTGGTCAGTCCTGTGGCCCTCCCTTCCTGGTTTTATTACTGAAACTGTGCTTTGAGATTATTTTTATTCCCCAAAAGAAATCTCTGGATTAGCGAGGGAGCATGGGGAGAGACCGATCTAATTCTGGTCCTTCTTTGCAGTAATGGAAAAGTCAAAATCCTAAGTTTTTCAGAGAAAGTATATTTACTTTAGCTCAGACCTCTGTCCTGTGCTGACCTCATTCAACTGAAGGGAAAATAGCTAGCCTAGGTTCCAATTTAATGCGAGTATTCCATTTTCTTCTTCTCATGGAAATAGGAGTCTCATTTTTTTTCAATTCTCATTTGCCCCAGTTGCATTCATTTCAAGGAGTATCACTTAAGGAATTATGCTCCCTTTTATTTTCCCACAGGGTCAACAGTGTCACTGTCCTCCCTGTCCTAACAGACCATACCATAGCCTTGGTATTATCCTATACTCTTAGCTCTCTTTCCACTCCCAAATTCATTCTGTAGATGAGTGAGTTCTCTCCATCTTCAAAGCACTCCTGGAATACCATCTTTTCCATGAGACATTCCCTTATTAGCCTCACTTTCCCAGGGCAGGTGTCCTTCCAACAACTGTCCTTAGCACTTCTGGTGACATAACACTTAAGGCACATGCCTGTTTCAGTGGATACTATCCAATATTTAAACGGCATTCATACTTCTGCTATCCTACTTTCTCCTTCTTCATCTTTTTGTGAAAGATCTCCGTCAGTCACTCATGTTGAAAGCATGAGCCATGTCTCTTAGTGGTTCTCTCCCAAATGCGTAGTATAATGTTTTGCACATAGGCGCGCAGTAGTTGTTATTGGTCGAATGGCATAGCATCTTTCAGGAGTCAATCAATAGTATTTATTGAGCATTTCCTATGTGAAGAACACTGTACTAAGTAGGAGAGTACAATACAGGTAGCTGAGAAGCAATCTATTCAGTGAGATATTTGGGGCAACAAATCACAAACTCTCTGTTCTTTCATATCGTTCCAATTTCAGATCCTGCCCCTATCAATCAATAGTATTTCTTGGGTGCTTACACTGTGCGAAGACCTATACTAAGTTCTTGGAAAAGTACAATAAAATTAATAACAAGATCACTGCTCTCTAGGAGCTAATGATTATCAAGAAATCATGTGTGGGCTGAGTAAGGGAAAATAGAGTTGGAATCTGACACCATGATAGAGGTATACAGTGGTCCTGGGTACTCATCTGTATTTAAAGTGAGTTGCAAATGGATCATTTCTGGCTGGACGGCAATGGGCCCAAAAGGTGGTGAGTCAGAAGGGAAAGGATACATAGAGAGGGACAGGGAGAAAGGGAAACAGAGCGACAGAAATAGGGGCAAGGAATGAAGAAGCTAGCGGTAAAGGGGAAAGATAGGAGTGAAAGGCTTACTAGAGATATTGTATCTATCCCAGTATCAAGTACAGTGCTTGGAACACAGTAAGCACTTAATAATATCAAAATTATTATTATCATCTACACTGGGGGCCCACATCAGCTGCCGGAGCCATCAACCAGTGGTATTTATGGAGTGCTTACAGTGAGCAGGGCAGTGTACTAAGCACTTGGGAGACTATCGATGCAACAGAGTTGGAGGATACTTTCCTTGCCCACATGGATCTTACAGTCTAGAGAGGGAGACATTAATTAAACAATCAATGGCATTGATTGGGCTTGTATTGCATGCAGAGCATTGTAGTCAGCACTTGGACGAGCACAACAGAGTTGAATGACTTATTCCCTGCTCACAAGGAATACAATCCTAAAAGTAATTAAACAATTAAAAATTAATAAAATAAATTATGGATATGCACGTAAGTGTGGTGGGGCTGAGGGTGGGGTAAATTTCAAGTGCTTCAAGGGACCCGATCCAAGTGTGTAGGTAATGCAGAGGGGAGAGGATGGCCTAATTGGGGAAGGCCTCTTGGAGGAGATGTGACTTGAAAGGACAGTCATTGTTTTCCAGTGCTCTCCAGGTCAAGCCATCCATGGCTGTCATGTCCGTCTACTCCAACCGCCGTGTTGGCCCCAACCATTCTGCCTAGCCTGGGGGTGGGGGATGGATGCTACCGTTCCCAGGGCCACCAACTCTGTTGCTTATTAAGGCAGTAATGGAGGCAGAGTCTAGCTCAGGCTTTTACTGGGATACAATTAAAAGCAGGGGTATTGTGAACCAAGCCACGTGGAGAAGCAGCATGGTGGGTGTAGTGGCTAGACCACGGGCCTAGGAGTCAGAAGGTCAGGGGTTCTAATCCCGGCTCTGCCACTTGTCTGGTTGTCACCTGTATATATGTATATATGGTTGTCACCTGTATATATGTATATATGGTTGTACATATTTATTACTCTATTTATTTATTTATTTATTTTACTTGTACATTTCTATCCTACTTATTTTATTTTGTTGGTATGTTTGGTTCTGTTCTCTGTCTCCCCCTTTTAGACTGTGAGCCCACTGTTGGGTAGGGACTGTCTCTATGTGATGCCAATTTGTACTTCCCAAGCGCTTAGTACAGTGCTCTGCACATAGTAAGCGCTCAATAAATACAATTGATTGATTGATTGATTGTCTGCTGTGTTGCCTCAGGCAAGTCAATTCACTACCCTGGGCCTCAGTTACCTCACCTGTAAAATGGGGATTGAGACTGGGAACCCCACGTGGGACAGGGACTGTGTCCAACTTGATTTGCTTGGATCCACCCCAGCGCTTAGTACACTGCCTGGCACATAGTAAGCACTTTACAAACACTGTAATTGTTATTACCGTTATTTGTGCTTTAATGTAGACATTCGAGCCAAAGATCTACTCTGAATAACAGCTAGAGATGAGAGAGGTATCTCAGTATATTAGAGGATGCGTCCTTTTAAAATACTGATTCAAAATGGCAGATGGAGAGTTAAGGATGATACAGCAGTAGGAGCCATTCTAAAAGAGCTCAGTTCCAATCAATCAATCGTATTTATTGAGCGCTTACTGTGTGCAGAGCACTGTACTAAGCGCTTGGGAAGTACAAATGGGCAACACATAGAGACAGTCCCTACCCAACAGCGGGCTCACAGTCTAGAAGAGTGGGCTTACAGTCTAGAAGCAATTAGTTCCAATTAGCTTCCATCCTGCTTGCTTTTCTTCCATTTGAAGAATTCATTTGAAATTTGAAAACCCATTTGAAAACCCTTTTAGACTGTGAGCCCACTGTTGGGTAGGGACTGTCTCTATATGTTGCCAATTTGTACTTCCCAAGCGCTTAGAACAGTGCTCTGCACATAGAAAGCGCTCAATAAATACGATTGATGATGATTTGAATCACATACCTTAAGGCCAATACAAATCAGTGATTTCCTGTCCTCCTTCTTCACTACGAAGCTTTCTTTAGGGCTTGGGCTGCGGTTTTGTTTTGCTTGACAATTTTGCAGTCCAACCGTGTCTCCTCAGAGCCTCGTTTTGCTACTTTCATGGTTTTTTTCCTGTGTGTGTGAATATGATGTTCCTGACAGTCATGCCTTCTTATTTCTAGTTGGAACCCACAAAGAGAGGAATCAGCAAAGAGAAATGATATCTTATTTTCTTTTCATCTTTACCTTCATCAGATATGACAGAGAACAAAGTCAACAATTTGTAGGTCATGACACAGAATATGCTCAGTTTGATATAATAATGGGTAAATAATCTGAAAGCAACATTTACCCCTGAACTGTTGTTTTTGTTTTGTTCTGGGTTTTTTTTGTTGTTATTTTTTAAAGGAAAGCAAGATGGGAATTATGGCATACCCAAACTATCTCTTGTAAGGGACAACAATTAGAAGAATAAAATCCTTGATCAATTTAGGATTGACATCATTTAGAGAGTGCTTCTTCAAAAATATGTAGATGGTTCAGGGAATATTCTTAAATAACTACCTATAACACCCTCCCCTTATTTTGCATGATTGAAAATGGGCTGCCAATATTTGTCACTTCAAGTAACATGTAGAGAAGAGAACATTAATTAAAGCAGCGTGGCTCAGTGGAAAGAGCATGGGCTTTGGAGTCAGAGGTCATGGGTTCAAGTCCCAGCCCTGCCAATTGTCAGCTGTGTGACTTTGGGCAAGTCACTTAACTTCTCTGGGCCTCAGTTACCTCATCTGTAAAATGGGGATTAAGACTGTGAGCCCCCTGTGGGACAACCTGATCACCTTGTAACTTCTCCAGTGCTTAGAACAGTGCTTTGCACATAGTAAGCGCTTAATAAATGCCATCATATGTAGATTTTGAATGTTTTCTAACCCACACTCGTTGGCCTAGGTGGATGCAGTGAGGAGGAGGTTGTTATCATTATTATTATTATTATTATTATTGCATCAACTGCTTACTATGTGGCAAGCACTGGGGTGGATACAAGATAATCAGGTTGGGCATAGTCCCCATCCCTCCTTAGGCTCACAGACTAAGTAGGAGTGAGTGTAGATATTTAATTTCCATTTTATAGGTGAGGAAAGTGAGGCACACATAAGTCAAGTAACTTACAGAGAAGCAGCATGGTTTAATGGAAAGAGCACAGGCTTGGGAGTCAGAGGATGTTGGTTCTAATCCCGGACCCACCACTGGTCTACTGTGTGACCTTGGGCATGCCGCTTAACTTCTCTGTGCCTCAGTTACTTCATCTGTAAAATGGGGATTAAGACTGTGAGCCCCACATGGGACAACCTGATTACTGTGTACCTACTCCAGTGCTTAGAATGGTGCTTGGCACCTAGTAATAATTATTATTATTACTGTTGCCTAAGGTCCCAGTGCAGTCAAATGGCAGAGCCGAGATCAGGACCCAGCTCCGCAGACTCCAAGGCCTGGGCTCTTTTCACTAGGATACACTGCTTCCCAAATAAAGCGATTCCCAGTCAAGGTTGGTAAAGTAAGGTAGTTATCCCTTCTGCTTCAGCCTCCCCCTTCATCCTTCACTTCCCAAGCAAATCTCCTCCGTGACTTATGTTCACGTCTCTCTTGCCCCCAGTTAATTGCCTATGTCGTTCCTTCCTTCGAAAATGCACTGCTTCATTTAGATTCTCTACTTGTGCTCCCTTCTTCCCTTCAAAGCCCTTTTAAGAACGGCACCTTCTCCCTTGGACTGTCCCCCATCTCCATGATCCTACCCTCCCAATCCTGCCATCTCCCTTCAAGCCCAAGTGGAGAAATGAATCCCCTGAATGCCAAGCTGTTTGTTTCTTATTTACTCTCACATATTTGTAACTCTTTTGAATCCAACCCTTTAGGTGTAACTTGTCTACCCCACTAGATTATAAATTCAGGTGTGGATACAACACCGTTGACTTTTCCTGTGTGTCTCGTAAGCACTTAGTACGATGCTCCAGACTCAGAAGATGCTCAATAACTACCTTTGATGATCTAATGATAAGATAGCCTGACTTCAAGGGAGCTTTTGCTAGATAATTCAGCTCCTCAGTTTCAAAAAGGAAATAGCATTGTAAAATCCGTGGAGAAAAATCACTAGGGCATCTGAGATTTTTTTTTTTTTTAAAGCACTCCCCTTTGTCTTTGTTTTTTTTCTCTTGAGCTTCCCCCCTTTTTTTTTTTACCTAAGTCTATGTCATTAAATCTTCCCACCAAAGCTAAGTCAAAGAAGTTGTAAATCCCCTTTTAATGAGCCCTCATAGTCATCCTAAACCTCCTTCTTCTACATAATGAGATTTTCTTTTTGGGAATATGTTCCAAATTCTTGGCATTTCTGTGCTGTACCCCAAGATCTCTCTCTCAGAGTGGCCTGTAGTCCACTGAATCTAGTGCAGTGTTCTAACAGGAAGAGTTCTACTGAGGGCCATGGACGACTGATGCAGAAAGGAAGCACTCCCATTGATTTTGCCTTTCAGGTCCCATTAGAGAAGGCTGGGGGAAGGAACTACCCTTGCCAGATTTCTCCAGTCCCTGATTTACAAGTTCAATGGTGGTGGCAATACCTCCTTTCCTCCCTGCCACAAGGCTGCTGAGAGAGTGGGCAGCCCTCCCTGACAAAAATTCAGAAGTGATCTCTTCCGGTGCCTCTGTGACAAAATAAACATGCCCTATATTCCTGCAGTTAGAAGCCTCATGTCCCTCTTTCTACCCCATGAAAATACATTTACTGTCATGGGACAGTGGCTTCCATGGAATGGAAGGGGCTGGCTGGACCAGAATGTCTTAGGAAAAATACATGAAGGTGGCACTTTAAAATTCTGGTGGGACCTGCAGTACAGGAAGTCTGAGGGACCATCAGGGCAAATATAATAATAATAATAATAATTAATTGTGGTATTTTTAAGTGCTTACTATGTTCCAGGCACTGTACTAAGTGCTTGGAGGGATACAAGAAAATCAGGTTGGGCACAGTCCATGTCCCACATGGGGCTCTCAGTCTCGATCCCCATTTTCCAGATTCTGTAACTGAGGCCCAGAGAAGTTAAGTAATAATAATAATGAAAATGATAATAATAATGTAATTTGTTAAGCACTTACTATCTGTGAAGCACTGTTCTAAGCGCTGTGGGGGGAGGGATACAAGGTGATCAGGTTGTCTCACGTGGGGCTCACAGTCTTAATCCCCATTTTCCAGATGAGGTAACTGAGGCTCAGAGAAGTTAAGTGACTTGTCAAAGGTCATATAGCAGACATGTGGCGGAGCCAGGATTAGAACCTATGACCTCTGACTCCCAAGCCCGTGCTCTTTCCACTGAGCCAGGTAACTGAGGCTCAGAGAAGTTAAGTGACTTGTCAAAGGTCACACAGCAGACAAGTGGCAGAGCTGGGATTAGAATCCAGGTCCTTCTGACTCCTGGGCCCGTACTCTAACCGGTAGGCCATGCTCGTGTTTCTCTTTGTCCTTTTTGAAATGCTTACCTGATCCTATGCCTCAATAATCTTGATTTTTCAAGGCATTGCTAGAGTGGCAGTCTAAATAAGAGCAGAGATTGGAGTGGGGGCTGAAGGGAGAGAGAAAACTGAGAATGATGGACAAAAGGGGTGCTGATCCACTGGCTGTGGAGGATGCTGGGAAATTGACCAGACAGTAATATAGCTATCCCTATTTTCCTTTTAATAGTAATTTCCACCAGCAAATATGGGCTGCTGTGTCTACCATATTCATTATTTATACAAATGACTACTTCACTTTGCACTTTTCAAACTCTTATTTTTCAAAACACTGGCAAACCAATCCCAAATAATATGAAGACTAGAAGGGAAGCCAGTGACTTTCCCCAATAAGACTAATGAACATAAATTTTGCAATGTCACCATTGCTTAAATTCGTTGAGAAGAAACTATTGTTACCTAAGGTACTGTCACTACTTAGAGATCAGTTTTACTGCAAATGTATATTGTCTTTACCTTGTGTTGTTCCACAGTATTTGGGTGTTTCACGGGCTCATATTCATGCATTTACGGATCTCGTTTGAATGTAATTAGCTGAAAAATGAACCTTTCCAGGGTCTTTCAATGCGCCTTTTCTTGGAAGCATACGTTTATTAAATGAGGTGTTTCTATTACACAAAGCTTTCACTGTGAATCTGGCTTCACGTTCGCAGTGTGCACAAAGGAATGAGTTGTTTATTTCCTTGCTGCTGGATGACAGCCTTGCAAATAAGAAACTACACCCAGGTGTAAGGAGTAATCAAGATTTCGTCCCTGCAAGTTTAAGATGTGAGGGCTCAGGGAGATTGCTAAGTCTGCTGAGTGAACAGGACCAGAAAGGGCTAGGATTCCTCTGCATGTAATTAGAAATGGCCTTCGGGGCCCCGGGAACACTTGTAACAGTTGGACTTTACACTTTTAGCTATCATATGAGTCTAAATGAACCATCTTCTTGCTTTCATATGTGTGTGAGAAGGATTTATAATGATGAGACAAAGCAGGTTTGCCTCTCCACTCGAGGCGCACAGTCAAAACTGTTTAGTCTGCTAGGACATCAATCTTTAGATCAAAACATTAAAACCATTGCTTGGCAAAATCATTTTATGGCAATACTGACAACTTATAAGAGGAGTGCTGATCTGTGCTAAGTATCTGAAAACATCTCCTATTGGTTGGCAAGTATCATTGCCTTGGTGTTATGGGGGTTTTAGTTAGGATCACCCCCACATAATTTGAGACCAGTTATGGGTGGGATCAAAAAGATGCATTCTGTAGAGCTTGGAGTAGGTTATTTTTGAGCTGTCACTACCGTGAAAGCACGCTACAGGGAATTGCAGTCTTTAAGTGCTTAGTACAGTGCTGTGCACACAGTAAGCGCTCAATAAATACGATTGATTGAATGAATCAATCAATCAATGAATGATGATGCCATCAGTGAATGAATTAATGGGTTTTCTTTAATGGTATTTATGTGCCTACTGTGTGCCAAGCACTATACTAAGCACTGAAGTTAGCACGACTTAGCACTTGACACAAGCTAATCAAGTTGGACATGGTCCGTGTCCCACTTGGGGGAATCACAGTATTAATCCCCACTTTACAAATGAGGTCCCTGAGGCACAGAGAATTTAAATGATTTGCCCAAAGTCACACAGCAGACAAGTGGCGGAGCTGGAATTGGAACTCAGGTCCTTCTGTCTCCCAGTCCTGTGCTGTTTGCACTAGGCCATGCTGCTTCTAAGTGAATGGTTAGTGAAAAGTGTTGCTCTCATAGGTCATTCTTGTGTCCACGTTTCCATTGAAAAAGAACATGGCAAACTGCTAATCAAATGAAGTGGTGAGAGCCTTTGTAGCTATTTTTCTAATGGTATTTGTTAAGCGCTTACTATGTGCCAGACACTGTTCTAAGCACTAGAGTAGATACAAGGTAATCAGGTTGAACCCAATCCATATCCTACATGGGGCTCTCAGTCAATCCCCATTTTACAGGTGGAGCAACTGAGGTACAGAGAAATGAAGTGACTTCCCAAAGTCACACAACAGACAAGTGGCAGAGCTGGGATTAGAACCATGTCTTCCTGACTCCTAAGCTTGTGCTCTATCTACTAGGCAATAGTGCTTGCCCTAACTATGTATTATTAGATTGTAAGCTCCTTTAGGGCAAGGACCATATCTATTTACTCACATATTCTCCTTAGCAGTTAATGCAGTACTATGCACATAGTAGGTGCTCAGTAAATACTACCGATTGGAATAAATCTAAAATCACCAGGCAAGTGTTAGTGCATGTACTGGCTAAAAAGTTCCAGTCCAGCAATACCTTACACTAATTCCAACCCTAAGTTATTTTTGTATCATTTTGTTTGATTCCTGAGTTTATCTTTGCCTCTAAATCCTTTTTGCTAAAAAAAAAAAAAAGAAAGGAATGTTGGTTGTTCTTTGTTGTCAAATTTTACTGGCTACACTGTATCCCAGGGAAATCACAGATAAGGAAAACTAAATAAGAAAGTGACAGGATGAGAAGAAGATAGTGGCTTCCATGTTAAATTGATTAGTACTTTGTATAATGATGCAAGACCCTACTGATTGCTGAACAAAGAACAAACAAATATTGCTGGAGAATTGAGGCGTGATACATCACAAGAAATGTGAATTTAACAGAAAGTCAATTCTTAGTTATCAAAGATGTTTTAAATGTCCATTTCCTTTGGTGGGGACTTAAGGTTGCTATGTTTTAAATATGAAGAATAGCTGCAAAGACTTTGCGATATCATATTCTTCTCTTTGAGTGTTGTTTTTATTGTTGATGATGTGTAATTGTTTCCGTAAAAGCAACACCTGAAACAGAGCACTGAATAATGAAGCAATTCTTGATGTTTTCATTGGGGTATTAGGATAAAAAGAGAATTATTGTGATCGAGCCTTCCACTGTCAGGATTGAAAAGAGCTCCCAAATGCCTGCATGGCGCTTTTTACAGACATGACATTTAAAAGGAGAATCTTTGTTCTTTGAAAATCCTGCCCTCTTAAGTAAAGTGCTGCTTACTGAACTACAAAAGGCATCTGAAGATACTTTTCCGATTTGTTTTTATTGGCTGTAATATAGGTAAGAGAACTCTCTGTAGTCTAAGCTTTGAGTTCAGAACAAGACAAACACTTCTCAATTAAGTAATCTTAAATGATAAAATTCCACAAGTGGGGTGTGATGAGCTTCAGAGGCATTTTTTCACCACTGCAGCTTTCTTTTGAATTAGTAGCCAAGGAAGAGCATTCTGCTAAGATACCATTTCGGGCATTGAGAAGATGAAATGCATTTAATTCTGTCAGCTATAAGCAGTTAAAGACCAAATGCATACACTTCTTAATGATCCTAGGGTGCCATTCTCCCTTTGCAGGCAAGTGCCGATTTGCAATTGACATCTTGCATCATTCTTTATGCGATTGGCTTCAACCTAGAGTTTTGGTCTTATCTGTGGGCTTCTTGATGGGCCTTTTTATATGAACATGTGATGGACAGCTGCTGCTTCGACTAATCCCCGGTCAACTTCTGTCACTTAGAGCCGGTTTTAGTTTTCACATGGCTGAATCATAAATTGGCTCTCCTCAGTGTATTTCCTCCTATGGTTTAAATGAATGTTACAGTATGGATAACTCAGCCCAGCCAAGCCCATTCCTTCACCACCAGTGGGAAAAGTCAAATAGCAGAGGAACACTTGGTTCTACTGTAATGCTGGAGTTTGTCTGCTTTATAAGCCCTAACGCTAAGAGAGACTTGTACTGTTGTAGCTGTTAGAATATCCCACACGGGTGCATTTATTCCAGCCCCATTTTGTGCAACTGTGCTTGCACTGTCAGAGGAATGTCCCCTAATTCCCGACCAACCTCCAAGCCTAAACGCATTATGGCCAAACTGAATGGCCACCTCTACAAATCGGGTGACCCACTGAAAATTGGAAGTCCAAACTGCTCCCTCAGCGCCTGAAGGCCCTTAGTGTTCACTGCTCTCCACACAGTGAATGCTCAATAAATACCTTCAATTGTTTGAGGTTGCACCACTGTTTGGCAGTGCCCTTGGCATCAGGGTCAACTCCTTGGGGAAATGGATGGCCAACCCTCATCCAAGGTCTCTTGGAAGAACTGAGAGTTTCCAGGCAGGACTGAAAGTACCTTAAGTGACAACTCTCTAGCCTATTAGTTCTTTGAAGTCTTCTCCCTCCTCATCCTCATGTCTCCTAAAATCCCTGCCCCTTCTCGCCTTGGCTTTCAAAGGGAAAAGTTGGCAGCTAGGACTATGATCAATTAGTCAATCAATGGTATTTATTAAGCATTCACTATGTACAGAGCACTGTACTCAGCGCTTGGGAGAGTACAATACTACGAAATGCGCAGACACGATCCCTGCCCATAACAAGCTTCCCAACAACGGTCTAGATGCTTCAACATCCCATCTGCTGCCCATGGCTCTAGGACAGGGAATTGGAAACAGTGTCCTAATAACTTTGTGTGTGCAAAAATACAGAAACTATTTTTGGCCACACTCGAACCTGTCCACAGCCTTGCCTTCAAAAACAAAGGATGGCTGTATATTCAGTTTACCATTGGGAAGAATCAGTAACGTAGGCAAATTCATGCTTTAAATGCTAATTAACATGGTTTCAGCACAGTTAATGATAAAGAAGCCATACAGGCTGATTTATTTTCAGTGTTAGAATATCTTTCCTTGGAACTTTCTAAGTTGTTCACCAACACTTGATGGAAGAATCTGGTCAAGGAGGAACAAAGAGGATTTTAACCTGCAAAAGCCCCATCTAAGATTCTTTATTTAAGAGAAATAAATAGTTTAAAATAGTAACTGTGATATTTAAGTGCTTACTATGTGCCCAGCACTGTGCTGTGTAATCAGTTTGGACACAGTCCCTGACCCACATGGGACTCACATCGAAGAGGGCGGTATGTTATTTTTTCAACTGAGGAGACGAAGGCCCAGAGAGATTAAGTGATTTACTTAAGGTCACACTGCAGGCTAGGAGGGGCTGAGCTGTGATTAGAACCCAGGCTTCTGACTGCCAACTCTGATCTCTGTGCTTCTAGATGAGATTTAAAAGAGGTATTTCTGCGATCATCTTCTCTTAGGAAAGAAAGCCATTTCTGGACAGTTGTTAATGATTGACACCTGACCACATGTTTTGTTTTGTTTGCTCGTGTCTGAGCCCGTTGTTGGGTAGGGACTGTCTCTATATGTTGCCAACTTGTACTTCCCGAGCACTTAGTACAGTGCTCTGCACACAGTAAGCGCTCAATAAGTATGAATGAATGGTACAAGTAAGTTTGCAGGGTATTGGTGAAAGATGGCAGGATAGCTGTTAATTCCTCCCCAACCCAATACTGCATAACCTCCATGGCTCACTTATCCCAGTTATTCAAGAATGGCAGGCCAACATATGGTTAGCAGTTGAACATGCAGTGAACATATCCAAAGGCTGATCTTTTTCCCCATCATCCTCAGTGATATTTGAGTGCCTACTGAGTATGAAGTACTGTACTAAGCGCTTGGGAGAGTATAACAAACAAGATTCATGATCACTGCTCTCCCAGAGTTACAGTCCAGTCGGGGATGGACAGACAAAAAATAATTTATGATTTGTCCTTTAACTCGAACCACATCTTGTTAGAAGCAAGGTCAAAGGAGCTATTTTTGGGGGGGTTTCCTCTCCAAGCTTAAGTAGAATCAAGCCCCCACTCCAAGGACACATCATCTGCCTTTTTTTAAGCAGTTTTACGGAACTCTTGCCGTTCCCCAAAAGGTGAAATATCTTCATGCTCTGAGTGACCCTCATATAAGCAGGGGATTTTATTGCAGTTACAATGAGCTTTGTAATTATTTAATAAAACTTTAAGGGCCTTTTTATGATTCTCAGCATCCTTCTCTTTCCTGAAGAAAGGCTATTCGTACCCTTTGAATATTTTGTTTTCATTTTTTCCTTCAAGGAAGAACAAATCCCTGCCTAATAAAGTGGCAGTCTGTTTGATCTTGCGGTCTAAATCCTAGCTGATGATGCATTTTTTTCTAAAACAATTGTTTTATGATGAGTGAGTGAGCAGGCAATTGCTTCCATTTTGGCCGATCCAAATGAGATTAGGCTGCCCTACATCTGAACTGGGTCGAATCTTGAATCTCCTTTTTGGATTCTCAGCACTTCTGAGTGCTATTGTTTGTAAAGATGCACAGAACATATCAATCATAATTGACAGAAATCAACTGGGGATTTGTTGAAGGCAGCAATAAATTTTAATTACAGAAAATCTAAGATTCCCCAGATGTGGGCGCACATTCGGCCTGATGGTGTCAGCTTTTAGAAGGTGATCCTAATCTCCCGTTATGCAGTGATGCCTCTCAATATTTCTTCACCTTTGGAGTCTTCCGCAGAGCAAAATTTGCTTTCTTGTCAATGAGAAGCCTGTCTCTTGATTGTCTTTTAATTAGCAAACAGACACCCCCCTCCCCATCAAAAACGAATTTGACATTATCCTTAAGGCTGAGCAGAGAAGTGGTGATGCCTGTAGGGAGGACATCCTCTATTGGGTAAAACCAAAAGGCAGTTCCAAACCCCCAAGTTCCTTTTTTTTTGTTCCCAGATGGCACCTAGAGTTTTATCTCTATTTCCCTCTGTGCCTAGGACAGTGCTTTGCCCCAAACAGGAGCCTGAGCTCTCTGAAGGAGTAGTGTAATAATAATAATGATAATGATGGTATTTGTTAAGCGCTTACTATGTGCAAAGCACTGTTCCAAGCACTAGTGTAGGCTCTGACCCATCAGTCTTTCATTGATCCTCCTGGGGAGTGGTGGCAAAATGAGTCAGGAAAGGAAAGAGCCTTTATCGCTGTAATTTAATATCACCATCATTTTTTTCAGTGTTTTCTATCAATGGGATTTATTGAGCACTTACTATACGCAGAGCACTGAGCTAAGCAACTGGGAGAGTACAACGGAATTAGTAGGCACGTTCCCTGCCCATAATGAGCTTAAGATGGTGAGCCCCATGTGGGACAGAGACTATGTCCAACCCAATTTGCTTGCCTGGCACCATAGTAAGCGTTCAGCAAATAGCACAATTGACAGTTGAGAGGAAGAGACGGACATTAATATGAATAAATGTATGATATATAATTTAAAGGTATGTGTTTCAGTGCTGTGGGGTTGGGAGTGGGGTGAATATCTAATGTCCACAAGTCAGAGATCCAAGTGCCTAGATGATGCAGAAGGGAGAAAGAGCTGGGAAAAGAGACCTCAATCAGAGAAGGCCTCTTTCAGGAGCTGTGACTTTAATAGTCCTTTGAAGGTGGATAAAGCAGTGGTCTGGCAGATAGGGACGGGGAGAAGTACTGGGTACATGCAAGGTAATCATGAGATGGAGACTTTCCCGTGTGGGAGTCATAGTCTAAAAGAGAGAGGAGGAAACTGAGGCCCAGAAAGGTTGCCAAAGTTCACACAGAGCAGGGACTGAAATCCAGATCTCTCTGGTTTCCTGGCCACAAATCCCATGCTCTTTCCATGATGCCCCCTTTGATTTTTGACACTGGGAGTCCGGGAGAAGGGAGAACAGTTGTGTCCCATCTCAAAATCCTGTCTCTACTCCAGTGCCTGGCACATAGTAAGTGCTTAAAAAGTGCCAAAATTAACAAAAGAAGCAGTGTCCCTAGTAGAAGGAGCACAAGCCTGGAAGTCAGAGGACCTGAGTTCTAATGTTGGCTCTGCCACTTGCCTGCGGGGGGGGGACCTTGGTCAGGCACACTTGGTCTCTGTGCCTCAGTTTCCTCACCTGTAAAATGGGGATTCAATGCCTGTTTTCCCTCCTACTTAGAGTGTGAGCCCCATGCAGGACAGGAATGGCGATCAGCCTGATTATCTTGTAACTACCCCAGTACTTGGTACAGTGCTTGGCACACAGTATGCACTCAACAAACACCACTATAATAGTAATGATAATTCTAGCAATAGTTTCATCTCTTAAACACTGTCCTTTTCAATGCCCATTTTGAGTCAAATATGACTGCTTACTTCAGTAAGCACGAGGCCAGACAACTCATCCCTGGCCAGTGGCCAATTAAAATCGGTGACCATAGGCTTCTACCCAGTTTTTTTTCATGGTATTTGTTCAGCAGTTACTATGGGGCAGGCACTGTTCTAAATGCTGAGGTAGATTCAAGGTAATCAGGTTGGAGACACAAGTCTTGTCCCATATGGAGCTCATTGTTTTAATCCCTATTTTCCACATGAGATACCTGAGGCACAGAGAAGTGAAGTGATTGGCTCAAGATCACACAGCAGACAAATGGTGGAGTTGGAATTAGAACCCAGGTCCTGCTTAATCCCAGGCTTGTGCTCTATTCACTAGGCCATGCCACTCGACCACCAACCCTAAGTGAAATCTATCAAAAAACACTGGAGTAGTAGTAATTTTTTTCCCAGTGCCTCATGTGAGTGCCGCTACCTACACTGACATCTGGCTTAATCTTATTTTGCTAATGTCATATTAGGATAAGAGAAATACCAAAAATATGGAATAGAAATTAAATGCATTAATCAGCCTGAAGGGGTATTTAAAGCTGCTTATAAACGAAAACCAATTGAGCATTTGTAATTGGAGTTATTTAAGAGCAGAGCTATAGGTACTTTTATTTCCGAGACTGGTTGCGGAGTAACGTTCTACGTTACAAAAATAATCATTAAAAAGAAAAATGGTCATAGTGTTATAAGTGGAATTTGTGTTTCCACAATAGAGAGAAAGGCTTAGGTAATTCACTATTGTTTTTGTAATTCATTGGCCATTATTCTATAATGAAAATACATTTTGCGTAGAGGACTCTTGCAAAAAAAAAAAAAAAAAGATAAATGAAAGGGAACCAGCATGGCCTAGCGGAAAGAGCAAATGGGGTGACCAAGGTCATACTAAAGGCTAATCTGAAAAGCTTAAAGGGGAGTCACCTAGTGCTCCCCTAAAAGCCCCATGTGGGACAGAGACTGTCTGACTGATGATCTCATTTATACCCCAGCACTTAGTTCATTGCTTGGCACTTACTAAGTGTTTAATAAGTGCAGCTGTTATAATAGTAAATGTCTGAGGGTACCTGGTCATAGGGGAACTGGGTGATTTTGATGTGGGCGGGAGGGAAAGAAGGGGTCACCCCAGTAACCCTGAGAACCATATTGAATCTCTGATGCTTGCAAAGGACAGGTCTCTGCTTTTTTGTCTCCACTTGGAGACAAATTCAGGCTTTCTTTCAGAACTATGTCCAAGACCGACTACAGGGCTAGTAGATCCAGCTTCCCCCTAAAAGCAACGTGGCTCAGTGGCAAGACCCCGGGCTTGGGAGACAGAGGTCGTGGGTTCTAATCCCGCTCCGCCACTTGTCTGTTGTGTGAGTTTGGGCAAGTCTCTTAACTTCTCTGAGCCTGTTACCTCATCTGTAAAATGGGGATGAAGACTGTGAGCCCCAGGTGGGACAACCTGGTCACCTTGGATCTCCCCCCACAGTGCTTAGAACAATGCTTTGCACACAGTAAGCACTTAATAAATGCCATTATTATTATTATACAGAAGATTCTTTACTCAGGCCACTAGGAAATGGCAGTCCAGGAAAAAAGTTTTGTGTTATTCACATTTCTTCAGGATTTCTCCCCTGTTTAGACTGTAAGGTCCTTGAGGGTTTTTGAATTATGTCTACCAACTGTATTTTACTCTCCCAAGTACTGAGTACAGTTCTCAGCACATAGTAAGTGCTCAGGAAATACCACTGATTGATTTGGGGTTTTTTTCCTCCAAAAAGGCGCCCTTCTTTGGTACTGCAAAGCATGTGGCCAACTTGACCTTAAGATTGATTGTAAACTCCTTGTGGGCAAGCAGCATGTCGCTTCTCTGAATTGTACTTTCCAAGTGCCTGCTGCGGTGCAATGCATCCAGAAGGTGCTCAATCCAAACTAATCCCACTTCAACTGCTTTTTCTTCATGTTCAGAATTAATCAATCAAGCGTGGCCTAGTGGAAAGAGCCCAGGCTTGGGAGTCAGAGGATGTGGGTTCTAATCCCGCCTCCGCCACTTTTCTGCTGTGTGACTTCGGGCAAACGGCTTTAATTTTTCTGTTCCTCAGTTACCTCCTCTGTGGAATGGGGATTAAGACTTTGAGCCCCACATAGGACAACCTGATTACCTTGTATCCACCCCAGTGTTTAGAACAGTGCTTGGCACATAGTAAGCGCTTAACAAATACCATAATTATTATTATTATTTACTGAGCATTTTCTGTGTGCAGATCGTTGTACCAAGCACTTGGGAGAGTATAATGCAACAGTTCCCTGCCCACAATGAGTATACAGTCTAGAGGAGGAAGACAGATGTCGGTGTAAATAAATTATGAATAAGAACCTAAGTGCTGTGGGGCTGAGCACAAGAGCTTCAAGGGTACAGATCCAAGGCACAGGTGACACAGAAAAGAAAAAAATTGAGGGAATAGAGCATCCTGAAGCTAGTCCACCAGTCTGAACAAATGCAGATTTTAGAAAAATAGTAACCATCAAAGTGGGTAAGAACATCTGCATTTTAAATGCCATGCCAATAGATTGATTTTTTTTTTAAGGACCCTTACATGGATTATACCCTTTTATGATCTTGATGTATACTTTCCCCTCAAAACAACACCCCCCCCCATAAGAAAGTGAAGTAATATTATTACTCAGCCTCAGATGCAGATAAATTAAAGGCTCATCCATATTCCACAAGCCAATTAAAGGTGCTAGAAATGACCTCATCCTCCCATGTTCTGCCAACCTCCACTGTTGCCAAACTTGATCCCTTTTCCTAGAGCAGTTTGAATGTGTTCATGTAGAAGGGGGCTGTTCATGTAGAAGGGGGGCTACAGTGACAATAAATGGAATAGTAAAATATCCTCAGGAAATGGAACCTTGGCTATTATTCAGAATTGAGCCACTCAGCATCAGGCATACATTGAAGAAAATATGTCATAAAAATGTAAAGATGCCACAGAATTAGCATAATAAATGGATCATATATTTCTATATAAAGATGAGCAGATGTCTTTGAAATCATTTGAATTATCTTCTGTTTTAAAAATTATTCTTGACATGGCTGCCAGATTTGCACATTGACTTTGCCAAGATAATGTATCTGGTGTGGATGAAAATTTCCAATTTGAAGTGTCAGTTTCTTAGCAACCATGGAGTCTCAAAGAATCTACATTTGGAGAGCTATTAAGATGTGCATCAAAAGACACATATTTTCCTAAAATGAAGGCAATTTGCACCTATCAGTTTTCGGCAATGTCATAAAGTAGAAGTTATCCCCTAGTTCAATTTTTAGGATCCTCATTACTTTTTCCTTCTTTTACCCTATATTTCATCATCACCATCACCTTTCTTCTCCCCTCTTTCAGCCCAAATTGGACTTCTTGCCCTCACACATACGTATCATGTATGTGTAAATATAGAGACATGGACATAAGCTTGTTATGGACAAGGAATGGGTCTATTTATTGTTATATTCTACTCTACCAAGCTCTTAGTACAGTGCTCTGCACATAGTAAGTGCTGAATAAATACGATTGAATGAATGAATAAACTATATATAGTATTTTCTCTCCTCCCTCTAAACTTATCATGTTTTCCCATGTCTCCCTTTCTCTTTGCTGCCATCTTTCGCTCTCTCCATCATGTGTGCCACTAGATCTTTTGTTTTCCTTCTTGTCATTTTGACCCTCTCGTGTCTCTGCCCCAATCCCATTTTAGTTTCCTGAAACTAAATTTCATCTTGCACCAATTCAAACTGTTGTATTTAAGTGTTTACTATGTTGGGTAGACACAAGATGCAGGTCGGCCACAGCCCTGTAGCAAATAAACTCACAGTCTAAGGGGAAGGGAGAATGGGTATTGAATCCCTATCTTACTGATGAGGAAATGAGGCCTAGAGAAGTTAAGTGACTTGCTCAGTGACCCAGAGAAGGTAAATGGAGCCAGGATTACAGCTGAGGTCCTCTGATTTCTAGGCTCCTTCTCTTTCCACTAGACCACACTGCTTTTCTGGATTCTCACACACTCATTCCCTCAAATAAACATACCCTCCCCAATGCATGCATGATACAAACTCTCTCTCTAACTCTCTCTCACTCACTCACTTACAAACACACACACACACACATCCATCACCAATTACACCCAGATGGATAAAATAATAATTGAAGTATTTGTTAAGCACTTACTATATGCCAAGCAGTGTTCTAAACCCTGGGGTAGATACAAGGAAATTCCCACGTGGGGCTCTCCGTCATAACCCCCATTTTACCGATGAGGTAACTGAGGCATAGAGAAGCTAAGTGTCTTGCCCAAGGTCACACAGCAGACAAGTGGTGGAGGTAGGATTAGAACCCATGACAACTGACTCCCAAGCCCATGCTCTTTCCACTAAGCCACGCTGCTTCTAAAAGATAAGCTTGAGGTTGAAGTGAACTAAGGTGATTGAAATATCTATGCTTGGCTCCTGGATAAGTTCATTCCTAAATTCTCCATCACCCAAGGACTATCACTCAGTAATTCTGGAAATGTGGTCCCAGGAGCCGAACGGAGAGACGAGGTGAAATGGACAAGGGTGTTTGTTTTAAGCAATAATCTGGATGATTTAAACAAGCATTTTTTTCCCCAAACTAACAATTTCATCATTCATCTCTCATACTTTGCTTTAGAAAATGTGGATATATAGCAGCATTCCGAGTGGATATTGTAAGAGTGCTTACGTTTCTTGTGTTTCGCAACTAACAGCCTTTGGGAAATGATTGATAAAGCAATTCTGGTCTCTGTTTCAATAACCTTTTTACCAAGTATTCTATTTCTGAATCTTTTGGATTCATCTGTCATTGGTTTCATTGATCAGTAATGAAAATCAATGAGTAGCTATCCAGGAACCAGAAAAACCCTTTCAGGAGAGAATGGAACAAGACTTTACTCTCCCTGTCTTACCTTTTGAAAAATGAATATCGATTTCATCTGCGGGTTCATGGGGTCATTGCTTGAAGTTTCTATTTACTTTGGTTTCCATCATGTCTTGCAAACATTGACGAGAAACCTACATAATCAGGCGACTGTAGAAGGCAAGGCTGAGATGCCAAATCCTGCCTAAGCCTAGTCCTTCTCCATTCCTGTGAAGCTGTCAGGGACTTCGTTCTGTACAGATGTTTAGGAGATTAAGTGAACTTAATACCAGATGCAGACACTAAATAATTAATCATTTATTCATTCTCTCAACAGGTCATCCTTAGAAGACTTACTCCATTAGCTGTCAGAATTCAGTGACGGGGAGGAAGTGCTCACTGGGATAAAATGAGTGAGTATCTCACCATTCATTAGCGTTCAGTTTGGGCCTCCACTCCACCTCAGTAGAGGTCACACCTCTGGCCGAAATGGGTTTGAGAATGTAATTATCAATCCATCAGTGGCATTTATTGAGCATTTACTGTTTGCAGAACACTGCATTAAGCACTTGGGAGAGTACAGTACAACAGAGATGGTAGACACATTCCCTGCCCACAACAAGCTTACCATCTAGAGCTTCTCCAGTAATTCTGCAGTCTTCTCTGAAAACTAAGCAGGGATTGAAAGGAGGCTCTGTTCTTGGCCTGTATCATGACCTCCTTGGAAACTACCTAATTTATGAATAGCAGATTGCTTGTCCTGACAACATTCCCGTCATCCTGTTTGGCAGATGGATGCATTATGAGACGGACATGCAGCGCACAGCCTGACATCATTAAATAGGATCTGCAAGTGCACTTTTACATTCTAAAACTCTTACCCTGTGATACCAGAAAATGTTCGAAATTTATGTTACCAAAAAGATGATGGCCTGGTGCTATTGACAACTACCAAGTTGTTAGGAATAAGAAACAACAACTGCACTTGAGGTTGGTTTCATGCAATATTTCCATCTGGTTATCTTTCTGAGTAATTACCAATTTTCTCCAGGTCAGGAGGGTGAACGTCATTTGTAATTGAACCTATTTTCTGGGTTATCTTAAAGGATTCCATTAGAATTCAGTCATTAAGAGAAGCAATAAAGCTATATTTTTGTCATTTTGTCATCCAGTGAGCCACACAGTCATGGTGAACAGCATCAGAGGTCTATTCAACAAAACATTGAATACGGTTATTTCTCATAATGACTTACATGGAGTTTAATGTAAATCTTTCTCCACAACAAGATCTAATATTATTAGCATTCCAGAGAGAGGTAGGATTCATATCTCTCACTACCATTTGCAGAGTTTAAAAAGTATATTTAGGATGCATTATGGCATTTAGTTGATTCTGGACACAGATTTCAGAAGTTGTCGAAGCCATTTTTTATCGGTGTTGAGGCTTTCTCTCATCCAGCAAGAGGTCAGTGAGGGTTTGTGTCTGCAGATTTAAAATCTAGTCTCTGGGTGAATATGTAGCGGCCATGGAGTTTTCAGCCAAATTGGTTCAGAGGAAGACGTTAGTGGGAGGGCTTTTTGTAACACTCACACTCATCATCAACCAAACTGAGGCTTGTTGTCAATAAGAGGACTTTTCATAGTGGGAGGGAAGGTAGTGAAGAGTGTGGAAAAAAACGTGGTGCATTGGACAGAAGGTGAGAACTGGAAATAGTTGGGAAAATCTTCTCCAACTGATTTCAAGTCTTCCCACCTTATTTCTCCCAACTCCCACATCAGTATTCTCACACCACCTAAGTACTCGAGTACACACAACCCCCTGAAGCACTTACAGATATGTCACAATTATGTCTTACTTTCCTCCTCTCTATAGCACACTAGCACCTATCTCTTTTCCCACCCCTTTCTGCATCAACCTGACTTTCTCCCTTTATTCACCACCCCAAACCCCAGCCCCACCACACTTACATTTGTAAGTACATTTGTAACACAAATAATGACTGAAGCAGTAGTAAACCAGTTGAACTAAATGGAAACACACTGGTCGCATTAATAGAACCCCTCATATCATTTCCTTAGAAGAAACAGTCGGAAGTTGTCAATTTGAAAAACAAAACCCCCCAGAAAACTCAACCCAGTAAATGTTTGCAGAATTGTGATCACTTCAAACAGTTGGGAGGGGCAGTACCATCAGGAAAGCCTCCCATTAGATGGTCAGGTCCTCCTGTATATGGTCAGCTCCTCCTGTAAATGGTCAGCTCCTTATGAGGAGGGATTGTGTCTTCCAATGCTATTATACTGTACTTCCCAAGAGCTTAGAACAGTGCTCTGCGCACAGTAAGTGCTCCATAAATGCCATTGATTGAAAGCAGGTGCCAATACATGGAGTGCCCTATTAATCAAAGTTGCACAAAGAGATCATCCTAGGCTGTCCAGCTGGGTCACTTTGGGGAGTCGGGGAATGCTGGCAAAATGGGGTCTATGAAAGACACAGGAAGAAAGAACCTGCTGCTGAGGTAGGAAGATGGAGGTTTTCTAATGGGGAAGAAAAAACTATAATGTGCTTTGGAACTGCTAGGAGCCACTGAGGACTGAAGGGGAGAAAGGGAATGAGAAAACAGAAAGGTGATGATAAGTGAAAAGGTAGAAAGAAGAACATAATGATGCAAAGCCTTGCATGGAAGGTAGAAACTTTAAAGCAGCGTGGCTCAGTGGAAAGAGCCCGGGCTTGGGAGTCAGAGGTCATGGGTTCTAATCCTGACTCTGCCACTTATCCGCTGTGTGACTTTGGGCAAGTCACTTAACTTTTCTGTGCCTCAGTTACCTCATCTGTAAAATGGGAATTTAGACTGTGAGCCCCACGTGGGACAATCTGATCACCTTGTATCCCCCCAGTGCTTAGAACAGTGCTTTGCAGATAGTAAGTGCTTAACAAATACCATTATTATTATTATTATTATTATTATTAAAGTGACTTTGGTGAGCCAGAATTGGAGAAGATGTGCATGGATTCACCAAGCCGGGAGGAAGATTGTTGAAAACACATTCAGAGAGAAAGCAATTTGTTTTATGCATCTGTGAGGCTATTCTGATCACTAGAAATATGACAACTACAAAGAGAAGAGTATTAGATAACAGCAGCTTCTCAAATGCAGTTGGAATATTCAAATTCATCTTAGGTGCATACAAATCTCTAGTGTATATCATACATTATAAGAGATAAAGTTCTGGACCTTTTGTGTATTAACAGACAGTTCTCTAAGGAAAATATGTAAAATTAGATTGGGAAGAACTTCCCCAAACCTAAGCCTTTTAGAATCCCATCTACCTTTTCAGGAGAGAAATATTCCATTTTTTTGTACAACTACTCATTGGAAATCGATAAAATAGTATCTGCAAAGATTATCATACTTGCGGGGTGGGGAAAGGAAGCATCATAGATAAATGAATAGTACAAGGATAACAAAGTTTCTTAGCTGCTGGCATTTGTAATAAAGATGTCCAGAAAGAGACACATCTCTAAGGCAAACAGAGCCCATTTTTATGTGTACGCAATTACGTAAAAAGAATTTTTTCTACCTCCAATTCCATGTTGATTTCCAGGAAGTTTATCCTGGTCCCTTATTAAATAGTGCCATTATGAATGAAGGCAAGAAAGGAATTTTCCTGCAATTTATGGCAGCAAGGCACGAAGGGAGAAAACCGCCTAATCTGCTCCACTGTAATCCTGCCATTAAAATGCATACATATAATTTTGAGGAATCTATTTTATGAAAGTATGAAGGATTTGAATTCAGTCCATAAGATTCTACTGGATATGCTGCACACATTAACGAGTGCTGGGGGTCTGAATAAATGTAATTTCAGCACTCAGTGGAGTGTGTTGATTGTGTGATAGGAATTTTGTGATGCACCTTGAATCAGCGCTTCAGAGTTCAATATTCCATCTCCAATTGAATGTGTTTCGAGTACATTTTATGTGGCAAGTAGAGGTTCTTGCAAAACATCAGACTGCTGACTCTTCTTGATAGCCTTGGCTCTATTCACAGTAGAGCATTTGGTGTATCAGGACACCAGGCTCTTTCTGGTGAAAATCAGCAATGTTCCTAATCTGATTATCATGCTGCTGGCTGGAATACACCATGCACCTGTTTGATTCAAAGGGAACTGCTGGGCTAAAAGAGGCTAAGTGCTTTAATTTAAACAAAGATGCTCTTACCTGCTATTTCAATCTTACTGCCCACTAGGGTCTTTTAACAGACCATTCCAGAATTACTCTTGTTTCTGTAGAATGACTCCTTCATTCATTTTCTAGGTAGCAGAGCTCAAACCATTGCTTTCTCTTTTAAAGATCTGGAAAAATATGCTCCCAATTCTTCATTAGATACAGATTAAATTCTCCAATATCACTTGTGATTATTGTGTGTTTTGGATTGGACGCTGTTAGGGAATTGAGCTGTGTTTTCAAACTGCATGTCTCAATTTTTCTCCTCTTATGCTCTTTCCTTTTCCCTTTTTATCCCTTCTTCCCTTTCACACTCTATGCTTCATCTTTCTCCTCCCCCATCATCACTCTCCATATTCTCTCTCCCTGTATCAATCTTCTTACCCAGTTATATCAACTGGCTCAATCTCAAGCAAACCAGACTGTTCCAAGACAATGGCCCAGATGGGGATGTTTCTTGTTCTTAAGAATGTAATTCAGACTCCCTCTATAAGAGAAATAAGGAATTCATTTCTTGCGTTGTCGGCACAGATAAAGGTCATTTGAAAATTATCACTGTAAGAATTATTTTGGATTTATGATTTAAAAGTTTGGTTCATTATCCAGACAATTCAGGGTGAAAAGCCTGTGGCTGGAAAAAAAAGTGTATATATTTTTTTCTCTCTTGGGCTTGAGTTGTCCATCTGGGCAGACAATATTGATAGAATTCACTGGATAATTGCTTCCTCCTCACTTGATGATGCTTACGTCAACGTGGCCTATCTGTGTTTGCACAATAAAATGTCCACGGATCAGTGTTTATTCAACTAGAATAAGGTCTTAATACAAACGATTTATTTTTCTATACTCTGTGCTGGGAATACTGGAAGCAAAAAGGCACTTGGGATTGTAGCTCAACAATGTTTGCTTTCTTTCAAAACAGTTTGCCCAGTAAAGTGTCATTGCTATTTGTCAATTCTGGAGTTGACAGACAAATAATGACTGAGTGATGATTTCAGGCTGGAAGCAACTGAGCTAGGCTAAAATACATGTAGATATGTAGAGATATACATCTACTGTACTTTATTGTACTATCTCAAGTGCTTAATACAGTGCTTAATAAATACCATTGATTAATTGAACGTTTAAGACAAAATGTATAGGGCTTGTTTAAAATGTCAACTTCAGTACAGATAGAACTGATTTGTGAAGTTTGTAACGTCATCAGAGGTATTTATAGAGCACCTACTGAGTGCAGGGCAGCTGGGCTAAGCACTTTGAAGTGCTTAGAAACAACATTTCAGAAGTAAGGCACATCTCCTGCCTTCAAAGTGCTTACAATCTACCGTCATTTGAAAAGCTCTGTTTTTCTTGTTGTAAATGGTATTCATTAGACACCAGGTGCTGAACAATGAAGTAAGGTCTGGAGTAGATTGAAGAAAAACAATTAAGACAGAATGGCTATTCTTGAAAGCATTCAGAAAAGGACGTAGAGATCTCTGCTCATAGTAACACCTCATTTATCGTCTCAGGGAATTGTGCACACAAAGCGATGTACAGTGTTTTTATGCTTCGCTTGCACACAATTGCCTGACAGCACTAATGTAGTCAGAGATGAATGAGTCCTAAAATGTACTTCCAGGAAGCGTTTTGAGGAAGGATTCTGGGGAATTCATATGGTGGATCCAGTTGAAATTGATCACGTAGGACATTATAATGGGCAGGAATAGAGGTTGGACTCCATAATGAATGTTGGAAACAGGCATACGTGCCAGTATTACTCGCTACCAGTTACTGGTGATAAATGTTCAGAAGAGATGAGCTATGTCATCTTTATATTTTAATTAAAATATAAATTGTTCATTTCATGCCCCATTTCTGCCATTAAGTACTCACTTGTATAAGATAGAGGCAATGATTTACGAATTCTCTTATTTTTTGACGTTTCTTGCCTATCGATGATACTGGAGAATTCACTTTTTATTTTCTTTGCTCTTACTTTGAGTTTTTTAACCACCCAAGAAGATTGGAGCATATAGGAAGGTGTGCGATACCCATCTTCCCAACAAAATAGTTCAGATAATGTAATCATGGGCACCTGACCTTTTCAATGGATTACTCTGATGGCTGTTCAAAGGCCAGTTCAATGCTTTACTGCATTGCTGCACTTTCGCATGGAAGACTTAGGAACTGACATTTATAAAACTGCTGGGGGAACCGAAGCAAAGTTAGTCCTAATGTCTGGGATGCTACCTGAATTTGACTTTAGCATGATAGTATAAAGTATGGGAGGGCTAGAGTGGAAAATTTCAACTCATTTGAAAGGTGAGTAGCTAAATTGGAAATCTCTAAAAGGAAAGAAATCAGGTCTATAGTCTACGTAGCTTGCGGTATGGACTCATCCTCACGTAAGCGCTTGAGAAATACATTTTTGGTGATGATGGTTAGGTCATCATACGATCTCATTTTAAATACTCCTACTAATTCACTGTAAAGGCTGTTCTCCTTCTCTCCTCCTTAACTGGATACAGGATCGTTGGTCACTAAGTCTAACTATTCTATTTGAAGGAGGCATTTTAAATGATGAGCTCCTAAATATACAGGTGGGTTTAGCGGAAAGAAACAAGAGAAGTGGCATGGCATTGTGGATACAGGATGAGCCTGGGTTCTAATCCCGGCTCCACCACTTGTCTGCCATCTGACCATGGGCAAGTCATTTCACTTCTCTGTGCCTCAGTTACCTCATCTGTAAAATGGGGATTGAGACTGCGGGTCCCTGTGTGGGACAGGGACTATGTCCAACCTGATTAGCTTTGTATCCACCCGAGCGCTTAGTACACTGCCTGTCACATAGTAAGCGCTTAACAAATGCCATCATTATTAATCCATTCCACATCGCTTACAGGTGAAGATGGTCCTTGGCCAAATTGCATTGTTTCGTAGTAGTAGTAGTAATAATGGCATTTATTAAACGTTTACTGTTTGCAAAGTACTGTACTAAGCATTTAGAGAAAGATCCCATAAGTGGAAGTTAGGCATGGTCCCTACTTATCTTTTGGAAAGCCTGTCTTTGTTTTAAGACTGCCTCTTGACCTCCAAACGTTCTGCCTAGTGGGAAAGAGTTCGGGTTGGGTGTCAGGGTTCCTGGGTTCTAATCTTGGATCTGCCAGCTGCCTGCTGTGTGACCTTGGGTAAGTCACTTAACTTCTCTGTGCCTCAGTTTCTTCATCTGTAAAATGGGGGTTCAGTGCCCCCATAGACTGTGAATCCCAGCTGGGACAGGGACTGTGTCTGACTTGATTAACTTATAACTATCCTAGTGCCTGACACATAGTAAGTGTTTAAATGCTAATAATTAAGGAGAGCAATGCAGCTGCCTCTCCACTGCCCACTGATATCTCTCCTACTGTTTGAGATGATATTTCACTGTGTCTTTTAAACCCAGGGGAAGTTAATCAAGCAATAATACCAACTCTTAACTGTGTACATGGCACTGTACTGAGCACTCAGGAGAGATGCTAGAATTAGTAGGCGCAATCCCTGCCCTCAAGGATCTTACGATATTGTGAGGAAGACAGACACTAAAATAAATTTAGAGATAGAAAAACATTACAGCTTAAAGATTCCTACATAAGTTGTGCTGGAGGGAGACATACCTAAATTAGGGGTTGAGGATTTAAGTGCATAAGGGGACTAGTAGCCCAGGAAATAGGGTGCAGAGATGTTCATTCATTCATTCAATCATTTATTGAGCACTGTACTAAGCGCTTGGGAAGTACAAGTCGGCAACATATAGAGACGGCCCCTACCCAACAACGGGCTCACAATCTAGAAGGGGGAGACGGACAACAAAACAAAACATGTAGACAGGTGTCAAAATCGTCAGAACAAATAGAATTAAAGCTATGTGCACATCATTAACAAAATAAATTGAATAGTAAATATGTACAAGTAAAATAAGTAGAGTAATAAGTCTGTACAAATATAAGGTGCTGTGGGGAGGGGAAGGAGGTAGGGCAGGGGGATGGGGAGGAGGAGAGGTAAAAGGGGGCTCAGTCTGGGAAGGCCTCCTGGAGGAGGTGAGCTCTCAGTAGGGCTTTGAAGGGAGGAAGAGAGCTAGCTTGGCGGATGTGTAGAGGGAGGACATTTACAGGCCAGGGGAAGGATGTGGACCGGGGGTATTGTAATAATTACCTCAAGGCTAGTAAACGTCACTGTATTCCAAAACCTCTTTGGTTATCCTGGCTGCTGGCTGGGTGTGGTTCACAGACAATGTTGATGAAACTAGATGTGTTTGCTCTGATACATACAGGTCTCAATTAATCATTTATTGAGCACTTACTGTGTGAAGAGCACTGTACTAAGCACTTGGAAGAGTACAATATAACAGAGTTGGTAGATGTGTTCCCTGCCCAGAAGAAGCTTATGGTCTGGAGAGGAATTTACAGTCTTAGAGAGGTCTCGTAACCTTCGAGATCAGAAACCACCACTGCTTTGTAGAAATTTTGCCACCGCTCTGCTTTAATTTCTAAATTGAAGGGCTCGAGTTTGAGAAAAATGACAGCAACTTTGAATTTAGATATTTGAACATCCAAAGTTTAGTCTCTCGATATTTTTCCTAGACAATAATTAATAGAAAACACATCTAAAATTCACTCAGCATGAGGTTTGTTATTAATGTAACCTGGACCGATTAAATAACACTAGGATTCATAAAGCAATTTCCAGAAGTGAAATATAATCTACATCGAGACATATTCAAATTAAAATTATTTAAATGTAATTTTCCCGTACAAAATCTTTTTAAAAATGCAGATCTTTCATCCATAGTCTTGTGTATTTCTTCATTATTTAAAATGAATTTGTTTGGGAAGAATTAACATCTGAAAAGCTTGGAGTATCATATTTCAACAGTTAAGGAGGCCAAGTCTCTTTTACATTAAATTTACTCATACTGTGGCAATCACGGTTTGAGTGGAATTCATGTTCACATTGTGCTCATTCCTTAATCCCCATTCCATATTACATGGTTAGGATTAAGGAAATGAGGAGGTGAGCCCCAAAGTCTGCTTTCTGTCTCATTCCTGTTTCATTGGTTTTGGATCTTATGGGATGCTGTGCTTCTCGGGGAATTCTGGACTCATTCAGTAGGATCAGATCTAAGACTGCATGGTCACCCCAAATGTGCACCATGGGTAGAATGTTCTCTGGGTGCAGCGATGAGTATGATTTTTAACTCCTTTCTCAAACAACTTCTTCTAGATCTTGCCTGTAATGACCTTGCCACCCACTGCACTGGTAAATCTGATTCCATCAGGTGTGATCTCCCTTAAATCTCCCCTGCATCTTTCTAGTACCGCTCTCCTTCTGTCCCCTCTTTTACTCGCCCATCCTACTCAGCAGTATCTCAAATGGAGATGTCCCACCTCCTCTCAAAATATATTCCCTTCACCTTTGCCTCTGACCCCATCCCTTCACAATTTATTTAAACACTTGCCCCCTTTCCCTTCTTTCCTGCCTGACTTGCTTTCTTCAACTGCTCACTCACCAAAGGCTCCTTCCTCATTGCTTTCAAATACACCCATCAATCAGTGGTTGTTTGTTGAGATCTTAACGGTGTTACAGAGCATCACACCAAACACTAGGGAAAGTACAATGTGATAAAGTCGGTGGACAAGACGACACAAAGCTACATATCCCTATCCTAAAAAATCTCTCCCATTACTCCATGACACCCTCTAGTTATCACCCCTTTTCTCTCCTTCCAGTTCTTTCCAAACTCCTAGAATGAGTTTACACCAACTGTTTTCACTTCCGCAATTCCCTTCTTGACCTCCTCCAAAATGGCTTCCACCTCCTTTACTTCATGGAAAACACACTTTTTAAGGCCACCAATTACCTTTTCTTGCCAAATCCAATGGCCTCCATTCTATCCTAATCCTCAATTTTCCAGCTACCTTTGACACTGCGGACCACCCCTTGCTCCTGGAAATATAACATGTTTTGTTTTGTTGTCTGTCTCCCCCTTCTAGATTTTGAGCCCGTTGCTGGGTAGGGACTGTCTCTATATGTTGCCAACTTGTACTTCCCAAGCACTTAGTACAGTGCTCTG
Source organism: Tachyglossus aculeatus (assembly GCF_015852505.1). Classification (NCBI taxonomy): domain Eukaryota; kingdom Metazoa; phylum Chordata; class Mammalia; order Monotremata; family Tachyglossidae; genus Tachyglossus; species Tachyglossus aculeatus. The sequence goes on from NC_052079.1 coordinate 7,374,050, forward strand.
CACACAGTAAGTGCTCAATAAATACGATTGAATGAATGAATAAATGAATTACCTAACCCAGGCTTCACTGACACTGTCCTCTCCTGGGTCTCCTCCTGTCTCTCTGGCTGCTCCTTCTCAGTTTCTTTCAAAGACTCCTCCTCTGCCTCCCACCCCATAAATGTGGGAGTGTCTCAAGGCTCCGTTCTTCTCTTCTCCACATACACCTACTCCTTTGGGCACCTTTGACAACTACCTTTAGGTGGATGATTCCTAAATGAACCTCCAGCTCTATCCTTTCTGCCTCTTTGCAGTCCTGAATTTCCTCCTGCTTTCAGGACATTTCTGTGTGGATGCCCTGCTGATGCATCAAACATGTCCAAAACAGATTTTGTAATCTTTCTACCCAATCCTGTCCTCCTCCTGTCTTTTCCATCACTGTAGGCAATCTCACTATCCTCCCTGTCTCACGAACCTGTACTGTAGGCATTACCCATGATTCATTTCTCTCACTCAACCCACATATTCAGTGTGTCACCAAATCCTCTCAGTTCTATCTTCAGCATCTCTAGAATTGTCCCTTTCCCTGCCATCCAAATGGCTGTCCCACTAGTCCAGCCTCATCTGTTGCATCTGTCTCCTCACTGACATCCCTGTCTCCTCTGTCTCACCTCTCCCGTCCATTCTTCACTTTGCTGTCCAGATCGTTTTTGCTAAAAAAGCGTTTAGTGAACATCTTCCCACTCAAGAACCTCAAATGGTTGTTCATCCATCTCTGCATCAGTCACAAACTCCTTCCTTTGGACTTTAAGGAAATCAATCAACTTTTTCCCTTCCTACCTCAGTTCACTGATTTCCTACTACAATCCAGCCCATAAACTTTGCTCCTCTAATGCCAAACTACTCACTGCACCTCGATCTCATCTATCTTACCACCCACATTTTTCCCAAATCCTCCCTCTGGCCTGAGATTTCCCTGATATTCATAGCAGATAGACCTCCACTCTCCCCACCTTGAAAGCTCTCTTAAAATCACATTTTCTCAAACAGGCCTTCCCTGACTAGGCTGTCATGTCTTCATTCACTCTCCCTTCTACATTCCCTCTGCCCTTGGATCTGTACCCCTTAAGAACTTGATATATTCTGAACCCTAAGCCCCTCAACACTTTCAGAAATAACCCTCTATTCTACTATTCCCTCATCAGTAATTTATTTTAACAGCCATTACCCCTTCTAGAGTATGAGCTCCTGGTGGGCAGGAAGGTGCCTACCGACTCTAGTGCAGTCTTCTGTCCCAAGTGCTTAGCCCAATGCTCGGCTCACAGAAAGTGGTAAATAAACACCCTTGATTGACTGATTATGGTCCTGTATGTTTCTTGACTTCCAAGTACTGAAAAGATTTATGAATATGAACTGTGAACCAACAACATGACAGGAAGCATATGGGGACAGAAGGCATATCTTATCTCATGGACCACTGGTAAGTGCTATCACGGAATTAGACTTATTCTGTCATCCAATTATGTGTCACCAACCAAATATATTATGCCTGTCTACCAGCCTCTTATTTCAGAATGGGAGCTGCTTTTTATCTAAGGAATGAATATTGAATTGGCTGTTTAAGGGAAACGGTTTCATTCATTATTCTCAACCTGCCCAAGGCATGCAGTTTGTTATCAGCATAATATGCCAGTTTTAAATAAATCAGAATACACTTAAATGAAGATCTAAAAGGCTGGTATTTTGTAGAGTGATTTGCATTGTGTCATTTTTTGCAGCAAACTAATTTGCCTCGTTTTCTAATTACTAGCCTTTCTTATACAAGTCCAGCAAGCCATTCAACACACAGTATTAATATCTTCATCACCTAAAATGTCAATACAGCCATTCACTTATGATACCTGGGCTTAGGAGTCAGAGGTCATGGGTTCTAATCCTGGCTCCACCACTTCTCAGCTGTGTGACTTTGGGCAAGTCACTTCACTTCTCTGTGCCTCAGTTACCTCATCTGTAAAATGGGGATTAAGACTGTGGGCCCCATGTGGGACAACCTGATCATCTTGTATCCTCCCAGCACTTAGAACAGTGTTTCGCACATAGTAAGCACTTAACAAATACCATTATTATTATTAATGTCAAAGCAGAAATAGTGGAGTTTTATCTGAAGCATCTCCTTAAGCATTCTGTACTTTTTAGTCTTGAAATAAAGGTGTTAATAATTATCTTAGTTCAGTTTTTAGGGTTCAGTAAAGAAACTAAGAGCCTGCATTAAATACTATACTAAAAGTTTTCCAAACTTGTAATGGCACTCATGAAATCTTAAGACAAATGTTCCATTTTAGCACGAACTATTGCAAGTGAATGGATAAAAAAATACATATTTTGCTATTAAAAAGGAGCCAAATGTTTCAAGACTAGAGTTGAAGCTTTCATAATAAAATAATGGTGAAAAACTTTTTTAATGTAATTTTTTAAGCGCTTACAATGTGCCATGTGCCAGGCACTGTACTAAGCACTGGGGTAGATACAAGTTTATTGGGTTGGTCAGAGTTCATGTCCCACATGGGGCTCACAGTATTAGTCCCCTATTTACTGATGGGGTAATTGAGGCACAGAGAAGTTAAGTGACTTGCCCAAGGTCACACAGCAGACAAGTGGCAGAGCTGGGATTGGTCCCTCTGACTCTCAGGCCTGGGTTCTACCCCCAGGCCATGTTACTTCTCGATTCAATTGACATTGAACCAAATAGTTGATATTTTCATACCCGATATCAAGTTTTATTTGGTTAAGTTTCAGCCAAACAGAAGACTACATTAATTCTTTGCCAGAATTGTTTCTACCTATTCAAATCTCAGCATTTAGGGAAGCATAAACAGAGCCAACCAAATTAACTCTTTGTTCTTGTGGGAAGTGAGTATAAACTCCTTGAAGGCAAGGATATGTCTCACTTCTTGGCATAGTGCTTTCCCAAGCACTTAATTCAGTGCATCACGCCCAATAGGCTTTCAAAAAATACCTCTAACACTTCCATTTCTACTTAAACCCTAAAACCAAGAGAACTATGTCTTCAAACTATTACAACTTACAGGGAAGCAGCATGGCCTAGTGGAAAGAGCACGGGCCTGGGTGTCGGAGGATGTGGGTTCTAATCCCAGCTCTGCCACATGTCTGCTGTGTGACTCTGAGCAAGTCACTTAACTTCTCTGGGCCTCAGTTACCTAACCTGTAAAATGGGGATTAAGACTGTGAGCCCCATGTGGGACAAGGATTTTGTCTGACCCGACTACCTTGTATCTACCGTAGTGCTTAGGATAGTCCTTGGCACATAATAAATGCTTAGTAAACATTATTATTATTATTGGATCACTGGGCAGTAACTGCATGGGTATGATGCTGTTTCCATTATTCTCAACTCAAATACTTTAATACTGCCACATGTGACCTAACACAGGACAGTGAATCATTTTCAGTCCATGACTGGCTTTGGAAAGATAATGCTTTTTATTGGGAATAAACTGCTTTGTCAAATCCCCAAATAACAGATCCATCCTAGAGAAAATATACTTTTACTGCTGCTGCTCCCACCTGTAGTGCTAATTTATCCTAGGTCTGTTGGCACAGATTATTCATGAAGAGTTGCTCAAAGTATCTCTTCATAGCCAGCTGCTAACTGGATATTTTTTACTTATGTCTTGGCTATCGTATAGAATTCAGCATTCATTTTCAAATATTCGTATATTTTCAAGGAGCATGATTCATTTGCAGGTCACTGACAATTCTGAGTGATCTTATCCCAGACAATCAATTTCCTTAGATCAAGGTTTGAGGGGAAAATGTGCCACAGTTGTAGTACTGATCATTTGTGTTTGTCAAAAATAATAAATTGAGCAAGGTTCCCATGAAGAACCGGGAGTTTTCCTCTTAATCAAGAAAGGTTTCGAGTTTGGGGAGAGAGGATGAACAGAGGTTTATGAATTTGACTGAATATGTGTGCAGTGACAGCTAAAAAAAAAATCTACCAGGCAATATGATACAGCTGTGGCTCAGTTTTTCACATATATAGGAAACAAGAATCAGAGGTTGATAGGCAAAATGATCATGGAACATAATTCTAAAGGAAAGCAACTTCTAGAGTATAAGAATTAGCTGTTAAGTCCCCAGGAACCCTTGATAGCTTTGTGCTTCCAGATGCTGGCCACAATAGCATTGGATTTATGACTCATTCTTGAGAGAAAAGCCGCACGTTATAATTTACTCTGTCCAGAAAGATTTTTTTAGAACAGGTGGGTGAATGTTTCTTCCCATTTTTTTGACTGGTATTGAATCGTAAACCAAATATGAAATGGGAAATCCAAAGGGATCTATTTTAAAATTTGGAATAAAAATTACCTCCAGTCTATTTAGCATGTATGTAAGTTTCAGGAGAAATGGTAAGAGAGTGGGAGTGAGTCAATGAGATGGCTATAGATGGAACTGAGAAAAACTTTGCAGGCCTAATAATCATTATAATAGTATTTTTCAAGCACTTTCTATCTGTGGCATATTTAGCACAATAGGAAAAAAAATTAAGATACCATCCCTTCTCTCAAGTGTCCAACAATCTAATGATTTCTGAAAAATATTTGCAAGACTGAATTCAGTTCTAGGCCTGATGTTCTGAATTATTGCTTCTAGTCCTGAACTAAATGTCCTTCTGTGTCTTGAGTTATTTTAAGACTGTAATATGTTACTAATCTTGTTACTAAGCTCGTTGTAAGCAGGGAATGTGTCTGTCTTTTATTATATCACACTCTCTCAAGTGCTTAGTACAGTGCTCTGCACACAGTAAATGCACAATAAATACGATGGACTGACTATCAGTTCTTAATCTTGTCATCCAGTACTATACTTTTCTTAAAGGAAAACATTTGGGGATATAATACATTTTAAGTTTACAAATTGGCTGGGGCAGAGGAGAAGATCACTAGGCTAGTATAGCAGAAGCAAATAAAAATGAATTAAGAGTGCAGAAGTTGCAACATTTTAGAAGAAAGTAAAGCATTCTGCATATTAACTTAGGATAGAATAGTTCCTCCTAGGTGATTATCCATTACTTTGGCCTTTGGAAATAATAAAGGGGAATTTACACAGCCTGTTTCCACAAGGCATTGCATGAGGATGCTCAGGAGATGGTTCTCATAAATTTCACTTCACTGTCCATTTAGAGGAATAAAAGTGACATAACCATTATGGAAAGGGAAGCAATCAATCAGAATTTACTGAGCACTTACTGTGAGCAGGACACTGTACTAAACACTTGGAAGAGTACAATAGAGTGAGTAGACATAGGCAGGAAATGTGTAGGTTTACTATTATATCATACTCTCCCAGGCATTCAGTACAACACTCTACTAAGTGCTGCTGGGGTCAATAAGATAATCAGGCTGGGCACGCTAACTGTCCCATGTGAGGGAAGAGAATTAAATCCCCATTTTACAGATGAGACATAGAGAAATTCAATGCTTTGCCCAAGGTCATGCAGCAAACAAGTGGCAGAAGTGGAATTAGAACCCAGGTCCCCTGACTCCCATGCCCAAACTCTTTCCCCTGGGCCACACTGCTTCCCTCCTCAGGATTGCTGGAGGAACCAGTCAGCCCCCAGAGAGATCTACGCTGTGGCAAAATTGGGCCTATACATTTTGAAAGGGGATTAAGTGCTTTCTGCTTTGTCGCCATATATGTGTAAATTCATTAATTTATTCAAACAGTGATTATGTATTCCCTCCCTTGCATCATTCAGATCTTTGCTTTGTTTGGCCTTTGGCCTGGGTGAATTCCTCTTTGACCTTGTGATATATGAGTCCAATAATGACTCTGTATTGATTGCCAGCACATGGGTCTGAGACCTTTTGTATTTCTCAGAAAGGCCCTTTGACTCCATTTTTCCTATTTATGTCCCTCAGACCTCAGCCCATGTCCTTTGGTTTGAAGAGGGGAAGGAGAGTGATATTTGAAGGGCAGGCCTTGGGCCTGGAGTCTTTTCAGCCACCCAGAACCATAAGGTGACCTATAGTCCCAACTGGTCCCACTCCTGCAATTCCCGATCTGCTAATAATAATATTAATAGTAATAACTGTGGTATTTGTTAAGCACTTACTACGTGCCAGGTACTGTACTAAGCACTGGGGTGGATGCAGGGTAATTGGGTTGGACACAGTTCCTGTCCCACACTGGGCTCACAGTCTTAATCCCCATTTTACAGATGAAGTAACTGAGGCCCAGAGAAGTGAAGTGACTTTTTTTAATAGCATTAATTAAGTGCTTACTATGTGCAAAGCACTGTTCTAAGCGCTGGGGAGGTTACAAGGTGATCAGGTTGTCCCACAGGGGGCTCACAGTCTTAATCCCCATTTTACAGATGACGTCACTGAGTCACAGAGAATTTAAGTGACTTGCCCAAAGTCACCCAGCTGACAATTGGTGGAGCTGGGATTTGAACCCATGACCTCTGACTCCAAAGCCGGTGCTCTTTCCACTGAGCCATGCGCCATGCTGCTTCTCTAACTTGTCCAAGGGAAGCACAGTAGGCGAGTGGCAGTACTCAAATTAGAACCCAGGTCCTCTGTCTCTCAGGCCTGGACTCTTTCCACTAGGCCATTCTGCTTCTCTAATAATGTATTCATGTCACTTAGGTTATATGGCATTTCATTGATTTTTAGCAGGAGGAGGTTGTTATTCCTCTGCAGGAGGTGGATGGTCCCTGTGACCCAGATGATGAGCAATTGCAGTGACAAGCCTGTGTTAGGAAGAGGTATCCATGACTGTGACATAATAAATATCATTAACTGCACCTGGAAAAACACACCAAACCATCTCCTAATTCTAGTAGTTGCTTGAATCCAACAGGCTGCAAATGATTTCTGATTAGTGGTACTTTCCAGGAGCTTTGTTGATTTTGAAGAAATTGGCCAGTGTACCTGAGTAACTTATTTTCTTCAGTGCTCTGATTCGCACCTCGGTCACAAGGAGTGTAATTAATATTCTTATTTGTTGGAGAGGGGGGTGGTGGAAACAGTTTGGTGTGAGGAACAGAGGGAAATATTTAAAGGCTTATTTTCTGCAGAGAATAAAAAAAAAAGGTTTAATGCCCTCCTCCCAAGTAACTTTACCTCAGATTGGTTGATTTAATCATTAATAATAAAAATAACAATAATAGTATTTGATATGTGCTTACTGTGTGCCAGGCACTGTACTAAGCGCTGGGTTGGAGACAAGCAAACACAGTCCCTGTCCCACATAGGGTTCACAGTCTCAACCCCTGTTTTACAGGTGAGGTAACTGAGGCACAGAGAAGTGAAGTCACTTGCCCAAGATCACACAGCAGACAAGCACTGGACAGATATGACAATACATCATCATCATCAATCGTATTTATTGAGCGCTTACTATGTGCAGAGCACTGTACTAAGCGCTTGAAGTACAAATTGGCAACATAATAATACATCTGAGAGATGTCTAACAATGTCACATATGTCACCCCAAAACTATACCTGAATCATTTTTTTTAATTTTCCTTGCTAATCAAAACGGTGATTATCTTGGCAGTCCTTGAAGCTTTTATTAAATTAAGTCAACTGATCCCATAATCTGTAGTAAAATAACTTCACTGCAGCTAGTGAGAAATGAAGTGGAAATTCCAAAAGAAATAGGAAAAATATCCTTGGAGAAATTTTTTAAAAAATTATCAGAATTAGGCACATTGTTTTTTTTTCAATCACACTCTCTCAACCACATTCCCGCACTCACAGAATTCTCACCGTCAGCGGTGCCATTTTCAGACATGAGGAAGAGTGATTTGGAGTAGAGAATGTGTACAAGATAAATGTTTTTGAAACTTTGGGTGTTCCTAAATACTGTTTAATTCATATACATGGGGGGAATCTATGTGATGGATTATCCTGAAGGCCTGTGCTTCGTTTTCCTCCTGAAGACTGTCTTTTGGTTATTTGAATGCTCAGCTACACCTTCTACTGTGGGGTGAGGGAGATGGGAATGGGAATAGAAGCTCCTCAGGAAGGAATGTATCTCCGTCAATTAAACAGTCATTTACTGAGCGTTTACTTTGTGCAGGCCACTGTACTAGGCTCTTGGGAGAGTACAACGTGTTTTAATCGATGGTATTTAGTGAGTGCTACTGAGTGCAGAGCTCTGTAGTAAACACTTGGGAAAGTACAGTAAAATAGAGTTGATAGACAAGACCCCTGCCCATAAGGAGTTTACAGTCTGTGGTTTTCTATATGGATGGCACGCCAGTTCCCACAGGCTTAGTATGACGCATTGCAGCCTGTGTGCATTCAGTAAGTACCCTTGCTACTACTACTATTACTACTACATGGCAAACTGCGCACCGTTTTATGAAAGTAACTCATCTTAGTAATATTTTGCTGAACAGATTTCAGAAACCTGACCATTATTTCAGACTGTGAAGCAATGGTATTTGGAATGTATGGATTGTTTTTTTCAAAAAATCAGTTCACATGCCCAGAATTGTACGCTTTTCTAGAGGTGCCCTATTAGGGAGATCTAATAATAATGTTTGTAAATATCAAATACGAAGGATGTTTTGGTATTATGGTCGGCAAATGTATTGTTGATCACAGGTGCATATATTTATAACTGTTTCATCTGAGAAAAAATTAAGTTCTCTCTATAATTACATAAAATTACTTTCAGTTAGATGACTGTTAATCAGGTTGAGCATATAAATACAGCTGGCAACATTTTCATGAGTCGCGTGGAGATCAGTACGCGACGGAGTGAAAGAAAACCGGAAGCCCTAAATCACCCATGGATAAAGCAAAAACAAGACACAAGATCCTGAAGATGTTTGCATATTGTCCCGAAGCCATTTGCAAATTGTCTGTCAGCTCTCTGATTGTAGCATTAAGTGCTCATTCGAATTTATCAAGTAACAGTTTCCTCCAGAGGTTAAAACCATTACCACAAGGTGGGTCACGGCACTGCTCTGCCTTTCCGTTAATTTTAAAGGGGAGTGTTGGTGCAGAGCAAAATTGTAAGTTCATTGTAAGCGCCTTCATTCATTCATTCAATCATATTTATTGAGCGCTTACTGTGTGCAGAGCACTGTACTAAGCACTTGGGAAGTACAAGTCGGCAACGCATAGAGACGGTCCCTACCCAACAACGGGCTCCCAGTCTAGAAGGGGGAGACAGACAACAAAACAGAACATGTATACAGGTGCCAAAATCATCAGAACAAATAGAATTATAGCTATATGCACATCATTAACAAAACAGAATAGTAAATATGTACAAGTAAAATAAATAGAGTAATAAATCTGTACAAATACATACAAGTGCTGTGGGGAGGGGAAGGCGGTAGGGTAGGGGGGATGGGGAGGAGAGGAAAAAGGGGGCTCAGTCTGGGAAGGCCTCCTGGAGGAGGTGAGCTCTCAGTAAGTTCTTGATGATAATAATGGCACTAATTAAGCGCTATGGGCTAAGCATTGGGGTAGATCCTGGTTATTGATTTTGGACGCAGTCTCTATCCCACACGGGGTGCACAATCACTCAATCTGGAAACCGAGGCCCCCAGAGACTAAAGGACTTGTCAAGGGTCACACAAACAGGCCAGTGACGGAGCTGGATCTCAATTTGGGTTTTCTGCATTTTACGAATGGGGAAAGTGAGGCACAGAGAAATCAAGTGAGAAGCAGCATGGCTTAGTGGAAAGAGAGCAGGATTGGGAGTCAGGAGACCTGGGTTCTAACCTAGGCCCCGCCCGTGACCCGTTGTGTGACCTCAAGCAAGTCATATAACTTCTTTGTGCATCACTTCTCGTATCTGAAAAATGGGGATGAAATACCCATTCTCTCTCTCTCTTAGTTGGTGTACCCCATTGGTCCAGGGATGTTTCTGATCTAATTGTATTGTATCTTTCCCAACACTTTGCCCAGTGGTTGGCACAAATGATTAATAAATTCCATAATGATTATTATTATTTTGTATTATTATTTGCCCAATAGAATACATCATGCAAGTGATGGAGGCAGGATTAGAACCTGGGTCTCCTGACACTGAGTTGCATGATGTTTCCCTCAGGCCACAGAGCATTCAGGGCAACTCATGTTGTAGTACTCTGTGTCCAGCAGAAGCGTATGCTCACATACCTCCACACCCAAGCGCATACGCCAAATGTATCCTCCCTGACATCTTTGCCCAGTCATCAGTTTAGTCTGTATCAACCATGCTTCCATGGGGCCTAGGAAATGGAAATCAAAATGGAATTAAAGCTTGCTTGGGTCCTGTTTAGAGGATGAAAAATGATCTTTATCTAGTGGTATTTATTAATTCATAAATCAATTATTAGATGAGTCAGTTCCTCTATATTAATCTCCTAGTCATTTATTCTGCAATTTTTTTTTCCCAATGATCCTCATCGTGAATATTGACTGTCTTGTCAAATAGTCCAAATGATTTAAAAAAACCCCAAAACTACCATACATACAGCTAGAAAGGTTAGTTTAGCAAAGAAGAGTTTTGGGTTGGTAAAGTAGATAATTAGAAACAATGTTCTCCATGCCAAGTAATTTTAATATTTTATAGGTTAAAATACAATTAAGAGTTTTAGAAGATTTGCAGAGCACTGGGATTCTCCAACTTTCTCTGAGCAAGAGCACAGATACTAGCACTTAATGATTTCCTAAGCGGGCATAAGTTACTCTCTCTAGTTAATAACCTACTGCCAGGAATCCATTGTTGACCATTGGTGACCCGATTTTTAAATATTCATACACTCCCACCTGGGTTGAACGATATTAGATGGAAGATAGAATAAAGGTCACAGAATTTCATCTGAAGAACATAGAGCTAATTTCCAAACGTGAAGCCACTGAGGGCGTGAGTCTGTGGGGGGCACAAATGGCTAAAAAGACACCACCGTGTGACTACAAATTCATTCTATTGAGAGCATGTAGTGCCTAAAGTAAGCACTTAACAAATGCCGCATATCATCATTATTATTGTTATAATTATTATTACTAAGCACTACAGCGCTTTGCACATAGTAAGCGCTTAAGTGCATAGTAAGCGTGGCTCAGTGGACAGAGCATGGGCTTTGGAGTCAGGGGTCATGGGTTCAAATCCTGGCTCCGCCACTTAGCTGTGTGATTTTGGGCAAGTCACTTAACTTCTCTGGGCCTCAGTTACCTCATCTGTAAAATGGGGATTAAGACTGTGAGCCCCCCATGTGGGACAACCTGATCACCTTGGAACATCCCCAGCGCTAAGAACAGTGCTTTGCACATAGTAAGCGCTTAATAAATGCCATCATTATTATTAATAAGTGCCCTCATTATTATTATTATTATAAGACAGAAGAAATCAGGTGAGACCTAGTGACTGTCCCACAATGGACTAACAATTTAAATGACCTCACTCTTAATTGCCATTATTTCTCACTATTTTCTCTTGCTCTTGCAGGCGTACTGCAAGCAGCAGTAGGGATTTTTGCATTCCCTTCTCTAGTTCCTCCATGTAATCAGTGATGCCCTTGTATGCTCTGAATGGGACAAGCATACTCATTGTCATTATTAGTGAAGAAACCTTGTTCTTTTGTAGCACCTTTCTCCCAGAGAGCTTAATGCACTTTCCTGCCTATTATCTCATTTTCCCGGTCGAGATCTCTGAAAGGTGTATGGGAAGAAAAGGCATTATCCCTCTATCGATGGAAAATAGCTCTAGATACAAGCCTAAAATAGTAAGGAGGCTCCTGCAAGAAAATGTCCTCAAGAGGGCAGAAGGGGAAAAGCAAAATATTTAGTGCAGAATTTTGCTGCATTTGGGTAATGTGAAAAAACAAGCAACTGGAATGCTGTATCTATCACTAAAATACAATATAGTCCACTTAATCCTCTGATCATGCTATAGATTCAGGTTTAATCCTCATCACTATACTTGTGCCTTTGTCGCGTGAAGTAGATTTTTTGGCTGCTGGTAACTTTTTCTCTATCGTCTAGTTAGAAGATTTGTGGAGCAAATTTTTATTCTGTTTTTATGCTTTCATGTCTGCAACTCAACAACTGGAAATGAGCAGCAAGCAGTGACGATGTACACTGTAGTGGTCGAGGTTAACCCCTTGACAAGAACAACATAATTCGGTGATGTTAGCGATAACATGCTTATAAACCGTGATCGTTCATATTCACAACGTTCTTTGGGATGAGTAAATATAAATCAATCAATCAATCGTATTTATTGAGCGCTTACTGTGTGCAGAGCACTGTACTAAGCACTTGGGAAGTACAAGTTGGCGACATACAGAGACAGTCCCTACCCAACAGTGGGCTCACAGTCTAAAAGGGGGAGACAGAGAACAAAACCAAACATATTAACAAAATGAAATAAATAGAATGGATATGTACAAGTAAAATAAATAAATAGAGTAATAAATATGTACAAACATATATACAGGTGCTGTGGGGAAGGGAAGGAGGTATTAGTGCATAGTGCTTTTCATGGTTACTCATAAAGGTCATTTGTGGGCAAGAGAGCCAGTGGAATAATTGCACCCAATTGCACACGCACAAAAAAATGAATGCAATCCCCTGCCCCTCCCCGCCCCCAACCACCCTTCCCCTTCTTTGGGATGTTCCATTGAATTTTAATGCCAATATCATTTGGAGTCACTCTCACTTACCCTTCCCTCCTCCACCTTTGGAGTCTCTCAGATGCCTGGAATGGAATAGACAAAGTCTGTTTCAATTTAGCATTAGATAATGGCAGAGATATATTTAACCCAGAAAGTGTCAGGTCTCCCTTTGTGCAAGGTGACTGCTGATTAGGATGTGAAAAGCAATGTTCTGAAAGGTAAATTACTTACATTTGCACACATATAGAAATGTAGGTAAACACTGCATAAATGGTGAATATTTACATTGCTCTTTGTATCATGGTTTCAGCATTGTTTAGAACACAAAATATATTATTTTGGTCATTGCCTATAGCTCGGGAGTGCAAAACTCAGTGGGGCAATATTTTCTATGGGAAGCTATTCTTCATTTAGTGCCGTTGGCTTAACACTCTATTTTCATAGTCTCCATTAAGAACACTAACCAGGGTAGTACCAATTCTCCAGTGTTAATTTGAAAATTGACTTCTTGAGTCAATAGATAATGAGTTTGATTCTATGAGGGGGAAGAGCAGGGGAGGGGAGAGATTTCAGTAAGGAACCTCAGGAGCCTCAAAAATGACTCCTTTTCCATCTATTGTCCAGGAACAAAGCCTGGAGGGAACTGAAGGCCTTTGATAGAGGCCTTGAAACTGAGTCCTTCTGTGGTGGCAACCGGCTATCCTTCATTAAGAAGGAGAGGTGCTCTTTCCAGAATCGGATCTTACCATCCTACAGCTTAGGGCAGGTCCCATTAGTGACCCAGTAATGGCTGGGGTAATAATCATAATAATAATAATAACAATAATAATAATAATGGTATTTGTTAAGCGCTTACTGTGTGTCAAGCACTGTTCTAAGTTCTGGGGGAGATACAAGTTTATCAGGTTGTCCCAAGTGGGGCTCACAGTCTTAATCCCCATTTTACAGATGAGGTAACTGAGCCAAAGAGAAATTAAGTGACTTGCCCAAAGTCACACAGCTGACAAGTGGCAGAGCTGGAATTAGAACCCATGACTTCTGACTCCTAAGCCCGGGCTCTTTCCACTAGGCCACGCTGCTTCTCACTTGGGGACTCCAGGTTATCTGGCCTATCCTGGGCTAGGATGCTCAACTTACAACTTGTGCTTTGGTGTCAGTGGAAGGTAGCAGAAGACCATGGGGGCAGTGGAAATGTCATCATGGTCAGGGCACGTGGCGTCCGACTCTGTTATATTTGTCATAATACTAATAATGATGATGGAATTTGTTAAGCGCCTACTATGTGTCAAGCACTGTTCTAACTGCTGTGGTAGATATGAGCTAATCAGGTTGGACACAGTTCCTCTCCCACGTGGGTTTCACAGTCTTAATCCCTATTTTACAGATGAGGTTAGTGAGGCACAGAGAAGTGGAGTGACTTGCACAAGGTCACACAGCAGACGAGTGACGGAACCAGGATTAGAACCCAAGTCCTTCTGACTCCCAGGCTCTTGCTGTGCCCATTAGGCCATGATGCTTCCCTAAGCCGAATATACTCTCCCAAGCATTTCACACAGTAAGCACTCAATGAATATGATTGATTGATTAATAGAACTTCTCTCTCTTCCCCTCCTTTCCTCTCTTCACTTTCCCTCCCTAATGTATTTCTTTCCCCATCCCCCTTCTCTTTTCCTCTTTTCACTCCATCATCTCTTCTCCCTCTACTCTAACTTCTCCCTTTTCTCCTCCTTTATTGGTTTCAATCTCACTTTCTTCTCTTTCCCTGCATCACACCACCTTCCCTATCTTCATGTCCTTTCTGTCCCCTGAAGGTCTCAAACCTATTTCATTCTAGCCTGCCAAATTCTGGAAAGCTTAGCCTACTGCTCTCTTTGGAATTCTCCCCTGCATGCTTCTGATGGAATGAACCCCAAAATACAAATGGGCTTCCCGGAGATATCCCTTATTTTGATCCATACAAGAAATGCATGACTATTCCTTTTCCATGTTATGCTGTCGCCTACACAGACTGACCATCATGGATACACTCTCACCATCAGTAACATTGTCTGAAGACCAAAGGAAAACCAATGAACAAACATACAGGACAGTCTAAATTCCATTCATTCAGTTGATTGATGAGTTCAATTTGACCAATAAGAAAATGTATTTTCTCCAATGGACACCACATTACTTTCAAACCCAAAATATCCCCATTTGGCTATGGAAATAACTAAGGAATGTTATACATGGAATTGAAGGAATTTTATTTCACTTCGTGTAATTTGACCTCACCATTGCAGTAGACTGGGAAATTGAATATAGTACTGCATTTTTTAAAAAAATGACTTTAAGAAGATTAGAGGGGGACACTGTTCTGAATAACAGGATGGTTAGTATTTGAATATTTACCTTTCAAGCACTAAAGCAGTTTGCAAATATCCTTCTAAGATGATTTCAGATGATCCAACCCTAGAATACATTTCCTTCAAATTAAATAATTGTGTTTACCTAGAAGGATAATGGAATTTCTCCAGTTGGTGGCTATATTTTGGCAGAGCGTGTGAAGATACAAATGGATAAAAGATGCTAGTATGATTGCCTATATTAAAGTTCCCTCAGTGGTAATTAATGTGCCTCAGCCAACTCCCAAGATTGCAACTTTTGCAGTTCTTTAGTAAACTCATAAATGACAAGACTAATCAATACAGTAGGATAACTAAGATGCTTATCTGTATCCTATAGGCACAATTAATAAGGTGTCTAAAAACTGAGTAAACCAGCCTCCCAGCTCGCTAGGTTAGAATTTAAATGTGATTTTCAGAAATGGGATCCAGCCCCCATGTTGTATTGTTTTGAAGCTCATACTGTTTCAATCTCAGTAAATACCAGTAAGTGATTGATTGATTTAGGAGAAGCAGCATGGCTTAGTGGGAACAGCACAGAAGAAGCACTTTCTAATCCCAACTCTGTCCACTGTTCGCTGAGTGACCTTGGGTAAGTCACTTAACTTCTCTGTGCCCCAGTTTCCTCATCTGTAAAATGGAGAATAAGCTCCTCTTCTCCCTTCCCCTTTTGGCTGTGAGTCCTGTGTGGGTCAAGGGCCATGTCTGATCTGATTATCAATCAATGGTATTTACTGAGCATTTACAATGTGCAGAGCATTGTACTAAGTTCTTGGGAGAGTACAAGATAACAGAATTAGTGGACATGTTCCCTGCCCATAATGAGCTTAGAGTCTAGATTATCTTGTACCTGCCCCGGTGCTTTAGTTTGGCATCTAGAAAGTATAAACAAATTCTATAATTATTATTACTGATACTAAAATCAATTTTTTTAAAAATCCCAGCTGTGGTCTGGTGAATCTTGGAGGGGAAATGTAGGAGGGAGGGATCCTGTGGTTGTCATATTTTCCCTTCTGATGGTGTCAGGAAAGCCTCCCTTTCCCAAATACCACAATTATTATTATTATTGTTATTATTACTACCATCCCTATGATATGATACCACAAATGTCAAATGAGGGAGCCCCAGTAGAGGACTTCAAAATCCATTATGTGGACAAATCAAGGACATATAAGACTGCTTCTGAGATATTTGATGATTCCCCCATCCAGCAATGATTCTGGTAAATGGGAGAGTCAATGCTCTACTATTTCCATAAATACACATTTTATGATGTGAAATGGTCTTTTTTTTTCCCTGCTTGGCTTTGCTTAGTGCTGCAGTGCTAAAATTGGAATTTCAGAATTGAATTCAAGGGTTGAAAGAATGTTTGGAGCGGGGTTTCCTTTGCTGGAGCAGAAAAGCCTAGTCTACAAGAGAGAAGGACAGGAGCCTGTGGGGAAGCAACACAAATCCCATCATGGGAGAGCACATTCAAAGGATTGGTTGTCAGATCGTTCTGATGTAACTGGTATTCCTGTGAGGGTCTAGCACTTAAGAACTAACTCAAAGACATATCCCTTTTTCTTTCTGATTTTCTCATTACAGGAATAACTGCTATTTTTAAGCACTTATTATGTGCCAAGCACTGGAGTAGATATGGGATAATCAGGCTGGACACAGTTCCTGGCCCTCATGGGGCTCACGGTTCTAAGTAGGAGGGAGAACAGATATTGAATCCCCATTTTCCAGATGAGGGAACTGAGGCCCAGAGAAGTGAAGTGACTTGCCCAAGGTGTCCCACACCAGGCATATGGCAGAGCTGGGATTACTTTCAAGCCAGGTCTCCTGACTCCCAGGCTCAAACTCTTTCCACTTGTCCAAGCTGCTCTGACCCTACGCTCTTCCTTCCAAATTGTCCCAGAGGATAAATTTCTCCTATTAAAGTGCAAACTATTGTTCCTACTTATCACTGTAGGTCTAGGTTTTTGTTCGAGCACTGAGACTCTGCATAAATAGGTTAGATAGTGTGTTAAAAGAGAGCATCCTTGGAACTGTTTAGTGAAGGGATAGTGAGACCTTTACTTTTATCTTACGCTACACCTCTTATAGGATTACCACATGAATCTGCCTTATGAGTGAGAAGTAATGTTGGCCTAGAGGGAAGAGAATGGATCTGGGGGTCGGAAAGACTTACATTCTAATCCTAGCTCTGCCGGTTGTCTGCTGTGTGACCTTGGGCAAGTCACTTTAGTTCTCTGGGCCTCAGTTTCCTCATCTGTGAAATGGGGACTAAGACTGTGAGCCCCATGTGGGACATGGATTGTGTCCAACCTGATTAAGCTTTTATCTAGGGCCTAGCACATAGTAAACTCTTAACAAATATCTTTTTTAAAAAATTAGGTGCATTCAAGTCTCAGAACAAACATGGGATTCAGATGTGTTGCTCTGGACACAGCTTTAGAGTTTTGTTGTCTAACTTTGGTTAGGAAGAGGGAGCAGTGTGGTCTAATGGGAAGTGTATGAGACTGAGTCAAGAGACTGCTATGGTTACCCTTGGGCAAATCACTGAAGCGCTTAGTATGGTGCTCTGAACACAGTAAGCGCTCAATAAATACGATTGAAATGAATGAATGAAGCTATTTGGGCCTCAGTCTCCTCATCTGTAAAATGGGTTTGAAGTAGATTTGGGGACAGAGAATGTGTCCAATAAGAAAACCTTGGATCCGCCCCATTGCTTAACATGTAGTAAATAGATGTTTAATAAACAGTATTGGGGGAAAAAAAACTGCCATCCAATGAAAGGATTTACTTCAATTTTCCAGTCTTATCCTTCAGATGGAGGAGTCGTAGAGTAGGATTTAATGAGACTGGAGGCAAAATGAAATAGAATTCAAAGATTGAAACAAAAAATCCCAATGAGCCCCTCATAAACCTTGCATTTTCCAACCCACAAGGAGTGGATCAACCCAGAGAGTGCAATGAAGGAAACAAATGTTTCTGTCTGCTCCTTCGGAATAAATTGGTACCTGCTGGAGGCAGGGTGAGTGACCCTTGCAGGGCTGGATTAAATGTGAAATTGCCGATGTTTAGGAGTGCTCTTAGGTTACCGGGCAACTTCTTGAGTTTTGGGTTTGCTTTTAAAACCAATGATTCATCATTAACAAAATACGAATCTGGAATTTTAAGTGTGCTCTCTCTGTCAGGGGACATAAAAGTCCATTTTTTTTTTTCCATTACCGTGTGACACTATAACTGAAGATGCTGGGGACAAGCATGCCCTTATTTGAAAATCGATAATAAATGCTTCATTTTTTTAATGGTGTGAATGTTTTCTGCATTATTTCAAACCCACTGAAAGAAAAATTTATAAGAAGCACTTTGTGTTACAAGTGCCCAGTGGCTGAAATCCACTGGAGGACAGATCTTACTGAGAAAGTGTTTTCTTCCGTGCGATTCTGGTTTAGGTCCAGATTGGCCTAATAATCTGCCTGATAGCCTTTCTCTTTGAGTACGCCAGCACAGATTAATTAAAATACTGCAATAAGTGAGTGGGTGTGCTTTCAACTTAAGCTGAGTTGTTTTGAATCAACAAAGTGCTTTAAGGTGTCGTTTGTCATCAGTTATGGATTTGGAAGGGTTCCCAATTGCTTTTAATCTATGTCTGACTGCCTTTCACAGACGAAGCTGATATAGGTGTCATTGAGTTGTTATTACTCTATTTATTTATTTATTTTACTTGTACATATCTATTCTATTTATTTTATTTTGTTAGTATGTTTGGTTTTGTTCTCTGTCTCCCCCTTTTAGACTGTGAGCCCACTGTTGGGTAGGGACTGTCTCTGTATGTTGCCAACTTGTACTTCCCAAGCGCTTAGTATAGTGCTCTGCACACAGTAAGCGCTCAATAAATACGATTGATTGATTGATTGATATAGATGTGGCCAAAAAAGCCTCAGGCACAATAGATCCTTTCACATTAAAAGATTGCCCTTTTCCTGCGCTTTTGCGTTTTTTAGATGTCACATGGGAGCCAAGGTGTTATATCAGTCCAAGTAACAATAATGATAAGGTTAATAATAATGGTATTAAGTGTTTACTATGTGTCAAGCACTATTCTAAGCACTGGAGTTGATAAAAGCTAATCATGTGGCATACAGTTCCTGTCCCACACAGGGCTCACAGTCTTAATCCCCATTTTAGAGATGAGGTAATTGAGGCCCAGAGAAGTGAAGTGGCTTGCCCAAGGTCACACAGAAGACAAGTGGCAGAGCCAGGATCAGAACCCATGACCTTCTAACACTCAGGCCCTTGTTCTGTCCACTATGCCATGCTGCTTCTCTATTATTATTAGGAAATAATTGAACATCCTTCATCATCAATCGTATTTATTGAGCGCTTACTGTGTGCAGAGCACTGTACTAAGCGCTTGGGAAGTACAAGTTGGCAACATATAGAGACAGTCCCTACCCAACAGTGGGCTCACAGTCTAAGGGGTGGGGGGGAATATTTTGGATGATCTATTTTTGGTCTGGTGATTCTGTGCTAATGAGGCATTTTGAAAGCTGGCCCTGCCTTCCACCTTGTTTAGCCCAGACAACACAGAGGAGGCTTTTGAGATAGACGTCCTTATGGAGGAAATGCCTGGAGACCAGTAAAATCCTTTTACTAAAGATGGGAAACTTACCAATCCATCAATCATCCACCCATTGTATTTTTTGAGAGCTTACTGTGAGTAGAGCACTGCACTAAACAGACACCAGCAAACACATTTCAGCGGAGTCTCTGTGGAATATTCTAGGGTTCTTTGCTTTCGTGGCTCAGAGGAAAGAGCCTGGGCTTGGAAGTCAGAGGTCATGGGTTCTAATACGAGCTCTGCCACTTGTCAGCTGTGTGACTTTGGGCAAGTCACTTAACTTCTCTGGGCCTCAGTTCCCTCATCTGTAAAATGGGGATCAACTCTGAGAGCCCCACCTGGGACAACCTGATCACCTTGTATCCTCCCCAGAGCTTAGAACAGTGCTTTGCACATAGTAAGTGCTTAACAAATGCCATCATTATTATTATTACTATTATTTCACCAAGGCAACTAAATTTATACCTACCAGACAGAAGAATGAAAATGATAATATGCATCTGAAAAACTCCTATGGATCCTGACCATTGTGGTTAAAACTAGGCCTGAAAAATCCAGAATGAGCCAAATGAATCACCATTAATGTGATTTGTTTGCTTGTTAGAAACTTCTCAAGTACAACGGGTTTACTTAAGTGACTAGGGGAAGTGCTGTGTGGCATCAATCCTTGATATCAACTGCTCAACTGCTTTACAGTTAGTTTCATTTTTATAGCATTTTTCCTCTAAAAAAATTTCAGGGATGCTGCAGTGATGGAAATCAGACAGCATTTATGTTGCAGAAGAATTCGGTTGATGAATCAAAAGAAAAAATGGTACTGCCATTTCCCCCAAATTGCTCAATAAATACTATCACTACTACCACAAAATCCCATGGTGCAAAGCCAAAAGTATTATTTGTAACGGTCAGATGTAATGTGGTCTCATGCTATAGAGTTGGTTGTTTTTTGTTTTTTGAGATGATGCCACGGCTAGTGTCTGGTGATCCACGCTAGCTGGTTTGGCCGCAAGGATTAGTGAACGGGTAAAGGTAGCCTTTGATGGCCTAGATGCCTGTGGTGCCCATGGACCTGTCTCTGTTTTCAAGCCTACCTACTGATAGCCCGATCGCTGGGAAGCCATTGCTCAAAGAGAGCATCTCCTAATAGCCGTCCTCCTCCAGGCTCATCCGCTGTGGGGATCTCGCCAGCAATCCTGGCACTGACTGTGTGCGGAGCACTGTACTAATCATTTGGGAGAGCACAAAGAGATCGAGTTGGTCTCGATCGAGCAAACCCTATCCTTGAGACACTCGTAATCTAGTGGGGATCAGAGACACACAGTCCCTGGCTCACGTACACTCACAGTCTCAGTGAACCCCATGTGGAACAGGGACAGTAAAGTCCTTTTACTAAAGATGGGAAACTTATCAATCACTCCATCCATCAATCCATCACATTTATTGAGTGCTTACTGTGTGGAGAGCGCTACACTAAACAGACACCAGCAAACGCATTTCAGCAGATACTCTTAAATTGTATCCAGTGTTTGAGACATAGATGCACCGTGGCCTAGTGACAAGAGCCTGGGCTTGGGAGTCAGAGGACATGGGTTCTAATCTGGCTGGGCTATTTGTCTGCTGTGTGACCTTGGACAAGTCTTTTAACTTCTCTGTGCTTCAGTTTCCTCATATCTAAAATGGGCATTAAGACTCTGAGCCCCATGTGGGACAACCTGATTACTTTGTAAATACAGAACAGTGCTTGGCACATAGTAAGTGCTTAACAAATACCATCACTATTATTATTATTATTTTTAATAACAAATACCTTAAAAAGAAGCGAAAAGGAGAACAAGTATTTGTGAGGAAACTGAGTAGTATGATCCTACAGCACACTGTTTGAGACTAATGTCTATGTGTTTAAATATTTATTTTGCCCACCCTCTTTACTGGAATCCCTTTACATTCCACCATTCAGCAACTGCTTGGGAATTTTACTAGATTCCATTCATTCGTTATTTATTTATATTCATGTCTGTCTCCCCCTCTTAGACTGTAAGCTCGTTGTGGGTAGGGAAATTGTCTGTTTATTCATTCATTCGTTCATTCAATTGTATTGATTGAGTGCTTACTGTGTGCACAGCACTGTACTAAGAGCTTGGAAAGTACAATTCAGCAGTAAAGAGAAACAAACCCTGCACACACCAGGCTTGTTATACTGTACCCTCCCAAGTGTTTAGTACAGTGCTCTGCACACAGTAAACGCTCCATAAATATGATCAAATGAATGCATGAATTCAGGAACCCCTTTTCATTCCACCATTCAGCAGCTGCTTGGGCATTTTGCTAGCGTCCATCCCCTTGCATGTCCTGCCCAGAGAAGCTGGGTCACTGTGAGCTTTGCCTTAGTGCTAGAAAGGTGACTGCAATCCGGACCTCATTGACAGTCTTCCTATCCTCTTGTTCAGCAATCCCGGGCCATCAATTTGCATAGGAATTTTGCTTTAGGTAGGGTCCTGGCCACCAGTAATGTCAGTCCATCAGTACTACCAGGAGATATATCACATGACACTTAGATTGTTGGTATTTACTCTCATATATTTTTGACTATTGGATTGATACAAATTAGATGCTTATTTTTCCTCCCCATTAAACTTTGAACTCCTTGCAAGTGGAGAATCAGCATTTGGCCAAGAAGCAAGAGCATTGGCTTGGGAGTCAGAGGACCTGGGTTCTAATCCGGGCCCTTCTCCTTGCCTCCTGTGTGTGATCTTGGACAAGTCACTTAAATTCTCTTTGCCTCACTTTCCTCATGGGGGTACCAGGTCTTCCCCTTCCTTAGACTGTGAGCCTCATGCGGGAAAGGGACTTTGTCCGATCTGATAATGACCTTAGCATTTAGTAGAGTGCTGGGCACATAGTAAGCAATTTGCATTAGATCCTGTGACTGATGCCTTTCCCACCCCAAATCACCCATTGCACAATTTTCTAAGTAAACTGGAACTTCGTTATGAACCCCCACCCTGGATGGAAAACGTCCAAAATACAGTTCTACCGGATCATGAGTTTTTGCTCTGTTTGGCTGGAACGTTATTAGGGGAGGCGGGAACATTCCTTCAACCAGGTGGCTGAGCTTGTTTAGGATACAGCAGGCCAAAGAAACAGCTCATGCATGTGCTTGCAGTGTTGGAATGGGAAAGTGTACACTTTCCTTAACGCAAGGTTTGGTGACAACACAACTCTCACGTTTTAGGAGAAATGGAGCTTCTGGAAAATGTTACATTGCTCTTAAAGCCCTCAAAAACTTATACAAAATTGGATTCCTTCCTCTTTACATCTGACATAAAACTTTTAGCAAAAATAACTTTTTCTGATGTTGATCCCAACAGTCATTTTGTACTCTTTGACTCTGATTCTTTTTTCTTACTAAGGTGCCAGAAATTACTTCTGCTGTCACCTTAACACCTACCCTCAAAGTGTACACTTTAAACCATTACGTAAATCAGTATTGCACAGTGGACATCGGCTCCTTTTCTCTGCCCCTTTAGACTCTGCATTTTAAATCATCCAGTCTAAGTTGTAGATTGTCGATGATCTTATTTCACAGCAAAGTCTAAAATGCTCAGTGTTTGCAGAAAATTACTGCAGACTTTGAAACGATGTTGTTGAGCGAGGCAGAATGGCACAGGCCCCTGTAGCAGTGAATAATGGAAACGGATTAGCCCCATTTCATTTTTACAGCTAAAAAAAAAAAAAAACCAGAGATCAAGTGGGACCTCATAGTGATATCAAACATCTTGAAAAGAATAGGAACAGATTGTCATGAATGAGTATGTTGCTTAAAATACAAATTCTGATATTGTGAGGTTCGGTTAGAGAATGGAATTATGAGAATTGCATAAATTTAATGAGAGTTGTGGATGTGAGTTATACAGGCAAAATGTTATACCGACATTTTTAGATCTTGGCTTATCTGTTTGGGATTGCAAACAAAAGGAAAAATGATTTGTCTTCCTTATCCCTTCCTGGTACTAGAGACTCTGAAACAGTACTCAAGAAACAGAAATGAAATCAGACTATTTTTAAACTAAAATGGAAGGACTTGGGAATCTATGTGTGGTCGCCTGTGGAACAGGCAATTTCTCTGACATCAGTGCGGTCTTAGGGCTATTACTGTAATGCAGTTTCCTGGTTTGGTGTCTAATATTTATTTTAGTACATAAAATACCGTAAAGCACTGATCCATAACACGACTGTGAGCTAAGAATTAATTTGTAAAATCCGTGTGGTTTCGTAAAATAAACTAGAAAACTGATAGGTAATTTAAAATGCCCTAAGATTTTTTTTTCCAGAAGAGTCAAGTTTCAGGATTAGATATAGCCTAATGGTTTAAATTTTTTTTTTTCTTTTTAAAACTTTGATAAAACTTTGAGAAGCAGCGTGGCTCAGTGGAAAAAACATGGGCTTTGGAGTCAGAGGTCATGGGTTCAAATCCTGGCTCCACCACTTGTCAGCTGTGCGACTCTAGGCAAGTCACTTAACTTCTCTGTGCCTCAGCTCATCTGTAAAATGGGGATTAAGACTGTGAGCCCTACGTGGGACAGCCTGATCACATTGTAACCTCCCCAGCACTTAGAACAGTGTTTTGCACATAGTAAGCACTTGATAAATGCCATCATAATAATGCTGGAAACTAGAGCATAGATTTCTCCCCCCTGTAATTTGGTTAAAATTGTGAGGAATCCCTAAGGAGAGCTTGCATATGACCTAGGGGACACTTCCCCAAATTAGGTTTATAATAGAAGCTCCAATATCTACAATGCTCTTGGTTAATCTAGTGGCTAGCTAGGTGTCCTGAAAGTGATCAATATAAATACTGATTAGTTGACCCACTGCACCTTATTGCCTAAAGTCTGTGGTGTTTCCTACAAACTTAAGCTAAAGAGCTCTGCACACAGTAAGTGCTCAATAAAAATATAATTGATTGATCGAAGTGGATGGTTTAAGAGAAACATTTGCCATGCCACACCTCTTGCTAACACCCTATAGCGAGTTCTATTCTTTTCAATTTTTTGAGCTGGTTAGGTTGAAAAGAGGCAATTCAGCTTCAGCAATGTGGATCATATTCCCATTGGAAACCACTTCCTGGTGCTGAAAAATTTCCAAATTCGACCTGCTAATAAGGTGCATTCAAGTATTTGGTTCAGAGATTTGAATTTCAATGGGACTCTTTTCTGCAGTCATACTTATCGAGCACTTCTTGTGTGCAGAGCCCTTACACGGTTTCCCCATCTCTTCCTTCTTCCCTTTTCCTTCTTTCAATTACACCATTTTAGATCTTTCTTTTGGATGGTAATAATTGTATCTGTTAAGTGTTCCCTATGGGCCCAGAACTGTACTAAGCCCTGGGATAGAGATGAGATCATCAGGTTGGACACAGTCTCCATCCCACATGGGATTCCCAGTCTAAGCGATACTCTGCTTTGACATAATAAGGCCTAACCTTGTCTAGCCCACAGAGTCAAGCTGATCAGTTTACATGTTGTTGACCAAGGCACTGGAGTTGTTGACATCAGACTTGACTGAATCTGGCATTCAAGGACCCTGGCAGCCTTAATTAGTGAAAATTTATAGCCTCATCCAGTGAAAGCAAAGCAATATTCAAGATTTAATGGTTCAAGTCAATAACAGACCACTTATAGCTACTGCTAGTATCTCTGTAGATTTCATATTTGGGAGCTTTGTAGGAAGTAAGTTATAATTGAATAGTTGTAGATGGTTGAAGACTTGGATTCAGACCAGAGTGAAAACTTCTTCTGGATGGCCATGTGATTGCCGCAGCCTCTTCCTCTGATGCAAGAAAATCAGGCAGGGGGATGGAGGAAAGACCTGTGGAATACACATAATGCTGAGTATCAGAGGGGAGGAGTTCTATATGATGTGGGTGGAAAAAACATCCCACTCATTACAACTATCAGGCCATGTCCTAAGTAAATGTACCTTCTGATTTGTCTGTCTCTATTAGGCTTTAAGCTCATTGTGGGCTGGGGTTTCTTTTTGACTCTTTTGGTTGGCCCCTGAGTGTCTTTACAGTAAGTAATGGTGAAGATGTTGTTGGATTCCAAGTAGCGAAATTGGGCCTAAATTAGGGAATACAGCAATTAAATAGTCTCCTCAATTTTAGCATCAAGATGGTGCCCACTCCACAGTACTTATCTCTCAATCGAAGTCACTCCCACTGTCTATTTGAATTCCTACTCTAATGCTCCGGAATGAAAGAAACGAACTCGAGGAATCTGACAGCATCCCAGGATGAATTTCCATGCTGAGAACCCCAGGGGCTCATATGTGTTTCATCCAGAGTATGCTCTTTCAGCAGTTCTCTGTCTCCTGGCTTTAATTAACTTAGTGCCTATGAAACTGGGTCACACTTTCCTCTTATTTGACATGAAAACGTTTTGTATTTTTCAAAAGTCAACAGAAACAAAAAGAAGCTGTTCCAGTGTGAGTCTAGATCTCCCCGAAGGTAAACACCTTTTCTGGCTGTATGCTTTTAAGCATCTAGTATAGTGCTCTGCACACAATAAATAGCATGATGTGTGATATAATTATTTGACGGTTGTTTTGAATTGAAGTAATTTGAAAAAGAACAAGGTTTGCCTCAGTCCTTCTTGAAAAACTAACTTGTATTTTCCTTTCTGAGCCCAGTTTTCTGTTTGTTCTAACCACTTCAATGATCAGGATTGCATTTCCTATCAGACTTCGTTTAGATTGGATAATAACAATATTTATTCATCTATTCTACAATGATAAAGTAGCACAACAGAGAGGGAAAGAGGAGGGTTCTTTTGTTTGCCTGTTTTTAGTGAACCTCATATTTGTGCTTTGTGAACTAAAATATGCAGCTAAATTTAACAAATAGTGTATTTAATTCTTTCCCAGGAAGTTAGATCTTTAAGGTTTCAATAAATTTAATGATTTGTGCTTGAAAATGTCCTAGATTGATAGCCACAGATATGTTTCAAAGAGTTTTAGAGGTCTTTCTTGAGAATTTTTCATTTTTCAAGTCATTTCACCCTACAGATCTTCTAAACAAATAGGTTTTTTTTTTAAAGGTATGAATGGTGGCCAGAAAGGGAGACTCAAGGAATTTATATTTAGGCACATGATCAAAACTCCCAATATAATTTTCTTATCTCATGAGTACACAGACTTGGATATCCCATCTATCAAAATTATAACAACTTTGGGTAGAATCATGTCCTAAATAAATGTTACAGAGAAAGACCTGATGGGCTTCAGAGGCAGAGTGAATGAGGGAGGAAGGGAGAAGAGTTAATGGTGACACCAAGGTTGAGA
This sequence comes from Tachyglossus aculeatus, assembly GCF_015852505.1. NCBI lineage: Eukaryota > Metazoa > Chordata > Mammalia > Monotremata > Tachyglossidae > Tachyglossus > Tachyglossus aculeatus. The sequence continues at coordinate 7,401,015 of NC_052079.1, forward strand.
AGTTGGTGGTGGTGTCAGTGATAGGTCAACCAATGTTATTTATTGAGCACTTATTGTGTGCAGAACACTACAGGAAGCACTTGAGAGATTTGTTTAACATGTTAAACTTGTTTAACATGTTAAACAGTGGACTTGTTGAACATGATCTCTTCCCAAGGAGGAGCTTACAGTCTAGATGGTGAGACAGATGTTAAAATAGATTTCAGGTGTGTAAATAATTGCTGTAGGGCTGAGGATAGGGTGAATATCAAGTGATTAAAGAGTAAAGAGTATAGATCCAAGTGCACAGATGAGGCAGAAAGGACAGAGAGTAGGGGAAATCAGGGTTTAGTTGGCGAAGACTGCTGCTCAGAGGTCATGAAGTTTGACAATTAATGGTATTGCAAAGCACTTTCTGTGCACAGAGCACTACTAAGCGCTCCTCAGAGTACAAAAGAGTAGGTAGATACAATCCCTGCCCACAAGGAGCTTATAGACAACAGAGACGCTTTACAGACTTAAAAAAATCATGGGTTCTTACTTGAAGTTAATTTGGGCTCCAAACTGTTCATTTACCGAAAACTTAATAGGAATCATTTGTGGACAGGTATGTATTCTTATGTACCAGTTGGATTAGCACACAGTATTTACAACTCTGATTAACTCATTTTCTTTACCCCACTGTGTTCAGGAGGTAGGCCGAAAAATACAGTTATCTTCTCAAGGGAATTTTGTGAAGATGATGGAAGAATTTAATTGTGAAAAACATTGAATGGGCAAAACTTATCCAATGTAATAATAATAATTAGTAGTGTCAATATTAACTTAAATATAAGTGAATATTATTATATTTAAGTGATGCTTAAATATAAATGAAATCACATGGCTATTCCTCAATTTTACCTTTTAAGCTTTTGTAAAACACATTTCCATAATGATTTTTAAAACAGATAATAAGGAAGACATATAGCTACTAGATACTTGGAGATTTTAAAGTGGGAAATACCCACTTTACATATCGAAATGAATAAGTTGTATCATTCCACTTTGTTTTTGTATCTGCATAAACCCAAAATATGCAAGGTGTAAGTTACAGCTGGATGAAGCTCATTGCTTAGAATGCGGCGATCTAATCTAAACATTCAAATGGCCTGTCACCTTAGTTTTATGAGCATCTATTTAAATATGGATGAGGCGTTTGTGCTTCACTCCTGTTCCCAGCTTTGCCAGCTCAGAGTGGTAAGCACATCATTTTGTCATTCTTCGTATAAATCTTTCTCCCTTTCTCTCTTATAATTGCCTGTAAGTTTCTCTGCGTTATTCTGATTGGAAGAAAGGCTTCTTTGTTCATCAATCAAGGCAGTGCTTAATGTCAGAGGGTTTACAATGATAGAGCTCAGTGGTTAGGTAGCACAACTCATCACCCCGTCCTCAGCGGGCAAGCTACAATCGTCACCTTCTGTCATAAACCAGGGAAAATCTCAGTGAACCTTCTCTTTGGTGCCAACGCTAAGGAGTCAGGACCATTGTAATGCATAGGAGGAAGCTGTATAGCCTAGTGGAAAAAGCATAGGACTGGGACCCAGAGGACCTGGGTTCTAATCTTGACTGCCAATTGGCTGCTGTGTGACCACGGGCAAGTCACTGAACTTCACTGTGCCTCAATTTCTTCATCTGTATAATGGGGATTAAATACCTGTTCTCCAACCGACTGAGACTCTGAGCCCCCGTGGGAAAGGAATCGTGTCCGATACGATTAACTTTTATCTACCTCAGCCCTTAGAACAGTACTTGACACATAGAAAGTGCTTAACAAATGCCATAATTATTGTTATTATTACCCAGATAGCAAAACAGTAGGCAGACACCAGTCTTCCATTCACACATGTAAATATGTTTCTTATTAAACAATGTAGATCATGTTTTTATTATTATTAATAATATTTTTAAGTGCTTACTATGTTTCAAGCACTGTTCTAAGTACGGGTACACACAAGCTAATCGGGTTGGAAACAGTCCCTATTCCACATGGAGCTCACAGTCTTAATCCCCATTTTCCAGATGAGGTAACGGAGGCACAGAGAAGTGAAGCGACTTGCCCAAAGTCACACAGCAGTCACACGGCAGAGCTGGAAGAGATTAGAACCCAAGTCCTTCCGATTCCCAGGTCCGGCTCTATCCATTAGGCAGTGCTGCTTCTCACATATCATGGCAACATTTAAAATTGTCACTCTTGTAATTAGTTCTCCTATGCTTTGTTTTGGCCAAGATAACTTTCAGCCGACTAAGCCATGATAAAAATGGACCCTCTTCAAGGGCAGGTGGATTGGGTCTATTTCTATTATATGTTTCCAAGCAGCTAATTCAGAACTCTACTCACTCTCCTCCCACTTCTAGACTGTGAGCCCGTTGTTGTGCAGGGACCGTCTCTATATGTCGCCAACTTGTACTTCCCAAGCGCTTAGTACAGTGCTCTGCACGCAGTAAGCGCTCAATAAATACAATTGAATGAATGAATAAATGCTGTTGATAATGAAGAAGAAATAATCCTAGTGTAGGGAATACTTTTAATCCATCATGGTTTGAGGGATGGACTGGCTTCTGGCACATAAGTGAAAAGAATAAAATCAGAATGAGGTTTTAAAATCAGAAGAAGCACTTAGTACAGTGCAAGAGCTTAGTACAGTGCTCCGCACACAGTAAGTGCTCAGTAAATACAATTGAATGAATGAATGAATGAGGTTAATTGGGAAACCTTTATATTTTACACACTAATATGCTGTTGTCTTTTGTATTAAGAGGATAAATCACAGGTGGATAAGTTGACCTAAAAGTGCTTGTATGCCTGAAAGGGCTAATGGGAGCCCCACAGTCCTGCCCACAATGTCACACCATCAAGCTGTCTCTTGTTGTGTTGCTATGTTTAATATTTGCAGCATGTAGCTCTGTTTTCTCATTTGCCTTCTTGTGTCTCCTTTCACATTCATTCATTCATTCAATCGTATTTATTTGGCACTTACCATGTGCTAAACACTTGGGAAAGTACGACACAGCAATAAATGGTGACATTTTGCATGGAGCTTTTGCTTGCAGAGAGCCACTCCCTTCTTGATTTGTAATATAAGGACCCAACAAGTTTAGAGAGCTTCTGTTAGTGTAACTAAAATGTTTGATTGTGAATAACAATGATTGCATAGGGAAGGTTTTTTGCTTGTTTGCACTGCAAGGCCGAAATGAGATTATGCAAGCATATACTGATGTGTTTGCATACACATTTAATATACTGGATAAGCAATTCAACCAAGCATCTCTCCAGAGCCCATAAGCATAGGTACAATTACTCTTTCCCTGTCTCTTTCTATTGCTCCTTTTTCCTCCGCCACTCCCTGCCCCATGTGGGGTTTACGGTCAAAATAGAAAGGACTAGGATTTAATCCCCATTTTACAGATGAGGTATCTGAGGCACAGAGAAGTTGTTAGTTCCCAAGGTCACACGTACAAGTGGCAGAGCCAGGATTAGAACCCAGGTCCTCTGACTCCCAAGCCTATGCTCTTTCTACTAGGCAGTGTGGCTCAGTGGAAAGAGCTCGGGCTTGGGAGCCAGAGGTCGTGGGTTCTAATCCTGGCTCCGTTGGTTTTTTTTTTTTAATGGCATTTATTAAGCGCTTACTATGTGCAAGGCACTGTTCTAAGCGCTGGGGAGGTTACAAGGTGATCAAGTGGTCCCAAGGGGGCTCACAGTCTTAATCCCCATTTTACAGATGAGGTAACTGAGGCCCAGAGAAGTGAAGTGACTTGCCCAAAGTCACACAGCTGACAAGTGGCGGAGCCGGGATTTGAACCCACGACCTCTGACTCCAAAGTCCGTGCTCTTTCCATTGAGCCACGCTGCGTCAACTGTGTGACTTTGGGCAAGTCACTTAACTTCTCTGTGCCTCACTTAACTCATCTGTAAAATGGGGATTGACTGTGAGCTCCATGTGGGACAACCTGATCACCTTGCATCCCCCCCCCCCCCCGCACCCCCTGCCCGGGCTTAGAACAGTGCTTTGCACATAATAAGTGCTTAACAAATGTCATCATTATTTATTATTTTATTATTATTCTCTAAATATGCCATATCATGTATGAGATATTAGGTTTCACGATTTTTAAAAGCTGTAAAGTGAGATAACAAGCATATTATTAATGCCTATCCTTCATCAACAATATTTCATCATTTTACAGCCCCTCTCCCCACTGCCACCACAATAAAGTCACAAGCTCATAGCTTTCTTGTAACTCTTGCTCTTTTTTGGCTTCAAGTTAAACAACATGGCCTCTTCGTTTTACTTTGACTCTGGTGTGAATTGTGATTTAAGATAGTTACTATGGAGAATTGAAATGACAGATATTAGATAGGAGTCAGGTACAACCAAAAAGCTTTCAGCACTATCTCTAGAAGAGATTGCTGGTGTATGATGTTATGCTTTTTGAAGCCCAGGCAATTACACAGATGTGATGTTTCTCACATGTTTCTTATAGCCTTTTCTTTTTATCTGACCAAAAAATGTCACGAGGAATCATTCATTGTCACTTGGTAGCTTAGGGGTTGTTTGCATAAATGGATCCTCATGTAGTGTAAGGAGCTGTGGAAAAATTGATCCATGTTCTAATCACAAGGGAAATTTTTCATTAGCATGTGAGCTTGGTCATTGCTCAAATTCATTTATGAAATTTTTCACTTTTTTAGTTTACTACTCAAGATGTGTAGGAAGTGTTTCTTGTGCTCTTTTTATCCAAAGATTCTGGCCACCACCCACCTCCAACCCCAAATATGAAAGGACCCCGTCTGTTTTGCGCACAATTAAGTGCTCAATAAATACGGCTGAATGAATGAATGGTAGGAAGGCAGCTCATTTTAATAATGATAGTATTTGTTAAATACTTAATATGTGCCAAGCACGGTTCTAAGTTAACCAACTCCCTGTGAAAAGCAGCAAGGCCTAGTGGGAAGAATAGAGACCTGGAAGAGAGGAGACCTGTGTTCTAATTCATTTGCCTGCAGTGTGACCTTGGTAAGTCATGTAACTTCTCTGGGTCTCAGTTTCCTAATCGGTAAAAGGAATCGGCAAGATTCATTCTTTCTTTCAATCAGTCAATCAATCAATCATATTTATTGAGCACTTACTGTGTGCAGAGCACTGTACTAAGCGCTTGGGAAGTACAAGTTGGCAACATATAGAGACAGTCCCTACCCAACAGTGGGCTCACAGTCTAAAGGGGGAGACAGAGAACAAAACCAAACATACTAACAAAATAAATAGAATAGATATGTGCAAGTAAAATAAATAAATAGAGTAATAAATATGTACAAACATATATACATATATACAGGTGCTGTGGGGAAGGGAAGTTTCTTTCCCTTAAACTGTGAACCCCATTTGGCACAGGCACTTTGAACTGAACATTTTGCATCTTCCCAAGCATTCATTAAGTGTTTGGCATTGGGTAAGTGTTTAACAAGTACCACAGTCACTATATTTTGCATAAGTGTCTCTTTATGGGCTTCAGCCACAAAAGGGCTAATGAAAAGGGGTTTTTGTTGGGTTTTCCCTGAGTTTCTGGAAACGATTTTAAGTGAGAAACTATCCCATTTCAGCCCCTTGGCCTGCTACTCTGTTGCCCTTCTGAAAATGTGCCTTCGATGTCTAGCAGAAAGGGAGAAAGACCAGGGGGACCGAGTGACGTATAGGATTTAAGATGCTGTGTCCTCCCATTGAAGGAGGGCAAAAACGAAGTTCCGTAAACCCCAGGTTCTGAAAGTAAAATGGAAATGTGGTGATCAGAACTATCTTAAGGGTTGCATCTTAGTAATACCTTAGGCACTTGGGAAGGTACATTAATTACAGGACCTTTCATGCACTGCAGGGCAGTGTCCAGTGGGTGCCCAGATCCCGGACCCGGGTTCTAATCCCCGCTCCACCACTAGCCTACTGTGTGACCTTGGACAAGTCACCTCACCCGTAAAATGGGGATTAAGACTGTGAGCCCCGTGTGGTACATGGACTCTGTCCAAACTGATTAGCTTGTATCTACTCCAGTGCTCAAAACAGTGGCTGGCGCATAGTAAGTGCTTAAAAAAGACCATATTTTAAAACAAAAAAATCAAAAGAAAACCACAGTGACGGAGCAATACGTGAATGGTCCCTTAGTAGTTTGATTGAATTACTACTTTCTTCAAAACCATCTTTATTCTGAGAATAATAATAATAATTATGGTATTTGTTAAGCGCTTACTATGTGCCAAGCACTGTTCTAAGCGCTGAGCACTGTTCTAAGTGCTGATGCAACTTTAGTCACTGGGAGAATTGAGCTCAATGACTTTAGTTTTCTTTTTTACTTGTAGATTGGCTGACTATTTCCATTAACCATTAGCAAGCTTCCAGTTTAAGGATTTTAGAGAGGAGATACAGAGGTACGGATAATTCCCTAACCATACGTATTACATGCATAGGCACTGAGATAAGGAAGGGTGAATAGATTGTTCCTCTTTTATACAGATTTTATGTATTTTTCCTGTTCTACACAGTTTCTTTAATGAAAATGTGAATTGGGGGTAAGGCACAAAAGTTTGGGGGAGTTTATAACTTGAAATTTATGAATTCTGAATTTTGATGTTTTTGTTTCAAATTCCAATTAAGGCTGGGAGAATTTAATCTCCTGCTTCAGAGCATAGGCACATCAAAATAACTAACAAGGCAGTCTGGATGTCAGATAGTTCTTCAAAGCACCGAGTTCAGTAGCTCTGGAAGAAAAACACAGAAAGTGTAGGGGCAAAAATGGGAAAATTGCTTAGTCAGATGCCCTGGAAAATTCCCACTTGAGATTTATTTGATTAATTATTGAAAATATTTTTTTCTGAACACATACATAATCTCCAGTGACCAAAACCTAAATGTTTTCTTTTGACCTTAACACTTCACAAGTCATATTCAATCTACTTTGTGACAATTTTTTTTCGCTATATGAGGGGAAGGAAACTGTCTCACTGTAAAAGAGGTTTTTTAGCTCTATTACCTCATGAACTGGTATATTAGGAAATCTGGTACTTAATGATGATGGTATTAAGCACTTACTATATGCTGCTGCTGGAGTAGATAAAATGGATTACTGAGTCATTGGTATTTATTCATCACTTGGTGCAAAGCACTGTACTAAATGCTTGGGAAGCGTGGAGAAGCAGCATGGCATAGCAGATAGACCACAGACCTGGGAGTCAGAAGGTCATGGGTTCTAATTCCGACTCAGCCACTTGTCTGCTGTGTGACCTTGGGCAAGTCAATTCACTTCTCTGGGCCTCAGTTAACTCATCTGTAAAATAGGGATTGAGACTGGTAGCCCCATTTGGGACAGGGACTGTATCCAACTTGATTTGCTTGTATCCATCCCAGCGCTTACTGCAGTCCCTAGCACACAGTATGCATAATAAATACCACTATTACTATAATTATTATTATTACTGTTAACCCACACTGTTGCTTCCCCACAAACTGGACCCAAACAAAGGCACTAACTGTGAATTTTGATATTGAATTAGACAAAATTGAGTATCTATGCTTTCATATGTATTTACATCTCCATATATTATAACTAATAAAATATTAATCAGAATCATTAAAAATATTTATTTTGGACTATTGGCATATGGCAATGACCTAACCATGGAGGAAGCAAAATATCCACCATGCCTCTGGGAGCTTACGCTCTACACCTTAGAGCAATGATCTCACCATGCCTTAGGATGGATAACTGAATAAAAATGGACAATGCATACGTTGAATAAGTAAAAGGATAAATAATTTACCTACATTGGTCAATTAAGTGCATGTTAATGTGAGTAATGGCAAGTGATATGAGACATATGGGTGTCAATGTAATATACAGAGATGTGTTTTATATTTTATATATACCCAAAGAGTAGGATCATGTTCTAATGGAGAAAAACACCAAAATGGTAGCTAAAACAAATCATGGTATGTTTTCTTTTATAATTGTTGGAGGACTGTGATTGTTAACACCAAATGACCTAGCAAAGGTAATGTTATTGACTGGTGACTGGCTAGGGATTCGGTTACGTTTATTTTGAATTGAGGCTGCTCTCACACTTCTGGAGATGTATGGAGAAGTCCTAAATCTCTCCTTTAGCATGGAACAGATTCACTGGCAACAATCTGGTGAAAAAGTTGAAGGATGCTGGGTTCAAATCCTCTGTGGTTCGGGCTTGGTCAGACTTTTGTCGACTTAGATTTGAGACCTGAAACAATGCAACCTTTATTTTCACCCAGAAACATACTAAATACATCAAAAAGCAGAAATGAGTAACTGCAGACCATTTTTGAGGTCAGTTTAGTTAGCAGAAAAGACGCAGCAATATTCAAAATGCTTTGGAACCAACTGAACAGGTTCTAGTGGAAATTTCAGGCATTTGGAACCATATCGTTTCAGGCTTTAAACAACTGGGTTACTAAAATGTGTATTCTGATCATTTAAGTTGAAGCGAGACTCTCCTCAGCTCGAGGGAAAAGCAGCTGGTATAAACAGTGCACTCAAATTTCAAAGAAATTATAATATATTCTGAAATAGTCATTGTAGAAATATATCCAGAGCGTGAGAGCATCGTGCTCATTCTTGGAGTCACGGGAAAAGTCTTCATTGACTCCCTGAGATTGGATCATGAGTCTGTTTCAATGTACATTCTAAAATAGCTATACACTTTCTGTTTTAATTATGCCGAAAATCTTTTTGGGTAAGTATTATATTTGGGTAGATGGGGGAGTTTTTGGAGAGGTACTTTGTTCCCGAACTTGATTTTTTTTTGTGTGTACTTATGCATTTGTGCTGAGTTTTTTTTCTTCAGTGTTTAAATTTGGTTTTCATGACTTTCTTTGAGGTCTTCTTCTTTTCAGTTATGTAGATGTGCAAATGATACACATCTGAATTCATGCCAAACAGGAGTACTAAGAGGATAAAAGCCAGTGGAAGGTAAAGATATTGTAAATATGACAGATCCTTAGATCACCTGGCATATGATTCATAGTAGAATATGAATAAGTTGTGCAGAATCAATCAATCAATGATATTTATTGAGCACTTACTGTGGGCAGTGCACTGTCCTGAGAGAGTACAAAGCACTCGAGAATCAGACTTATATATGCTTTTAGGCAATAAAACACAGATTTTACTTTTCCTTCAAAGGTTGCATATATCAGATCATGTGTCATTCTGGAAATGTGGAAGTAGGCCTAATTATTTATTATTTATACTTTGTTTTTCTCTCTGAATGACAAGCAGTAAGCAAACTAGGGTTTCCTTTTCCTGCTATCTTTTTATTTTTATATTCTTTCAGGAGAAATAAAGTAGGCAGACAGGGAATAAAGATTTATAGATAAGAAGATCTCCTTAGAAGTTAGAAAAAGAAGTTAATGGCTTTCTTGGTGTTGCCTGGTGCAGAGAGGAATTTGAACATCCCCTCTCTGAGTTCTGCTTACTTATTTTACCATTACCATCCTAGTTCATTTGTAATGTGTTGTTCTTAGTCCCATTCTTTGGTCTAAGAGTTCTGCAGGGGATGATTCTAATCTAAATGTCTTGTATTTCCCCCAGCCAGTCCCACAGTGTTTTGCACACAACAAGTACTTAAAGAATATTATTACTGCTATATGAGTTTGAAGGAAGATTGAAAACAATAAGGAAGTTAAAAGTCTCCATTTCTTTAGACTTAACATTACCAGCCTAGGTTTTTGATCTCTCCGAAAGAGGGCTTATTAGTCTTAGAACATTTGGGGAGATCAAACACTGGGGCTGGTAGTGTTACCTCCCTAAAGAAATGGGGACTCTCAACTTACTTTATTTTTTTTCAATCTTCCTTCAAACTCGAATAGCTGTAATAATTTTCTTTAAGTCATAAGTAAACAAGAAAGACAGTGGCATGATTGTGTACCCCTAAAGGTGTCCTGATTGTCCCTTCCATCTTGAGTGTCATAGGGGTTGAAGAAGGGGGATGGAGGAAGGGCTGAAATGTTTCCTGCCGTCCAATAGATGTGGTGGGTATAAACAGTCCCACAATGGGTTTAGAGACTCTGTACCTGGATCTCGACGTAACTTGGTGTGATTCAGAAAACTTTCGCATTGGCTAGGTGTTTCCAGTTTCTGCTTTCCCTGAGCACATTTGGAGCAGAGACACTATTTTCTATGGAAACAGTCTCTCAATCAGTGGTATATTGAGCACTTACAATGAGCAGAACATTATACCTAGCACTTGGGAGAGTATAATCCAACAGTTAGTGGACATGTTCCCTGACTACAATGGACTTTCTGTCTAGACCCGAGCTTACAGTCTAGAGCTACTCTCCTCGAAACATGCCTGGCTTATGCAGTCACAGCCAGTGAGTGTATCAGCCACAGTCAAGTACTGTCAACTTGCTAAATTAGGTAACAGATGTTGAAATCACAGTTGCAAAGTTGGAATGCACTTACACTCCAGGGTAACAACCGGCAACGTTCCCCAAGGGGGTTGTTCCAGCCCAACATCAGAAAGCTGTTTTTGGTCATGGAAATTCTCGACGCTGACTTTGAGAACAAGGGGGTAGGAAAGGTTGAAGAGGGATGTTTGCATTTGATTTTCTTAGCAAATCTACCGTGTCCACCATTGAACAGACAGTAATTTCCTTTTTTGATTTAACTTGGGTGAAGAGAATCTAGAGAACAGTAGTTCTGAGAAGCGGGCTCCTTTCTAGTCTACGTCTCTCTGCTGCACAGGATAATCTTAGGAATAAAGAATTTTCAAGCTGGAAGTCACCGACCCTGGATGGAACGGGTCTGCAGGGTAGAATGCTGTGGCCCATTCTTGGGGGCTTTGAGCCAGGCTAGGGTTAGCGAGCCTCGATCTAAAGAGACCATGGCCCAACCTCTGGGCTTGGCCTGCAAGGGTGTGCAGGGAGCAGCTGAATCACTCTGGTCCCAAGAGTAATATTCATATATATCATGTTTATCAAGTACTTACTGGATGCAGAGCACCGTGTTAAGCGCACGGGAGAATACTATAAAGCGTCACCACTTTTTCTGGAAGGCACAGGAGCCCTTCTGAACATGGGGCTGGTTTCACCTCTTTGCAGGGACTTCCTGCCAGTGTAGTCTTTGTCCAGAACGTGATTCTGTGCAGCAGAGAAATTGAGTCTGAGAAGGGGAGCTGCAGCGAGCAATGAGAGGCGAAGTCCGTAGCTCACTGCCAGGTAAATCACTGTAGACCTATTGTTGTGGGTTCTGTGCTGGCTGCCACTACCGCCTCTCTTTCCAGGATCCAGGGGAAAAAAATGAGAAAGTTCTGTCCTCAACAATTATTATATAATAAGAAAAATTAACCAGCATTAATAGAACTGGTGAATTATCATTAATAATGCTGCTGACGATGACGACTGTGGTACCTGCTAAGTGCTTACTATATGCCAAGCACCGTAATAAGCGCTGAAGCAGATACAAGGTAATCAAGTCACGTACAGTTCCTCTCCCAAGTGGCCCCCCCAAGTCCAAACAGGAGGGAGAACAAGCATTGAATCCCTATTTTACAGATGAGGAAACTGAGGCCCAGAGATGTTAAGTGTCTTGTCCAAGGTCACGCAGCAGGCATGTGGCAGAGCCAGAATTAGAATTCAGGTCCTTTGATTCCCAGGCCTGGGATCTTTCCACTAGACACTGCTTCTCACTTCTCATCCCTGATTTCAACTCGGGATTCGATAGACGCTTGATGTTGTAATTAGTTTGATAGTAATTTCGAAGCTATTTAAAGCTTGCCAGGACTGCATTTCTTCTGATGAAATTTCAATAAATGTCAGCGAAGGGAAAACTTAACTTAATAAGTGAAATGGGTTCTGAGTTAAGCATATTTTGATCCCCACCAGAATCTTACCAGCTGCTCTAGCAACACATTATTTCTGGCTGATGAAGGAGACTATTTATCTTCCTCCAAAGATGACACTGAGTTTACCCTCTAAATCCAAACGCAGCGGAGGTCACCGAAACTGTAATGTCAGGATCCACAAAGGCAAGACACGGGGAAACTTTGTCTTAAAATAATTGTGTCTTCACTTAGGACCCCCTGAAGCACTTTGTCCACTGAACAGGGACAGCTTGGGTCACTGAAGCTTATTTCTACGGAACAATATCTCTGTTTCAAGTGCCCTGACCCTGGAGGGACCAAGATTTGAGTGTTAGAGCAGTTATTATTCATTCCCTGACACTGATGACTCATGTGTAGCCTATCTGTTAAACTGCCCAAGCATTCTGTGGTTTGTGACAGTAATAATGATGATGATGGTATTTATTAAGTGCTTACTGTGTGCCCACGTGGGACTCCCAGTCTTGGTAGGAAGGGGAACAGAGATTTAATCCCCATTTTACAGAAACTGAAGCACCGAGAGATTGTGACTTGTCCAAGGTCACACAGCGGGCAAGTGGCAGAGCCAGGCCTAAAAACCTCAGGCCTCCCAGACACACTCTCTTTCCACTATGCCCTGCTGACTTGTGACTTGAATGTTTCTTTATCCCCAAGAAATAGATCTAGGATACCAAGTGCATATGTAACTTTTGTTCAGCAGGCCTACATTTGAAACTGCCACGCTTTTGAATAGTTCTACTGGGAAGTGGATAACATTTCTAAAATCAAACAATAAGAGTATTTGAACAACTAGTTTTAGGCTGACCTTTTGACTAGTTTTAGGCTGATCTCTTCATTTTCTGCTATTTTGCTTTATGGGCTTCAGAAGAAAGGGCCATGATGATGCAACAGATGCATTAAAACCCCCTAGATTGTCAGATCCTTGAGGGCAGGGACCCTCTCTCTACCAACTCTACCGTACTCTCCCAAGTGCTTAATATAGGCTTGCACACAGAAAGTGCTCAGTAAATACCACTGATTTTTTTTGTAGTATTTGTTTAGCACTCACAATGTGTCGAACACTGTGTCAAGTGCTAGGGTAGGTACAGGTTCATTAGGTTGGACGCTGATTGATCTTAGAACCCTGGTCATCTGATACAAGACCATTTTGTAATATCTTTTACAATTAATTGTTTACGAATGAAGAATGCTGCTGCTTCATATTGTGCAATTCCAGGTATCCCTGAACCTGAGGAGGCTCAGCAAGTGTTTCTTAGTGATGAGGAAAACATGTTTGTCCACTTGGTCACGATGTCATATAAAAGCTGGCAAAATGGGATTACAAAATGTTTTATGTGAAACTGTATTCTCTGTTTGTGTGATTTACCTTTGATTTTAAAAGAAAGTTTTTTAAAAAAAATTGAAAACATTTTGTGAAGAATTTTCACATTGAACATTCTGCAATCAATCAGTTAAATGTGACAGAAAATCCCTAATGCCCATATTACCTTGATCAACAATTAAACCAATTATGCTGCACATGATTTAGAAGAAAGTGTACTTGCATTAAAAGCAGATACAGTCATTTATGCTGAACAGGATAGCTCTGCTCTTAAAGAATCAGTGTCGTGGCTTAGTGGATAAGAAGCACTATAGCTTAATGCATAGAGCATGGTCTTGAGAGTCAGAAGGACCCGGGTTCTAATTCCTACTCCACCACAACTCTGCTATGTGACCTTGGGCAAGTCGCTTAAGATCTCTGGGCCTTAGTTACCTCATCTGGAAATTGGGGATTAAGAGCCTGAGCCCCAGGTGGGACAGAGAATGTGTCCAACCTGATTAATTTGTGTCTACCCCAGTGCTTAAAACAGTGCTTGGCACATACCATAATTATTATTGTTATACCACAAGTACCATAATTATTATTACTACCACCTTACAGTAACACTGGATTCAGTGGAAGTTAATGGTTTTGAAGATACTGCTAGCCTGCCGATTGCAATGCAAATTCCTACAGGATTGTTTTATCTGCCATTAGGGGAACGGGTTTCACCCCTGACATTCACTGCTATTGAACTGCATTAAATACTGGAAAAATACTATAGAATAGGAGGACACTGAGTTTAGGAATAAAATGAAAACTTGCATTATAGCAGTTAGTAGTAATAGTATTAAGTGCATACTGTATCCAGAGCACTGTGCTATACAGGTGGGGCTTAGACAAGGACCCTGTCTCCTGGGGGCTCGCAGTAGATGATTAGAGGTCTGACTATATCCATTTGGTAAGAAATTTTTAAAATTCAGCACGAGTGTTTATTTACTTGGGGTGACCAAGGATTTGACCTTAACAAAAGCTTTCAGAAAATCTCATTTCCAAAAGCATATTTAAATGTCAATACTGGTCAGAAGGCCCCGAGCAGCCCCTGGGAGGTCCCCACAAGTGATTAATGGCCCCATTTGGGCCCTTGATCTCCAGGCAGCCGATAAGCAGAGGGATGGCAAAGGAGGCAGGCATCTTGCCTGAACTGTACCTGGAAATTTGCTCTTCCTGCCTCTGCAGAGAGTAAGTGCCGTGAGCTTTGGGCACACCAACTCCTCCCCTCCATCCATCAAACTTAATTCAATAGTGATGGATGTACTGGGCAGCAGTTTCACTCAATATTTCATAGGCAGGTTGAGTAATGCAAAGGAATACATTTTTGCAGAGGTGAGGCTGTGGTCTTAACTATGAGTGGAGGATTCGATCCTTTTTTATCATGCACATTTTGGAAATTACATCGTAGCCTAAGAAAATACAGAGTGTTGAAAATGGAATCTAAGGTTCCGTGCTTGTCTTTTAGCTCTACAGACTCTCTTCACTTTTCCATACGTTGTAATACAACAATGGACAGGAGTAACTTGGTACTTTGGTCTTTGATACATATCCTTGTTATCTTATTTTCAGAGTGGAATCTTCATGCAGGTTTAATTTCATACTTAAAACTCATCAGGTGGTCATCTTTGAATCTTTCTACTGTTTAATTTGCCCCCCTAGTCTGGCTATTATTTGAGGACACTAAGAAGGGCTGAAATGATCTTTTATGACAATTTAGTCATGAGGTGATAGATATCAGAACTGGAAGAGACCACCCAAGATTAGTCAGCCTAGCCCACTGTCTTCAGGCAGTTAATTAGAGTATCCATATGATTGTCTCCTTTTTTCTTATAGATATCCAGGAATGGAGATACTCCAAGTCCTCTTCATATCTTGGCTGAACAGTGAGCTGCCCTTCTGGCCGTTTTTCAGTCCTGACTGGAAATTCTCAGGTCCTGAGACTGAGTGGCCAGCTCATTTGTCCAGCTTTACGACTCCCCCAATTAGAGTGTAAGCAGAAAACATACCTTGTGCATCTACTGTGCTTTCCCACGTGTTTAGTACAGCACACTGCACTCAGCAGGGGCTTAGATTCTTATGCTGTGTCCGCCTCCCCTATCTCTAATTTATTTCAATGTCTGCCTCCCCCAATTTCATTCATTCAATTCAATCATTATTTTACTGAGTACTTACTTTGTGCAGAGCACTGTACTAAGCACTTGGGAGAGTATGATACAAAAATAAACAGTCACATTCCCTGCCCACAATAATTTTACAGTCTAGAGAGGACAGGGATTGTGCCTAACAACTCCATTGTACCGTACTCTCCCAGATGATTAATACAGTACTTTGCACATGGTAAGTATTGTAAGTACATAATACCACTATGACAGAAAAGAGCTGTGTGGGTAATTGCTGTGAAATCGGCACCATGATAAATGCTGTTCAGTTATTCTTTAAGATAATCCCTTAGCTCTACTCCACCTTTAGTTGGGGATTGAGCAGAACAAATCTTTTTTTTAAAGAAGGCTTCTATATGTTTTATACAAATATAAATTTATAGTTCTATGCATAGCTATACTTAGTTATCCATGGCTTCCAATGTGATGTACTGATTTTCCACCAAGACCAATGTCTGTGATTCTGTCTTCCAGGAGCTGGTGATGATGGAACTGCCTTACAGGTAGGAAGTAAACACAGGATTTACAGCTCTAAAGAAGGTAAGCCACTATAAGTCCACTAGAGACCTCCATTTTTGCTTGAAATTTGTTAGCACCTTACCCTTTGGTTTCTAGAGGGCTTGAAGGCTTCCCCTACCTCTTTATCAGTTAAAGTGGGCTGCTGCTTAGGTGATATAGCTCACTTACATCAGCTCTGTGTCACTAAAAGACAGCCTTGCTTGTGTGTAGGGACACCTGGCTAATTTAAAATCCTTAGCTGAGTCTGGAAAGCAGATCAGTAATTCTGAACAAGTCTTTTGTATGACTGTGGTTTTGGAATCCAGCCATCAGCGTTTAAGAACTTCTGTATGACTGATCAATCGCTCAATCAACTGTGTTTATTGAGTGCTTCCTGTGGACAGACCATTGTGCTAAGCATTTGGGAGAATACAATATAAAAAAGTGGGTAAACACATTCCCTGCCCACAGTGAATTTACAGTCTAGAGGGATAGGCATTATTATAAATAAATAACAGATACATAATATATTCATTCAATCATATTTATTGAGTGCTTACTGTTTGCAGAGCACTGTACTGAGTGCTTGGGAGAGTACAATGTAGTAGACCCATTCCCTGTCCACAATAAGTTTGTAGTCTAGAGGACATAAGTGCTGTGAGGCTGAGGGAGGTGTGCAAATCCAGGTGCAAATGTAGCCCAGAAGAGAGTGGGAGAAGAAGAAACAAGGTTTGGGTTCTTTTGGAGAAGCAGCGTGGCTCAGTGAAAGAGCACGGGCTTTGGAGTCAGAGGTAATAGGTTCAAATCCTGCGTCTACCAATTGTCAGCTGTGTGGCTTTGGACAAGTCACTTAACTTCTCTGGGCCTGTTCCCTCATCTGTAAAATGGGGATGAAGACTGTGAGCCCTACATGGGACAACCTGCTCACCCTGTATCCTTCTCAGTGCTTAAAACAGTGCTTTGCACATAGTAAGCACTTAACAAATGCCATCATTATTATTATTATTTTAGCCTGCTGAGCTGAATTTCTCAGATGAGCCAAATCTTATTCTGACAGGAGATTCCAACTTCCTAGTGGCAACATTAACCATGACTGAGGAGAGTAGATTGAACAAGCGCTTATTACACCACCCTGCAAGCAATAGATATTTGGTACATACGACTGATTGACCACGACAGGGCTAAGTGTATATGATCGTGCTTTCCTCCATTGGTGAAGAGTGAGTGATTAGACAAAGCCCCCGTCCAAAGATTTTAATACACCTTTCAGGAAGCCAAACTGGCCAGAACACAAGTCTGCTGCAACTGTTAATGCTTTCAAAAACATGACCTCTGAATATGAAAGTGCTAAGAGTAGCGTGATTTGAGTATTGGCAATTAATTGGAGAAGGTGTGTATTTTTAGGAGGGACTTGAAGATTTCCTCAAGACAATTTGAGTTGAGGAGATGCCTGAACAGGACCTTCTCTTCTAAATGAAGTCAGGTACACCATCAATCTGGGAGCTTCATGACTCTAGTAATACTATGGCATTTCTTAAAGTGCTTATTCTGTGCTAAGCACTGAAGTGGGTACAATGTAATCAGAATGGACACATTCTCTGATGCACATGGAGCTCACAATCTGGGAGGGAGGGTGAACAGGTATTTTATTCCCATTTGACAGATGAGGAAAATGAGGCCCAGAGAGGTTAAGCGATTTGCCCAATGTCACACAGTGCATGGCAGCGGCGGGGCTGGATTAAAATTCTAACTGTTTTGGTGACTTCATTAACCAATAGCATGTAAGCCAGTTCTTCACTTTTTGGTGTTAACTATCCTTAATTATGGAGGGTCTGTTGAGATCCTTGAAGCACATCTTGAAAGGATATGGAAATCCTCTAGAAATGTATGGTATAAGACCAAAGAAAAAAACAGTGGGGTATGATTGCAAACTGTTCTGCCTTTGAACATGTAGTAACAGTATTAAAAACATTTTAATGGGATTTTCACATAAAATAAGTCTAGCTTACTACTTACTTCCCAATAATGTTCTAAAATTTTAAAGGTCCAGAGGGAAAATGCCACGATATTATTACTAATCACTCATTTGCTAAAGTAATTAACAGCTACATTTCTTAACACTTCAGCTTCATTAACTCCTAAAATAAAATACAAAGGTAATAAATGTGTCATATAAGCACCTATCCACTGCTCAGTGTATCACCATTTGCATTCTCTGCCTCTGGAATGTTTTCCCAGAGCTATGCCCATTATCTATATTTACTAGATGTACTCTGACTTAAACATAGTTTACAACTCTATTGTTCTGTTACTTGGCATATAACTTAACCAGTCAATAAGCAAAAGAGGTGATTATTCTTTGACATTATTGGGAATTTTGTATTCAGGAGAGCAAACCATGACTAACTTTCTTACCAGCTACTGGAAATGGGCTTCATTTTCAGGTGATTGAAATCTGGAAATTGACCTCAGAGCAAGTGGCATAAGAGCTATTTACCTATATTCAACTTTGCCCAGTAGAAATACAGGCGGAAATACTATCAATATATCCCTCAGCATTATTTTTCATGCAACCTGGGCCAGATAATAGAATAATCAATCAATCAATTGTATTTATTGAGTGCTTACTGTGTGCAGAGCACTGTACTAAGCGCTTGGGAAGTACAAGTTGGCAACATATAGAGACAGTCTCTACCCAACAGTGGGCTTATCCTGTAAAGCTTGTATTAAAATTTCCTTGCTGAAGGTCCCACAGCAACCGATGTCATTACAGTCGGTGCCTGGTTGTGAATGAAAACTACAGAACATTTGCGCCACACACACATTTGAAACCAAATCAGATTGACATGAGATTTAGTAAATTCAAATTTTTAACCTTTTGATGCAGTCTGATCAATCGCTCTCCACCTTCAATTTTCAGCCCCCGCCTTTCTCATTACCAACAGTTTGGGGGCCATGAGAGAAGACATCACAAGATGGAGCCAGCTTTGGACTTCAGGTATCAAAATACAAGTTTTTCTTGAAGCAGTGTTCAACAAGACCATAAACCCCAGGTTCTAGGCAGATTTGATGGTTGATAATTATTCTCCCAAGTGTTTCTCCCCCCACCCCACCCACCACCGCACCTCATTCCTGAAATTTCCAAACACAAACTGAAAGATATGAGCAAATAACTATCATCCACCCACTAATTCCCCACTTCCCAAAAGAAAAAAGTCACCTGAGTAACTTGTGACTGAGGCAATATCTTTATTGGTCCATGGCTCCCTGATGCCATCCATCTGTTTCTAGTAAACTCTCCTAGGCACTTAGGTCGGTGGGTTGCACATGCTTAATAAGTGAACTTTTAAGGAAGAATTCTGTAGATGTATCACAGTGGTACTGGAGTCCATCATTTCAACCAAACACTAGCCAGTGAATGGAGTATGGTTTGCTTATTAGAGTTATGTACACACATATTGCATGAATATGTATTATATATATATATATATATATATAAAATTCTATGAATACCTGTTCTTGCCATTCCATGCCTCTGTCAATATTCATGTTAGTTTTATGTTAATCCATGCTGTTTAGATTGCTTGCCTTCTAAGGGCTGGGACGGCATGACCTAATGCACAGAACACGGGCCTGTGTCGGAGGACTTGGGTTCTAATTGCAACTCCGCCACTGTGACCTTGGGCAAGTCACTTCGTGTCCTCTAGGCTTCGGTTCCCTCATCTGCAAAAAGGGGATTCAACATCTGTTCTACTTAGACTGGTGAGCCCCTTGTGAGATCTGGTACCTTGCATCTACCCCGGGGGGGAATACAATGCTTAGCACATAGTTAGCTCTTAACTACCACAATTATTATTATCACCAGCTCAGTAGCCTGCAGCTACTTAATCAATGCTATTTGCAGATAATGTGTTGACTAGAAACAAATCCAAACCCACCTTCTGGGGATGAAGTTTTCCTCATTTGTAGATTTACTGGTCATTTTAGTCTCCAAACATTTTCTCCCACTAACTCAATCAATCTCCCTGAGTTAGACATGAGATTTTCCCAGGCAGTATTATAAATTAATAATATTCATATTAATGTCTGTCTCCCTCTCGAGGCTGAAAGCTCATTATGGGAACGTGTCTGCAAATTCTGTTGTGTTATACTGTCCCAAGTGCTTAGTTTAGTGCTCTGCACATAGTGCTCAAATACCATTGATTGATTGATAGCAATCAAAAGGAAGCACTCACATTAGTCTTCTGGGGGAGAGGTGGGAGGTGTGGAACAAGTTCACTGTCCATGTACTGGTCTACCCAGCTCTGAAATAAAAATAACTGTAGTCATCTTTAAGAGCTCACTATATGCCAAGCATATCAGGTGGGACACAGTTCCTGTCCCACACAGTGCTTAGAGCCTAAGTAGGAGGGAACACAGTTCTTGAATCCTCAGTTTACAAAGGTGGCACCTGAGGCACTGAGGAGGTAGGTGACTTGCCCAAGACGGCACAGCAGGCAAGGCCTGTAGACCTAGCTTTCAGGCCCAGGCATACGTCGCAGTTACAGCGCTTAGAACAGTGCTTCGCACATAGTAAGCACTTAACAAATGCCATCATTATTATTCCCACCTAAAAATGCCCTCACTGCCCTGAGACATTTGCTCTTTGCTTTATTGAAGGAGAAAGGTATTGAGGATTGTATAGCGCAGATGTACATGAACGTCTTTCTTCCAAAGAGTGCCACCCAGAAGCAGTAGTATTGGTCCTTACTGAGAACCCGAATGCAAAATGCACTGTACTAAGCACTTGGGAGAGTACAATACAACAACAGACAAACACATTCCCTGCCCACAATCTAAGTGGTTGGCAGTGCATAGCTAAGGCCCATGACATGGTCCCTGGTACGAACAGATGTAACATTTCTAGGCCAATTTGATTTTCTAGGTTGTAAAACTATGCCTCTTCCCCTCCCACCCCTGCTGTTTTTTTATTACCTGTTCTCTGGTTGTATTGTAAATCTAATGTTCTGCGATGAATGTTTAAAGATGAAATTAGGTGGAGTTCTCATGACACCAACCTCATTGATTTTTTTTTGAAATAATATTCATGAAAAAGCTGACTAGCTTCTCATAGATCATTTAATACTCAATGAAAGTGTCTTATGAATGTTAATATTTTGTTATAAGGGCATTAAGTATGTCGCTCAGAAAACAATTTCTAAGATTTCCCATGTAGACAAGTCAAAATGTGGAGATAGTGTTTAAGCTCATGCCAGGTAAGTAGAAAAGGATGTAAAAATGTAAAAACTCCAGTGATTTAATATAAGTGCTTAAAATTATTTTCAAATCCTCAGGATGAAATTTATGGGCTTATTTTCATCTAGAAAGAAGGTAGTAGAATGCATGCCCTTTAGTAATCCAATAATTACTCTTTCAGGCCCTTTTTACATAATGTTGGTCCTGTATATGGGTAGGGTGCTGAATTTAGTTACCGGAGTCATAATTACCATCTTTCTTGAAAATCATTTTAAAAGCACTTCGAGCACACACAGTAATTTATTCACAAGGAAAATAGTTTGCAGCACTACCCATACTAAATCACAAAAATTATGGATTTTGTAATGGTATTTGTTAAGCACTCACTCTGTGCCAAGCACTGTACTAAACGATGGGGTAGATATAAGATACTCAGGTCTATGTAAGTGGGCATTGGATTTAATCCCCATTTTACAGGTGAGGAAGTTGAGGCCCAGAGAAGTAAAGCAAGTTGTCCGAGGTCACAAAGCAGATAAGTGATGGAACAAGATTAGAACCCAGGTCCTCTAACTCCCATGCCCATGTTTTTTTATACAAGGCCACGCTGCTTCTCAAACCAAGCAACCTTAGTTCAAACAGTATTGCAAGTCTTATCTGTTCACTTTCATTAGAATTTTACCTCCCCTCACCATTGTTTTTATGAAGTCCAACATGATTACTCCTTGGTCTGGAGGTTCTTTAGACTTGGGTGATTATATCCATCATAGAGAAGCAGCGTGGCTCAGTGGAAAGAGCATGGGCTTTGGAGTCAGAGGTCATGGGTTCAAATCCCGGCTCTGCCAGTTGTCAGCTGTGTGACTTTGGGCAAGTCACTTCACTTCTCTGGGCCTCAGTTCCCTCATTTGTAAAATGGGGATGAAGACTGTGAGCCCCCTGTGGGACAGCCTGATCACCTTGTACCTCCCCAGCACTTAGAACAGTGCTTTGCACATAGTAAGCACTTAATAAATGCCATCATCATCATCAATCCATGGCATTTATTGTATGCTTACTACATGCAAAGCACTGTACTAAGTGCTTGGAAGAGGACACAAAAACAGAATTAGCAGACATGTTCCCTGTCCATTATGAGCTTGATGTCTAGATGTGAACTTAAAAATGCTTTGAAGATGGAGAGAGTGATGGTTTGGCATATATGGAGGGGGAGGGAATTCCAGGCTATGGGGAGAATGTGAGTTCCAGGCTAGGAGATGGGGGTGAGACAGACAAAATAGGGGCATAGTGAGTAAGCTGGAGCTAAAGGAGCTGAGTGTGCAGGCTGGGCTGTCAAAGGAGGTCTCTGAGGTGAAGTAGGGTGGGTGAGCTGATTGAGTGCTTTAAAGCCAAGGTGAGGAGGAGTTTCTGTTTGATGCAGAGGTGGATGGGCAGCCATTGGAGGTTCTTGAGCAGTGGCAAAACATGGATTGAACTTTTTTGTTGATACAGCGGAGTGAAGTATGGACTGGAGTGGGGAGAGACAAGAGGCTGGGAGGAGGAAGATGCAGTAATAATAATAATTTTGGTATTTGTTACGCACTTACTATGTGCCAGGCACTGTACAAAGTGCTAGGGTGGATACGAGCAAATCGGGTTGGACACAGTCCCTGTCCCACGTGGGGCTCACGGTCTCAATCCACATCTTATGGATGAGGTAACAGAGTCACAGAGAAGAGAAGTGACTTGTTCAAGACCACCCAGCAGAAAAATGGCTGAGCTGGGATTAGAACCCATGACCTTCTGACTCCGAGGCCCGTCCTCTATCCACTACACAGGATAGGATAAGTACTTGGATCAGCATGATAGCAGTTTCGATGGAGAGGGAAAGGGAGGATGTTTCTGATATTTGTTAAGTGCTTACTATGTGCCAGGCACCTTATTAAGCCCTACAGGTTGGACACAATCCCTTTCCCACAGTCTTAATCCCAATTTTATAGATGAGGGAATGGATATCATAAAATATCACTGACCACTTGAGTTGGTCTCTAGAAACTCTTCAGTCAATAGCTATGAAAATGTAAAACCTGAACCCCACGAATCTGGATAACTGAATATTCCCAGGTAAATACTGGGAATATTCAGAGGACACCAGGTAAAGTGTCCTCTGAACAAGTAGGATGCAATAAATAGAAAGATTTTTCTACCAATCGTAGTTGTTGAGCACCTGCTGTTTGCAAAGCACCATACTGAATATTTGGGGGAGAGAGCTCAATAGAGTTAGAAAGCAAGAGACGTTTGTGACTGGCAATCTCTTCCACACAAGCAGTCAGGCAAAAAGGTTTTCATGGGCGACATCACTTCTACGGACAATGTCTGGGGTAATTTTCTTTTTTGTTTTCTTCACACAAGTGTGAGACCTGAAATTTTGCTTTTCAAATGAGAGCCTAGCAGCTCAATCAATGATATTCTTTGAGCATTTACTATGTGCAGAACACTTTTCTAGGTGCTTGGGAGAGTACGATGCAACAGAATTAGCAGACACGTTCCCAAGAATTCAAATGCAAGAGCTAAAGCAATGGCCAGTGAAGGGTGACAGGTAAGAACCAAACACATCCTCATTTGGGAAATGGAACACAGATTCCCTTTTTACAGTAAATTTCAGTTAATGCATGAAAGGACAAATATTTGCCTTGAAAAATCCTGTTTTCGCAACTCAAACTTTTCCTGAACAAATTGCAGCTCCTATTCAATGACAGGACAGACAACTTGGAAATATGTCAAAAATGATTTTTTGAAGGCATTCCAAAGTGCAGCTTTGAAATGATTGAGGCAGTGGTGATGACTGTGTCCAAATGAAAAGAACTGGTTACTGCCATGCATGAGTGGGTGGGATTTAGTATCAAAGACAAGTAACAGTCAAAATGTTGGCTTTTATCAGATTGCATTTCCTGAGACGTGAAACTGCTTGTTTTAGAAATAGCTCCAGACTGAGCATTGGCAGACTTTTTATTTTAAGAGACTGAAGGGAAGAGTCCAGTGTTCAAAGGCAAGGCTGAAGCTGACAATTTCAGGTGTGCAAAATGGCTCTCACCTTCCTCCTCCCATGGCCCCATGCCTGCTGTGGACACTGAGAGCCACCTATCTCAGTTGCATCCTCGGCTGTCCCTCTTTACTGATTCAAAAGGGTTCACCTCTAGACTGTGACCTCCTCATGGGCAGGGAATGGCCCTACCACCTTTACCGTAAGAGGCAACGTTGCTTAGTGGGCAGAGCATGGGCCTGGGGAATCAGAAGGTCCTGGGTACTAATCCCAGCTCCACCACAAGTCTGCTGTGTGACTTTAGGCAAGTCACTTAATCAATCAATCGTATTTATTGAACACTTACTGTGTGCAGAGCACTGTACTAAGCGCTTGGGAAGTACAGGTTGGCAACACATAGAGACGGTCCCTACCCAACAGTGGGCTCACAGTCTAGAAGACTGGGCCTTAACTTAACTTCTCTGGGCCTCAGTTTCCTCTTCTGTAAAATGGGGATTAAGAGTGTGAGCCCCAATGTGGGACAGAGACTTTATTCGACCTGATTAACTTGTATCTACCACAGCACTTAGAACAGTGTTTGGCACACAATTACCACTTAACAAGTACCATAATAATTACTATTATTCTCTCCCAAGCAATTAGGACAGTGCTTGGCACAAACTCAGTAAATGCTATTGATCCTGTCCCTAGGGCTGGGTGCTCTGAGAATGTGAATTTGAATTGAACTCTAAATGTAAAAGGAGTAAAACAAATGGTTGGAGTTGGCAACCTTTTCACACACACTTTGGAACAATGCTGTGGTATTTAAGCACTTACTGTGTGCTAAGTACTGTACAGGCCGTTGGGTAGATACAGGATAATTAGATCAAACACTATTCCTTTACCATGTTGTGCTGCAACCTTGGACCAGATAACATACTTAAAAATGACCCCATTGAAAGTGGTTTCAAAATAATTTCAAGAGTCCTGCTTTTAGATTCAAATAATCTTTTAGAAATAGTCTAGAGAATTTTGAAACCATTTCCAAATAGACTGAAAAATCATTCAGAAGAGTTGTGGCAAAGGCACATAAACTTTTAAAATATGCTTATTTCCCAAATGTTTCATAGGTTGTACTAGAACTGCAGCTAGGAAGTCTTTATTGGCTGAGGCTGCAAGGATCAACTGCATATCTTGTAACAAAACCGGGAACTTCTAGCCAAAGTATTTGATCCCAGTGATTTCTACATCAGACACCATTTACAAGGCTGCAAAGGTTGGCAGCTGACTGCCGGCAAACCCTGAGCTGGGCATGCCCATCCGATAGACAGACTGATGATGACGCTGATGTGTGTGCGTGTTAAGCCCTATACTAAGCACTGAGGTGGGTGGAAAACAATCAGATCAGGCACATTCCCTGTCCCCCATGGGCCTCCCAGCCTGAGGGACAGCAGGCATTTAATCCCTGTTCTACAGATAAAGAAACTGAAGCACACAGAAGTTAAATGACTTGTCCAAGGTCTCACAGCAAAGTGGTTGAGTCAGAATTAGAACTCAGGGCTCTTGATTCCCAGACCGAGGCTCTTTCCACTAGGCCATGCTGCTTGTCGTGAGGCAGTTCTTTGCTGCATTACAGCATTTGCTACTCACAGAGCCTACTTATGGCTCTGAGATTGATACTCCCCCTAGTCAATCAGCTTGTATTTTATTGAGTATTTACCACATGCAGGGCTTGGGAGTGTACAATACAATAGATTTGGTAGTCACAATCCCTTCCCTCAGGGAGTTGACTGGCTATTGGGGAGTTTTTCATTGCTACTGTCTCTGTTGCTGTCTCCCACTTGACCAATGTTATGCCTTGTTGAGCTGTTCCAAGGAAAGTGCAAAAGAACCTGCTGTTGGAAATGGGTAAGGAACAGCTGGTTCCTGAATTGTTTTCTACCACAGGGCTGCTTGGGGTTATCGCAAGACACCGAAGTAAGCCCCATGATCAACTTGGTGTAGTTTTAGGTAGGAATAGTAATAATAGTAAAAGGATTGATTGCTTCCTATGGGTAGAGCATTGTTATATTAAGGTCACACAGCAAGAAAGTGGAGGGACCAGGATTAGAGCCTAGATCCTCTGAGTCCCAGGCCCGTGCTCTGCTTCTCCATTCCTTAGCTAGCGTATCACAGGGTTCTCTGATGCACCTGCAGATAAAGAATCAAACTACATTTAGCCCACTGGCATAAGCTCAGTTCTACTGAGCATCTCGGGATCTGGGCTGGCTTCAGTGCTCTGCATTCTAGATAACTGAGTTTTTAATCAATCAATCATATTTATTGAGTGCTTACTGTGTGCAGAACACTGTACTAAGCACTTGGGAAGTACAAGTTGGCAACATATAGAGACAGTCCCTACCCAACAGTGGGCTCACAGTCTAAAAGGGGGAGACAGAGAACAAAACCAAACATACTAACAAAATAAAATAAATAGAATAGATATGTACAAGTAAAATAAATAGAGTAATAAATATGTACAAACATACATACATATATACAGGTGCTGTGGGGAAGGGAAGGAGGTAAGATGGGGGGGGCTGGAGAGAGGGACGAGGGGGAAAGGAAGGAAGGGGCTCAGTCTGGGAAGGCCTCCTGGAGGAGGTAAGCTCTCAGTAGGGCCTTGAAGTCGTCTCATATCATCACCCAAATCTAAAGGACCTCCAGACCCAAGAATGATTAGGTTGGACTTCAAGAAAATAATATTGAGGGCAGGTAAAATTTAACGAAAATGAAAGTATAAGACTCACGACACTGTTTGGATTGGTTGAGAAGCAGCATAGCCTAATGGAAAGAGCCCAGGCCTGGGAGAAGCAGTGTGGCTCAGTGGAAAGAGCACGGGCTTGGGAGTCAGAGGTCATGGGTTCAAATCCCAGCTCTGCCACTTGTCAGCTGTGTGACTTTGGGCAAGTCACTTAACTTCTCTGGGCCTCAGTTACCTCTTCTGTAAAAGGGGGATTAAGAATGTGAGTCCCACATGGAACAACCTGATAACCTTATATCTATCCCAGTGCTTAGAACAGTGCTCAGCACATAGTAAGTGCTTAACAAATACCATTATTATTATTACAAGACCTGGGTTCTAATTCCACCTCAGTCACTCATCTGCTTTGTGACCTTGGACAAGTCGCTTAACTTCTCAGGGCCTCAGAGAAGTAAAATGGGGATTAAATCCTACTCCCTCCTACGTAGACTATGAGACAGCGACTGTGTCCATCCCGAGTATCTTATATCTACCCCAGCATTTGGTACAGTGCTTGTCACATAGTAAGTGCTTAACAAATATCATAAAAAAATCCATCATTTTTGTGACAAAGTATGGGAAGGTGGGCTGTCTGCTTGGGTTATGCTGTCCTCTAGCCTGTAAACTCCTGGAGGGCAGGGGTCATGTCTACAGACTATATTGTATTTTAATCCGCACACAGTAAGCGCTCAAAGAATTCCAGATTATTTTGTATCTACTCTGGTACTCAGTACAGTGCTTAGCACTACATTACTGCTTAACAAATACCACAATTATTATCATTTCTATTACAAGGCAAAGAAAGCGAAAGACACTGTAGTCTCCTGGGTATAATCCAAGGCTGAAGCTCCCAAAGCCACTTACCAGGACAATCTCAGCCTGTCTTGACTTTGACCATAAAGCCTCAACCCTCCAAGCTCAGCACCAAGTGATCTCTTCTAAAAATCTCTCTAGCACCTACAAACACCTGCACCCCCCCCCAAAAAAAACCAAAAACAAGTGTTTCTAAAGGATTTCTTATTTATAGGAGTGTCTCTTTGTGCCCCTAAGATCTTATTTAGCCTGAAATAGTCAATGTTGTCCACAGAATTTGCCTCATGTGCCTTGGGAAAAATACAATTTTGTCCACTGTCTTAGCAGCATGACATTTCTAGCAACGTTTAAAGCAATACCGCTTAGCCCAATTTCCATTCAGGCCAGGCAACTTTGGAGGGAAGATGTTCTGCTGTAGATGCTATTTTATTTTTAATCAAATCAGTTATAGAGTTGGAAAAAAAAGGCCATTGCAGTGCACGTAACACAAATCATTTCAAGTACTCTAGACAAAAATCTGTTAGAGATGAAAAACACTAAGGAACAGATTAGAAGATTTAGTGGTTTCTGCAATCAGACTCAAGTAGGAGGAACTTGTATCCTTGCACAACACTGCAAGGAGTTTGGAACTACCGCTCTCCTGGCTCTAGCAGAAAGATCATAGGCCTGGGAATCAGAGAGCCTGGCTTCTAATTCCACCTCTGCTGCTTGCCTGCTGGGTGGCTTGGACAAGTCACTTAGCTTCTCTATGCCTTAATTTCCTTATCTGGAAGGTGGGGATTTAATACCAGTTCTCCCTCCTACTAAGCCTGGGAGCCCTATGGGCCTAATTATCTTGTATCTATCCCAGCACTCAAACACCACAGTTCTTATTATTGATGATGGGAGACCACGGAGGGGGCATTTTTCCACCATCAAATATTTTTGAAATTAGCCAAAACAGAGGCTTTATACAGATGCTGTCTCAAGTACCTCCAGGTTGTGGAGTGGTTACAGGAAGACATAAAGTCAGAAGTCTCTTCAGCTGAATTGTGTGGCAGGGCTTGTTACTGATCTGTCATGGTGTTTCTATCCCTGGGATTACCATGTAGTCAGCGCTGAATAAATACCAGGATGAAGTTAAAGTCCAAACTCACCGAAATGGGGAAAGCCAACCAAGTTAGGAGTGGCAAAGTATCAGTAGTAATAATAATAATAATAATAGTTATTTGTGTAGAGCATACCATGTGTCAAGATGGTGGAAAGAGCTAGGTTGTGGATGCAGTCACAGTCCTGTGTTCTTTCCCCTGGGCCATGTTGCTTAGTAAGATTCAAAATGACAGAAATATACCTTGATGATTTCAACAGTTGATTTTTCTTTTGAAATTCTTAAACTGTGCCTTTCTAGTTTAATGCACATTCAATAGAGAAGCAGCATGGCTCAGTGGAAAGAGCACGGGGCTTTGGAGTCAGAGGCCATGGGTTCAAATCCCAGCTCCGCCAATTGTCAGCTGTGTGACTTTGGGCAAGTCACTTAACTTCTCTGTGCCTCAGTTCCCTCATCTGTAAAATGGAGATTAAGACTGTGAGCCCCACGTGGGACAACCTGATCACCTTGTATCCCCCCAGCGCTTCGAACAGTGCTTTGTAGATAGTAAGCGCTTAACAAATACCATCATCATTACCCAGAAGGCAAGTGGAGAAGCCAGGATTAGAACTCAAGTCTCCTGAGCCCCAGCCCTCTGTTTTTCCCACTGGGCCACTCTAGACTGTCAGCTCATTGTGGGCAGGGAATGTGTCTGTTTATTGTTTTCATTCATTCAGTTGTATTTATTGAGCACTTACTGTATGCAGAGCACCATACTAAGCACTTGGGAAGTACAAATCAACAACATATAGAGACAGTCCCTACGCAACAACGGGCTCACAGTCTAGAATATCGTACTCTCCCAATTGTTTAGTACAGTGCTCGGCACACAGTAAGCGCTCAATAAATACGACTGACTGGCTAGGTCTGGGTTGACTCTAGGGGCTCTTTCTAGTGTGGGTATATCCTAGGAGTGAGAAGGACTGAGGTTGAAAACCAATTCACTGATCAGCTAGAATTGTAATAATGGTGGCATTTGTTAAGCACTTACTATGTGCCAAGTACTGGGGTAGATAGCAGATAATCAGGTCAGACACAGTCCCTGTCCCACATGGGGTTCACAGTCTAAGTGGAGGCATTGAATGATCATTCTACAGATGAGGAAACTGAGGCCCTGTGAAATTAAGGTCACACAAAAGGTGAGGCAGCCAAAGTTAGTACCCATGACCTCTGATGCCCGGGTCCTTGCTCTATTGCTGTGCCAAGATATTGACAGGCAGAGATACAAGGGAAAGAGTCTGAGATTAACATAAAGGAACATGATAGCGAAGGACTGTTCATGCAATTTATGTTTTGAGTGAAGCAGGAACTTGGCTCAAGGTCGGGGTTAAGTCAGTGATATCTTCTTCACTTTTTGGCTTCTGTCTTAGGAGGCTGTGAACTTTGGCCCTAATGCAGAGCATCCTGCCAAACTTCCAGGGCAGTGAGCAGCAACAGCTTGCCAGTTCAGCCACGGGCCAGTTAGCCTGCTTCCTGCCAAACCCTCATTCTTCCCACTCCCACTGTTTGTAAATATTTTTTATAGATCTCGTCCAGTGTCACAAACATGTAATTTTTAATGTTTGATCACCCTTACCAGATAGATAGCAATGAATTTGACCCAGAAAATTTTGAGTTCCATCAATGCCTTCTGGAAAAGTTAGCAGTCAAATCGAAATGATGGTTGTGGTCAGGCACAGATTTGAGCGAGTACTTTCAGTGAATGCAATTCCCAGTTTGAAAAACTGCTACTTGATTATATCCACAAACTAAATCCATGTTGAAACCCACATATTTAATCCACATACTAAAAATTCATGTCACACCGCCTCCACTAATTAAACCTGGACTCTACAGAGCATTTTTTAAAATCTCTCACTTGATCATCACAATACCCCTTGGAGCTGAGTATTGTCCCCGTTTTGCAGTTGAGTTATTAGAAGAGCAGAGAGGTTAAGTGGCTTCTCCAAGGTCGCACAGCACAAGTGGCACTGCCAGGACTAGAACCTGGCAAATCGATTTTTTTTCCACTAGCCCATGCAACTTCCAATCCAAATAATGTCCTGCCCTTTATTTTTACCTCTAGACTGTAAGCTCCCTGAGAGCTGGGATCCTGTCTATCTACTCTATTTGTTCTGTGCTCTCGCAAGAACTTAATGTAATACTCTAGACACACATGAGCACTCACTAAACATCACTGATTGAGAAATGCAAGATGCTTTCACTACAGTGATCATAATTACAGTCAGTACCAGTAGTCCTTCACACCTGTCTGCCAACCCTGTTGTACTTTACTCTCCTAAGTGCTTGGTACAGTGCTCTGCACACAGTAAGCACTCAATAAATACCATCGATTGATTGCTTGGGTAAGTCCCTTCGCTTCTCTGGGCTCCTTCATCCGGAAAATGGGGATGGAGGCTGGCTCCTTTGCCGTTTCCTCCTCGGCCTCCCACCCCCCGACTGTGGGGGTCCCTCGGGGCTCAGTCCCGGGTCCCCTTCTCTTCTCCGTCTCCCTCCGCTCCCTCAGAGAACTCATTCCCTCCCACGGCTCCGACTCCCACCTCTACGTGGACGATTCCCAAATCTCCATCCCTGGCCCTGCTCTCTTTCTCTTTCTCCAAGCAGCGTGGCTCAGTGGAAAGAGCCCGGGCTTTGGAGTCAGAGGTCATGGGTTCAAATCCTGGCTCTGCCACTTGTCAGCTGTGTGACCTTGGGCAAATCACTTCACTGGGCCTCAGTTACCTCATCTGTAAAATGGGGATTAAGACTGTGAGCCCCCCGTGGGACAACCTGATCACCTTGTAACCTCCCCAGTGCTTAGAACAGTGCTTTGCACATAGTAAGCGCTTAATAAATGCCATTATTATTATTATTATTATTGACTGATTAAATAGAGGAGCTGACTAACTCGCTTGAAGGAGAAAGAAATAGGCAGGCAATCCTGATTCCCACTGTATAGTTTTTCAATGGGCTTCCCACAGAGGTTAATACTAGTAATTTATCCCTCTACTTTAGTCCAATTATTCACACAGACCTCAGCCATTGAGGTATTTAAATATGATAGTTTTTCTGGCTATTAAGATGTAAGTTCTTGCCCCACATTAATTTTCCACTATGATAGCTATTCTAGAACTTCTTGTGAAGCGTTTCTCCACAAAAGTAGTACTGTTCTCCTTTTTTTGAATCATGAACTAAATGCATGCAAGCAAAATCCCTCGAGGGAGAGGAATCATGTTGCCAACTTGTACTTCCCAAGCACTAAGTACAGTGCTCTGCACACAGTAAGTGCTCAATAAATATGATTGAATGAATGTCTAATTTCCATTTGTGTATTCTTTCCCTATAGTTAGTTCAGTGCTCTTCACCCAGTAAGTGCTTAATAAATAATATTACTACTGCTGCAGGAAAATTAAAAGTAACAACTGTGCACCTGTTGGCAGAGCATTGTGAAATCATGTTGAGATAGATACACCATCCCCTCCCTCAAGAATCTTTCTTGGGTGGAGGAAGAGGATGGTCGGCATAGGTATTATTTACTGTGATCGTTTACAGGTATGAGTAAAAGGCTAATGGAAAGATGGCTCAATGACTGAATAAGTGGCTTGGTGGAAAGAACACGGGCTTGAGAATCAATCAGCCAACCTGGGTTCAAATCCTGGGTCTGACACTTGCCTGCTAGGTGACCTTCGGAAAGTCATTTAACTTCTCTATGCTTCAGTTTGCTCATCTGTAAAATGGGGATTAGATACCGGATCTCCTTCCTACTTGTACTGTGAGCTCCATTTGGGACTGGCATTGTGTTCAGTTCACTTTTCTTGAATCCACCCCAGCGCTTAGTACTGTGCTTGGCACATAATAAGCGCTGAACAAATTCCACAATTATTGTAATTATTAAATCAGAGTACAGTGGTCCTAACTCCATGAAGACAACACCTGTCCCCCCCACCCAGCCCCTAAAGCCTTTTGAACTGCTTCCTCAGCCACACTCACTCCAGGTCAATGATGAGAATTGAGTGCCCACTCTCCTTTGAAGCCTTTTCCCTACCAGTCACAATACTCCCCCCCTACAAAATGTAAAGTTGGTGCCAGCTACATTTATGTACATATCTTTAAATCATATATTATAAATTATTTATTCGTATTAATGTCTGTCTCCGCCCCCTAGACTGTAAGCTCATTATGGACAGGGAATATGTCTGCTAATTCTGTTGTATTATATTCCCCCAAGTGCTCAGTATAGTGCTCTGCAGGTAAGCACTCCATCAGTACAATTGATTGACTGACTGACTTATGCCAATGGAGGTGGTAATTGGCAGGGTGTAATATGGGGATGAGGCTTTGTGGATGGGGAGGGAGAGAGTGGAGGAGCGAGGGATCAGTGATGGTAGAGTAGAGAATGCAACTGGGAGAAACAAAGTGTGATGAGACCCTGGGATGGAGTCTGAGAAGAAAGTTGTAGTGCAGGAGGGAGCAAGCTGATGGGGAGCCTGAAAGCCAGCCATACTCAAAAATTCTCTAGGAAGTCCATCCATGTATTAGGATAGAAATGGGGGCTCCATGAGGGTACTGTAATCCCGGCCACATTTTAGTCCAGCCACATGTTTCTAAGCAGTCTGTCCTTCATGTACTCTGATTATTAACTTCAAAGGTGAAATTTCTTATGCAGGAGATCCACAGAGGCATGAAGGAAGAAGATGATAATTTGGATGTGCATTTTGAAAAGATGAAGTGCTTTCATGTTTTTTACATGATTTTCTACTGCAAATTCAAGTGTGCGCTAGAAAGGAACTGATCCTAGGACTTACCCAAAATTTACAAGATTAAAAGCAAGTTCTGGCACCGCTGCTGCTAGAATATGGATAAATGGAACTCCCCTCGTCCTCCCCCTCCACCTCCCCCCCCCCCCCCCCCCCCCACACACACACATCTCCTTGGTTCTCTTCAGAACAGTACAGGCAACAGAGATGTGTTTCTATCAAGATTATGAATGTTGTAAGATGAAGATATTTATGCAAGGTAATCTTTTCATGATTTCTCTTTTCCCGATCAGCAGGGGAAAATGACAAGCTACAGTGATTCCTCATAATTTAGCCATGAATTGGTTCACACAAAGGCTTGAGTCTGCCACTGAGGGGAAAGGGGCTAAGCTGCTAAAGTTTCAAATTCACCCAGAGTCACAGGTGCCATTCAAAGCCTGAAGCCAGACTGGGAGAGGCCCTGAAGAAATAGTCTAGGTTTGGGGTGGATTTACATGTGACATCATTTGGCTACACTGGGTGATGTCACATAGAACATGGGATCCCAGTCAATTCTCCCTCTCCTCTGGGCAGCCAAATATTGAGATGAATAAGTGCATGTGCGGGGAACCTTCCTTGATGATCCATGTATTTCCCCTCTCTCCTAGTACAAGTCCATGTCGAAACTCCCCTCCCCACTGGGCCTTTAGGGTGGATGTCCCCCTGTGGAATCAATCGATCCATCATATTTATCAACAATCTCCACTCTAACGCCACTTCAGTCTACACTGCACATCACTGGGGACAGCTCTCTTGCCTTGTCTTATGCTATTGAGTCATTTCTGACCCATAGCGACACTCAGCAGCATGGGAAAGAGTTGAGGGTGGAGACTCGAGTATACTAAGCAGAAGGCAGCAATGGTAAACCACTTCCGTATTTTTACCAAGAAAACTCTATGGATACACTACTAGAATGATTGCAGATGGAGAGCAGGGTGTTCTGGAAGAGAAGTGTCCTATATGCCTCAAAAACCCTCCAATGGCTATACATTTCCCTCCAAATCAAACAGAAATGTCTTACTGTTGGCATAAGGGTTCTCTACCAGGCTTCTCTGCCTTACATACCAGCTCCCTTCACCTGCTATTTTCCAGTTCGCACTCTTTCCTCCTCCCAAGCACCTATCACTGTAGACACTCCGTCCCTGTCCCCTTGCTCACATTGTGACCTCCTGCTTTAGAGTCCCTCCCAGTTTAAATCCAGCAGACCACAGCTTCAAAGCCCCTCCTAAAATGTGGCTGCCCCCAAAGAAGCTTTCCCAACTCAATTCCCAACAACACACTCTTGTCAATCCAACAGCCATCCTAAGTACTGGACATATTCACACCCATCTTCAGATTAATTGTCAATGTATGGGCATTTATTCAGCTATAAAGGATAGACTTGTAATGGTGATTACTGGTGTCCATCTCCCTGCTTCTCAGTCCATAATGAAGGAGACTAGCTAGTTATCGTTCACCATATATTTCCTCCTTGCCTTTATGGTCTCCAGAACACTCAATCCTGGTCCCTGTAAAATCGCTGTAGGTTTTATAGAGCACAATAAACCTTTTTACTTTGTGAATATGCCTTTTCCTTAGCATGAGCTAAATAATAGTTCGTGGGACATTTCTAGAAATGCCTGGAAAAGCGCACATATTTTTTCACATTCAATTAAAAGCCTAAATGCATTTTCCAGCATTCATAAAGAGCAAAGTTGGTATGTTTTCTACAACACCTTGGGAGTCAAGTTGGAAACTGTAACTGTAAATCTCAAATCTACAGAGTAAAGCAGCAGCATTTTGCAGTGAAGGATAACTGTCGAAAAAGTCTGTTCCCATCTTTGTGAGAAACATAAGCCTCTCTGTCCTCTTGGGGGAAAAAATGGAAACCTCACAATGATTTACAAATTTGGGTTCAACTACCTCAAGTTTAAAGATTGGTTTATTCAAATGAATGTGACCAACTGGACTGTAATAGGGCATATCATTAACTTAATTTCAATACCACACATTTGATATTCATCTAGAGAAACCCAAAGGCAGACCCATTTATATATTTTTCTGATATGTAAGAGGAACTTGTTGACTTTTTTCTGCTGAATTTTCTGTGAATAACTGAAGACTCCCTTTATGAAATGAGCTGTCAGTCAGCTAGGCTGACATTGACAAGCTAGTTGTTGTACCTGAATAAAAGAACAGAACAAAAGCCCCGACACTCCTGAAGAACATGTGGTTACCCCCTCACTCCCTTGCCTGCCACCCAGTGTGTCTGTGAATAAGTAAAAATGACAATAAAAAGGTGTTTTAAGATGGAAGATGTTAAGTTCAGAACAAAATCCTCTAAATGCACAGCCTGTCTGAAAATCTATTGCCAGTCAAATGTGAATCCTACCTCACAAGAAAGGAAGAGGAAATTGATTTTTCTGACAATTTTTTAGAAAGCAATATAGTGGAAGGACCTCAGGACCAGAAGTCAGGAGGCCAGGGTTTGAGGCCTAGCTCCACCCCTGTGACTGGCTGATTGAGAGGCTGTGAACCCTCCTACCTACCCTCTCTGGGTCTCAGTTTCTCATCTGAAAACTCAGGAAATGATTGATTGTGAGTCCTCTGTGTGCCAGAGGCCGTGTCATCTCTCATATCCTTGTGTATACACCAGTGCTCCACACATATTAAGTGCTTAATAAATACCATAACTATCACTTAAGTGCTTCAAAATCCTAGATCATCTAATAAACCAACTACAAATTCATCTCACTGTAATGTAGAAATGGGGAACTAGTGGAGTCAGATTTATTTCAGGAAATCATGCTTCAACTCTTAATTGGGTCTTTTTTTTCAATTGAGCAAAACGATTCAGAAATGTAAAGTGATTTCCCTCAATACAGCCAAGCAGTGGGCATTGGAGTGGAACTTGGGGAGATTTTTGAAGCCACTTTTCAGGGATCACATATGTTGAGTCGGGCCTATACTAAAAAGGCATAAGATAGGAATCACTTTTCAGATTCAACAGTTCAACTGAATGACAATATATCCAAAGCAAACTTAATAACAATAATGGTGGTGATATTTAAGCCCTTACTATGTGCAAAGCCCTGGGGATAGATACAAGATAAAGATAATCGGGTCAGGTGCAGTCCCTGTCCTACATGGGGCTCATAGTATGATCAATCTATCACATTTATTGAGCACTTACTGTGTGCAGAGGATTGTACTAAGCGCTTGGCAAAGTATGTTGCCAACTTGTACTTCCCAAGCGCTTAGTACAGTGCTCTGCACACAGTAAGCGCTCAATAAATACGATTGATTAGATTATAATATTTCGGCACTGGGCACATAGTAAGTGCTTAGAAAATACCACAATTATTATCTCTTCAAACATGTCCATGTCCCCCATATCTTTTTTTTTTTTAAAAAAAAAAAAACAACTTCTTTAAATCCCATTGCACCAAACTACCACCCCATCTCCCTCTAACCCATTTCGGCCCAAACTCCTCAAGAGGGTTTTAAACACATCTGCTGCCACCACTTCCTCTTTTCCAGCTCCCTGCTTCACCCATTTCACTACATGGATATGATTCTATCCAAGTTCACAAATGGCCATCTTGCCAAATCAAACAGAATCTACTCTGTCCACAACCTCTCAGAAGGCTTTGACACTGCCGTCCACTCCCTACTCCTGGAAACACTACCTTACCATAGTCATTCTGTCATGGTTCTCCCCAGTATCTCCTCCAATCTGTCTGTTTCTCTTCTGTCATTTTCATTGTTTCTTCCCCACCTCTACTCCCTTGGCTGCGGGTATCCCTTAAGGCTCTGTTCTGGACTCTTCTCTTCTCAATTTACACTCACTACTCTTGGGGATCTCATTCATTCCCATGGGTTCTACTCCCACCACTATGTGGATGATGCCCAAATCTACCTAGCCCTAACCTCTCCTTCTCTGCAATCTCACATTTCCTCCTGACTCCAGGATATTTTTCCTTAAGTATCCTTCCATCAACTTACGTTCAATATCACCCAAACTGAACTCATTTCTCTCCTACATCCTTCCTTCACCTAGCTTTCCCATCACATTCAACACTACCACCATTTTTCCAGCCTCACAAGCTTGTAACCTCCCTATTCACCTTTCACCTCTTTTACTTCGCTTGTAACCTCCCTATTCACCTTTCACCTCTTTTACTTCGCTTGCCATTTACCAAGAGCAGCCGCAGACTTCAATCACTGTAAAAATCTCATCAACTTGGTTACTTTGGCTTTTAAGAAAAGCACCTCCAGAAATCTACAAAAATGATGCAGTAAACTTAGAATTTTACCATCACAACTGACAAAGCTAGTCAATCTTTAATAACGCACCAACTCCCGCCCCATTCCAACCCTTGAATATCTGAGATGGTAAAGTGATCTGAAGACCAACTACTTTGTTCTGTGAAATTGTGAAACTTACTTTCCACCACAACTGTGGTTTCTTGGCTCCTGAGAGCCATGGAAAAATCATACCACTTCCTCTGAGAATTGAAAGGCTCCATGCCAGTGGCCCCCTGAGGGAGATGAAACACTGGACAAGAGGTTTTAATCAAAAACAGCATCAGCTTCCTTACTGGAAAAATGAAAGTGGGGTGTAGCCAATGTTTATAAGGCATAAAATGACAGCAGGTTTCCATTTTACATCTCCACAATAGTAATACTGAGAGAGAAAATCAAAATGCTTTACAGAAAAAAAAATGAGAAGGGATTACTACAGGAGTAAATTGATCAATATATTGCATTGCAGGGCACTCTACTGAGTGCTGAGGAGACTATAATAGAGTTAGGAGACCTGATCCCAACTCTTGAGCACTGTAGGGAGGGGTGAAGAAAGGAAAAGGTGTGAAAGGGTTGAAGGAGAATTGGCCTGCTTCCTCTAAAACAGTGTGGTCTAACCACCTGTGTACTATTGATCTTGGGGTGTCATCCTTTGACACCCCAAAGGATGACAGGATGGGGTGTCATCCTGTATATATGTTTGTACATATTTATTACTCTATTTATTTTACTTGTACATATCTATTCTATTTTATTTTGTTACTATGTTTGGTTTTGTCTCCGCCTTTTAGACTGTGAGCCCACTGTTGGGTAGGGACTGTCTCTATATGTTGCCAATTTGTTCTTCCCAAGCACTTAGTACAGTGCTCTGCACACAGTAAGCGCTCAATAAATACAATTGATGATGATGATCCTTAATTGCCTGGATGTGCATCTCCCAGAAGGTTGGAAAACTAGCTGCCAATCAATAGTATTTCTTGGACACCTACAGCATGCAGAGCACTGTACTGGCACTTGGGAGAGTACAACAGAGGGGGAAAAAAAATCAAAGGACCTTACAATCCTTCAGGGAGGCAGGCACAATAATTTACTTAAGTTGAGTAGGTAATAGAATAGGTATGTGAGGAAGTGTTTTACGTAGCTGAATGTAGACTGTAGAAGTGGAAGAAGCGACTGTAAGACATTATGGGCAAGGAATGTGTCCACCAACTCTTTTGTATTGTACTTTCCCAAGCACTTAGTACAGTGCTCTGCACACAGTAAGCCTTTAACAGGAGGAGCAATATTGCCTAGTGGATAGAACATGGGCCTGGGAATCAGAAAGACCTGGATTCTAATCCCGGCTCTGCCTCATGTCTGCTCTATGACCTTGAGTAAGTCACTCCACTTCTCTGTGCTTCAGTTACCTCATCTGTAAAATGGGGATTTATACTGTGAGCCCCATGTAGGATAGGGACTGTGTCCAACCTGATTATCTTGCATCTATCCCAGCGCTTAGTACAGTGTTTGGCACATAGGAAGTGCTGAACAAATACCTTAAAAATAAAGACACTCCTCAAATACCACTGATTAAGTGACTGAGTGAATAATTGCTGAGGAGGCAGATGGGAGTACGATCTGGAGGGGAGAAAAATAAATCGGGGACGACCTCATGGAGGAGGTGGATTTCAGAAGGCTATGGAAAATTAAGAGATCTGTGGTCTGGTGGATTTGAAGGGGAAAGTAGTCTTGGGCACTAGAAAGAGCACGAGCAGGGGATCAGGAGGGAAAGGGATTAAAACAAGACACAACAAAAGAAACAGAAGAACAAAGATGAGTGAGCTGGGAAAAAGAGTTGATGAGTGAGTGGAAGATTGAACATGCCCTTCTCACTTTTGGTGCACAGGGAGAGAAGCAATGCACAGAATCTCTCAGATCCATTTTGTAATCCCCAAGGACATCTGGGCTACTGAGTAAAACAACAGAGGCTACGGGGAACAAAGTACAGGAGTCAACACCAAAGACCAATGTCTCTAGTTAGGGTCCACCCTTTTGAGGACACTTGGAAAGCAACTTAGTTCCTGTCTCTGAATCAGCCCCACTTTAAACTGTTTTGGGTCTTGCAAAAAGGAAGTTTATGAGTCCCTTTAGTGAATGAAAGATCACTAACAAGAATTCTTTTCTCAAGAACAGTAACTGGAGAAGATACTCAAATAAGATGTAACCTTTGGAAATACTAATGTCAGATGTAAGAAATAGAATAGAGTTTTGCTGTAGTTGTGTGCTCTCAACAGAGGTTCTCACGTGGATATGATGTCTCAAAAAGTAAACCAAATTTCCTGGAAGGAGCCACTCAAGACTTAAAGGAAAAGCAGAGCTGCGATGAAGAATACAAGAGTCACCAAGAGTGGGACACCATGAATTTCATCAACAGAATATTCTCAGAACATTTTGTTCCTTAAATATTCTTGGAAAAAGAAAACATTCTCAATAATTTTCAGAAGAATATTGAAACTGTTGAAGTCAGCAA
Source organism: Tachyglossus aculeatus (assembly GCF_015852505.1). NCBI lineage: Eukaryota > Metazoa > Chordata > Mammalia > Monotremata > Tachyglossidae > Tachyglossus > Tachyglossus aculeatus. The sequence goes on from NC_052079.1 coordinate 7,441,459, forward strand.
TTATTTGCTTGGGAGAGTGGAGGACTATTCTTAGGAAAGATACTTTTGAAAGATGCAGTTATACAACTGTGAGGAGGGATTTGGAAACTGATGGGGAGTATGAAGTAGTGGAACAGAAAAACTGAAAAATGTTCAAGGAAGTAATTTGAGGGAAAAAAAGTAGAGAATCAACAAATAGTGGAAAGAATGAGAAAAATAATTATGCCTCTCCATATTTGTGTCTGTAGGTGAGTGTGTCGGGGGAGTGAATATAGACACTAAGCTCATTGAGGGTGGGTATCATGTCAACCAACTGTATTGTATTGGACTCTCCCCTAAGCACTTAGTACAGCCCTATGCACCCAGTAAATGCTCTACACATACCATTGACTGACTGACGTAGGTAAAGGTGCACAATAAAAGTATCCTTGCTCCAAGCTCCCAAAGAGATAGGACCAGCCAGGGTCTTTTATTATTATTATTAGCAGCAATAATAATAATAATGGTATTTGTTAAATGCTTAGCTACGTGCCAGGCTAAACTGTGGTTCTTCAGTCTAACCTGATTAGAGAAAAATGAGGTTTCAAAGCAGATTCTTAGATGAGTCTTACAATTTAGAGTCAGTGAAGGCTATAGAAGCCCTTATTCTTTCATCATTTATGGAGCCATAGCTTACGTTCTGTCAGCAGTGAAACAATTTAGGTGAGTATGGCGGACCTGCTGCATAATTAACCTGAATGTAGCATTCTTAATTTTAACAGCAAGCTCACCATCGGAGAGCTAAACAATTGCATCAGACATGAAAAAATAGCATAAAATCACCAATCAACTGAAAATTCAAGAAGTACATCCTTTAGTAGCCTATGAAAACAGAAAACTGAATATATTCTTAATCTTATTATATAATACAATAATATATCAGAATGCCATTGGTGCAAATCTTTGATTACGCCAATCCATAGAATTCCTGTTTACAGACCATGCTACGGATAAAGAGCTGGATCCATGTTTTAAGGAAGGAACAACTGAGAAAAGCCACATCCCAAACATCTTTCTACACAAAGCCACTATCCAAAATAGATAACTAGGTCCTGAAACCAGAGTGTGACCAATCGGATACCTTCAAAAGACTCAAGTCAATACTAATGTTACAAATAAAAAGTCACTGGAGACATGTTTATGACTCACAAGCACATATGGACACATTTTAAAGAGAGAAGAATGGTCCTGTCACATGTTCGAAGGCTCATCATGATATAGATATCATCTGTATCATGATATCTTGACATGATATAGTTCTGTAGATCCTTCCTGTCTCACAAGCCTTTAAGATTGGTGCTATCCTTGACTCCTCTCTCTCATTCAACCCACATGTTCAGTCTATCACTAAATCCTGTTGGTTCAGCCTTCACAGCATCACTAAAATCTACCCTTTCCTCGCCACCCAAACTGTTACCATGCTAATACAAGCACTCATCCTATCCTGCCTTGATTATTGAATCAGGTTCCTTGCTGACCTCCCCGCCTCCTCTCTCTCCACACTCCAGGCCATCCTTCACTCTGCTCCCTGGATCATTTTTCTACAAAAATGTTCAGTCCATGTTTCCCCGCTCCTTGAGAACCTCCAGGGGTTGTCCATCCATCTCTGCGTAAAACAGAACTCATTACCATCAGCTTTAAAGCACTCCATCACCTTGCCCATTCCTTTCTCACCTCACTACTCTCCTACTACAACCCGGCCCACATACTTCATTCCTCTACAGCCTACTCACTGTATCTCGATCTTGTCTATCTCACCGCCGACCTCTAGCCCACATCCTGCCCCGGCCTGGAATGCCCTCCCTTTTCATATCGGACAGACAATTGTTCTCCCCACCTTCAAAGCCTTGTTGAAGGCACATCTCCTCCAAGAGGCCTTCCCTGATTAGGCCCTCATTCCCTCTTTTCCCACTCCCTTCTGCGTCACCCTGACTTGCTCCCTTTATTCATCACTGTCCCTGCCAGTACCACAACACTTATGTATATATCCCTCATTTATTTCTTTATATTAATGTCAGTCTCCCCTTCTAGACTGTAAACTCTTTGTGGGCAGGGAATGTGTCCGTTATATTGTGCTTTCCTAAGTGCTTAGTACTATGCTTTCATATAGTAAGCACTCAGTAAATATGATTGATTGGTTGATTTACACATCTTAAGCGCTTAAAAAATACCATAAAAAAAGTTAAACATTTTGGAAAAAAAAGACAAAACACAAGCGGATGTAGCAGATGTCAGGGTGCCAATTCATTTTCGTGTTTTCCTCCTGCAAGTGAATTTCCCCGAGCATATCCTGGTAATTGTTCATGTCAAGTTTGATTTCCTTTTTGGAACCCAAAAGATAAACAAAGGTTTACTAGAGGTATGTCTTTCAGAACTGAGAAAATGGAACCACTGAAATATGTTGACACAAAAGATGAATTCTCCTCTGCCCCTAGTGCTGACCAGCTTCTAATCTTGCTTCATAATTAATTAGCTGTCAGATCTGCTAAACTTCCTCTAACAGACTACAGCGATGCCAAGGCAAAACTGGTCCTGAAATTAAGATGCCAGCTCAAAATTTTCTCCCTCCTGACCTTACAATGCTCATTATTGATTTCTTTGTCATTTTCACCTCTCTGGAGCAAAAAAGAATTGAACTTCTTGGAGAAAAAAAATTAAATCTTATTTTTGAGGGTTGTTTTTTAGTGAATGTCAAATGGCGTCCCCTTTCCTTTTTTTAAACAGAGAGCAATATGTTACAGATTCATTAATACCATGTGGGAGATTTTAATATTTGTAGAGTAGGACCAGGTGACACAGTAAAATAGTCAAATGCTTTCCATCCTTAGGAGACAATCGCTTCAAAGTTTAAACCATCAAACTAATTACGATGACTCCGAATGTTTATATACCACCTTCCAACCTGAATTACTCTTTCAGCTTCCACATGGAACAAGTCTCTTAGAACAGTCAACTTTCAAGAGGGAAAGTTTCAGAGAAAGATACATCAATCAATCAATCATACTTACTGAGTGCCTTCCATGTGCAGAACACTCTACTGTGTGGGAGAGTACAATGAAAGTAGAAGACTTGATACCTGCCCACAAGGAGTTTATAAATATAGTGTTGGGAAAACCAGCAGAAGAGCCTAGAGAGCAGCAGCCTGGCCTAGTGGAAAGAGCTTGGGCTGGGAGTCAGAGGACCTGTGTTCTAATCCCGGTTCTGCTAGCTGCATACCACTTGATCTTGTGCAAGTCACTTAATTTCTCTATGCTTCAGTTCCCTCATTTGTAAAACAGGATTAAATCCTACACCCTCTGACATGGACTGGAATCTTATGTGGGGCAGGGACTTAGTTCAACCTAATTATCTTGTATTTAACCCAAGATTTAGAACAGTGCTTGACACACAGTAAGCGCTTAACAAATATCATTATATTAAAAAAGAGAGGCCTACTGTATAGTTAAATCCCACATAAAAGCAAATGTGCTTGTTGTTCAATGAAACAGGACGTGATTCTAAGCAAAGGCCCACAGTACAATAAAGAAAATGGACTGAAAACAAAATATAGGCTGATGATTGAAGGAAAGTTACCCCTTTAGAGATGGAACAGCAAAAAAGCGCTTTAATCTTTACAGTTTTCAGTTGTCAGGGAATGCTACTCATGCTGGAAAATGTACTCATTAATATTTACTAAGCACCTAGTGTGAGCAGAGTACCACAGGCATGGCAGAAGAAAATAAATTAAAGACATTTCCCCTGCCCTCAAGGTACTAATAGTCTAACAGGAAATAATTTATCCCAGAGTTAAAACTTGTTTCTAAGAACTAAAGGACTAAGCACAAAAGTGGATCTCAGAGGCTGGCAGTATTCTTAGATACAGATGGGGAAGAAGCTGTCTCATTGCTTAATGACTTTGAAATATTATTAATCAATAGTATTTACTGAGCACTTAAAGTGTGCCTAGGACTGTACTGAGTGCTTGGGAGATTACAATACAAGAAGAGTTGGTAGACACATTTCCTGACCACAGTCAATCACTGAGGCCTTACTGTGTTCAAAACACTGTACCAATTGGTGAGGAGAGTACAAGGGACAAGGATCCTAAAAAGAATGATAGTATAGTGATCCTTTTCAGTATTCAGTGATGATCCTGACTGTGAGGTCTCATCTTGGGAATCCAGAGATTTCAGGAATTCTGTTTTCCTGAGGGATGATGAGGCATTAGAGAGGGCAGAAGATAAAAATTTACAGCTACTAGTGCTAAAGAATGTAAACCAGACTTACCATTTTGGAAGACTTACAGATTTCTTCTGTATAGAATAAAAAAGTGATTGGAACAAGAAATAGCAAAAATAGCGGTGTTCTATCCTCAGTCCCACACATAATGGGATACATTAAGTCATTAAATACATGAAGCTTGTTTGCACACTAGAAAAAAAATACATTTATATGGAACGACATGTCCTATTTAGGGGATTGACTGTCAGAAAATGGCATGAAACTAGATTTAAGGAGGTGACTAAATACAAATGGTGGAAAAGATATTAAAAAGCAGTACACACACAAAATGTGTGGAAACTGGATGTATTTACTCATATTTATACACATGTATGCAAATACATATCTATATGTTTTTTATGTATGTGTAATATATGTAAACACAAATACATACTTATATTTAAACATATATGTACAGATATACATGAAGTCATCCTTCATATATGAACAACTCCCTGCATTTAGGTGCAAATAATTGATCGCAGCAAAAACTTCTGGCACATGGTTCAGTTTGAATGTGAAGATAAATTGCACAATTGTCAAGAATACAATTCCCTTGGGGCAGTGCATTTAAGTACCATCTTGATTTTAGTGGCAGTCTTTCAGTCACTCAAAAAATTGATTGATTAACAAAAACTTTTGAAAAAAATTTATGGTTTGTTTTTTTTTTTTTTTTTTACATTCTTACTATGTGTCTGTTCTAAGCGCTGGGGTAGATACAAGCTAAATCCGGTCAGACACAGTCCACATCTCACAAATTGCTCACAGTCTAAGTCAGAGGGAGATCAAGACTTGAATCCCCATTTTACAGAGCCCGTTGCCTCTATCTGTTGCTGAATTGCACTTTCCAAGTGTTTAAGACAGTGCTCTGCACACAGTAAGTGCTCAATAAATACAGTTGTTTCATTCAGACACAAAGAGAACTCAAGTATTTGCCCGAGGGCACACAGCAGGCATGTGGATTAGAACCCAGGTCCTCTGACTCCCTTGCATGACATTTGGAAAAGAAACAAGAGAGCAGATAGGAAGTTGTTACCTAATCCTCATCAAGAGCTACCTAGAAAATACTTTCTATGACTTTCCAAGGAAATGACCTCATGTCACACACTATTCATTTGCTTAAATAGGATACCGCATGCCCTTCAATAATCTTTAACTGCATGTCAATTCAAGTGAATATAAGTCTACAAATCATCAGTTCACTCTGATATCCTTTGCCACCTTTTATCTTGCAAGAGTGATAGGGTGCTTTAATGTGTGGAGAGGAGTAATGGAAGAACATCACGACCTTAACCCGAACAGCCACCGGGTCTTCAGTTCAAAACCTGATTTCTATTAGAACATTGGAAGTTTGCTCAAGTACATCGAGTGTTTTATGTCCAGTCTTATGTGGATGAAAAAGAACAGAGTAATGTCTAGGTGGTAAAGTGAGAGAACAGACTCGTGTGCATTGGCAGAAACTTGAAGAAAAGATGTGTCCCTTAAAAATGAGGGAGCCACACCTGAACGTGAAACAGAGCAAATGATGTACTGTGAAAGTTATTAGATGATGAGCTGACTTAGTATAGTATCTTGGCCAATTAAGTGCTAGGGAGAGTTCGATATGACAATATAACAAACACATTCCCTGTCCAAAAGGCGCTTACAGTCTAATCTACAGTCCGGATAAAATGCTTTCCATAGCTTCGCTGTGCCTAGTACTTGCTTTTTTTATGTTGTTTTTGTTTTGACAACTTTTAGAAGAAAATATCTTCATAAGCCATGCATATTTTTATTTTTAGAAAGCATTCCGCTAGATGATCCAGTTCTGGAATTTCTTCTCTTGTAATTCCCCAGAAAAACCAATTACAACGCTCTGCACAGAGTATGAAAATATATTACTCCTGCTGCTGTTGTTGGTGATGATGATTAAAATCTGAGTCATGCACCTGTTATCCCAAGTAAAATATATACTTTGAAATGCAAACTCGAATCTTAAGGCTTGAAAGAAACGCTACTCACATAGCTCTGTTTCCAACCAATGTGCTTGCACTTTCCCCCGATTCAACTCAATCAGTGGTATTTAATGAACATCGAGTGAGTCTTACTGAGTACAGAGCACTGTACAGTGATAGGAAAGTTGTAGGAGGACAGTTTGTGTGGGAAGATGAGGAGGTCTATTTTGGACATGTTAAGCTCATCATCTAATAATTGTTTGGATGACCTGCTGTGTAGTGGATATAGCACGAGCCTGGGGGTCTGAAGGTAATGGGTTCTAATTCCAGCTCCACCACTTGTCTGCTGTGTGGCCTTGGGCTAGTCAAGTCACTTCACTTCCCTGTGGCTCAGTTACCTCATCTATAAAATGGGGATTAAGACTGTGAGCCCTATGTGGGACCGGGACTGTGTCTAACCTGATATACTTGTATCCACCCCAGCGTTTAGTAGAGTGCCTGGCACATAATAGGCACTTAACACATACCATAATTATAAGTGCTTAGTACAGTGCTCTGCACAGAGTGAGCACTCAAATATGATTGCGTGAAATTCATTGCCCTTGAATACCTTGACATGGAAAAGATACAAAGACGGGATGCCCAAAATACTCTGGTTACTGATCGTGTTGTGATCAGCACTTAGAACAGTGCTTGGCACATAGTAAGTGCATAACAAATACAATCATTATTATTCTCAAAAATGGGCAGAGAGTCCTAGATTCCTATGTGCACCTGTCTTCCTTAAGTCACTGGATACCATAATCATGATTTCCTGAGCTAATAACTGCATGCATGGCACAACAGTAGCCGCAGTACTCCATTCTAGATGTCCCCTCCTATCCCCCAAAGGGATAGAACTCAGGAAAGATGAAAGTGGTCAACAGTGCTCAGAACAGTTCCTGCCACTTGGGTTTGGAGAAAGACCAGACTTCCTGGGTCAAACCCTAGGGATGGAACCCAAACGAGGCTGTACTAATGAAGGCAGTCAATGCTCGCTTCCCCGGACTCCATTAGACAGTAAGCCCTTAGTGGGCAGGACGCCAATCATTCCTCCATTTTCTACTTCCCAAATACTTAATACAACACATTGCTCCCAGTGGATATTCAATAAATGCTAGGACTACTAGCACACCCCAAAAAGCAGGCTTGTTTTTGAAAGCATTTTTTTAAAATAAGTACTCCCAAGCTAGGCAGTCAGGATTCGTATCCAATTTTTCTTGACCAAGAAACATAAATCTAGGGTTTTCTGAGGCTTGCCAAACATGACATTACTGTCCTGCAAAAAGGATCCCTATTGGACATCAATCTATATGTGAATTAAATTCCATTTTGTATCCATTGCTACCCAGAGAATCATTGTTGGTAAATTACTGGAGGCTTTTATAAATGGGCAGAAGTTTCTGGAGGGGATTGTACATTCCTTGAGGACAGGGAATGTGTAGTATGATGGTTACCTATTATTAAGCACTGACTGTACAAATTGTATGTGTCAAGATTGTAATTCAGTGCTCCGCACCACGGAAGTACTGAGGAAATGCTCTCGACGTTAATGAAGAGACAGTGCCTGGGAGGAACTTGGGGAGGTATGATATAAAGGCCGGGGCCTGCAAGATTGAAGAGAGAGCCAAGATTCTTACAGCTTCCACCTTTCCCAATCGTTCTTCCCCTCCATCCCAAATGCCAGGCCTTTTAATTCATTCATTCATCCATTCAATCATATTTATTGAGAGCTTACTGTATGCAAAGCACTGTACTATGTGCTTGGGAAAGTAGCGTTTGCCAAGAAGCTTCAATCTTCTATAACTTTCCATGAACTTTAAAATATGTCATCTCTGCCTTTGGGTCTATGGCCTTTGGGTATTTGATATTTGTTCTGCCCCCTGCCCCACAGCACTTATGTACATATCTTTAAGTTATATATTATAAATTATTCATATTAATGTCTGTCTCCCCCTCTAGGCTATAAGGTCATTATGGGCAGGGAATGTGTCTGCTAATTGTTGTATTAGACATAGTAAGTGTTCAGTAAATACCGTCGATTGATTGATTTAAAACTTCTTCCAGCATATACAGTAAAACAAACCCTAACCTACTAGCTTGAGATTTGCTTTTAATTCCAATATAAACTGTCCCCAAACAAAAAAATTACAAAAGATACAAAATCTACAGAAATTCAATGGGTGCATAGGATGAAAAGCTGACAAAAACCATAAAAAGTCACCAAATCTGCTTTTCATTCTTTTCTATTTGGCACAAATCCTAGCGGCAGAAGCTGGGTTTTTTGAATGGACTACTTCAAATAAAAATCAGGAGGCTATTCAGTAGAAGAGCTGATGCAATTAAAAATATTCAAATTATGATGTTGATCCTGGAAAAGAAATATCTTATTACTCCCTTTGCTGTTGCTCTGTCCCTTACACATGAATAATTTGTTTTCCACTGATGGTTCCAAACACAAATTAGTTCCAACATGTAAACAGAGTCATAGAAGGTGGGTTTTAAACATTTCAATCATGCAGGTAGAATTCTTTAGACTGCTCAAATTTTCCACCAGCCACGTCATCCGTTCCTGTACTTGAATGTACATCTGCTCTGCACTATTAACAATCCTAGTCGATAAGCAATCCTGGAAATTGCCACATTCATATTGCATTTGTTACAAAGCCTCTTTAAATAATTAATATTCACCCCACAACCCTGTGAATCGAGTCAGCATGATTACAGAAGAAAATTGCAACAGAGACTGAGTTCTTGTCTAATATTGAGGAGCAAGTCAAAAGCCAAGCTAGAATTAAGGACCAAAAAAGCAGAAGTGAGAAATCCTTCCCCAGTTTAGGCCATTTTGAGTGCACATCACCTTCAAGAGGCCTTGCCTATGTGCTCATTTCCTCTTCTCCCACTCCCTTCTGTGTCACTCTTGCACTTGGATTCGCTCCGTTTATTCGACTCTCCCTCAATCCAATAGCCCTTCCGTACATATCCGTAATTTATTTACGTTAATACCTGTCACCCCCTCTAAAATGTAAGTTCACTGTGAGCAGGAAATGTGTCTTCCAACTCTGTTATAATATATTCTCAAGAAGTTACTACAGTGCCCAGCACACAGTAAGTGCTCAATAAATACTACTGAATGAATGAATGAATGCTGCCTTTCTAGCACTCCAAACACTAAGCACTTTGTCAGGCACATGGTATTCAGATTGGAAACAGTCAACCTGACATATGTGTTAACAAATAAAAAATGTGTTTGTCTTCTTCAGATGCTCTCACCATTGCCACCTTGGTGAGGTGAGAGGTAAACAGGTGGAGGGGTCGGGGTTCTCATCAACCCTCCTGACCTCCACTGTGGTGAGGACTAATGCCCCACAAACAAAGTAGGACCAGAACACCCTAACTACTTGACTTCCCACCTCTTTTAAGATTGTTAGAAGGTTAGGAGTGTTGAGCCTCCCCTAACCAAGGGATTCCCCATCCAAAGGCTGCTTTAATAATGATAATAATAATAATTGTGGTAGTTGGTAAGTGCTTTACTTATTTCAAGCGCTGTACCACGCTCTGGGGTAGATACAAGTTAATCAGGCCAGTCAGTCCCTGTCCCACATGGGGCTCACAGCCTGGGCAGGAGAGAAGAACGGGTATTTAACTTCCATTTTACAAATGAGCAAATTGAGGCACAGAGAAGTTAAGTGACTTGCCCAGGTTCACATAGCCAATAAGTGGCAGAGCCACAATTAGAGCCCAGATCTCCTGATTTTCAGCCCAGTGCTCTTTGCACTAGGCCACACTGTTTCTCAAGCCACGTGTTTTCTCCTGTAATTCTCTTGATTTTTGAATTTTGTATTTAATAGCCTCATTGTTTAATTTTGTGTGTGGGGGGGGGGGGGGGGGGGGTATTTGTTAAGCAATTACTACGTGCCAGGCACTGTTCTAAGCACTGGGGAAGATACAAGGTAATCAGGTTAGACACAGTCCCTGTCCCACATGGGGCTCACAGTTTTAATCCCCATTTTACAGATTACTGAGGCACAGAAAAGTTGAATGACTTGCTCAAGGTCACATAGCAGGCAAGTGGTAGACCTGGGATTAGAACCAGGTCTTTCTGACTCTCTAACCACTAGACATGCTCTAACCACTAGACATGCTGCTTGCTTGACACATAGTAAGCGCTTAACAAATGCCATCATCATCAGCAGCATCAGCATTTTACAACCTATTCCAGCGTCTCTAGATATTCTCTGCCACTTGGACTGGGAGTCCCCTGTAGATTGGGGAAAGTTCTGAATTGTTCATTTTTGCAACAGATTTTTCCTATTTTTCAGGGTCAGTCAGCCAATTATATTTATTAAACGCTTACTGTATGCATAAGCGCTTAGTACAGTGCTCTGCACACAGTAAGCGCTCAATAAATACGATTGAATGAATAGCACTGTACTAAGTGCTTGGGAGAGTACAATTGAACAATATAACAGACACATTCCCTGCCCACTATGAGCTTACAGTCTAGAGGACGAGGCAGTAAAATTGATAAACACTATTGACTGATTGACGATGACTTGTTGGTAGCCAGGGACACAAGCATCCTCCATTGCAGGGGGGCGGTTTCACCATTTCTATAATTGTGTTATTTGTTGAACACTTACTAGGTGCCAAGTTCAGTGCTCAGAAAGCCCTCAGTAAATACTAGAATCATTTGAGATAAACTGTAAGATTGCCATTTATACTTCCCCACCTCATCTCACTGCTTTGTCCTGTTTCTCCAGAGAGAAGCATCAGGAAGGGATACTCAGTTGTCCTGGGCACTTAGTACAGTGCTCTGCACACAGGAAACTCTCAATAAATATCACTGATTGATAGAGTGGCACTTGACCCACATCCCTGCAGGAGAGGAGGGTGGCGGAGAGCCCAAACTACAGCCAGTTTCCCAAATTCTCAAGATTGAAGTCTAGCGACACTAAAAATACCTGATAAACAGAAGTAATGGAAAGCATCGAACAGCTATTGAGAGAAGTATCACAAACAGTGAGGTCCTATTTTCATCTGTGGCACACAAATAGGAATTGTGAATGACACTTAATTTGGACTTTCTGCTATGGAATCGGAATACACCGTGTGGAACATGGCAATTTCTAAAGGAAATTGATGTAAATTGACTGTGAAGGAATGTTATGTAGAACAGAAAAGTTGTACACACAGTTAAAATCCCAGTCTCATGTACATTTCCTAGTGTAAGCTATAGCTGGCTTGGGGCCTGGTGAAAAGATCCCAGGCCTGGAATTATGAACATGGCTCTGCCACTTGCCAGCCCCCATCAATTTCCTCATTGATAAAGTGGGGATTCAATTCCTTACCTCCCCACCCTTTGAAATGTGAATCTCATGTGAAATAAAGACTGTGTCTGACCTGATAATCCTGTATCTACATTCATTCATTCATTCACCAGCACTCATTACAGTGCGTGGCTCCTAGTAAGTTTTTAACAAATGTTACAATTATAGAAATGGTGAAACTGCACCCCTGCAATAGAGGATGCTTGTGTCCACGGTTACCAACAAGTCATCATCAGTCAATCAATGGTATTGATCAAGCGCTTGCTGTGTGCAGAGCCCTGTACTAGGCGCTTGAGAGACTTAAATACAATTGAGTTGGTAGACATAATCCCTACCCATAACAAACTTTCCAGATGGCTCTGGAAAACGTCTCAACTTCATGGGAAAGACATTTTCCTTTTGAGGCTCAGAATGAAATGATTTTGAAAATTTGTCATCAGACAATTAGTCCTCAATTATTTTCATAATAACAATAATAATAATGGCATTTATTAAGTGCTTACTATGTGCAAAGCACTGTTCTAAGCGCTGGGGAGGTTACAAGGTGATCAGGTTGTCCCCCGTGGGGCTCACAGTTTTAATCCCCATTTTACAGATGAGGGAACTGAGGCACAGAGAAGTTAAGTGACTTGCCCAAAGTCACACAGTTGACAAGTGGCGGAGCTGGGATTTGAACCCATGACCTCTGACTCCAAAGCCCGGGCTCTTTCCACTGAGCCATGCTGCTTCCCAAAGCTTCATGCAATCATATACTTCTCTAAACTCTTAAGGAAGGCCTGTGAACATTCTTGGGTTTGCAAAATTGGTCCCGAGCTTGTCTGCATCTCCCAGGACTATCTCTTCTCATGAACTGTCAGCTTTCTCTATTGCTTCCTATTCTTGGGGATTCAGGTTTGGAGAAAGGAAGGTACCGTCAGCTGCTACCTCATGAAGACTGGGCTGATGAGAATTCAGAGATTGAAGGGGATGAGGCACATGAAAAATAGGAAAAGCAGGGCTTCTCTAGGCAGCGTGGCCTAGTGGAAAAAGCACGGACATGGGTTCTAATCCCAGCTCTTCCATTCATTCATTCGTACTTTTGAGCACTTACTGTATGCAGAGCACTATACTAAGCGCTTGAGAAGTACAAATTGGCAGCATATAGAGATGGCCCCTACCCAACAATGAGCTCACATTGCTGTGTGACCATGGGCAGGTCACTCAATTTCTCTGTGCCTCAGTTACCTCATTTGTAAAATAGGGATCAAGACTGTGAGCCCCATGTGGGACAGGGACTGGGTCCAATCTAATTATCTTGTATCTGCCCCAGTGCTTTGAAGAGTGCTTGGCACACAGTAAGCTCATAATAATGATAATAATAATTGTGGTATTTGTTAAGAGCACAGACACTGCGTTCATAAACCATCCAAGTGGCTGAAAGTCAAGGGCACCAGGCAAAGGGAGAGAGAATTGGCTTCAACCAGAGTTACTTCTTTAAAACCATGAGTGATTCCCTATCAAGTATCACTATGAACCAGGAAAGGGCATTGTTAGGCCAAAAATTGTTTTAGCCCATGTTAATAAATCAGTGGTACTTATGGAGCACTTACTGTGTAGAGAGCACTGTATTAAGTGCTTGGGAGAGAGGACAATATGGGTGGTAGACACATTCCAGAATGTGAGCCCACTGTTGGGTAGGGACCATCTCTATATGTTGCCAACTTGTACTTCCCAAGCGCTTAGTACAGTGCTCTGCACACAGTAAGTGCTCAATAAATATGATTGATTGATTCCAGACCCACAGGGAGAGTAGAGTCTAGAAGAGTACTCTACACACAGTAGCCTTCAAAAAATACCACTGATGGATTGAGTCCGTGGCTGAAGTGGAAAACAGGATTCAGCATTCACCAAATGCAATGCTGAAATGGAGAAAGGGCAAAACATTTGCTTTTCTAAGACTTTCTTTTAAAAATAAAACATTTTAATAGACTAAAAATACAGGAGGAAAACAATAGATGCATAATGAACACATGAATATTCAAATAAACCCTTCTAAACATTTGATATACTGGTGCGATTGGAATCTCAAGAGCACGTTTGCCCTATATTTAGCATTCCAATGACAAAGGATTTGTTGCAGTTACAAAATCATTTTCTAAAAGAGAATTACTATTCTTCTTGTCTTTCTCTTTTGAAATGCATTTTAATCATTGGCAATTATACCCTTGGCACTGTGTGAACATTGTGGGAAAACAGGTAGAATAAGAAAATCCATTTATGAATTGGGAATTTATTGGAACATCAATTTTAATTAATAAAAAAATCCAAGTTTTTTCATTAAAGTCTTTCCAAAGGATGTCATTTCTGCAGCTAGATCAGCCTCATAAGCGATATTCTATTTTAGGAAGGAGCAACATCTTGATTAAGATCCCTCCCACAGAAGCTGAAATAGTTGATTTCACATATATGTCACATAGTACAGCACTGTACTATGCACTTGAGAGAGCACAACAGAATTAGTAGATCCGATTCCTGCCTTCAGGGAGCTTGTAATCCAGTGGGTACAATTGAAGCCCGCTGTGGGCGGGGATTGTCTTTATTGCTGAATTGTACCTTCCAAGCACTTGGTACAGTGCTCTGCACACAGTAAGCACTCAATAAATAATAATAATAATGATGATGGTATTTGTTAAGTGTTATGTGCAAAGCACCGCTCTAAGCGCTGGGTACAATTGAATGAATGAATGATTAGCCAATCAATGGTATTTCTTGAGCACTTACTGGGTATAGAGCACTATACTAAACACTTGGGAGAGTACAATGCAATACAGTTGATAGACACAATCCCTGCCCTCATGAAGTTTACTTTTACTCATGTGTTTATGTATAAGAGTTGAAGAAACGTAGAAAATCATAAGTGTTAATAGTAGCGGTTAGGTTGATGAAACTTGGGGTGATGGGAATAAATCAGGGAAGGCTTCTTGAAGGAGGCGGGATTTCAGGAGGGCTTTGAAGATGGGGAGAATGGTAATCCGGAGGGTCGGAATAGAGAATGACTTCCAGGTAAGCAATACTGTATGACCAAGGGGTCAAAGGCAGAAGAGTCGAGAATGAGGCCAAGAGGTACAGGATACAGAGCGCTCACAGCTCTACTGGCCTTTCCTGAAATGAACTAAGGATATCTAATTTCCTGGAGCGTGTTGCTGGGAAGGTTCAGTGAACAGTGTCATGGCATTGGTGAATCTAGGAAACATAAGCTACTGAACAGAACCGAAATCCTACTGGATGGAAAAAAAAAATGGTCTACTCCCTTACATTTTCATCACAGGGTCCAAGTATTTGGAACTATTGCCACTGCCATTCCCTCCTTCATTCTCCCTTTCCAAGGACATCCATTTGGTTAAGGCCAAGTCTGATGTTCCAAGAAAGAATGGGTCTTTCTAAACCACTGATTCACAAAGTGATAACTTAGGAAAAGATGCAGAGGGGCACGAGAATTGAGGTGACTATCCAAAATTCATCCACACTCCAGTATCTGTAAGACACTGAAATCCGCAGTTTGCTTAAGGTTTGGCTTTTAAAAATCTCTCCACAGATCATTAGCCTCTCTCTAGTTCAGAAGATAATGGGTTTGTGTTTCTGCTAGTGTTTGTACCACATGCAAGAAAAATGAAAAATGCTTTTGTCTGTGGTCCACTAATCTTGTAGACGCAGCAGGCAGCTGACAAGCTTCCTTCAGATAAATGTGATTAATATCCCTCAGATCGGGTGGGTGCAGATATTTGGGAGCACAGCGGCACCCACAAATGTCGGATGTGAAGTATTCAGCGGAAAACCCTTCTTTGAGGTGTTTGACCTCAACTGAATGAAGTGAAATACATTTTTATTTCCACCCCACTCATTCCAGCAAGTGACAGAATTCAAACAGACAAACATTAGAAGAAAAATACGAGGAACGATAAGGTTCATGTTTTTGTCCATCCCACCCGAAACGGATTCCATCTGCTGGTTTTCTTCAAGATGAGCACTGGAAATCTTGTTCTCTGAG
Organism: Tachyglossus aculeatus; assembly: GCF_015852505.1. Taxonomy (NCBI): domain Eukaryota; kingdom Metazoa; phylum Chordata; class Mammalia; order Monotremata; family Tachyglossidae; genus Tachyglossus; species Tachyglossus aculeatus. The sequence goes on from NC_052079.1 coordinate 7,457,067, forward strand.
TATTCTGTAAAAGGCTTGAAAGTGTCTGTGTGCAAGTGGTACTGGACAAGGTATTGTGCAAATGGAATTAATCTAGTCCCTACACCCCCTGCTGTGTGGCCTCGGGAAAGTTGCTAAACTTCTCTTGGCCTCAGTTTCCTTATCTGTAAAATGGGACTTAGGTAGCTGTACTTCCACCTCAAACTGTGAGTCCTGCATGGGACAGGGACTGTGTCTACTTTACTTATCTTTTATGCACCCCACTACTTAGCACCTGGTAAGTGCTTCACAAATACCACAATATTATTATAATTAGAGTTAAATAATAATAATAATAATGATGGGAGTTGTACCTATGTGTCAAACACTATTTGAAGCAATTATGTTGGACGTAGTCCATGTTGCACGTGGGGCTCACACTCTTAATCCCCATCTTACAAATGAGTAACTGAGGCACACAGAAGTTAAGTGACTTGCCCAAGGTCACACCGCAGACAAGTGGCAGAGTCAGGATTAGAACCCAGATCCTTCTGACTCCCAGACCTGGGAGTCAGGCCTTAGAGAAGCAGCGTGGCTCAGTGGAAAGAGCATGGGCTTTGGAGTCAGAGGTCATGGGTTCAAATCCCAGCTCCGCCAATTGTCAGCTGTGTGACTCTGGGCAAGTCACAACTTCTCTGTGCCTGTTACCTCATCTGTAAAATGGGGATTAAGACTGTGAGCCCCCTGTGGGACAACCTGATCACCTTGTAACTTCCCCAGTGCTTAGAACAGTGCTTTGCACATAGTAAGCGCTTAATAAATGCCATCATTACTATTATTAAAAGGGAATTTATTAGAGCAGCATCTGCTTGCTCCGAGCTGCTCATGAAGCCATTCTGCCTTTGGAGCATAGACTTTTCCAGCTCATGGATTTTGGAAAAGTCAGCAAAAGCACCACTCTCTTCCCAAGAATGTGCCATCTTCCTTGTGAAATTGCTTATATTCATTTATGCAGGGTTGTCTTCCTGCTTCATAAACTGGAACTTTAGATATTCAAATGTGAGTCACGGTTCACATGAAGGAAAAAAGTGATCAGAGGGGGAAAGCAAGATTGTAAACCTTTCTCAGAAAAGTGTGCCGAGGACAAGAGCTGAGTCTACTGTTCCCTTTGAAAGAGAACTGGATACAGAGCTCAATCAGTGCTTCTAAGAAATGGGGATCATCATCATCATCATCATCAATCGTATTTATTGAGCACTTACTGTGTGCAGAGCACTGTACTAAGCGCTTGGGAAGTACAAATTGGCAACATATAGAGACAGTCCCTACCCAACAGTGGGCTCACAGTCTAAAAGGGGGAGACAGAGAACAAAACCAAACATACTAACAAAATAAAATAGAATAGATATGTACAAGTAAAATAAATAGAGTAATAAATATGTACAAACATTTATACATATATACAGGTGCTGTGGGGAAGGGAAGGAGGTAAGATGGGGGGATGGAGAGGGGGACAAGGGGAAGAGGAAGGAAGGGGCTCAGACTGGGAAGGCCTCCTGGAGGAGGTGAGCTCTCAGCAGGGCCTTGAAGGGAGGAAGAGAGCTAGCTTGGCGGATGGGCAGAGGGAGGGCATTCCAGGCCCGGGGGATGACGTGGGCCAGGGGTCAATGGCGGGACAGGCGAGAAAGAGGTACGGTGAAGAGATTAGCAGCAGAGGAGCGAAGGGTGTGGGGTGGGCTGTAGAAGGAGAGAAGGGAGGTGATGTAGGAGGGGGCGAGGTGATGGACAGCCTTGAAGCCCAGGGTGAGGAGTTTCTGCCTGATGCGCAGATTGATTGGTAGCCGCTGGAGATTTTTGAGGAGGGGAGTAATATGCCCAGAGCGTTTCTGGACAAAGATAATCCGGGCAGCAGCATGAAGTATGGATTGAAGCGGGGAGAGACACGAGGATGGGAGATCAGAGAGAAGGCTGATGCAGTAGTCCAGACGGGATAGGATGAGAGCTTGAATGAGCAGGGTGGCGGTATGGATGGAGAGGAAAGGGCGGATCTTGGCAATGTTGCGGAGCTGAAACCGGCAGGTTTTGGTGACGGCTTGGATGTGAGGGGTGAATGAGAGAGCAGAGTCGAGGATGACACCAAGGTTGCGGGCTTGTGAGACGGGAAGGATGGTAGTGCCGTCAACAGAGATGGGAAAGTCAGGGAGAGGGCAGGGTTTGGGAGGGAAGACAAGGAATTCAGTCAGACAAGGGATATACTTTAATCTCAGCACACTGTATGTTTATATGTGTATGCCGGAGGGTAGGGCATAGTTTTCCTGCGGATGCATTCTCCCAGGTGCTTAGTACAATGTCTAGCTCTCTGCAGGCACTCAAATGTCACTGATTGATACCTGAAGAAATATTACCTCTTCAAGGCTGAAAAAGTGTATATAATTTTCCACCACTGCACATGATCCTGGGAGGCCTGCTTCCCTGCATACAAATCAAGCTTTAAAAGAACATTGGGAGAGATTTTAGGTTTAAAAAAAAATTCGCACATTTTTTAATGCAGAAGAACCTGAAGGGACCAATTTGGCCTTGCAACACAAATCTCACACAAAGTGTTACTGGCTGAGGTGCCATCTGATTGGCTCAGAGAGGGCTCCCCAGTGCTCTGCACACAGTAAGCGCTCAATAAATACAACTGAATGAACTGGCTGGAAAGAGGCCATCCTAGTGGGCAGGGAAAATGGGGAAAAAAGGGCAAATGAAGTGACCTCCTCTAGGACTCCAGCCAGAAGAGGAGAAAGAGAAGGAGGGAATCCAGGGATGGATCCCTGGGAAGACTGCCTGGCTGGGTAAGAAACTGGTCAGGGGAGAGGAAGAGGCCGAATGTCTGTGGAACAGGAACTGGAGCAGGGAAAAAGGGACTTGGCTAGGGTGACTACTGTTGGCCCTCAAGGACACGCAGCAAATTGTTATGACAACACACAGCCATCTTCCAGGTTCCATAGGCAGGTCTGAGGTCACTGACCCTCAAGCGTTTTGGGGCCCAGGCCCACATCCCCTATCACACAATGGTATTTATTGATCACTTACTCTGTTCAGAGCACTGTACTATGTGCTTGGGAAAAGCAAAAAAAAAAACCACTGTGATTCCTGCTCTGAGAGAGCTTACAGTCTGCAGTGCCCATGCTCCAGATCCTTTATGTTCCCTTCTCTGATCCCTGAGGGCACAGGTGCCACCCCTGCACTGTCAAGACAATGTCAGAAGCTGAGGCAGAAGGAGCCTGAGAACTGAAAATACCAATACTGAAGACCACGCCCTCTCGTATAAATCCGGCATGAATTGTGTCTACTCACTCTACTGTACTGTCCTGAGTGCCTAGTACAGTGCTCTGCATTTGGGATGCACTCAATAAATATCACTGCTATTTCAGTCTAGTAGGATCCAAAGTGTTTCTGAAGGGTCGGTGTTTTCCTCATGCTTGCTCGCTATTTCCCAGCCCCAGTTCCTGTTCTTAACCCAGTAAGAAAAGATTTCTGACAGGAAGCCAGAGATGGCAAGAGGTCATTATGGGATCCATCCCTCTCCCTCTGCAAGACTGAAGAGCTCTCTTATCTTTACATTAGTGAATTTCCTAATACCGATGGGAAAATCAGTCCTATTTGTAGTAAAATATAAGTTTTCTGGAGAACTGTGATTTTGTGTAGTTGGCCCTTTTCATTTTGTTTTTAACCCCTAGTGCACATTCAATTTGGAGCTCTCTGGTAGACTTCTGGCTGAGTAATTTCTCCTCCCTCATTCTTCTGGATTTTAAACATTCAGAAAAAAATACATTCACAGCTGCCCAGGATGCCGGGGATGGGGAAGGGCAAATGAAGGCTCTGAACTATCTAAATCCAAAACTCAAACAAAACAATTCAAGGACCTTAAATGGCCACTAAATCAGGGTTAATTGCTTAATTAGGCTCCTGGCTCACTTCTGCACGTGCTAAACTCTATTCCAGGTGCTCTTGCCTTTGGAAGCTTAGCTGGAGGGTCCCAAGAGTTCAAAGGAGGAGCAGAAGTCAGAAGCAGGGAGCTGCCCGAGGGGGTTGAGGGAACAAGTTTCCTTCTCAGGAGTAAAATCCTAGGAGCTGAGCCACATTTGGGAAATTGAAAGCAGAAGTCAGAAAAGGAATTAGCGCCCTTGTTGTGAAGATTTATTTATGAGGAAACTACCCCCTATCCCCTAGGTGCATTTATGTCTGCTCCTTTCCAGGGGACAGTAATCAATCATTGGAGTTTATTAAGTGCTCACTGGGTGCAGAGCATTGTTCTAAGCACTTAGGAGAAGTACAGTACAACAGAGTTTAAAATGGGGATGAGATGGCTATTCTCTCTGCTACTCAGATTGTGTGCTCCCGGGGGGACAGGGACCATGTCCCATCTGGCTAACTTGCATCTATCCCACTTCTTAGTACAGTATGTGGCACGTAGTAAACCCTCAATACCCAAAGTACTGAGAAGCAATTTGTGGCTTTTTTTTGATGCTCTCATCCCCTACATTCCCAAGTCAGCTGTGCTTCCCATTCATTCAATCATATTTGAGCACTTACTGTGTGCACAGCAGTGTACTACAGAAACCACCCCACCAAAAAAGCCCCCTTCCCACTACAAGGGGCTTGCATCCACAGTAAAGCTCCTAAGTCGAAACCCCAGCATAGCTCATGAAATTACATTTCAGCTAAAAAGAGTTTTCACATTTTGAATGCTTTACCCATCAATCAGTGATCGACGATGGCATTTATTGAGGACTTACTGTGTGCAGAGCACTGTACTAAGCAGTAGGGAGATTATGATACAACATACTTCGTAGAACTGCTCCTGCCCACAAGAAGCTTACAGTCTAGAGGGGGAAACAGACATTAAAATAAAATACAGATAGGTGCGTAAGAGCTGTGGAGTTGAAGACGGGGTGATAATCAAGGACTTAAAGGGTACAGCTCCAAATTCAGAGGCAATGCAGAAAGGAGAGGAATATTCCCTCTTCCATATTTCCACAAGAGTGGTACTTCATTACCATTAGGGCCAACTGATTTATCAAAAGCACTAGACAGGGAGGTGTTTTCAGGGCTATTTGGAAGTCAGAACAAATAGGATAGTGTTCATAGGGCAGACAGCACATTTGTTTAGAGAGAAATCCTAATATTTGTTATTTAAATAAATGCTACATATGCTAGTTCAGACGTCCCCACATAAACCAGAGTGGAGAAAATGAAATTCAACAAAAAGACTCAACAGCATTTTACCATACCTATTATAAAAAGGATAGCTAAGCTTGTAATATATTAATATTAAATACCTGAAACTATTTCTAAGCAAGCCAGCGTTTTTACTGACCTATCAAAAACAACATTTTTAGTACCTCTGAAAACGTTTTGTACTGAATCAGCAATTCCGGTGTCTATCGAGCTGCTGCTTACATTGTTTTTTTTTTTTTTGTTTGTTTGTTTGTTTTGTTTTGCTTTAGGGTGTTTTATTTGCTGTACGAAATTCAGCTAGTCAATTTACCACTTCTTCAGTCTCCCGTTTAATGTTAATTTGCTCATAGCTGACTCTTTAGTCTATGGCCTGAGTCACTCAGTACACTACTCGTTTCTCTTTTTTCGTTTTTTTCCCCCTCTTTTTCTTGTTGCTCTATTGACACTCCTTGGGGAGTTCTCAGTCTCTTTGTCTTGTCTCCTTTTGTCCCTCTGTACAGGGATGACTGAAAATCACTGCCCTGCCTCCAGGAACTTGAACACTATGGTATATGTTTTCACCTCTCATGAACACATTAGGTATTGATCCCTGGGGAAGAGAATGAATTGTATGTTAAAGATTTAAGTGTCTTAAGTGGCTACATTAGTGTCTTTCCCCAGTGCAGCCATTCTTGCATTGAGTAAGTATTGCAAATAGGCTACTACCACGTTTTAGTAATTAAAAAGAAATTCACCAATCCACACTATTTTTGAGAGCCCACTATGTGCAAAGTACTGTACTACGTGCTTCGGAGAGTTGGAGAGAATGAGCGGCATGAATGCCATACAAAGTGCCAAGTACTATACTAAGCACTATGGTACTTCACTAGTACTGTGCATCACATTCAGTAGGCACTCACACCCCATTCCTTCTACTCCTTGTAAATTTTTGCAAGATGTTTGATGTGGAGGGAGGACAGGATTTCCTTGTGGAGGTGGCACTGAGAAATCCAATTTATAGACTGGAACCCTCCTCCTCAGCACCTCAAAGTAAAGGTGAATCGTTTCTCATTCCTGAGACTGCTATATCTTTTTCTATGAATGTTCTAAAAATCTCTCTTCAGATGTCAGTAATTATCAAGATAATCTTTATGTAAAAAATGTACCTAAAAGACAAGAAAAGGCCACCTTGCTTCTTGCTATAGTAGCGATCAGCCGCATGAGGATTTTTTTTTTTTTTTGCAAATCACTAATTATGCAGAAAATTAACCTACCCACCTGAAGAGAACAGAAGACTTGCAGATTGGAGTCATTAAGATCTTCATGTTTTCTGATGGAAATTATACTTCAGAATTTAAATGCAATTCTTAAGGGAAGTACAAGTTCCACTGAATAATTAACTTGATAACTATCAAGCTCCAATCAAAAAATTCCCACTGCAAGATAATCTTTCATACTTTTTTAAAAATGGATCTTCTCAGCTGTGTACAGAATAACATTATTGCAGGTGTCAAAGGCACCAGAATGAGGTACACAGGAATGTTACTAAAATTAAAAATAATGAAAGTGTTTAAAACAAGGTTAGAGTAGGTGAATACTCTCTACACCGAGGATACCAAAAGCAAACATGAAAACAATAGGTTTGCAATTGTGTACTTGGCTTAGGGTAGCAAGTTACAGTTCTGAATTACAGCACTTGAATCCATTTGGCTTGAAAGACAAGTGGGCTCATCAACTGAGATGGGCCACTCAATGTAGCCTGTGACTGCAAGCACTCTGCAGAAATATAAGAACCTTGATCTAAGTACAACATAAATTACTACCTCTAGGATAGCAAGACAAAGAGGAAAAGGGAAACATCAGCTTGGTATCCCTGAAACATAAACCAAAAAATGGCAGCACCTGATAAGTCCAGTTCTCTCCATTTAGTTTGCATAAAGACTCCTCTTTAAGTAGCATTTTACTTTTAAATTTCCAAACTCTAATGTCTAAAAAGCAATGCAAATGGGAAGTTAGCTCATTATGGGTAGGGAATGTGTCTGTTATTTTGTTACGTTATACTCTCCCAAGTCCTCAGTACAGGGCTCTGCAGACAATAAGTGCTCTCTCAATAAATACGATTGATTGATTCACAACCTGGAGCCCTTCGGGATGACCCTAAACTGTGAATAGTTTGCATCATGTGGCAGTGTGGCTTAGTGGGTAGAGCAAGGGCCTGGGAGGAAGAAGGACCTGGGTTCTTATCCCAGCTCTTCCACATCTGCTATGTGACCTTGGGCAAGTCACTTCACTTCTCTGGGCCTCAGTTACTTCATCTGTAAAAAATGGGGATTAGGAGAGTGAGCCCCATGTCGGACAGGAACTGTGTCCAACCTGATTAACTTTTATCCACTCTAGTGCTTAGAACAGTGCTTGGCACATAGTAAGCATTTAACAGGTACTATAATTAGTGTTATTATTACTTTTATTACTATTGAACCATAGCTCTTTGCTGATTCTAAGATGCTACTCACAATCACCTGCAAGTATTGTTGGGTGGTTACTTCAATCAATGAAATTCTATGGAATTAATGGAGGGCTTCAATAATGGATGAAAATTCTTGTAGGAGTGATTTGAGGGATTTTCAGGGTGCTCTCAACAAGTTGATTTGAGTTTCTTGGAAGAACGGAATGGTATTCTCTCACCAGTTTCAATATTGCTTGTTGCAGCCTCAAACATAGCTGTGTAGAATAGCTTCAGCAAGACTTGGTCCCAGTGTCCAGCACAGTTTACTCCATTGGCTAAGGGGGGGGAAAGGCTCTTCCATTTGACATTACCAGCCAAAGCATCACGGAAGTCCCCTCCTCCCACCCTTTTTACGAAATTGGTCAAGGGCTTACTACGTGCCAGGCACTGTGCTAAGTTCTGGGGTAGATACAAGCTAATCAAGTTGAACACAGTCCACGTCCCGCATGGGGCTCAAAGTCTTAATCCCCATTTTACAGATGAGCAAACTGAGGCACAGAGAAGGTGACTTGCTCAAGGTGCCAGGATTCAAACCCATGACCTCTGACACCAAAGCCCGCGCTCTTTCCACTGAGCCATGCTGCTTCTCAGCGCTGGGGGAATACAAGGTGATCAGGTTGTCCCCTGTGGGGCTCACAGTCTTAATCCCCTTTTTACAGATGAGGGAACTGAGGCTCAGAGAAGTTAAATGACTTGCCCCAAGTCACACAGCTGACAACTGGTGGAGGCAGGATTTGAACCCATGACCTCTGACTCCAAAGCCCGTACTCTTTCCACTGAGCCATGCTGCTTCTCTGTGTATTATATATGGATCTGTATTCTTTAAGCACTTGTTTTTCACTACACCCTCAGCCCCTCAGCACTTAAGTACATTTCTGTAATTTATTGATTTTTCTTAATGTCTGTCTCTCTCTATGGACTATAAGCTCCTTGTGGGTAGGGGACATGTCTACCAACTGTACTGTATGTACTCTCCCAAGTGCTTATCAGAACTCAGTAAACGCCATTGATTGATTGAGCTTGTTTGGAGAAAATCAGTTTCTCTTCACAGTTGAGAACACAAATGGTGAGCCTAAATTAAAAGGGGATTTCAGTTGGTCTTTGGAAAGTGATAAAATATAATTAGATTACTAAGGAACGTGGGGTAGGCTCCCACCCAGGAAATAGCCAAGAAAACAGACCACCAATGGATTTGGATGGTGTAATTATTCACATGGGGATGGATCAGTTCTTCAAAGATCCATCTCGCTCTCTGTTTCTACCATTTAGTGCCGGGCAACTGTAAAGCATATTTCTAAATTACTTAGACTATTACTAAGTGGTTTGGGCTGATGTTTTAAGTGTAGGGTTCTATACTGTGTGGATGCCCCCACTCAATAATTCTGACTAATCGACTTCTCTTTCTGGAAACATGGCAAGTTTCTCACTGCTATTTTCCTGGAATACAATGGGAAACACTTCTTCAGCAACAAGAGTGCTGACTCACTATTGAGATTTCACTTCTGAAAGATTTCTCTTCCTGGAAAGACTGTTCTGTTGTGGAATTGATGCCATCGGGTAAATGATTATGTATTCAATTACACACCAAACACTTACTTCACAGCCAGGGTTCTAATATCAGGCTGTGAGTCAGAGAACTCCCAAGATTATCTCACGTGGGGAGGTGCAGGATACAAAATAAAGAATCACAGCTCCTTGAAATTTCAAATGATTTTCACAAAGTTTAAACAAAATACCACATTTAATCCAATTATGGGCAATAACATTAAATAGACTTAAAACCTGGCTTCTTTACACCATCATCATCATCAATGGTATTTCTTGAGTGCTTACCATGTGCAGAGCACTCTACTAAGCATTTGAGAAAGTTCACTCTGAGTTAGCAGATACGTTCCCTGCCCATGTTATTTACATAATTTTAGACATTAATGAAGAAATTATGAAATCATTTGCAGAAGCATTTTAATAAATGTCCATGTGAAAAATCACTATTTGGAATTTCAGATCTTGGTCATTTTTCAGGATTGTTTTTTAAGTAAAATGAGAGGAAGAAATGCATCTTCCAAAAGTGAACCAGTGGGCTACTTTGAAGTAGTTTGGCAACAGGGGAAATCTCACTTGCTACATCTTGAACATTAACTATACCTAAACGATTCACTGTCCATCCAAGTTTGGTGATGACACTCAATAGGCAAGTCACATGTGAAATGATTAGCACTGCATTTCATATTTCCCGAGAAGCTCTTGGAAACTATTTTTCCAATTGACCCCATCAATGATTATGGGAATGAAGGGAATGTGAAGCCACTCTTTAAGAAAGACCTTTCATTTCTTTGCATTGTGTCCTATAAAAATTATAGATGTTGCAGCAAAGCATTTTTTTAAACTATTCTATCTTAGTATATTACTGTTTCATTGGATTAAACAGTGACCTGGGAGTTTGAAGAAGATGAATCCTGCTTCTCCAGGACCCTACTTTGTTTCTAGGGAACAGATTATTTATTATCTGACAAAAACAGCCCAAATGCCCAGCTGAAGGCCAAAACACTATAATTAAAACACATTTGCTTTACTTTGACTTGCCATTGACAGATTGGGCCAGCATACAAGTCGAATGGAGAGTTTTAAAGTATGTGGGGTGAAACACAGGGTAAACCCATTACAATCACTATGTTTTACATATGACCTAATTATCTTAACAGTTCGTCTTTTCCCCCAAAGGCAGAGATGGAAGGAGTGGACAGATGAAAAAAATAAAACTACCGCATTCAAGTTGCCATAACAAAACGGTACCCTTTGAGGAGGGAGGTCTGGAGAGTGGAGTGTAGGAATCTGGTATGTAGGGACCCAGGATAAGGAGTAAAACTTTTATTTTATTATTATTTATTGAGCACTTACTCTATGCAGAGCACTGCACACAACACTTGGGAGAGTATAATAAAGTTAGAAGACATCCCTGCTCTCGGAGAGTTTATAATCTAGGGAGGGATATACTCAAATTACAAATAAGGTAAGCTACGGAGCATAAAGATATGCCCTAGTGTTGTAGAGGTACAGGGGCAGGGTGAGTGAACAAGTGCTTAAAGAGTACAAAATCAAGTATGAAAGTGACACAAAAGGGAGGGAAGATAGTGTGGGGAGAAGAGAGATTAGTTAGGGAAGGCTTCCTGGAGGAGATGCCATTTTAGTGGGACTTTGATGATGGGGACGATACAACATTATTTCGATATTGAGAGATTGTCAACTGTTCTTATCAGGCCTGTCAGTTCACACTTCCTTCAAACACTTCAGTATTCTGTCGGTTTCCTTGCTTGAGTCTAGAGATGTCAATATTTGGCCATTTCCCGACTCTACGGAATGGGGAAAAGCAGTCTCCAGAAGTGGAGAGAAAAACCCGTCCAACAGCACTGTCCCCCTGACCAGTTCTTATACTGCTGAGAGTTCACACTTAAGGATTCCCGGAGACCAGGGATTATGGTAGAGTGGTGGGAAATTTAGATTGCAGGCCTAGTGTGCAATTAGTGTCCCTGTGTTTCAGGGAGGTGGGTTAGGGCAATGAATTAGAGAACTTTACCATAGGCTTTCTGTTTGTTTGGAGACGTTCTCCCTCCCAAAAAAGAGGATACAACAGCATTTGGTTTCCTGTTGAGTTTAGAAGCCCACCGTATTTCCTTGAAGATAGAATCCAACAATGTAAGTTTTTAGAGTTTAGGACCTAGGCCCTGAAGATTTCAATCTATCCCACTTTAAGTACTCTGTAGTGATCTCGTTCCTTATTTCAATTTGATTCTCACCCAACATACATGGTAGTTGCCCTGGTAATCTAATCTTAGTAGAGCATTTTCATGGAAATGAAGTCTAGAATATATGTTCAACAAATAAACGTGAAGTCAGAATTTTTAGCAGCTTTCCTTCACTGTGTAAAAAGCGGGGCATTATTTTCTTGGGTTCTTCATCAAGGGTGCTTGCAAGATGAATCTCTTTTCATTTTTCAGAATTTTAATCCTCTACATCAACAGTCTTCTGTTGATGCATGATTGTGAACCAAACAACCTTTCCACTACAATGCTGGATGGGCAGTGCTTTATTCTTGGCCCAATTCCAGCCTTTGGAGATCTATTTATTCTACTTACTTTTAAATCAGTAGAGTCAAAATGCAGTGCCTTTTGCCCCAGCTCTGCCATTTGCTTGCTCTGTGACCTTGGGAAAGTCACTTAACTTCTCTGGGCCTCGGTTTCCTCATCTGTAAAATAAAGATGTAATACCTGTTCTCCCTCCTACTTAGACTGTGAGCCCCCATGTGGGACAGGGACTGTGCCTGACCTAATTATTTTATACCTACCCCAGTGCTTAGTACAATGCCCGTTCAAACTAGTAGTATAGTACTAGTAAACACTTAATACCAATTAGAATTATTAATAGTAACTGTTTATAAATACTATTGATTACTCTATTACTCCCTCTATCTCTAACTCAAGTATCTGTCACTCCTGCAAAGTTGATCATACCTACTCACTCTATTAACTCTCTCAAGTGATTAGTATAGAGCTATGCACACCATAGATGCTCAACAGATGCAATTAATTGGAGGTTGGATGGCTCCAAATTTTCAACGAAGTAGAAAACAAGCCAGCTTGGAAAGGAGAAGTGGTGTTTCCAGAATGCTGGAAGACAAAGCAGCAGATTAGAAAATAGCAAAATGCTCTGCACCTAACAACTGCAACAGCCCAATGAGCACCAATTTTTACAGTCACACAATGTCAGACAGGTTGTGGGATAGAACTTTTTTTGCACCCACATTCAGGGATGGGCTGACTACATGAGGAGTGCCATTTTCAGATGTGCATCTCTGATGTGCACATCACATCACATGCACCTTAGAGATGCACATCACATTACATGCATTAATTTGGGCATGCAGTGTGACAAAGATGTTATTAAGCACCATTAAATACTCAGTTTACCCGAGCACATTCATTCATTCAATCGTATTTATTGAGCACTTACTGTGTGCAGAGCACTTGGAAAGTACAATTCAGCAACAAATAGAGGCAATCCCTGCCCACAACGGGCTCACAGTCTGAAAATCTAGAAGTCTAGCACAGGGGTTTCACCACTGGGCAAATGACTTGACAATAGTAAAAGTAGTATTTGTTAAGCCCTAACTAAGCACTGGGGTAGATACAATACAATCACACCATATACAATCTCTGTCCCACATGGGGGCTACAAGGATAGTGGTATTACTAAATGCTGAGGTCCACACTAAGCACTGTGAGAGATACAATATAAGTAATCCTTATTTGTTTTCTCTTTTTATGGTACTTGTTAAGCACTTACTATGTGCCAGACACTGTTCTAAATGCTGGGGTAGATGCCAGGTAATCATCTTGGACATAATCCATGGCTCATGTGGGGCTCACAGTCGTAATCTCCATTTTACAGATGAGGTAACTGAGGCCCAGAGAAGTGAAGTGACTTGCCCAAGGTCACACAGCAGACATGTGGCAGAGCCAGGAGTAGAACCCAGGTTCTTCTGAGTCTTAGGCCCATGTCCTAACCACTAGTCATGCTGCTTCTCAGTAGAGAATGAGGATCCAACTCCATTCCATTTGTTCCAGAACTTTTATCTCCCTATCCCAAGTCTCTATGAACTTGGACACCGCTTCCATAGCTCAGGCAAAAAGAATGCCCAATGCCATACAAACCAGCCGAGGAAAGACCAGAAGAAAACTGAATTCTCTTTTATAAAAACCAAGCACCAGGCCCCCATAGATAAGTAACACTAATTCAAGACTTTCATCTGCTTGGATATTGAATATTAGGCCAGAAATCTTAATCCCAGGATACAGCTATGCTGGTGTAGATTCCATAGGCATTCAAGAGTCTTCCATTTTTCACTTCATACACCATTTACAGTTTTTCACAATTCCATAAAATCAGTACATGTTAAAAGTTAATGAGGGAGAATATTTTCCTGCCATTTTCTAAAAGTTCTGTAATTTCCGTACTGCAGCGGGAACAGAGGCATTTATTTTTGAGTTGCTAAGAAAAGAGAGGGGGGAAAAATTAAATGTACTGGAAACTTTTTAGTTCTTGGATACCTTTGAGCACAGCAAATGCTGCCTGCCACTGATTTCCTGTTTTATTGCAGTTCACTGAGAGCTAAATCATTACTGGAAAAGCATTATTAACTTCAAATCAATTCTTCTCATTTTCAAAGTAACACCTCAGAACTTCAAACTGAAATACAGTTTGCCTCTACAAAAAGATTTGTCAAGTCTGTTCAATAAGTTGCTAATATGCAGTTTTTCATGGTTTTAGCCACTGGCGACACTGAAAAGGAAAGGGCAGGGAACTGGGTTGTAGGAAAATGTAAATGAAGATGGACCGGAGGAGGAGATTCAATATAAATATGAAAAATTTGGCACACAGTCGTGGTCACTTCATGCACCATTTCCCTTCTCTATGAGCTTGGTGAGGAATAAGATGCAGAGATACTGAGCGGCTGGGAACTCTGAATAGGAGAGACAAAGGAAGAAAGATCAGAGAGGGATCAGCTTCCTAAATGGTCCACATGCCTCCAGCTTCTCCCCATTTCACTATGTTCTACAAACTGCTGCCAGGATCATCCTGAAACATCACTGAAAAGAGCTTGGGTTTAGGACTGAGAACCCGGCTCCACCTCTTTGTTTGACATTGAGCAAGTCACTTCACTTTTCAGTTTCCTCACCTGTAACCTGGAAATTCAATATATGTTCTCTTTCTTACTTAGACTGGGAGCCCCAGGTGGGACAGGGACTCCGTCCCATTGGATTATCTTGTACCTACCCAAGCACTTGGTACAGTTTTTGACACACAGCAGGCGCTTAACAAAAATCACAAGTATTATCTCTCCACTCCTCAAAGACCTTCAGCAGCTACCCAACTCTCTCTGCATCACAAGAAAATGTCCCTCACCATTAGCTTCGAGATTGTCTACCAGTTTTATCCTCAAATGTGTAAGCACGGGGGAGAGTAGGATATTCTAGTTGGTGGTACAATCCTGGCTCACAAGGAACTTATAGTCTACAGATTTGCACTTAAGTACAAATTGTACATTAAGTGCAATGTACTCAGTGGCTGCTGAATGGAGAGATGAGAGGAGATGTTATTTGCCAGGAATATAAGCAGTCCCTTCAGGTCACCTGTCCACATTCTGACAAAGCCACCTTCTTCAACAGCACTGTACATTTGGGAATAGACAATACAAGACACATGTCCCTTGCCCTTGAGGCACTCAAGACTGAGGGGTAGTTGGGAAATAGCAGAAAGAAAAAAAAAGCCACATTTTGTGCTTGCCTGAAAAAAAATATGAGATCACAAACAGGTTAATTTTCAACATCCAACACACCTGCCTGATCCTGCCACTTGCCTGCCATATGACCTTGGACAATTCACTTAAATTCTCTGTGCCTCGGTTTCCTCCTGTGTAAAATGGGAATACCTCTTCTCTGTCCCCCAACATTGCAAGTCCTGCAAGAAACAGAAACTGTATCCAAACTGCTCATCTTGCATCTGCCCCAATGCTTAGTACAGTACTTGGCACATAATAAGCACTTGAATAAGCACTTAGTACAGTGCTCTGAACACAATAAGCACTCAATATATATGATTGAAGGAATACCACAATTATTTTTTAGAGTTCCCCCAATTCTTGTGGGAAAATGTCACTAGAAAGGCATCAGGATTGTAAATAAATTATGTTTACCCTAGAATAGACTTTGATGCCCTGGTTTTAGAAATAAGAACATTTGTGTTTTAAGAAAAACCCACAAAAAACCTGCATTGTACTATCCTTGAATTGGGACAAGACCTCTCTTCCTTCCCTCCTGTTCTACAAATGGATGTGACACTAATTTACATCAACCAGCTCTGACCTCTCACTGACTATCTTAATTTGTTTATTGTTTGTTTCTAAGTCTCCATAGTAATGCCCAGGATGAAAGCGCAACACAAATAGGAAAATAGTTGAATGAGTAAAAAGAGAGGGCTATTGCAGGATCTTAATATATATCTATGTAAACCCAATTTAGATTCTGTTCAAAATAGAGTAAAGGGGGAAAATAATCAAAGAATAGGTGGAATTTATGTTCCAGGATACCAGAAATATGGAATTGAGGAAGCAAAAATTAAATCCATTACAGGATGTCTCTTTTCCTTGGCATAATTTCACACCTGCATCCACTTACTTTACCATCTAGTCAGTTACTCCTAATTCAGCACCTTTTGGAACATGATGTTTTACCTTCAAGAGAGCTCACAGGACTTCACAAAGCATTGAGTGAAAAATCAAGCTGAAAATAGGTGGTCCTATTGGTTTAAGTTATAAGTATATTTCAAGATAATAGCCAGATTTTATTCTGTATTTGAGTGGCTGATAAGGCCAATATCCAGATTAATGTTTCAGTTTAAAGTGTTTGTGCTAAGATTGTCCCATCAGCTGGTTTGCATTTATTACTCTGGTGTGGGTCTTTTCTCTGGGCCCTAATCTTCTTGAAGCATCAATTATAGAGGATCATTCCATTTCTAAATACCATTGTCTGCTGGGTGATCTTGGGCAAGTCACTCAACTTCTTTGCCTCAGTTACCTTGCCTGTAAAATGGGGATTAAATTCATTCAATCGTATTTTTTGAGCACTTACTATATGCAGAGCACTACACTAAGCACTTGGGGGAGTACAATACAGCAATAAACAGACACATTCCCTCCCCACAACGAGCTCACTCTCTGCTTTTTTGATTCTGAGCCCCACGTGGGCCCGGGACCGCACCCAGCTGATTAGCTACTCCACTGCTTAGTACAGTGCTTGGCACATAGTAAGTGCTTGGGTACCATTAAAAAACATGCTATAAAATTGCTGGTCTTCCTTGAGTTACTGCTTCCTTAATGCCTGTGGTTGTGGCCATCATTCGAGGCTTTGCTTAGATAAGGATAGGGAATTCAAGAACTGTTGGTACCTTTGTGTTGCTATTGGATTATTGACTAATAGAACACAAACTTGAGGCTGGATGGGGAAAACATAATCTTCTACCTATATTGTGTGTTTGTGTTTCTAGATCATGTTACTAGTGTATAAAGGATTCAAGGCACAGCATCGAAAAATCTTTCTCTTAAGGTGGAAGTTTAGAATCTTTGTCTTGTCTTAAGGTGGAAGGCTAGAATCAGCTTCCTTATTCCTTATTGCATCTGAGAACCGTCATGCAGAATAGATTCAGTAAGACTGGTCCTGGTACTTAGCCACACTTTACTCCAGTGGTGGCAGGATCTCCCCAGGACAAAACTTTGGCATGACTGATCACAAAGCCAGGTCGTTTTGTGATGCAGCAGCTTATCTTTATGAGCAATCCCTTACTCCCTCTGCCTTTCACATTGCCCTTGAACTTGGATTTCTACCCTTTGGCACTTGACAGTCACCCTGCCCTCAATCCCATAACCCTTATATACGTATCCGTAATTTATTTTAATGTCTGTCTTCCCCTCTAGACTGTAAACTTCTTGTGGGCAGGGAATATATCTATTGTCTGTTATAATTGTTCTGCACACAGTAAGTGCTCAAGAAATACGATACAGGGAGTGATCAATAGTTTGAGCACCCTAGCCTTGTGGTAAGAGCATTACTCTGGGAGTCAGGAGATACGGCTTCTAATTTCGGCTCCACTATTTGCTTCCTGTGTGACTTTGGACAAGTCACAACTTCTCTGTGCCTCAGTTTCCACATCTAGAAACTGAATATAGGGTACCTGTTCTCGCTCCCCTTTAATCTGTGAGGTCCGTGTGGGTCAGGGAATGTGTCCAATCTGCTTGTCTTGTTTCTGAGTGCTTAGTACAGTTTGTGGCCTGTAGTTAGTGCTTACCATCTACCACCTACACTGTGAGCTCGTTGAGGGCAGGGAACACGTCTAATGACTCAGTTGTAGTCTCTCAACCACTGAGTGCAATGCTCTCCACACAGTAGGCACTCAAATATCAGTAAATGACCACCATTATTGTGTGGAAAGAATTCAGTTTCCAGCATGATACACAGTGGTAGATTTGAGCATCCTTCGCCTCATTGGCAAAGGTGAAGTCACCCAAGGGCCCCTACTTAGATCTTAGGTGCATCCAAACTGTATTTTTCTTACTCACTAAACATAATATTGTATTGCCGATTATGAGTTGATGTTTTGTTGATACCATGAAGAGGAGTAGGTCATTGCTGTTTAGCTTTCTCATCCTATTTAGTCTAATGATTCCCCCCCCGTCCCCCCACCCCACCCCGGCTTCGGCATCAGCAGATACAGCAGCAGCAGGAGGCAGAGAGCTATCGAGGTAAAATGTCAGAAAAACTAAGACAAATAGATAAGCCAAAGATGGTGCACTCAGGCATGGCAGAGAGCACCTGATGAATGGTATTTGTTTGACTGGTGAACTCAGCCAACAGTATGTTGGCCACTAAGCTCAAATGTTCAGCTTCAAACCCTTCAGTTAGACTGAAGAGCAACTAACTGGGAGGAATGAAGACTATCAACTCGAAGGAAAAAAATGCACTTTCTATTTTTTATTTCCTGTCATGGTCTTGTGATTCAAATCAGTCCTTTGAGGTTTTTCCTTCTCATAGAGTTCTCATTTTTTATTGTGAATACCCGGCTTTGAGAACCATCATATTCTGCCTGATAGGAGGACACATTTTTAAGAGATCTGTTCACTCCTCTTTACCCGATGTCACTTTCCTCGGGCAAGTGAGAAAGTGACAGTTAAATCAAATCATAGTCTGAGTCAACTGAAAAACGAATTGTCACTCAGGACAGCGCTCTGTGTTGTGTGCTTGGGTAAAAGAGTATTGCCATTTAGAGTCTGCTTTCTGTGGAATCTCCTTTGGTTCTTTACTCTGTTTAGGAGTTGCTTTTTGGTGATGCCTTAAATAGTCGTCTATGTGGGGAGAAACGGTAGCGTTTTGGAAAATAAATTGAATTCTCAGTCCATCACAATTCAAAATTTGGGGTCCATGCTTAACATGGAACCATAGATACATTACAGGTGGGTGTAACCCTCTCTTGACCCCACCTCACCTTCCAGTTATTGCCCTATCTCCCTCCTACCATTCCTTTCCAAACTCCTTGAACGAGTTGTCTACACACGCTGCCTTGAATTCCTCAACGCCAACTCTCTCCTCGACCCCCTCCAATCTGGCTTCCATCCCCTACATTCCACAGAAACTGTCCTCTCAAAGGTCACCAATGACCTCCTGCTTGCCAAATCCAACGGCTCCTACTCTATCCTAATCCTCCTCGACCTCTCAGCTACCTTCGACACTGTGGACCACCCCCTTCTCCTCAACACGCTATCCAACCTTGGCTTCACAGACTCTATCCTCTCCTGGTTCTCTTCTTATCTCTCCGGCCATTCATTCTCAGTCTCTTTTGCGGGCTCCTCCTCCCCCTCCCAGCCCCTTACTGTAGGGGATCCTCAAGGGTCAGTTCTCAGTCCCATTCTGTTCTCTATCTACACTCAGTCCCTTGGTGAACTCATTTGCTCCCACGGCTTCAACTGTCATCTCTGCGCTGATGACACCCAAATCTACATCTCTGCCCCTGCTCTCTCGCCCTCCCTTCAGGCTCGTGTCTCCTCCTGCCTTCAAGACATCTCCATCTGGATGTCTGCCCACCATCTAAAACTCAATATGTCCAAGACTGAACTCCTTATCTTCCCTCCCAAACCCTGCCCTCTCCCTGACTTTCCCATCACTGTTGACGGCACTACCATCCTTCCCGCAACCTTGGTGTCATCCTCGACTCCGCTCTCTCATGCACCCCTCACATCCAATCTGTCACCAAAACCTGCCGGTCTCACCTCCGCAACATTGCCAAGATCCGCCCTTTCCTCTCCATCCAAACTGCTACCCTGCTGGTTCAATCTCTCATCCTATACGGACTGGATTACTGCATCAGCCTCCTCTCCGATCTCCCATCCTCCTGTCTCTCCCCACTTCAATCTATACTTCACGCTAATGCCTGGATCATCTTTGTGCAGAAGCACTCTGGGCTCGTTACTCCCCTCCTCAAAAATCTCCAGTGGCTACCAATCAACCTAAGCATCAGGCAAGAACTCCTCACTCTCAGCTTCAAGGCTCTCCATCACCTCACCCCCTCCTACCTCACCTCCCTTCTACAGCCCAGCCTGCACCCTCCACTCCTCTGCCTCTAACCTCCTCACTGGGCCTCGTTCTTGCCTGTCCCGCCGTCGACCCCCGGCCCACGTCCTCCCCCTGGCCTGGAATGCCCTCCCTCTGCACATCCTTCCTGGGAACAAAGGGCTGATGATCGAGGAAAGTCCTTCCAACAGCTATGTCTCTGATTCTAGGATCAATCAATAAGAAGTGTGGGTAGATGACAGATAATAATAATGATAATAATAATGGCATTTATAAAGCGCTTACTATGTGCAGAGTACTGTCCTAAGCGCTGGACTGTTCTAAGCACTGGCAGATAGATCAAGCACCTGGGAGTCAGAGGACCTCGGTTCTAATCCAGGCCCCGCCACGTGACTGCTGTGTGACCTTGGACAAATCACTTCACTTCTCTGTGCCTGTTATCTCTTCTGCAAAATGGGGAATAAGACTGTAAACTCTATATGGGACATGAACTTTGTCCAACCTCATCAGCTTGTATCTACCCCAGAGCTTAGTATGGTGCCTGGCACACAGTAAGCGCTTAACAAATATCATAAAAGAATAAATCCTTGGTGTTTATTGTAGAGCACTGTACTAAACATTGGGAGAGTACAATATAATACAGTTAGAAGATACGATACCTGCCCACAAAGAGCTTACAGTCCACAGAGGGATACTGACATTCAAATTAATTACAGGTAGGGGAAATTGTAGGGTATAAGGATGTTTACGTAAGTGCTGTGGGGTTGGGGTGAATATCAAGTACTTAGGGGGTACAGGTTCAAGGGGAGGGGTAGGGTGGGGAAGTGAGGGCTTACTTGGGGAAGGCTTCTTGGAGGAGATGTGATTTTAATAAACCTTTGAAGGTGGGGAGAGTGGTGGTCTGGTGTACATGGAGGAGGAAGGTGTTCCAAGTCAGAAGCAGAATGCGGGCAAAGGATCGGCAGCGAAAAGGACGAGATCGAAGTACAGCGAGTAGGTTGGCATTAGTAGAGTGAAGTAGACAGGTTGGGTTGTAGTAGGATTGCAAATCATAGTCCAGAGAGCCCTTCTTTAGCCTCATTCTTGGGGGAAGAGTCATGGTGGGTGGTATAAAAATACTAAGAAATCAGCTTTAACAAGTTAGAATCCCATGAACTTGCACCAGATGTCTGGTGCGGGTTGGAACCAGCACGGAGCATGTTTGAGGTAGCTGCTGCTCTTGAGAATGCCCTTTGAGGAATTAAGGACAAGGATGCTCTTGAAGTCCCTAAGATAAATGTGTTTGAAATGCTTGTGAAAGTGGAACAAATGCCCCAAATTCAACAAACCTTCCTAAAATGAAAATGCTAATAACCCAGTTCGTTAGGCTTTCTAATTGAAGAAAATCAATAGCCACACAATTGCACCCTTTTAGCAATCATACCAATTAGATGCTTTCTTTTGTGTGTAGTCATTTGAGAACATGGAGAGTATTAAAACCAACTTCTTCTTTCAGGGCTTTAACTACTCCCCATCAGTGCTATTCCCAGCATGGACACTCTCGGACTCTCTTCTATTCTGCTCTCACAAACGTTTTTGTCTATGGCTCCTGCCCTGAATTACTGCTTCCTAAACATCCCATCCCCACCTATCACCCCACCTTGTCTGTCTCAAACTCTGGAGCCTCCCCTGGCACCCCTAATAGTCCTCCCCAGATGCAAAGTTCACTCCTCTAGATTGTAAATCTGCTACGGGCAGGGCACGTGTCTGCTAATTTGGTTGTATTGTACTCTCCCAAGTGCTCAGTAAAGTGCTCTGCACAAAGTACTCAATACCACTGATTGATTGATTTCAACATCACCTTCAGAAGCAAACAAGTCCCTGACACTTATCTTTCCATCACTCTTGCCCTTGCCACCTCTAGCCCTGGTTCATCTACACTCCCCACTCTTTCACACAGGTAGCTCAGTGATCTCAACAAAAAACTGGTTGGGGTTAGAGTAGGGTGAGGCAAAATGGAAAGTGATTGGGAACTTGGGGGTCACTGTTGATCAGTTTCCTTCTCCTCAGTCCTATTTCAGCTGGAATCCATGCCCTTATGGTTTGGGATCCAGGAGTGGGTGGGGGAGGATGGCACCTTGTCCAGTGGGACTAGGGAAAGTACCTCAAAACCCTTCCCCTGGCAACCAGACACTCTCTCCCTCCTGATCTCTTGAGTGGCTGGACTCTGTACCAGTCTCCCTGACCTTACCCCATCCTTCTTAGGTTGGTGGAAGCCAAAATTGGTTCCTCTCCTCCAACTCCTCCTAGACTGTCAGCTCCTTAAGTACAGGGATCCGATCCATCCCCTCTATTGTACCCTCCAAAGTTCTTAGTACACTGCTCTGCATGCAGTAAGTGCTCAGTAAATACCACTAATTGAGTGACTATCCACCCCATTCAGACCCTTTCAATCCCCAGTTCTCCAATGCAAGCTTGGGTGATGAACACTTAAGGAATCAAAAAGAATTAGTTATGCAAGGGACTAAGAGGGCCATGAATTATCTTGGAGGAAATGGTGCTAAAGTTCAAAAACAAAAGTCCTCCAACAACAAATTCACTTGCAAAACACCAACCTACTCACTGTACCTTGAGCTCATCTATCTCAATCCTGACCCCTAATGCACATTCAGCCTCCGGCCTGGAACTCCCTTCCTCTTCATATACAACAGACCATCATTCTCTCTACTTTCAAAGCCCTACTAAAACCACATCTCCTCTAAGAGATTTTCCCAAAGCCCTCTTTTCCCCTACTCTTTCTCCCAGCTGCATCGCCCATGAATCTGTACCCTTTATTCACCCGTTTATTCTTATCTTGACCCATATGGGGCTCACAATTTAATGGCAGGGAGACTAGGTAGATTATTCCCATTTTACAGCTGTGGAAAGTGAGGCACAGAGAAGCTAAGTGTCTCATCCAAGGTCACACAGTAGGCGAGTGGCGGAGCCAGAATTAGAACTCAGGTCCTGACTCCCAATCCCATGCTCTTTCCCCATCCCTAACCCTGGTCCTGTATTCATTTTGGAGATGTGAGTTGGCATTTTCTCTTGTCTCCAGATCTGGTAGCTTTGAACAAAGTCTTAGTGGTTTTATACCATATACCTTTCTTCAATCAGTTTCAGAGCCGAAATAAATTGCTTTGCTCTCCGTCTCATTCTCTTCTGCTCTTCTCAGTGACGAGCTTTCTCCCACTGATTTTCAACCCTATGAGCAGCATCCTTGACATATATTGGAAAATCAATATTTTTTTTTCTGAAGCAAAGAGACTCACTGGAAGTAGCTTTAAACCCTGCAAACCATCAAAGCACTCTGAAATTTTACACTCTAAAGAGATAGACAGGCTCTTTTCGTTCAGTTAAGAACATACGATACCTCATGGCTTCAAACACCCAGCAAGCAAATAGTTACAGTTACCTCTCTCACTTTCTAGACCTGCTTTCATACCTCCTTAATAAGGTTAGAAGAATTCAAGTCATTTACTACTCTTTTACATATACAATGTACCATGGGCTCAACCCAAGAGATCCAGTCAAAATGTGGGCACTCTGGTTGTATCAGCGACAATGATGGCATAGAAGCTACTGCATATGTTCCTGTCTTGCCAACCAATCACAGGCTAAGAAAGAGAGACCTGAGCTGATCTCCAGTTAGTATTTTAGAGACCTGAATCCAGGAAGCAAGTGAGGTGGGATTGGAGTTACATTTCTAGGTATTGCTACTTCCTGATGGGTCAACAGAATAGTCATTTTCCCCCTTTTCTGTGCCTCATGCTCCCTGTAATATGGGAAAAACTAAGGATATTACTATATGTAACAACTAAGAGTCCAAAAAACATTATAGGGCCAGACTACTAGCCATAAAACAAGCATCTAGATAGCTTTAATTATTAATTAGGGTATCCACTATAATCCAAACACTGTACTAAGCACTGGGGTAGGTACAAGATAATCAGGTTGGGCACAATCCCTTTACCATATGGGGCTCAGTCTAGCTTTAGATGAAGAACAAATTCTAGCTTGGGATACTTTTATCTAAGATATGTGTTAAGCACTTACTATGTGCAAGACACTGTAGTAAGCACTGGGGTAGATACAAGCTAATCAGGCTGGACACAGTCCATGTCCCACAAGGAAATCAGTCTTCATCCCCATTTTCCAGATGAGGTAACAGGCACAGAGAAGTGAAGTGACTTACCCATAGTCACACTGCAGCCAAGTGGCAGAAGTGGGATTAGAACCCAGGTCCTTTTGTCTCACCTGTGCTCTATCCACTAGACCATAATGAATACTCTCTATAATTAAGAGCTTAAGACCTGATACATGATTCTACTTCTTGTTGAAATGGTTTTCACTGTGGAAATAGGGGAAAAAAATGACAATTAGTAGCCCCTCTCTCTCTGACTGCACTGGTGCGGCATCGATCTGCTCTGGAATGCCGCGTTTATTGTGGCAAAGTTTTTGCCTTCTCTGAGGGAGGGACTGAGGTGGAGATTGATGCCAAAATCCTTCCTTGCTGAGGAGTGACTTGAGTTTGCTTAGAACAGTGCCTGGCATATAGTAAGTGCTTAACAAATACTGACATTATTATTATTTTCTGGATTGAGTCCTGTTACGAAAATGCCTAGAGTATAGGATCTGATTGATAGTAGTAATGCAATAGAAATTAGAGATGTAAGTGCCTCAACTGCATTTATAATTTCACTTCTAGGTGAATTATCTTTGAAATTATAAATCCTAAATAAGTAAAACTGATGGTACTTAAGTTCTTACTATGTACCAAATGCTAGGGTAGATATAAAATAATAAATTGGGACACAGCCCCTGTCCCACTAGGGGCTCATGGTCTAAAGCTGTGCAGAACAGATAGAAAATTTAGATGACCTCATTAACCTACTTTCCCCTCTATGGACAAGACTCTTCAAAGAACCCAGGAAGACATAGCTTTTGCACCAACTTCACACACCTATCTATAATACACCGATCAGTGATAGTCTGAGGAAATTTTAAAAAAGAATTCAGCCAATATTTTGAGGGAACCCATCAAAGAAATAGGACTTTTCTTCAGAAGGAATTTCCAAATCTCCAGTGCAAGACCTATGGGGATGGCTTCATCCCTCAGCTGGTGGCTTTTTAGATCTCTGCATCCTTTTCCCCTTCAGGGCTTTTCCATTTTTTGAAGGACTCTATGATGAATTAGCTTGGTTCCCTTTAGAATCTCATTCAGAGATGAGTAATTTGCTGTTCCTTTTGCTCTCGATGGAAAATGATTGCCCCTAGTCATCACGGCCTCTCCAAAGCTCGGTGTGGGTGAGAGGCTGATAGATTAGACTTTTGCCCCAAATGAAAGCAGCCAAGTTGGTTCTCAACAGCTGCCTCTCCTGATAGACCTATCTGGGTGGCCTTGTTTGGACATCATTAGAGGAAGCAGCTAGGCCTGGTGGAAAAAACACAAGTCTGGGAGTCAGAGGATTTGTGTTCTAATCCTGGCTCTGCCACTTGGTGCTTTGTAACCGTGGACAAGTTACTTCATTCTCTGGGCCCCTGGATGGAGAGGACAGGGAGGATTCATCTTACAGATGAGGAATTTAACCTATCCCGCCTTGATCACTACATTAACCTTCTTGCTGATGTCCCTGCCTTCTGTCTCTCCCCACTCCAATCCATACTTCGCTCTGCTGCCTGGATCATGTTTCTACAAAAAACATTCAGTCCATGTTTCTCCACTCCTCAAGAACTTCCAGTGGTTGTCCATCTGCCCACGCTCCTGCCTCTCTCCCAGCCTGTACTCCCATTGTGCTACTACCCTGCCCTCTGGGTCTGAGCTTCTGCCACACTCTTGGCACACTCTGTGCAAGATGCAAAAGAATCCCCTCCTACCCAGTCGCCTACAGGACCCATAGTCCAAAACGTCAGGAGAGCGGGGACCCTAGAGAAGCAGCGTGGCTCAGTGGAAAGAGCCCAGGCTTTGGAGTCAGTGGTCATGGGTTCAAATCCCGACTCCATCAATTATCCGCTGTGTGACTTTGGGTAAGTCACTTCACTTCTCTGGGCCTCAGTTACCTCATCTGTAAAATGGGGATTGACTGTGAGCCCCCCGTGGGACAACCTGATCACCTTGTAGCCTCCCCAGCACTTAGAACAGTGCTTTGCACATAGTAAGCGCTTAACAAATGCCATCATTATTATTATTATTATTTTACAGGGGGAGAATGGGGGGCAGAGAGAGGTTAAGAGTCATGCCCAAGGGATTAGAACCTGGGTTCCTTTACTCTCACTCCCATGCTTTTTCCATTAGACTGCACCATTTGCCTTTGAAGATGAATTCTATTTTTCTTTACTGTCAGCCCCACTCCTGAGATGGTAAATCCTTGATTGTAAACTACATCTTGCTATGTAGCATAATGTCATTTCCTCAGAGCCTGTAACAATGCAGTGAAAAAGTCAGGTGCTTATTAAATAATTATTATTGATGACTAAATAATTCTACTCTATTTTTTGAACTCCATCTCATTGACTCGGGTTGCAAAGACAGAGGGAGAGCGAGAATCCGATTCTGAAATACCAATAGTTTAGATGCCCTCTTCCTCTCAATGGAAAATTAAATCATTTTATCTTTTCTAGCAGATGGGAAGAACAATCTTTAAATTTGCAGTAAAACTGAGCATGTCAGCCCCATAGAGGGGAATTTGTCCCTCAGCGTATCTGTGAGAGACTCTTAACCCAATTTAAATCCTGTGTAACAGAGTGTTGAAAAGAGAGTCCAGCCATCCAGATTTCTTTTTCCAGCAGGCTGTGCCTCAATCACTTGGCTATATATCAATTCAACTCCCTCTCCATCATTCTCACTTGCCACTTTTAAGTGGTATTTAAGTGCTAACTACCTGCCAGGCACTCGACTAAGCGCTGGGGTAGATGCAACATAAACAGGTTGGACACGGTCCATGTTCCACGTGAGGCTCACTGTCTTATTCTCCACTTTCCACGTGAGGTAACTGAGGCACAGAGAAGTTAAGTGACTTGCCCAAGGTCACACTGCAGACAAGTGGTCAGCCGGGATTAGAACCCAAGTCTTATGATTCCCAGACTTGTGCTCTTTTCACGAGGCTACTTGCCAACCCTGCCTGCCATATATCGCTACCAGGTTGAGGGAACACAAGTCTACAGCGAAAAAGAAAGGGTTCCCTCCTGACACAGTTTCTCTTGAAAAAAATAAAGCTACTAAAACACCAAACAGAAAGGGGAGGCTGAGTTTGCTCAGTTTCATTCTGGCTCACTCACTGACCTATTTTCAGAGATCAGGCCAGTGCTTGGCTCGTAGTAAGTGCTTAACCGATATCATCATTATTCTAAGTCCTCTGTCTAATTTATATAGATTTTCATTTCATAAACATATATGCTTATATTATATATATACATATATACACACACATATAATTCTACGTTGCATGCATATCATAGAGTTGAAGGACACAGTTCTGTGTTGAGAGTAAGGGATTCAATTGATAGTTTCTGTTAAGCACCTAACTTTTGCAGAGCACTGTACCTAGCGTTTGGAAGAGCACAATACTTTCAGTAGACATGTTCCTTGCCTTCGAAGAACTTAAAGTCCCGTAGATAACTAGAGTAATTTGAACTGAAATATTCAGTCTCTGCCTTCAAGAACTTTAAAATCTAATGTGGGAGACAAGCTAAGTAATTTACAGGTACAAGAAAGAAGGGACTGGAAATATGGATAAGTAAACAAATCAGTGATTTAAAGTAGTAGAGCAGGTGAACTGATAGTGAACTGTTAGGTATGAAACTGTAGTGGGAGACAGATGGGAGTTGGTGAAAGGAAACATCAATTTGTCCTAACTTCTTTGTCACCTATGCACTAGGATTTATATGCCTTAGACACTTTCTATTCATCCACCCCATTTCCTCTATCTGTAAATTATTTTAATGTCTGTCTCCCCCTCTAAAATGTAAGCTCATCTAGGGCAAGGAATATTTTTACCAACTCTATTGTACTGTGCTCTCCCAAGAACTTAGTTCAGTGTTCTGTACCTAGTAAGCGCTCCATAAATACCATTCATCAGTAGATCGATAGGTGGGATTTTGGGAGGTTTTGGGACTATGTGCATGAGGAACTCTTTGATCGCTAAAATGATATTTTATTAAAAGAATCCAATAAATAAATGTATCTGGTGGCTGAGTGTCAGTGGAGAGCATCATCAGGGCGTCAGTTATCAGTTGCTCAGACTTTACGTGGAAGGCTTGTGGCTGTCTACATGCATATTTAACCTCCCTACAACTCTAAAAAGACGAGATATTTGGGGCAAAACAAATAAAAGAGAATCAATTGAATACAAAAAATGGTTCCATCCAGGCACAAAAAGAAGAAAACAGTTGTAAGCATGATTTATTCTGTAACTGAAGCAGGAACTACTTGGCTTTTTTGTGTTTAGCCGCAAGGCGAGGAAGCCAATAGGATTATGATCCTGGATAGCCAAGACATCCTCTCTGATGAAAGACAGTTTAAGAATACAGTATGTGTTGTAAACCGCCAGATTCTATTAGGTCTCCTCTGGCTTAAGTTTTATGGCAGAAAAAAAATATGCGGTGTTATATATTTTCCAGTTTGGAGGAGAGAGAATGAGTAAGGGAGATAGGAAGGAGAGGGCATAATGAGCTTTAATATCTTCCGGGACAGTTGCCTGAGCCATGAATATGACACATAAAAGATCCTGGATGAAAAAAAAAAAAAAAACCCGTGCTGGATCCAAGCGTGGAAATTTTCTTGTAGGCCACATTTCTCCTACTCGCTCTTCCTTCTGCATCACCTGTGCACTTGGATTTATTCCCTTTAATCCCGCTTCCCCCATCTCCAGAGCACTTATGCACATATCCTTCCACTCTGCTATATCCCTGTCTGTAAAGTATTTTAGTGCCTGACCACCCTGATCATTGTTGGGAGGGAGTGTCTCTACCAACTCTTTGGTATTGTACTTTCCACTGTACAAGCACTCAATCCATATCACTGATGTTCATCACTTTGCAAAATTTTCATCAAAGTTTAGAATTAGAAGTGTGGGCGATTTCATTGATTTGTTCGTTTTCATTGCCATTTGATGACTGCATAGCTTGAGGTTCTACAAGGTCTACAAAACTTGTGTTTTTAGTCTTTAATCTGTGGTCTGATGAATTTTATGAACCTGGGCCTTTATGATATAGTCAGGCAAAAATGTTTCTTACTGAAATTAACTTCTTTCAAATGAAAATGATTTCAGGCAGCTTTCTAGGAAATAGTCCCACTTTCTAGATTTCTTGAACTTTGTTCCCATAAGTAACAAAATAAACCAACATTCAATCAACTCCTCAGTGTTAACGTTGATTCTGGCTATTTTGATAATTAAGGAAAGTTTTAAACCAGCTACTGATACTTTACAGCACATTTCCCAGTTAATAAACAGTGATTACCACCTCTCAGTTAAACTGCATCACAACCATAACAGCTGGTCATTAAAAAAAAAAACAAAAACCCAAATTCAAAGTTTGAATTCAATATTCCAGTCAAATCTTTCATTCCTCTTAGTAAATTTGGTTGCTTGCCTCACCGAAATTGCCTTAAATAACCTCCTTCAGTTAGTCAGGCATCACTACAAAACCAGGACCCTCAATATTTTAGAAATCTTTAAAAATGTGATTATAGATATTTCATATGATCATATGCATTCAATTCCAAAAAGCACTCTGCTGCTTAGTTAGGATTTGATTTTCCAATGCTACAAAGTCCTGGATTTTTGATGAGGGCATTTTATCTAATCAAAATTTTGAATTGCTCAATACACACTGTCAAGAATAATATACTCTTGTCCGCTGATAATAAATCTCACAAAAATGAATCAGACTATACCCAGTTTCAAATACTGTTGGTGGACCAGTATCCTTTGGAGATATCACCATGGCATCATCTACCAAACCCATGCCAAGGGTTGGGTCAATGCCTCAAACATTTGAAGGGGGAAGGGGGAAAGTCCCTCTCTAACCCACACATAACAACTGACAGTCTAGGAAAATCTACTGGAGGGCACCAAAGTCAGCTATACAACAGAGCTATATATATATATATATATATATATATATATATATACAAAAAATATATATATGTTTTTTTGTTTCCCCAATTTTATTAAAGACTATTCACTCTAGGAAACTCTTATAAAACTGAACCATCACAAAAAAAGAACTACGCTCCATAGTTGCAAAATAGCAACAGGCATTGGTTTTTCTTAGTTAGAGACCAACTCCTTTTATTACATTGATGAATAACATAAAAAATAACAGAATAACAGAAAAAAAAATCAAAGCATAAAAAGATATTGTTGATTTGCTCCAAATTTTCAAAATAATATTTTAGCAACAAACAAGGAAATCTCGTTTCTATCATGCTACTTCCTGTAGGGGCATGGATATGAAAAGCAAATTCAAAAAAAAAGAAGTCTCCCCAGTTGGCAATAGAACTTCCCTCACACTCTTTAGAAAAGTGTTTGCACACTTCCGCACAACACTAGAATGAGACTTTTGTGAGATCATCATCATCAATTGTATTTATTGAGCGCTTACTATGTGCAGAGCACTGTACTAAGCGCTTGGGAAGTACAAATTGGCAACATATACAGACAGTCCCTACCCAACAGTGGGCTCAGATTAAACTTTCATTTGTGGACCATGCTTTTAAAACAGGTAAAAATTTTCAACACATTCCTTGTAAAATGGGTAGCGATGCATTACTATGAAACTGAACAAAAAACAACGAAGCAAATGAGATTGTGGTATTCCACAGCTCCCTGCAGATAGAGCATGATAGGGCAAAGGTACAAAATTAGGGAGACATATGGGAAATGGAAGGCAACAAGGAGATCAGAGCCACAGAGTGAGGAGAGAGAGAAAAAAGATAAGACAAACGCACCTATGCGTCAACTCACCGAGATGATCTTCTCTCTGAACGGTTGGTCAGGAGCCACGGAAGGCAGAAATAGTAGCGGGTCTTTTCCATCCTCCAATCCAGTTTGCCTTCCACTTCTTATTCTGAGATAGGAGTGCTGCCGTGGGTAGCAGAAGATCTCTGGCCAGATACCAGTGTGCCAAGTGCCTACTGGCCCAGGCCACAGGGGTTCAGAAGAGCCAAGGTTCACAGGAGTGGAAACTTGGTTTGGGGGTGAGGGGAGAGAGCACCCCCCCAACCTCACCCCCCTTTCTGGGAAAGGCTGAGTCACATAGGTACAAGAAATCAGCAATTTCACTGCACTGGGCTCTACCAACCATGATGAGGTCTATCTGTTGGGGGTGAACTCGCAGTGCACAGAAGGTCTTCTAGGTTCGCTTTTCTGCAACCCAGGACAGCTGATGAAGGAGCCTCCTCACTTTCAGTCTGTTGCTGGTCATTCACTGTGTCCCGAAGTCTTGTCATCTTCCCTCCCCGGCAGGTAGCAAGCAGTGGATTCAGCTACTGGAGCAGGGTCAGCCCAGAAACTAAGGACGGACGTGACACATGTAAGATGGCGTTCCGGGTCCGGTGGGTCGAGTTGAGAGCAGGCAGCAGGTAACAGGATTCACAAGTGGAAGCTGGAGTGAGCCATGAGGAGACCATTCATCAACCTGTATATATCAGAGCAGACAAAACAGGATCTTTAACAGGGACAAGTCAGATCTGGCACCAGGCACATGCAAATGGGGAGACTCAGAAGGGAACCAAATTATCTAGCCCAAAAAGGAGAGAAAGAGAGCATTTTATAGGGGTCTAATGAAGATTGCCCACAGGTGACGGCCTGCCAGGTGCTGGAAATCAGTTACTCAACGGGGCAGGTGTTGGATCCAGATCACGGACATTTCCAGGGATGCTGAGAACATAAGAATGAGATCGTTGCCAACTTGTGCTTCCCAAATGCTTAGTACAGTGCTCTGCACACAGTAAGTGCTCAATAAAGATGTTTGAATGAAAGAATGGAAACAAGAAAAGTGCTAGAGAAATCATTTCCTTGTCCCACTCTGGCTTGTGGCAGTCAGAGACTATCAGAAAGACAGAGCTGAAGAGGGCTCCAGGATTGAGAGGAGCAGCTGTAGATGCACATGGAAAATATTTTCTGTGGTTTTTTTTAACCCATGGGCAGGCTATCTTATCACTCCCCTTCCTCACTCCTTTCTTATATGGACTGTGAACCCCATGAAGAGAGTCACGGTCATTGTGAAGAAGTCACAGGATCCATGAGTCTGTATATTTACAGATGGAGAACATGGGGGTTTGGAGTGGAGTGAGGGGAGTGTGCGGGGGGAGTGAGCAACTTTATCTCTTCCCGAACTCCAGAGGAATCATTACTGATGCTTTCCAGCCACTTCAGGGAGATTGAGGTCACAGAAAAAATGCTCAGTGACCACTGAATGAGGCAGTTCAGGAGATTTTCAGAATCAAGGAGTTTAAGAATTTGTATGAATTAGACAAGGCAATTCATTCCAATTGCCAGTAAAGGTGTTTTTGAAATGAGCAAAATAAGTGAAAATAGGATGCACCACCTTGAGATGATGCAATTTTCCACTTAGCTAAAGCTTACTAAAGACTCAAAAGCCTTGGTAAACAGAAGTTTTTCAAATACATTAAAATCCAACAAGCCATATTCCAAATGAATCCCTTAACAACCCAAAGGAAATAACATTTCTACCAAATCCCCTGAGGGCAAAGAAAAAAATCTTACTGATAAATCTAAGACAAATAGAGTTTCATGGTGTTTGGGAAAGAATGCAATGGACACTTGAGAGCACCAAACCATTGCTGTTAGATTTCTACATAATACTTCAAGTATATTAACAATGATCTACACAGGGATGGTTAAATGAGTGCTTAGAACAGTGCTTGACACATAGTAAGCACTTAACAAGTGCCCTCATTATTATGAGCCATGGAGGAAACAAACTGACAATCAGACCTCATGGATACCTCCCTAGGGTTGGGAAAGGCAGTAGCTGCAAAATTCCACAGGAGAGCCATACCCAAGGGGCAAAAAGTTATGAAAAGGGCAGAGCTATTGAATGTGATTTTCAAACAAATGAAGGTCAGTTGATTCATTTTAAGGGGTAGCAAATGATTTTTACTGAGAGTGGGTTGCTTACATTTCTGCTGTGGAGAAATGGATAGGGACAAACTTTTGGAAAATAGGAGTTTAGTAACAAATGTAAAAATAGCTCACAGTGGGCAGAGAATGTGTCTACCAACTCTGTTGTATTTTACTCTCCCAAGCACTTAGTACAGAGCTCTGCACACAGTAAATACGCAATACATACCATTAATTCATTTATCTATCAAAATAATTCCTTAAATTAATTTTTGTGAAGAAACTGTAGCTGAAAATGGTTCTTACTAACCAATGATTTCTAGTTTCATAAGTGAGATATATTAGGTAAAGTTGTTTTGGTTTATTTTTCTCATCTACCACACTTCAAATTGAGAAAAAAACAGTAGTTGTCATATTATTATTATCATTATTATTACAGTAGCCAAGCACTCTATGAAGCACTGGAGTGGAGCCAACATAATTAGGTCAGACCACACACAGGAATCACAGTCCAAGGGATAGGATGACAGGCATTTAATCCCCATTTTTACTGCTGAGGAAACTGAGGCAATGAGAAGTTAAGTGATTTGCCCAAGATTATACAGCAGACAAGTCAGAGGACTGGAATTAGAACCCAGGTCCTTTGACTTCCAGGACCATGGTCTTTCCAATATGCCATGCTGCTTCTCTAGTTTAAAGAGCTAGCCAAACGATTTTTGTTAGAGCATTCACAATACACAGCTTGGACCATCATGTTAATCATTACACAAATTGACAACTCTCCAAAATGTAAGGAAAACACATGCTTTAACTAATGGACTTTCTATCAAGGATCAGAGTAAATAAAATAGCTATTGGATTCTTAATAGCTTTGAAAATAAGAAAGTCAATGAGGCTAATTTTTGCTTTATGCATAAGTCTGAACTAATGACAGAGAATGTTATATTTCTAGTTTGGTGATAAAGAGAAGAGATGGGATGTTGTATGTCAATCAATCAATCATATTTATTAAGCCCTTTATGCAGAGCACTGTACTAAGTGCTTACATGTACATCAGAAAATATATTGTTTGTTGAATAACACCAACTGAAAAATGTTCTAAGGAAACATTCTGTTGACAGCCTTTCAGAATCTTATAAAATGGTAACCAATGTGCATAAAAAGAGGTGAAAAATATCTTCCTAACACCCAAAGGGGAAAAAAAGAATAATGAAAAAATTAAAATAGTACCTGTGAAATTTTCAAGTTTGAAAATATTAAACTGGGTTACTTTTCCCTCAACCAAAATACCACCTCCAGTCACATTATTTGTCTCTGTCAAATGCTGTATTACAATCCCCTTTAGCAAGCCACAGTAGATACCTATATTTTGAGCTCCCCTGGGAACTTCCTAATACTGCTTCCTTCAACTAAAAAAACCTTTTAAGACCTCTTTGGGCTGTTATACTGAAGGTAGGAAAGACATCCAATGGAAACATCCAAAAGTTGATGTGTTTCTTCCAAAGCCTGGATAAATCTCAATACCTCCTTCAGTTCCAGCCTCTAAAGCCACTATTTTTTTTTATATAGATGAGGAAGGAGGGGTTTTGAGGAAAAAAAAATCTAGTATATTAACATAAAGCAGTTACAGATTTTTCACACTGAATTTGCACCTTTTAGAATCTATTGAGTACAATGCAACAATCAGTACTATTGAGCACTATGTGCAAAGCAATGCATTAAACACGAAGAGAATGGACTACTGTACCACGACAATACACAGTGCAATTTACAAAGTAAACAATGTGGCAGGATGAATTACTTCTATGATCCTGGCAGATCAGAAGTAAACTCATCTCAAGAGCAGTGGAGTCACAAACAGAAGTGGGAATGTTTAGAAAAGACATTAGTAAAGACTGAAGAAACAAGTTGAGTGGATCCTCACCTCCTATAAAATAGTAGCTAAAGAAGAAAGGGGTACAGAGAGATGCATTGGGACAGAATTTTAGCCATCAGTCTCCTTCATCAACATCAATTCCCTTGCTGAGAGGAAGGCGAGTCGCTGTGCGAATTTCAGTGTTGGCCACGCAGCATAGTCTTAAAATAAATATATTTTTTTTTAGTTTTTAAAATGTGACCATTCCTAAACTAACGGGTATGGTGTTAAACTAGGTGTTTAGAGGTGACCAGGTGATAAATCTAACCCCCCACCCCCCACCTTCCTGGGGCCCCACAGAGCTATTGATTGAGAAGGAGAAGTAGCAAATTAGCTGAGGGTCTGTCTTTCTCAGATGTTTGAAAACTTCCACTTCTGCTATGACACTGCTCTAAACGCCATCTGCCTAATCAGATTCTTTATAACCAGCTCTGAATATCGAACAGGATTTTTATAAAATTTTAAGTATTAATGTTGAGCATTAACACACTACAGAGCCCCCTGTAGCCCAGAGACTGTCTGATCTGAACGTATTGTGCCTTGTGCACTTAACACAGTGCATATGATGCACAGTAAGCACTGAACAAATATCACAATTCTCATTACAAGCCAAATCATAACTCTTAGAACATAAAGACTGTCTATAATATTAAAAGGAAGCTTTTCTGAATTCAAAACAATAGAATCAATCAATGAGTTTTTTGAACATTTACTGTGTGCAGAACCCATAAACAAATTTTTCCACTGTTTTTTGTGGATTTTTTGATTGAAACTAAAGAATTCAGCAGTCATTTCAGATAATATGCAAAACTCTCTCCAAGCAGTCTTAGGCTGATTTCTATCCCTTTTTCATACTTTAAGTTTTCATTTAGCCAGTAGCTATCAGTCAAGGAATAAATCAGGATTTATAGTTCCTGGCTGCTACAGTGATTTTCAGTTGGATATACGTTTCAATGCTCCCACTACCCTCATTCCTCCTGGAGTTGGTTACAAACAAGTAAACAAGCCTTCCCAGGCGGAACTGTAACAATCAATAAGGGCTCTGGAAGATCTCCTGGATGTGAGACTTTTTCAAGCCTCGATTCTTTGACCATCCCACTTCCCAGAGCTGCAGTCACGTAATGCAGTCTTTGGCATGGTTGTCAGCCCAGTTTTATCCTGAGGAGATCTCTAATAGCATTGGGAAGGCCCTCTTTCCCATAATATTGTGCTGTACTGGCTGCCCCTCCTTGCCACCCAGGCCATCCACATGGCTGTGGGGAAGCACATTTCCAAAAGTGGGCAGCAGTATGCTGGGGAGGGAAATGAATGATCTAAGGGCTACCACTTCTTAGTTTGCTTCCTCGGAGACCAGCGGGGGGGCCTTTATGGAAGGAGCAGCAATCCAAGGTAAATCCAAGGAGCAGCAATCCAGGGTAAATCCAAGCACCCTAGTCTTCGAGCAGTAGAAGTGAGCCTACTGTGTCTCTGACAGAGTTCCTTGTTGTGCACTTGTCTGCTGTGTGACCTGGGGTCAGTCATCTAATCAATCAATCAGTGCTTACTGAGCATTTAAGCAGCAGCTTGGCCTAGTTGATAGAGCATGGGTGGGAGCCAGGAGTACCTGAGTTCTTATCCCGGCTCCGCCACTTGTCTGCTGTGCGATCTTGGGCAATTCACATGACTTCTGGGTGATTCAATTACTTTATCTGTAAGATGGTGATTAAGACTGTGAGCCCCATGTGGGACAGGAACTGTATCCATCCTATTTACCTTGTATCTACCC
Organism: Tachyglossus aculeatus; assembly: GCF_015852505.1. Lineage (NCBI taxonomy): Eukaryota > Metazoa > Chordata > Mammalia > Monotremata > Tachyglossidae > Tachyglossus > Tachyglossus aculeatus. The sequence goes on from NC_052079.1 coordinate 7,493,695, forward strand.
CAGTGTTTAGAACAGTGCTTGGCACACAGTAAGCGCTGAGCAAATACCATAATTGTTATCATGAATTATTACTTAAGAAATACCACAATTAGTATTATTATTCTGACAACACAAATCTGTTTGGACACAATATGACATGATATTGGAAGAAACAATTTATGTGCATTCACATAGCTTTCACATAGCACTCTCACAAGGAGAGTACAAAACACAGGCTTTTCTTAATATGGGGTAATGTAAGAACCCCAACCTCCCCATTACAGGAAAATTGGAGGTACTTGAATTGGAGGGTTTGAGTGTTATGACCGTCCAATGGGGCATTATGACTAAATCAAACTTTCCCTAAAAAGAATCATATTTAACTGATATACGCATCCTTCCTCTCATCCTCCTTTCCTCTCTCACTCTTTCTCTTCTCTCTCCCCCTTTAAAAGTATTTATTGAGCACTGATGTAGGCAGAGTACCGTATTAGGTGCCTAGAAAAAAAACAATGAAAGTTTTCTATATCCCAGGTCACATCACATACACGCACTCTTGGGACCATTTATTTCAGGTTTTATCTCAACTTTAACTTGGACTGCACACCAAAGAGAGTTATTTTTAGGGGGCAGAACGGGGGGGGGTCAGGGGAGGAGGGAAATTTGCCAATTTTTATGAGTCCCTGCTCACTTCACCAACTTGGATTATATAATTGAAAAGAGGGCTAAACATATCCTCAAAACAAAAACAGAACAAAAAAAGAGAATCTAACATGGACTGTTGCATTTAAAACCTGTGAACTCAAGCAACTCCATGTGCCCATTCTAATAACTCAAAAGGAGTTAAGCAATAACACTTGAAACTTGGCATGTGGTTCTCCTTCCATGGGAATAAGTATGGCTGCTCAATTTGAAGGAAACAAATTAAAGAGCTAAACATAAAAATGATGGAAAAGTCATTCCTGAGCCTGCTGATTCTGCATCTGCTTAAGTTGGAATTGAACCTATAGGCATCAGAGTGATAACTGAGAGGGGGTGGAACAAGGTACCCATTTTCCCAGTTGCCTAGGGATATGAGCTGCAACTGAGCTATGTTTTGGAAAGGTTTTCTAGAAACTAACAGAGAAATACCTTCTCAAAGCTTTAAAATGTCAGGAGAAAAATCAGTGGGGTTGAAACCTTTCCTCACGTTAACCTATGTAAAGTGTTTTATAGGAATTTCACTTACTTCTAGGCTATTGTCCCTTTGCTACGCTTACTGAAGTTCCTTTATTAAACTGTTCTCCATAGACTGAATCGAGCCTTCTCAATGGGAGGGCTTTCTACTTTGGTCCTTATAGATGAGTATCCTGAAAGGCATAAGAGAAAGTATTCTCCTTAATAGCCATCAACCACTTGTAACAGAAATGGGTATGCTGAGGTGGGCTCAGCATTACCATGCTGAAAAGGAACATCCACAAACACTCTTAGGTAAATCTGGGGGTTGTAGAATATAAGTTCCTTGTGTTTCATGTTTTGCTGTGCTTTCCTAAGTGCTTAGAGAAGTGCATTCTATCCAGTAGAGCTCCAATAAATGCCATTACTTTCTCCAGCATTTCATGGAAATTTCCATTTTTAAAAATCTTTCCTGGAATTCTTTTGCTGCTTTCATAGACTCGCCTATGCCGCTTAACAGCCCACCTCTTCCTACTTTGCAGACCTCACTTGAAGTTATAAACCTCTGTGTGAACTATTGCCATTATCTCTTCATTCATTCATTCATATTTCTTGAGCGCTTACTGTGTGCAGAGCACTGTACTAAGCGTTTGGGAAATACAAGTTGGCAACATATAGAGATGGTCCCTACCCAACAACGGGCTCACAGTCTAGAAGGGGGAGACAACAAAACAAAACATGTGGACAGGTGTCAAGTCGTCAGAATAAACAGAAATAAAGCTAGATGCGCATCATTAACAGCAACTAATTGTGATATCAAAAACCAGGACTTCATTTCATAAGGGAGAGCTACCTAAAAAGTTTCAAATATGAAACCTAAAAGCCATATGAAAAGTTTGGAAATTAAAAACTCACTGAAAATTGCAATTTAGTAATTTTTCTGAGATGAAATACCAATTTCTCAGGACATTATGACTCACATAGGATGAGGTTAAGACGAATTGTGATTCCAGGTTGAAACCAAGTGGATATTAGAGTTTCTTCCAGGTTTCAGTGAGAAAAGAGTACAGGCATTTATATGTGCTTGTTGTTTTCATTCTGAAATTCCACATGAACTCAGTGTGGTTTTTATGAAGGAGCCTTAGAAGGTCTTCAGATCAGGAAAAAACCAGGATGAGAAGTTAATTTCAAGCTGGTGGGAGTTTTATTTAGTTCTCTATTTACATTGCAAGTGGCTTTTTTTCTCACTGTGTTAAGAAGCTTCAAATACATATCACGTTATTAATCCCCAGGAAAGCCCTAGGTAAGTACAAATATTTAAAGAACAAATATTTAATTCCAGGGTAAGGAGATAAGGAGGTAAATATGAATTACATACCCCTACTGTGTGAAGAAACAGAACTGGGGGTCGGGGGAGAACTGAAGTATAAAATGATTGGCACAGTTCAATGGTAGTATGCGATTGACTATTGGGAACTCTGCTCCTGCTGCCTTAGAAGCAGAGCATGGAAGCAGCTTGGCCTAGTGGAAATAGCTGGCCCTGGAAGTCAGAAGACCTGGGTTCTAATCCTGCTCCTCCACTTGGCAGCTGGGTAACCAATAGTAAACCTCTTCTCTGTGTCTCTGTTACCTAGTCTGTAAAATGGGGGTTAAGACCATGAGCCCTACATGGGACATGAACTGTGTCCAACCTTGTAATCTTGTATCTACCCCAGAGCTTCGTACAATGCCTGGCACATAGTAAGTGCTTAACAAGTACCACGATTACTATCAATCTCCTCCTAATCATCTTCAACCTAGCCACTCTCACAGTGGCAAATTTTTATCAGTGATTGGCACATAGTAAGCACTTAAACACCACTGTTTATACCAATGCATATAGTGGGAAATAATGCAATTGAAGAGGAGCAAGTGGGACTGGTTTCTCTGAACTGATCTCACTGGGAGAACAATCACTACACAAAAAGCTTTATAGAAAAATACACAAATCAGTTTGTCATATTGATTACTTCCAGATAAGAAACCTTTGGCCTGATGCAGGGAGGGTTCCCTGGAGTCCAAAAATAAAAAATTACAGTGACAAACCAAAGGTCATAAAAAGTTAAAAAGGAGAAAATAATGGCACATTTGGCTTGTTCATTTGTGGTTTTCTGGCTGTTTCTTGATTCTGTTTCCTGAAATCAATCAATCTAATTCATGGAGAGCTTACTCTGTGCCGGTCACTGTACTGATCACTTGGGAGACTACAATACAGCTGAATTGATAGACACAAAGACTTACCGTCTAGATCAATCGACCCAACACACACAGACACATACAAAAGGGTCCCTTGTTGATGAGATTTTATCTGAATGTGTGTGGGTGGAGCTGAGGAGGCCAGAGTTTCTTTTGACTGCCAATCCCTTCCCCATCATGACCATGACAGGACCATTTTTTGCTGCAACAGTGTCTGGGTCTGCTTTGATTTTGCATTTGTAGTGTCACTAACTTCCTAACATCCCATTCCTGGACAGTCACACCATTTCTGTCTGCTTTAAGACAGGCTCATCTGTCTTGTGCTGCTGCCTCCCTTCTCCTACTGGTATGTGGCATCATCTGAGGAGTAAGCTTCTCGAGGACAGAGGGCATGTCTACTAATTCTAGTGTACTCTCCCAAGTGTTTAGTACAGTGCTTTGCACACAGTCAGTGCTCAATAAATACTATCGATTGTTTCATCATGTCATCAGCTTGCTTTTGCTGCGTATGGTTATCCCATTTCAACTCATTTCAGTAGTTCTTTGGTCCATTAGACTGTAAGCTATTCATATTAGCATCTGTCTGCCCCTCTAGATTGTATGCTTGTTATGGGCAGGGAATGTGTCTGCTAATTCTGTTCTATTGTACTCTGCCGAGTACTTAGTACAGTGTTCTGCACATAGTAAGTGCTCAATAAATACCACTGATCCTTGAAGTAGCCTAGTGCTGGTGGCCTGACTGTTGTAGAACCTCACTGGACACATTAGCCCTCTGAATTTAGTTTTCCTCCTCTTTGTCTAGTGCCGTATCCCTGCATATTATTCTGCCCAAGTGGCAGAATTTCATGATAGCATTAAACTCTTTGATTCTGATGGACATGCTCAGTCGTTTTACGATTTCCCAGGTCAAAGCTCTTTCTCTTTCAACGATTTATATGTCCCTGGTGCTTTCCTGATTCTGAAGCATGCCTAATTCCATGGGTCCTCTCAGGTGAGGCAAGAGCACAGTCAGCAGTATGTAGGAGCTCTCTTAGGAAAGATGCTCTGACTTCTAATGTTCCTCTCATCCCACTGAGTTGATAGAGTCAAACCCGTTTTGGTGTTGAGGTGAGGACGGTATTTGTTCAAGTGCTTACTATGCATCAAGTTCAGTTCTAAGTGCTGGAGTATATAAAGTTAATCAGCTAGATACAGGCCCTATCCCACAGTCTAAGTAGGAGGGAGGACATGTATTGAATCCCCATTTTACAGATGAGCAAACTGAGGTACAGAGAAGTTAAGTGACTTGTCCAAAGTCACGCACCAGGCAGTTGGCATGCCTCTTTCCACCAGGTCATGATGCTTATTCTCTGTTTTCTCTCAAGACCCTCCACCATCTTAGAGGCTGGCCAGTAGAATTAATTTTTCTTCCCTATCCCACTTGATTGGCATGTTTTATTTTACTAATCTTATATTTGGGTGTTAATGTCTCTTATATTTAAAGAAATATGTTATGCCAGCTATCCAAATTGGGGATTAAGACTCTGAGCCTCATCTAAGATGTGGACGGTGTGCAACCTTCTCACTTTGTATCTACCCCAGTGCTTAAAACAGTGACTGGCATATAGTAAGTGCTTAACAAATACCATATTTAAAAAAATCCCCATTTTATAAATGAGGTAACTGAGGCACAGAGAAGTTAAGCGACTTGCCCAAGGTCACACATCAGACAAGTGTCAGAGCTGGGATTAGAACCCAGGTCATCTGACTCTCAGGCCTGTGTTCTTTCTACTGGGCCACACTGCTTCTCACACTGCTGTACTGCAGGCTGCCAGTTGAGAGGGGAAGAAAGGGAATTGTCAATCAACTAAAACCTACATCTCCTTAACTTTGGGAATTCTGGATTAATCTCTAATATATCTCATTCTCCTAGGACTTCATCCACTCCAGGACTTCCCAGGGAGAAATGAGTTTATAGCTGTTAGCTGTGGATGATGAAATAATAATGATTGATGACAATGAGAAGGAGGAGGAGGAGAACAAGGGTGGTGATGATGAGCCTAGGAGACAAAACTGCACCAATTATTTTCAAGTAGTTTGAATTACTACACAGTATAGCTCCACCTCAACTGACTGAATAGGTTACTTTCCAAAATAAATTCAGAAGAAGGTTAGCACTCGACCAATCTAAGGATCTACCTTACTGACAAAAAAAGTAATAATTAAAGAGGTAAGGGAGTTTATTTGGTCTGGGAGCCAAAGGACTAGATGGAATGGATTCAAGAGCTTGAATAAATTGTTACCATTATGCCTAAAAGTTGATTTATGGAGGGCTTTTGCCAGTGGGGACTTTGTTTTAATTACACTGTCCATTTGTTATGGCTCAGATTGAGTCATGTGTACAAATAAGCTTATCATTTTGTAAGTCTGTGTCAAATACATCTATAGCTATCTCTGATTCAAAAATTCCTGCTTATCCTCAGAAGGATTCAGAGCTCTAGACAATCAGATATATTTTTTTTCCGTATATATTTAAAAAAGAATTGGATAATGAACCAGGCACCCTGAGAAATGGATATGTGTAAACTTTCCATCAAATTTCAATTATACCATTGCAGTTCTAACTCATCTGGAACTAATCCAAGGCTGTCAACATGGAGAAGTTGCAGGGCATGGAGGTTTATATTAGCTGTGTCAGACACGGTATGTGCATAGACTTTTAAATTTCTATTCTTCATTTACAGGTCACTGCAATAAGACTAGAAACATGCTGAAAGTATTTTAAATGTAGTTTGGATTTGAGCTACAGTAAAAGATAACACTAATTATAGTCTAGGAAAATACTGTTAGTGTGAAACTGTTTTTGCAAATCAGTGAGTCTGTTAGAAGTAATGCCTCTTGAATTTTCAAAATTTTTCTAATTTTCTTCAAATACATATTTTTTCAAAAGTATGGGTTACATAGTCGAAAGTCAAACAGTGCTTCATTGCATCCTTGAAGAGTATCTGTGCACACATTCATTTATCCACAACACCAATAGAGTCTTTGGTTGGCTTCAACCTCCTCATAGATAGGAGGGAATCAGAAGGCAACAAGGCCCTAGAAATAGCTAATTAGCCAGCATGTGAAGTGTGGCCTTCACGCCAACTTCTCACAAAGTCACAGTTATAGAGAAAGCAGAATGACAAAAGTCCCAAATTCAATGAAATACAATGGAAGTACCCACCCATTCCTGTGACTTCCTGAAGATTGGTGAACCCCAAAAGCTCTCCCTGGCCTCTCCTGTTTCCATACCCCTCTACCTTCCAACCACTTCATAGATTTTCAAATTGTTCCTTCACTGTTCTGTGGCCCCCAAAGTCCACCCTTGACTGCCCACAACCCCCTGGAGATTGTGCCATAAAGGTGGCCAATGCTGAAATTCCAAGCCAGTATCCTGAACAGCTGGAACACGGGGTAAATTCAGGAGCAGAGCTACTGGTTTTATTGAAAAATACCTTAGTTTTAAGAGGGTGTGTGTGTGTGTGTGTGTGTGTGTGTGTGTGTGTGTGTGTGTGTGTGTGTGTGTGTGTGTGTGTGTGTGTGTGTGTGTGTGTGTAGCTGCAGCCTATATGGGGATGCAGCATACATCATTTTTCATGTATACCATCCAAAAGAAGTGCAGGTGTTATCAAGATCTTGAACCATACAAAAACAGTTGCCATCATCAGCAGTTCTTGGTTTTGGTAAATACAATAGTTTTGCTGACCTGAGCAATTTTTAACTAGCCTAAGATTCATTTTCAGTGATATGGCAGACCTCAGAAAAATTTAAAGTATGTTGTCTTTCCTCCCTCCCCAGCATCACCCATGAATTGAAGTGGGGTTGTGTACTAAATAGTCTTTCCAACCTGTTCATCACAGCTATGCTCTGAAAAGCAAAATCTATAATTCTATCATCAGCAAAGCTCTTCATCATCATCATCATCAATCGTATTTATTGAGCGCTTACTGTGTGCAGAGCACTGTACTAAGTGCTTGGGAAGTACAAGTTGGCAACATATAGAGACAGTCCCTACCCAGTAGTGGGCTCACAGTCTAAAAAGTCACAGTCTTCACACAGGCAAAGAACATCACTGAATGCCTTGAATCAGTAACATAAGCTGGTTGTATATGCCGATGACTGTGCTTTAGAAGCATGCATACAAGGATACACAAGATGATTATGAACTATTTGAGGAATCAGAAAAGCATATGGTTAAATTGATTCTAGAAGACAGGTTTTACAAAGTAACCTGCATCAGATGCGGTCAACACACAACCAATGACCCAGCATTGAAAGCTATCTTCAAATTTTGCTACCTAGTTCAGTAACACAAAAATATGTTACAAGGCCATGCAGATAGAAGATGCTGTCCTTTTTGGTTTTTAATTTTTTATGGTATTTGTTAATCACTTAGTAAATTTCAAGCACTCTTCTAAACACTGTCCTTCCCAGCCCTCAACCCTAAAAGTGAGTCCGTGGCCATCACGAAACCAAAGATCTACTTTGTGAAGGAGCCGGGGATGGTTAAGCAAGGATCCATGGCTGAGACCCTGCTAACAGGGTCAGGTTTCCTTGGGCTTCTGAAGTCCACTTGTCCATCCCCACCTTCACAATGCTATAGACTACCAAAGGAGAATTCCAGCCTTCATCAAATTTACGGTCAGGCATATACGTACACCTTATTGACAGTGAAAGTACAATACCTTTCCTAAGTTCTCCAAGATGCAAAGTATGATCTATTCCTCCTTTAAAAGATCAATTCTTCATGAGGTAAACTCTTAGATCACCCTACTAAAAGAATTATTATAATTTTAAGGTAATTCAGGGCACTCTTTAGTCCAGAGCTGCCGAAAATTGACATTTTACCTATGGGCACGATGAACAATTCAAACAAAGCTAAAAGGGAAGACATTTAAATATTTGGATTTAGCTCTGAATTAACTAACTAAAATCCCCTCGAAGGCAGCAGTCATTACCAACATCTTAAACACAGATGGAGGCCACTGACTGCTTTAATTAGCTTTAATTCCCAATTTAATGAAGACTACACATTAGAATGTGTCAAACCTGACCTTCCAGAATCAAGGCAACTTGTTAGGACACAGAGACATTTCACCCTTTAGGCTTTAAGAAGACTAGACAGTCCCAAGTGCGAGGAGAGTGAGTGTCACAGTTTGTTTATTTGTATTTCCTAAGCCCCATTAGCAGGGGTTTGTGAAGGGAGTGATGAGGGAGAGGAGCAACTTCACATCATTTGTGTACTGCCCTAGAGCTATACATGAGATAAATTCAAGTAAAACATCATTTTATGCTTGTCGCCTTAAGTTCCCTTTTATTTGGGTACGTTGATAACTATGACAAATTTGCCTGGTCAATCAGATTACAGAGAGAATGGCAAAACTAATTTGGTTTGTTTCCAAGAGAAAAAAACAACCTTGTTAAGCAGCACTTTGACACACATTCTCTTGTTTTTGATCAACCCCTCCACATGCTAAAAGGAGATGTTGATGATTCATATTTCTGGCAACTTCATTCATAAATCTCTCATGATGAGCCATGCTGAGATCCCACATTACCTCAAGTGTAAAAAGTGATCCGAGGAATAGGCGAGGGGATTTAAGCTCCTTGACTTGCCTTGCCAGAAGGGGAGGTTATTAATAATGGTGTCAATATCGAGAGGATACGTATTGGTTGATTCGTAATAACCCTTCTCAGGCTACAAAGTGACTTTGGGCAAGTCACTTCACTTCTCTGGGCCTCAGTTCCCTCGTCTGTAAAATGGGGATGAAGACTGTGAGCCCCTCGTGGGACAACCCGATTACCTTGTATCTACCCCAGCGCTTAGAACAGTGCTTTGCACATAGTAAGCGCTTAACAAATACCAACATTATTATTATTATTATTATTACAAAGGGCATAGTCTTCGAGCCATCACTCAATCTGGTAGGAAGGCCTGGTCCTATTACCCTAAAGTTTCCTCCCAATATTTGTTTCCTCCTAATCAGAAACCAGACATACTGATTGGTCCAAGTTCTTTACAGACTTACAGGGACATAGTGGGATAGTGGATTCTCAACACGGAGGAACAATGGAGTCACTATTCTAATTAGTCTCTGCCTGCGCCTGGGACTCAAAAGACCTGGGTTCTAAATTCGGCTACACCATTTGCCTGCTGTGTGACCTTGAGCAAGTCACTTTACTTCTCTGGCATAGTGGATAGAGCATGGGCTTGGGAGTCAAAAGGTCATGGGTTCTAATCCCTGCTCTGCCACTTGTCTGCTATGTGCCTTGGGCAAGGCACTTCATTGTGCCTCAGTTACCTCATCTGTAAAATGAGGGTTAAAACTGTGAGCCCTATGGGGGACAGGACTATGTCCAACCCGATTTGCTTGCATCCACCCCAGCACTTAGTATAGTTTAGTGCCTGACGCATATAAAGCACTAAACCAATACCATAATTATTATCAATATTATTATTAATCTCATATGTAAAACAGAGATTAAGATTGTGCGCCCTATGTGGGAGAGGAACTATATCGAACTCGACTATCTTATATCTACCCCAGCACTTACTACAGTGCCTGGCACATAGTAATTGCTTAACAAAACCCACAAATTACTATTATTACTGCTACTACTCTCCCTAGCTCTTGGTACAGTGATCTGCACACAATAAGCACTCAATAAATACCACTGATTAACAGAAACATAAACTTTGGCCTCCTTATCTTCCCAGCCTACACATTTATATATATTTATATATTTATTTATACATTTATTTATCCTGAGTGCTGAGCACCATCCTCCAAGGTCACACAGTGGCCATCTGGCAGAGCCGGGATTAGAACCCAGATCCTTCTGACTCCCAGTCGTGTGCTCTATCCACTAGGCTATGCTGCTTACAACAGAGTTGGTAGACATCTTCCCTGTTCAGAAGCAGTTTACAGTCTAGCGAAGAATTTACTCGAATCCCCGATTTGGAAGCGGGACACACTGATTATTCCATGTTCTCAAGAGGAAAGATCATTTCAGATCTAGCCCCACCTCATAGTCATCAGCCTGGTTTAGCCTGGCCCCATTTAGGGTAATTCCTAGCCCATTTATTTTATTTTATTTTTGGGGGTGGGGGGTGGGGGAAGGAATGCTCCCTCAATCTCTAATCTAGATGCAGGATCTCTCTTGGTGACTGGATTCCTCCGTGCTTCTCATGCCCACACTAAACAAGCTGTGAATTCTTTGAAAGATCTTTTATTGGTCTAAAATTGGCCCTATACGAGACAGGATTACAGCTGCTTTTTCCTTCACAATCGCTAACCTTCTGTCACCTGAAATGGAAGTATCATCCTCCAAAGTGCTAGAGCATTTTTATTAACCACAGCCATAGCATGGGAGTCAGAGCACCAGGCTGTTGAAGCTATTTTTCCTTCTTATATCATGCACAATGTGTTGAGTAGGAAAACACACAGAAGTCTTATTTAAGCTTTACAAACAACTGAAACAATCTAACATGCCCACCGGTTGCCTGGCCATTTAAAAGTTATTTTACATCTCCTCTGTTTTGGGAATAAACAGAGAGCATTGCTTCCTGTTTCTCCAAAGTGTCAAGATACGGAGTGGAATGGCAGGTTTAATCTGAGTGAAAGCAATGGAATAAAATGGTGTTCACAGTTCTTTCTGCTGGGCAAAGGTAATTGAGGAAGTACTGCAGGAAATACAATTTGTCAAACTCCTACAAATCTTATAATATTGCACAAATGTCATTTCAATTATGCAGCTCAATCCTCAAAGAACCAGCCCTGAAAATTTTCTCCTGTTGTGATTTTGACTTGGCGGCCCCATTGATGTCGGTTTATAGCTCTTCATCTACAAGCCAGGCAGCAAGTAAATCATTTCAGGTAGATTTGAATTTGGCGTGGCATGATTACTTGGGGTGACTCAAAGGGTGTGAAACAGTTCCACATGTCCAACTGTTTAGAGATATTTTCTTGGTTATATTTCTCAAAATGGTCTTATTCCTCTCTGTCTCTCTGGCTAAATCAAATCTACTCTATCTAAGAAGCCCTGTAGCATAGCAGAAAAAGCACAGGGTTGGGAGTTAGGAGACCCGGGTTTGAATCCAGGTTCCGCCATTTGCCTGCTGGGTAATCTTGGACAAATCACTTAATTTCTGAGTGCCTACTTTCCTCATTTGTAAAATGGAGATTAAATTCCTGTTCACCCTCCCCTTATACTGGAAGCCCCTCGCAAGACAGGGACTGTCAAATCTGATTATATGGTATCTACCCCAGTGCTTAGCATGTAGTTAAGTGTTTAACAAATACCATACTTATTACCTACAGTCAGGATTGAAGGAAAGTCTGAAGATCTCTTCAGATCACTGGCCCTGAGGGCCACCTGCATATCTTTCCCAGCCCTTAGAAGAATGCTCTGACCACAATAAGCACTTAACAAATAATATCATTAATAAATAATTATAATTATGGTACTTATTAAGAACTTATTATGTGCCAAGCACTGTTCTAAACACTGAGGTAAATACAAGTTAATCAGGTTGGACACAGTCCCTGTCCCACATGGGGCTCACAATCATAATAATAACAACTGTGGCCTGTTAAGCACTTTCTATGTGCCAAGCACTGTTCTAAGTGCTGAAGTTGATACCAGGTAATCAGATCAGACACAATCCCTGTCCTACATGGGGTTCACAGTGTAAGTAGGAGGAACAGCAGGAGGAAAATCTCTATCCACTTCACTATTACTACTGCTCTCCTTCCCACTTTCCTTCCCAACCATTCTCTGTTAGTTCCTTTCTTCAGAATAACCACCCAACCCAACCAATGGGGGGTCTGAGAATGGTTCTGTGAATGATTCTTATCCTGCTCCTGTTGTTTGGAAACAATTTGGGTCTTCCTATCTCTCTCAATAGACTGTATCCTTAAAGGCAGTGACTGGGCTTGTGACTTCCATTATCCTTTCCCAAGCTCATAGTGTGGTGCCCTGCCTCCAGTGGAAACTCAGCTGACTGAGGGATGCTGCAGCTTGGAGAACTGTGATAGTTGCTGCTTCTCTGCAAAGAACCAGCAACACCCAGTCAGTGGTATTTATTGTGCCCTTACTGGGTGCAGAGCACTGTACTAGCACTTGGAAGAGAACAATACAATAACAGCCTAATTCCCAACCCACAAAAAGTTTACAGTCTAAAGGACAAATTTACAACTTGGAAAGTCTTAAAATGCCTTGCACATTTCTTCATTCTCCAGGAGTTTGGCATTCAGCTCCCTGCTATTTTGCATAACCCCTTTGAGAGTGTTTTAATCCCACAATTTTATCAGTAATGAAATAATAAAAATTGGCACCAGGGTAGCAGCCATGGCATAGTGGATAGAGCATGGTCCTGGGAGTCAGAAGTCCATGGGTTCTAATCTCAGCTTTGCCACTTGTCTGCTGTGTGACCTTGGGCATGCCACTTCACTTCTCTGTGCCTCAGTTACCTCATCTGTAAAATGGGGATTGAGAGTGTGAGCCCCACATGGGGCATGGACTGTGTCTAACTTAATTTGCTTGGTATCCACCCCAGCACTTAGTACAGTGCCTGGCACATAGTAAGCGCTTAACAAATACCATCATTATTATTATTACCTCACAATCAGATCAGATGCAATCCCTGTCTCATACAGGTTGTCCAGTATAAAGGAAGAGAGAAGAGTAATTTTACAGATGAGGAAACTGAAGCTCAGAGAAGCCAAGTGACTTAACCCAAGGCCACACAGCAGGCAAATAGTTGATCCAGGATTAGAAATCAGGTCTCCTGACTACCAGCCCTGGTCTCTGAACATTAGGCCATGCTGCTTCCTGACACGTTTTTGTTGCAACTATTACATTTTTTTTCTTCCATGGAATGGCCAGATAATTTTTCCTACTATGTGGAGAAATGAGCTTGGTTCAAGAGTTCCCCTCATCTTTTCTATTTTCACCTCTTTTAATGCACATTCTTTAGGTTAACTATGGCCATTTCTTAGGCTGTCATTTTTTTTTTCCTATTACATTCTTATTTTAATGGACTGAAATCCACTCTTCACTGGCAGAGTTGCCAAAATAATATCAGTGTAACCAATCAGGTGATAAGTAGTTACACTTTGGAAAAGTATCTGAGGTCACTGTACTTTGAGATGATTCTAAATAGGTCACAGTTTCTGTCAGGTAAAAGTCAAGTCTGGTATTGTTATCTTGCCTGTTTTTACATAAACCAGACAGATTGTAGAAAATCCTTATTACTCTGCTGCCATTCACTCCTGAAGAGTGAAGGCTGTGGCGGCATTTCCATCGTAAACCTTTCCCTGCTGCTCGCCCCGAAAATTCACAAACACAGATTCCCACAAATTCACGAGTTCCTACTTCACTGCCCACTGAATCTTTCCCTCATTTTCATTCAGTCATCAACAGCTTCTCTGAGAAGTAGAACTGCAAGAGCATTTTGCACCTTGAAAGGTCAAGGGCTAGACTGAAGACAAGAGCCGTGGAGGAGGGCACAAGGGAAGGAGACTTCAAATCTATACTGGGATATGACCCAACAAAAGGTTTGAGGAGGACTTGGATCCAACACTGGTGACTAGGGAGGAAATCATTACCCTAGATTCCAGTTAGGGAGGATAATCTGGCTAATTTCATCTCTAGACTGTAAACTTGTTATGGGCGGGGAATGTGCCTGCTAATTCTGCTCTATTATGCTCTTCCAAGCACTTAGTACAGTGCTCTGAACATAGTAAGCTCTCTATAAATACCCCTGCTTGATTAGTTCTGGGAGTATTTAAACTTTATAAGGGAACTGTGTCACAGGTGAATATCCCAGACAGTCTTCTATGAGTGATTGCTGTTTAATATTTGGCAGGATATATCTCATCCTGCCAATGTAGGGGAGGCTAATCAGTTTAATGAGCTAATGAAATCTGTTGAGCGTGATGCTGAGTTATATGAAGGGACTCAGGGATATCAATCAAGATCCCTTTCATTCCCACTGCATCTCACCCCAAAAGACTCTCTTAGGCTTGTCTTGGAACCACATTCCAAGGAGAGAGAAGCCCTGGATAGTGTGGTTTTCAATGTCTGTACACTTCTAGATTCCCCCACTGCCAACTCTGACTTCCCCTTAATAAACAACCTGCCCCTAGTACCACAGCCCTTTTGCAAGACAGAATGAAAAACTGCTGAGATTGTCAAAGCATAGCCTCCATTAGGGGTTACTCTCAGATACTGATGGACTGATAATAATGCTATTATCATCTATGAAACGCATACTATCTGCCAACCACTGTGCTAAGCACTATGATAGGTACAAGATAATCAGTTGGGACACAATCCCTGTCTCACAGTCTTAAAAGGGAAAGGGAAATAGGTATTATATGCTCACTTTGCAGTTTAATAAACTGAGAGCCAGAGAGGCTAAGTGACTTGCCTGGGGTCATACAGCAAGCGAGTTGCAGCACAGATCTCCTAATTCTCAGTCCCCATGTTCTTTCCACTAGGCCACATTGCTTCAATCAATCAATCATATTTATTGATTGTTTACTGGGTGGGTGCAGAGCCACCTCAATTGACCAACCCCCCAGATTCTTTAACTCTGCCTACCCACAAGACAAACTGTGGGCCATGCTTTACCCCATTACTTAGCCTTGAATTATTAAGACAAGACAGCTTTGCTGGTTAGAAATTTTTTTCCACTGTTTTTCATCATTTCCACTCCAACTGTTAACTTAGCAATGTAGTATAGTAGTAGTAGTAATAGTATTAAGCACTTCCTGTACAGAGAACACCATTCTAAGCACTGGAAAAATATACAGGTGTGGAAATAGAAACTCACTGTATAAAAAAACCCAAGCAACTCAGCAGTATAAAGATGCCTTCTTTGCTAGCAGTTCCCCATTTCCTGGCTGAGAAGCATCTTGGCCCAGTAGATACAGCACAGGACTGGGATTCAGGAGACACAGGTTCTAATCCCATCTCTGCCCCTTTCCTGCTGTGTGACCTTGGGCAAGTCACTTAAGGCAAGTCACTTAACTTCCATGTGCCTCAGTTTCCTAATTTGTAAAATGGGTAATAAATACCTGTTCTCCCTCTCCTTTAGGCTGGAAACCCCATGTTTTCAACCAATCATGTTCACACCTCTAAAAATACTCCCCCAAACTCCTAGCAGAGGATTTACTTGTCTCTTCTATCTACAGCTCTTGAAACATGACTACATCTCAACCTCCTCCTCTCCTTTCTGTAAATCCTCGGACATTTGTTTTTTTGCTGAGCTGCTTCACAATTCCCATAATCTTTGTTTTCAGTGAGAAATTCTTTATCCTTGTACTTACAGGTAACTGGTTCCCTTGAGGAAAAAAAAGCAAGATTTTGCATTTGGCCTCTAAAAAATGAAGGCTTCTTTCATATTACAAGCTGCCTATGGGGAAGTATTTCGGCAGTATCTGCAGGTAGAATAAAACTTTTTACAGTTGTCAAACACATAACACGTTTCCAAAAATGAACTGTTCGCTTTCCCAATATAGAAACCATAATGGACCCAATTCTCCAGCTTAGGCTAAAAGGGGAAGAACCAAGCAGTCTCATAGAGGGTTAGCTAGCTGTGTCCCCTCTTGCAGCCTGCCTTAGGCTATGTATGCCTGGAAGGCAGATAGATCAGGCAGGGAAGTTCCTCTGAGTTCCCAAAGCACTCCAGGAAGCTCATTCCCAAGTCGTTCAGTTCTCTGGCAGACCAAGGAAGCTGTGGGCAACCCTCTGGTCGATTTTCCCATGAACCTGAGGGAATGAGGACAGTAGTGCTGTTGGAAGAATCTAGCCTGGCCTAGAAGAAAGAGCATGTGACTGGGAGGCAGGAGGCCTGGGTTCCAATCCTGGCTCTGCCACTTACCTGCTGTGTGACCTTGGAAAGGTCACAACTTCTCTATGCTTCAATTGCCACATCTGTAAAATGTGTACTAAATATCTGCTGTCCCTTGCCCTTAGAATGTGAGCCCTATGTGGGACGGGGACCGTATATGGTCTGATCATACTGCATCTACCTCAGCAGTAAGCACAATACTTGGAACTTAGTAAGCACTTCAATTCCACAACTACTATTAGTAGTGAGGTTTAGTTGAAATATCACAGTTCTAGAAAGCAGAAATCCTGGGTTCTAGTCCAAGCTCTGTCAATGGCCTGCTGTGGTGCCTCGGGCAAGTCATTTAGGCTCTCTACATCTCGGTTTCCTCATCTGTAAAATGGGGATAATAATACCTAACCTTTTTCTACCTCACAAGGAGGCTATGAAGAAATGGTGCTTCTACACCTCTGGGGCCCATCCTGTATAGCACAGCAAAACCATCCTAAACCTCTGCCTCTAATAGTGATATAATAAACATCCAACCTACACAAAACGTTCAAGCATTCCAACCTCCTCAGGCCTTAGCCCATATCCCGCTGCCATCCGGGGCAGTTCTGGACCCAGGTTAGTGATCGGCAGGATTTGAAGGGAACAACAGGCATGTCTGCAGCCTGTGGTAACAGCAGCAGCCTGTCCCATAGAATCCTAGGTAATCCAAGAGAGGTCCACAGAAGGAAAACACCTCATTGAAAATACATCTACTTTAAGCTCAATCACCCTACATTTTGACAAAAAAAAAAAAGGACTAGTAGCAAAATCCAACTGCACTATAGTTCACCAACATCAGATACTAGGCATGTTTTCTACGCAGATTCTGGGAATTATTTCCAACCAGCTGCTCTATTGGTGTTGTGCCATTATGATCAGGACACAAGCCCCACCACTGAAGAATGCTGAAAAACAGAAAGGGAAGTTCCTAAGGAGTTAGACAGACTAATCAACAGCAATTCAAAAAAGGTGATTATCCTGGAGAATTTCCCAGTTGTCAAAACATGGGAAAAAGTCATGAGACCATTAGGGATTGGAAAGTCAAATAGCAATTGTCTACTCCTAGTTCATGAGTGAGCCAGCATCTGCTTGTAAATACCAAGATCATCGTATGTTTCTACCTTTGAGGATGAGGTCCTACGTCAACTACCAAAATGTGAAGACCTGGCTTTTCTTCAATTTTTGACGAAGTCATTACCCCTAAGAAGCCTTGAAAAACCATAACTTGCTCAGATAGGGTATCATTCGCTTCAGGGATCTCCCAAAAAGGCATCTAATCTCAACTCTCTACTTGGTTTTCCTCAACTTACTCTTGTTGTATCACACAGAGTTTTATTCTCTGATTTGTATCAAACACAGTGGCAATACTAGGGAATGTTCTCAGTAAGGAATGCAAAGCAGTGTACCTAGTGGGAAAAGCATGGGACTGGGACTCAAGGGACCTGGGTTCTAATTCCGTTTTTGTCTCTCAACTGCTGTGTTACCTTGGGCAAGTCACGTAACTTCTTTGTGCCTCCATTTCCTCATCTTTAAAATGGGGATTAAATACTTATTCTTCCTCCAATTTAGACTGTCAGCTCTGTGTGGGACAAGGATTGTGTTCAATCTATCTTGTATCTACTCTAACACTTAGTGCAGTGCTTGGCACATGGTTGGTATGTGCTTAACAAATACCACAATACCACATGAGTCTATTCTTAGCAGAACTCAATTCACAATTTGGCCTAAGTAGATGGGGAGTAGGCAGAAATGGTTGTGTGCATTTGTACAGTTTTGTCCTCAACTCCCAATCTCTGCCTTAGCAGTTCTGTATGTATAATACTTTTAGGGGTTTTTTTGGTGTGGTTTTTGAAACCTTAAATTATTGAATATCACGAAGTAACCAGGAGTAACCATGCAAGAGTGTAAAGCATGTGAGGTGGATATAATAATATGGGAATTTGTATAAGACCACCTTAGTGGTATGGTTGAACCGTTCTCCTAAATCAGTCACAATTACAATGTGATTTTCTTATTCCACAAGGTTCTTCGAGAACACCACCATCACATTATAGCAGAAAAGACCCCATGGAAAAGAGAAGAAATGCCACTGATTCTACAAATGCCACATTCATCACCATTGCCAACAAGAGAGTTGACAGAGGGAGTTACTGTGACATTGCTCAGTTCTTCACTGCTGGCAAGAGTGTGGTTAGTGCCCTTCTGGAATGAGCAATGAAAAATAGCATTAAACCTGCCTTCTCTGAATCACTATCTGGCTTCAAGCCAAATACAGCTCAGCAAAGACTCTCTTAGCAGAAGGAGAAGTCCAGAAGATGTGCAGGAAGCCACACCAACACTGCTATAATGATTTAAAAGGATCTCACAAAAAAACATGTGATATAATCACCAGATTTGAGTTTCGGCAAGTATTAAGCAAAGGTGACTGTCACAGGACATTCATGGAGAGAATAAGGCTACTTTCAGATAATAGGGCTGGTGGGACTAGAGGGAAAGTTGTCCTCTCTGACCCATTCTCCATCACCATCTAAATAAAGTCCTATTCAATGTCTTCTACAGTGCCATGCTTGACAGTGCAAACAATCCTTGGAAACTAGTCTTGGGTCATGCCTTCTGATCAGTGGGGAAATCCTTCCACCTAAACAAGCATCACTGGAAGTCTTTCAGGAGCTGCTGCAACTGATGATAAATCTTCTGTGGCACATTTAGCCTAGAAGATGTGATTGTGAGTTGATCTGCAGACTTAGTACAGTAGCAATGACATTTATGATTATGGTATTAGCCTAAGTTAATGTGGTTTTATACATGGTACACACACACATATATGTATTACAGATAGGAATCTTTGGTATTTGAAGAAAATGTCACTAATGAAATTCATCAATCTGCATGCATATGTATGTGTGAGAGATTGAAAAGGTCAATGTAGAACCCACAATTCTAGCCACAGTTTGTGCACAGAAAGGCTGTGGAAACAATATTGACTTGTCTCGGTGTATTTGTTGTGAAGATAGGAACAGCAGACGCTATCAGTACAGTTAAATATATGGGAATTTCACAAACAATGACATCTTCTTTAAGCATAAAGGGCAACTATATTGCAAGAATCAATAGAAGAGAAAACACTAACAATTACTTTTGGGTGCAAGTGATTGTTCCTTTTGAATTCCCTATGGCAACGTGGCTCAAACTAATCAATTAGTCTACATTTCACAGTTGGAAATAATTATTGAAATTAATGTGAATACAAAACTGATGTGAATAGACTCCTGCGACACTTTTTTATTCAGTAAGTAATTTTTTGGGTCACATCTTAATTAGCCGAAGCAAAGTCAAACCAGAGATCTAAATCTACAGGCTTTGAAAAGCATCCAATTTATGGCATTATTTTTAGTGAAATGACATTAGTATTAGTGGAGCACTTTCATGATGCTTTATATAAAAATGATTGTAGTTAGGAAAGCAAATGTTTTCATTGTTACCTTTTTAAGGACAGGAATTGGAAAAATAAGAAATAAACCACAGTCTGTTTTTAAAAACCTCAGAGGATTTAAAATGATAAAAGCAGTAGTACTACTACTACTACTAATATTTATTAAGGATGCATTACATGCCAAGCATTGGGCTAAAAGCTAGTGTGGTTAGAAAAAAAATCATATTCAGTGCTTACTGTGTACAGAGCACTGTACTGAACACTTGGGAGAGTACGATAGATGGAACTCCCTCTTCTTTCAGAGAGGACACTGCTCTCTCCACCTTCGAAGTGTTTTTAAAATCACATCTTCTCCAAGAGGCCGTCCCCAAATAAACCATCTGCTCCCCTACTCCATATCTATTCAAATACAAATATGCCTTTGACACATCGTGAGCTCTTAACAAATACTATTAACAAAAAAAGTGACTTGCCCTAGGTCACATGGCAGTTAAGTGGCGGAGCGAGGAACCGAACAGGATCTTCTGACTCCCAGGCATACCTGCCTCACCTGTATCACCTACGTACTTCAATCTGAACCCTTTAAGCACTTGATACTCACCCCACCCTCATCCCCACAGCACATATGCACATATCCAAAATCCATTTTTTTCATTTTCATATTTGTCTCACCCTCAAGACTATGAGCTCCCTGTAAGCAGGGATCATATCTACCTAATCATAGTGCTTAGTATAGGTGTTCTGCACACAGAAACTGCCCAATAAATGCTGTTGGTTAATGGTTATAGTAAAGAATCTAATTATGTTAGTTTTTTATGGTATTTGTTAAGCACATACTACGTGCCAGGCATTGTACTAAGCGCCGGGGTAGATACAAGGTTGTCGGGTTGGACACAGTTCCTGTCCCACATGGGACTCACAGTCTTAGTCCACATTTTACAGATGAAGTAACTGAGGCACAGAGAAGTAAAATGAGTTGCCCAAGGTCACATAGCAGGTAAGTGGCGGAGCCAGAATTCGAACCCTGGTCCTTCTGATTCCCAGGCCTGTGCCTCTATCCACTAAACCATCCTGATTCTATAAACTATAAAAACATTATCAAACAAGCGGGGTAATATCACTTCTTCCTATTCAAGCTAAAACACAATCAGAGGGTAAACGAATGAAAGCATACTTTTGATTTAATTGGGATGTGTGCATGTATGGATGCAAACATAAGGGCTGAGAGACTGGGGTTGTGTGAATACCAAACTGTTTTATGTGATATCTAAGCCCTGTCTACCTTTTCCCAGTGTCTCATTTCAGCATAGTGATGGGTTTGGAATCAGCAGTAACTCAGGGTATTAGACTGTTGACTGTAAGCTCATTGAGAGCAGGGATCATATCTACCAACTGTACTATATCCTCCCATGTGCTCTGTTCAATAAATACCATTGATTGATTGATTGGTACCCTTTAGAGGAACAGCATGAAACAAACAGTGTATAGAGCACAGGCCTGGGACTCGGAAGGTCATGGGTTCTAATCCTGACTCTGCTAACTGTCTGCTCTGTGGCCTTGGGCAAGCCACTTCATCTCTCTGTTCCTCAGTTACCTCACCTGCAAAATGGGGGTGAAGACTGTGAGCCCCATGTGGGATAGGGACTGTGTCCAACCCGATTTGCTTGTAACCACCTCAGCACTAAGGTGCTCAACAAACACCATAATTACTCCTTTTTAGTATTTACTACAACAGGATGATAGTTTCCTAGTAGCATCTTTATAGCAGAAAGGGGTTCAGACTTCTTCCAAAAGGTCATCAACTGTCCTTATTTACCCATGACTAATAGCAGAAGCAGGATTGGTGCTGACATCTACAATTCAGTCCATTGGTTGTTAACAATAGCTAAGTAACTTAAAGGTGATAATTCCAGAAGTGCATCAACTTGGGCCATCCAAACACAGCCAGAGTCCTTACTGGAAGCACAAAGCAAAAAAAAATCATAGATTTTTGTTACCTAGAGACCACGCTGCCAAATAATGAATTTGCAAGAACTGGAAAATGTCATCAACAAAAGAAGTTTTTCATTTGCAAACTAACATAAGAGTACTTATGGTAACAGATGCTAGATAAATGCATAGTTTTGTACACGAATGCCTTGAAGAAGCTTTAAATGAGCTTTAGCTTATGAACAGGTTTTTTGCCATTTTCCCACCCACTCCTTCAACCTTTTCCAGGACAAGTTAACATATCCTGGAAATTAGGTTTCTAGCAAATTTCATCACCAGCTGTCATGGATGTTGGAGAAGAATGAAAGCTTTGCTCTAGGAGAGGAGGAGAATGGGAGGTGGTAAGTAGATTTTTGTGCGGGACATGGCAGTACCATGAATGCCTTTAGTCTGGGCCATTCAAAATCTGGGACACATGCATATTTTTATAATAACAATAATTGGGGCATTTGTTAACCACTTATTATGTGCTGTACTAGAGCATGGGCCTGGGAATAAGAAAGAAGGACCTGACTTCTAATCCCAGCTCTGTCACTTGGTCTGCTGTGTGACCTTGGGCAAATCACCTTGCTTCTCTGTGCCTCAGGTTACCTCATCTGTAAAATGGGGATTAAGACTGTCAGTCTTATGTGGGACAGGGGCTGTATCCAACCTGATTAGCCTGTGTCTATCCCAGTACTTAGAACAGTGCAACAAATACCATTACTAAGTGCTGGGGAAGATATACAATAATAAAATCAGAAACAGATTCAGTCCCACATGGTGCTCACAGCCTAAGGGGAGGGAGAACATGTGTTTTTTTTTATTTGCAGATGAGGAAATTGAGCCAGGGGAACATGCAGGACAGGGTCTCTATCCAATGTGCCCCAGTGCTTAGAACAGTATTTGACATACAGTAAGCTCTTAGATACTATTTTTTTTTTAAAGTGACTTGCCTTAGGTCACACAGCGGGTAAGTGGCAGAGCCAGGAATAGAACCACGGTCTTCTGATCCCCAGGCATGTGGCCATACTGCTTTTTTTAAAATTTCCTGGGCAGCTTATAAATGCCAAGATCGTTCCAGCTAAACTGTGGTATAGAATCAGCCTGTTTCTAAGTAAAGCTGGCTTAATATAAGTTATTCTAAGAGATCAAACATGGGAGTGCTTTAAAAACTTCAGACTGATTGAAAGCTATTGATATCATTTCAAGGATACCCAGTGAGGAAATATTTCCTGATTTTCATCTGGTGGAGATCTTAGACTCACATGAGATAGGTAGAGCTTCAGAAGAGTATGTACCCATTATGGGTGTGTGCAGAGAATGGAAGAAAGCAGTGATGATGAGCTGAGATGAGAAAGAGGGTTAGCTAAGGAATCCACAATTGCTATGATCAATCACATCCATTCATTCATTCCTTCAATCGTATTTATTGAGCGCTTAGGTGTGCAGAGCACTGTACTTGGGAAGTACAAGTCGGTAACATATAGAGAAGCATATTGAGTGTGGCTCAGTGGAAAAAGCATGGGCTTGGGAGTCAGAGGTCATGGGTTCAAATCCCGCTCCGCCAATTGTCAGCTGTGTGACTTTGGGCAAGTCACTTCACTTCTCTGTGCCTCAGTTACGTCATCTGTAAAATGGGGATTAAGATTGTGAGCCCCACATGGGACAACCTGATCACCTTGTATCCTCCCCAGCACTTAGAACAGTGCTTTGCACATAGTATGCGCTTAACAAATACCAAATTACTATTATTATTATTATATAGAGGCAGTCCCTACCAACAGAGACCCATTCAGTTTCCACTGTGATCCCTGCCACTCTTTAAACTTTCCCATAATTCCCTGGAGTGACAGGGAATAACACTTCAAAAGACTTCTTTGATAAAACCTATGCACTAGATTGTAACATATGGCTTAAATTTTTCCTTTCAAGATAGTTTACCAATGTATATCTTATGGGGAATTCTTCGTATTCTTCAAACACAGTGCATTCTGTCATCTCTAGTTTCAGAAAATGGATTGACCGAATCTGACCTTTTCATAATACAGTTACTCGCCCAGATATAAAAGACAATTTTTGTGAAGTACAAAAGTCATAGTTCTCCAGGTTGAAAAATACAATACACTATTAGAAATGTTGCCAAGCTGAGGATTTTCTAGTATATTTTCCCCTTCCACTTTGCAGGAGTTCTTTAAAAAAGACTTTATAGGACTTTGTTCAATGGAGTCTGAATGGAGTTTCTTGTAAACTACTTCCTGCAGCTTTTGACTCAATGCTACTTCAAGGGTAAAGCAATAAAGGGTCAGATGGCTTTTGTCATAATAGCATTTTGGCATTTTCTCATTTTCGGCAATTCTCATTTTGTGGATATTACTGGATCAGCTATCAGAAACCTCTTGATTTTATATAAGACAAGTGAGTGGTTGGAATTAGATTTGTCTCACCATTTATCTTCACTGTCTTACTTGGGTTTGTTTCAACAATGATATTTTTCATCATAAATTGAAAAAGTAAAAATGAATCGTAATTGAGATTATGGTGTACATAAAGGGAAAGAATAAAATGTGTGCTATGGTTTCTGAGAATTTCGAAAAGGCCAATTGTGCAACCTAGTTACTGACATATGGGCAAATATATTAATGTAGAATGAGAGAAACCAATAAAGAACACAGGGCAATCTAGCCTTATCTGTGCATCAGCAATCATAGACTATTTCGATTACTGCATATGGAGACCCTGATGGCAGAGCAGGGAATGTATCTGCTTATTGTTGTATTGTACTCTCCCAGGCACTTAGTACAGTGCTCCGCACACAGTAAGCGCTCAATAAATACGATTGAATGAATGAATGAATGAATGAATGAATGAATGAATGAGAGGAAGAAATTGATCAGCTAAAACTTGAATGAAGAAGAGGATGAAGTTCCTTTATAAATCAATCTTACTTTCTACATGTTGGTACCAGGACTTTTCCTGTTGAGAACATTCCACCGCAATCTGCAGTCCCACTCAGCAAGAATTTATGTGTTTGATTTAGGCAGGGTGAGAGGATCACTGGCCCAAATTGGATTAATATTTGCCATCACAGTTCTCAATTCACCTTGTATTTTGAGATGGGTGGAAGAGAAGGTACAATGACACAGTGGAAAGCAGAGTGGGAAGTGGGAAGCAGTGTGGCTTAGTGGAAAGGGCACAGGCCTAGGAGCCAGAAGACCTGGGTTCAAACACCAGTTCCACCATTTGCCTGCCATCTGAACTTAGGCAAGACACTTAACTTCTCTGTGGCTCAGTTTCCTCAGCTGTAAAAATGGGGATTCAATACCTATGCTCATTCCTGTGTAGACTGTGAGTCCCATGG
The DNA here is from genome assembly GCF_015852505.1 of Tachyglossus aculeatus. Lineage (NCBI taxonomy): Eukaryota > Metazoa > Chordata > Mammalia > Monotremata > Tachyglossidae > Tachyglossus > Tachyglossus aculeatus. The sequence goes on from NC_052079.1 coordinate 7,518,736, forward strand.
GAGAAGAGCTGATTGATTGATTTGTATCTACCCCAGTACTTAAAATAGGGCTTAACAAATGCCATTAAAAAAAATAAATAAAAGCAGTGTAGCCTAGCAGAAAAAACTTGGACTTGGGAGTCAGGAGACCTGGGTTCTAATCTTGCCTCCGCCATATGCCTGCTGTGTGAACTTGGGCAAGTCACTTAATTTTTCTGAGCCTGTTACCTCACCTCCCAAATGGGGATAAATACCTGTTTAGTTTCCTCCTTGAAAAATCTATTAAAAGATAACTTGCAATGGCACAGATGGGCAAGAGTAATCATATATTTTCAAGTTTTTAATAAATCTGTTCAGGTACTTATCACTATTGTAAATATTTTTTCAAATTGACTATATATGGACTTTTTCATTCTCTGATGGAGGTCATAACTGAGAAGCAGTGTGGCCTAGTGGACAGAGCAAAAGCCTGGGAGTCAGAAGGACCTGGGTTCTAATTCTGACTCCACCACTTGTCTGCTGTGTCATCTTGGGCAAGTCATTTCACTTCTCTGTGCCTCAGTTACCTCATCTGCAAAATGGGGCTTAAGACTGTGAGCCCCGTGTGGGACATGTCCAACCCAATCACTTTGAATCTATCCCAGTGCTTATTACTGTGCTGGCACATAGTTAATGCTTTACAAATACCACAATTACTATTATTATTTTATTGACCATCTTAGGCCAAGCACAACAGTAATAACAATAATTATGATAATGATATATTAATAGTATTGCAATATTAATATTAGTATTGATGTAAACAGTAAGTGATAACAGATATAATAAAATAATAACTAGCACTTCATATATTTGCCAATCATTTTGCTACATGCTGTTGTAATACAATGTAATTGGTTGAGATATCGTTCTGTCTCTTAGGAGGTTCACAGTCAAAGCAGAAGGGAGAATAGGTGTTTTATCCCCATTTTACAGATGAAGAAACCAAAGCCCAGAAGTTTACTGACTTGCCCAAGTTCACACAGCAGGTAAATTGCAGAAAATGCCTGCAATTAGATTATCATTTTCTGAAGAGCAGAGATTCATTTATCTCTTGAAATTCCCCTCTGAATCTACAGTAGTGTGTTGCAAAACACAGGTACTCAACAAGTGCAGTAAGGATTCTACATATTTTGAATACAATGAAAATCCTTCCTCTTTCCCATGTCCAGGGAGCTGAGATGTTTTTCTTCTGTAATCTAAATAGCTTCAGCCCATTGCTCTGTCATTCATTATATTCTATCCGGCATCAACTGTTGCACTGTAAATAAAATGATAACTTAACCATTGAAAATAAAAATGTAGTTCAACCCTATTTTTATGGGTAAAGTTATTTTACTTTAACAGATTGCTCTAGCTTCTCATTTCCTTCAGTTAATCCAATTTGTTAAGAACATTTCTGATCCCTGGGGAAAAAATGAATATGTGTTCTGTTTAAATGTGTTAGAAAAAAAAATTCTTCCTCTATCTTGTTAGGATCACCATAAAATAAGATCTTGGTTTATCAGAATGCAACAAGGAACAAACAGGATCAGCTAGAAGTAAACAGTCCTTATCTCTAAAACCACGGAATACAGTGTTAACAGAAACACCCAAAAAAACCCTGCTTCATTTTTGAAATAAGGTATAGTTTCAGCTATTTTCTAGCATCCTTGACCTTCAATTGCCCCTGAACCTAATATTCATGTTTGCAATTGCTTTTCTAAGGTACTTTCTTTATTTTGTTATTGGTTTACTCCAAAAAGTAAGGGAATCATTCATTTGCATCCCTATCTCATATATTTAAGCTAATAAATGTACATGCCATATATACTGATACAGTGAACTGAGCTATACATTGGCAATAACTATTTTATTTTGTGGGTGTCAGGACAATCTGCTGTAAAAGCTTGATTTTTAAAAGCAGAATTTTTTACATGTTTAAATTGATTATCTATTTTAATGAGTAGTCTGCGATCACTGTCGTCAAATTTACTCCTAGTCAATAATAATTTGGGGAGCTGAATTCAGCTGTTTGGTTATGTCCAAAACTACATAATGGAGAAGCATTAAGTAATTAACTGAAAAATGGGAGCCAAGTGATCAATCGACCACGTATTTTGCACAGAGCACTGTATTAACTGCTAGGGAGAGTACAGTAGAATTAGCAGACACGATCTCTGCCTTCCAGGATTTTACAATCTACCTGGAGGTTCAGAGAGCAGTTATGAGATGACTAATAATAATAATGACATTTATCAAGTCCTTACTATGTGTGGGGCAGGAGTGACTCAGTACACATTATAAGCCTGCATCAACCAATTGATAATACTTATTGAACAACTACTATGTGTAGAATACTGTGCTAAACATGTACAATAGGATTAGAAGACATGCTCCCTGCCTCAAAGAGACTAGAGTATAGCAGGGGAGAGAGACATTAAAAGAAATTTCAGGTAGAAAGCAAAAAGAGAACAACATAAGTGCAATCATGCATTTGCATCCAAGCCTGCAACCTTCCAATTGTAATTACCTAAATTGCAAAAAAGATGAAGTGAGTAATGTAATAATGGCATTTGTTAAGCGCTTACTATGTGCAAAGCACTGTTCTAAGCGCTGGGGGGATACAAGGTGATCAGGTTGTCCCAAGTGGGGCTCACAGTCTTAATCCCCATTTTACAGATGAGGGAACTGAGGCTCAGAGAAGTTAAGTGACTTGCCCAAGGTCACACAGCAGACATGTGGCAGAGCCGGGATTCGAACCCATGACCTCTGACTCCCAAGCCCGGGCTCTTTCCACTGAGCCACGCTGCTTCTCTAGACATGTGAGTAGACATGTAGAAGTAGTAAAGATATTTGTTATGCCCCCATGGGGTGCAATGCTCTGTACTAAGCACTTGAGGGAGGACAGTAGAAGCATTTTTTCTATGGTATTTGTTAGGCACTTACTCTATGTTGAGCACTGTTCAATGAGTTGGGGTAGATACAAGTTAATCAGGTCAGACACAGTTCTTGCCCCACACTGTGATTCAGAGTCTAAGTAGAAGGGAAAATGGGTACCGAATTCCCATTTTGCAGATGAGAAAACTGAGACACACAGAAGTTAAGTGACTTGCTCATGGTCACAGAGCAGACAAGTGATGGGGCTAGGATTAGAACCCGGGTCCGCTGGCTCCCAGGCCTGAGTTTTATCCCCTAGGCCATGCTGTTTCCTCAGCTTAGGGTCTAACAGAGAAGATGGACTTAAAAATATTTACCAATAGGGCAATCAGAATAAATTATCTGTACAATTGATTATGCTCATACACAAAAGTACTGATGGAGGATATAAAGGAATAAATGGAGGATACAGAGGGTGTAAATAAATAATGATTATGGCATTTGTTAAACGCTTACTATGTGCCAAGCACTGTACTAAGCACTGGGGTGGATACAAACAAATCGGGTTGGACACAGTTCCTGGCCCACATTGGGCCCAGTCTCAGTCCCCATTTTACAGATGAAGGAACTGAGGCCCAGGGAAGGGAAGTGACTTGCCCAGGGTCATACAGCAGACAGGGATTAGAACCCAGGTCCTGCTGACTTCTAGGCCATGCTGCTACTCCACAGGAGGGAGTGTCATCATTCTTGCTAAAAGAGTTCATGGATTCACACTCCGCACAAGGACCCAGTAAAATACCAACACTTGGCCAGCTGGTGTTGATACCGGGGCTGTATTGTACTATTCATATGTTTGATACAGTACTCTACACATAATAGTTGCTCAAAAAATATTATCGATTAGTTGATGCAGGTGTATAATGAGTACTGAGTCACTTCTGCACTAAACATAGGAAGGGCTTGATAAATGCCATTATTGTTATTAGTCATCTCATGACTGCTCTCTAAACCTCCAGGTAGATTGTAAAATCCTGGAAGGCAGAGATCATGTCTGCTAATTCTACTGTATTCTTCCCAGTGCTTAATACAGATATGATGACATCAGGGCTTTCAGGCCTGAATTTGAGCTGCCCAATGGTCCTTGTCTTCAGCACCCTACTTGAACTAGAAAGAGGCCTTCTCGCCCTGTCAGAATCAACCTCTCCTCTGACCAGAACGGAGTCCACCCACATAAACAGCCAATGGCATGCAGGTAACATACTACTTGTGAGCTCACATCGCTGCGACAACAAATGATACCCAGCTTTGCACAGCTAGTTGCATTTTCACCGGGACTCATTTCCCTAAGCACTTCAGTTACTCTCGGGGAGAGCCTTGACACTGGGGGAATTCTTTGTGGCTCAATGTGTTTGATCCCTTTTTACACTTTCCTCTCTTAGACCGCTTCCGCGATGCTCCTCCAGATCTCGGAAATGTCCAGTGACCTGCGGTTCGTTTCCCACAGTTCCGAGAAAAAGAGAGGGCATTCATGTAAAGAACAAAGTCATAAAGAATTTGATCTTATTTAAATGACCAAACAAAACACAACTTAGTCCAAAAAGAGAATGGAAAGTGATCTGTATATATGTATATATGTTTGTACATATTTATTACTCTATTTATTTATTTATTTATTTTACTTGTACATATCTATTCTATTTATTTTATTTTGTTAATATGTTTGGTTTTGTTCTCTGTCTCCCCCTTTTAGACTGTGAGCCCACTGTTGGGTAGGGACTGTCTCTATATGTTGCCAATTTGTACTTCCCAAGTGCTTAGTACAGTGCTCTGCACACAGTAAGCGCTCAATAAATACGATTGATGATGATGATGATCAATGTTATATTACTTTGAGGAAAGAGGCATTTTTCCTGAGTGCACAGCCAGGTCCTTCCATAGAAACACTTCAACAGTGATAACTTATTTATGTGATAAAGGTCTCAACAAGAACAAAAATGACACAAAAGTGCACCACTCTCCTGAGAGCTTTAAAATGTAACCTTAGCAAGAACTGGAACAGTTGTTTACACATGCCTTTGACAAACGTCCCCATAAAAAAACGGGACACAATGCAAACTCAAAATGTTTTCAGAACTCTGAAGGCCATTTGTCCTGTGATACTTCTCAACCAAGATGCTTTCATCAGTGATCATCTCAATGGGTCACCCTTATTTGGAGACCCATAGGAACCATGGTCTCCTAATTCTTCTCAACTAAGCAAAATTAAAATAAATTCTTCCTATATATTTTACATAACGAATGTGCTTTTTTATTAACAAAAATAATTAGCATGGATGAATAAAGTTTGAGGAATACCCTAGTAACAGAATTCAAAATTTGGCCTTTAAAGATTGTTTTGTAGAGAAGCATGACCACTTTTGTTATTTCCTTATTTCAAAAGATACAAAACAGGGATTAACCTAAAAAACAATTACACTGAGATATCAGGGAGGATTCCTAAAAATGACAATTGTTGAAAAATGAGAAGGTAGGACTAGTAGTAGCATTTATTTATTTATTTTGGTGCAGTGAACTGTCCTAGGTGCTTGGCACATAGAAAATAAAGAAGTGACACATTCCTTGCCCTTACAGACCTTACACTCTAACTGGGGAAACAAAAATGAAGTGATTTTCAACTAGAGTGGTCAAAATAATTGATCATGCATAAAATCACGAGGGCTAGTTCCTAAAGATGGCTGTGCAATCACTTTTTGAGAAATTTTTTAAAAATAGGATGTAAAGCAATTATTGTCATGCCTAATGATTTGGAGTCAATGACCCAACATGGTTTCTTTTAAGGCTAAGATTATATTCACATCATCAGTGCCAATTTGATGGGGTCAACCCTCTGCCCCCCGGCAACATTTTCAATCTATCACATTAATTGAGCACTTACTGTGTGCAGAACACTGTACCAAGTGCTTAGGAGAATACAGTATAACAATATAACAGACAAATTCCCTGCCACAATGAGTTTTCAGTCCAGAGATTAAGTGTTCTTCCATTTTAGACTTTGAGTCCACTGTGGGACAGGGACTGTGTCTGATCTACTTATGTTGCAACTACCCTCCTTACCATCTAAATCTGGACCCCCAGAATTATTTATTTCAGGCTTGTGACAAGATTGTAAGGTCCTGGAGGGCACGGATTATGATGATTCAGACGATAATTGTTCTCTCCCACTTCAAAGGCTTATTGAAGGCACATCTCTTCCAAGAAGCCTTCCCTGTCTAAGCCTTCCTCTCCTCTTCTCTCACGCCATTCTGCATCTCTCTGACTTAATCCCTTCATTCATCCTCCTTCCCATCCACACAGCTCATATGCATATATCTGTAATTTATTAATTCATTTATGTATATCAATGTCTGCCTCCTCCTCAATGTTTGGAGTCAATAACCCACATGGCTTCTTTAGGGCTAGGGCACTGTTCACACCATCGTTCCAATTTGATGGGGTCACCCCCTCACCCCCACCCTGGAACATTTTCAATCAATCAGAGCACTGAACTAAGTGCTTGGAAACATACAATAGAATTTGTTGACCCTGCCCTCAAGGAGCTTACAATTTAGTGGGGAAAAGAGGCCCTAAAATAATTTACAGATAGGAAGTAATAGAGAATATAAGGCCCTTTGAAACCTGCCCTCACTAACTCTCCATCTTCCCTGGTGTCCTTGTCCCTTTTTGCTTCCTGCACTCAAAATGAAAAGTTGGCACTTCTCATTTACACATATCAATTAATGTGGTGACACTGAATAATAAGGTAATATTGTAGTAACAGTTAAAGTCCCTTACACCTGCTTGGAAGGATGACAAACAATCTGGGAATTTTTCAAAAAGGAAACCACTACTTTTGGAGACAGAATTCATGGCTGAATAAACCAATGATTCCTCAGAATGACCACTGACCAGCCTGGCAGCTTTAGGACTTGGGACTTAGGACTTTTACCATAGAAATGTTTGGTGGGGTTGGGGAAATTGGAGAAAGGATATTTTTCAGGGAGATCAAGTTTCTCCTTTTACCTTCCAGAATATGAACACTTCCTTTCAGAAACTGCTTTCCCTAAAAACAGTTCCTTAATTGGTTGCTTATAATTTATAGTTTCCTCTAGTCCAGAAACATATGTTTTCTCTTCCACTTGTCAGGCAGGGGGAAAATGGTATCTCATCCTCTCTAACTTTCACTGACCATTCCACTCAAAGATTAAATTGGCATTTTAATCATAATCTCTACTAATCCAATGTGAACACTGAGACTCTTCACAAAGCCCTAGAAGATATTCTTTACACAGACAGAATCACTCAAGTTGACTAACATCCAGAAGGAATGAAGATGATGTGCTTAATAATACATTTGAGTATGATTCATACACAATGAAGATTATTATAAGTTTATTGTTCATTTTTTATTTATTTAGATTAAAATTTATAAATGTTCTCTCATCACACAAGCCTCTGGGTGCATTTATGTAATGAAAACATAATTTAAAGGAAAAGTGCATGAGACTAGTGACAGCAGCCAGTATCAACACACAATTCATTTTTTTCAGTCTCCTCTTAGAACTGTTTTTACTGTACCCTTTGCTATGCTCCTAACACCCAAAATCCTCGATGTCCAGTAGGCCAATAAAATCAAGATCGACTAGAAAAACCCAATCTCTGAAAATGACTCCAGAATCTCAAAGCAGTCAATGCTCCACCCAGAAGGTTGTAAAGTCTATCCTAGTTTGGACCCTTAAGTAAGACAGAACATTTTGATTCTCCCTGCCCAAACCAGAGCAATTCAAAATCCAATCTAAGAAAGTGAATAAAGCAATGAAAAGAAAATGAATTTCCAAAATAGCATTTTCGCCATCTGCACTGTGATTGTTGGGCTTTAAATTGAATTAAATATTCCTATATTATCCCCAATAATAGTTATGCCCATTTTTAAATAATCATTTACTGTGCTCAGTAAATACCATTAATTGATTGATTGCAGAACACTGTACTAAGCACTTGGGAGAGTATAGAACAGTGGAGCTGAGGGATATGATTCCTGCCCATAAGGAGCTTACAGTCTAGAAGGGGGTAACATTATTTGTGAGTTCCCAAGATTACTTCTAACTCTATTCTTTCTGATTAAGCTTAAGAGAAACTTGAACCTGCTGCTGATAAAAGCTTGGGAATTTACACTCTAAAGAGTGCTATAATGTACTCCAAATGGGAGCCCACAAAAGGAACACAATCAGGAATTAAAGTTGGCTCCCACTCCCAGTAGGACAAGCACAGAAGAGAAGCAGTGTGACCAAGTGGAAAGAGCATGGGCCTGAGTGTCACAGGACCTGGGTTCTAATGCTGACTCCGCAAACTGTCGGCCGTGTGACCTTGGGCAAGTCATTTAACTTCTCTGTACCTCAGTGACCTCAACTGTAAAATAGGGATTAAGAGTGTGTCTTTTTTGGGAGATGGACTATGTCCAACTTGATCATTTGTATCTACCCCAGCATTTAGAACAATGCATGACACAGTAAGTGTTTAAATGCCCTTAAGGAAAAAATGATGGCAAAATTATGAGGTCCAGTGCTCCCATGGAAAGGGTTTGCACTTACTGAGCACTCTGTCTTTTGCACCTCATTACCGTTACCAAATATCAATGCTTCCAGTTGGTACTTGCTCAGAAGTCTGACTTGGAAGCAAATGTACTTGGGGAAGATCCTCCTTGGACTTCTCCAAACTACAGCGGGTCTGACCTGATTACACCAGCCATCAACAGGGAAACAGATGGGTGTTAGTTTTGTGCTAAACTCTGGGTTAGGTATGAGATCATCAGAACAGATGCACTCCCTGTCCCATACAGGAAACATAATTTAGACACTTAGTACAGTGCTCTGCACACAGTAAGCGCTCAATAAATTCGACTGAATGAATGAATGCACCCCCTGTTCCATACAGGAAACACAGTTTACGAGGGAGAATATGCATTATTTTCCTCTGTTTTACAGATGAGGGAACAGAAGCACAGAGAGGTTAGGTGATAGCTTAGATCACACAGCAGCCAGGACTAGAACCTGGCTTTCCTGACTCACAGACCTGTTCTCTTCCAAGCATTGGGATAAATTTCAAGAGAGGCACTTGAACACATTTTAAACATTCCCACCATCATTAATTTTATTCCAGTGTGCCTGAATATGCCCTGTAAAAACTCTAGAGCTCCCCAGAAGGAAATTGAAAACCACTGCATTACAGCATGATATTTCTGTGAAGGTTTCTTGATTTTGGGGCTTAGGTAAACATTAATTTTTAAAATGAGAAAAGCAAGGGCTAATAGGCTATTAAACCTATTCACTTTATACAAGAGCAAATATTTCATTATCATCAAATCTGTTTCCAGATTGTTAACCATAAAATAGGGTAAAACTAGTATTACCAGGGTTGAAGTGGCTTATTTTAGTCTTTTAATGCTTTCATGCTAAGCGGCACTTGCAGAACTTTTAAATAATTTAAGTGCTTCCTCTAGTAGAGTTCAGGCTATTTAAGCAGAAGGGCATCTTTCCTCTTAAGAAACCATAAAATGGAAAATATTAACAAGGCATTACAAGGTGACCCATCAAGTATGGAACAGTCTTCTTAATGTTTGCCACAAGCCAAAAAAAATGTTTATGAATAGAAAAATGAGAAACAGAATTAGTTTTAAAAGGAAGAAAAAATAATGTTTTCAATTCCTGTCAATGTTATATTTTGAAGTCCATTATTTGGGTTCTTAAGATGCTACTTCAAAAATGACCAGTTACAACCAATATCCTTTTAACTCTCTAAGATCCACCATCGGTCCAGGCTGATAAAGTGTAGCCTTTAAGAGTCATAGTTTGGGAGGCAAATTCAGTAACACAGCCTTCCAGAAACATTTGAACCAAAACTATATATATATATATATATATATATATATATATCTGTGGCAGTAACTTGATCAATGATATTAATATGTGTTAACAGCTCCAAAAAACAAAATGATTTACTTGCAACCTATTTCTATGACAACAGCACATCTGGGAATTTTATCTTCAAATGATCAGTTTTCTCTAAATAAGCCAACTTCTAAACTTAATTCCAACAATTTTTCTGACTCACAGGAGATAAATCAACTTATTCAGAGTAACAGGATAGTATTGCATACCTTAAAGAACAGCCATTTAAACAGAATCTGGTTCAGAGGGAAGGAATCCGTCCTACATCAGGAAGGATGTGTCAATTCATTGCATGGAAGCATTCTTCTTCTTCCTCTTGCCACCTGAGAAAGTATTTCTAGCCTTCTATCTCCTTACAGCCATCTAAACACAAATAGAAATTAAAAAAATGAGATGTGGTTCCGTTTAAGCAGCCCAGTAGTAACTAATTATGTATGACTTTTAAACTACATACAATTCACATTTGTTGAATTTGACTGTGATTAGACATTTGTAATGAAAGTGAAGAAAAGTCAAATTGATCCACAGTTGGCCTACCCTATGAACAAAATGGAAGCACTTGGCTGCCTCGTCACCTGATGAACAAAAACACCAAATGAGGGGGCATCATGTTGGAAATAAAGGTCACGGCAGCTGAGGACCAAGATAGGATGACTGTTTGAGACTGGAAGCTTTCACAACAAAGGAAAATGGAGCTAGGACCTAAGTTAAGAAAGACAACAATGCAAGATGCAGTAATCCTTACAGTAATATGATATTGAAGGGATTGCCAGATGCACATGGATCTTAGTCACACCCACACAAACCAATATCAGTCAATCAATGATACCTGTTGAGTGCTGTACTAAACCCTTGGATGAGTACAATACAATAGAGTTGGTAGGCATGATCCCTGCCCACAAGGAGCTTACAGTCTAGACATACTCATCTCACTATCACTTAGCTGCATCATCTGACTCCACGTTAAAAGCACAGACCCATATATTTGTATCTGTTATGGAATAATAATAAGAAGAATGCATTTGTTAAACAACTACTATGTTCCAAGTACTTTTCTAAGAACTGTGGTAGATACAAGTTTATCAAGTTGGTCATAGTTCCTATCCGACATGGGGGTCGCAGTCTAAGTTTGGGCAAGTCACTTAACTTCTCTGTACCTCAGTAACCTCATCTGTAAAGTGAGGATTAAAACTGTGAGCCCCCCCGTGGGACAACCTGATCAGCTTGTAACTTCCCCAGCGCTTAGAACAGTGCTTTGCACACAGTAAGCGCTTAACAAATACCACCATTATTATTATTATTATTAAGTAGGAAGCTACATGCCCAAGCAAGTGAGTGGCAGAGCTAGGATTAGAACCCAGGTCCTCTGGCTCCCAGGCTTGTGCCCTTTCCTGTAGGCCAAACCTATTCTCTTCATGCAAATAATGCAAATTAAAGTGTGGCTCAGTGACAAGAGCACGGGCTTTGGAGTCAGAGGTCCTGGGTTCAAATCTTGGCTCCACCACTTGTCAGCTGTGTGACTTTGGGCAAGTCACTTAATCTCTCTGTGCCTCAGTTACCTCATCTGTAAAATGGGGATGAAGACTGTGAGCCCCACGTGGGGCAACCTGATCACCTTGTAACCTCCCCAGCGCTTAGAACAGTGCTTTGCACAGAGTAACCGCTTAATAAATGCAATTACTGTTATTATTATGTAGGTGACATAAATCAATTCTTAATTAATTACTTCAATCAAGGAAGTGAGAGGCTTTTGCAAAACATGTTTGAAGTCTGGGCTTAGAAATGATGCTTAGATAGTATTTACAAATGGAAAAGGTGGAGTCAACATGCATGCTTTTTTCAACAATGACTAAGTGAAGACTGAGTAATGCTTACTGCCATAAAGAAATGACAGAAATTGTCTATTCAGACAGTATATTTACCCGCAAGCCATCTCATATAAAATTAGCTATATGTGGATTGGATAAGAGAGTCTGGATGGCTCCAACTCAACATGTACATGTACTACTCTTTTTTTTTTTAAACAGGTATTTGTTAAGCATTTACTATGTGTGGCACTTTAGTAAATGTTGGGGTAGATATAAGGTAATCTGGTTGGACACAGACAGTCCCTATCCCACATAAGACTCACAGTCTTATTCCCATTTTACAGATGAGGTTACAGAGGCACAGAGAAGTGAAGTGACTTGCCCAAGATCATTCAGCAGATAAGTGGCAGAACTAGGATTAGAACCCAGGTCCTCTGACTCCAATGCTCTTTCCACTAGGCCTTGCTCCTCCTCTCTCTCTTTCTGTTCCTTGGCAACTGGAAATTCTGCTGGTCCCTCAGTTAATCAACGCTATTTATTGAGTGCTTACTTGTACAGAACACTGGACTAAGCCCTTAGGAATGTACAAGCCAGTTGTTGGACAACAATCCCTACTTTTAAAGAGCTTACCCAAGCCATTAATGGATTTATTTGCCCACCACATTAAAGGAAGATCTAATGACCAGAAATATTTTTTTTTGAGACCAGATAATTCATTTCATTTTGCCACCTCATGCATTACATAAATATGTAGGTAATTCTTCACTCGTAACTTTATTGACTTGCAGTGCACCAAAAGATAAATCACAGCTTTTCATAGTTTGATGACCTCAAATGTGCAAAATTTCCTTTGAAGATAATATTTGAGCCATAGAAATAAAAGATATAATAAACGTTAAGTGCATTTCCCTTACATTTTCTCTTTCAATTATTTTGTGCTCAAAAAAAAAAACTTGGCTTCTATTCTCTAATAAACATAGTAGCTTTCTGTTAAGAAATACTTTTATGTGCAGTTTGACCCCAGGTGAAAACTCTGCTGGATTTCACAAATTTCACTTATTTCTTTCAATAAGAAAAAAAGCTAGTAAGAGTCTTGAGAACGATGAAAGTCATGGTAAAAGCCACAGCAGCCCTGGGTGTCTTTTTCAGGGCAAAACAGATTTCTTTTTGTAGTGAAGCAATAGAATGCAGTCACACAGGTTTAAATCTCACAACCTATAATCCATATAACTTTAATTGCACTCATAAATATTCAACTGAGATATAGGCAATTTATGGTTATAGAAATACAACCCCCCCCCCCCGCCACACACACACACACACACACACACACACACACACACACAAAAGCACTGGCCTAAGGCCCCAAGCTTAAAAGAAAGGAGTTAAAACCAAATGAGAGTCAGGCAATGGATCTCTGATCTCTGGGAACTGAACCATCAGTCAGTGGTATTTATTGAGTGCTTACTCTTGTGGCTTAGTGGAAAGAGCACGGGCTTGGGAGTTAAAGGCCATGGGTTCTAATTCTGCCTCTACCAGCTGTGTCAGCTGTGTGACTTTGGGCAGGTCACAACTTCTCTTTGCCTCAGTTACCTCATCTGTAAAACTAAGATGTTTATATGTAAGATATTAAGACTCTGAGCCCATGTGGGACAACCTGATTACCTTGTATCTACCCCAGAGCTTCGAACAGTGCTTGGCACATAGTAAATGCTTAACAAATGCCATTATTATTATTATTATTATTATTATTGTTATTACTCTATGCAGAACAATGAACTAAGGACTTGGTAGAGTGCAGCACAACAGAGTTGACAGACAATCAGTCAATGAGTGGTATCTATTGATTGTGAACTGTGTGCAGAACACTGTACTAAGCACTTAGGCGGGTACAACACAATGGACTTGATAAATGAAACCCTTGCCCTCAAGGACATCGCAACTCATTCTACTTCTCCTTTCTCCACCATTCTTCAGCCTTGGAGTTCACAGGTAATCAATAGCAAGGGAGAGAGAGAGAGAGAGAGGAGGGAGGGAGAGAGAGAGAGAGAGGAGGGAGGGGGAGAGAGAGAGAGAGGAGGGAGGGGGAGAGAGAGAGAGGAGAGAGAGACAGAGAGAGAGAGAGAGAGAGAGAGAGAGAGAGAGAGAGAGAGAGAGAGAATGTGTGTGTGTGGGAAATATGCTCATTTTCTTATCCAGGCAAGACAGTAAGCCCTGAGGTGAACTCTATATATCACTTTCTACTGAAGAACTCCATTAGTATGCATTTCGACAGAATCCACGGTCCCCCTTTGAAGAGCTTCCTCAGATTTGTAACTTGTACTGAAAAGTCCTGGATGTTTTATTCAATTCATTGCTCCCTTTGCCAATGTTGTCTGAGTTGAATTGCATGCTTCCTAAAAGGGTTGAAAATCATAAGACGTGTCTTTTGCATCTGAATGTCTTTCATTATATTGCACCATGTAGATTATTGTGATCATCATGAAGTCTTATGCAGATTTAAGGAATTTTTGGAGGAAATCATGTAAGTGATGACCCAAATGCAAAATGTGTTCTCCATCATTTCACCCCTGCTTCCTCATTCTCTGTTCTTTTTCATTCCTTGAGATGCCTTCAAAGGATCCACACAAATTAACCTGCCCCAGTGAGCTCAGAGCCTAAAGGCATGAGGTTTGAACTTAATGCAAAAGAAATGTTATTGGGAAAGCTTAGCCTGAGCCTGGGTAGAACATGTGTAGGATGACACTTAAGACAATGCTAATATTGGTAGTTATTAAACTAAGCACTGGGGAAGATAAAAGGTAATCAATTTAGGCACAGTTTCTGTCCCACTAAGGGCTCAGCATGGAAGATGGAGAACAGGTATCTTATCTCCAGTGTACAGAAAACTGAAACCCAGAGAACTCAAGTGACTTGCCCAAAGTCATACAGCAGATTACATTAGTATATTTGTTTTGCTCCCTCCATTAGTTGGGATGTATTTTCAGCTGAACTTGTATGTATACAGTCTCACAATAACAGAAATCATGCCAGATCTCTATAAACTCTTTATGAAAAGAGACAAATCTTGTACATTCTCGTTCTCCCCACATAGCCTAATCCAGTGCTCAGCACCTAGTGAGGACTTGCTGAATCCAGCTGCCTGCCTGACATTTTCAAGTTTTGCCTCTTGCTGCCAGCATCACTGGTAGAGTAAGCACACAGGAATGGTGGATGACTTCAAAAAGCATCAGTCTTTGAAACTACTCTTTAACATGTCTTTTCTGTCTCCTGTTGTCTGTTAATTAAAGCACAGATTGATCATGGCTCAAGTCTCTGAAAATGGAAATAGTCGCCTTAAAGTGAACACGCCTACAGCCTGTTTTTCCCGACATTATATCAGTATTTTTGAGAGTTCGGGTTGGGGAAATCTTGGGACTCATTGAAATAAGAGCAGCTTCCAACAAATCCCAGCAGACAGAAACAGGAGGGAAAAAAATAATCACCAGAAAAATGTCTCCATCTTACAATGATTGAAACTGTGTCCCCATGAGACACCCCTGGGAGAACTCGGAGTTAGACCAAAATTCCATTTTCTCATTGTTTTAGAGGGTCACAATTGTTCTGCCCAACAAGAGTCATCATAAAGCATAAGAGTCTCAAATTTATAAATTACGTCACAGACATTTTTAAAATACTACAGAGATTCAAAAGACACAGCAGGGATAATTTGGGTTTCTTCCATATGTTTTAATAGACATTAGTAGATCTGGATGGGAAGGAAAGGGGGAAGGAATATATTTTTACTTACATGAACTGGTAGAAATAGAATGTACTGCTATTTCCAAATAAATACATTTTAGCGAGGTCTCTTAAAATAATTAGAAATAATGGTTCAAAAACCCATTCCAGACCTATGATCTCCACAAAACTACCACATTGTCTGTGAAAGGAAGTGTCCTTGACATTCAAACACCAAAATATACAGTACACTCATTACTCATCTGCATACCTGTCAATTATTGTCTTGCTTCTTTTTTATTTTTCCTCATGCACTTAGCCTAATTCTTATATTTTCTTGTTGACCTCATTAGTTTGCAAGCTCCTCAATAGCAGAGATCCTACTTTTTGCTTCCTCTCTAAAAATCTTTCGGGAGCTCAGGAAATACTGCTTATGCTGGTGATCATTTGATAGGAAGCAGCATGTTTCCATTTTGTCCCTTCCACAGCATTTTATAACCCTGAGGAGATTTCCTTTGCTTGGCAGTGGAATAAATAGTGACTGGATGAAAAGGATCTGATGAAACTGAAACCTACTTATCATGAGGAATGGCAACAAAAAGGTTTTCATTTCCAGATGTTGCCTTTGTGGGGCAACTAAGAGGATGCAAAATATAGATCTTTATAATTCACTTCCTTGCAAGGTGGAAAAAAACAAAAAAAACAACCATTCAACCCAGCACTGTCTCCTGAAAACAGCCTGTTGGGACGGAAGATACCAGCAGAACTGGGTGGAGGCGATGATTTTGGAGAAGCAGGGCGACTTAATGGCTAGAGCATGGGCCTGGGAGACAGAAGGACCTGGTTTCTCATCCCAACTCCATCATGTGTCTGCTGTGTGACCATGGACAAGTGACTTAAATTTTCTGGGCCTCAGTTACCTCATCTGTAAAATGGGGATTAAGAGACTGAGCTCCATGTGAGACAGGGCCTGTGTCCAACTTGATTAACTTGCATCTACTCCAGTGCTTGGAACAATTTCTGGCACATGTAAGCACTGTATAAGTATTATTATTGATTACTGATTATTATTATTTTGGTTGGGGTAAAAAAGGAGAGAAGGGATGTGGTGAAAAGGATTACATAACATTATATCTTTTCTTAAGCATCCAAGCTTGACTATAGTTGATAAAATGTATGTCATATCTAATTTTTGGATTTAAGGAGAGACAGAGAGTCATCATAAAAATGGGATAGCTAGGATTTTTTTTTCATACAATTTGCTTCCTGTTGCAGAGCTCCTCACTGGCCTGTAAGCCTGCCTAATATGTAATAAATGTAACCGACCTCAGCTCTTACCATAGTCAAAATCATAATCACAGTTTTCCTGGAGAACACTGTGGCCTAGTGGAAAGAGCCCAGATTTGGGAGTCAGAAGACATAGGTTCTAATCCCAGCTCTGCCACGTTCCTGCTCTGTGACCTCGGACAAGTCCCTCAACTTCTTTCTGCCTCAGTTTCATCATCTCTAAAATGGGGATTCAATACCTGTTTTCCATCCCTGAGTGGGACAGGGACTAGGTTTGACCTGATTATCTTGTTCCTAACCCAGGGAGTACAGTGCTTGGCACAATGTAATTATGGGAAACAGCCTTGCCTAGTAGAGAGAGCATAGGCCTGGGAGTTGGAAGGTCCAGGGTTTTAATCCCAGCTCCATCACATGTCTGCTGTGTGACCTTGGGCAAGTCACTTAACTTCTCTGTGCCTCGGTTATCTCATCTGTAATATGGGTATAAGACTGTGAGCCCCTTGTGGGATAGGGACTGTGTCCAATCTGATTATCTTGTATCTACCCCAGCCCTTAGTCCAGTGCTTAAGCACGTAGTACATGCTTAATAAATACCATTCCCCCCAAAAGTTCTTAATACAATTATTATTACTAATTATTATTATTAATTATATTTGTCCTGAGGATTTTGACACCTGTCTACGTGTCCTCTTTTGTTGTCTGTCTCCTCCTTCTAGACTGTGAGCCCATTGTTGGGTAGGGACCGTCTCTATATGTTGCCGAGTTGTACTTTCCAAGTGCGTAGTACAGTCCTCTGCACACAGTAAACACTCAATAAATACGATTGAATGAATGAATAAAGGGCCACCTCCTCTAATGAGTTTACCGGGATCAACTCCTAACACACCAACAACCACCACTAGAAGCATGTTGTCGGAAGAATGGCCTCTATTTCTGCTGCCAGATTCTAGCCAGAACGCATGTTGAAAACAGAAGAGTATAGCTCATGCTTAAACATTGCTATTGCTGTACTGAACAGATAATTCCCAGGATAGGAAATTCAATATAAAGAACTTTAATCCTAGTAATAAAAATACTGAGTACGCCTTCCCATTCTCTGAGTGTACACTCACCAACTTTCACACCCTGCAATAAAAACAAGCCACATCTGAGATCTTGTGAAATCCTAAGTCATATAGATTCCAAGAGTCTAAGTAATCTAGTGAGAGTTTTAACTTTGACAGTAAACATCTATGGGAGGGGGGATATTTTAAAGGCTACCTTTACACTAATCTTAATCTGTAACAGTTTGAAAGGTTTTAAATTGGAAGGTCATCTTTAATTTAAGGAACAGAAAGTGGATGTGACAACTTTCATTAGGTCTTTTAACCTGCAAATGAGCAGCAAAATTGGAGAATAAAATGATAAATAGCTCACTACAAATGGATTAAAAAGAATTTTTCTAACAATTGAGTTAGCATGTAGATCCTGTTTCCCCCATTAAGAGTGTAAGCTCCTGGTTGGGAAGGATTGTGTCACTTTGTTTTGCTCTTCTCCAGTACTTAGTACAGTGCATTTAGCTATTAGGGGTTCAAGAAATACTATTACTACTACTGAAAATCTTTCCTTACTGTTAGTGACCTTCCATGGATTTCAGTTGCTCTAGAAAGCTGGACATTTTCTCATTAAACCAATTTTTTTATGGTATTTGTAAATTTATTTTAGAGATGTTGCACGGAGAGACAATAGGTCATATTCAAACAGAGAGACACCAAGAGTCCCACCTGAAATCACCTCTATGTACAATTCTCCTAGAGCTATCTTAAAATATTATTCAATGTCATCTGGAGTATTAGTTTCTTTCAGCAGGAGGATTTGATGTAAGATTGCTTATGCAAGAATACCAAGGAAGTGAAATTGATCAGATCCCTTTGAGATTTTCAAGTACATGGTCCCTCCGCTTTGAGATGATTTTAACATAGCCATTTCATGGTCCTAATATTTTGAGGACTTTAATAGACGAGTCATAGCAACAATAAAAATTTCCTATAGGATCAGCAGTTGACGAAAAGTCAGGCACTCCAGGGAACTTGATATCTGATTGCTCACAGTCTCTGTACTTACAGAAGGAATGACAGATGTTTCACGGTGAACTAAGCACTGACCCAGATATTTGACAGATGAAAATACATTCTTTATTTGAAAAACCTGAGGGAATGGGTGACTGAAGATCCGGCCAATGCACAGGAAGTACATCCTTTACCTAGAAGCTACCTGTTTATGCCTTCGTAGTCATCTCTAAAGTGAAAAAGAATTTCTCCCGACCAACATTATGAGAACAGAATGCCAAGATTGCCCTTTCCTCTCCATCCAAACCGCTACCCTGCTCATTCAAGCTCTCATCCTATCCCGTCTGGACTACTGCACTAGCCTTCTCTCTGATCTCCCATCCTCGTGTCTCTCTCCACTTCAATCCATACTTCATGCTGCTGCCCGGATTATCTTTGTCCAGAAACGCTCTGGACATATTACTCCCCTCCTCAAAAAACTTCAATGGCTACCGATCAATCTGCGCATCAAGCAGAAACTCCTCACCCTGGGCTTCAAGGCTGTCCATCACCTCGCCCCCTCCTACCTCACCTCCCTTCTCTCCTTCCACTGCCCAGCCCGCACCCTCCGCTCCTCCACCACTAATCTCCTCACTGTACCTCGCTCTCGCCTGTCCCGCCATCGACCCCCGGCCCACGTCATCCCCCGGGCCTGGAATGCCCTCCCTCTGCCCATCCGCCAAGCTAGCTCTCTCCCTCCCTTCAAGGCCCTGCTGAGAGCTCACCTCCTCCAGGAGGCCTTCCCAGACTGAGCCCCTTCTTTCCTCTCCCCCTTGTCCCCCTCTCCATCCCCCCGTCTTACCTCCTTCCCTTCCCCACAGCACCTGTATATATGTATATATGGTTGTACATATTTATTACTCTATTTATTTATTTATTTATTTTACTTGTACATTTCTATCCTACTTATTTTATTTTGTTGGTATGTTTGGTTCTGTTCTCTGTCTCCCCCTTTTAGACTGTGAGCCCACTGTTGGGTAGGGACTGTCTCTATGTGATGCCAATTTGTACTTCCCAAGCGCTTAGTACAGTGCTCTGCACATAGTAAGCGCTCAATAAATACGATTGATTGATTGATTGATTAACAGAAGAAATGTCCTTTTTGAGTCAAGCAGGGCCTTTAAGAGGGATAACTGGAAGTCATAGAAGGTTTGCCTTCCATGACATCTGTCCTTATGATTATGAAAATGCAACCAGTTGGCCCGTAAATGTAGATAGTAGCCCCACATTTGTAACACAGAGTATGTGGGTTCAGCTTCACCTCAAAAGACTAAAGGCTAAAATCCTAAATATGGGTCACCGGCATTCAGTGGATATGGATATGCCACCAGGCATACCTAACTTTTCCCAGCAGTAGCCCATTATGGAATTCTTATCTGTGAATGCATCCAATCCCTTCTTGAACCTATTGATGCTTTATTGCCTGGACTACATCCTGAGGTGGTAAACCTCACATTCTTATCCCCGATGTAAAGACTGGGGAGAGAGCACTTCTGAACTTAAAGAAAGGTCAGCAGAGGCATCAGTGACTTAGTGGAAAGAGTATATAGAACTAGGAGCCAGGAGGTGCAGATTCTAATCCTAGTCCTGCCAATGCCTTAGTCTGTGCCTTGGGGAATCACTAGGCAAACCTTTCTGGGCCTTAGTTTCCTCATCTGTAAAACCAGGATAAATTAATTTCCTACTCTCTCCCTACCTCTTTGATCGTGAGTCCACATGGAATAGGCACAGTGCCTGATCTGCTTATCTTTTATTCACCACAATGGTTGGAATATAATAATTAATAATAACTATTATTATGGTATTTGTTCAACACTTACTAAGCATTAAGCAGTGCTGTAAGTACTGGGGTAGATACAAGTTAATAAAGTCAGACACAGTCCCTGCCCCACATGGGGCTCCCAGGCTAAGTAGGAGGGAGATCAGGTATTGAATATACATTTTACAGATGAGGGAACTGAGTCACAGAGAAGTTAAGTGACTTGCCCAAGGTCACACAGCAGACAAGTGGCAGAGGTGGAAATAGAACCTACGTGCCTCTGACTCATAGGCCTGTGCTTTCCACTAGGCCACACTGCT
Organism: Tachyglossus aculeatus; assembly: GCF_015852505.1. Classification (NCBI taxonomy): domain Eukaryota; kingdom Metazoa; phylum Chordata; class Mammalia; order Monotremata; family Tachyglossidae; genus Tachyglossus; species Tachyglossus aculeatus. Next base: position 7,539,577 of record NC_052079.1, read on the forward strand.
GCCAACCCAAGGAGTCCAAGGTAACTGCTTGTATTTCTGTGAGACCACCTCAGTTTCAAAGGGATCAGAGCTGAATGGAAAAATGGAAATAAAATATTGATTCAAGCTTATATGATTTGCTTACCACCTTCAAATGCAAATGTAATCCTTTAATACAGCATTCTATGAATAATTTTTTACCAGATAAGGAAAATAAGTGACCAGCTGCTGGCAGTGGAAAAATTTTCATTTGCTATTCAAGTTAAGAGAATGAGGTTCTGGATAGGAGGGAACAGTGACAAGGAAATGACTCTGTAATTTTTTTAAATGTATATGTGCTTGAAATTGAAATGATTTTTTTAAAATGGGGGTGGAGATAAATTAAGGAAAATCTTTTACTGAGTAAATTGTAAAAAAAGAATACCATAGAACTCCAATACAGTATGCTGGGGTATACATAACATGATCAAGTTAGATACAATCCCTTTCTCACAATCTAAGAGTCAGTTGCATTTGTTGAGCACTTACTGTGTGCAGAGTACTGTACTAAGAGCTTGGGAGAGTACGATATAACAATAAACAGACACAATACCTGCCCACAGTGAGTTAGCAGTCTAGATGGGTGAACAGCAGGTAGCTTATCACCAGTAAACAGATGAGGTATAACTGAGACACAGAATGGGTAACTGACCTGACCAAGGTGATACAACAGGCTATTAGCAGAGTTGGGACAAGACACAGGCCTTTTGGAGCCCAGGTCCAAACTCTTCCATTAGCACTATTTGTTCCAGCTGACAAGAAAATATTAAGCTTGAGCTTTTACCTCCAAAGTGCTAATCAGATCACTTCTTCTATGACCAAAGTAATTTAACCCAGCTTGGTCATATAGAAGCCCTAAATAATTTACTAATGAAATTAATTCCAAGCAGACTTAAATTTCCAATTGAATAAATGGTTTGTACACAAAATATCCCATTTCTGAAGAATACTGGGCATAATAGGAGAACAATGGCACTTGGAGATTAGTGATATTGGCCAAAAAGGAAATTTTTGCTTTTGATGAAAATAATCAAATTCACAAAACTTTGTAAGTTTGACTTGAGGGAGCATAGAATGAAAGAACTTGAACAAGCTGTTAGAACAAGTCACACTGTCTACACAGCCTAAGTCAAGGAGAGGATTGAACTGGAGCCAATCCAGTCAATCGGCTTGATGAAAGACAATCCAACTGGATCATTCTGGCCCCAAATTGATCAATTATTAAGCACTTTCTATGCAGAGCACTGTACTAAGTGCTTGGGAGTGTACAATATAACAGAGTGGGTACATATGTTCCCTGCCCACAGTGAGCTTATAGTCTAGTGGAGTCTGTTTGGCCTGAATTATCCAGTCACTATGTCCTTCTGTAACAATTTAATTGGCCAAGGGCTCAGTCTTCTGCTGGTCTGGAAAGATCCTTCTCCATTACGACTTCTAGATGATCTACCCTTAAGACAACGACAACGACTACTACTACTAATACTACTACCACCACCACTATTTATTCACGGCTTGCAAAATAGTACATGTTTACAGAAGCATTTGGATATTTTATGCTCTTTTGCATACCTATTCAATAGGGCATAAATATTTACCTCCAGTTTCTGGGAAATACTCTCTTGGCAAACACCTGAAGGATTTCTATTCTCATTATTTCTATGCAACACAAGATTCCAATTTCAATTCAAAATTATTCTTTGAAGAAATCTAGAGGGAGGTGAAGGAATTAGGCAAGAAGAATAAGCTATAGAAGGAACTTCATCTCTTTGGAGCTAATCTCCTGATCATAGATCTCAATCTTAGATCAGAAATACCAAGTTATGGCATATTCAATTCCAAACAAAATGTATTAAGGCTATCTTCAGAAATAAACATCATGTGTTATTGGAGTGTAAAGGCCAGCAAAGTCAAAACAGAAACCATTTTCAAATAGCGTGTAAAATAAATTAAAATGAAGATACTGTGTATATATGAAAATAAAATATTCTACATGGGAGAAGTCAAATAAATACATGCAATTTTGTGAAAGAACAGACAGTAACCTTCCCAGTATCAACAACCAGATAAAACCATTTATAGCATCTAAAGTAGCCAATAATTAAAAAGAAGATGAACAACTGAACAAGAATGACAATAGCCAGTTGTTGATGATGAAAAGCCACGTGGCCTGGTGGATAAAGGAAGAATTAGTAGTGTAGTGGTAATAGCATTTACTGCAAACTCACTGGCTGCAGTACTGAACCTTTGAGAAGTACAAACAAATAATAAAGGAAGTGACAAATCCTCTGCATTCTTCTACTTAGAGAACTTAAATTACTATTAAGTGCTTTCAAAAACAGCTGATAACAGTATACCTGAGTTTCAAAGGGCAGTGATTTGCAATTTTGGTCATTTGAGAAAGTGTAGTTGTCTTTGCAATAGCACATCTCTAAGCCTGGACCTGCTAATTCCATTTGTCACTTTACCTAATAAATGAGCTGCCCATTTTTGTGCCATTATACTTAACCAATGATGAATGCCTTATTAGTTCTATTTGCAAACAAAACAAAGGAGTAATTAATGACCCTATATTTGCTTTCATGGGATATTGTCTCTACCACTGTGGATCCTCTTGAATGAACTCTCTCCAGAAGGAGGCAGAATTACTGAATTCGCTCAAGTAAAATTTATGTTTGGAGAATGAGATATCCAATCTAAATAAATGTCCTTCCCTGGACATTTTAGGAATTCAGAACTACCAGGTCCCAAAATCGTATCCATACCTATAAAACACCTGCTTACACCTGAAATCTTGCCCATAGACAAATATCTCCTTGGTAAAATGGAGCTAAACGTTAGGTCTGGGTTCTGTTACCTATGACCTAAGGGGTCATAGGTAATTAAACTTAATTAAGATGGCTACCGTACCTCTCGAGAAAAACTGACAGATTGTGGAATCCCTGGGGCAGTGAACAGATCAACTGCAGGGGTTTGTTTTTTTTTAATGATACTTTTTTTAATGGCATTTGTTAAGTGCTTACTATGTGTGAGGCACTGTACTAAGTGCAGGGGTAGATACAAGCTAATCAAGTTGGACAAGGTGCATGTCCCACATGGGGCTCCCAGTCTTAACCCTCATTTTACAGATGACGTGACTGAAGTCCAGAGAAGTTAAGTGGCTAACCCAAGGTCACACAGAAGATCAGTGGTGGAGTCAGGATTAGAACCCAAGTCCTCTGAGTCCCAAACCCGAGATCTTTTCACTAGGCTACTTTCCACCCCTGACTGCTATATATTATTCAATTCATTCATTCAATTGTATTTATTGAGTGCGTACTGTGTGCAGAGCACTGTACTACGCGCTTGGAAAGTACAATTCGGCAGCAAATAGAGACAATCCCCACTCAAAAACAGGCTTACAGTCTAGAAGGGGGAGACAGACAACAAAACAAGTCGACAGGCATCAATAGCATCAATATAAAAGTATAGATATGTACACATTAATAAAATAAATGGAATAATAAAATAATAAATATGTACATATACACAAGTGCTGTGGGGCAGGGAGAGGGGTAGAGCAGAGGGAGGGAGTAGGGGCGATGGAGAGGGGAGGAGGAGCAGAGGAAAAAGGGGGCTCAGTCTAGGAAGGCCTCCTGGAGGAGGTGAGCTTTCAGTAGATTAAGAGAACACAAGCCTAAGTGACACAGCGCTCCCTTCTGACACTGCCTGACAATCTGTAAATGTGGAATTGGAAGGAACTGTCTTTCTTTCATCACTCAAATCAGAAACTGGTACCCTCAGAGGAAAAGAAATCAGTCACTCAGAGGGGTCTCTGCAAGGCTGATGCAATACCACCCAGGAGCTGTTGAAGCAAGCCACCTCTGTATTCTCCATCCTTCTCTTTCAAACCTGCAACTGCCCACTTCAAAACCAGAATCGTGAGTCCAACATCTGACAGTCAATTAGTCACTATACTAGTGCTTAGTAGGCGCTCAGCAAATACCATTGATCGGTCAACGATTGACCCTCCCCTCCTGAACTGCATGGAGTTGGCAATCCAAGGGAGGGAGACCAGTTCAGTAGTAACTAGGCTGGGAGCTAATTTCACATCCAGTCCAAGTCAGTCAGTGATTCGTATTAACTAGGCTGGGAGCTAATTTCACACCCAGTCCAAGTCAGTCAGTGATTCGTATTCATTAAGCCCTTACTCTGTGCAGGGCACTGTACTAAGCATGTATGTGCAGGTCTTGAATGGTGCTGGGGTGTGTCCATTCATTCAATCGTATTTATTGAGTGCTTACTGTGTGCAGAGCACTGTACCAAGCGCTTGAAGGACATCACGTAATGTTCTTTGCAGTTGCCAAGCTATCTCACCCTCTCGCACACACAAACACACAAACCTCTGCAGAGATATCTCTCCATGGCAGACCAGACTGTGGGAGAGTAGATCGTTGTTTGCTCTTCCCCTACCTACAACTTGAGGTGCCCCCTTTTCTGGGACATTCTCAGGGGTTTCCTTCAGGATTGGTCTGGCAAGAATTCTGAGACTAAGCGTCTGTTTGCAGCAACTCAAGAAAGGCAGTAAGCTCACTGCTCTATCACTGGCTATTTATCCACGTCTGAGTATCATAGATTTTATTTTTAATGCATATTTATCATGACTGAAAAGAAGAATCTTGGGGAGAAATAGGTAGGTCAGATAATGTTTTCAAAAAGACCTAGGTTGTTAATACTTGTTGATTTCAATGCATACTCTCCCACCCAAAGAGTCTCCTTCATTTAGTTCACAGTCCTTTAACTTGGTAATAGGAGAGTAGCCACAATTGTTTGATAGTGCCATCCTTTGCAGTGTAGCTTCACTGACATAAACTGCAAAGGGAAGCAATTAAATTTGATCGACACCTTACTTCTTTTGAGGTCACCCTCAATCTTAAGCTGGAGAGAGAAGTCATTACATTTAATTGACGCTGCAACTTTTCAATGAAGATATATAGGTTACCTATTTCCACTTTAAATTGTTGTTTGGGGCAGCCCCTTTCTAATCAGTGGTAGTAGGACACTGTAAAATAGCAGGAAGTAGCTTTATGTACTAGTTAGATTAAATGCCCAAAGGAAAATTGCTAATTGTGTGTTTAGAATACATAGAGTTGTCCTTCATAGTCAAAGACAACACATTTGATGGGGGGAAATTTACCTTTGAGTTCATATGTGCCAGAAAAGGTCAATGTGGGATCCACGATTATGGCCACGTTTTCCACAAAAAAAGGCTGTCCCTTGTTGTGCTGTTATGTTTACCCTTGCAGGGCCTGCTGCTGTTTTCTTTTTTGCTCTCTGTCATTCTTTATGAAATTTTTATCCTCAGAAATGACTTGCAGTTTTCAAATGGGATATGCAGCATTGCCTGAGGTTTTGTTTATCGTGGGCCCTTAAAAATATAAATTCTCTGCCTTGCTTGCTTTCAGTTTCCCAATTTCATCTCTCCACACAGCAGCTGTTTGGGTTTCCTTCTGTCGCTCATTCTCTTTGAAATAAGCTTGGTAGCAACTAAACTGTCTAAATCCCAAAGTCTTATACATCCCTTGGCCTTACCGCCTTTCTTGCCACAGTTCACGCTTCCTTTTGTTGTGAGTAGCATATTAACATGTTTCATTCATGGCATAACACTGGCATATTTTGTAATGGATTTTAAAAAATCAGACAAATTAAAGTGTGAGGAGGTTCCCCAAAGTTTCACTGATTCATCCCACATGCACCTCCATCTTCTCCCTCAAGCACATCTCCATTTTCTCTTCTGTTTTGCAGTATCACATAGAAACACATACAAGAAATAACCTAGATTCCTTCCAATCACAGGTTCAACATTGCCTAGTGGCAAGAGCATGGGCCTGAGAGTTAGAGGACCTGGGTTCTAATCCCTGCTCTGCCACTTGCCTTCTGTATAATGATGGCAGATCACTTAACTTCTCAGTGCCTCAGTTTCTTCATCTGTAAAATGGGGATTCAAAACCTAGTCTCCCTCTTAGATTGTGAGCCCCATGTGGGACAGGTACCATGTCCAACCTGATTATCTTGTATCTAACCCAGTGCTCCTACAGTGCTTGGCACATAGTAAGTGCTTAATGTATTACAAAATTATTAAAACCCAAGAAAACTGGTCTTGGGAGAACTACCTAAATTTCATTTAGGTCTGCTGCTTGATTTCTACTAACCTTGAGCACATAAACTAGAGTTGCAGCAAAGGAACTCATGAATATGTAACCAAAGAAAACCACACCATGAGCATCTCAGAAAAAGAGCATATAATTTGAGATGGCCATTTAAACAATTATTCCAACTTGAGCATCTAAAACACTCTCCAAGAGACAGTTTATCAGACATGCTTCTAATTGAAAAGCTGAACAGGAATGAGATGCTACTTCACAGTAATTCTAACCCAAGCCATCAAACATCTTAATTTGATGTGGAAAATGGAAATGCTTATAGGATTTGGGCACACATCACTATGCTAGAGAAGCAGCACGCAACACTAGAGAAGCAGCGTGGCTCAGTGGAAAGAGCACGGGCTTTGGAGTCTGAGGTCATGGGTTCAAATCCCAACTCCGCCAATTGTCAGCTGTGTGACTTTGGGCAAGTCACTTAACTTCTCTGTGCCTCAGTTACCTCATCTGTAAATTGGGGATTAAGACTATAAGCCCCCTGTGGGACAACCTGATCACCTTGTAACCTCCCCAGTGCTTAGAACAGTGCTTTACACATAGTAGGCGCATAATAAATGCCATTATTATTATTATTATTGTTGTTGTTGTTGTTATCATTATGCACAAAGCAGTCCTTTATGAAGCATAACCTCTTGAAGGATTTGTCGAGTGGTCTTGAAAAAGTATGTTTAGGTGGAAATCTAAAAGGAAATCTTATGTGTCCACCACTCTCCACAGAAGCTATTAGGAAGAAAAAGGAAGATATTTTTCGAACACCACGGCAAGGAGATATTACCCTAGGCAGATGGAATTTCCGGATAGTACCTCCCCACGAGATGAAATTGCTTCCTCTTGGTTAACAGGCAAGAGTGGCTTTTGTTTCATATCTCACTCAATACAAAGTATGCCAACCAATTGCTGAGGTATCACTACCACTCATGTGAGATAGTAGTTGAGTATTGATTCGAAGGGAATAGCATCATTGGTTATCGCCTCGTCCTGCCATCTCTTCTTGTTCACTACAAGCCATCCAATTACTGGTCAGGCCACACTTGGCTTCCCTTATAAGATTTGCTACATCAAACCCCTGCAAGTTATGATGCACTCCACTGCCTCTGATCTTGGACCATCAGAGAGACACGGACTGGTCAAAGCAGTCAATGCATCTCTGAGGTTAACAGCATCTGGCTGTCCTTTTGGCAATCGACTCCTCCTCCCCGCTCATCATTAGTTCCCAGAAAATGCCCTGAGCCTTGATTATGTCTCCTCGAATATCAGAACCAGGCAGACTCGTAAAAATGAGTTATGACTCTCTCCAGACAATGGCAAAGTTCAAGTCTGAAAGAAATGCAGAATGGCTGTACAGAGAGGGCAGAGGGAGAAAAGCTGCTCTTTCTGGATGTTAGCAGTCCTTCTGAAACCTTTGCAAATGTCCTTGCCACAAATCTCTGAGGATTTGCACAAGTGGAATATATTTTTAGGTATAAGGAAAGTGGGGCCCAGTAGGTTGCGACTAACTGCTCATCTGGGTTGGGGGGATATAACTTGGAGAAATCCTGGGTGCTTGGGGCCTGGGACTGGGTCTACCAACTCTCTTGATTGATATAATATTGTGATTAATTTTTCTCACCCTTCTCAAGCAGGCTCATTAAGGCTTTCCCAATCAATCAATCACAAAGCAGCTTGGCCTAGTGGATAGAGCACAGGCCTGGAAGTCAGAAGGACCTGGGTTCTAATCTCAGAAACACCACTTGTCTTCTGCTTGTGACCTTGGTAAAGTCACTTAACTTTTCTGTTTCTCAGTTACCTCATCTGTAGAATGGGGATTAAGACTGTGAGCCTTATGTGGAACATGAACTAAGTCCAACCTGATTATCTTGTATCTACCCCAGTCCTTAATACAGTACCTGACACATAGTAAGTGTTTAAAAAATACCATTAAAAAATCAGTGGTATTTATAGAACATTTACTATGTGCAGAGCAACACACTACCATTTGGAAGAGTACATCAGAAGAAAGCCACATTCTCAAGCAGTCCACGATCAAATCAGTCCCGGGAGGTGAGAAAGGTGTTGGGAAATTAAACTCACCCCCAAACGGGGAACTGAACATTTCAGAAGGGATTCTCTTGAGCCTCTTGGATCATACTTTCCTTTAGAAGAGGGTCCCCCACATTGTCCTGAACCTGAAGAGAAACATGGTTCCACGGTGCTAAGCAAAGAAGATTTTATATAACCTTAAACTAGCTGGTGCTTTGAAACAGTGTAAGTTAGTCAAGGTCAGCTTCCATGCAGCTGTTTCTGTCTTGCAATTCACTCTCGGTGGAACACTGCTAGAATTTTTATAAGTCCTAAGAAGTTAATTAATCAATCAATGGTATTTATTGAGTTTTGCCTGCACAGCACTATTCTAAGCTTTCGGGAGAGTACAATGCTCTAGAGTTGGTAGGAATGACACCTGCAATGAGGAGGTCACAGACTAGAGGGAGAGGACGGCATGAAGACCTCTCTACTACTGTAGCAATGCCAAAGGGAAAAATGAAAGGACTAACCAATTCAGAAATTCAACTTTTTTTTAATCGATGACACTGAAGTCACTCACCTGGATGGACAACAGTTACATTTGAGGGGAAAACTCTGAGAGCATAGAATTTTTTTTTAATCACTTCCTTCAATTTTGGGAATGATTTTATGGTTCAGGATAGTCTAATTTTTTACCTTGTTTCTTGAGTCCTCCCACAACTTGCCGGCTTTCAGAATTATGTCTCGGTTAAAATGTACACACCGTTGCATTTGGTTCCTCATGAGTTTAGGGCACAGGGGTCTCTCAAATCATCTCACCCTCTACTCTGCGCTCTGTCTGGCATACCACAGTTCAGTGCTCTCATACCACATCCTCTGCACAATGGGAAGGCTTTTAAGATGGAAACTTCAATTTAGGGAATCAAACCTGAAGCTGTGGGCAATAGATTTAGCAGCCTCACTGGGAATTAAAAGGGCGACAAGTTAAGCCACCTCCCGGGGCAATTTCGCTGCTCTTTATGGCTCAGACCAACAGTCTTACCCACATCCATCTCCTTCTCAACCTTTTAAAAGTCGACCACTCAAATCTCTGTGTGTTCTCCCACTTCAGGGGCTTGGGGCAGGAGCCAAAGGGATTCCCGATGACCTGGGGATGAGCAGCCTCTTTCTAGAGTGGCACATCTCTGAGGTCCAATATAAAGACTCACACATTCTGATCTTGTGCTTTTTTGAAACTAATTTCTTGGTAGTTTTTACAAAACAAAAAATTCACCCTCAAGGAGAGTCTAAAAAATAGTCCTGGAGTAGATTAAAACCACGTAATCAAGTAAAAAGGGAATTTGGCAGCGTGGCTCAGTTGAAAGAGCACGGGCTTTGGAGTCAGAGGTCAGAGGTCATGGGTTCAAATCCTGGCTCCGCCAACTGTCAGCTGTGTGACTTTGGGCAAGTCACTTAACTTCTCTGTGCCTCAGTTACCTCATCTGTAAAATGGGGATTAAAACTGTGAGCCTGCTGTGGGACAATGTGATCACCTTGTAACCTTACCTGCATTTAGAACAGTGCTTTGCATATAACAAATACCATCATCATTATTAGTATTATTATTAAAACCTGTGTTCAAATTTTCAGAATCTAAGTTTCCCAAGAAAGGAAGTATATGTCTAAGGTTTGAGACATCAAGAGAAGCAGTGCTGCATAATGGAAAGAGCACAGGTCTGGGAGTTGGGAGATCTGGATTCCACTAGGATTGCCTACCATGGGTCCTTGCTTTTCTGGATCTCAGTTTCCTTTTCTGTAAAATGAGAATTAGATACCTCGTCTACCTCGTCTACCTCTCCCTTGGACTGTGAGCCCCATGTAGGACAGGGATGGTGTCTGATCCAATCATATTGTATCTTCCTCAGCACTTAGCACAATGATTGGCACATAATGAGAGCTTCACAAATGTCACAATTATTTTATGGCTATTATCAAAAATAAATATTACTTGAACTAACAGTCAAAAGCATGATTACTAACCCCCCTTAACTAACATGACATCTTATAAAAATAATGCTATTATTATGTTTTCCAAGACATACTGAAACTTAGAAAGGGAACTACCCCCTTTATTACTTTTTTCTATGATTAAGAAACTAATACAGTATGCTAGATAACACATTAAATTTAAAATAGAAGCTTTACAAATAAAGCATTAATGAAAGGCATTTTATTAAAACAAATTTAATTAGGCTACTCGCCATTATTTTTCTTATTTTTGTTTTCTAAATCAGTCACACAAGAAAAAATAAATTAATATTAATCTTGTTCATTCAGACTTAATGATCCAGCATTTAGCTGTATATTTTGAGGATAACTGAGTTTAATATCAGCAATATCAGCTTGATAAAGTCTTTTTAATATCTTAGTGGAAGTAAATGAACCAAATTACTATTTTTACTCCTAACTGTCATAACAAACTTTTATGTTCAGATTAGATCCTTGGGTCATGTGTAGGGTAGGGTTGGAGACATGGGATAAAGACCAGTAAGCTGGACACCCACACAAGCCTGATGTCCAGAAAAGGAAGCAGAGGGATCCATCTCTATTATTATCCCGTATGAAGCTAAAATATACACTTAGATTCTGCCTTGAAAATGGTAGAAAACAATTGACTTCTGAACTTTCCTAGGAGATAAAACAAATTGAACCTCACTAGTGAATTCATCACAGAAAAACTTGTGTGTCCTGAAGTTCATACTGCTGAACTCAGGTTAACGCCTTTGCTAGGGGACAGTGTTAAGAGGGGAAAAGGGTGGATGGAAGTGAGTATGGAATCAAGACAGGATTAGTATTGAAGGCATTTTGGGGGGAATTTAAAATACCAGAACACTAATCCAGTGCATTTCTACAAGGAAGAAAAAAAAATCCCTATCAGAAATCAATAATTTTTCACTACTGACTCTCTCCCCCTTCTAGACTGTGAGCCCGTTGTTGGGTAGGGGCCGTCTCTATATGTTGCCAACTTGTACTTCCCAAGCACTTAGTACAGTGCTCTGCACATAGTAAGCGCTCAATAAATATGACTGAATGAATGAATGACAAATTACTCCTTATCTTGGTGTTTCTCTTCATCCACATTATCACAACTTTCCAGGGAGAAAAAAAGGAATCCCTGGTCTATAAGGTTTAAGGGGTAAATATTTCCAGCTTAGTAACTTGGTACAGCACTCTACAAAGCAATTAATACATACTGATTGACTGAACAGTTCAAGTACAATCAAAAGAACAGGTCTTGACAGCCATGAAGACACAAGTAATTTTCTTTACTATTCATTCACATCGGTTGAGATTTCTTGATCATCAGTCTTTTGTTTACAGACCCAAGAGATATGTTGAAGCTCCTGGACCCTCAAAGTAGAAGCTATAATTGGCTCCTATATCTTGGACACCCTCTCCAAAATGCCAGTCACAGGGGAAACTAATTTTGGAGGGCTCTGATAGACTGGAATTCCTACTGGCAGGGCACAGGGGGTAGTAGTAAATCTCTTCCTGACAACCAGGGTAAGGATGTTCCCTAATGCTCAGCAGAGAAGCTTCCTGCTGCCTTAGGTCCTCACTTATTCCATGAAGACTGACTGCCCTCTGCTAGACTTTAAGCTCCTCAAGATCAGGGATTGTGACTTTTAACTCCATTGTATTCTCCCCAGAGTTTAGTACAGTGCTTGGTACAGAATAAGTGCTCAGCAAATACTACTACCTAACTGATTGACTGAGAGAAGAAATACCAGTCAGCAACTGGGAGGGTGCACAGAAAGATTCTTCAGTGGCAGCCTGAGCAACAGAGCTAATCATAGAGCTTTCAATAGGACACTGGGTCCATAAGCTCTTAGTACAGTGCTCTGCACACAGTAAGCGCTCAATAAATATGGTTGAATGAATAAGGAGAGGTTGGGCATTACCAGATAATGTAATTTGCAAAAATTACATTTGGTGCAATCTGCCCAAAGGAAAACAGAACATATAATACAAATAAAGAAAACCCTGTTCAGGGTGGGGGTCACACAATCCATGATTTTTAGGTAGGGCCTATAAAGGTTTCAGGATGGAAAAGGTAATGCACATTTTAATTACCAAACTGTAATTAATGATGTTTGAACTAAGGATTTATTATTTAGCAGCAGTTTGAAACTAACAAGCAGGGAAACTAATTTTCTTCAATTCCTTCGTCTTGCCCCATTTCCACTTCTTTCTATACCCCAGGTCGAATCTCACACAAGAAGGCCAGTATGTAATTTGGGAGATTTACAAATAGTTTGTGGGAACAGCAAGGCATTGAGCTTTGTAACAAACTAGAAGTTTACAAAGTCATGATGATGTCCAACATTCTATATACCTGGAAGACCCACACAGAAGCATAGCCAAATTTCTGATCCGTATCATCGGCATCAATTTCCATCCACACTCAACATGAAAAGAGAAAGACTGTATGATCAAAACTGAGGTTATGGAAAATACTTCACCACCATTTAGATGATGCTCATTGCAGCACCAGTACTGGGTTCCTTCCCAGGTATCACCTGAAGTCTTCCCTGTACATGGTAAACATCCTCTAGACTCTAAGTTCTTCATGGGCAGGGATCATATCTACCAACTTTATTGTATTGTAATCTCTCAAGCACTTAGTTCAGTGCTCTGCACACAGTAAACACTCAAAATCAACATCATCAATGGTATTTATTAAGCACTTACTATGCGAAGAGTACTGTACTAAGTGCTTGGGGGAGTACAATACAATAAGTTGGTAGACACATTCCCTGCCCATGAGGAGATTAGACAATGTCATTGACTGACAACAATATTATGAAGAAAGTGTATAAGATAAACAGAGGATTGTTGTTCACCAGTTCCCTAAACGTCTTAATGGGATGACCAGTGTAGCTTGGAAAGGATTGGCTCAAAAAACCCAGATCCAACAAAATTAGCCCTTTTTTCCCCCACACAGTGAGAGGTAGGCATAAAGAATTCATTAACAAAAAATTTATACAGGCATAAAATGTCCTAATGATCAAGAAGGTGTGGGTGATTCAAATAAAATAGATGAGAATATTTAGTTACCTTAGGAACAATTAGGAATGCTTTTGAGGGAAATTTAAAGATGTAAGGAGACTCCAGAATAGTTTGAGTACATTCAGGGGAGGCCATTATCTTAGGTGGGTGTTAATTGGTCCGTCTAACTACGAGGAGAGAAATTAAGAAGGAAAACATAACACTGTTGCTACAAGAATTCTTGACTGCCATTTTCCAATACAAGATGCTGGTGAACGACTGGTCTTGATTTAGAAAATACATCTCCAATATTCCCATGCTCTTCATATCAAATACTAAGAAAACAAAAATCAACCAGGGCAATGGAGACCTTTTGGCAGAAAAAGGGTCATAAAGTATTAAAAGGAGCTTCCCAATCAATTGATCAATGGTGTTTATTAAGCACTTACTTTGTGCCGAGCACTGTACTAAGAGTCATGGAGAGTACAGTACAGTAGAGTTGATAGACATGATCCCTGGCCTCAAGGATCTTACTCAATTGAATGCAGTTCAATACGGTATAATTTTGTAAATCTTATCATCATGAATCCAAGAAAGGCTCTCTGTACTTACAGTTTCTCTGTAAATGTCAAACAGTTCTTTTATTTCATGTTCATAGAGGTTACTTGCAGAGTGCCAGACACACATTTTCTCCTCTATATCCCCCTGAGATTAAATCATTATTGTGATTCCCAAATTTACAGCTAGAGCATTGAGCATCCTAGGGATATTTACAGACAATCCTAAGGGCAGAATGTGCCCCCTTTCAGTCTTTCTAAGGCCTATGAGTAAGTCATCTCTTACATATCCATACCTCTTCTCAAAAACACATCTTACTGAAGAAATGTTACCAAAAAATGCTGAAATGGCAAAATATCACCAGAATATGTCTGTCAGCAAAACGTAACAAGATATTTTCTGGCCAAATTGTAGATGAACCCAGAGAAGAAAATAAACTGTATGCCACTATAGATGCTGTGTCATGGAATAATTTGAAATAATCCACATTAAAAAATCTCTCTCTCTCTCTCTCTAAATTTAGGCTGATTGTGTTATTTTTTGTTGAAAATCAAGTCACCAGACCAACCTGAGCATGTTCTCCTTACCCTGGGCTCCAGGAACAGGGAGATGGAAATGTAGTTAAGGCCCCTCAGCACTCTGGGATGTCTGACATTGGAGGATTTGGGGATCCAAACTACTAAGAACTGAGCATGTGCACAGCTGGCAGAGGAAGTCTAAGTACTTAAAGTAAGCAAGATGTACTGGGAATCAGTGAAAGGAGTTGGGGACTCAGGGAGGGGAGAGTAGGAAATCCATGCCAAGTATTCCTGGGGCAACAGGACAAGGATGGAACAAGAGAGGCAGTAATTATGGTATTTACTGAGAGCTTGGCAGCTGGGCTAAGTTAGATAAAGATTATCGGAGCAAACACAAACTTGACCCACCTGTGATTCACAGATAGGGAGAGCAGGTATCTTGTCCCCATTTTACTGATGAGGAAGCAGAGGTAAAGAGAGGTTAAGTACTCAATCATATTTATTGAGTGCTTACTGTGTACAGAGCACTGTCCTAAGTGCTTGGGAGAATGCAATATAATCAGTAACTTAGCTAAGGTCAAGCTTAGAACAGGCTAAGTGCAGGGTTGGGCCATTAACCAGATCATTTCCTCAGAGGACAAGAATGGTTCTGCCTTAGAGCAGCATCATTTGTTGTCAAACAAAAGACAGAGATGAATAATATAATGTTGTTCAATTGTCAGTGTCAATGTAAAATCCTTGTGGACAGGGATGGTGTCTTGGACTTTCCCAAGTGTGTAGTATAATGCTCAGCACACAGTAACAGCTCAATAAATACCATCAGTTTTTGGTTTTTTTGTACTGGGTAAACAGTTGAAAAAGGCCTAAGAAGGATTCTTATTAATAATGGTTGAGGACTGCAAAAGTAGGTGCGGCTTCAAATTCAACAAAGGAGGTTGAAAGTAAATGTGAGCATGCCACTAAGAGTCAGTTTGGAACCTAGTTTAAGCAGGGCAAACGGCTCTTCCTCAAAGGTTCAGATTGATGGGAAAGAAAGCAAGTCGGATTGGATGGTTGGATTGGCTCTTTGGATGTTGTTGTGGTGGGGCAAAATGACCTTGAAGTTCTTCCTAGTCCTATGTTTCTATTGGTCCAATTTCATTTAGGAGGGGGTGATAATGTAGTCCAATCTAACTGGAAGGATATAATCAGTAGCAGTGTTCACACTTGGTCACATTAACCAGTGCTATTATTAATTAGTTCAAACTTTTATTCATTTCCATAAAAGTAAATATTTATGGCTTTGTGTTTTTATTTGATGACATCTTTTGGTTCAAATGTCTCCATTTTTAATTGCCTTAATGGTACTTTTCTCTATGTTCATTGCTAATATACATATTTTGAAGAACAACCCCCTGAGGCTATTCTGAGGGTTTCCATGTTTGGTAAATCCTAGGGAGAAATTCAATATTGTTCAATTGGGTGCTTCAACTGGAAACACCCAACAGCTGTTGATAATGATGAAAGTTATTCTTCCAAACAGCAATTTATCATTTCATGATTATTCTCTTGAGAAATGCCAATGTTTAATTGCCATTTTTTTGGATGCCTGGTTCACTTGCACAAATTCTTTGCAAGCTTAATTAAACCATTTGGTCTTCTTCCGAATATTAAAATGTCCTGAGTGCTCTTCCAAGTGCAAATAAGAATTTGAGTGATAGCTTATAGTCTTACTAATGCACATCAATAGAAAACGCAATGCTGAAACCAGGGGATTATTATAATTTGAACAAAGTAGGCAAATCTCACATGATACAGAATCCTCCCCTGTGGATAAATGTACAATATGAAACGCATTGCTCACAGCCAAAACACTCAATGCACAAAAAAGTTTTTATCAGGGGAAGCGTTCAGCTAGAGCAGCCCTCAATACAGACTGGTGGAAATCTTGTGTGGGTGGCAAGAATGCCATGTTGACCATTGCACTATCGAGGAGATCATTTCAAGCAGAGACCACTGCTGAAATGTGAAGGCAAGTCCTTAGCTCCAACTGTTGATGACTGTAAGCTCATCCTCTAGACTGCAAGCTTATTGTGGGCAGGAATTGTGTCTACCACCTCTGTTATGTTGTGCTCTCCCAAGCACTTAGTACAGTGTTCTGCCCACAGGAAGCACTCAGTAAATATGATTAATTCATTGGTTACTACGGGGTACAAAGCCATGAAAAATAGTGAAACACCAGGATCGGAGTGATCGATCAATATCAAGCACACGTTGTGTGCCAAGCACAGTACAAGGTTCTTGGGAGAGTACAAACAGAAGCCACTCCAACCAGTTTAAGAGTTGATGGAATTGAGAGAGCAATTGACAGGAAAGAAGAGGACCTAATTCTCAGTTAACTGCATGACTTTTTCCTTAAAATACAACATCCTGAGGAAATGACACAAGATTACCAACATGCCACCATTAATCACCATCTTGGAGAAGAAAGATGAGAGAGATGACTGTGGAAACTCCCAGGACCTCTCACTGCTCTTCATTGCCAGGTGGATTTGAGCTAGTAACCTTCTGGGGCAGGTGGCCAATGAATACAGTTAAGTGTGTGCTCACCCTCTCAATCTATGTACTACTGCCTGCTACCCAGATCATCTTCTTTATATCATTCTGGGCATGTCACGCCATTCCTCAAAAAAGTCAATGGCCATCCATTTCCCTCTGCACCAAACACCGACACCTGATAGGTGACACATTCTCTGTCCACAATGAGCTTATTTATTTCTATTACTGTCTGTCTCCCCGTCTAGATTTTAAGCTCATTGTGGGCAGGGAATGTGTCTATTAATTGTTATACTGCACTTTCCCGAGCACTTAGTATGGTGCTCAGCACACAATAAGTGCTCAGTAAATATGATTGAATGAATGAAGACAGTCTAGAGGAGGAGACAGAGCATGTCTTCCAATTCTTTTGTATTGTACTTCCTAAGTGCTTAGCACAATGCTCTGCACACAGAAAGCCCTCAATACCATTGATTGATTGAACCTGACAGCCACTCTTAGCCCCTATAGATGCCCCATTTTAAATTCAATCATATTTATTGAGCAGTTACTGTGTGCAACACACTGTACTGAGTGCTTGGGAGAGTACAATAAACAGTAGATGGCCGATTACACATTTACCACTATTAAAGTAAGATCATATCAAAGTTATTAGCCCTGGAAAAGATCTTTGCTGTGTTATTCTCAATAAGAGATAACGATATTAATTGGGGTATTTAAGTGCCTATTATGTGCTGAGCACTTTAGCAAGCATTGAGGTAGACACAAGATAATCAGGTCAGATATAGTCCTTGTCCATCATGGGGCGCAGTCAAAGTGAAAAGGAAATGAGGTATTGAATCCCTATTTTGCAGAGGAGAAAACTGAGGCACAGAGAAGTCAGTTGCCATGCTCTAGGTCACACAGCAGGCAAGTGGTACAGCCAGAATTAAAAGCCAGGTCTTCCTACTCCAAGGTCCAGTATCTTTCCATTAGACATATAGAATATCCCTGATATTTAATATCATCTACAGTACTACCAAAAAATTGGAATGTCAGAACAAAAGAGAATTGCAAAATTTAGTTTTTATAATTTTTAAACAATTAGCAAAAGAAAAACTTGCCAGAGACATGACATAAACCCAGACCCTAGAAAGGAAGCAGTTGGGCATCCTGAAATTTGTGGACCCCACAGGGTGAAAAAAGACCACTGATGAAAAGACGATGTCAACAAGATGTTCCATGGAGGCAGAACCAATAAAAAAAAGAGCAGGACACAACAGATGGTTTTGCCTAGGGACAATAGAACAATAATTAAAGATAGAGATTCTATCCTAAAGAGAACAAACAATGATAACAGGAGGTGAAATTAAAGACCTGATGAAACCATTTACAACATTTACTACAACCATTTACTACAAGTTGATACTTAGAGAGGATAAATGCCTAGAGGTAGAACTAAGAAAATCTGTTTACTGGAGTTTCTAGAATCCAAGAGAATTGATTTAAAACTACTGTGTGTGTTCTTCCACAAGGAAAAAGAGGTCAGCTTAATCAGTCCTGTTAATTACCTCAGCACTTGCCCTTTTCCTCATCAAGAAAGCCAAGGAACCAAAACAGATGGACCTATTAATCAGTACAGTTTGAGGGAAGGTTGGAAATTCTCTTAGTATAGTCTTATTTCCACTTCAAAGCACATAGTACAGCGGTCTGCCCATGGTAGATGCTCAATAAATACTATGGATTGATTGACTCTGCAGTCTACTACTACTGTACAGTGTGGGTTGAATGCAAACCTTAGTACAGTGCTCTGCGCGCTTAATACAGTACACAGTAAGCACTCAATAAATACGACTGAATGAATGAATGAATGCACACAGTAAGCGCTCAATAAATACAATTGAATGAAAGAGTAGTCCAAGGCATTCTCAGCAGAGACTGCCCCCAGTCTACCCAGAGCCAAGGATTGGGAATCAGGCAGAGATGGAAGCAGAATGCTACTTACCGACTATCCTATTGCTGTAAGAGGGAGAGGATTTTTGAGTGACAGAATGTGTGTGTGTCTCATCTATATCTCTATTTTGTTTCTCCCCTCTCTGTCTCTTTATTTCTACCTCTCTGTCTGTCTTTCTCTCTCTCTCTCTCCCTCTCCTGCTTTTCCCCCTCCAACTGTCTCAGCCTACTATCCCTATTCCCTGAGAAGCCTTGCTTCCTAACACTGCCTCTGCAGGATATTAATAAAAGATTGTTTCATTCATCAATTTAATTCCCTTTCATTCTTTTCAATAATAGTAAACCAGACTACTAATTATTTTACAAAGAATTGATTGGTAAGTGCTTGTTTTCCGAAAGTGTCACCTGCATACAAATTTAGAGCCACATAAACACAGGTTTGAGTTTGCCCAAGTACATACCTTTGGTAATTTAACATACATCAAAAATGTAGAGGAGAAAAATGTTCAATGGAGTCACCCTTATTTGCAGATTAAATCCAATTTTTTCAACACTTTTTTTTCCACTGCGGCATTATAAAAGCTCTTGAGACTTTTCAGTCAGAGAAGGATCTTGCTTTCAATTGATATAGCAAGTTGTCCCTGGCAGACACGAGTGCAGTGTTGAATTTCTTGAATGAGCCTTTATTCTGTTGAGTGCTGAAAATGTTCTTTCCACAAATGCAACTATAGATGGGCTATTAAGAAACAGCTCTCCTAACTTGTTCGATTAGTGAGTGGCAAACCTCCTTACCTCTTGTCACAAGATCTCTGTGAAGCTCTGTCATGCTGCTACTGACCTGGGAAATACCCATTCACAACATCCAACTGTTTTTGTTGCTTTCCCACACAGCAGCGTGCCTTAGAGGAAAGAGTACAGGCTTGGGAGTCAGAGGACATGGGTTCTAATCCTGACTCGGCCACTTGTCTGCTGTGCGACCTTGGGCAAGTCACTTAACTTCTCTGTGCCTCAGTTACCTCACCTGTAGAGTGGGGATTAAAAGTGTGAGCCCCATGTGCGACAACCTGATTACCCTGTATCTACCCCAGTGCTTAGAACAGTGTTTGGCACATAGTAAGCTCTTAACAAATATCATATCTCCACCCTATGGACGGAGCACTTTATATGTCCGATGCTTCATCCAAAAACGTTGCAGTGAACCTGGTTTCATTTCTTCCTTTATTTCAGTCAAAACTCCATTGCCACCAACTAATTGGATCATTTTGAATTCTGTTTGATAATCCATCTAACTGGAGAGTCTAACGTGCCACTCGATGTGTGCCAATTCAACAGTTCCCATAGCTCTCTGAAATTTAGCCTTTGTTCAGTGCCCACAAAGCACCAGTTTTGTCTTTCCCAGTGGGTTGTTACATCAGTAAGTCTTTGCAACATCTCTCTGTACAACTGCTGGGTGTCTTTGATCATCAAATCATAGTTTTGCATAAGTATTTATAAATGTTTTTAGCTCAAACCGTCAAATGGGTTTCTATGAACACCCATGCTCCTGCAGAAAAGTGTGCAAATAATTTAAAAGTCCTCATAATCATGGGAGTTCCAAGCAATATTTTTCATTTCCAAATAATGTGCATAACTGAAGCAGTAGCTTATTTGGTTTGAGATAACCTGTTGGCCAAAATGTCTTCACGCTAAACTTTCCTGACCATGTAGGACCCTGTTCCAACCTTCTTGATTTCAACCAGGAAATGCTGTAATTTTCTGACAGCCTAGCCATTTGATTTAGCTCTTGAAACTCTTGAGTGAAATGATTCAGATTACTCAAATACAATACAAAGAAAAAGTACTTAAATCTTCCTGGACTGAGGCAAAATATCACCCTTCAGAGTGTCTATAGGGTATCAACAGTCTGTTCTGCATTTGCACTAGATGTGAAAGATTATTTTCATTGAAAATGGCTTGCCCTCTCCCACTTCAGTAGCTTGTCCTCTCTGCTTGTTATCCCTGTTCTTGACAGAAGAAAAACAGGAAGGGACACCACAGGGATGGGAGGAAGGGGAGATTCAAGTCATGGGTGCAGGTTCACCTATCACAGGTATGTGAAAGGAAGCTAATTTAATCTGAGTATATTTGTCCTTCCTTCCTTGTGCCTATTCCCAGCCTCCTTCCCCCATCTGTATATACTTATATTATGAGCCTTTTGAGGACAAGAGATTGTGTCAAATTCCCATCTATATATTCTTTCCCAGCACTTAGAACAATGCTCTGCACTCAATGAGAGTGTAATATACCAATTACTATACTACTCTGACAAATTCCTCCCTCTTGCTCTCCCCAAGGCTACGCCTGCATCTCTACCAACTGAGAAAATCTTAAAGGATTGATACTTTTACAATTATCATTGTGATCGTCAAATGTACCGGAAAAGGATTTCTGGGTGCCAAACCCAAAATACCTTTGAAAGACATCCAAAGTCCCAGCACTTCATAATTCGTTATTTTGGAGTATGAAATTTTAGGGCAAGTCTGTCTTTGCCTTGAAATGAGTAGAGGATAATAATTTAGATGTTCCTTATGCAAATCTTACAGCTCTTGCCAAAAAAAACTGGGTCACAAAAGCTAGTATAGCCACATAGTTACTAACACTTTTTTTTCCTTTTTTTGTACAAATCTAGAAGTATTTCCCCCTTTACTGCACTTTGTAATACAGCTCTTAGTGGAGATCACAGGCCTGGAAGTTACAGTACCTGGATTCTAATCCCAGCAACGCTACTTGCCTGCTGTGTGACCTTGGGCAACTCACTTAACATCTCTGCAACTCAGTTTCCTCATCTTGAAAATGGGGATTCAATACCTGTTCTCCAGCCTGCCTAAGACTGTGGGCACCATGTGGGACAGGGACTATGTTCAACCTGATTATCTGGTATCTGCCCCAGTGCTAGACTCATGGTAAATGCTTAATACTATTATTATTATTGTGAACAGAATTTCATTTAGTTTGAACTCCCTAAGTTTGAGTTCAGTATTTGTCACTGCTCAGGTGAATTATAGTTGGTACAGAATCTGAAAAATCCTTATAATTCAAAATATAAATCTGCAGGAATTCCCACAGTTTAAGAGTTAAGCTTATAGTGTATCACCACTTTTTTCCATTCTCCAAACTTTTATTTCAGTGTCTTTCTTCCCAGCTAGATTGTAGGATGTAGTTGGGATCTTTAAGGGCAAGGATCATAACCACTCTATTGAACTTTTCTAAGTGCTTAATACAGGGCTCTGCTCACTCAATACCATCCATTGAAAGACACATCGAGAACTATTCCTGTAAAATTGTTGATCAGAGTTTATTACTCTGTCATGAAGATCTCAAATAGCACCCAGATAAACTAGATTCACTATTACATTGGAGTTAATGGGGAACACTTTTTAAGGCTCTAGAATAAACTGGAACGCGAGTTCCAACTTCTATCTGGGGGGTCTATCTTCACAGGCAGTCAAGCAGAAAACTGAGCCAATTATCTGGGTAATTCCAACAATACAATCTGTTATTGAGAATTAAAACACATAACCCTATACCTCTTGATCTATATTGATCAAATGATAAAAATTAATTCATTATGGTATTTTCAAGCAATTTATCTTTGCCTGTCATGTTGAAGCAAGATAACAGTCACTTTGTTAGTGGAAACAGAAAATATGTCTGTGAAATAATGTTCTAAGTTCATCCTGTAAATGTAATACTTAGCTACCCTATATAACATAGTTCCTATACTTTGCTTCACTCCTCATATAATAGTTTTTGTCTTCCCCATTCCAGGATATCTTTTAACTCAATTATATGCAAATGAGCAAGAACAATCCTACAATATTTTCCCTCCAAAATAGCTCAGGCACTAGTCAAAAAAAGCATAAACCACCACTAAGAGTAGCTTTGCTAGATGCCCATTTTTCTCCATTACCTCCACTATTGTATTTCCACTGTTCTTTGGTGTTATAGTCAACATTTCATGTATTTTTTCTCTCCCTCCCACCTCCACTCTTAAAATGATGGCATTCCTTCTATGATTTACTACTACAAATAATTCTCTAAGTTGACCAGTGCACTGAAGAAGCAGAATGGCTCACTGGAAAGAGCCCAGGCTTTGGAGTCAGAGGTCATGGGTTCAAATCCTGGCTTTGCCAATTGTCAGCTGTGTGACTTTGGGCAAGTCACTTAACTTCTCTGTGCTTCAGTTACCTCATCTGTAAAATGGGGATTAAGACTGTGAGCCCCCTGTGGGACAACCTGATCACCTTGTAACCACCCCAGTGCTTAGAACAGTGCTTTGCACATAGCATTTAATAAATGCCATCATCATCATCATTATTATTATTATTGAATGTAAATCTGGCTGGCTACATTTATCTGTGTGGAATGGCATCCTGACACTTCGCAGTTCCACATCAAGTCATAGTGAAAGTGCACATAAACCAAGAAATTATGCAGCTCCATTCCTGGTTCATCAGAGATAATGTGAAATACATCACAAATCAAAAACCCAAACAAGAACCAGTCCCTTATTATAAACTCCAAGTGAAGTCTCCTTCCAAATACTTTACATTCATATCTTCCCCTTGTTGTTCCTTGTTAAATAGAACATGCACTCAGTTTTCCCACAAAGGTGAGGACTGAGTTCCTGCAAGACTCTGTGTATATGCAGGTACATGTGCCAAACCATACATGAACACAACTTTTTTATGGTATTTGTTAAGCATTTACTATGTACCAGGCACTATACTAAACCCTCTGGTAGATACAAGCTACTCAGGTTGGACACCATCCATGTCCCACATGGGGCTCACAGTATTAATCCCCATTTAACAGATGAGGTTAACTGAAGCCCAGAGAAATTAAGTGACCTGCCCAAGTTCACAAAGCAGACAAGTGGCAGAGCTGGAATTTAAACCCAAGTCCTTCTGATTCCCAGGCCCATGCTTTATCCACAGGACATGCTGTTTCTTCCAACATCCTGGTATAGTTTTCCAAAATAGTCTTGCATAGTCATAAGGATATTCCCTAATTGCAATCTAGTTAGGATGCATACTGAAAATAGGGGCTATGATTGAACTGAGTGAGCCTTAGTGCTCCAAGATAAATTACCTCCTATAGATCTTCCTCCTCAGAGGAAGGATTAAGGAAAAAACATTTTTTTTAAAGCCTGAGGTTTCTGTTTAGCTTTTGATTTCCAAATTTTGACTGACTTTACCTATTCCTAATCTCCTAATCTTCTTCTGCCCAAGATAGCCAGTAAATAATAATAGTATTTGTTAGGTACTTACTATGTGCCAGGCACTGTACTAAGCACTGGGGTACTCAGGCTGGACACAGCCCACCCCGCATGAGGCTTCCAAGTTTAAGAACAACATATATTCAGTCCCAATTCTGTAGATGAGGAAACCGAGGCACAGAGAAGTTGTGACTTGTCCAAGGTCACCAGAGGCAAGTGGAGCTGAGCAAATATGACTGTTATATTACACCCAAAATGACAACATAGAATCACTGATATTGAGGCCCAGGGTGAAGTCAATCTAATAACAGAATCAAAACAATGCTCACCACAAACCATCTTCATTGGGTAAAATGTATGTGGAACAAGGTTAACAGCAGAGCAGCCGATCAGCTTTTATTCTTAAATGGAAATGACCAAACCAAAAGCAACCAAGAAAGGAGAGGTCTTAAACATAGGCTTTGAAAACAAACCGGTACTAATTTACAAAACTGAAAATATCGTTGCTCCGTATCAAAGTGTAATTTAGAATAAGATAATAAAATGCAAAAATCAGTCAGTTAATCAACACCATTCACTGAGTGGCTGTGTGTACGGTGCTGTACTAAACGTTTGGGAAAGTACAATAGATATAGAAAACATGGTCCTTGCCCACGAGGAGCTTACAACTTAGTGGGGGGAAACAGCATAAGTGCAAGCCCTTTAAGAAATTGTGAAATCTAGGTTCAGGTCTACATTAGATCTATATTCATCTCTGCAGCACGGCCCTGAGAAAAACCAGTGGATACCAGAAAGATAGAGATGGAGGAGTGGATCAATCAATCGTATTTATTGAGCGCTTACTGTGTGCAGAGTACTGTACTAAGCGCTTGGGAAGTACAAGTTGGCAACATATAGAGACAGTCCCTACCCAACAGTGGGCTCACAGTCTAGAAGGGGGAGACAGAAAACAAAACCAAACATATTAACAAAATAAAATAAATACAATAGATAAGTACAAGTAAAATAAGTACAAGTAAAATAAGTGGATGGGAGCAGGGGGATAGAGAAGAGGATTAAATGCTATAAATTCTGCTTTCCCCTGAGCTCCCCAGGACTCTGATCCACCTTCTATCAGGCTTGCTAACCTCAGACCATAGTCCACCTACAACACTACAATCCTGGATCCAAACTACGTGACTCTATGTACACACACGCAATCACTGACATCCAGTTATCAGTAAACAGCATAAATAAGGCTTATTATCAGGTGAGATCGATTCTGTTCAATTTCCTTAAAAGAAACAATTACCATAAAACCTCAGCCCAAAATGGTCAACTTGAATCTAAGTCATTTAATACACTGGAAATTTCCTTCCAAATTAGAAAAGTTAATGCTGTTGCTGTTTTCATACATGAAAAACCTGATTTCTTCTCTGACTCTGGTCCCTGTGAGAAATTGCCAAGTAACTTCAATGAAAAGTTAATGTACAATTCTCTTAAGTAATCTATAGCAATTTTTTGTGAGCTATCCATGGGTTTATTTAAATATAGCAGAACAATTTTCATTCAACAGAAAGTAACAGCTAATGGAATGTTGGCAGCGAGTGCAGCATCATAGTCAAATAAAGCAAGAAAATTCTACCATTTTATATGCAGATGATTGTAATTACCAGCTCTTTACAGAAATTATTGCTTCTTTATCATAAGCCATGAAGTGATATGTCCTGTGACTTACTGACAACTATGCACAATAATATACTTTTAGAATTTTCCACTCAGTTCAAATTAGAACAACTCTATTCCCCATATTCAGAGACTCTAAGAACTATGAAGCTTAAAAAAAACCTAAGAAAAAAAGAAATTAAAATGCCAGTTTTTTCAAGTCTCTCCCAGAAATTTGCCTTTTAATCCCTGCCAGAAATGACTCGATTTTCTTCACTTTGATTAATGATTTCTATAGTCATGAGTTTTATGTTGTCATATCAACCCAACAGAAGAGAATTATTATATTCTTCCTACCCATGAAATAAATAGCCAAATATCTTTTCACTTTTTAAATGAAATTCCCATTGAGATTTGGAAAGCAACATGGTTCAGTGGAAAGAGCATAGACATAGGAGCCAGTGGTCACAGGTTCTAATTCTGACCTCGCCACTTGCAGGCTGTGTGACTTTGGGCAAGTCACTAAACTTCTCTGTGCCTCAGTTAACTCATCTTTAAAATGGGGATTAAGACTGTGAACCCCACGTGGGACAACCTGATCACCTTTTATCCCCCCCAGCGTTTAGAACAGTACTTTGCACATAGTAAGCACTTAAATACCATCATTATCATTATTATTATTATTATTATTCTCTTTGCCTCAGTTACCTCATCTGTAAAATGGGGATTAAGACTGTGAGCCCACACTGGACAACCTGATCACCTTGTATCCTCCCCAGCGCACAAAGTAAGCGCTTAGGAAATGCCATTATTATTATTATTATTATTATTATTATTATTATTATTATTATTTGCAAATCACTGTTCTAAGTGCTGGGGAGGGATACAAAGTGATCAGGTTGTCCCAAATGGGGCTCACAGTCTTCATCCCCATTTTACAGATGAGGTAACTGAGGCACAGAGAAGTGAAGTGACTTGCCCAAGGTCACACAGCAGACATGTGGCAGAGTCGGGATTAGAATCCATGACATCTGGCTCCCAATCCAGGGCTCTTGCCACTGAGCCATGCTGCTTCTCAAAAATTTTGGTATTTTTTAAGTGCTTACTACGTGCCAAGCACTCTTCTAAGCACTGGGGTAGATCCAAGGTAATCAGGTTGTCCCACGTGGGGCTCACAGTCTTAATCCCCATTTTCCAGATGAGGTAACTGAGGCACAGAGAAGTGAAGTGACTTGCCCAAAGTCACACAGCTGACAAGTGGCAAAGCAGGGATTAGAACCCAAGACCTCTGACTCCCAAGCCCGGGCTCTTTCCACTGAGCCATGCTGCTTCTCAATGTAGCTTCCAGAATTTCCTTCCTTACACCAAGGAAATAGCTAGTGAGGAGGGGACCCTCTGTTTCTGATCTGGTAACAACACAGGCTCTAAGCATTTCCATGCTGTCACTGTAGCTAGGGAGATACAGAGTTGATTAATGTACAGGACAACCAAATTTGGGAACATTCACCATATCATCCTACTTCAGATAGCAGCTTGTTCTGGGATGAAAAAAGCCACAAGGCTCCTGGAGAAGGCAATGATCGTCTGCACTGTGAGGAGGTCATGAAAATGGCGTCTAGTACAAAGTGTGATAAGCTCTCTTGCATCCAAACCCACTTATCACATTGGCTGTCCCCATGCATGTCGCTAGAGCCTAAGGGTTGCAGCTTTGAGTCCCAGATTTGAAAAATAGATTCCACTTAATTTGGGGAATTACAAATTTTCCACAAATATATGAAAATGGGGTGCAAGATTAAAACACTAACCTGACCTAAAGGAAAAAGTGATGGGCCTGGGAGTAAGAGGAACTGGGTTCTGATCTTAGCCCTGCCACCTGCATGTTGTGTGATCTTGGGCCAGTCATTCAACTTCTCTGTGCCTCAGTTTCCTCATCTGGACAATGGGGAATCACTACCTGTTCAGTTAGTCAATCATATTTATTGAGTGCTTACTATCCCAGTACTAAGCACTTGGGATACTACTATATATAACAGAGCTGATGGAAACGCTCTCTGCTCACAATGACCTTATAGTCTAAAGGGGGAGATGGATATTAATAAAGACTGTAAGCTTGTTATGGGCAGGGACTGGTTCTGCTAAATCTATTCTACTGTACTCTCCCAAATGCTTAGTATAGTGCTCTGCACCTAGTCAACGCTAGATAAATACCACTGATTGATGAATGAATCACAGATATCTACATAACTGCTGTGGGTCTGCGGAAGGGTGAATAAAGAGTACAAGTTCAAGGGCAATGCAGAAGGGAGTGGGAAAAGAGGAAATGAGGGCTTAGTTGAACTGGGGAAAGCCACTTGGAGGAGATGTGCTTTTAATAACACTTTGAAGGTGGTGAGAGTGAACTTCTGTCGGATTTGAAGAGCGAGGGAGGTTCAGCCAAGAGGCAGGATGTGGGCGAGGGGTTGGTGGCGAGATAGATGAAATTAAGGTACAGTGTGTAGATTGGCATTAGAGGAGTGAAATGTGGCTGACTGGTTATAGTAGGAATTCAGGGAGGTAAAGTAGAAGGGGGCAAAGGTATTGAATGCTTTAAAGCCAACGGTAAGGGGTTTCTGTTTGATGTGGAGGTGGATGGGCAACCACTGGAGGTTCTTGAGTGGGGAAACATGGACTGAACAGTTTGGCAGAAAAATGATCCATTCAGTGAAGTATGGACTGAAGTGAGGAGAGACAGGAGGCAGGGAGGTCAGCAAGGAGGCTGATGCTGTAGTCAAGGCAGGATATGATGAGTACTTGGGTTAAAGTGATAGCAGTTAGGATAGAGAGGAATGGGCAGATTTTAGCGAAGTGAAGGTTGAACCTACAGGATTTGGTGACAGTTTGAATATGTGGGTTTAATGAGAGAAGAGAGTCCAGGATCACACTAAGATTAAGAGTTTGTTAGATGGGGAGGATGGTAGTGATGTCTACTGTAATGGGAAAGGCCTGGGGTGGACTGGATTTGGGTGGGAATATGAGGAGTTCTGTTCTCCTTCATACTGAGATTTTGAGGGCCATGAATTGCATTCAACCTGATTATCTTGTTTCTACCCCAGTGGTTGGCACATAGTAAATGCTTAACATCATTATTGATAATAAAAATGGATTATATCAGCACCAGTGCAGCCTTTACCAAAGACATATTGAAATCCTTCCATCTGCTCCCTCACAAAGAATCTGACATTCTATTTTAATCAAGCAGTTCATTTATCCTCAGTGGAGTTAGTTTTGCAAGAGATGTCTAGACTGTGAGCCCATTGTTGAGTAGGGACCATCTCAAAATGTTGCCGACTTGTACTTCCCAAGCGCTTAGTACAGTGCTCTGAATACAGCAAACGCTCAATAAATACAATTGAATGAATGAATTTCTACCAGTGGGCAGTGCCCGCCGACCTTGACCAGTCTCTCACATTATAAAAATATGTTTAGTATAGCGCTCCACCCAGAGGGTGCTCAATAAATGCTGTTACTAAGCCCAAATTAGCACATGTAAAATCTGCTTACAAACACTACTGTTATTTTGTGGCATGAACAACAGTGTCCATTCACTGGAATCCTTTCTTGGGTTTCGGGAATATTTAATCACCTGAGGACTGGTTAATTGCACACACTGGTAATTAATTAGTTCAACATGCTGCTTTTCATTGTGTGAGCCACCACTAAAAGTAAAACCTGAAAATCCATTAAATATAATAGAACTGTAACTGCTCCTTGACTTTATCTCCTACTATTTCTTTGCAGGGAATAGGCCAGATATCAAGAGAGCATAAATATAATTTATAGTCATCATCATAGAAGCAGTGTTGTTTTAGTTAAGATTACATCAAGATTCTTATTAAGAAAAGTCCCCTGAGGACTTGTAGCTGGGTCACAATATTCTTTAGGAGAAAAAATTAGTTTTAGATTAAATGTGTTCTTTAATAGAAAGATTCATCTAATTCAGCATGCTTAATGTTGAAGACGTTTCATGAACTTATAAGGAGTATTTTTGTGGATTCTTTCAAGAGCACGAGCTTGGGATCCAGAGTATTTGGGTTCTAAATCTCAACTCCAGCACTTTTTTTTTTTTTTTTAATATTCGTCAAGTATTTACTCTTTGCCAGACACTGCACTAAGTGCTGGGTCAGACACAAGCTAATCAGGTTGGACACAGTCCATGTCCCACATGGGGCTCACAGTCTTAATTACCATTTTACCGATGACATAACTGAGGCACTGAGAAGTTAAGTGACTTGCTGAAGGTCACACAGCAGGCAAGTTGAGGAGCCAGGATTAGAACCCAGGTCCTTCTGACTCCCAAGCCCTTGCTCTATCCTCTAGGCCATGCTTCTTGAGAAGCAGCGTGGCTCAGTAGAAAGAGCATGGGCTTTGGAGTCAGAGGTCATGGGTTCGAACCCCGGCTCTGCCAATTGTCAGCTGTGTGACTTTGGGCAAGTCACTTCACTTCTCTGTGCCTCAGTTATCTCATCTATAAAATGGGGATTAAGACTGTGAGCCCCACGTGGGACAACCTTATCACCTTGTAACCTCCCCAGCGCTTAGAACAGTGCTTTGCATGTAGTAAGTGCTTAATAAATGCCATTATTATTATTATTATTATTATTAAAACCTTGCCTGCTACATGACCTTGCCTGTGTGACCGTGGACCAATCACTTAACTTCTCAGTGCCTCAGTTTCCTCATCTGCAAAATGGAGATTCATTACCTGTTCTCATTCCTAGTAAATGTTGTGAGCCCCATGTCGAAGAGGGACTTTGTCTGACCTGATTAATTTGTGTCTACCTCAGCACTTAGAGCACTGCTTAACATATAGTGCTTAGATAGCATAAAAATGAAAATGATAATAATTATGGCATTTTTAAAGCACTTACTATGTGCAGGCACTGTACTAAGTGCTGGGGTGTATAAAAGCAAATCAGGTTGGGCACAGTCCCTGTTCTACGTGGGGCTCACAGTCTCAAACCCCATTTTACAGATGAGGCAACTGAGGTACAGAGAAGTGAAGTGACTTGCTCAAGGACAAACAGCAGACAAGTGGCAGAGAAGGCATTAGAAACCATGACCTTCTGACTCCGAGGCCCATGCTCTATCCACTACTCCATAAAAAAACCACAATAGGCAAATTACATCAGACAAACCGTTAATCCTCAAAGGCAGTCTAATTGCTTTGGGAGAAAGTGAATGATAAGGTCTTGAACACTGACTACAACTTCTTCATAGTCTGTGGGTTATGAAAATTCCTCCTAAGCTAAGTGATACTCAGTGCTTACTGCAAGGTTTAGCTCCAGGAAGCATGAGGGGCTTCTACATCTCCAGGCTGTACATTGTGTCTGTTTTGTATGTGTTATTTTATGGACTTCTAGTCCTTGCTCCTTCAGCCGTTCAATCTGGTTGACTTTGGGCTGAGTTCCCCAGATGTGAGGGCCATGAAGAGAAGCAGCTACCCAGCACATGTTTATCATGGAAGATGTCCGATCCATCCTATCCCTTTGGGTCCAGAGTGAGAATATCTTTTTCATATCTTTGCCCTCTAAGACAGAGAGTATATTTTTCTTGTCTCCTTTCTGGGAACAGGCTCGAACAGACTCCAGAGTGGACTGTCTTTGAATTGTGTGCCTGAATATGGTTGATGATGATAACAAAAATGCCTTCTGAACTTGTTAGGTTCAGCTCAATAAACCAACACAGCTGGCTTAGGGTAGCTTTAGACTTTTATCAGAGCCTTTCATATGAACAAATTAATCTGAATAATTGAGATGAACAGCACTGCTTCCTTGATTTATTTACCCAGATATAATGGGTTGACCCAAACTGGCTGGAGTCAGCCTTAAAATCTACTTTTCAAGAAATTCTAAATTGTTAGGGAGCCCAATTCTAATTGTAGAGTTGCCCAATTCTGAAGATGAGATTCCTTATGGATGTGAATCGAGCTGAAAACTGCCATGTGCTAGTGACCTCTTTCTGCACTGTTTGCATGTAAAGTTAAGCCCTTGTACTAATGTGTTTGTCTCACACAGTCTGCTGATCATTGGTTTCCTCTTTGCCATTGCGTTCATTGTAAGAATAAAATTCAGCAGATGATCCTCTACTGAGCAAGTTTTAATTTTACTGAGGCAGGGTAATTATTTCAGTCAATCAAATAGTATTTACTGTGTATAGAACTGTGTACTAAGCACGGTATTTCAAATATCAACACATTTTGGGGGCAGCATGCAAATTAGGCGGCCAAGAAGCTTTGGGTCAGAATGATAGGTGACTATTTTGAGACACAAGACATTTGAAAGGTCTACTTTATCCTGCCATGACTTCTTAGGTGACATCAGCCATGGCTAACCCTTTATCGTGAATTTACGTATCCCTTCCTATCTCCTGAGACTTAATAGGAATAATTCATTTCCACTAACACTTCTATTTTTGAAGGAAAAATTGTTTTTATAGCTAGTCAGAAATATGAAGTCCTCCTGGTGTTACCTTATATTGTTTCAATAAATCTTTTTGAGATATAGCTGAGTCAAATAATAAAACCAAGATTAAGAGGATACTGTGAATGCTTAAGAGGCAAAAAAGAGGGATGGGGCTGGCACTGTTTTAGAATCTGTTGGTGCCAATAGGATATACAATTCTAAATTTAGGTGAGTTATTCTTGTAAAAAAAATAATGTTGAAGCATGACGTAAAATTGCCCTTTAAAACACATTTCCTTATAGCACCCTAGATCTAAAAAGTCAGTCCCCTATGAATCAGCTTCATTTGCAGTGCTATGCCATTGCAACTAAAAGTAGGAAGAATTGGCCCATGGCTGATTGCTCTTTGTTTCCCATGCTGATTGTTCCCAAAGATTACTTATTCAATAACTAGAAAAATCAATCAGATACCCGAAGAACAAAGACATACTTTTTTTTTTTTTTTTGGATCAGAGTCAATGACACTATAAACTCCCATCAACTAACCACCTTCTAATTAGAACAAATTGAATCTGGGAAGGTCAAGGGAATATACTATGTCTCCTTTTCTGAAAGTGATTCTCTATTTATATGGAATAAGAATAATGACCCACTAGGTTGTTGGCAGGGTAAATCGGGCCAACATCCTAGTTCTATGGAAGCAAATAAATAGAAGGAAAGAGTTAATTCAGATTATCTCCCTAAAGAACTGTGATTTATATTGAAATTGGTCAAACACAACCTTGCATGCATGGGAAATTGAACTTCAGTTTCATTTTGTGGAAGCTGGTGTTTACATTTGATAACCAAGGCTTTAAAGTTCATTTCACAGAGTTTAGAGAAACATTTCTAAATGGTACATCTCTAAGCATTTAATAAAAGGTAACTAGCATAGTATTCATTTTTATTTCAAAGACATCATTTACCTTTATATACTGGTAATATACTTCAACAACAAGTACATTAAGGTGGTCTGGATTTACTTCTAAATTAATTATTAATGAAATGAACTCCTAAAGTATCTTTCATACACATATCATAGAACCATGTGCAAACAGCTGATAGGCATAAGTATCTATTCACATTTTAAAGGTGAGGAAAAGGCCACAAACATAAGTTTCTTTTCTTACCCAGACTTTCTCAGTTTGTACCTACTAAAGCAAATGAATTCATTTCTCTGCTCCTTTCCCGGTCATCATCATTAACGGCATTTATTGAGTGCTTACTGTGTGCAGATCAGTGTACTAAGTGCTTGGGAGCATACAGAGTTGGTAGACACACTCCCTGCTCTTTCCCTGCTCACAACAACTTTACAGTCTATACATGCAACCATCTATTTTTTCTTTAATTGCATGTATGACATTATTGATGTGAGATTTCAGTTACATGAGTGGGTGTGGTTGAAAAGAAAATGCTCCGCCAACACCTCTAGTTTACACAACTGGGAAAGATTAACTAGGTTAATTATTAAATTGAAAATAAGAGTATTAAGCAAATGCACTTTAAGAAATTCCCTATTCCCCAGAAGAAATAATGTAAAGTATGCTAATGAATTCCTAAGATCTAAAAAATTAGCTCTATAACAATGAAAGAGCTGTAATGAAAAATCTGAGGTAGCTATAGTTGCAAGATCAAATAGCAATGTAAACATACCCCAATAAAACATTTTTCTGGAGACCAATGTAAATACTTAGTTTTAAAAGTATGATTTCTCATCCTATTCAGCAAAAAAGCACCTAGTACTAGTATGCTAGAGCTATCATTATCTATATTAATCCGTCATTATTTAATGAAAAATTGCAGTGGGCCATAATCACTCTCAATTCAGTCAAAGTATTGTAAAGGTGGAGGAAAAGATAAGTGTTTAAGCTATAGTAAATTTTGCAGCATTTACCTTAAAGTGAGAGATCACTTACAGAAGTACCTGCATTCAAATTAAATAGAACACAGAAAGAGCTCTAAACAAAATAGAGGATGGATGCTTGCATTACAAAGAAACTGAACTCTGTGTTTGCCTTTCCCGTTTGTGTTTGGCCCCTCTTAGTTCACCACAGAATTGTTAATCTGTCATCGTGCCCAGTGTAGCTTTGTGCCAAGGAGGCTACTTCGATACTGGTAAATTGACTGCATTCCATGCCCTCATTGTGGTGGTCCTCTCTTGCCATTTGAAAATGGCAAAGGCTGATCAGTGTCCTAAAAGGCATGATGGGCTTCTTGATTGGATTTTCTACTTTTGTTTATCTTTCAATCATTGGATAATGACCCTGCAAAATAACAGTATCCAGCATTCCAACTGCAATGGCCCACAGAAATCTTTGTGTAGAATATATTGGATTTATTATTAGTTCCTAGTATTGGCTCTGATTAGGAGATTCAAAGTCATTAACATCCCTTCTGGAGTATGTGCCTCACAAACACAGACATCAGCATAAACCAGTTCAGAGATAATTGCCTCAGTGACTTTCAGGATGCTTTTTGTTTGGTTCGAAGGGGTTCCCAGAGGATTAGAAACATGCTTTTTGTACCAGCTCCCAACTCCTTTTTCCCAGTCTTAGAATGGCATAATAGAATAGACTGAATATGGCTGGATTTCCCCCCCACTTCTGCTTTACTAGGGTCGAAAGGCTCAATAAGCCACCTTCAACTCGGAGTGGACTGTCTAAACCATGTGGAATTGCCTGGGGATCATGAGGAATCTCTTTTGAGAAGCAGCGTGGCTCAGTGGAAAAGAGCCTGGGCTTTGGAGACAGTGGTCATGGGTTCAAATCCCAGCTCTGCCAACTGTCAGCTGTGTGACTTTGGGCAAGTCACTTGACTTCTCTGTCTCTCAGTTCCCTCATCTGTAAAATGGGGATTGACTGTGAGCCCCCCGTGGGACAACCTGATCACCTTGTATCCCCCCAGCGCTTAGAACAGTGCTTTGCACATAGTAAGCGCTTAATAAATGCCATCATTATCATTATTATTATTTTGGCAACCAAAGTGGGTAGTTCAGATCATAGGTCCCTGCTTGTCAATCAAAGTATTGCCTGAATGATCCAATGACTCTACGTCTGATTTCACTTTGTCGATGTGGGAGAGTGACAAAGGTGTTGTTGCTGAGTTGTTGGGGATATAAGAATCATTATCTAAAGAAGGACCCAAAAAGAAATTGGGGAGTTTAATAAACAGAGTATTTCAAGCGCTATTGGTTGATGTTTAGAATAAATGCATTCATTTCAGAATTTCAGTCAGTGCAAGCAGATAATCCCTCAAAACACACACACACAACAAACACAAACATATACATATATTGAATGAGGATATTATCCCTAGTCTGGCCTCTTACCATCTTCAGTGCCCCAGGCAGGGCCTTTTTGATCCAGGGAGACTCCGCTGGCTGAATAATCTCTGAGCACTATAAAAGCTCTCTGCTGTCATCTCCTACTGCCTTCACCCAACATTCTGGACCTTTTTCCTGAGGGCAGGGACTTGATGACAGATCCTTACAAGCTTCTGGCAAAATCTCCATGGAATAGCTAAAGGCCAGAAGGAATCCTGCTTCTCATGGATCAATACCCTCTTCCCCATCATGGTTTTGGGCCTTCTCAGTTGCCCAGTGTCACCAGTAACTTATCTGGGTCCATCATGCTGAGGTGAAACCTCTTGACATTTATGGACTTGGACTAAGGCAGCCTGCTTCTGCACACATAGGTTCACAAGGCATTCTCACACCTTCCTTCATGGGTGAATGTTTAGTCATCAAGAGTATTCACTGAGGGTGGGCCCCTGGACTGAATGTCTTCAGTATCACACAAATTACTGAAAAGAATGGTCATGGTGACTTTTAATTTCTAATTATCCTTAAGCAAACTCATACAGACTCCATCTTTTACCAGTGAAGATGGAAAAATGTTGAAATAGGCAAAACTAATTCCTGGTCATCTCTCCATCTTCATGGGGAAAAGACTGGGGCAGGATTAGTTCTGTCAATTCCACATGAGGTTCATCATTCATTAGCAACCATACCCATGGATACAATCTCACAGTCACCAGAGGACAACTCTACTATTTGTGTTGTGGTTTTTTCCTCAAGTCACAAAATACAGGGAGCATTGCATCAAAATCTGTTCGAACATTCAAAACAGGAGAGAAGTGGATGTTTAGGACTTACAGTGTTGCTTTGCGAAGTATGGAATCATTTCAGTGTGGCATCACTGGCCAGTGGAAGAAAGAGCCCAGGACACCTATGTTCAAATCTTGGTTCCACCATTTGGCTTGCTGTGTGACACCGGGGAAGTCACTTAGCCTGTCTGGTCCCCAGTTTCCTCATCTGCAAAATGGAGATAAAGCACCTGTTCTCCTTCCTTCTTAAACTGTGAGCCATGTGTAAGACAGAGACCACGTCCATTCTGATTATCTTTTTTCCACATTGGAGCTTGGTACCAACTAAATGCTTAATAATAATAATAATAACAATATTAATAATGATGGCATTTGTTAAGCATTTATTTTGTGCAAAACACTGTTCTGGGCGCTGGGGAGGATACAGGGTGATCAGGTTGTCCCCCGTGGGGCTCACAGTCTTAATTTCCATTTTATAGATGAGGTCACTGAGGCACACAACTGATAAGCGGCAGAGCCGGGATTTGAACTCATGACCTCTGACTCCCAAGCCTGTGCTCTTTCCACTGAGCCACGCTGCTTCTCTAATAGATATTGCCATTTCTAATTCCGTAACACCTGAAAAACTATGGCATTGGGAAATATGGTGGAGACTGATTTCTAAGAAACTTGTTCCAAAGGACATCATCTCAGCTGCCTTTGTCATGATTGGTCCCCTGGTAGATGCGACAGAAAGTATATACACATACACATATTTCAACTGAGAAAATCTGCATTAACCAAGATGTAATGGAAGATGCATTTCATCCTGTACAAGTGAGGTTTCTCTGAATTTGAGCAGAAACACAAGTTGCCCTCTAATTACTTCCTGTCACTTTGATAATTAGGGTTTTCAGGTCTTAAATTACACCAGATAAACAGTGGTTAAAATTAAAAATCAAAAAATAAAAACTGGATAATTTGATGCCATAAGTAGTAGCCTCCATGCCTCCCAAATATATGCTTGTTTATGCTTAGCTTTATTATCGGTGTGAATATGAATACACTCTATAATTATAATCAACTCTGACTGCAATATAATTTGAGGGCGCTCACTGTTGATGCATATTACAGAGAAACAATGCCACAGAGTCTATCTATTAAAGATGCAGCTGTTCTATCATCCTTACTGGGGCAGAGCAGGGGACTGATTAAACCCCAAACCCAAAAATCAAGTAGAAAAGTTGTTTAACTGCAGAAAAGTCATTGAATAATTGAAAATTAGAGATGGACAAAGTGACACTTAACAACTGAGCCATTTCCTGTAACAGATGTTTTGAAAGTCACATCAATCATTCCCATTTAAAAGCCAGTTCACTGGAGAAATGTATCCAGCCACTGGAGTTAACTCGGATGATATCCTTCCTTTAAACCCTGCTACTGGTCCAGGGAAAAGAACACAACTTTTTGCCCTGGACCAGTCAGGAACCCAGGGCTCTGGTTCTGGTTTTGCCTGTAGCAGATATGTGTGAAGATCACACACGCTTTGCACTCCCCACTGCAGTGGGAACGTGAATGGCTTCGATGAGAGAGTGTGAGTGGCACTGTATAAACCACTAACGTTATAATCAATTCCCCTGTGCAGGTTCTCGGTTCTGTTGTCTCAGGGCCAGAAGAGAAGCAGCGTGTAGATAATAATAATAATAATGGCATTTATTAAGCACTTACTATGTGCAAAGCACTGTTCTAAGCGCTGGGGGATACAAGGTGATCAGGTTGTCCCACTTAGGGCTCACAGTCTTAATCCCCATTTTACAGATGAGGTCACTGAGGCACAGAAAAGTTAAGTGACTTGCCCAAAGTCACACAGCTGACAGTTGGCAGAGCCGGGATTTGAATCTCTGACCTCTGACTCCTAAGCCCGGGCTCTTTCCACTGAGCCATGCTGCTTCAAAGATACACGCTAATCAGGTTGGACACAATCCATGGCCCACATGGGGCTCACGGTTTTAATCACCGGTTTACAAATGAGGTAACTGAGGCACAGAGAAGATAAGTGACTTGTCCAAGGTCACAATGCAGACACAGTAGACTCCCTCCTACCTAGACTGCGAGCCCCATGTAGGACAGGTACTGTATTAGACTGTGAGCCCACCGTTGGGTAGGGACTGTCTCTATATGTTGCCAATTTGTACTTCCCAAGCGCTTAGTACAGTGCTCTGCACATAGTAAGCGCTCAATAAATACGGTTGATGATGATCCACCTTGATAAACTTGTATCTGCCCCAGAGCTTATTCCTCTCCCAAGGTCACACAAGTGAGAGACCTAGGACTGGAACTCAGTTCTCCCAACACCCAGGCTTGTGTTCTTTCCACTAGGCTATGCTGCTTCTCTCCATCAGTCGATGACAAGCAGCATGGCTTATTGGATAGAGCAAGTGCCTGGGAGTCAGAGGGATCTGGGTTTTAATCTCGGCTCTTCCCCGTGGCTGCTGTGTGACCTTGGACAAGTCACTTCTCTGGGCCTCAGCTACATCAATCTGTAAAATGGGGGTTAAGAGTGTGAGCCCCAGGTGGGACAGGGACTGTGTCAACCTGATTAACTTGTATCTACCCCAGCTCTTAGAACAGTGCTTGGCACATAATAATAATAATATGATGGTATTTCTTAAGTGCTTACTATGTGCCAAGCACTGTTCTAAGTGCTGTAGGAGATACAAGGTAATCAGATTGTCCCACTTGGGGATCACAGTCTTAATCTCCATATTACAGATGTGGTAACAGGCACAGAGAAGTGAAGTGACTTGCCCAAAGTCACACAACTGACAAGTGGCACAGCCGGGATTAGAACCCATGATCCCATGACATAGTAAGTGCTTCATAAGTACCATAATAATAAATCAATAATACTTATGGAGTGCTTCCATGCAGATCACAGTACTCAGAACCTGAGTTAGGAGACACATTCCCCACCCTCAAATAGCTCTACAATCTTTTGGGATTTTTTGCTAAAAGATCTTCAGCTAAAAAGCAGGTGAATGTGTGAATGAAAAGTATTTGATACTGGCCTTTCCTCATTTTAATATACTTTCCCACTTCATTTTTACAGCTAACTGCTTTGGTTCAACATTTCATCGATAACCGGCTAGCAGAGTCAATGCTTTAAAGAGCCGCAGATGACGGAGGTAATGTTGAACTAAAGTGAATATATTCATGTGATTTCGGATGCCCATTTGAATAGGGAACGGGGAATAAACTCTGCAGCTCATGACCCGTGATTCTACAGCATCATTTCATTATTGCCCATTGCAGTTGGATTTATCTCAGCCATTTTAGCCCTTAGAAAAAAAGAACAGATGGTAATCTGTTGATTTAAGAATGCATTTCATTTAATTTTGTGTGACTTCTGGGTTAGGTGTGTTTAAATAAATTGGCTTCCCAAAGCGAATTACATCATCAGGCTAATGGTCCTTAAATTATAGTCAATTTGGTCTTGGTCCAGTGAAAGATGGTGGGAAGGGTAAAACAAAACAAAACCACCTCAAGAAATAAGAGAATTGATATAAAATCTCTGCAACCACCACTGGAAATGAATTCTGAAGCGGTATAAAACAGCCTGTGTAAACCATGGACCATAAATTACTCCCAGGAATATTTCTCACAGAAATAAAAATGAAGTTTAACAACCCCAATAAACCAGAATGAATGATGCAGCTTGCTGCTATAGAATAGAGATGAGCAAAAGCTTTAACTTGAACTTCCAAATGCTTAGCTCCAGATCACCTTATGCCTTTGTTTCTCTGCTTAAGATGAACGCCCTGCAGCTTGCTTAGTTCCTTTGGGCCTCTGGACTATAACTACGTGATTCCATAATTTAGCTACATAAAATCCTAGTGCCTTGAAAGGGTTAATCCATGCACCTTCAGGGGGGCCTTCAGTAGAATAGCTAAAATGTGGGTAATGTGATTCTGGAGGCACAAAAATGGGAGAGTGAGTAGCTTCGGAAATGTCATACCCATAAGCATGGAAAACGAATTTCAGGAATCTAAAACAAGACAATGAGAAAGCATGATTATTATAATTATTTCA
The DNA here is from genome assembly GCF_015852505.1 of Tachyglossus aculeatus. Lineage (NCBI taxonomy): Eukaryota > Metazoa > Chordata > Mammalia > Monotremata > Tachyglossidae > Tachyglossus > Tachyglossus aculeatus. Next base: position 7,579,915 of record NC_052079.1, read on the forward strand.
TCAAATCAGGGAGCTTGAAGGGAGTCCTAGAAGTCACCTGGGCTAGACTGCTGCCTCCAGAAAGTTCAATAACTAAACCATACAGAACAGAGGGGCATTGTTCATGGAGGATCTCTATAGATTCTTAGCAACCTAGGCTGGGGCCTGGGTCCCTATCATGTTCAAATTCTCTCTGTGATAGGCCAAAAATATTATATGATTCAGACTCAGATTACAGTACCTACAGTCTAAGTGTAACTTTTGAACTCAACTCCTTGGACAGGTAAATGAAAAGCCCTTAAAACAAAGAGCTTCTAGATAATATTTCCTTGCATTTCTTCCAGGATCGCATCCATTGACAGTTTAATCTTTTTATCCCACTGACAAAGGCTGCTATTCTCTGTGGTAGATCTACAGGTATTAAAAGGTCCAAATTTTGTTCTTTGGAACTGAGGGAGAGAGGAACAGTGAGGGATTTTGTGGGTTCTGGCCAAAGTCTTTTGTGGAGAAATTCACTGCCACAAAAGACAGCCAATCAATCTGGAAAACTAATATTTATTTTCATGTATTTATTCTCCATTTTCTGATTCTTACCATATCGATTCAACTCATTTACTCAGCACTTTTCTATCCCAGATTCAGTTTTGAAAAGGGCAGTCACTTCATAAAAGATTGTTTAAAATACATAGCACTATGTTGAACAGTGTGAAAAATCCTAAAGCAACCCAAACAGAAGGCTGTTATTCTCAGGGTCAAGTCACCTCCTTAAGAGAAAGTTGGGTTCTGGAACTTTTTCAATGTGTGATTTAGATAGAGTACTGAAATGGACACCTGCTGAAGAGAAATTTCGCAACAAGCAAAAATGAATGAATTTGCCTAACCAGCCTTAGACTGTGAGCCCCGAGTGTGACAGGTACTATATCTGACTTGATTATCTTGTATCTACCCCGGTGCTTAATACAGTTCTTAGCATACAGTGAGTGCTTAAAAATGCCATTATGACCATTATTATTAGATTATCTAGTGTCTGTCCCAGTGCTTACTACAGTGTCTGGCGTATTGTCTTGTCTTATGCCATTGGGTCATCTCCAACCCAGAGCAACACCATGAACACATCTCTCCCAGAATACCCCACCTCCATCTGCAATCATTCTGATAGTGTATCCATAGAGTTTTCTTGGTCAAAATAGGGAAATGGTTTACCATTGCCTTCTTCCGTGCCGTAAAATAGAGTCTCCACCCTTGATTCTCTCCCATGCCGCTCCTACCCAAAACAGGTGAGTTTGTAGCAGATTGTCTTCCACTCGCTAGCCACTCCCCAAGATAGGAATGGAGTAAATCTCTGCTTTAATCTTGCTCCCGCAGTCAAGACTGGTAGCGTACTGGAAACTCTCCAGGTCTGACCCTGAAAGAGGGGCCTGGCATACAGTAAGCACTTAAATATCACAGGTATTGTTAGTGCTAAAAATAACAACAACCAAGCTGTGACTATGGGAGAATCAGAACACAACCACAGAGATACACTAGTCCATTTTCTTTTGTTGGCTAAATCGGCACCATTCCTGGCAGACTGACCGCACAACCCAGGGGGAAATCCTTGATTCATATGAACATCACCACTCTGAAAACTCAGTGCCTTGGTTCAACAGAGACTCTCAGTCAACACCATTTTAGTGAAACTTGAGGGAACAAATTTAGTTTTGAAGGAAGCATTGTTCTTGTCTACAAAAAAGCAAACTTAATGGCATACCTGAAACAAATTCAAATAATCTTAAGGACCTCAGTCTTCTTAATTAAAGCTACTCAGTTCATCATGTGATTTAGAATTTTAAAAAAAGGATTGTTAACCGGTAGGAATTTGCTAACAATGGGTCAAACTTGGGCTTGAGGAGATGGGCAGCAATCTAGGAGTAGGGCTCCTTGTGGGCCAGGAAAGTGTCTACAAATTATGTTATGTTGTAAGCAGCATGGCCTAGTAGATAGAACACAGGCCAAGGAGTCAGAAGGACCTGGGTTCTAATCCCCGCCCCACTACTTCTCTGCTGTGGGACCTTCGGCAAGTCACTTTACTTCTCTGTGCTTCAGTTACCTCATCTGTAAAATGGGGATTGAGACTGTGAGCCCCACGTGGAATAGGGACTGTAGCTAACCGATTTGCTTGTATTCACCCCAGCGCTCAGTTCAGTGCCTGGCACACTGTAAGCACGTAACAAATACCACAGTTATTATTATTACTTTCTCGAGTGCTCAGTACAGTGTTGTGCACACAGTAAATACGATTGATTGATTGATTGATCCTGTCAAAACCAAAGGTCTTCTTCTAATTTCATGGTGGTATGTTGGTCTCAGAAAGCCCTCCTCCCTTTCTTCTACTGTTGTGGAATGCTACAGTAAGCACTTCCTGTGACACCATCACCACTTCCCCTTTAAACTACACACAATAAGTGCTCAGTAAACACAACTAATTGACTGAACTCAACCCAGCAACTCTCTACCAGGCAGTTGCTTTGTGACACTAGGACCATAATTAGGATACTTCTTCCTTTTCCCTTGTTTACTGTTGAAATCAGTCTACTCAGGCCAGTCAAAAAAGATCTATTTCAAATCAAGGAATCATTTGAATTCACTGAGTGTCCACCGTGTGCAGATGATTATACTAAGTGCTTGGGAGAGGCCTATTTTCAATAAATAGGCAACTTAAAAATCAATAAATGGAGATGAAGTTGGATCAGTAAGAGTGATCAGGAGAAATTACTTTTCTCAGGATAAACAACAAACACTTCATAGTTGAATTCAGAGTTCTCTGATATGTTCTGTCTCAGAGAGGAAAACCTAAAGTCATATGTAATTCCTAAACAAGCAATGACATATACCAGAAGAAGCCTGAGGAATTAAAATCCACATTTGTGGCAACATAACAAATTAAGAAATCTGAGAGTGATATCCAGGCAGGGTCTGTGGATGCTTAAAGCAATTTCATGCTAACTTTCACTCATCCACCAGCCTTGTGCACCCATATTTTATCTCTAATCTAAACAAGATCAAATTGAACCTATTCCTTTTGAACTGAAGGAAAAAGCAACCAGTTTGGGATGTGAGACAGAAAAATAGATTATTCAGCCTAAACTACTGAGAGATAATTAAATGCTTCCTAAAAGTAGGTTTCTTTAGAGAGCCAGATTCATACTAGGGTCAGGACCAGGGGACCACTAAATAAATATGAAGTCATTTGCAATGTTCACACATGTCCACTGTGGAGACGACTGAAGACGCTAAACTCAAAATACTAATACTTTTCATACAGTGCTCATCTTTCTATTAAACAAATTTAATCTTTGATAACTAATAATCTTTTATGATATTTATCTTATTTTGTAAGTCTGCTCTATTGCTATTGTCATTTACAGTGTTTTTTAGAAACAAAAGAAAAACTCACATTTATATTATGGCATTAAAGTGCTTTCTAGCACCGGTGTACAAACAGAAAAATGCATTTAATCACATTTGTTCTTTATAATCAGTTTTTACTGTTGGGAAAAATTGGGACATAAACAAATTATTTAAATCACTTCCTTCCACTTGTGATGATTTAATGTACACTATATCAATAACTTTTTTCCAAACCTAAGCTTTAGAGAATATTTCTACTCAACTACAGTAGTCGGAACCATTTTTAAAAATCATTTAAACAATCTTATGGGTAAATCTTTACACTACTGATACAGAGGGAGTTATTTCTGACAAAATGGTCCAAATACGTATTTTTGTTTACATATTTACATTTATGTATTTATTTACAGGCTATCTTTGGAAATAGATTCATACATCTGTCTTCCACAATATAGTGTAAACTCTCTGTGGGCAGGATTTTTGTTGCATTTTTTTTTACTTCCCAAAATCTTAGTAAAATGTGCACTCAGTAGGTGCTCAATAAATGACACATTACCATAAATAAATACTGCAGTCAAAAGCTTCCCTACTCATTCAAGCCCCCAGAAATATGCAAGACCAGAAAACGGAAGGTATTAATTCCTGCTATAAGTTGCATTATGTATTATCTGTCATATTAAATCCATCAGGCATAAGCTTATGTCATCTCCCTTATATAAAGAAACACACACACTCTTAGAAAAGACAAGCCTACTTTTAGGCATCTAAGCACATACTAGGTGACATTTTCACCAATGAAATCTTTTTTTTGTCTTGGGATATTCTCCTGGCTTCCTCTCGAGGGGAAAAATATTAGCATGGAAGAATTTTTCTAATTCTAATGTTCTAATATTTTTCTCAAATGAAATGGTGTTCACTATGAAACAAACATTTGATGTAGTGCATTTTAATTTATACACTGTTGTGTATAATATTTTTGGAAGATAAAAGTAGAATTATACTTGTATCCATAAAGAAATATTATACACAATAGCATTTAAATGGTACATACTATAATATGGTATATACAATCCCTGCCAAACAGGTGATGGGCTCAGTTTGGTGGACAAATTAATGAACATAAAAATCAATCATAACTAGAATATAATTAATTTGGGTTTGATTTTCTCCCTCTGTTCTGAGGAATACACTTTTCTATGGTATTTGCTTAGTAAAGTGCTGGAGCAGATCCAAGCTAATTGGATTGGACACAGTCCATTTCCCAATTTACAGATGAGGTAACAGGTACAAAGAAGTGAATTGACTTGACTGAGGTCAAACAGCAGACAAGTGGCAAAGCCAGGATTAGAACCAAAGTCCTTCTGACTCCCAAGTTCATGCTCTATTCGTGAGGCCATGCTACTTCTCTGAGTTGAGAGAAGAGAGCAGTTCCCTTTGGTTCCCCTCAAACATTTTTGCCCCTTGACCAGATTTACAACCCCATAGAAATGCAGTCCTCAACTGCAGCTTGCCTTACTGGCATAAGTTCTTTGATGAGCCACTATGAATAGCATATAGGCAACCTGGCCAAGGAGAGGAACAGTAGCAGCAGAACCCAGGAAATCACATGCTATATGGCCCTTAGTCTCTCTTTATTACAACCCCACCTCACCTCCTTTGAAGGCTGGCAGTACATAAAGAGAGAGCCCCTTACACAGAAACAAAAATCTATCTCTTCCTCCTTATGAAGCCGTCCTTCGTTTTTGAAGGTAATACTCCTGAAGGTGAGATTGTAGCCAACTTTCCAATTCTCAGCAGAGTCCAACCCACACCTCATCATCCGAGCATGTGAGGGTGACTAAAAAGTCTGACTGGTATCCTATTCTCTCCCCTTATTGGGATAGTGGGAGGTGAGCATATGCTCACCCTGAACCAAGGCACTTGTTGCCGTCACTGTTTCTCATCTCCAACAAGCAAAGGTTGGGATGAGAGCGAAGGCAAAATGGCTCAAGAAGGATCAGCCTAGGGATTTATTTGTCTTCCTATTGCTCTTCATCCAACAAAGTGTACAGCTTAACACCAGATCCCTAAAGATAACAGATCTCTTTCTTTTACTAGAAGAAAAAAATATAACAGTGATTTGCTGGAGGTTCACAGAGCAAGTCAAATTTGGAGTCCTATATTCACTGATTTCTAGTTCATTCCTGCCCAAGCTTTTTCCTGTAAGTAATCATATTTCTGTATGCCTTTCTTCCCCTATCAATCAATGGTAATTATGGGTCACTTACTATGTGCAGAGCACTGTTGTAAGCACTCGGAAAGGTACACTGCAATAGAGTTTGTAGACATGATCCCTGCCCATAAAGTCCTTACAATCTAGCAGGGGAGACAGACATTAGGTCAAATTACAGACAGGAGAAATAGCAGAGTACAACGATATGTACATAAATGCTGTTGGGCTTGGGTGACAAGTGTAAAGGGGAACAAATCTGAGTGCAAAAGGAAGGGCAGGTAAGGAAAATGAGGGCTTTGCCAGTGAAGGGCAATTAGTGAAATGAGAAAATGAGGGCTTTGCCAGGGCTTTTAGACTGTGAGCCCACTGTTGGGTAGGGACTGTCTCTATACGTTGCCAACTTGTACTTCCCAAGCACTTAGTACAGTGCTCTGTACACAGTAAGCGCTCAATAAATGCGATTGATGATGATGATGACGAAGGCCTATACATACTTTATAAAGCGTATCTTGAAGTACATGACCTTTAGGCAAACTAGATAACCACTTACAATGTTCAATTTTGCCATTTTATTTCGGTCTAAGACTCAACTCAGTTTGTCAGAAGATAAGAATTGTAATTAAAGGAAAGGAAAGTGTTGGAGTGAAATATATGATTCATGAATTAATGAAATAGCCACTAATAAAATATAAAATAAAACTTTGAGAAAAAAGTAGTTTAAATGGCATTTCATTTCTCTTCCATGTTTAAAATGTTTCCTTTTCTCCTTGACTCCCCTAGATTAACTTTTATTTAATACAAATCTCCAAGAAATATTTTACTTCAAACCTTTCTTTTGATCCTCTCTTCTCAGTCTTCTCTGAACGTCCAGAAAACAGAATACTAAAAACAACTCATTCTGATTTCTCCACTTCTCTAAACTGCATTCACTGAAAATGCCAAAAGAAATCCAAAATATCTTATCTCAGCCATGTTTTCTGAATTTAAGGCTCACATGTCTCAGACTGGGCAGGACAACTCCATAAAATCAGACATTCTGGAAGTTCAGTCTGGTGTGTGCCAAATGGCCCTGATTGCCAATCCACAAGTGTTTCTGAGAATTTTCTATAAAGCGATAGCCTAAGTTCTCTGAAATATGGCCACCTGGAGTTACAACAACTTGAAACTATAATTCCCAGAAAGCCCTGCAGGACATAGTTTATGATTTATCCCCTCTCAATCCTACCCTTTTGAGTCAACTTGCAGTGGAGGTGGTGACACGTTTGGTACCACTGTTCTCACGATATCTTAATACGATGTTCAACAAACCCAGTCCTGAACGGAGTGAATTCCAGTTTCATCCAAATTTTTTATAATCACTCAATATCTGAGAAGCATGATTTACAGCCGCAGAATGATAAAGTAATGCATGACCACTACAGCATAATACCTAGAAGAGGAAGATTAAACTGAATATATCAAAGGGAGTTTCAGGTCTCACACATTCAATTTTTTTTAAAAAGTGCAATTTGTCTTACAGAGTTTTTATCAGCCATGTCTTTTACACTAAGGTAAAATCAGAGACGACTGGGTTGTGTGAACACTGAGATTAGCATTAAAATGTTCTCATATTTTGTCCAAAATGAAACTCTGAGCTTCAATGCAACATCTAAATAGAGGAAACTGTAAATTTTGTATATATTGGGTATACGTGTTTCACTGACAAGCATTTTTTTTCCTCTGCAAGGTGCTGTTAATGTGAAAAACATAGCCTTGGTTCTCAAGGAACTGACAATGTAAAATTCTGAATCCTTATCATAATAAATGTGGATTAAACCATTTATGGTGTGGCTTCTGCCCACTATTTCTTGGATAATTTTAGACGGAATAATCTCTGTGTAGAAAAATACAGATTTGAATATCACAATTTGATGAGCTACACTCAGTTCATTCATTTGTTCAATCGTATGTATTGAGCGCTTACTGTGTGCAGAGCACTCAGTTCTGCTGGAAAGCACGTTTTCACTGCACACATTGCCTTGTTAGGAAATTAAGGCATGATTTTACAACAACACAAATCTCTTTGGCAGCAGAGCACTGGGGTGTAGTAAGACATGGTTGTGTACGTGTGTGGTATCAAAACACATAGTAAGTGTGTAATAAATGCCATAATTATTATTATTATTATTCAGTGAGAAATGCAAAGCAAGTATTCTCACAGGATTCTGCAAAAATGTCACCCTCGTGCTTGGAAAAGTGGTTATATTTTCTGGTTCTCATTATAAATGACATAGCTCAAGGAACCACTCCAAACAGAAAACATGTGAAATGAATCAATTTAAACTATTCCACAATGGAAACATATTTTGTAAAATCCCAATCAAGAGAGTCCAGAGTAGGGAAGAGAATGTAGTTGTGCATTTTTTTCTTCAGATTTTTATGGAGATGACATCACTCAAGTGTAAGCTTTCAAATGCCCTGGGTAATCATTAAGCACTTACTGGGTGCAGAGCACTTTCTGAACACACAGTAAATTCATGTATTGTCTTCATCAGTGTGAATGTTACTCTTCTTTTATGCTAATATGATAAGATCAACCCAGTTCCCTGAAATTTACAAACATTTCTTACTTTTTTACTTCAGCTTTCTTTCCATGAAATGCACTCTTAAAAGTGTAAAGTTGATATAGAAAACATGTTTCTGTCACCACCTCATCTTCTGTAGAGAAACAGTCTCATTGTTGTACACTGTCCAGCACCAAATGTCAAGCCAAAAATTCAAATGTTAGATACTCAACAACTTCTTTGCAGAACCTCTGTTCCCAGTGTTCTGCCTTATTTTTCACTCCCCAACAGGTTGGAAATGTGAATTTTTCCCTTTCTAAAACCCAATAGAAGTTTCAGAAAATAGAGCCATGATTTTGAAAACTGAAAAGTAGGTGGCATTTATAGGCTGTGATAATACAGAGCAGTAACAATATTCTGAACTCCAATGCCACTTCCCCTGAAAAAAGGCAGATAATGGATTTATGAGGTAGGTCACAAATATCTACCCTATCTCTTTTTGTTTGATAAAAATCATAATTAATCAAAGTATGCAATCTTATTTTTACTCACAAGCATTTGCTTCTTTGAAGGACCATAGCTTTTGAAGGTGGTGAAGTCATCTGGAAAATCAAAATGAAATTCTGTATTTTTACTAACTTCATCTTACCCAAACTGGATAATGCAGAGGCTTTTATGTACAAAGTTAACAGTTTCCACCAATGGAACAGAGAGTAAAGTTAGCTATATTTTGCTCTCTACTTTCTCACTTCTGTCTCCTCACTTCTGTTCCTTTGACTTGGAATTTCCTCCCTCCCCATATCAGACAGCCCTAGCTTTTGCTACACTCAAATCCCTCCAAAATCCCACCTCTTCCAACGAATGTTCCACAATTAATTTCCCAGCACTCTGACAATATTATTCCTTTGGTGAACTCTAGCACTAATAATAATAATAATTAAAAAAGTAATAATATTTGTTAAGCCATTTCTGTGATCCAAGCACTGTACAAAGCACTTGGGTAGTTGCAATATAATCAGGTCAAACACACTCCCTGTCCCACATGGGGTTCATGGTTCAAGAAAGAAGGGGAACAGGTGGTTAGTCACCATTTAACAGATGAGAAAACAGACACGGAAAAGTAAAGTGACTTCCCCAAGTCACTAGTGGAGCTGGAATACGAACTCAGGTCTTCTGACTCCCAGAGCAATGCTTTTCCATTAGGCCATGCTGCTTTCCACTTATGAACATATTAACACCCTCCTTAGTAATCATGTACTAAGCAGTGTGGCCCAGTGGAAAGAGCATGGGCTTTGGAGTCAGAGGTCATGGGTTCAAATCCCTGCTCCACCTCTTGTCAGCTGTGTGACTTTGGGCAAGCACTTAACTTCTCTGAGCCTCAGTTACCTCGTCTGTAAAATGGGGATTAAGACTGTGAGCCCCATGTGGGACAACCTGATCACCTTGTATCCTCCCCAGCACTTAGAACAGTGCTTTGCACATAGTAAGCACTTAACAAATGCCATTATTATTATTATTATGTATATTTGTCTGCCCAATTTATTTACTTTGACAAGTACTGTCAAAATCATTCTCCCCACTTCACATCCTTACTAAAATCATATCTCCACCAAGAGGCCTTCCCCTATGAAACTCTGATAAGAGTTCTGGGGCTGAGGGAGCCGGGGGGTGAATAAAGGGTCTAAATTCAAGTGCAAGGGTAGCTCAGGAGGGAGAGGGAGAAGAGGAAGTGAGGCCTTAGTCAGGGAAGACCTCTTGGAGGAGCTGTGCCTTCAATAAGAGTTTGAAGATGGGAAGAGTGATCATCTGTTGGGTATGAAGAGGGAGGGTGTTACAAGCCAGAAACATGGCATAGGCAAGAGGTTGGTGCAGTCCCCACCGTTGAGGATGCAGAGAAGGTTTTGGAAGCTAAAATCAAAATCCACACATAAATATGTATAAAGCCTACAGACTCATAAGTTGATATATATTTAAAGCTAAATGGTATAAAAGACCATAATGTTTACCAATCAGTGGTCTTTATTGAATACTTACTATGTGGAGAGCACCGTACAAGTGCTTGGGAGAGAATAATACAACAGAATTAGCGGACATGTTACTTGGCCACAACGAGCTTACAGTCTATGAAAAGTCTTATTTGAGCTCACAGTTAACAAAAAGCTAATCCTGTAAATGGTTTATATGAGTTAAAGATTTAGAATAGTGATTACTAACCTCAAAAAGTCCTTTCACAAGGGAGAAAATGCTAAGCTGCGTTAGGCATTTCCAAATGGCACCTGTATTTGATCAAATTTCTCCTCTACCATCTAGCCTAATAAAGGCTCCTTTATTAACAAAAATTTCAAGGCCACATTGTGCCCAATGAAAGGATTTGAACTCCAAAGACAATTTACTTTCAGTGGTATTTCATTTTTGGTCCAAGCAAAGAAAAAAAAAAAGTAAGTGTTTTGCACAAAAAAGTGATTTTAGTGCCCCAAAAGTCCTTTACTTGGTGCTATGAAGAAAAGACTTCAAAATTAGTTGAAGCCAAAGAAGTATTTTACATAATTACATCTACACAATACACCTGTTAGAATCAGATTATTGAACCAAGGATACCGTGCATGTAATTATGATTTAAAGAAAACATGACACATGGCTTCTCTCTTGCCCACAGTCATTTGAATGCCGCTAAAGCTGACAGCCACAAACCCTGTGGCAACTGAACTGAGCTTAAGCATATAAGAATATTTACCCTGTTTCTGTAGTAAGCATAATACTTCCCCAATTTAAGCTGTTACTACTCACGATTTTATCTTTAAATCAATATACCATAGGGAAAACTATACAATACACCCAGAAACAGGGCACTGGTAAAAGGCTTCTTCTGAAAACCCTGGATCCAGCAGCCTACATACTCTTCTCTTCGGTGGAAAGAGCCCAGGTTTAGGAGTCAGAGGTCATGGGTTCTAATCCCAGCTCTGCCACACGTCTGCTCTGTGACCTTGGGCAAGTCACTTAACTTCTCTGAGCCTCAGTTACCTCATCCGTAAAATGGGGATTAAGACTGGGAGCCCCACATGGGACAACATGAAGCGCTTGTATCCCCCCAGTGCTTAGAACAGTGCTTCGCACATAGTAAGCACTTAACAAATGCCATCATTATTTTATTTTATTTTTTGATATTAACACTCTGAGAGGGTGGAAGATGAGCAATACATGTGAAGTCCAGAGATGAAATCCTCGGACTAAAATGTTTTTTCAAACACTTCTGAGATTACAGCCATGGCTGAAATCACTTGTCCTTTAATGTCAGTCAGTCTGACATTTTAACTACATTCCTGGTAATCCCATCCTAGGCCCGACGGGAGTATCAGGAGGCTGAAGCTGATTTCCCAATCTCCTTGATCCGCAGAGACTTAAGGCAGGGTCAGAATTCCCCAATGAGCATAGGCACCCCATGGCACCTTACCCCCTAAGAAATGTAGAGCAAAAAGAAGACAGAGGGAATGCCCCCCCGAAAAAATGGTATTCCATGAGAGCAGAGAACCATGCCTCTTCCAAGATACTGCACAGCCTGGGAAGGAGTCAAAACAATTTCTCCTCTTCACTAATCATGATGGAATCTCCCATAATGAATGACAAATGAGGCTCAGTTCAAATTTAGAATATTCATAGAGGATAAATAAAAATAGTACTTTTAAGTATTTACTATTCTAAGCGCTGAGGTAGATACGAGTTAATCAGGTTGGACACAGTCCCTGTCCCACATGGGGCTCACACTCTTAATCTTCATTTTACAAATGAGGTAACCGAGGCCCACAGAAGCTAAGTGACTTGCCCAAGGTCACACAGCAGAGATGTGGCAGAGGCAGGTTTAGAAACCTGGTCCTCCTGACCCCAAGGTCCGTGCTCTATCCACTGAGCCACATTCTCTCCCAAGTACTCAATAAATACGATTGACTGCTTGATAGTGGCTTGTGCTGTGCTACTTGCACTCTCTCATTCCTGCCATAAGGGAACAGGGTGCAATGAATGAGTAAGCAGGCAGGGATGCAGCAAAGGCCAAAGTGTGGGGAAGATCTTTTCCCACATTAGTCTGCTACAGGGAGAACTGAGACTAGAACACCCCAGTCTTCTGATTCACAGTGCAGCAGTATTTCCACTTGGCTACAGCTGCAACAAGTCAGGCAGAAATAAAGGGCACGTTCTGGTGCCATACACCCTCCCCCATGCCGGCACTTTCCTGCACTGCATAATGGCAGAACAGCCTAATCCAGGGAGAGGAAAAGATCTCGGGAATGGGAGAGCTGGCAGGGAGAAGCAAGAGACAATTGTATCCTTCTACAGTGACAATAATTGTGGTATTTGTTAAGCAATTATTAGGTGCCAGGCACTGTATTAAGTGCTGGGGTGAATACAAGCAAATCAGGTTAAACATAGTCCCTGTCCCACACAGGGCTCATAGGGAAGCAGCGTGACTCAGGGGAAATCAATCAATCAATCAATTGTATTTATTGAGTGCTTACTGTGTGCAGAGCACTGTACTAAGCACTTGGGAAGTCCATGTTGGCAACATACAGAGATGGTCCCTACCCAACAGCGGGCTCACAGTCTAGAAGGGGGGGACAGACAACAAAACTAAACATATAAACCAAATAAAATAAGTAGAATAAATATGTACAAGTAAAATAAATAGAGTAATAAATCTGTACAAACATATATACAGGGGCTGTGGGAAGGGGAAGGAGGTCTGAAGTAACCTAGAGGAAAGGTAACAGCCTTGGAATTAAATCAATCAATCATTAAAGAGCACAGGCTTTGGAGTCAGAGGACATGGGTTCAAATCCCGGCTCTGCCACTTGTCAGCTGTGTGACTTTGGGCAAGTCACTTCACTTCTCTGGGCCTCAGTTACCTAACCTGTAGAATGGGGATTAAGACTGTGAGCCACCCGTGGGACAACCTGATCACCTTGTAACCTTCCCAGTGCTTAGAACAGTGCTTTGCACATAGTAAGCACTTAATAAATGTTATTATTATTATTATAGTATTTATCTCCATTTCACAGTTCAGGTAACTGAGGCCTAGAGAAGTGAAGTGACTTGCCCAGGGTTACACTGCACACAAGTAGCAGATCCGGGATTAGAACCCATGACCTTCTGACTTCCACGCCTGTGCTCTAGCCACTACACCACATGTAGTGCTCAATAAATCCCCAGAGGGAAGTCTTTCCTAGTCATGGTTTCTAGTGAAGGGAGAGACGAGGGCTCAGCAATAAGGACAAAACTGATGAGGTAATTGGGGCACAGAGAACTCAAGTGACTTGCCCAAGGTCATACAGGCAGGCAAGTAGCCGAGCTGGGATTAGAACCCTAGTCCTTCTGACTCCCAGGCCTGTATTCTCACCACTAGGCAAGCTACTTGGCCACAAGGAGCTAGAGCAAATGGAAACACACACACATATAGCAGATAGAGCAAGAGAGATAGATAGCAGTGATCTTACCTTTCCCTTGGGTTTTTTAACTTCTTCAATTCCTGGTATATTTCACTGTAGTTTTCGATTATAATTTTGCCATTTTCCACTACTTTCAGACCTTACCAGCCTTGGGGAGGAGATCTAAGATCTGACTTTTGTGATAATCCTTTCTTCCACCTCTTCTCTCCCCCTTCTAGACTGTGAGCCCACTGTTGGGTAGGGACTGTCTCTATATGTTGCCAACTTGTACTTCCTAAGCACTTAGTACAGTGCTCTGCACACAGTAAGAGCTCAATAAATATGATTGATTGATTGATTGATTATTTTTCACAATATTCAGTGGGTAGGGATGAGAGAAGGCAGATACCAGAGAAAAGTCTATTTCTAAGGTTGAGATAAACATTCATTTAGCACCTATCAGTGCTATACCTTACATTACTGGAAGCATACTAATTTGCCCTGACAGGCATTATTTCCCACACAGTTAAAGGCCAATGAAAAGAAGGAAGCTATCTCCCTAGAGCATGCTATCTGGGGCAGAGCCCTATCTAAAAGGGACAATGAAATCCATTTTCCCAACTTAAATTTGCTGATCATAAGCGAATGAGTGTTATCTGAATGGAATGTTCTAGAAGGTAACTTGTCATCCCGTCATTCACAGATTCAGTTCTGGCCTTCCAAAGTAATTGGAAATAAACATAAAAGTTGGGGAAGTGCACTGAATCCATTGCAAGCAAAGGAAATTGGAGGCTAATAGGAATTCGACTGCCAGCTCCCTCTGCTGAAGTGCCACAACTGCTCAGCAGAGTGAAGAGGACAATTGAGGCAATTAGTTTCAGGTTCAGCCTGAATTCCCTAGACATTTATGGCAAAAGTTAGTTTTGAGCTGATGACTCTAAAGACTGCCTCCATTTTAACCTATGATGTGACCTGGCCCAGGATTATGGATTGCAACGAACACAGCCTACCAAAATGAGCATTATGTTTGCTATAAGGCACACCAGTTCTGTGGGCCTGGGATTCACCTCTTTCAGTACAGTCCCCAGAGATCAACAGGAACCAGGATTTAAAGGGCTAACCTCAAAGCTATCTGAATCCTTCATGGCCCAAGTTGAACAAATAGTGTACATTCTGGAGAATGGCCAACTGAAACTTCAAATTTTAAAGTCTATTCAGCCAGTGTGTCAGGATTGAACTGTGAAGGGCAGTCTAGTCTCTTTGAATCGCTTCTGGCTATCTCCTGTGATTGTGACTTGTGATGGGGAGAGCAATGACCTGTCTCTCTCTCTGGCCTTCCAGTCATCTGGTTGCAATTTAGGTTGATTGTGATAGTCAGAGGAGGTTCACTCCAGAGGCCTGGACCCAGAACAAACTAACCTTGCCCTCTGTTTTGGGACCTGAGGGACTTAGAGACTTGCAGGTCAATCTACCATCTCATTACACCTGAGTGTGCTGTGAATTTTTTTTTTCAAAGAATGCAGATCAGCTGATGAACAATTAAAGGCCACCAACTCAGTACAAGGATACTATGGAGATCTAACTAATGATGGCTGTTTCAACATATAGTCATGGAAGCCATTCTGTTTTTTCTGATTTTACTGGGAGATAACTATAGTAACATTCCACTCACAAGGAGAAGCAGAATAAAAGAGGAAATGAAAATCAACAAAAGTCTATTAGATCATTTCTCCTTCTTGAAACACTTTCTCACAATGCAGTTTCTATTACTTCTTCGAATGAACAAATTAAACCCCTCTCTAGAACACATTAATGCTTTTATAGCCTGTTATAGTAAACTGCATTTGTTGCCATTTTTCAAATCAGTGTCCTTACCGTGGCAATTAGGAAATAATCTGCCAGAACATTCATATGCTGCAGAGCTCTTTTCACGGTATCAACCAAATAAAAATGATATAACTCAGAATGTAAATACATGATTCTCAAAGTTTATGAATTTCCAGTGTGTGACTTGCAGCTTTTGAATTTGAGCTCACTGAGCACTGCACTATCTATATAAAATGTATTCAGCAGTCATCATTTCTATTTAAAGTTTTAGTTCAGAACTTAAGTATTTATCTTTTCATTTTCCATTGCTTTATATTCGGACTCTGTTCGTGAAGATTCTAGATATTAGTCTGTTTCCTCCAAAGAAGTTCACACAGATTACTGGGCAAAACGCCAAAAATAATGAAGTAAAAGATGTGGAGAAGTCTTACCAAGAAAAAAAAATTAGTCTTTCATCTGGTGTACTTGTGATACACTCTTTGACATAGAATCAATTGATCAGTGACTAGTACTTATTGAGTGCTTACTGTGAGCAGAACACTGTACTTTGTGTTTAGGAAAGTACATTACAACAGTACTGGCGGACACATTCCCTGCCCACAAGGAGCTTATGATCTAGAGGGGAGACAGACATTAAAATAAATTATAGGCGTGGAAAATGGTAGGGTACAAGGATGTGTACATAAATGCTAATATACAAAGCTGCTCCATTTTCAAGCGGACAGACCAAAGGGCAATGTAACCAGCTATTTGGGATTCTCAGACACTGAAACTACATTCACAGTATTGTTATTTCAGGATAAAGTCAAATGGCAAACAAAAGCAGTAGTACAAAAAACAGGGCTTCCATAGCTCTGGCAAAACACTTAACAATTAATCATACTTATTGAGCTCTTATTGTTTGCAGAGCACTGTACTAAGTTCTTGGGAAATGTCAATGCAGTGGAGTTGCATAATCAATATCAATGCATATGTGACAGAGGGGAAGGTGGATGGGGAAATAAAAGACTTAGTAAGAAAAAGTCACTTGGAGGAGAGGTGATCGTAGTAAGTGTTTGAAGGGGGGGAGAGTGGTGAACTGTAAACTATGAAAAGGGATGAAGTTCCATGCCTGAGGGCAAATGTAGACAAGGGTTGGGTGGTAGGTTAGAGATTCAGGTAGAGAGACTAATCTGGCACTAGAGGAAGGGAGTGTTTCAGTTGAGTTGTAATAGGAGTTCAATGAGGTACAGTAGAAGGGAAAGAGAGGGCCTTAAAGCTAATGGTAAGGAGTTTGTGTTTGATGCAGAGGTGGCATCATTTGATGCAGATAGGCAATCATTGGAGGTTTCTGGGGAATGAGGAAAATACAAACTGAACATATTTTTAGGCAGCAGAGTGAAGTATCATCTGGAGTGGGGAGACACAAAACTAAGGGAGGTCAGCAAGGAGACTAATGCAGTAACACTTTACCTGAACATTTCCATGATCAGCTCGAAGGTTCACTCAACAAAAATCCAGCTGCTTTAGTTATAATGAGTCAATAGGAACTGAAGTTAAAGTATTTCCCCTTGGCTAATTAGATGAGTGCATATAAGTACCAAAGCTAAAAAGAAACTTTGGATGACAGGAACACCTGTTCTCTTTATTTCAGTCATCTGAAATGTTATCGTTTCTTGAATGTAACAGTTGGTCCACCATTCTGGGTTTGCCATAGAATGGGTTCCCTCTTTATTTCATAGAGGAATATAGCTACAGTAAATCCACGAACTGAAAAGTTACTGATACCCATGTCCCCTAAATGCTCAAAAGAATGGTCACAGTAACGCTTTGTGAACAAATGGGGAAGAAGACACTTCTTTGTCTTCCTCCTGGTTCGGAAAAGCAGATGGGCCTTATTTCTAGAGAATTTGAACTGCCTGTAGCTATGAATGCAGCCGTTTTAGCCAAAACAGCACTAGGCCCCTGAGGGACTCAGGGAGAGAGCCAATGGAGTATTGCCGGGGGGGGGGGGTGAGGAGGGAGTCTCTCCTGTTACATTTTAAACTCCTCGAGGGGAGGTAATTTACCTCAGTTTTGCTCTCACAAGCAATCTCTTCCTTCTCCAACCCAGACTTCGCTCTGTTGCCCAGCTCATTTTTCTAAAACATCATTCTGCACTCATCTCCCCACTCCTCAAAAACCACCAATGGTTTACTCATTCATTTTCACATTGACCCTGATGATTGGCTTTCAAGTATTCAATCAGCTCGCTCTGCTTCCTGCTCCCTCTTCCTTAGCCATGCTAAGAAGCAGCGTGGCCAAGCAGAAAGAGCACAGCCATAGGAGTCCAAAGACTTGGGTTCTAATCCCGACTAAACCACTTGTGTTCTGTATGATCTTGAGCAAGTCACTTAATTTACCATTGCCTCAGTTTCCTTATTGGTAAAACAGGGTTGAATACCTGTTCTTTTTCCTACTTAGATTGTGAGACCCATATGGGACAGGGACTGTGTCTGACCCAATTATCCTATTCCCACCCCAGTGCTTAGTATTATGCTTGGCACATTGGAAGCACTTAATAAATACCACAATGATTACTATAATCACTAACTTTTTCCACCTTCTACACCCCTAGTCCACACACTTTGTTTCTCTCAAGACA
This sequence comes from Tachyglossus aculeatus, assembly GCF_015852505.1. Classification (NCBI taxonomy): domain Eukaryota; kingdom Metazoa; phylum Chordata; class Mammalia; order Monotremata; family Tachyglossidae; genus Tachyglossus; species Tachyglossus aculeatus. The sequence continues at coordinate 7,597,903 of NC_052079.1, forward strand.
TCCAACTACTACTGCCATTTATATACAGATCTTACACATACTATTACTCCCTCCTAACTGTAATTTATTTGAGGGTTGGTCTCCCCTGTTAGACTCTGATTTCTGAGAAGGCAGGGATCATGTATATGAGTTCCTTAAAACTCTCCCAAGGACTTGATACAATGCTCTGAACACAGTAAGTTCTCAATAAATTCTACTGATTGACTGAAATATACACAGAATTATGTAGCTCACGAAAGTATGAAGAAAAAATTTGCAATATGGTGTAAACACAGAATATGCATGTCTCGAAATGCAAAAAAGGGCAAACTTGCAATGATAAAATCTAACAATATCATCTTACAATTAGTTTTGTAGTTACTAAGTAAGTTATTGAGTTAAATAATGGGCTTATTCCACAGTAATGAATATTTGATTGGATTTCAGAGATAATTGTCCTCCATTAGGGTCATAACATTAACAAGAAAATTAGTCATTATCTTCTCAATGAGTATTAGGAGAAAGTGTTTATATTTTTGGAGGGAATTTTTCAACTGAATGTTACAGTCCATAGACATCAGAAAATAATTTGAAGCATATTTCCAAAAATATATTTATCATCAAGCTTATGATTTGATCACATCACCCTCCTACAAAAGGCTTATGTGCTCTATGAAATCTGAAGACCCAATATTTGTCTCTTCCAATAAAGAAAACAATGGAAGACAAAAACGCTACATTAAAATGTTACTATATAAATGCATAGGTGTGCTTGGTCCATTTTATCTGTAATGTATCTGAAATACTGAAGGTAGGAACAAAAAATGTGGAACACTAATTAGCAATGTATCCTAACTTGTAGTGTACGTTTGTAGTAGAAGTAAAGATATACATTGAGTGCCCAGTGCAAGCAATACGCTGTACCAAGTGCCTGAAAAAGTACACCAGAAGCATAAGCATGTTCCCTGCCCACAAGGTGATCACATTCTAACAGGGGAGAGAGACGTAAAAAATATTTTCTAACCGGGTAATCAGAATAAATAGACTATACAATCAAACACACATCTTTACTTAAGTGCCCAGAGAGGGAATAAATGAATATGTACATGCTAGTGGTATTTCATAATTTTGATTTGTCTTGGTCTGGGGGAGTTAATCAGGGAAGGTTTGTTGGAGAGGATGACATTTTAGGAGAGCTTTGCAGACATCATTTGGGTTGTCCTGAGTTTAGGGGTGTGAAGGAAGATAAGGAGGAAGACAAAGTAAGAAAGTCTTGATGTATAAAATAAGACTGCTATCCTCATGCAAAATCATGTACTGTACATAATAAATTATGCATTAATTATGCATAAATGAATCACGAGGCCTAGATTTATTATTGATGCTATCAGTACTACCCCCATGTTTTTAGGACCAAGTAAATTCGTCATCAAAAAAGTACCAGAGTTAAGAAAATCCTAGGGCATCAAAACCTGATTTAACTAAAATACCTGGTCCCATTTGAGAACAATGGACAATCCCAGGATCATAAAGCAACTGCTGTGAAGAAATAACTAATAATGCCAGGGAAACCAAAGAAATACTATGAGCCCGTTGCTGGATAGGGACTGTCTCTATATGTTGCTGACTTGTACTTCCCAAGCACTTAGTACAGTGCTCTGCACACAGTAAGTGCTCAATAAATACAATTGAATGAATGAAATACGGTCAGACTGGAGACAAGCAGAAAAAATGTTTCAAAGACATAATGGATGTTGCACACGTAAACTGCAAGAGAATCCTGGTGCTGAGCAGGCTATCTCATTTTAAATAAAAACTGAGCTGGGAAGCAAATGTCAAGAAAATTAAGGCTAGCAAATCAGGGAGCATCACTAACTGACATCTAGCATGTGCAGCTCATAAAGAAAGGCCCACAGTTTGTGAATTAGTTGCTCTGGTGACTCCTTGGTTACTGTAGGGCGGAGGCTGCACAAGAAAGGCATTTTATAATTGTCACAATCTTCATCCTGGGTTGACTGAGAAGGAAAGATGACTAATCCCCTGTGCCTTAAAACGGCTGCTCTTCTGAACACCAACTTGGGCCATGGAGGGGACATGTGTTGAAATCCCTCTCTCTTTAGGAACATCTTCCTTGCCTAAGTCTCCTAATTAACCATAATCCTAAACCCTTCCTTGAGCTACTGTTCACTTGAGAGCCCTTTCCTCTCTGGCAGGACTGAGGATTGGAAAGTAACATGGCCTACTTGAACGAGCATGGCGTCTCGTAGTTAGAGGACCTGTTTTCTAATCCCAGCTCTGCCACTTGCCTGCTGGGTGACCTTGAGCAAGTTGCTTGTCTTTTCTGTGTCTCAGTTTTCCCATTTGTTAAATGGAGATTAACTACAAATGTCCCCTAACATTCAGCCAATAAAACAGGATGCTACTAGCTAGCCCCCCCAAACCCTACTAAAATCATATTTCCTGCAAGAGGTATTCCCTGACTAACCTCTCATTTCCCAACACCTTTCACCCTCTCTTCTGAGTCATGTATGGGCTTAAGTCTGTAACCCTTAAGCACTCTGATTTGCATCTCAGCTCCACAGCACTTCTGTACCTATTTTATACTCTGCCACTTCTCCTACTAGTAGTATATTTTAATGCCTGTCAGCACCATTAGACTATAAGCTCCTTTAAGGCAGGGATTGCCCTAAACTACAAACTCCTAAAAACTCTTTATACTCTCCACAGCACTTAGTACAGTTCTATGTAAACAGACTGAGCCCCCCCTTTTCTTCTGCTCCTCCTCCCCTCCCCATCACCCCTACTCCCTCCCTCTGCTCTACCCCCTTCCCCTCCCTACAACACTTGTATATATTTGTACATATTTATTACTCTTTTATTAATGATGTATATATTATATATATATATCTATTTTGATCAATCAATCGTATTTATTGAGCACTCACTGTGTGCAGATGGTATTGATGCCCGTCTACTTGTTTTGTTTCATTGTCTGTCTCCCACTTCTAGACTGTGAGCCTGTTGTTGGGTAGGGATTGTCTCTATCTGTTGCCGAATTGTACTTCCCAAGCACTTAGTACAGTGCTCTGCACACAGCAAGCGCTCAATACGATTGAAGGAATGAATAAAATGAATAAACAGTAAACACTCGAATACTACTGACTGATAAAGAAAAAAAGACAAAAGAAATGATCAAGAGGCAGTGTGATCTTGTGAAATATTTATGGATCAAGGAGTCACAGGATCTGGTTTCTAGTTCCAGTTCTGCCACTGGTTAATCAGTCAGCCAATATCATTATTTATTGAGTACTTACTTTACGCAGAGCATTGTACTAAGGACTTGGCAGAATACATTCAAGTTAGTAACCTCAGAAAACTCATTTAGCCTCTCTGCCCCTCAGTTTCCTCATCTGTATAAATAAATTACTACCTATTTCTGCCTACCTCATAGGGATGTTGAGAGAACAAAATAAAATAAAGTATTTGAATATGCACTGGAAACACAGATGCACTACACACCCAAGGTATTATGAAGAACTATGTTCTGATAGCCAGGTTGTAATGAGAAGCATCGTGGCACAGTGGAAAGAGTACAGGCCTGGGAACCACAATTTCCCTGATGTATGGCTTTGGGAAAGCTACTTAACTCTTCTGGGCCTCAGTTTCCTCAGGTAAAATGGAGATAAAATACCCTCTTCCCACACAGTTAGACTTCGAGCCCCATGTAAGACAGGATTTGTGTCTGATATGACTATTGTGTCTATTCCAGAGCTTAGTACAATGCTTGGCACATAGTAAGCACTTAACAAATACCACAATTACTATCAACATCACAAGTGCACTCAAAATCATCATTTCCATGTCTGTCATACCCTAATATAATGAGCACCGGAGAACATGACCAGACATGACAAGTCAACCCAGGAGATGTGTGAAACTCGGGTCCCTGCCCAAACAATGGCAGAAAAGTCCAGAGAAAATTGGCTAGTGATGTTAGACTACAATGCCAAGAAATACACTAAGGGCCCTTGGTCCCAATTTACAACAGGCAGAGTCTTTTCTGATTTCCAGGTTTTTTTGAAGAGAAACTAGTACAAGACTATGATCAAAGTGTCTCTGCCGTTGCTGCAGAATAGTATATTTTTCAGTTCAGTATCTCTGATGTAATATGAAAATCAAACCCTACATACAGCAATATGTTAATTTGCTTAATAAATGCCCAAGTGTTCAACACATTAGTTCATTCATTCATTCAATCATATTGAGCGCTTACTGTGTGCAAAGTACTGTACTAAGCACTTGGGAAGTACAAGTTGGCAACATATAGAGACGGTCCCTACCCAACAGTGGGCTCACAGTCTAGAAGGGGGAGACAGACAACAAAACAAAGCATATTAACAAAATAAAATAAATAGAATATGTACAAATAAAGTAAATAGAGTAATAAATATGTACAAACATATATACATATATACAGGTGCTGTGGGGAGGGGAAGGAGGTAAGGTGGGGGGGGGATGGGGAGGAGGAGGAGGGGAAGGAGGGGGCTCAGTCTGGGAAGGCCTCCTGGAGGAGGTGAGCTCCCAGTAGGGCTTTGAAGGGAGGAAGAGAACTAGTTGTCACAAATAGGCCATACAATCAATACAGGAATAAAAGTGAAGCGGCATGGCCTAATGGTATCGCACGTTAATTGATTGTGAGCTCATTGTGGGCAGGTTTTGTCTCTGTTGCTGAATTGTACTTTCCAAGTGCTTAGTACAGCTCTGCCACTTGGCTGTGTGACTTTGGGCAAGTCACTTAACTTCTCTGTGCCTCAGTGACCTCATCTGTAAAATGGGGATTAAGACTGTTGTCCCCCATGGGACAACCTGATCACCCTGTAATTTCCCCAGTGCTTAGAACAGTGCTTTGCACATAGTAAGTGCTTAATAAATGCCATCATTATCATTATTATTACAGTGCTCTGCACACAGTAAGTGTGCAATAAATACGACTGAATGAATGATAGAGCACGGGCTGGGGAGTCATAAGGACCCAGGTTGGACAGGGAAAGTCTCTGGTATAGTTATTAAATCTATTTATTGAGTGCTTACCACGTGCAAAACACTGTATTAAGTGCTTGGGAGAGTACAATGTAACAATTAACAGACACATTCCCTGCCCACAATGAGTTCACAGTCTACAGAAGAGTTCACAAGTTGAGGGATGAGATTACAGTCAATTGCTATATTGTACTCTCCCAAGTGTTTAATACAGTGCTCTGCAACATTGTAAGCCCTCAATAAATATGACTGACTGACTAATACCAGCTCTGCCATTTGTCTGCTGTGTGACCTTGGGCAAGTCACTTAACTTCTCTGGTCCTCACCTATAAAATGGGGATTGAGACTGTGAGCCCATCGGGGACATGGACTGTGTCCACCTTGATTAGCTTGTATCTACCCCAGCGCTTATTATAGTTCCTGGGGTATAGTAAGCACTTAACAAATACCATTAAAAAAGAAAAAGGAAAAAGGCCATTTGTAACAGCTTCACACACAAATTCTAGGTTGCCTGTCTATTTTTTCTCCAGAAAACCTCTTTCTTTGGAACCCTCCTCTATGTTACCTCTATGCTTTATATAGGTGCCTCTTCTGGAGATAACATCTTTCCAGCGACTCAGTGTCAAGGACTCCTCCAGCAGCGAATTGTAGTAGCAAGAATGAATTGCCCCTACAGTTTCTCTTATGGAAGTACCTAGCTTGAGGAGTACACCAAAGAACACCTCTGAAGGAAAGTAAACAATCTGTAAAACTTGGTAAGCTTGCCAAATTGTGTTGATGCATTTTTAAAACGGGGAACCATCATGCAATTTCAGATTCAATTGTGCTTTAAAAAAGTACTATGGGTCTTGGCATGATCATGCTTTCTTTGAAGCTTGGTTACTGAAATTATTTCAGAAACAACTGAGAGGAATTAGGGTAGCGTTGCCAACAGTCTGCAAAAGGGGATAGGTTGGCAGAGACTGGAAAGTGTCAGGCCTAAAAATTGCCTTGCAAGTGGTCTGTGCAGATGTGTTCAATGCTATCAAATCATTGCCAGTTGTTTTCTTCCTTTGAGAAACATTTTTTTATATAATAGAAAAATATAGATGGAGAAAGATAAAGCAACATCCTTTAGGAGTAACATTTCATGTTGTAGAAGGAGCTAACCACTCAAAAATTATTCAATTTACCCCCACACTATGTACACGTTGCTAAGAAGGAATAAAACAATTAAATCAGACACAGCCTCTCTCCTACAAGGGGCTCATGAATCAAGAGGTAGGGAGAACAAAATCTTGTTTCCACTTTACAGATGGCAAAGAGGTGTTAGAGAGATTAAGTGACTTGCCCAAGATCATACAGAAGGCCAGTGTCAGTGTTTTTAAACTACCAGGATGCATGGTTTTAAAGGAGTTCAAACTTACACCGTAGCTAATGAACACTTCACCTAATTTCCCCCCATCATGAGACGGGTAGGTGAGGGCAATTGAATTATCTTACATGTAAGGAAACAAATAGTTACAACCTACTAATGGTAGATCTAAATCATGTGCTTTATTCAGAAAGCTATTCCCGGGTCCAGAGCATTTAGATTAAGGTATTCCACTCTACATTGTTGACCAGTGATTGAGCAAATATGGTGCCCTGTAACATGATTATTTACATCGTAGATCTGACACGCTGTACTGTTAAGGCCTTAGTGGTCTAGTGAAGAGAACGTGAGACTGGGAGTAGGAAGAACCTGGGTTCTAAACCTAACTCCGGCAACTAGTCTGCTGTGTGACCTTGAGCAAGTCATTTAACTTCTCAGTGCCTCACTTACCTCATCTGTAAAATGGGGAGTAAGACTGTGAGCCATATGTGGGACAGGGACCGGGTCCAACATGATTAACTTATATCTACCCCAGCACTTAGTACAGTGCCTGGCACATAGTAAGCACTTACCAATACCAAAAAAAAAAAAAAAACCCCAACAAAACCCCAAAAACTTGCGCGAGGTCACATATCAAGCAACTCAGCATAGCTGTGATTGGACCCTAGATCCTCTGACGCCTAGGCCTCTGTTCTTTCCACTAGGTCATACTGGTTTATGCTTGCTGTGGGCAGGGAATATCCCTGTTATATTGTTGTGTTATACTCTCCCAAGCACTTAGTATAGTGCCCTGCATACAGTTAGTGTTCAATAAATATCATTAATTACTGAGTGATAGTGTTTTGCATCTAATGAATGCTCAATAAATACTGTTACTACCATTACTACTATAGTTATGATGTAAGAACAGAGATAAAGTCAAATGAATGCCAAAGTGAACCCTGCATACAAAGGTTAGTTTCTTTAAGATAAGCGCTTTCTGTCACCAAGTGATTTTACATAGAGTGGTACAAATTGGAAAAATCGGGGTTTTTTTAGTAAGATCATTATTTTTTGGCTTGAACCAGAGAAAATAAGTACCACATTTCACCAAGTGTTCTTGCTATGAGATACGCTTTCAGTCGGTAATTGAATATCCAGTAAAGGAGAGAGCCAATTTTGATCATTCTTGAAGCAGCACAACAGTGATGAACAAATTTCAGATCTCTATTTGAGTTCCCTGAAAATGGGCACAAAAGATGTGGGTTGTCCACCAACCCTGGAAAAATTTAAGTATTAGATTTCAATTTTTTGAATGCCAACTGCTAACAAATTAAACTAATATTCCAGTGGACTTGCTAGTTCTTTGAACACAGACACAGAAATACTAAATACTGTAAAGCCATCCTGAATAGGAGATTAATACTACATAATTTTTTCTTTTGGCAATTTTATGGGGGTTGTCTCAACAGTCTCTAAAGGGCAAGCTAAGTTACATCATTGATTTTTATGATTTTCCAATCAATTGAAATTAATTTTTTGATATTGGCTGAGGCTATCCTTTAAGTGCTACATACTCAGTGAGAAACTGGTACTTTAAGCAAAAAGCATACCAAATTGCTCATTAGTAAAAAGATTTTCTCATACACCACAACATCCTGTCTCAGGGAGAATCATTGAAAAGCATCTGCCTCTCAAATATAATTAAGTCATCAGACAAGACAGGCCATGTGTTATTACAGAACACTTCTCAGGTATCTTTGCTTCATGCCTCTGATCACCTGTGAAGTGTCGATTTCTGTAAAGCATGGTCTGGAATAAATTATGGTGATTACAAAATGGAACTTTGCATTCTTTGGTGATGCATGCCAGAGGTTGTTTTTTTTTAATCCTGTTACAAATCACTCAACCATTGATCAGTACAAGAAAATATTCTTCTTCAATAAGAAATATGCTGCATCAGTACTCTGACTCGTCACAGTGCTCAGTTTGAATTAGTAAAAGGACGTACTTGCAGAAAAATGGTTTGTTAGTTCCTGATGTCATGATAATGCTACCCCAGGCTTTGTGATCATACTCAGCTCTGCTGACAAAGTCAGTGGCATGTAGATAAGTGAATTTATTATGACAAAGTAATAGCTGCAAAATTATCTAGCATTAGTGGGTGGCTTAGTAAACTGAGTAAATCGATCAAAATGATTGTATTCCTGAAACCCTGAGCAACAACAGTGGGTGCAGCTCTGGCCACTGTGCTCACATCTTGCCCAAATCTTGCCTTTTGAAGCTGCCAAGATGTTGGCTTGCCCTGTTTCCCACCCCAATAAATCACTCTCTTCTCCTTTGATTTAGCCCACTGAGCTCCTTCACACATCCATATTCCTCAACTCATACCCTCACTCACATCCTCTCCTCCTGCTGAAATTCCCTGACCTGTGCTGCATTCCCATTGCTGCCCTCTCTCATCATCTCCAAGTCACTTCTCTGTGCCTCAGTTTCCTCATCCGTAGTATGGGGATGAAGACTGAGAGCCCCATGTGGGACATGCACTGCATCCAACCTGATATCTTGTGTCTACCCCAGTGTTTAGGAAACATTTAACATGTCATAAAACAGTGGTATTTAATGAATGCTTACTGCATGCAGAACACTGTACCAAGTGCTTGGGAGAGAACAACACGAAAGATTAGAGATAGACCATCCCTGACCATAAGGAACTTACAGACTAGACTGGAAGCTCATCATGGGCAGGGAACACGTCTGTTCTATTGTTGTACTGTACCCAATCAAGCAGTTAGTACAGCACTCTGCAAACAGTAAATGCTCAATCAATACAAATGAATGAATGACTTTGGGTTAAAGACTAAAATGGCTGAGAAATTTTAAGTATCCACCTTTTTTTGGCTGGACATAGCCCAGTCACTATATTTGACTGTCACCACCTAAGTGCCATACTTAACCTCAAGTGGCACGACAAAGTCCATGACAATGGGACCCTGGAGTGCCATCAAAAACTGAGGACAGAGATCCTGTCTACTGACATTATTGTACAACTAGTACAATCCCCAGCACACGGTAAACACACAAAAAATATGATTGCTTGATCAATCAAAGCAGTGCTCAAGCTATGAACATGAGGAATCTTTGGCCTTCCTGGGATCATCCATCTAAACTGACAGCTATAAGATGGCACCACAAAGGAATCAAACACTAATCAGGGATTCATGTTGCCCCAGAATGTGGACGCTGGTTATTTAACTGCTTTCCTAGAAAGTTTTTTTGTTTTTGTTTTCTAAGTTCTACTTATTCATTCATTCATTCAATCGGATTTACTGAGCACTTACTGTGTGCAAAGCACTGTACTAAGCGCTTGGGAAGTACAAGTTGGCAACATATAGAGACGGTCCCTACCCAACAGCGGGCTCACAGTCTAGAAGGGGGAGACAAGTGCTTATTATGTGACATGCACTATACTAAGCACCAAAGTAGATACAAGCTAATCAAGTTGGACATGGTACCTATCTCACATGGGACTCACAGTCTTAATTCCCATTTTGCAGATGAAGTAACTGAGGCCCAGAGAAGTTAAGTGACTTTCACGAGGTCACCCAGCAGACATGGTAGAGCTGGGATTAAAAGCCAGGTCCTCTGTCTTCCAAACTCATGTACTTTCCACCAGGTCAACGCTGCTTCTGTTTCATATGGAGAGTCTTCATAACACTGTATTAAAACAGACCTTACAAGGAGATATTAGGCTAAGATGAGCATTTTGGAATCACTTCCACTGAATGACTGACCCTATGAAATATTAATTGCACTGGAAATGACATTTCACTCAGAAAATCATCAGACTAAAGCTGACAAAGTAGGTCACAAGATTCAAATTAATGATGTACTGCCTCAATTGGCATGTCCCAGCAACAAATTGTGTGTGGAAAAGGAACACGTTTTAATTGCTCAAGTTAACTCATTTAAGAAATTATTTCACTATTGCCTGTAAGTAATTATAACAAGTTAAATTTCCAGTTTTCTATGCTAGCAAACACACTAAGCTATAGACATCTATGCTACTTGAAACAAAAAAGTCATTGCTTAGTTGGGAATCTTGTTGTTTGCTGTTGATGTATGTAAATCAAATCAAATCACTGTTTTATTCAGTATTTTATTTTCACTCCTTATACTTTTAATTTCCTTTTTGAAAACAGATCTCCTGAGCCATCCTGGGAAAGTATAGATGCTCTCATAGCCCACGTTAGCAGGAAAGAAGCTTTTACCTAATAAGGACAGGGCAACTAAGGACAGAAGGCCAAGTACTCAAATCTCTTACCTGCAACTCTCAGCACAGCCTGAACCAAACAATGATCAATCCATAAATATGGTACTTATTAAGCACTTATTGGGTAGATGGGCTAGATAGAGAAACTCCAAACAAATGATCATTTCAAACAGAAACCCCTAACCATCAGCTTTAAAGCACTCAAGCACTTTACCCCGCTTCTAGCTTACCTCGCTGCTCTCCTACTACAACCCAGTCTGCACACTTCGCTCCTCTAATATGAACCTACTCCTTGTATCTTGATCTCATCCATCTCACACTGACCTCTTGCCCACTTCTTGTCGTTGGCCTGGATCGCCCTCCCTCTTCATACCTGACAGACAATTATTCTCCCCACCTTCAAAGCCTCAGTGAAGGCACATCTCCTCCAAGAGGCCTTCCCTAACTACATCATTTCCTCTTCTCCCCCTCCCTTATGCGGCACCCTTGCACTTGGGTTTGCTCCCTTTATTCACCCCTCCCTCAACCCCACAGCATTTATGTACATGTGCATAATTTATTTATTTATATTGATAGCTGTCTCCCCCTCTAGACAGTAAACTCATCTTGGGCAGGGAACGTATCAACCAACTCTATTTTATTGTTATTTTCTCCCAAGCTCTTAGTACAGTGCTCTGCACACAGTAAGCACTCAATAAATATGATTTATTGAATGATTAGATACTAGACTATCAGTTTGGACATGGCCCATTTCCAGGCACATGCCGGACTGAAGTGATCTTAGTGATAGGGCATCTGGGGTTTTCGAGATATCTTTTGGTGGATTGTTTCTGACTGCAGGTGACCCCAGGTAGGGCCATTTCCTAGTTGGGAGACCAGTTTCTTGGTTGTTTTAGAAAATCAGCCTGGGTCTCCCATAACAAAATGCTAAAACACCAGCCTATCATCATTAACAGCATCATTTTTTGTCTACTATTTGCAGAGAAATATACTGAGAACTTGGAAACATACAATAGAGGCAAAAGACACAGTTCCTGTCCTCCATGTATACAATACTGCAGAAAAGACCCCCAAATTTCCATGCTGAATATAAATATAAGATTTCACTGAACCCAACCATCTGCACAGATTAGAACTTTCCTTGGTGTCTTCACTGGAAGAACGGGTCAAAGAACTTGTTCACTAATAAACTGGAAATTTCATTTCTATAGTTTCCAAGGCACTAGACCTCTAATCTTTTCTGAGGTAAAAAAAATATTCACTATCTCTAATGATTTAAAATTCTAAGAGGAACATATTAGAAAATTCTTGAACTTGTCGGGACCTTTACAGTAGGTCATTCTCACTGGTAAAGACAGTGGCTTGGAATGTGCTATGCGTTTTTATTTTTAACACGAGTACATTTACCACTAAAACTAACACATGCTGAAGAGGAGGAGGACTACTCCCACACATAGCACATGTTTGTTCCTTCAATCTGCTTTTCCCTCTGTGAGCCAAGTTTTATCCGCTGTAGTCTTCTCACTCTCCATAAGCCTTACACCTTCACTCCTCATGCCTGACTGAAAACAGCATTTCCAGCACAGAAACCCGGACATCCCCAGAGCGGGCTGAAATGGCAAGGAAAGCCTAACCTCGCTTCCAGTCAGTCCTAACTGTCCCTCTGATGGAGCCATCTTCCGTGTCGTGACTGGAACAGAGAATCACTAAAGTAATGCTGCAGCAGCTTTTCCATTACTCAATCAATTTTACCTATTAATCACCAGGGCTAATTGTTTGGGAGAGGAACGTTGATCAGTAGGCAGCTTTGCCTTCTGCTGATCATGCCCATTCCCTTGCCCAAGCTGAAAGTGCATGGTGGTTCTCACATCTGGCTGTTCTGCCCTCATATGAGTTTTGTGGGGGCTGGGGGAAGCGGGAGGTGATTCAGTAAGACAGGGACCTTGTCTCCTATGTCTCTCGAACGCCTCCAAAAACACAGTACTGTGCTCTACATACTGTAGGCACTCAAATATCACTGAATTGTTTGGTGGTGATACTCTTTGGAACACCGGAATTTTACAATGTTTAGGTGATTCCCCCTTCCCAAAGCACAGAGAGCTCTGACACTCCAGGAAGCAGTCAAAGAAGGAAACAATCAATGGTATTTATTGAGCTTTTACTGTGTGCAGAGCACTGTACTCAGCACTTGCTCACCCCTCCAAATAGCTCTTGGGGTTCCACTTTCTGATGTGCTCATGAAAGCTCCTCCTGACACAGTGAAAGTGTATTCAATGATGCTTCTATTTCTTAAGGTAACAACTGAAAGTTCATGACACTATTGAAGAATCTCTTTCAGCAACAGCTTGAGTAGAAATCCTTACTTACAATAAAAGATTGGCGGTATCCTCAGTAAAAACTGCAGTCAATGTGAGAGACATTCTGCACACATTATTAAGCGATCGTATTAACTGAAAACGAAATTTGCAGTAAAAAGAACCAATAAAACATTTTTCATTCATTATCCTCTGCTGCACACTATTGCAATGAGACGAGAGAAAAAACAGACTGAAAATGCTATAATTTTCTCAGAATAATCAAAGCTGCCCACCATGCTAATTCCTTTTGGCCATTTTAGATAATCTATGGGAAGACAGACCATCTAAATCATATGGTGGTAGAGAAACTCTAGGTGGCTTGTAAAGACTATCTAATTGCAGGTTTATTCCTTTCATGATCTGCATTCTGTACCCTAATAATCCTGATCTGCTTGTTCTTGTCACTCTAAGAGCAAGCCAAGCTACCTGGGCAAACGGTTTGGCTTCTCAGTCCTGTATGTATGCCTAACACTCACTTTTCAAGGTACAAATCTCATCTTTGCCTTGAAAGAGGGATGTTGTGCTCTGACAAAAAAGATCAGTCAGTTGGGTAAAGCAGCCAGGTACAGAATGATCGTGTCACCATGGACTTATGAGGAGGCTTTGTTGTCAAACACAGCCCTTCAGATTAGTATTCAAAGATTCCTGAAAAACAGATTTCCTCCGTAGAAAAGAGGTGGCTTAAAACCCATATGATGCCAGGGGAATATATCCAGGAAAGAAGGGTTAATTGCTATTGGCTCAATTAGTGCAACTTGAATGAACAACTTTTTTGTGAGCTTGAGGGTAAATTAAGACAACATTTAGCTCTGCTTATTAGTTGTGCATAAATTCTCCCCAGAGCCTAATTAGCTCTGTCACACTAAGTGTCTCATCCACTTCCACAAGAGAATGTTTCCTTTTTCTCCCTATCCTTGCTATGTAATAAACCATACTGGAGTACTGATTTCATACATGTCTCTCATAGTGATCTTAAATTTGCTGAAGGTCAAACATTTCTTGCAACAATAAGATGGAATGAGAAAGCGACTTAAATCCTAGTTCACCAATGATTACATCTCCTGTGCCTGCACTGGACAGATGAGGAAGGGGAGGTGTCCTTCTAATCTCTTGGTGGTGATGTTGGAATGTAAAACACATTCAAAAGGAAACAAATTCACCAGAACAGTATACTGGAACACTGTGTCCTGTAACAGAAGGACTAAGACAAAATTCAAAGTTCAATAATGTCGGGAAGAAACACCCTTCCCAAGATCATCGCTACTCCTAGAATTCAAATCTGATCAAACTAAAGCAAAGTGAAATTCTACACCACCCATAAAATCTAAGTATTGAGCCCCATACTCCTAAATTGCGTGATTGAGGTATACAGGCTAGAGCCTGGGAATGGTAATCATGTAAGAGCTCACAACTCCACAAAACTGGATGTGTCCACCTACCTTCAAAATGCAGTCAATTCCAGATCATCTGTTAGAGAATTATCCAGGTTATGGATTCTTTATGCAGATTTTTAAACTTTTAAATTTCTCCAGCTGGGAAGTAGCTTTTCCTCTATGTCTTTCCCCTATACAGTATCCCCAATCTAGAACAATTTTTACTCCACTGACCCAGAATCCCATCTGGATTCTCCAGCTGGGAAATACACAGTGGTCCTGTTTTGTATTAATCTCAGGATTTCTTCCTGAGCATCGACTAAATGGACAAAATTGAGATAACATACGGGGAGAAAACATTAAATTTGAGAATGACTTTCTAGTCTGAAGTTTCTCACACACTTTTTTTTAACAATGTTCTCTACAAAAGCAGTCTCTAGAGTATCTGGTTTTTAAAAGCAATAAATAAATAAATCAGAACCTTTGTGACCTGTCTGCTTGTCATGAGCTGCCTGAAAATGCTTACTCTTTAAAAATGGAAAAAAAAAGACCTCGCATTTTTATAAGGTGATCTTTCCTGGAAACTATATTATAGCTATATGACCTCCCATTACTCTTGGTATTTTCAAAGTAAATGTCAGAATTACACTCCAAAGAAAACCTAGTGTACTATGTCACCTTCTATATTATAGGACTGTCAACCATGGAATGGTCAGGCATAGACCAGAAGATTCATGCCAGAGTCAAAGTGACATCATATATTAATTACCTTCAGGATATATTAGAGGCAAAGTATAGTTTTGCCATTTAAAAGATATTCTTTCTTCCTGATTAAAATGCCACAATACAAATTATTTGACACAGACCATTCATTCTGAATTAAGTTTT
The DNA here is from genome assembly GCF_015852505.1 of Tachyglossus aculeatus. Taxonomy (NCBI): domain Eukaryota; kingdom Metazoa; phylum Chordata; class Mammalia; order Monotremata; family Tachyglossidae; genus Tachyglossus; species Tachyglossus aculeatus. The sequence continues at coordinate 7,613,146 of NC_052079.1, forward strand.
CAATTTCTAATATATGCAGAAGGTACAGATGTGCTATTAATTAAACTGAATTAAGGGACCATGGTTTAGGAAATTGGGATAAAAATTTAGAATTATGGATTAAGTTCCCAGTTCCATCAGTGACATGGGCTGTAACATCATTTTCTGAAGAATTTGAAGATTTGAGTAAATTTTTTTTCAGAAAAATCTGTCGACATCTATTATTAAAGCACCAAATTTTCACCAGCAGTAAAGTGATGTCAATTAAGACAGTGACTTAGAGTAGTATATCTTACCAGTCCTATAATACACATTTCAAATAATACTGGAATACTTCAAAATGTTTTAGAGTTATTTACTCCCCAAAGGTTGATGTTGATTAGGTTCAAAATAAACTACTTCAAGTATAGATGTTTGTCCATTTTCACTGATGTGCAATGCTGATACAGCTACTGCAATCCTGATATTTTTAGACTGATATTCACTTTTGGTAATATAAAGGGTTATTTGAACCTTCTCAGTAGCTTCTAAAATGTTGAGGAGATGACAGTGAATCAAGGACTAAACGTACATGCCCGAGAGGACTCAAATGAAAATATGGAAGAATCTGGCCGTCGGGTGAGAAGCAGCACGGGCCTGGGAATCAGAGGACCTAGGTTCTAATTGCAGCTCTGTCACGTCTGCTGTGCGACCTCTGTCAATCACTTCATTTCTCCGTGTCTCAATTATCCCATCTGTAAAATGGGGATTAAGACTGTGAGCTCTATGTGGAACATGCAGAGTGTCCAAACTGATTAGCTTGTGCAGTGCTTGGCACATAGTAAGCACTTAGCACTTAATACTATTTTTTAAAAAAAGCCCAAATAAGAAAATTGCCTCCCTGAGGAAACAGGAATTGCAAGTTACTGGCATTTGTCCATCTAATTAAAACAGTCAATATTGGTCTCGGTTCGCTAGTCCCACACTTACATACTCTCATGCCATTAAGAGTACAAACACAACACACAAATAGCTCAGGCTGACATCTCATCAGAACCTGTCACAATCAGAAATTAATCTCATTGGCATGGTATGCCTTTTTTCTGCCAGACTCAGAAACAAAATTAATAACTATATAAGCATTTCATCAAGCCTCATAATTGGAATTAATTAGACTCCGTGTATCTTTATGACACAGAGCAGGGTGATTTCTAAAACCCCCTTTTCCCAGACAACCCACCCCCAGTTCCTCAGCTCCCCCTCCCCTCCAATCGCCCTGACTTGCTCCCTTTGCTCTACCTCCCTCCCTGCTCCACAGCATTTGTGTATATACATACATATCTATGATTCTATTTATATTGATGCTATTGATACCTGTCTCCCCCCTTTTAGATTGTAAACCCACTGTGGGCAGGGATTGTCTTTATTGCTGAATTGTACTTTCCAAGTGCTTAGTACAGTGCTCTGCACACAGTAAGTGCTCAATAAATACAACTGAATGAATGAATGAATGAATTTCTATGTTCCCTGAGAGCTAGGAATCTATAAAGATATAGGAGAGGCAAAGAAAATTCTAGATTTCTCATCTATAGGACTGCACTGATCCCAGCGGAGAAACTGTAGATGGCATTAGCATCTTCCCGTATGAGTAGATGTTTACAGATCATTTTGACTTTCCATCTGGGTGATTGAGATAATGACATAGTGCAAGAGCCAGTCCTTTTCAGTGACTCCATCATCTCTGATGTTGGGGACAGAGGTCACAGTATCATAATAATCAGGAAAACCAGTGACCAGGACCTCAGGACCCAGGCAACCACCCAGTAGACAACACCCCATCTTGCTGCACTAAGCACACACAGAGATCTGAAGCTTCTGTGGATCCTCAGTTTTCCCTTGTTTTCTCTGCAAAATGATGAAGAAAATGGCCAGTTGCCAAGCCTACAGACATTGCTGTTGCTTAAAAGTCAGGAGGCAGATAATAGGCTCTCCCTATTCTTTAGGGAGGACAGCATTGAGAACAGACAAGTAGGTTGGTTAAATTCATTTCATTTCCTTTAACTTTCCCAACGAAGGAGCCAAAAAACAACCAAAGTGTGTGAATAGCATCAGTGACAATGACTTCAAACAAAATGATTTGGCTTGATTCCAGAATGTCACTGAAACACTTCATACAAGGCTGGTTTTGAACCAATTATCTTCCCAGAGCCTAAAAGATATTAACTTCCATAGAGCAAAGAAATGAGATGGGGATTAATTATTGCAACTGCTGAAATAAATAGACTTGACTTGATAAGATGAGCCAGCTTACCTTTTCATTTGAAAACATGACTCGGCTAGGGCCCACATAAGCTCCAATAATCTAATCACAATGCTCAGGGCTTTGTATTTACAGAGCTTTACCCAGACAGATGAAGCCGTTTTTGGTCCAATCCAAATTCCCTCCCTGGGAATAGGACCAGATTGGGATGCAGGGGTTCTAGTCAGGACCTCAGTCCTCAAATTTTTATCTGGCAAACATTCAACTGGCACCGAGAATCCCAATAAAATGTGTGAAGCTGTGACTTCATCATTTCATGTCGAGTGAATCTTCCATCCACTTTCACACGAGGCTCACTATATTTCTCCAGAAATCGTAGTTAATTTTGAATTTTGGCCCAGAGAGTCTCTAAGCTATGGATGTAATTTTGATGCTGAATAAAATCAGGAAAAGAAACATCGGCACATCAGCTTAAGGCCAAAAATGTTGTTTCTCCACTGGGCCAAATTAGAACCTTCTCTGAAGCCAAGGAAAATATGCTTGAAAAATAAGAACAAAATACCTAGTATTAAGGTGCAGAACAAACTGAAGGTATACCCCACTATAGTTTCCAACTGTCTTCACATCTGTGAGACTTCGTCTCCTCCCAAAAGCCACACACTCGTGGAGCAGTTCCACTAAGGCCACATCCATTCAATACTTAACAGCCAATTGATAGTACCTACTGAAAACTTACTCCATGCAGAGTACTATCTTAAGCACTTGGGAAAGTTCAATAGAGTTAGCCACAATAACAGAACCTTCCTAACAGAAGTGTCTTCTCCAAACCCAAATCTCGCCAGATGCCTACGGGTGGGAGCAGAGTGAGGAGGTGCACAAGTACAATTTGCAAAAGTTCACTGGAAAGTGTGACTGCCTACTTGGCAGGTTCACAAATTTGCCAGATCTATCCTTGGTTTAAAGTTCATCTCATGTAAACCATATGTGTGTATATATGTTCGTGTGTATTATATCTACATATTCCCACATAGGCACCTTCATATATACACATAGATCCCTGCACATATGCATACACACACATGCACACAGGTACACACAATGCATACATATACATCCTACACTTACAAACATACACACATATATATTTTACATCATTTTCCACGCTTTTGGGTATTTTGTTCACTACATGGAAATGAATGCTTTCACTTATGTGAATATTTGATGGGTCACGTTTATTATTATTATTGTTGTTGTTATTATTATTATTATGGTATTTGTTAAGCGCTTACTATGTGCCAAGCACTGTTCTAAGAACTGGGGTAGATACAAGGTCATCAGGTTGTCCCACATGGGGCTCAAAGTCTTAATCCCCATTTTACAGATGAGGGAACTGAGGCCCAGAGAAGTTAAGTGACTTGCCCAAGGCCACACAGCACACAAATGGCAGAGCCGGTATTAGAACCCATGACCTCTGACTCCCGAGCCCGGATTTTTTCCACTGAGCCATGCTGTTTACCTGATGTTCGAGAAATTTCATGTAAGTTTTTCCCTGAACCATGTTCAACACTGTTTAACAGAGCACAACCTGGCCCTCATGGATTTTTGCTCCCTCATAGATTTTTGCGGCAGTTCAGTTTTTAACCATGTGCTCCTGTCACTCATTGGTCAACATCTTTCTCTTCACTCAAAATCCACAAGTCCAACTTTTCTGGCTTTGGGGTATTGCCAGGGAGACAGGGACCCTTGGCAAAGTCTCCCACATCTTAACTTCCCACTACTGAGCCACTGCTTCCTCGTCTTTGCCATGCCCTCAGGTGCCTGTGGGCATAGCAGATGGCACAGAATCACTTCTCCGCACTTCTTGGATAGAGGAAAACTGAGCTTTCCATTTCATTATAAAAGTGAACATAAAGTGTTACCTGTTACTACACTGCTCACCTTTTCTTCCCTACTATAGGTGCTCATCCTGCTAATTCTAACTGCAATAGTTTCCCCAGTTAGTTCTGAAGATCCGATTTTGCATGATTGCTGGAGGAAATTTGCATCTCAGCAAACCTGTCCTTAATCACTGAAACAATCCATCAAGGTAACATCAACCTGAAAATCCCCTTTCCCTTTGCAGCTTAACCTTATACATATTATCTGTATTTCCTTTCTTTAACAAATAGTCTGTGTACACATAGGTGAGGAAAAATTATAAAATAGTTTACTGTTTAAATACAGTAAAATACAAATATATCAAACTAAATATGTAAAACTAGAGGCAAACATCAAACACTCTGTATATAGCGCATGTTTGTAATTAATCATTTTGGCCCCCAGCCACGCCACCATATGAATTTCAATATGTTAAATGCTAATTTGGGCTTGGGGGGATGTCCCTTTTGAATGAAGTGATAGGAAACCATAGAAAATTGTCTGTTTCCAGATTTTTTTCTACTTAATCAAATTCAGAACTGGGAAGAATAAATCTTGGATTAGATTCAATATGACTGAAAACTGCTGAACTCATTTCCAGTTTAAGTCATGAGGCATATCACTCTCCCAACATCGATAAGGATTAGGTCTTGGAAATCATGACAAGAAAACAGAGGTGCCACCTTTCCATTTTGAGATGAGGGGGTTGAAAATGGGATGGGGATCTTAGTAGAGGTGGAGAACTAGGAGTGGGTGGACTCCAAAGACCAAAAATAAGCCAGAAAGTCCCCATTTGGGGTCTTTATAGCCCTGACTGGAAACCTTCACGTCTTGCCAGAGATGGGATGAGCAATTCTGGAGGTTCAGCTCATAAAGCTGTGGGAACCATATTACCCTTGCTGCCTCTAGGGAGTACACCCTCATGCCTGGCATTGTCGCATTTTCCGACAATCTGCATAGCCCTTAAGAAAATTCTGCATGAACAGAATTATGTGGGAGTTAATAAAAATATTGAAATAATTCGCACACGCACAAAAAATAATTGTTACCATAATTCAACATTGCATTTATGCAGAGCTGGGAATAATATGTTTATTAAAGTTCATGTTATTCATTAAGTTTATTAATTTCTAAAATTATTAATTTAATTATATGCATTAATGGAAAGTTCATTCATTCATTCATTCAATTGTATTTATTCAGGAATTAGTAACATTTCTTAAGAAATTGTGTCTAGTGGTGTCCACATATATTTTTGGATATCCAAAAGATCAGAATTTATAATTGGAAAGGCTTGTGGGTCCAAGTGCCCCCTGAAAAGGGATAATTGGGATAAGGTCAATTTTGTGGGGTGGAGCGGGAGAAATGATTCTCTCATGAATTTTCCTTATTACTACTACTGCCACCCTAGACGAATTGCACTGTCACCCATGATTTTAAGGAGAGCAGGGAAGGAATGGTGGAGCATTGATGTATTCTGTTCTTCCAGCTCCAAAAAGTGCGTTGTTATAATGGTGGTCGTAATAGTAATGTTGAGAGCTCTCCTCCTCCAGGAGGCCTTCCGAGACTGAACCCACCCCCTTCTTCTCTGCTCCTCCTCCCCTCCTCATCGCCCCTACTCCCTTCCTCTGTACTACCCCCTTTCCCACCACACTACACTTGTGTATATTTGTACATATTTATTATTCTATTTATTTTATTAATGATGCATATATCTATAATTCTTTTTATCTATTTTGATGCTATTGATGCCTGTCTACTTGTTTTGTTTTGTTGTCTGTCTCATCCTTCTAGACTGTGAGCCCTTTGTTGGGTAGGGATTGTCTCTGTTGCCGAATTGCCCTTTCCAAGCGCTTAGTAAGCGTTCAATAAGTACGATTGAATGAATTAATGAATTTATTGAGAAACCTCAGAGCACAATGAACTGAATTAGGAGTTTGAGAAACTATTGTGGAAGCTATGCCTGGAGGAAGCATGGGGGGGAATATAAAGGGAGAAAAGGAAAAGCAGCATGGCCAAACAGACAGAGCATTGGCATGGGAGTCAAATGGTCTTGGGTTCTAATCCCAGCTCCCCACCTTGCCTGCTGTGTGATCTTGGGCAATTCACTTCACTTATCTGTGCCTCAGTTACCTCATCTGTAAAATGTGGATTAAGACTGTACACTCTATGTGGGACAGGGACTGTGTCCAATCTGATAGTACAGTGTTCTGCACACAGTAAGCGCTCAATAAATATGATTGAATGAATGAATTCACTTGTATCTACCCCAGGATTTAGGAGAGTGTTTGGTAAATGCATAACAAATACCATTATAAAATAGGTTCCTGAGATACGTAGATATTAACGTCAATTTTCATTTGCTGGCCAAAAGAAAATATGAAACTAAACTATATATATCAAGCACTTCTCTAAGTGCTGGGGTAGATACAAGTTAATCAGGTCACACAGTCTCTGCCCCACATTGGGCTCACAGTTTAAGTCAGGGGGAGAAGGTATTGAATCCCCATTATACAGTTGAGGCAACCAAGGCCTAGAGAAGTTAAGTGATTTGCTCAAAGTCATATAGGAGGCAAGTGGCAGAGCTAGGGTTAGAACCCTGGTCCTCTGACTTCCAAGCCCATGCTTTTTCCACTAGGCCTTGCTGCTGGATTGTACATCTATCTCCATCAGCTTTCTTTCTAATCTCTCCTCTTCTAATTATTGCAAATGCAATTTTTCTTCTCTCTACATAATGATGTCACCCAGGTACTTTCAATCATTTGCTTTCCTATCACTTACAGAATTCATACATTTGGGCCACCGAGTCCCAGATCATTTTCTATTATTAACATTATTTGATGTTCTAATTTCTTGTGTTCTTTCTCTTCGGTTGTCACTCTCCATTTTATTAAGCTTCCTGACCCAGAAAACCATTCCCTCTAGTTTCAAAACGTTTCCTTTCTCTCCCTGAGGAAAAATATTATAAATTAGTTTTGCCGGAAGTGCCTACCTGATCTGTCACCAAGCCCCATTCTTTCTCCCTCATGAATTTGGAGTGTCTAGGTGACTGCTTTAAATGATCTAAAATGCTTTATTTTTCCATTTTCTTGGCATTTGTTTGTAGTTTTGAGTGGTCCTTTTCTTGGTTAGTTTCAGGTACGAGATTAAAAAAAAAAACCCTCAAAAATATCAGCATGCTTTTAATATGATGCTGTTTGCTACAGAAAGCTTGTGATAGAACACAAGAATGGAAGAGAAATATGATTATATTATATTAATCTTTAATAATTATTAATATAATTATTGTATAAGTAATATTTGTATTATATTATATTATGGTTAATTTCCATTAGTGATTGGGGCCTCAGAAAAGAACTCCAATGACGAGAGTCGGTGAACTCTGGGTACCAGGGAGACACCACTAAATTGGTTACCCCAACTTCCCTTCATCCCTTCTCCCAACTCCCAAGCCAACTAGGGGACGAGTACTGCAGGAAGGGGAGAGAATTCCTGAGTTACTGGCAACTTTATCTTTCAGTGCCATGAAAGAATTCTAACACTGACAGGGAACTCAGGCCTCCAAACCTTCACACAATAACCGATAAATTAATAAATTGTAAATGTAGTCCAGCCTTCACTACTGACTTGCTCTGGCCCTAGGAAAAGATTAAACTCCCTGCGTTTTAATGTTCAAATGCACAGAATGGGCAGGTTTGGAAGCCTGAACCTTAAATATTATTGTGAAGTATCATTTAGGTGTGATGTGTGCCATCAGCAAAGTACTATCCTTATAGGTTGAACTATTAAGTCAAAAAAGAATCCTTTAGGTCTGAAAATCCAGTGCTTCAACTAAGCAATATGAATCAAGACATGATATAGAACAGGCAAATCAATTAAAATAAAAAAATATTTACTGAGCACTCAAAGTGCACAGAAGCACTGTACAAACCATACGAGAGAGTGTAATACAACAGAGTTGGTAGACATGATCCCTACCCGTAAGGACTTTACAGTCTAGAGAGAGGGAGACAGACATTAAAATTAATTACAGATAGGGAAAATGGTGCAGTGTAAGTATACTTACATAAGTGCCATGTATCTGAGGGTGGGGTGAATATTGGGTGTGGTGAATATCAAGTACTTGGGGGGGTACAGATTCAAAGGTGACACAGAAAGGAGGGTGAGAAGGGGAAATGAGGGCTTAATCAGGTAAGGTCTCTTGGAGAAAAGGCAAATTTAGGCAGGTTCTGAAGGTGGAGAAGGTGGTGGGTCTGAGAGGGAGTTCCAGGCCAGAGGGAGGATGCACTCCCCCAAATCAGTACTGTGAGGAGAATGTGCCACTCTCCACAGAAGAGAAAAACGGGAAGGAAATCCTGCCTTCTCCACCTTTAAAACGTTGAGCAGGATGTGATCATTGGCATCAGGGTGGTTCCAGTGTGGAAAGGCACAACAGGAAAGTGGACAGGATCAGAATTCTAACCACATGGCCAAATGAAACATGACATTGCCGAACATTTTAAAGATGCAGTCAAGCATGGTCTCAAACAATATGTGCCACAGGGGATGCCTGGGAGAAAACAGCTTTAAAGAGACTAGCCTGCCACACAGCAATCAGCAGAGGGATTAGAATGATGTAAATCTTTGCATCATTACTTGTAAATCCAGATGCTTTTAGTTATTTGGGCTAAAGTGCCTTGGTAATAGCTAGCATTGTTAACTAGAGATATTTTAAACCATAGTAAGGCGTTGTAATGGTTATAAATTGTTGGAAAAAAAGGCAATTGATATACTATGTGCAAAGGAGCAAGGCAAATGAAAATTGCTTTTGAAAAAAATTGAATGAGTAAAATTAAGACATTCACAATCTCTAAAATAGAAAGGCTTTGCCACTGTGGATAATGAATACATCTGAAGAGATAGCCTTTGTTAAATGTAAAGCTGGGTAGCAATGAACACCAAAGTCCTCCTAGCTAAGCACTGTTACAATATATTCGACAGTTATAATCAATTATTCCTGCTTTGATTTCCTAGGTGTTATGAAAAAGTTGTGAGGGGAAGGACTAAAGCCTTCATTGTGAAGCAGTTCCCAGAAATCTGCAGAGATACCACAATAGAACTCTGCTCAAAGGACGATACTGGAAGACTATGAAATTATGTGTGGGAAATTGAACAATTTTAGATCAAGTAGATATGTTTTATGGAGGAGTAGAAAGCAATCTTCTGGATATGAGCATAGTGCTCCCACTTGTCTCAGATCAGTTTGAAATCAAAGATATTGAATAGCAAGCTCAAGAAACAGATTACAGTATTAATTTCACCTCTAGGTGTCAAATATCACTAATCTCTGTCACTACCTAGTGTAAAGAGTTTTAGATTCAGTCAGCATCTTATATTTTGAATTACTATTGCACCTTAATGAACACATTCTTCATTGTCACATGGTTCCCAAATCATAATGGCCTTAATAAGTATGAATTAAGTTCTTATTTAAGACTCACCCCTAAATTTCTGAAAGCGGTGCGTGTGGCAAAAACTATGCAAGTCCCATTAAAGTCAATTAATTAGGAAGATTAAGTCAATTCATTAGGGAGATTTTCATTATCCTATATGAGTTGTCGTAACAGTTTAGTAATTCTTAAGGTGCTTTCAGCACGGACTTTTGCATTAATTGAGGAAGAGCTTTGGCATAGAAATTGTGAATGGAGGTCAACTTTATATCATCAAAGGGAACCAGTAAGAGTGGAGGGTCTACTCAATCCATACAGAGAAAATGATCTGGCTTTGCAGATTTGAACACAGTCTCTTTATCCCACCCACTCTAGATAATGATAAGAAGAGATGTAGCCGCTATATACATGCAAAGTACCAAGGTCATTTGTCTTGTCTTATGTAGTCGAGTCGTTTCCAATCCATAGTGACATTCATCATCATCATCATCATCAATCGTATTTATTGAGCACTTACTGTGTGCAGAGCACTGTACTAAGCGCTTGGGAAATACAAGTTGGCAACATACAGAGACAGCCCCTACCCAACAGTGGGCTCACAGTCTAAAAGGGGGAGACAGAGAACAAAACCAAACATACTAACAAAATAAAATAAATAGAATAGATATGTACAAGTAAAATAAATAAATAAATAGAGTAACAAATATGTACAAACATATATACATATATACAGGTGCTGTGGGGAAGGGAAGGAGGTAAGATGGGGGGGATGGAGAGGGGGACGAGGGGGAGAGGAGGGAAGGGGCTCAGTCTGGGAAGGCCTCCTGGAGGAGGTGAGCTCTCAGTAGGGCCTTGAAGGGAGGAAGAGAGCTAGCTTGGCGGACGGGCAGAGGGAGGGCATTCCAGGCCCGGGGGATGACGTGGGCCGGGGGTCGATGGCGGGACAGGCGAGAACGAGGTACGGTGAGGAGATTAGCGGCAGAGGAGCGGAGGGTGTGGGGTGGGCTGTAGAAGGAGAGAAGGGAGGTGAGGTAGGAGGGGGCGAGGTGATGGAGAGCCTTGAAGACCAGGGTGAGGAGTTTCTGCCTGATTCAGACCTCCAAAATACACTTTGGCTTGAGCTATATCTCTGGAATTCTGAAGGATGCTCGTGCCAAAACCCATCATTTTTTCCTCCACAACCTGTCCAAAATCAGCCCCTTCCTCCACCAATTGGTCACTACACTGGTCAGAAATTTGTCACCAACCTCTCGCTTTGCCCAGTCTCACCCCTCTACTCTAATGCACAGATCAATTTTCTAAAATCATTCTGTACATGTGTTACCACTCCTTAAAAACTTCCAGTGGCTATTTATATGTCTCCACATCGAGTAAGAACCCTTGTTCATTGGCTTCAAGGCCCTCAATCAGCTTTCTCCTTTCTAATCAGTCACATTTATTGGGCGCTTATTTTGTGTAGAGCACTATACTAAGCACTTGGGATAGTACAATATAACAAAGATGGTAGACATGTTCCCGTCCCACAGGAGCTTACAGTTGAGAGGGAAAGACAGACATTAAAATAAATTACAGATATGGACTTAAGTGCTGTGGGGCTGAGGAGGGAGTGAATACCAAGTGCTTAACGGGGACAAATCCAAGTGCCATGGTGATGCAGACAGAGAGGGAGTAGAGGAAATAAGTGTTTAGTAGGAGAAGGCCTCCTCCAAGAGGCGATGTAATTTTAAAAAGGCTTTGAAAGTTTTCAAGGTGGGGAGAGTGACAGTTTTTCCATATATGAAAGGGGAGGAAATTCCAGGCCAGAGGCAGGACATGAGCAGAGGACATATCAGAGGCGAGACCAACAAGATCAATCAATCATATTTTTTGAGCACTTACGAAGTGCAGAGCACCGTACTAAATGATTGGGAAAGTACCCTAGAACAGAGTTCGCAGATATGTTCCCTGACCAGAAGGAGCTTACAGTCAAGGTACAGTGAGAAGGCTGGCCTTAGAGGGGCAAATTGTGCTTGCTAGGTTATAGTAGGAAATCACTGAGGTAAAATAAGAGGAGCCAAGATGATTGAGAGTGAGTATTTACTCAATCACTTCCTACTTATCCACTACCTTCTCTCACTACACCCCAGGTCACACTTCACCCTAAGACAATTTACCCACTGGGTCTTACTAGTGCCTTCCCCTGCTACCAACCTCTTGCTCATTCCCCATTTTCCAGATGGGGTAACTGGGGCCCAGAGAGGTGAGGTGACTTGCCCAGGGTCACAAAGCAGACAAGGGGTGGAGCCAGGATCTATCCTAGTGCTTATTCCAATGTCTGCCACCTAGTAAGCGCTTAACAAATACTACAACTATTTTTAGTATTATTATTCATTCCTTCACTTGTATTTATTGAGCATTTACTGTATGCAGAGCACTGGACTAAGCACTTGGGAGAGAACAATACACTCCCTTCATAATGTTTTTATGTGTTAATGTCTGTCTCCAATCCTCGAGACAGTCCAATCCTCGAGACTGTAAACTCATTGTGGGCAGGGAATGAGTCTTGTTTGTTTTTGTCCTCTCCCAAGTGCTTAGTACAGTGCTCTGCACACAGTAAGTGCTCAATAAATACGATTGATTGCTCATGCCCTCCCCACTGCTGGAAATTCCTTCCGACTTCACATCCAGCAGACCATTGCTCTCTCCCACTTTTCAGGGCCTTCCTGAGACCACATCCCATCCAAGAGGCTTTTCTCTACTGAACTGCTCATCTCCCCCCTTATGCCCCTTCAGCACTTCTGTACCACTTGAAAACTTGTGAACTCACCTCCCCATGACAATAAATCACAGACATATCCTCTTTTCCTTTTAGTTGAGCACTGCAATAGACAGGAACTGTGTCTAATTCCTATCTGTGCAGTCTCTGTCAGTGCTTAGTCAAGTATTTGGCATGCAGTGAAAGCTCAATAAATACTAAATAATAACTGTGGTACTTATAAAGCGCTTACTATGTGCCAAGCACTGTTCTAAGCGCTCGGGTAGATATACCTTAAACAGGTTGGACACAGTCCCTGTCTCACATTTGGCTCACACTCATAATCCCCATTTACAGATGAGGTAACTGAGGCCCAGAGAAGTTAAGTGACTTGCCCTAGGTCACATAGCAGACACGTCCCGGAGCTGGAATTAGAACCCAGGTCCTTCTGACCTCCAGTCCCGTGCCCTTTCTACTAAGCCACACTTACTATTATTACTACAAAGATGTTTTAAGGCAAGAAAAGAATCTTTCCAAAAAATTCAAGTTGAGAATTTGGGGGTATGGGGAGCGGGCTTGAATTATACTACTAATTTAGATATGCAAACATAGCCATAGTTAGATGTAATTTGCCTGCTGGTATAATGTGTTTAGCCTACTCTTCTCTCCAGAGTAAACAGTCCATGCTGAGTAAGCACCATTTGCTCTTCATCACCACCACCAAGTGAGAAGGTTCTTTTTACAGGGCATGTTCTACTCTGAAATTCTGGCAAAACACATCATTTGGGGGGGGGTGGCGGGGGGTTGTTGTTTTTTTCTTCCCTCTGGCTTGATCCAACAGAGCTGGCATCTTTTTAAGGGGTAAATTGTTCCTGGACTGTGATTAGAGCAATGACTTCAAGAGCTCGCCTGCCTTCTCTAAAATGATGCATGGATCCACATTGTGCACTGCCAGCTGATTAAAAGGAGCTAAGATTGGAGGCCTCTAGAAAAAGCAAATCAGTAAACAGGAGCTGTTGACTGATGGGGCACCATTTAATTACCAACCCGAAGGAATATAAGAGCAGAATCCCACCGCCCAAATCCCAGCATGGGAAAAAGAGCAATTTTCATCAGAAACAAAAGAGCAAGGAAAGAGACAACTGCATTAGCATTTGGAAGCTAGCACCAGAACCAGCTCATTCTCACATCTGGACCTAAACTATGAACATTGCTGGGTAACTGGAAAAGTTGAAACACTTAAGTTGTTTGGAAAAGGCAAAAAAACTAAAATTACAAATGTAAGGAATAACAAGAGAAAATATACACAGATAATCTTTGTTCGTGAGTTCTATGGATGTTAAGGGCCATTTCCGAGTTGATCGTCTTGCTTTAACCCCAACACTTTGCCTGGTGCTTTGGCCCACAAGCGCTTAATCAGTCAATCATGTTTACTGGGTGCTTCTTGTGTACAGAGCATTGTACTAAGCACTTGGGAGAGTACAATATAATGGAGTTGGCAGACAAGTTCCCTGCCACAAGGAGCTTACTAAGAAACTTACTAGAGAAGCAGCATGGCTCAGTGGAAAGAGCCCAGGCTTGGGAGTCAGAGGTCATGGGTTCTAATCCCGGCTCTGACACTTGTCAGTTGTGTGACTTTGGGCAAGTCACTTAACTTTTCTGTGCCTCAGTTCCCTCATCTGTAAAATGGGGATTAAGACTGTAAGCCCCATGTAGGACAACCTGATTACCTTGTAACCCCCCAGCGCTTAGAACAGTGCTTGGCGCTTAACAAATGCCATCATTATTATTAATAAATACCATGATTATGTGATATAAAGAAAAAATTGTGGAATTGTATACGTGTCAAAAAATATCCACAATGCACCGTAGACAACCAACTCTTATTATTCAGAAAACCTGAGAAGAGACTTGTTTACATATGGGGAATTTTTTTTTATTATTCATACTCTCCAGATATTGCAATCCAAACCACATCCAATATTGCATTCATTAATAAAATTTCTTTTTAGTAGTTTCTATTTACAAGTCACCAAGAGGACACTCAATATTCTAATAGTAATGCTGGTGACAGTGCAGATGATGACTAAACAAAAGGATTTAAAAACCTACTCCCCACCTTCAAATACCTGCTAAAATCACATCTTCTCCAAAACACCTTCCCTAAGTCCCCACTTCCCCCATGTACTTTGCTCTGTACCCGATATACTTTAGTCATCCCACTCACAGCCCCTACAGCAATTTTTAAATATCCATTTCCCCAATCTGTAAGTTTTTGAATGTCTGTCTCTCCCTCGAGACTGTAAGCTCCTCGTGAGCAGGGATTATATCTACCAAGTCTGTTGTACTGTATTCTCCCAGTCACCCAGTACACTACTTAGTACACAGTAAGTGCTCAGTAAATCCAATTGATTGATCCCCTCACCATTCCTTTCTTCTCAGGAATTCAATACTGTAACTGAATCAAATTCTTCAGGCGTTTCATCAAAGAATCGTGAGTTTGTGGAATCTAGCCATAGGGAGTAGAACTGGCATTCATTCTGACACAGCTGAAAGGTGAGCTCAGGGCTCAATGCGCTAGCCTATTCTTAACCCTCACAAGCCAAGAATTCAGGCATCAGACTGGACACTGGGTTGAAAATTAGCTGAATTTACTAAGTTGCCTGATTTTCAAGTGAGAGCGTAGTTCTGTCAGAAACTTGGCAGAAATGATCCAACTTTATGCCGGGAGCAAGTAGCAGTGATCTAATGAAACTAACTGTTATCACAGTTTGAAGCCCTCTCCGAATGACTGATACCTGCAATGGTTTCAGGTTTTCTGGTCCCTAGGCTCTTAGCTTAACTGACTGGAATAGTAATGTGCATAATGAAGAAAGGGAGAAATTTAGGACTATATATTTCAAACTGGGGAAGAGCGAGTCAGTAAAATGCCTAGGCACAGAAAGGAAATGTTCACCTTTGGAAGGAAGAATTCTATCATAAAAATTATATTCCCATCAAAACAAGCCTTAAACTAACAAAAGGCACTAACTACTGCCCCTTCTGTGGATATGATGCTTACACTTTGCACCTTTTGATTTTTTTAAAAACAGTTGGTAAATTAAATGTCATTTAGAAACATTCACCAGTCTAAATTTAAGCAATAACAATCATTTTAGCAGCAATTTACCCATGTCTCTTCCATCTGGGTGTGACTAGATGTATCAGCATCATCATCAATCGTATTTATTGAGCACTTACTGTGTGCAGAGCACTGTACTAAGCACTTGGGAAGCACAAGTTGGCAACATATAGAGACAGTCCCTACCCAACAGTGGGCTCACAGTCTAAAAGGGGGAGACAGAGAACAAAACCAAACATACTAACAAAATAAAATAAATAGAATAGATATGTACAAGTAAAATAAATAAATAGAGTAACAAATATGTACAAACATATATGCATATATACAGGTGCTGTGGGGAAGGGAAAGAGGTAAGATGGGGGGGATGGAGAGGGGGACGAGGGGGAGCGGAAGGAAGGGGCTCAGTCTGGGAAGGCCTCCTGGAGTAGGTGAGCACTCAGTAGGGTCTAGGGGATGTATCCTGTGACATCCCCTAGACTGTAAACCCTTTGAGGGCAGTAATTGTCTCTACCATGTCTATTGTATTGTACTCTCCATGTGCAGTCTTTGTACACTGTAAGCACCAGACTGTAGGCTCATTGCAGGTAGGGAACATGACTATCAAACCTGCTACGTTGTACTCTCCCAAACATCCAGAGTGCTCAGCAGCACACAGTAGGCACGCAAAAAATACAACTGATTGATAATAAGTGTTTAACAAATACTATCAATTGACTGAGTTCCATCTCTGCTCAGTTCAATCAAAGGGAAAGGTAAAAGCACAGAATGGTTGTTTCCACCCCTTCAATCCACCAACCCCCCATCCAATAGGGCCTAAATCCCATCAGGTAAATCCTGTCTCAAAAAGGTGAGGGCACAGGAGTCTTGAACACAAGAACCCCAAGCGGATTAGGCAATCACTGCTTTTTCTGCTTATGTGTTCCTGCTGAATAAATCACTGTCTAGTATGTAGACACTGATTTAAACCCCTTCAAGTCTTTATTTTCCTTTCGTTGGAAGTTTTCGGCATATGTGCATTGCGTTTTGCTTTATCACTGATGCTTTCCATCTGTGTCAGAATCCACTTCTTTTTCCTAAATGACTGAAGAGAGGGAATCTCCCTTTACGTGACCACGGTCCCCTGATTTACTGTTGCTGACAAAACAGACCTTGCCTATGTAGATGATACATTTTGGATTTTACTGGGGCAATTAGAATCCACATTGAACATACTAGGCTGATTTACAAAACGTATCTAATGAGTAGACCTCTCATTTCCCATTCAAGCCACTTCAGCTCTTCCTCATGGTAATAAAAACACATCCAACTTGTTCATTTTTATACTTCTCTGCAGATAGCCCAAAAGGCTTTTGGCTATCATTCTGGGTTTCTCTGCAGCACAGGGTGGTTAGTTATCTGGGTTGGTTACCCCACTAGAGTTAACTGAAGAGTTGGGCTTGTTCCAACTTGTTTGAATAATTACTTGCAAAATCGATCCTTTAACTGCAATCATTACTACAGGAAGTAGGTGCAAAATGATTATTTAGACCCAGTAATCTTGCTTTTCACACTTGCTTAATTTGCGAAAGATTTTCATCTGGAACAGAAGGGAAATTCAGCTACACCCTTCTCTGAAAATTTCTGAAAAATGGGTTATAATTTTTGTAATTAATTGACTAACTACATGGTTTTATTCTGGATAGATTTTTTCATTAAATCAATATGCACACTAGTAATTTTATATATTATAACACTAAATGACATGTTTCAGCTGGAGAGGTACATAAAGAATATCCACCACTCAGCTTCTGAAAAATGGAGATTTAGAGAATATTTACAGAAATGTGGATTTGAATTTGGACGGGCTTTTGAAATAATCTTATAAACAAGACATTATAGACTAATCTCGACAGGAAATGAGTGTTTCTTTTAATCATATAGAAAAATATGGTTTTTAGAGTTTTTTAGATCTTTCAAGTGGGAACAAATCAAAGCTTTCATGACTAGGACGCTTCTGAGGGTGTGCCAATTTAGCCTCACTTCTGTGAAAGAAAATAATGTTGTCAATTGCACATAAGTGTCTACATGTCCGAGCAATCAATCAGTAGTAATTCCTGAGCACATATATGTGTAGAGTACTGTACTGAGCGCTTGGGAGAGTACAACAGAGAAGGGAGACATGTTTGCTGCTCAGAATGAGCTTACAGCCTAGTGAGGGAGGCAGACATTAATATAAATAAATTACATACATAAGTGCCGTGGTGCTGAGGGATGAGTGAATAAAGAGTGCGTATCTAAGTGCAGTGATGACATAGAAGGGAGTGGGGTATTTATATATGGGGAATTTTTTTTTATTATTCAAACTCTTCAGATATTGCAATCCAAACCACATCCAATATTACATTCATTAATAAAATTTCTTTTTTAGTAGTTTTTATTTATAAGTCACCAAGAGGGCACTCAATATTCTAATAGTAATGCTGGTGACAGTGCTGATGATGACTGAACAAAAGGATTTAAAAACCTACTTCCCACCTTCAAATACCTGCCCAATTTATTTTGTATCAACCTGAGAGCTTAGCACAGATCTTGGTAATTATAAGAATAATAAGGATGATATTTGTTAAGTGCTTACTATGTGCCAAGCACTGTTCTAAGCAATGGGGTAAATCAATTAGGTCAAACATAATCCAGTTACAAAGGGGCTCAAATTTTTAGTAGGAGGAACAGGTATTGTATACCCACATTATAAATGGAAAAAACAAGCCACAGAAAAGTTCAACAACTTATCCATGGTCACACAGCAAGCAAGTGGCAGAGTCAAGTTTAGAACTGAGGTCCTCTGACTTCCAGGCCTATGGTTTCTGCACTAGGCCCACTCACTGCTCCTAGTACATGGTTAAATATTGACATTATTACAATTGTTACATCAATATATCTAATGGCACCTTTTAACATGTGTCTATTGAAATAGCAAAACCAAATATTTTGAATCCGTACGTTCGGATCATCTGAGTCCAGATGAAACTCTGCAAAATTTGAACAGAGGTATTGTATTTAGTTTTCCCCTTCTGGCTGGCAATTTGGGATTTTCAATTTTCTGCTCTTCTTGCATGAGTATTTGGTGGTAATAGAAAAGGAGAAAAGGACACATCCCACGTCTTTGCAAATGGAAGACAGCAAATAAAGTTTCTTTGTAGGGAAGACTGAGCTGCAGGTCTATGAATTATGATGAAATGATAGAAGTATGAGGGAATTGGGCTTGATCAATTTCTGGAGGGCACTGATGCTTCCATAGTCAAAGATCAGTCTCACTAGCATTAGACATGAAAGGAAATACTCAGAACCATAAATTGAGATCACTGGGAATGTGTATGAAAGCCACATTTTGCACCCAATGGTGGGAAAAAAAGCACACACACAATCAACTGTGGTCCAACAAATAATGATTTCCTGTGGGTTTGCTATTCTTTCTCCTCAAAGTTTGCCCTCAAGAACCTCTCCAGAGAGACACAGGATAAAATCCTAGTTTGATATAACAACCCATTCCGTGATATTCGTAACGCTCACAAAGCTTTCTTGTTATTTACAATTAAGCAATGTTGATTAAGCAAACTGCTGTTTAGCATCCATTGTCCATTTCTGTCCTCTTCTCCCTCAATCTCTGAATGAAATGTTGATGGGAGAGGGGCTCAGGGGAGGCGAGAAAAATGAATTTCACCCAGAAATCACATGAAGTCTCGTGAGATTTCATACCAAATCACAGACAGATTTTTAACAAAGGGTGAGACTGCTGTCTAAATGAGCCCACTTTTGCAGGGGCAAAACTATATAGGTAGATGACAACTCCTTGGAAAATCGGCTTCTAGTTTAGTTCCAAATTACATATTCCAGCAGAAAAAAAGTGCGGGAAAGTAAAGGAAGGATGGTAATGCACTTTATATAAAGATGCTCATTGTTCCAGAAAATGTTCTTTGGAAGATACTGCCATAAAGTGAACTGGGAGAGAGACTGATAAATCTCTGTCTTTCTCCCTAATTCTCAGAGTGAAAAGCAAATTGATTTTTTTTCCTTCTAAGCCTTGCCAATCATGGGGCACAATAATAATAGTAGTAATAATGGTACTTGTTAAGTGCTTACTATGTGCCAAGCACTGTTCTAAGCAGCGGGATAGATAAATGTTAAGCAGGCTGGACACAGTTCCTGTCTCACATGGGGCTCACATTCTTAATCCCTATTTTACAGATGACGTAACTGAGGCCCAGAGAAGTGAAGTGACTTGCCCAAGGTCATACAGCAGACCTGGTGGAGCTGGGATTAGAACCCAGGTCTTCCTGACTTCCAGGTTCTTCCTCTATTGACCAAGCCACGCTGCTTGCCAGTCCCAGGGATGAGTGAGGCAAGTAGTGGTCCAGTATGCTCATAAGGGGATGCCATAGCCACTCTAGAAGCCTTTGGCTTTGCCAAACCTTGTACTCTAACATTTGAGACATTCCCCAAAGTCACCCCCCTGCTTTCTCTCAATTGTCATGCAAGTGATTTGTAGGAGGGATGGTGGGACTTTGAGTACTATTAGTGCTAGCTGACTAGTCTCCCAACCACCTCAGGATGATAATGCATGTTGTGCACTTGGGTCTGTACCCCTTAAGCATCTTGCTATTCACCCTCAATCCTAGAGCATTTGTAATAATAATAATAATAATTATGGCATTTATTAAGTGCTTACTATGTGCAAAGCACTGTTCTAAGTGCTGGGGAGGTTACAAGGTGATAAGGGTTGTCCCATGGGGGGCTCATAGTCTTAATCCCCATTTTACAGATGGGGTAACAGAGGCACAATGAAGTTAAGTGACTTGCCCAAAGTCACACAGCTGACAATTGGCAGAGCCGGGATTTGAACCCATGACTGACTCCAAAGCCCGTGCTCTTTCCACTGAGCCATGCTGCTTCTCATTTGTACTTACACTTTGCTGCTTCTCTTATATGCAATTTATTCTAATGTCCCGCTATAGAGTGTAAGGTCCTGGAAGGCAGGGATTGTGTCCCTCAATTCAATTGTACTGTACTCTCCCAAGTGGTTAGCAAGTGCTCAATAAATACAATTGATCAATGTTAAATATTTTACACTCTCCAGGAAGCACTTGAAGCAATGGTGACTGGCTACACCACCTTGCTTTTTGACATGCAGTATTCCATCAGAATGGGACATCCGGCTACCCACTCTCCCCTTTGGAGAAATGGTCTCCATGTTTTTGGGAAAGTCATCTCATTTGGATTGGGAAATAGGACCGTAGATAAAGCAAATCAATTTAAAAAGACAACTTAGAGGAATAAGTCAATTACCAACTTTCTGTCACTATTTGAAAAAATGAAAATCAATTTTGGAATTCAGGGTTTGTGTCTTCTCAGGGACTACTAACTAATAATAATGATAATAATTGTTAAGTGCTTACTACATGTTAAGTACTGTTAAGTAGATTTAAAACAATCCAATTATAGACCCTGGCCCACAACATGGGGTTCATAGTCTAAGGGAGAAGAACAGGTGTTGAATCTCTGAAAAAGCTATTCATTCATTCATTTAATCGTATTTACTGAGCACTTCCTGTGTGCAGAGCACTGTACTAAGCGCTTGGGAAGTACAAGTTGGTAACATATAGAGACGGTCCCTACCTAATAGCGGGCTCACAGTCTAGAAGACTATATAGAAGTTATATAGCTTTTATAGAAGCTATAAAACAACTGAGGCAAAGAGTGTTAAATGAAGCAGCATGGCCTAGTGGACAGAGCAGGGTCCAGGAGTAAGAAGGACCTGAGTTCAAATACCGGCTCTGTCATTTGTCTGCTCTGTGACCTTGGGCAAGTCACTTGAATTCTCTGTGCCTCAGTTACTTCATCTGTAAAATGGAGATAAGACTTGTGAGCTCCATGTTGGCCACGGACTATGTCGAACCTATCTTGTATCAACCCCAGCGTTCAGTACAGTGCTGGCACATAGTAAGCACTTAATAAATGACAATTAAAAATGTCCATGGCCACACTGCAGAGAAGTGGCAGAGCCAAAATGAGAATCTGAGTTTCAAGACTCCTAGGCCAAGTCGCTTCTCAGAATTGGAAATGGATAATAATTATTATGGTATTTGTTAAGGGCTTACTATGTGCCGAGCACTGTTCTGAGTAATGGGGAGATACAAGGTAGTCAGGTTGTCCCACAGGGGGCTCACAATTTTATCCCCATTTTACAGATGAGGTAACCGAAGCACAGAGAAGTTAAGTGGCTTGCCCAAGGTCACACAGGAGACAGGAGGTGGAGCTGGGATTAGAACCCCTGTCCTCTGACTCCCAAGCCCATGCTCTGTCCACTAAGCCACACTGCTTGAGGCCTTGAGGAATATGAGGGTGCATTCAACTTGAGAGGGGCAACTGGGAAGAGAAGGGTAAGATTCTGAGCTCCCTAACCTCAGTGTTGAGACTATTAGCGTTAGAAGTGAATTTCCAGGAAGACAAGTGTAGGTGGCAAAACCCTATGTGGATAATCTATAGGCAGATAATTAAGCACTGAATACATTGGGACTTCATTCAGGCTGAAAATTCCTTAAAGTATGGACAGCAAATGTATGAAATTAGTTGCTAAATGAATGCCTATTTGGTTTCAATGGTTTTACCTAATAGCTATGACATAGGAGCATCACTGCAAGTCTTATAGGAGAATGAATAAATATTTATTTATATGAAAAATTACAGTGATAAGCATTTTATAAACTGCCTGAAATATGCACATATCCATTAGATTGGAATGACTCCACGTCTGCTCCCTCAGATATACAATGTAAAAAGGCTTTTAAAAAGCTCTAAATGCTAATGCTACAATAATTTTATTCTTGACAGGTAAAATGCATTTACATTTAGTATAACATCATATTTTGGAGGATGAGAGGAGATTCTGTGAGTATATTTTGTGAGATCATTAGAGGAACAGTGGAATTTTCACCCAAGGTACACAGCATCATGTCTTTAGTAGATAACTGTAGTGTATCAATACTCAAAATGTTATATTTGAGTCTGTTTCATTTTGCTTATAAGTCTCAATCTTGCTTTTTTCCTGTGCTGCATAGAATTACAATATTGTGAAAGAGAAGACTGGAGATATTACTTACAATGCTGTGCAATGCTAATGTGGAGGGTCCAGATCAATTTTGGCTAGATGCATGGGAGTAGAGAACATGGGAAAAATGACTTCACATTTGTCACATGTGTATACATAGTCCCTATAATTTTCATTTTATTGGAATAGTCAGAAAGAATTAAACCAAGAGAATTTCACTTAATATTGATCCTCCTAGCAATACCTCCCTTGCTACTACTGTCAATGGAAACTGTGGTTTCACCCGCATGTGGACAGAATCCTGGATGGGAGTTCTTTGTAGAGAATTGGGACACTGTTCCTTTAAGATGAAACCAGAGGGGCCCCCCCCCCCCCCCCAACCCCGGCAAAAAAGATATTTCATTGTGACGCAAGTTCTGTCAAGAAATAAACTGCATCAGCTATGAATTATGTACAGGCTCCATACTGTGGACACTTAATTATTAATTACAAAATAATAGCATGTTGTGCTCTCTAAAGTTTATATAAAAACATCTCTGCCTCCCACATGAAAATGTGGGTAAAAGCAATGATAGCAGAATGCATCATCTTAAGAGTCTTAAAATGTCACAAAACAATAGTAATTGTGATAGCCATTAACCTTTGACTATATGCCAAGTGCTAGGGTAGATCTAACGCAATCAGATCAGGCTTGGCCTCTTGTCTCGCAGGGGGAGGTTCATAGTCTTCAGAAGGAGGGAAACATGATAGGCAATCCCCATTTTATAGATGAGAAGACTAAGCTTCAGTGAATTTATTTGGCTCACTCCAGATTACACATCAGGCAAATTCTGGAGCCAAATTAGAACCCAGGTGACCCAACTCCGAGTCCTCTGCTTTTTCCATTAATCAAATATCCTTTTGAGAGCATGACCTTTAGGGATTGCAATACCAAGAAATGCCCAGAAAACCGCCTAAGGCAACCCTTAAAAAGATGCACAATGCCACTTACAGGATTTGCTTATCAGTTATAACTGCTTCTACTTCTGTATCAAGAACAGTCAGGGTGTGTGCTTTTTCTAGGTCAGACATTTCTTCAATTCCACAGCTATTTATAGCATTTTAGTTTCCTGAAGATACGCTTACCTAGCACTGTCATGCCTAACCTGTGAGCTTTTACAGATCAGGTTGATAATGGTTACCCTGCTGCCTTTAAATTTCTCCCTTCCCACTCAGCTTCATCTCGGCCAATCGTTTTTATCTTCTTCCCCCTTGTACAAATGTCATGTCTATCAATTCCGGGAAGCATTCCCTCCTGCTTTATTTCTCACCCTGGGGCATGTACTTTAACTGGAGAGACTCTAAATAAAAATAAATTCCATTGGATTATTCACCTAAACAAACGGATATAAATTTATGGATTTTCTTTGCCTCTGGGATCCAGAATAAAAAATGTGTGCACAAACACACAGCCTGCTCAATATTATCGTTCAGGCAGTTCTCATACAAATCTTCCTTACAGCATGAAGAGAATGTCACTTCATCCTGAAGCCTTCTTGATTCATTACTGGTGGCAAGATGCTCTTTGAAGGATATCAAGGCACATTTAGGACTA
Organism: Tachyglossus aculeatus; assembly: GCF_015852505.1. Taxonomy (NCBI): domain Eukaryota; kingdom Metazoa; phylum Chordata; class Mammalia; order Monotremata; family Tachyglossidae; genus Tachyglossus; species Tachyglossus aculeatus. The sequence continues at coordinate 7,637,246 of NC_052079.1, forward strand.
GACCCTTTTTTGTTGATAGTGATAAAGACATTTATTAATCAATCGATCAATTATACTTATTGAGCACTTACTGTGTGCACAGCACTGTACTAAGCACCGGTAATGTACAACATTAGACTCGTTAGACATTCCCTGCCCACAATGAGCTCACAGTTTGGTGCTTAGCAATGAGTAAATGGGAGATACGCTTGAGACCCCCTGTCCTTCATAAGGGCTAAACAAATTAATGAATGGTATTTACTGAGCACTTACTGTGTGCAGGGTACTGTAATAAGTGCTCAGGAGCGGAATTGGTAGGCATGCTCTCTGCCCTAAAGGAGTTTACAATCTAGTAGGAAATAACCTGAGGTAACAATAATGATGGCATTTATTAAACCCTTATGATGTGCCAAGCACTATGCTAAGCACTGGAGAAGATACAAGATATTCAGATTGAACCCAGTCCCTGCCCCACAAGAGTTTTTCATTTTTCAAGAATGTGCTTCAGAGTGTTCGCAATCTAAGAGATTACGGACAGCAGGGATCTTATGCCCAATTTACAGATGAGGAAACAGATACATCAGAGCTAAATGATTGCCCACAGTCACACAGCTGGCCAATGGTAGGAAGAGGATTAGACCTCAGGTCTCCTAAGTACTCGCCACGCAAAAGGCCATACTACTCTGTAGGTACCACTGAGCTTGTGCAGGGCTCTCTTTGCCTGCACAATATCCCACTGTTTACAGTTCTGTGAATCCTCTGGAAGGAACAGTGAATTCTCCCTTTTTCTTGGAGTTGGGTAGAGAAGAACCCAACGGACTCCATTTCTTACACCATAGAATGATGCTCCTCAGGTGGAGACATAAACAAGTGAAAATAGCCACCCTCTGGAATTAGAGAACCCAAGAAGAGTTCTCCTTAGGGAATATATCACCATGTGACCTCATCTTTCTTACGTACAATGGGGATTGGTACATCTTAGAGAAGAGAGTCTAAAGAATCCAATGAACACAAATAGAAATCTTTCAATAATGAAAAATGAAAGAATGAGCAAAGAAAATAGAGCTATTCCCGATAAGTCTGTTTCCTATAAAATCAACTGGGATTGTCTCAGAACTGAAAACGATCATTTTACAATAACATATCCTGTGTAAGCATCATCACACTTGTATTTGCACTATTCTTCGCCACCTCATCAACAGGTTTGACAGCTATTCCAATTTTTGTATACATAGAAGGAAATTAGATGACATTTAACTGAATTTATCTTTCATTCACTAGAGTTTCATTTTTATGTCTGGCAAGCACTCATCAGTAAATGATTCAAAGTTAAACTTCATTACCCATTAGTTTCATTTCAATACAGAGCACAAAGTTACAAAGCAATAGTCCAACAACTGCCTTTAATAATGACCAATGGCTTCATTTCTAATCTTTCATGTGTTTAAAAAAAACAAAGCACATACACACACTAGGTCATCTAAGGGTAGCCCATTGAATGTGCTGGTCCGTAGCTGTGTAATAGGGAAATGATATATTAAAATGTCTGGAAAGCCAATGTGCAAAGTGTGCCTGATTGCTTCAAAGATTTCAATTTACATCTCTTATTTTTCTAAGTGGATGCTTGCTATCACACAGATTACAAAATAGCAAAGACATACCTGTCTTTAGAGAATTTAGCATCTTTTACAATTGTATAAATGCTTATTGGTTTCAGTTAAGACAGACAACTTTCTGCTTTTATGTGAAACCTAAAAAATCAAGCTGGAAAAGAGAAAGAAAACACTGATCACTTTCTATCTATGCCTGGTGACCTACATTATGAGAAGTAGCGTGGCTCAATGGTAAGAGCCCGGGCTTTGGAGTCAGAGGTCGTGGGTTCAAATCCCAGTTCTGCCAATTGTCAGCTGTGTGACTTTGGGCAAGTCACTTGACTTCTCTGTGCCTGTTACCTCATCTGTAAAATGGGGATTAAGACTGTGAGCCACACATGGGACAACCTGATCACCTTGTATCCTTCCCAGCACTTAGAACAGTGCTTTGCACATAGAAAACACTTAACAAATGCCATTATTATTATTATTATTATATTGATGATGCCAGGCATATATGACTTCAAGGAACTGAAGAATGTTATTGCAGAGACGCTAATTCTCTTTGTGAAAGAGCACAGTCTGTTTAGACAAGGGAGAAGCAATAGAGGTAATCTGTTTAAATTTTAGGAAAGCCTTTGACTGTGTCCTCCGGTAACATTCGCAATCATCAAAGATATTTATGAGCAATGTATTATTAAGAGCGATGTAGTAACTACTTGGGAGAAACAAAGCAAACGGTCCCTGACCTCAGGGAACTCCGAATTTAATGGTAATGGAGAAGCATATGAACTAAACTGACAATTTAAGAAACAGTGGCACTGATCTTCCTGTTTGGTGGGTTCTCCTGAGGCTAGGCTTATCAATCAATTGTATTTATTGAGTGCTTACCATGTGAGGTGCACTAAACTAAGTATTTGGGAGAATACCATGTAAGAGTTGGTGAAGACATTCCCTGCTTACATAGAGCTTACAGTCTCATGAAGAAGTTAGTGTTGTAAAGTCAAAACCACTGCATTCAAAAGCTAGAAAAGGGTGCAAATGTGGTATCATACATGACTCAAAACATCTCAAGTCAAAAAGTGCCTGAATGGAGTTCTGTAAGCACTGCTTACAGAATCATCTTCACTTTTCAAAGCCAGAATATACTAAATATGCAAAACAAAACTTCCCAATAGAGCAGAATCACTGGAGAAATGTTGCTTAATATTTATGCATTCAACAAATATTCACATTTACACTAAATTAGTATTTTTTTAATCTGATAACTCAAGTGTGGCAGTTTCTCATTTAACTTTCCTGCAATCAGTGCCAACATGAGGTACATTTTTAATCAACAGCAGTATGTTAATGAGAAGTACCTTGACTCTGGTACTCAATTCTCTGGAGATGATTTAATTCTTTTCCTGGTGCACTTTATCTTTAAACACTTGAAAAATCCATGAGAAATATCCCAGGGGGAAGATGGTAAATAATGATAGCTTACATATCATATGCAGTAGCTAAGGTAATTTTTTGTCAGGATCATCAATTAATTCAAATGAAATGCACAAAACCTTTCCCAGGAATACCCTACAGTGATCTTTCTTGCATAATGGACCACTGAAGTTGTAGGGAGACACCTTACAGAAGGCCTGCTGGCTAAATATGCCACTTTGATTCATTAGAGCTAAGATCATAGATATAAAAGATAACATCTGGAGAATAAGGTGTCAGTGTTGGGTGTGGTGTGAACAGGGAATGTGACGATTGCTGTACTCTCCCAAACACTTTGTACAGTTCTCTGCACATGGTGTGCTCAATAAATACAATTGAAGGATTCTCATGGAGATCTAAAGAGAAAGACTCCCTGACCATAGGTACTGCCTGTTGCTCAAATTCCCCAGTTAATATCCATAGGTGAGTTTCAGTAAGTTTAAAAAGGAGACTGAGTCACAAGGCAGTGAAGTGACTTGCCCAAAGTCACACAACAGACACCTGGTAGAGTCAGGATTAGAACATAGATCCTTCTAACTCTCAGGCCCGTGCTCTTCTCCACGCTGACTGGAAAAGAAATTAATGATTATTACTAATTATTGGGCTACTGTGTTGGGAAAACTACATTAAGTACTTGGGAGAATACAAAAGAGTTAGTAAACACCAACCTGCCCTTAAAGATTTTACAACTTGAAGTGACAGTTGATTGGATCAATAGGGAAATGTGAAGAAAAGCAAGAGCGGCATTGACAACTGGGTGCAAGAGTAAAATCCCTAATTTGCCTTTGGATTCTGCAGGAAGGTCTATTTGAATAACTTCTGATACCTCACTTCTTTTCAATATATGTACTTTGTCCTCCTACTAATACTTTTTTTATTTTTCCACTTGTACCAGCGTTTATCGGTCTTTGCTGTGTTGGAAAATGGACTTGAGTCTTTTGGAATCTAAAATCCAAGTCTGGATTGTTTTGGAATTGGTTATTGCAAAGATGCTTTTTGAGGAAAGGAGATAAAGTGGTATTTTTTGTTTTGTTTTAGAGCCAACGGAGGTGTGCTTTTGTCTCCCAGCCATCTGTAGAATACATATGTTTCAAGTATCTATTATGACAGCATAGCCACTGTCTGCGATGGTGACACCTTGAAAGTTTTGCCATTTCCATTTTCCTAAGAGAGTGTTTCCCACAAAACTGCTGTGAAAACAGTTGACATACTGAAATATATTAGCAGACTTTTGCTCTGAGTAAGCTTATCTTGAGGAGGAAATCCTTATTTTATTTCACCCTATTGGTGGAATTGGAACCAGGCCTATAATATTTTCCTGTCAGGGAAGCTAGAATCAACACCATAAACGTACTGGATTAGAATGATGACCAATGGAGTTCTGTATCTTGTCAAGAAATAAATGACTCATTTGCAGCATTGTCTCTAACGTGAGTTCGTTAAGTTAGTGGCTTTTACAGTAATACTTCTCAGCAACATTAGAAGGGCCTTTGGGTTAATGGTTTTTGTAGCAAGACGCCTTTTATTACAAATTAAATATCAAGTCCCAAAGGATTTGAATGCAATAGTTAATGCAAGTGAGTATCGGCTGTTGTTCCAGGTTCATATTTACATTTAATATCATGGTAAGAAGAAAAAGTACAGGGTAAAATAAATGATTATCTGGAAGTGTATTTATTCTGATTTTTAAATAATACTATAAAATGGGATAAAAAAAACAGACATGCTAAACACATCAGAAGACAGAACTGGAAGTCAAGAAACTCCAGTTTTAGCTTCCCTGCTGGCCCCGGGGCCTTTCACTTAACTTCTCTGTATTTCAGTTTCCTCATCTGTAGAATGGGGATAAAATGTTTGCCCTCTCTCTCTTATCTTCCTTTCTTTTAGCACAGTGGGAGACAAGGGCAGTGTGTGATCAGATGTTCCTATATGTACCTCAATGCTTGGTGCATAGTAAGCACTAAATACATTACTATTATTATCATAGGTAAAATAAGGTTAAGCAGTGAAAAATTTCAAGGCAGCTGGTAAAGGCTTTGTGACTTAGGAAGTAACAACAACAACAATAATAAAAATAATAATTATAATGGTATTACAGCCTCTGGGCACTTGATATTCACCCCACCCTCAGCATTTATGTACATATCTATAATATATATTTATGTAAATGTCTGTCTCCACTTCCAGATTACAAATTCATTGTGGTCAAGGAACATGTCTACCAACTCTGTTGTATTGTACTCTCCCAAGCATTTAGTACAATGCTCTGCACAAAGTGCTCAATAAATACCATTGATGGATTGATTATTCATTTATTCAGTGTATTTATGTGCCAAGCACCATCCTAAACCCTGAGGTGGACAGAAAATAATCAGAAGGGATGCTTGGCTAAGAATTTAAGAGGGAGGGAGAGTATCTAATCTCCAATCTGCAGATGAGGAAAGAGGTGGCACAAAGCTGTTAAACGACTTGTCCAAGGTCTCACAGCAGGCAAGAGGCAAGAGCACAAACAACAACGCAAGTTTTCAAGTTTTCTTTAACACAAGAATGTAATCCGGTATCGTAGCAAGGACTGTGTATTCTGTCTCTGACAATGGAAACTATGTTTGCAGAAAGTGGAACAGTTGCCCTTTATGACCATCTTTAATTTAAGGACTTAACTAACATCCTAATTTTTCCCCTACATTCTTAACTATTCCCTCTGGTAATTCACTATGGACCCCTTAACCACAAATTTACCCAAACCTTTCTTGAACTGGAGTATTCACTGGGTGCAGTGTACTAGTCCAGAGATTGGGTATAAATAACTATGTGACTGCTAGAGATGGACTTACAGGCTTATGTGATTTGGTATAGTAGGAATTAACTGGGGAAGGCATGTTGAAGATGGGGTTTCAGGAGGGATTTAAACATTAGGAAGGCTGTGATCTGCCCAATTTGGAGAGGAGGAGAGAGAGAAGCAGCATGGTGTAGTGGATACAACAAGGGCCTGGGATTCAGAAGGACACATGTTCTATACCGCCTCTGCCATTTGTCTGCAGTGTGGCCTCAAACAAGTCACTTCACTTCTCTGTGCCTCAATTCCCTCATCTGTAAAATGGGGATTGGGACTGTGAGCCCCAGTTCCTGTGTCCAAACCAATTTGCTTGTATCCACATCTGCGCTTATTATAGTGCCTGCACATAGTAAGCACTCAACAAATACAATTATTATCATTATTATTATTATTATGATTAAGTTGGGGAAACAGAATTATCATCATATTAAGTGTTTACTGTGTGTCAGGCACTATCCCAAGTGCTGGGATAAATATAATTTAATCAGGTTGGACACAGTCCCAGTCCCATATAGGGCTCAAAAGTCCAAGTAGGGGAGAGAACAGGTACTGAATCCCATTTTTACAGTTGAGGAAACCAAGGCATAGAGAAGTTAAGAGACTTGCCCAAGGTCACACAGCAGGCAGGTTGACAAACTCTGGAATTAATGGTGGGGGACTCCCTCTCCCTGTCCAGTAATTTGTCGGGAATGCAAATGGAATTCTCAAAGCTATTTCTATGTGAAAATCTGCATGAACAAATTATGATTATTGTCAAGCAAATAGATTATTATCATTAGCTAACATAAGCTTAAAATAGCTGCTCGTTTTCCCAAGCAGAAGGAATAATGAGAAACACACATAGTTGGCTGATCCTTTGAATGTGCACTGATACCCTATGGTCAGCTGACCAGTGGGTCTGTAAAGGAGGTGGGATGCAGTGTGGTTCAGTGGAAAGAGTTCAGACCTAGGAGGCAAAGGACCTGAGTTCTAATCCTGACTGCTGCCTACTTGCTGGGTGGCCTTGGGCAAGTCACTTAACTTCTCTATGCCTCAGTTTCCTCATCTGTAAAATGGGGATTCATGCCTCAAACTGTAAGCCCGATGTAGGACAGAGTTTATGTCTGCTTGATTATCTTGTATCAACCCCAGCATGCTTGGTACACAGTAAGCACTTAACAAATATGATTTGTAAATGCTTCAACAAACAGCATGATTATTGCTTTTATTGGACTACAGAAATGTTTTCAATTTTCAAGGAAGCAAAGCCTTGAAAATTGTAGCCTCCACTCCTAGACTGTAAGCTACTTTTGGACTGGGAAAATGTCTATCAAAACTTTGCACACAGTAAGAGCTCAATAAATATGATTGAATGATATATGCTTATATAATGTGTCTATACAGGTATGTGTATCCAAGTAGATGCATATCTAAATACACATATATAATGCACATTTATTTAAATATAGATTGAAATCATTCACTATTTAGGTTTTTCTCATTTATGTTTTTGTAAAAATCTTGCTTATAGACAAGGAGAGTGTCTTCCTTTATGAAATCCTGGCAATGGTTTAATGATCTGCATTTGAATAAAGTTTTACATAAATATTCTAAAATTTGATGTAAGGAGCAAGAGGAATTTTTGTGGTCCTCTCCTTTTCTTTAAAATCCTGAGCTTGAGCTGTATTGTAAGATTTTATGAAAGAACATGTAGAAGGAAGAAGGAGAGTCACTATGCCAAGGCACGTAAACCCACTTAGGAAGAGACTAGGCATCTAGCAAGAGCTCTGTCATAGCATGCAAACTGAAAGTTAGTTTCCTTTTTAGGTAGCAAACTTTGGATCAGTAGAAACAGTAGCTTCCAGTGCATCTACACTCTATCTGGTACAATTTCAATTTGCAGAGAGTCATTCCCTGTTCTAAATGAAATTCCTTTTGAAAAAGTATAATGCCACATCATGGCTTCCTTTTACAGAGGCACACAGTTGGAGAATGAAAGGTATTAACTAGATGATTCAGAAGGGAAGCAATCAACTCTTTTAAAGTGCCAAAATAATCTAATTCATTAGTTGGTAGTTCACCTCTACTCTCCCATGCAAGTTGAGAAAAGCAAATTATTTGACACACACAGAACTCATATTTTCCATTCAGGACTTTTGGAGGAAATAATTTGATATAATACTACTTTATGATCCTGGCAAGCTATATTGAAAAAGTAATTAAATAGACAAGTGTACATTTTTAGACATTCATGCTGACTGTAACCATCATTCATTCATTCACTCAATCATATTTAATCGTATTCTTTAAATCAAGCGCCATCACTGCCCTGGTGCTTCCTAGAAAGAGTAAAACTAGAACAAAAGATCTCTCTGGATCACCATTATCTCATGCTCACATTGCAGGTGTACTGGGGCCGAACAATGAAAGCCTCATTCCCAGATAATCAGTGACTATCCAGACATTTGTATTACCAAGGCAACAAACAGAAACAGAATATTAGATTGTTCTTGGTGAGCAGAATTCAGATTAGAAATTCCAAGTATGCAAACCTATTCAAAATGAATACTTGGAAATTAGGGGAGAGGTTTTCCAGTTCCAATATATATGGAAAAAACAGAGCCTAAATGACTGTTTTCAGCCTATCTTCATCAGTTGATTCTGGTGCTCCCTTTAAGTTTCTACTTTTAATTGATAATGAAAATGCATTATTGCTTAAAGGATGGTCTAAAATTGAAACCAGACTCCCACCTCAACAGATGTTGCTGAATCAGCACCCTGCATTGCTCATACCTAATGGCAAATAATTCGTTAACTGAGAGCCTTGAATGAAGTAAGTTTTCCCTTACTCCAAGCATGCATTCCTGCAAGTTCATATTCATTCTGTGAGTAAAGCACAACTATAGGCGTTGCATTTTAAAAAGAGGAAAACAAATACCCCTATTTGACTTTCCAGGATGCATAATCATCAAGGCAACGTGAATTTATTAAGATGAATAAATCTGTACTAAGTACCTGAACTCAGATCTAAGAGGTTAGTGTGCCATCACTACCTTTAATTATCCGAATTTCACAGCATTCTAGAAGTGGATACTCTTTTTCTTCTTGTGCAACAGGGAAAGTAAAACCTAAAAATAATTTAACATCAAAAATGAAATACAATTTCCAATTCAAAAATCAGCTTTTTCAGCCTTTACTGCCTGTACCTAGTATTGGGTCAATACCGCTGGGTTATCGTCAGCCCTACGCCATAACGATCTTGTTTGGTTAGCTAGACAACTCTAATTCTTATTAATGATAACAATAATAATAATAATAATAGTGGCATTTGTTGAGCTCTATGTGCCAGGTAGTGCACTAAGCACTGGAGTGAATACAAGCAAATCAGGTTGGGCATAGTCCCTGTCCCACATGGGGCTCACAGTCTAAATCCCCATTTTACAGATGATTAACTGAGGCCCAGAGAAGTTAAGTGACTTGCCCAAGGTCACACAGCAGGCATGTGGCAGAGTCAGGATAAGAATACAGGTCCTTCTGGCTCCCCAGCCCATGCTCTATCCATTAGGTCACACAGCTTCCATGCTTAGTCCTTGGACAGTTATATGACTTTAACTTTACTTGGGCTATAGAGGTATAATAAACAGCAAAACCTGTGGTATTTTTTAAGTCCCTACTATGTGTCAAGCACTGTATTAAGCATGGGACAGAAACAAGATAATCCAGTCCCACACACGGTTCACAGTCTAAGTGGGAGGGAGAAGAAGTATTGAATCCCCATTTTGCAGAAAAGGGAATTGAGGAACAGAGAAGTTAAGTTACTTGCCCAAGGTCAAACAGCAGATATGGGTGGAGCAGAATCAGAACCCAGGCCTTGTGACTCTCAGGCCCATGCTCTTTCCATTAGGCCACGTTGCTATTACGGTATACCACAAAATCATGACCCAAAACAATGAAACATCAACTTTAAAAGAAAAAACAGAAGGAAAAATACATCTAGTACTGTTACCCTTTAGTCATTTCCCACCTTTCATGTCATCGCTCGGTGATCTGTGAGCCTTTCTTGTATCAAAATGTGAGTCTGGAAAGGAAGAGCAGAAGCAATCAATTCATATCCTTAATTCAGGACCCTATTATGTGCAGTGCACTGTACTGAGCCCTTGAGAAACTCAGATAGGATTGGCAGACATATTCCTTGCCCTACATTCTAATAGGAGAGACAGATACTACAGCAAATTGCAAATAGGAGGGAGTAATAGTGTATGAAAGATTTGTACAAAGTTCTATGGAAGGTTCTGAATACTTAAGTGCCTAAGTGGTTAAGTTGTGCTGATACAAGTGGGTGATATAAGTGGTAAGATTAGAAATTAATCGGAGAAGACTTCCTGGAACAGATGTGACTTGAGGAGGGCTTTGAATATGAGAAGAGCTGTGGACTAAAAGACTGTGGCTCACTTCAGAAAAAAGGGAAGATTTTCTTTTTCAGGAAAATATTTCAAAGGATTCTTTCTTTTCTCATGCTAAAATGCTACTTGTCTTGCATGTTTTCAATTTTTCATAAACCCAATGAATGTGGATATACCACATTCCATGAAAATCATCGAAAGATTAGATACAGCTGGAACTGTTTTTCAGGCTTTTTTAGTTTCTAATGTTTGTAGTGCTTCTCAAACCTCCTCAGAATACAAACCACTTCCTCCTTAAATAGTCCACAACTTGGCAAGATGCAACACCAAGGCATCAATGAAGTTTCCAACCCAGCTATACATGGTGTGACATTCCATAACTTAACCTTCAGACTGAATCAGTACCTAGATTTCCCTCTGTAAAAGTTTAGATAACAAGCACAATTTTTCACTTCCATTTTTTGAGGAAATTCTCTAAAAGTCAACTTTCATGCCTGGAAAGAGAAGGGCCTATCATTCTTCCAGTGCAGCCAACAACTACTAAAACTCAAGCAGTTGATTATTGTGCTTTGGACACAGGATAGGGTATCACACCTATTCCCTCTCTCACTAGTAATTTAAAATTTCCTAAGAAAATTAATCTCAATCTGATGCTATGGCATCTAGAGTTTCCTAGGAAATGGAAAAAATATCAAGGCTTAAAATTCCAAAAAGGATGGCAAAGGAAGCAGCATGGCTTAGTGGATAGATCAGTACTTTAGGATTCAAAAGACTCAATCATGGCTCTGTCATTTGTCTGCTGTGTGACCTTGAGCAAGTCACTTAACTTAACTGGGCCTCAGTTACCTCATCTGTAAAATGGAGATTAAGACTGTGAGCCTCATGTGGGACATGGAGTATGCTCAACCTAATTAGTTTGCATCTACCCCAGCATTTAGTACAGTGATTAACAAGCACTATTAAAAAAAAAAAAATTGGTAAACCTGGGTAGTTAAAACATGATTGCAATTCATGTTAAATCCCTTTATAGTGGCAGTGGTAGCACATAAAACTATTAGAATTCCATTTTAGTCACCAGTAGTTTTGTTGTTCTCCTACTGTGTAATGAATACTATATTGTCTGGGAGAATACATTAGAATTAGAAATGATCAGTGAATGGTATTTGAGTGCTTACTGAGCACTGTACTAAAAGCTTGGGACAGTACAATGCAACAGAATTGTAAACACTTCCCCTGCCCACAGTGAGCTTACAGTCTAGAGGGGAAGGCAGACAATATAATTTATAATATATAATTTATAGATATGTACCCTATAAATTATAATCATGGTATTTGTTAAATACTTACTATGTGCCAAGCACTGTTCAAAGCACTGGAGTAAATACAAGGTAATCAGGTTGGACACAGTCTCTGTCCCACATGGGGCTCCCAATCTTAATCCCCATTTTACAGATGAAGGAACTGAGGCACAGAGAAGTGAAGTGAGTTTCCCGGGGTCACACAGCAGACAGGTGGTGGGGGCCGGATTAGAACTCACATCCTTTGACTCCCAAGCCCATGCTCTTGCCACTAAGCCATGCTGCTTCTGCCGTAAAATACCAGTAAATGGCATTACTGAGTGCTTACTGCCTATGGAGCACTGAACTAAGATCTCTGCCCTTAAGGAGCTTACAACCTAAAGAACACAAAAAATACAAATTTATCTTTCTGCCTCCCAAATTGATGTGAAACTCCCTTCCTGGACATAGAGGCCACTATATGAATGTTTTCAACTATTAGTCACCCCACCCCGAGAACGACCATGCACACCTGAGGGAATGAAAAACAGACTCCTTTGACCTCATTCATTCATTCAATCATATTTATTGAGTGCTTACTGTGTGCAGAACACTGTACTAAGTGCTCAGAAAGTACCATCTTCTGAGGGGCTGGTTTGCAAACACTTCGATAATAGACTGGCGCTCTGTTTCATTCACATGATTAGCACAGTGAATTAGAAGAGTTAGCCCAACCCTACTGGATTATTTTTCTTTGCACTTAACACTGCAGTTACCAAGAAGTAAAGTACCATCTTCTGAGGGGCTGGTTTGCAAACACTTCGATAATAGACTGGCGCTCTGTTTCATTCACATGATTAGCACAGTGAATTAGAAGAGTTAGCCCAACCCTACTGGATTATTTTTCTTTGCACTTAACACTGCAGTTACCAAGAACTCAGAGCACTGTAGAGCTGCCAAGCCTGATTTTGTCTCTCTGGTTTATTTTCTGGCTTGAGGAGAGACTAGCAGCCAGATAGCAGAGGTCAGTGCACATGTGGCCTCGCCAAAGTTCCAGGACTGAAATGGCCACAGTCAACAACTGCTGCTACAGCACCTGTGGTCTCATCACAACTCTGGGCCAATCCAGCCCCTTTCAGAAAAAGTGGGGTCTTCTAACCCCTTGTAACGGCTTCTGCCCTGTGCATTCTTCCTGGGCCCTCCTACATGCATGAAGGTGGGTATTTTTCAACACGGTCAAGAACGTCCCCACAATAATCCTGATTAGTATTTCACTCTAAGGGCCCTGCTATTTGTTCAAATTCAAATCCATCTGATAGGACAAACATGGATCTATTGGCAGTCTTAACTGACTCAACTCTGCCAGGCCAAAACCCTCCAGCCAATAGAAACCAGAACACTGAATCTCACAAACTGGCTAGAGAGGTTGCCATAGGAACAGCATAATACTGACTCTTCCCCTTGCACAGCGCTGCCTATAACATTTTCATTTCCTAGTGACCTATGCAGTGAAAATGGGAGAATGTTATTTATGCTCCAAGTTCTTCTGTGGCCACACAATAAACTACACCTACAGAAAAGAAATAAACACTTCAGCAGAAATTTAATTGCAGTAGATTTAAGCCCTTGGTCCCCAAAATTCATTGGTCTAAACAAGCCCAACGAATGAGTTCAATTGGCTCCCTGAGGAACAAGTTTAGATTTAGAACAGAATTCTTGGCCAGGTTCCTAAATTTGAAGCCGAAAGTATTTTTTAAAAAAAGTCTTTTACAAATGGTAAATTTTGGATATTTTCTTAAGCAAAAACTCCCACTTCTAAATCCCTCTTTCCATGATGACATATTTTAGTGTCTATGATGAAGACAGAGCAAACAGCTAAGACTCGACAGCATTCTGAGGCTAATCCAAGCCCTATGATTATGGCCACGATTTCTGAAGCTCAGTCAGTCTGACCGAAGAAGAGGAGAGGAGAACAATGAATGAAGCATGTCAGTGGAAAAGAAATGGAAAGGAGGAAAGACAAGTGACAAGGAGACAGATGAGGCAATTTTCCTTATTGACTCTGGGCTGAAACAGCAATTTTGGAGGAAAAAAAAAACCCCAAAACATGAAAATAAACTGTTTATTAATGCAAGTTATTGATCTCATCTTTTGATGAGGCCTCCCACTGGAATATAAGCTCCCTGTAGGCAGGGACCATGTCTAGTGGTTCTGTTGAACTTTTCCAAGTACTTGGGACATTGCATAGCATTGAGCAGGCACTCTGATCCAAGCTACAGGAGTTCATTGTAACTCATTAACAGGGTGGTGGGGTGGTGACATCCCTCATATGACCAGGGCAGTCTGGAAGTGAGTTTACCCAAGAAGCAGTACAGTCACGTACAGGAGAGAACGCTTGGCTTTCTTTTTTTTTTTTGCGGGGGCTTGAGAGGTGATCTAAAAGGCTGCAAAACACTTCATGTCTTTGGCCAGCAAAATGCTAAATCTGCTCCTGGGAAGGACAGACAGCAATACAGAGATATAAGAGTCTGTCCCTGTGAGCACTTTGATCTCTAGACTGTAAACTTCCTGTGAGCAGGAAATGTGTTTACCAGTTCTGTTGCATCCCAAATGCTTAGTACAGTGCTCTGAAGATAGGAAGTACTCGATAAATATCATTGGTTGACTGACAATGTGGATTCAGTCAAAATCACATCCAATAGCATATACATCTTATCACCCTACCCTAAATTAGGCTACGACCCTATTTTGCATAGGACATTCCTAAAAGAGAAAAGATTTCCCTGAACGTTAGTAGCGGAAATATGTCTAATCCTAGAATTCATGTTTTGGAGTCGTATATATTGTGCAACTACTAAATGCACAACACTGTATTAAGATTATGGGAGCTGAGACACAATCAGAGGAGGACACTATCCCTTTCAGTATATTACAGGAAACTTACAATATTTTGCCTTAACAAAAGGCAGAACTGTGGTTTTTTCTGTTTTAAAATATGGTCATGCATCTGAACCAAAGTGAATTCTTTCTTTTACTTTCCTTTTCCTAGAAAGTGTAAGGAAACATTTAGAGATAAATGGAAGTGTTCCATTTTAGGAAGAACTAAAACAGCATATTGTAGGATAATAGCAAGTCACAGAATCATCTCATTGTGTCCTTTTTGAACTAACAGAAAGATATATGATAATATATTAAAACAGATGCTGTGCCAAAAGAAGTTTCCTAAAATCTTCACACTTTTTCTATTTTCTTGAGTAGCAAAAGGAAAGAGGGGAAGTCTGGGATCAAAGATTTTTTCAGGTGGCTGGAAAAAAAAACCAGGAGGAGGTTAGCTGACAAGAAGAAACATCTGTGACAGCAGAATGAGAATGTGGTGTGTTTTTCCCAAGTCACTGATTTTCCCTTCAGGTTATATAATCATGAATCTCAGTTGGAGTCTGCTACTCAGGATTTTAAGATAACTAAAAAAACAACAGCTCGAATCAAAGTTGCTGTACATATGAAACACATAGCATATTTTATATATCATATAGAGAATATATATATGTATTTTGGACTTTGGGCTCTAGGAGGTATCTAATGGTAAAAGCACAGGACTGGGAGGCAGAAGACCTGGATTCTAATCCTGGCTCTGATACTTGCCTGTTGTACGACTTTGGGCAAGACACAACTTCTTTGTGCCTTGGTTTTCTCATCTGTAAAATGGTGACTAAAACACCTGTTTTGCTTCCTCCTCATAGCATGAGCCCTTTATAGGAAAGAGAGCATGTCTGGTCTGTATACCCTAGCACTTAGCACAGTGTCCATCACATCAGAACCATTTAACTATCATAATTATCATTATTATTATATCTTTCCTTGGGCTGGTGTAAGGTCATTGGTAGTGACATTTTCATTGGTTTATGTGTGTGAATGTGGCTAATGAGACCAATATTTACCTGATTACTGGCTATTTGATATTTAAGTGCTTACTATGTGCCAAATACCATATTAAGTGCTGGGATAGATGCAAGACAACGGGGTTGGACAGTCTTAATCCCTATATTACCGGTGAGGTAGCAGAAGCACAGAGAAGTCAAGTTAGTTGCTCAAGGTCACACAGCAGACAAATCGCAGAGCCTGGATTAGAACCACTAGGCCATACTACTTCTCCATACTAGATAAAAACTATGCTGTTTAATCTATACGTACATTCTATAGTAGGCACATGGAAGTTGACCCTTGCTGCATGTTACATTTCTTTTCTTGGTCTACAAAGTCTGATCCTAGTTCAATTTCTCCATCTTAGTGCCATGTTCTTTCCAAAGCTCCTGCTAAAGATAGTCACAACCAGATCTAATTACTCTTCACCATGCTGACCTGCCTTCTACTGCTACCTTAAACTTTCCCCTGCACTCCTTTATTGTTTAAAATCTTATTCACTGTTTTGTTAAAGTATGTTAATGGCTATCCTATTTCAGACCAAGGTAGAGCAGCTCTCCAGAGAGCACTTCCAGGTACTTTGCCTGTCCTAGCTACAAAATATCTAGACTGTAAGCTCGTTGTGGGCAGGGAATGCCATTGTTTATTTTTGTATTATACTTTCCCAAGCACTTAGTACACACTGACTGCCCACAATGAGCTTACAGACTGTGTCCAACCTGATTATCTTGTATCTGCCCAGTGCTTAGTACCATGCGCGGCACATAGTGCTTAACAAATATCATAAAAAAACTCACACAGGGTTAGTGAGAATGAAGTTACTTGATCTGTAGACAAAAGGTAAACATGTAAAAATAACTAGAAAGTCAATATTAAAAAATGAAAACATTTGAAAAGTGTAATAAAGTAAGGATAGTGAACTACTTTAACAGTAGAAAAATTTCTGTATAACACTTTGTATATAAATAGTGTAAATATACTGCATGTATAGATTACATGTGTTTTTGCAGTAACATCTCTGTATTAAGAACTAAAAAACGAGATATTCTACCAAGAAAAATGTACTAAAGGATTCAATAAAGCTTGTTTTTCTCTGGACACAGTAAAAGGAAGAGTGTAGGGTGACATCAATATTCAGATCATACTGAACTTATATCAGACAGCTGTAGCATTTAATCTTTTTGGCTGTGATACCAGGCCTTCTTCAAAATCTAGAGAACTTCCACCAAAGCCTCCTCGTACATTCAGGATGCGTTACCAAGCTATTAGACAATTTCATGAAATGATCCTGGAATCCAGTCCGACCTCCAACATTACACCGATGCTCATTCACACGTTCAATCATATACAGTGCTTATTCATTCATTCAACCATATTTATTGAGTGTTTACTGTGTGCAGAGCACTGTATTAAGCACTTGAGAAAGTACAATATAACAATAAACAGACATCTTACCTGCCCACAATGAGCTTACAGCCTAGAGGGGGAGGCAGACATTAATAAAAGAACAGATATTTTTCAGGCACAGAATGTGTCTGCCAATTCTGTTGCATTGTACTCTCCCAAGTGCTTAGTGCAGTGTTCTTCACATATTTAGTGCTCAACAAATTCATTCATTCAATCGTATTTATTGAGCCCTTACTGTGTGCAGAGCACTGTACTAAGCACTAAATACAACTGATTGATTGATGGGGTGCACAGTCTTAGTTCCCATTTTATAGATGAGGGAACTGATGCACAGAGAAGTTAAGAGACTTGCCCAAGGACACACAGCCGACAAGGGGTGGATCCAAGATTAGAACCCAGGTGCTCCTCACTCCAAAGCCTGGACTCTTTACATTAGATTAAGTTGCTTCTCAGTGATCCTCCCATTGTTCAGTCACCCCATTTTCCTGACATTTAGATTTCTTTTTCTTTTCCTCTGCAGTTCACCAAGAAAACTCTGCTTCCCCCTGTTCAAATCATTCAGACCATGCAGCTGACTGTCCAATTCTAATTTTTTTTTTTTGCTGGCTATTTATGGAACCTTGTTTATCATGCAGGATACAGAACCGCATATGCATAGGCTGACACAACATCTGCTGGATTTAGAGACTGTAAGAATAAAGTGAGATTTGCATTATATTTCTTTGAGTTTTATCCACTAGTGGCTATTTTTAGCCATAATACAATAGCAACTAATACAACATTGACTGATAGATGGCATTGAAGAAATTTATAGATTTCTGTTCCCTAGAAAAGAAGAAATATAGGTGTAAGAATTTAATATATTTTAAGTATAAGGGAATTATTGCTTTACTAACATTTCAACAGGACTTGACAGAAATCCTTTTGTGTGAGAAAGACTGTTGAATCAACCAAAAAATGTAATTAATTCCTTCTGAAACATCCAATTTAAGTGCTCTGATTTGATTTGTTTAGGTAGACTTTTGTCAAGCATTACAGAAATGAAGAAAATTGAATTATGAGAAACACCTATATGATTAAGCTTCACATGGAACTGAATGGATGGATGTAATAGAGATATTTTTTCTTGTGGATAGGAAAATATCCTGTCCAGCTCCACTGCAGCTAGTGCTCCTATAGCTCAGGTCTTTAAGGGATTCTCTCAAGGAGACAGCAGTAAAATTCCTGCACCATTTTCAGAAGTTCAATCCCCTCATTTCCTCTTCTCCCACTCCCTTCTACATCACCCTTATACTTGGATTTTCACCCTTTATCCACCCCTCCCTTCAGCCCCACAGCATATATATCCATTATTTATTTCATTTCTGTCTCTCCATCTAGAGTGTAAGATCTATGTGGGCAACGAATGTGTCTACCAACTGTCTCCCAAGTGCTTAGTACACTGTTCTGCACATGGTAAGCACTCAATAAGTATGATTGATTGTTTGACTTGAGTAAAATGAAGGTGCTCTTCTCAGGGGGCAGGCATGTGTGGTTACCAATGGAGAGGTCAAATAATTTCAGCCCTTATGTGTGTGTGTGTGTATATATACACATATACATTCATATATGCATATATATACACACATATATATGGTTAAACAACCAGACATTCAATAATTTATTCTTTTTTCAATGGTATTTGTTATGTCAGGCACTGTACTAAGTGCTGAGGTAGATACAAGCAAATTGGGTAGGATTACAATCCCTGTTCTAAATGTGACGCAGTCTCCAAACCCATGTTACAGATGAGGTAACTGAGGCACAGAAAAGTGAAGTGACTTACCCAAGGTCACACAGCAGACATGTGATGGAGCCAGGATTACTCTATTTTAAATGTATTTATTTCTCTCTGCCGTAAGAGTATAAACACCTTGTGGGCAGGGAGTATGTTTTAATAATAATAATAATGATGGTATTTGTTAAGCACTTACTATGTACAAAGCACTGTTCTAAGCACTGGGGGGGTACAAGGTGATCAGGTTGTCCCATGTGGGGCCCACAGTCTTAATCCCCACTTTACAGATGAGGTAACTGAGGCACAGAGAAGTTAAGTAACTTGCCCAAAGTCACTCAGCTGACAATTGGCAGAGCTGGGATTTGAACCCGTGACTTCTGACTCCAAAGCCCGGGCTCTTTCCACTGAGCCATGCTGCTCCTCTGCTTTTGATGTACTTTCCCAAGCTCTTAGTATAGTACTTTGCCCCTTGATGATACTTAATAAATAGGATTACTACTCATATTCATTCATTCATTCAATTGTATTTATTGAGCGCTTACTGTGTGCAGAGCACTGTACTAAGCGCTTGGGAAGTACAAGCTGGCAACATATAGAGACAGTCCCTCCCCAACAGTGGGCTCACAGTCTAGAAGGGGGAGACAGACAACAAAACAAAACATATTAACAAAATAAATAGAATATGTACAAGTAAAATAAATAAATAGAGTAATAAACATATATACATATATACAGGTGCTTTGGGGAGGGGAAGGAGGTAAGGCGGGGGGATGGGGAGGGGGTAGAGAGGGAGAGGAAGGAGAGGGCTCAGTTTCAATCTATATGAAAGCATCTCCTCAGAAAGTTCTGAAGCCAGCATGTAATAAATGCATCATGAGTCAAATTTCATTTGCTCCAGAAAAATGAGTAACTTGCAAATGACTTCAGGCCCACATGTGATTTTTCTACTTAATTGCATAATACAAGCAGAGTATCCCTATAGGAAAGCCTGTGAGGTATCTGAACAACAAGAGCTAGTGGCAACTCTATTCTGGAGCCTTCTTTCTTGCTCAATTCCACTTCTCCTGGGAGCAATTGGAAAGATTTCCCACTGGAAAGAGAACTAAAGGAGTTCTCTGAACCTGATGATTCAGTCTTCTGGGCTAGTACAAGGAGATCTAAACCAGTGCCAACCAGTTTTACAAATATAAACCCAGAAACTAATGTTTCAGATTTTTCCAAATGCCTAAACACCAAGAAGTAATTTGTGCCACGCTTCCTGGGGCTGAGCCCTGGTTCATCTATCCCCAGCCAAGTGCTGGGATGAACATCTCTCAAATCTTGGGGGACTTCCAAAGATTGTCCACACCCACACTAGAAGTAATAGTCGCAGTAGTATCAGTTATTACTGAGCATTTATTTTTTTTTAATGGCATTTGTTAAGCATCTGTGTGCCAGGCATTGTTGTATGCGCTGGGGTAGAGAAAAGTGAAGCAGTCTGGACACAGTCCATGTCCCACATGGGGCTCACAGGCTTAGTCCCCATTTTAAAGATGAGGTAACTGACGCAGAGCAAGTTAAGTGACTTGCCCAAGATCACACAGCTGACAAGTGGCGGAGCCGCCTGAGGTCCTTCTGACTCCCAGGCTTATGCTCTATCCATTAGGCTACACTGCATCTTAGTGAGTGCACTATCCTGTGCTAAATTCTTCAGAAGGAAATGGAAGCAAGAGACAATACCTGCCCATAAGGGGGTTGCACTAGAATGGGGAATGACTGATGTATAATTCATATCATTATTATTGTTGTTATTATTATTTTAATGAAGAATGGGAACAGTTGGAGGAGCCCACCAGTTACTCTCCTTGCCCAAAAGTAAGGACATAAGTGGAAGCAGAATATCCCTACCCATGTGCCTGGAAAATTACATATTGCCCCAACTTAATCTTTTGAGATGAAGCTGGGAATCTTTGGAAGCTGGGCTAACTCCCAGGCAGATAACCCTTCCAGATAATTGTTCAGAAACTATAGCTCTAGCAACTTTAAGATGCTTAGTTATCTGTTTAGCAACACATGTTATGAAATGCTTCCTACATACTTGGGTTAGGGATTGTGACTACCAGCTTTATTGTATTTTACTTTCCCAAGCACATGGTACAGTGCTCTGAAAATAGAGCTCAATAGATACCACTGATTGATCAATCTAATGCAGCTATTTATCTCCATCAAATTATAAGTGGTTTTCATCCTGAGACTTCACTACTTGCAAAAGGAGGCCTAGTGAGCATTGAATGTTTAATTAAAATCTCCACAGTTCAAGGATTTCAACTCACTGTTCCAATACACTGACTGGAGTTGCTTTTTCAATTGGCTGGTCAGGATCCCCTTGACTAAGATGAACTGGGGTATATTACGTTTTGCTTCACAGAAAAATATGGCACGATATTCTCTAAAAACAAGGGGGCCCTTGTCTCCATCGGCAATGTTAGGGGTAGACCTATCTGCAAAATGCCTCTCATCCCAGAGATAAGTTTTGTCATGCTCATTAAAACACGTGGGTCATCTCAACTGCATAATGTTTTAACAGACAACCACTGTGAGAATCCCTTGCTCACAGAGAAGATGGAAGACATACCCAAATTGTGAAAATATCAAAAGGATGCTTATGTTGCCTGGAATTTTCAAAAAACAAAGTGGGTGAATGAATGGGAGAGCAAGAGAGAGAGAATACACCAACCACACCAATGGAAACAAATGCTTCCACTTGGAAAGATTTCTTAGTTCAAACAAGTGCTTTGGAAATTCTGCTTGGGCTGATGGTTGCTGCCAAATAAAACATATGCTTTAGCAAAGCATACATTTTATTAGAAAAATGTTTGCCAATGTAGACGGTCTGAAATATCCCACAATAAGATAAATATATGATATTTCTCTTCAGTAGCTTCATCAATAAATATTAGACCACAATTTAGCTCTAGGTTTCCAGGGAATTAATCTTCACAAAATTTCGTTTGGGGCCAAAATATACACAGCTTTGAGAATTACACTGAAGATTTAATTGTACCACTGAGCTGGATACACTCAAAGTGTTAGGGAAAAATCCCTGTCCACAAGCAATTTGCACTCTTAAAATGCCAGAGTTCAGGAGCTAATTGCACTCTGATTATCTTCAAGTATTGTCTTTCCTCAGCTTGGACTCAGACAAAGGGTTCTGTAAACTAACCATTCTTCATAAGGATAAATTATATTTAAATAATGCGTTTCATAAAAGGATTGCTCATGCATACTTTCTCTTAAGAACATTTTGTTTTGATGCAGTTCATTCTGGAGAACAAGGAACATCAGTAGCGTATGTTTGTTTCTAGCCTAGCATTTTTAGATAATCCTTTAATTTACTCTATCTTTTTTGGCGATTCCAGAAATACCAATTGACCTTATATGGGTAACAAACAATAAGAAAACTTTGAAGGAGAGTGAGAGTTTTGAAAAACTTATTTGAAAATGTAGATTTACAGATATTTCCATTTATGTAGCTTAAAAATTAAAGATATCACCAGCTAGTAGTAACTGAAGTATTTCCCTAGGGTTTGGACTTCCATTGCACTTGACAAGTTGGGCTACTGTTTAATGCTTCATCGGTTACTCCAAGTCCAAGACTGGAATGACAGATCTGTTTTCACACCTGCTATTCCAAAGTGTGGCAGCCTTTGTTCACAAAGGAAAGGCATTATTGGTCTTTGCATGCTTGGAAGGAAGGGGGCATTCAAATGTCCAGTCGACTAAATGCATTAAAATTCTTAAATTCATTGTCTATAATTCCATCTCACTGTGACTTTGATCACTCCAGTCACCAAACTTCAACCATTAACCAAAGAACTGATTCACTGAAGCAGATTTGGAATCACAGAGCTTGAAGAAAGTCATGGGTATTTGAATTTACTGACCAAACATTCTTTTAATTCATTTTTCACTTACTTTTTATTTGTATGTAGATAAAGATATTGCTTCAGTGTGAAAAGTAATCAAAATCCAATTTTCTGGGACTTTATGTGATGCTACTTAAAAAATTCTATATGCCAACATCTATCTGTCAAGGCTTAGTGTTTCCTGTTTCGAAATAAGTTTGGGTAGAAAATGGGACATGTATAGAAAACATTTTTAAATGTTTTAAAATCTCTGGTAAATTTTAGAGACAAATATGAGTGGATACATATTGCAGTCTGGGAATCTGCTTTATTTGGCATTACAATGCTAATAGAGAAATGTCTTTTTTTTATCTAGCTGATTCTGAAGGCTCTTTTTCCACCATGTTAAAATTTGGGGTTGGATACATGATTAATTTGAGGTGAAAACTGATTTTTCTCAGTTTTAGCTCGTAACTAACCATAACCATTAGATTTTTCTTGAAGTATTAGTATGATAGGATGGTTTTTAATTTTTCACCTGGGGAAAAAGAAAGGTATCATCTTAAGGAAAATGTTTTGGTGAAAAAGACACAAAACAGTCTTTGGCCTCTACTTCTTGGATATTGGGCCCTCACCCTACATAAATCCATCAGGCATCACTCCTCCCCATCTTCAAAGAACTACTTAAATCTCACCTCCTCCAGGCAGCCCTCCTTCATTAATTTCCAAACACTCCAAATTCATGAACAACCACACTTTCACTTACGTATTAAGGTATATTCAATGATCTATTCCACTATTTCATCCAGGCATTCTCACTACAACTTAGTTTTACCTACTTCTTACACCCATTATTTGTAAATAATTTTCTCTCTCCTCGAAGGGAGCAAATATGTCTTGCTTCTCGCAGTCTCCCATGTGCGTGGTATAGTGGCTGCATGCAAGGTGCACAAAATAAATACCAATGCTTGACTGATTTTCTGATTGTGGTGGGATAAATAAATTTGGAAATAAGGGGTTTTTTTTATGAGGGAGAGGCATTTAAATGTAAAGAGTTCAGGCAAAGGCAACAGGACAACAAAAGACTGCCTGGGATTTTACTGCATTGATCCAGCACCTATTACCTTTGGACACATGAAAATATCTGTTTTCCTTATTAATAATAGTAACAATGATATTACTTAAGCATTTGCTAAGTGCCAAGCATTAATAATAATAATAATAATAATCGTATTTGTTAAGTGCTTACTATGTGCAAAGCACTGTTCTAAGCACTGGGGAGGATACAAGGTGATCAGGTTGTCCCACATGGGGCTCACAGTCTTAATCCCCATTTTACAGATGTGGTAACTGAGGCACAGAGAACTTAAGTGACTTGGCCAAAGTCACACAGCTGACAAGCGGTGGAGCCAGGATTAGAACTCTGATTCCCAAGCCCGTGCTCTTTCCACTGAGCCACGCTACTTCCCAGCTAAGTGTTGGGGTAGATACATTTGAATCAGATGCGGTCCCTGTCCAGGATGGGCCTCACAGACTAATAGAGAGGAAGAACAAGTATTGAACCCCTATTTAAAGATAAGGAAACAGGAACAGAGAAATAACTAGGCCAAGGTCATCGAGGAAGAATGTGTGATTAAAGCCCAGGTTTTCTGACTTCAAGCCATCTGCTCTTTTCCCTAGGCCTTGTGACTTCTCCTCAAAGTCTTTTTGAAACATATGCTATGCAATCTGAAGCAAAGGAAAGAACCATATAATAATAATAATAATGGCATTTATTAAGCACTTACTATGAGCAAAGCACTGTTCTAAGCGCTGGGGACATTATCAGCGATCAGGTTGCCCCACGGGAGCTCACAGTCTTAATCCCCATTTTACAGATGAGGTAACTGAAGCACAGAGAAGTTAAGTGACTTGCCCAAAGTCACACAGCTGACAATTGGCGGAGCCAGAATTTGAACCCATGACCTCTGACTCCAAAGCCCGTGCCCTTTCTACTAAGCCGCGCTGCATTTATTATGTTAAATTCTAATTTCTATGAAAAATAGTCACCTTCATATTTGAGTATGCATCCAAATGGATATTAGGAACATAATATGCTCTGGGAAATTGCTTTGATACCACCTACAGCCACCACGACTAATTTTGTGTGTTTTGCTACATCAGTAAGCTACTTGACAAAACACTGAAAATGTCAAGAATTCAGAGATGTCAAGAGATCTCGAAACTAGGTTTCATGTATTTCCATGCAATTTGTGCTAAGAAAAACCCAGTAAACAATCCGACCATGGTGAAACTGCTTGCCTAGATGAATCAAATGACTTGGTTTTAAAGAGACTCAAAGTGCAGTGCCGCTTGAACTCAGAGGTTCAAACTGTCAAAAAGCCCTTGGCCAGCATAAAATGACTGAAAAGTCAAGTTGGCTTTTAAATCAAATTGATGATGATTATACATGTCAGTACAGAGGCGTTTCACTGCTGTCTGACCAGAAGAACTATTGCACGCCCTAACTCAACATCCATAATTCAGACCCAAAACGCAGTAGCACTGGGGTAGCATCTGCGCACCCCAATAATAATAACTGTGGTATTAGTTAAGTGCTTATGATTTGCAAAGCACTATACTAAGCACTGGGGTAGATGCCAGATTATCATGTTGGACACAGACTGTGAGCCCCATGAGGGACAGGAACTAATGGAAAAGGAGAACAAAACTTTCATGCCCATTTTACAGTTCAGGCATGTAGAGGTCAAGCAACTTGCTCAAGGTAGGCAACCTCTACCAGTTGGAGGTTGGGATGGGGCCAGTGTGACATTGGGAGGGACAGTTGGGGCTGCCAACCTCCTACAAAGAACCCCAAACCCAAGCATTTCAGGAGGCAGCGGGAATGAGTAGCAAGGCTACTCCGCCACCTTTGGGATTTCCTGAGCACTTCCTGGCTGCAGAGCACTGTACGCAGCATTTGGAAGAGGTATGGAATTGGTAGACATGATTCCTGCCCTCAATGAGCTTGCACTTAACTCTGCACATAGTAAGTACTCAATTAATACCAATGATCGGTTAACTATAACCTTGGCTCCACCGGCAGCTTCAAGTCTACTGCCCTTTTGTAGATGCTAGCAATCAAAACTCCAATTTTCTAGGCAGCTTTATTTTTCCAATGATCCTTCCCCTGCTTTGCCAGCTCCTTTCTGCCTCCACCTTGTTTGCATGCCCAGTCTGTGAAACGCACAATCTATTATCTTAGACCTTGGGGAGCAGGCCTATTCGCTTGTGAAAGATTTAGATCAAGGCCTCTTGACACCTGCAATCACAATTTACTCTGCCTCTCAGCTCCCCTCCACAGCTCTAATTTACCATGTCCTGAATTTCATTTATTGATAATAGAACAATATGTCTTAAACATAAAAGGAAGCAACGAACACAAAACCATAGATTTATTTCAACGGCACAGCATGAAACACTCACCTTTCCCACTAAGTTTGACGAGAAACACAAAGCAAGGGAGAGTGGCGTCCCGATAAACCCAAGATGTCCAATTCTCTGATTCATTCTACTTTTCAATATGAAACCACAGCAACTTGAGAATTACACCTCACCGGAAGATGCGGTGGTGAATCTCTTATCACCTGCTTCTGCTCATTAGATTCCTACCTAATGCTACTGCTCACTGAGTTTTTACACAGCCAAGGCAAAATCTATTCTTGAAAAATGTGGGTAGTGGTAAGGATATTTATTAAATGCCAATTGGGTGCAATGCCCATTATTGAATATAACAACATTATTGAATACAACAGAAGCTCAAGACATGTTCTCTGTCCATGAAGAGCTACTGACATCTTAATCGCCACTTGGGCCCTTTGATTGGAGACTTCAAGCAAATATGCTCAAGGTAAATTTTCCCACAAGGCAGTCTTATTGGTAGAATAAATTACCTTAAAATCTGTGTCATCTGGCAATTCACCACCAGAAAGGTCTAGTGCTAGGCCATTCTGAATAGGAAACAGCGTGGCTTAGGAGCAAGAGCCTGGGCTTGGGAGTCAGAAGATGTGGGTTCTAATCCCAACTCTGCCACTTTTCTGCTGTGTGACCTTGGGCAAGCCGCTTAACTTCTCTGTGTCTCAGTTACCTTATCTGTAAAATGGGGATGGAGACTGTGAGTCCCAAGTGGGAAAACCTGATTATCTTGTATCTCTCCCAGCGCTTAGAACAGTGCTTGGAATATAGTAAGGGCTTAACAAACACCATAATTACTATTGCTATTTATTAATCACTCGGAAATTTATTGAGTGTCTGCTTTGAGCAGAGCTCTGTACCAAGCACTTGAGAGAGAAAAATGGAATTAGAAGACAGGATCCTTTCCTTCAGAAAACATACCATCTAAGGGAGACACACTAAAGCCAATTACAGATAGGAATTAGTAATAGAGGATAAGGATGTGCCAAGTACTCAACGCTTAGGTGGCGTATAAGGACTATATTGGCACCTTAGTTTTGGGGTTTTTTTTCATGGTATTCGATAAGTGCTTACTACATTCCAGGCACTGTACTAAGCTCTGGTGTAGACACAAACTAATCAGGTTAGACACAGTCTATGTTCCACTTGGGGCTCACAGTCTTAATCCCCATTTTACAGATGAGCTAATTGAGGTCCAGAAAAGCTGAGTGATTTGCCTAAGGTCAAAAAGTAGACAAGTGGCAGAGCCAGAATTAGAACCCAGGCCCTTCTGACTCCCATGCCCATGCTCTATCCACTAAGCCATGCTGCTTTCCCCAGTTGAATGGATGTAGGATGAAGAGCTGAGACATCTCTCAATACAAGTTCAATCTTGACTGCCTGATTCCTTGTGAGAAACAACATTTGCTCTGCAGGAGAAGTTTCCATTGGCCAGGCTATATTTGGTTTTTCTCCTCATGTCCGGAAGGGGACTGGTAGAGTAAATCCATTGGCACCATCCCAGGATACTCCATTTCTGCTCTACTCGTTTCCAAGCAGGGCTGTCTTGGACAAAGTGGGGGAGATGAGAGGTGTTCGGGGCTCTAACTAGCAGCCAATTTCCCTTCTAACCGCAACTTGAGAAACAACACAGTCTACTGGAAAGAGCACAGGCCTGGGGGTCGAAGGTCCTGGGTAATAATCGCAGCCCTTCCACATGTCTGCTGTGTGACCTTGGGCAAGTCACTTCACTTCTCTGTGCCTCATCTGTTGAATGGGGATTAAGCCTGTTAGCCCCATGTGGTACATGGGCTGGGTCCAACCTTGTAACTACCCCAGTGCTTAATATAGTGCTTGGCACAGAGTAAGCATTTAAAATGCCTAAAAAAACCCACCAAAAAACTTAAATGGCTATGGTTTGGCCAAATTTCCAAATTGCATTAGCCCCCTAAAGGTTCTGTGGAACTTTATTCCTCATCGGACAGTTCTCACTAGCCCTAACTCTCTGTAGAACTCCTCCATTCAGGTCACTTCAGACTCTTCCTATTGATGCAAAATCCGGCACCACCAATATCTCCAATATATCGGATGAAAAGCTTTGGCTGCACTTGCTGTACTGCCCACGGAATCCATAGGGTCCCCGTTATATTCCCTGAAGGATTGCCCCAGAGCAGAGACTAATATGTGACCCTTCTGTTACTAATGAAACGGGCATCAGCTCTTTTATCACCAATGACAGATGGCTCTGACCACGCTGACAGTTTGTGGTGGCAATTTTCAAAAATACACACAACTTGTCATCGTAGATGGAATCAGTTTTAGCAGCAGTGTCTGAAATGGTGTTCTTCAATGTGCAAGCAATAAAACAACCTTACCTTTAAATGTAACCAAAAACATTTCTAATAATGCCAATGGTATACATTTTGGGTGCATGATAATAAATGACTTTCCTGCACAAAGGTAATGGAATCCAGCAGTTCCTTGAATCATATTTTATAGTTTCAAATGGTAATCTGGACCCGTTCATTTTGGATATAGTCTGAGAGAAAAAATAAGAGCTACCTACAGAATGTTTTTATATTATGCAACATATTTAATTGGACATTCAATTATTTATTCTGATTGCTCTATTTGCATGTAAATTTGTCTATCTCCCCCTAATAATAGTGGCGTCTTTTAATTACTTTGTGCCATACACTGTCCATAAAGCTGGGCAAGAAACAAGATAATCAGGTCAGACAGTCCCCATGCCACTTGGAGCAGAGTCTAATTCACAGTGGTAACAGGGACTGAATCCCCATTTTAGGAATGAGGACTCTGAGGAACAGAGAAGTCAATTGGGGTGCCCAAGGCCACACAACAGGCAAATCCAGAATTAGAACCGAGATCCCCTGACTCCAAGGTCTGTACCTTTTCCATTAGGTGACCCTGCTTTCCCCTTCAAATGTTTATGGACAGGAAATCTTGTCTTGGGGGTCCTTCTGCTGTACTTTCACTAGGGTTCAGTACAGTGGATCTGCAATTAGTGATCACTCAATTACCATTCCTATTACTACTACCATGCAAATTTCTAGGTAAATTCACTGATCTTCATTCCAGCAAGAGCTGAGCCAGAGACCTACAGAACAGATGGAAGAATATCCTTAGCTAGGTCTTCCCCTAATCATAAGACCAAACTAAGGTATATCAAGGTATCAGTGAGAAAGAGGATTGCTCTGTCACAAACAAAGATTTCGTGAAGGTCAGCTGAACAAGCAGCAATATCAAAAACACCAAAAGGTACTGCAGGTGGTAACACATCAAAAAAAGATAAGAATTTTTGCATGCAAATGTCATAAACTGTATGGTCAGTTCACACCTATAGGCCTTTTATCTTCTAAATAGGGGTGGGGGGTTGGAGGAGGAAAGAAAGGGAGGTAGAGTAATTAAGGGAAGAGGGAAATATGAGAGCAAAGGAGAGGGACGAGAGAAGTAAAATACTATTTTAAACATTAAAGACTGATAGAAAGATGTTAAAGATTTTTGTTATGGGAGTTGTCAGTTTCTCAGCTAAAGAAGTATGATAAAATGGCAGGGTGCCTTTTTGAGTAAAAGTGTAACCATCTAACTAAAATACATCCTTTTAAAATCAATGTTTATTGAGTGTTTACTATATGCAAAGCACTGTACTAAGCTCTTGGGAGCATATAACGTAATATAAATAATGTAATAAGTAGACACATCCATACCCAAAGGAAATTTACAATCTAGTGAGTCTCTATTACAAAGTAAAATCCCAAGTCCAGACTTTTTTTGCCTGCAATTACTATGTATGAATGCCTTAAAAATGGATTTCTTAGTAACTCCAGAAACTAAATTCAAGTAGGAAGTGGTACTTTGTTGCCTTTTAATAGAATAGTTTCCATGGAGCTGGTCAAAAGAATACTTATTATGAAATCAAAGAAAAAAATCAGAAAATATCAAATGTCATGGAAAAGGAGGCTTTCCATTGATGTAGAGTTATAATTAAGCAGGAGAGAAAATGTAAATATGGCAAATATTGCTGCTTTATTAAGAATATATCTCAGAAAAATTACCAAAGGATAAAAATATGAAAAGGAAAGAGCTTTAAAAGAATGAAAAATGTTAATATGGTATGTCCCAGATAAAAGCCTCAGGCAACCCACATGACATACGATTTTGAAGAATTTGGGGATGTCAAATTTTATCGATTACTGGAAAACCCTAAAAAAAGTTCTCTCTCATTAGCAGTTCACAAACCAAGAAAAGAATGGTGTATTTTAGCAGTATAGATGCTGTGAGAAAACCATCTAAAATCAGGTGTCAGCTTCACAAAGTTGTCCAATTTTCCCCATTGCCATTTTCATCTTGATTTTTCTCTCCACATTTTCCAGTGTTGCATCATTAAGGCTTCAAATTATTAGTCACCGGTTGCTGATGAAAAACAATATAGTTTTCAAAGGGTTTCATTTCTAACCTGTGTCTGGGCTTTTTAACAAAAAGGAAAACTTTCCTGCTCCCTTTTTCCAAACTCCCCAACAGGGTGAGGTTGTCAGGTTATGGGAAGCCCTGTTGTTGTCCAGAAGAAAGAGCACTGCCCTGGAAATTGGGGCCCTATCCTCACTTCTGCCTGTAGCTGGATAACTTGGGTGAAGACTGCAGATGCACTATGCAATGAGCTAGATCCTTGTCAGCCTACTTACTCTTTGTAGTCTGTGCCTGGAAAGGCGGGTGCCACTGTGAAAGCCACTTGGCACTATAAGCAATTCCTCCTCTGTGAAGTGTTTCGATCCTCAGGTCTCCGGACCAAGGCTCATCCACTGTCTCTGATGGGAGACGCCATCACTATCAGGGATCTCATTTCAGTGTTACAGTCAGAACTGAGAAATAGTTGTCTGCCTGGACACTACACCTGGAACTGTGCTTGGAATATGTGGAACCTGAGAGCAATATTCTTTTTCAAGGAACAGACTGGCATTCCGAAGTCAGAAGATTTCTAGACTGTGAGCCCGCTGTTGGGTAGGGGCCGTCTCTATATGTTGCCAACTTGTACTTCCCAAGCATTTAGTACAGTGCTCTGCACTCAGTAAGCACTCAATAAATACGACTGAATGATTACTTGTGGACAGAACTGGACCTTGACTCAAGCAAATGGCAAGCCATCAACCAATGGTATTTGAGTGCTTATTGCAGAGTACTGTACTTGTATTATTCTCTCCCAAGTACTTAGTACAGTGCTCTTCACCCAGTAAGTGTTCTGTAAATATCACTGATTGATGGACTGCTTGGAAGAGTACAGAGTTGGTAAACACAATCCCTGTCCAGCTTACCACCCAGAGGTGGTACTTCACCAGAGGGTGAAGTAATCGAATCAATGATTTATTTATTAGTTTTAATCACGCATTGGGAAAAGAATGGACAACAATATGATACACATATAACATATGGAGAGGTGCAAAGTAGCAATCAAAAACAGGATGGACAGGAAAAATGCTTCATTGATGCAGGGCAGGGATGTGTCCACTTACTCTCCCAACCGTTAGCGCGTTCTGCATACTATAGGTGTTCAAATTAATTCCAGTGATTAATGAAGTGAAACTTCAAATGATACAAAGTAGTGGAGGATGGGGGTGGAGGGGGAGAGCATAGAACAGGTCAGTTTGGCATACAGCAATTACTGCCGCGTTGTTAAAGATAATTTACTTTGGACATCTGCCCAACATATGTATTTTGGGCATGAGCTACCTAGTTAACTTGCTAGTGGAGACCCAACCAGGCACTGATTAATTCTGTTCATTTGATATATATAATCTTTATGCATATAGAGCCACTATTTGCTATATATTTGAAACAAAAGCTCAGAGAAAATACAAAAAGCATTAGCATAATGAGTAGGAGTTTGTACTTTCCAAATCAATGAGTAAATCATATATATGTTATGATCTAACTCATGCATAAACAATTTGGAAATTATATAACCCAAATCTGAGATTCTCCCAAATAAGCACTGAGATTCTTTTACCCAAACTGAGTTCCCAAATAATAATAATGGTAATTAAGCATTTACTGTGTGTCATTTAGAGTTCTAAATTATTTGATTCATCTCCTTTCACTTCTATTTACTATTTTTAGGGTTACTATTATCCCAATGTTACGTTCGTGTTCTCTCTCTGCTATGTAACACTGAGGACAAAGGAGCTATTTTTACCTCCTAATGTTTCACTGTCGCCCTATTTTTGCGTAATGATTCTCATCACACTAGGCTAGTTCCTTCTCAAGAATATTTGTGTGTAACAATTTGACACGGCTGTATTAAAAAATTATGCTATTTTTATTGCATATTAATTTCACAACAGGGACTCAATCATGAATAAACAGATTAAATCCTATGGTGCAGAAAAAGTATCCTGGAAGCATCTAGATACCAATTTTAATCCCCCGGAACATCACTCGGTAGTTCCACAAAGGGGGAAAAATATCTCCTCCTTTTAATTAGTTTATTCCATTCACAATTTGTTCACAAAGTATGGGTAGAGCATCCTTGGGAGAGTATAATCAAAACACACACCTACTGACCTCGAGAAGTTTACAATCTAATGTGGGGGAGGGGAAACAGGCTGGCTAAACTCTATACATGCCGTGGCAGCAAGAGAAATATTAGAGAGACAATGGGCAACAGCAAAAATGTGCATAATGAAATAAATAATTGTATGTATGCAAATTGATCAATATCTAAGGTATAATACCTAAGTTGGACTGTGTCCAACCTGATTAATTTGTATCCACCTTGGGGCCTAATGCAGTGCCTGGCAGTTAGTAAATGCTCAATACCATCAAAAGAAATGCTAAGGTTGGCTGTTGGGATGACCAGAAATTTAGTGGATTTTTAGAAAGGCTCTGAAAATGGGTGGTCTGGGAGAACTGAAGGATGATGAAGTTCCAGGTAGAGGGAAGGATATGAGCAAGTGATTGGAGGTGAGAAAGTTGAGAGCAAGGAACAGTAAGAAAGTTAGGTTAGGAGGAGTGAAGTAGCAGGTGAGGAGTGCCAGCAAATAAGGAGGAAAGAGCTGGTGGAAAACCATTTTCAGGGCCTGGAGTAGGGATAGAATGGGTGGCTTTTCCACTTTCTTTTTTCTCCAAATGAAATGATGCAGGGAGGATTCTTTTTCCTTTCCTTCTTATTTCATACTCCAGTCAGAAATCTTGAGAACAGATGGCTCAGGCCTCAGGTGCCCAAGGAAACCCCTCTAGGCTAAAAGACATAAAGGATGGGGCACTGCACACTTAACGAGCCGGTACCAATGGGAGGCAGGCATCCAAATAACTGCATGAGGTGGAAGAGTAAGGGAAAAAACATTGTCAGCACTAAATTAGCTAACTGGAGTAGCCTCCTAAAGAATAACCTTTCTTTTTTTTTTTTAGATGGCATTTGTTAAAAGTGCTTACTATGTGCCAGGCACTGTACTAACTATTGGGGTAGAGGCAGTTTAATCAAGTTGGACACATTCCATGTCCCACATGGGGATCACAGTCTTAATCCCAATTTTACAGATGACGTAACAGGCACAGAGAAATGAGGTGACTTCCCCAAGGTCACTCAGCAAACAAGTGATGGAGTCAGAATTAGAAGCTAAGTCCTTCTGATTCCCAGGCCTATGCCTTATCCAAAAGCCACACTGCTTCTCTGATTGGGACCACCCTGACTGGGACATGTAGTCAAATATGCAGTACTTAGAACAGTGCTTTGCACATAGTAAGCGCTTAACAAATGCCATTATTATTATTATTATTATATACAGGCTGGATAAGACAGAATTGATCAATTAGTATTACATGGCACAAAAATGAATCTAACTTTAAGCAAGACTTGATGCCCTTAATGCTTAATACATGCCCAGAAATCAATTAAAAAATCTGTAAATATGGCACTGTTTCATTTCTATAGATGAGGTTACCAAGGGTAAGAGCTTGTCTATGATGATGTCTCCAAAGGCATCAATGTAATAATAATTATAGTGGTATTTGTTAAATGCTTAGTAGGTACTAGTAAGAGTAATAATAACTATGGCATTTGTTACTATGTGCAAGGCACTGTACTAAGCGCTGGGGTGGATTCAAGCAAATCGGGTTGAACACATCCCCTGTCCCACATGGGGTTCACAATCTCAATCTCCATTTTCAGATTAAGTAACTGAGGCAGAGAGAAGTTAAGTGACTTGCTCAAGGTCACACAGCAGACAAGTGACAGAGCTGGGATTAGAGCCCATGACCTTCTGACTCCCAAGCCCGTGATCTATCTACTATACCAGGCTGCTTCCCTGTGCATCCAATGGGTCAGTCCACAATGTGTGCACTTAGAGATAGATCTGTGCCATGCTGACGTTTTTGTGCCTGTAGGAGTAAACTGATCTTTACTCAAAGAAATCAACCCTTCTCTTGTTCATTGTTTGCCAGGCTGGTCTATATCTCTGGGAATGGCCTCCCAACCAAATGCTAGAGCATATTGTTCAAGATTGTGCAGCACTGTGCCTTTGAATTGTATTTTCTTGCCTCCAGGTTTGTATGTGACCCCTTTCAGCTCACTATACAATAGCTGCTTGGGTTTTCTGCTCTCATCTAGCCTCACCTCTCCTGCACAGAGGCTGTCTGGCTGTCAGACTCGCTTCAGGGCAGAAGAGTGCACTACACTCTAGGGAAATCATTGCTTTAATTAATAATATAGTAAGATGTTGGATAGGTGTTGTACCTACTGGACTAAAAATGCATTGGATATAGACTTCATAAAAACTTTTTTTAAAAAAAGTGTCCACTCAAGATTTTTCAAAGCCAACTGAAACACCTGAAGAAATAATACATCAAATGGAGAAAAAATAACTACATAAATCTGTCACTAGTCCCTAAAGGTCAGCAATCTGTGATCTGTCAGAATATTAGGAGGAAAGTTACAAAACGAGAATCCTTCATAGGGCCCTACTCAAGACTATGAGGGCCATACTGTAAATAGGAACCGTGACACACATTTTCCAGGGCTTTAACCGAATTCCACTAATTGGACCAAAATCTCAGAAAAAACTATTTCTCCTAAGACACCCAGTGAGTTCTTCATTAATTTTACTTCAGTTATGTATGGGTATATGTCTATGCCCACACATGTCTCCAGATAGTGAAGCTGAATGTAAGAAATGGATGGATAGACAAATTAAACGTACCCTACACAACTCAAAGATAACTGGGACAGGTTTCAGAACTGAACTATGTGTAGGTACTCACGGGATTTGACAAAGTACCATAATAAGAAAAAAATACATTAAATTGAAACAACATTCAAAACAAGATAGAGGCTAAACTTTTTTCGACACAGAATGGGTTTAGGATCCTATGCACTCTACAGATTGGGTCAAAATGGGGAATTTCAATCATCCTATTTGTTTTTCAGGATTTTCCTCTGACCTAATTCTTGGATATTTACATTTCTGTTAATATTTCACACAAGATAAAAATTTGGTTGCTTCGTTAACAACATAAAATGGTGTCAGGTCTTCAATTCCTGGGATCACTTCTCACCACACACTTAGCCTATAAAATTTCAATAACCATGTCTGAAGGAAAATCATTTTGTGTTTCCCTGAGATTATAATGGTTTACGAAAACCGAGGCCCTTGATTTCCGTACTATCTTCAGAATAAAAATACTTGTGTCTGCCCTTGGGCAAACACATGTAACAGAGGATCATTTCATTCAGATGCTAAAAGGTATTTGAGGCATTTTTATGGTGTTAAAACTCCTTAAATGCTCAAGTCCTAGCCATTCCATAGGGAACTCCATGAACTTTTCATTACTAATCCTTTTCCTGGAAGCATTTTTTCTGAATCTGCAAAGCCTACCTTTCAGATAAAACCCTAAATGCCATGTTGCAGAAATGGGAAAATTATTTGGGTCAGAACAAGAACAGAAGCCTAGGAAGAGAGAGGAGAAAAAAATCACATCCACTAAGGTCTCATAACCCACCTGGAATGTTTCGTTCCACCTCCCCACCCCACAATACAGTTTTTTCAAGGTGCTAGCAATAAACCCTAAGTACAGAAATGGGTATCGAAAAGCCAGTGCCAAATTGGCTACAGCGATCATTAATCCTCAGAATTATTTTGTTTCAGTTAATGGTAGGAGTTAAACCAGAGGCCCTTCTGAGATGCTCATCACACATGTACCATCTTCAAGAAGAGATGTGAGCTGACC
This sequence comes from Tachyglossus aculeatus, assembly GCF_015852505.1. Taxonomy (NCBI): domain Eukaryota; kingdom Metazoa; phylum Chordata; class Mammalia; order Monotremata; family Tachyglossidae; genus Tachyglossus; species Tachyglossus aculeatus. The sequence goes on from NC_052079.1 coordinate 7,673,445, forward strand.
AGAAATGATCACTACCTGAAAGAACCTAGGCAGAGATCAGAACCAGTTTTTGAAGAATTCTATTCATTCATTCAATCGTATTTATTGAGCAATTACTGTGTGCAGAGCACTATACTAAGCACTTGGAAAGTACAATTCATCAGTAGAGACAATCCCTATTAACATAAACCCTTAATCTCACTATGATGTCAGGCACCATGTCCATAGTATGTGAAAGATACCAAAAGAGTCACCAAAACACCCAATGAATCAATGTAAGAATCCAGATTGGTGTACAATCCATTGGCCTATTAGCTCTTGTGGGCAGGGAACATATCTATTCTGTTATATTGTACTACCCAAGTGCTAAGCATAGTGCTCTGCTCACAGTAAGTGCTCAATAAATATGAATGATCGTTGTAGCCTCCCTGAGCTATATACAAATCTATCAGTAGTGTACCAGGTGAGCTAAGATAGGAGAACTCCCATATACAATGTGTCCTTGGGAAAAGTAACAGAATATAGTAACATTGGCAGGGATCATATCTACTGATCATCTCACTAGTGTTTAGTACAGTGCTCTGCACACAGTACGCGCTCAATATATATCATTGATTGACTGCTCCATACACCAGTAAGCGTTTGATATATACCACTAATGGTTGGATTAACAGCTTTGTGCTAATTACTTCCAAAGCAGTTAAATTATCCAGATTCCATATGGATGAGAGATTGGGTGCTATCTTAGAAATGTCTCCACATTCCTGAGCAGTTGCATCAGTACCATGTCACATAGCCACACACTATTTACCAACAATGCGATAGATCCTAGAAAGCAGATTATCCATCAGCTTTTCTCATCGCAATGCAGTTTCACTGCATTCCCCTCACATGTGGGGAGAACAAAGGGCAGAAACATACCCTAACTGCTGCAGTTGGGTGTACTGAAGTGTGGAAATGAAGACCACTGGCCAATGTTCATAAAAGTATAGTACTGCATACTCTCCCACAGAGTCATATAGCAGTGCACCAGTGTCACTGACACACCCAATGTATGTATGGAAAGATTTTCTATTTTAATGGTATTTCTTAAGTGCTTTCTATGTACCAGGCACTGTACTAAGTGTAGGATAGGCACAAAGTACTCAGGTTGGACACAGTCCACATCCCACATGGGATTCACCATCTTTACTCTCATTCTACAGATGAGATAACTGAGGAATAGAAGAGCTCACTGACTTGCCCAGAGTCACATAGCAGACAAGAGGTGGAACCAGGATTGTAACTTAAATCCTTCTGAATCCCAGGGCCGTGCTCTATCCTCTAGGCCATGCTGCTTCTCTAACGAACTACTGCACTTACCAAACACAGCACCTATTGTTTTTGACTGCCTCTTGATATCCCAAAGGTTTTGCTTAAGGAGAGCGATCCTTCTTGCCTTGGCTGCCTGCCAGGCTGGTCGGTGGGTTGCACTGGTCCCCCCAACAGACCCCAGCATGTACCACTGTTGCTCTGTCTTTCACTTGTAATAGTAATAGCATTTATGGAGTGTCCCCAGGGCAAAATGCACTGTACTAAGAAATTGAGAAATGGCAGACAAGTAACCTGTTCTCGGCCCACAAGCTTACACTCTAACATGGGACACGGATGTAAAAATTAGGCCCCTGAACATTTCTTCTGCCTGCCCAACTGCTGTGCTGATCCTTTCAATTTACCATGCAACAGCTGGTTAAATATCGTACTATTAGTTGATAATCAATGGAATTTATGGAGTGCTTACTGCATGCAGACCAAAATACAACACAGTATTTTCACAGTACTTTCAAAGTTATGGGAAGCAGCATGGACTGGTGGAAAGAGCATGGGACTGGGAGTCAGAAGGTCCTGGGTTCTAATCCCGGCTCCACCACTTGTCACCTGTATGACATTGAGCAAGTCATTTCACTTCTCTGTGCCTTAGTTACCTCATCTGTAAAATGGAGATTAAGACTGTGAGCCCCATGTGGGACATGGGCTGTATCCAACCTATCCTGTATCTCCCCCAGTACTTACTACAATGCCTGGCAAATAGTAAGCCCTTAGAAACCATAACAATAATAATAATTATAATAATCATGGCATTTGTTAAGCACTTCCTATGTGCCAGGCACTGAATTAAGCACTGGGGTGGATAAAAAACCCAACACACAATAGAGGTGGTAGACATGACCCCTACCAAACAAGGAGTTTGCAATCTAGAAGGCAACTTCACATGTGCTATATCTTGTCCATCAGAGCTGTGGTGCTGTGAACACAGATTAAACAGTTGTGAGTTTACTGACATGCTGAACCTTGTTGTGTCCAATCTTGTGGAGAGACATGCATAAGAGACATTGGTGAAACTGCAAAAGACATTAGTTGGACCTTCTGTCGTAGACTCAGTTTTCACAGCCATATAGAAGTTGAATACCACAACAGCAATGGACAGTTCAACAAAGACAGCAGTAATTGAGAGATGGAAGAGTTCTAGAGAGGCTCTGAGAAAATTGGTATGCCAAAAGCAGGATTTAGGAAATTGCAATAGGTACTGCATTGGCATGTCTAGAGGCTAGGTTTCCACGCCCAGAGAATAGAATTGATCAGCAGTTATTAATAGGTCTTCCCACTCACACTCATTATCAATCACCCTTATCAGCTAATTATACTGGGCACTAACATGCATAGAATGTTATATTGGGTATTTGGCAACATAAACACCAGTGGCTAAGTAGGATCTTCTAATGTAAAGGGTAATACATAAGTATAACTTGTGAGAATTAGTCTAATACCATTAATCCCCATGATAGTTATATAATAAAGAGAAAACATCTAGTTGAAGACCAAAATGACCAAAGATACTAATGAAGGGATTTAGAACAAAAAATAAAATAAAATAAAATTTTGGCAGGCAAAAGATGGCAGAATATAGCCGAAAAAGCAGGCCTGAGTTAATAGGATACAGTGGTACTGAAGAAGATACACTGTTATTTCCCTAGTCCTAAAGCTTCTCCTTTTCTCCTGCCCATTGTTAAACAAAATTGTATCTTGTTATGCCTGGAAAAGCTTTAAGTTCAAAAGAACTGCTGGATCTGCTTCTAATGATATACTAATACTACCCCAGGGGCCCCAAAGCATCATAAAAAATATACATAGCTGTGGAAATAGTTGTCTTATTTTGCATATACCTAAACAGGTCTTTGAAATAATGGGAAACAGATATTTCCTACAGAGAGAGAATCTTACTCGGTTTACTTTTGTACCATATGGGCAACTTGCTACAACATGGATCTCTCCTGAAACAGTTTTGCTTTTCCTCAAACAACTCTTTGACTAACTGGGACAAGGAGCAAAAGGTATTGGCCAGTAGTATTAAGTGAGCAACTTTTAGATGCAGGGTGTTGAACTCAGTGCTGGAGAAGAGTCCATCAGAATTAACTGATCCAATCACTGATTTCAAGGAACTTCAGTTTTAGTGGCTGTTGCTGTATTTCTGCTAGTCTTGAATGTTCATGCGGACACTAGATTAACAGACAGGTCAAGTATCTCTTTCCAAGGAAAGCCTATGTAGTCTTCCCTCTGACTCCAGATTGATTTGAGTGACCTGGGCCATTCATTTTAGTTCTGAAACCAGGTTTGCCATGTCTCCTTTAAAAGCATTCCACGAGGACTGGTTCTAAAGGCAGTCCAGGCCTCCGATCTCTCCGGGTGTGGGGCACTTTATTACAAGAAGATGTTAAAACTGTAAACGGAGGGAAACACTTTTTCATCCAATGGGTGGTGAGCATATGGCAGTCATTACAACAGGAAATTTTGCAGGCTGAGATTATAGAGAGGTTCAAGGAGGATTTGGAGAAATGTAGGGGCACATGATCCCAAATGAGTTAAGAGAAGAAAAGTTAGAGATGCAGGGAGAGGAAATGTTAAGGAAGTTAGATGTTTCACTCCTGAAGATTGGGATGAGCAGCGAGGAAGGCAAACTTCACCTCTTCCAAGCGTCCTGTTGTACAGTGACTAAACACTGGACTGGTTGAACTATTGGGCTGACCCAAGAGTAATAGTGCTTAGGTTCTCATTCACATTGAAACTGCACTTCATTGGATGTTTTAAGATTATATTTTTCCTAATACCAATCAACTCACTGTCCTTACCCGCTCATCTCACCTGCCATAGACCCCTTATAGACAAGTAGTCGCCCCATCTTCAAAGCTGCACTAAAATCATCTCTCCACCGGGAAGCTTACCTGGACCAAGGTCTCACACTCCTATTTTCCTTATCCATGAGTCTCGTCCCACCCTGTAAGTATTTAGGTGCTTACCCCAACCCCAACGCAATTCTGTATATATCCTTATACTCAGTTGTTTCCTTTACTTCATTTTAATGCCTGTCTACCCTATTGTGAGCTCCTTGTAAGTGCTTAGTATAGTGCTCTGCATAAAGGAATCACTCAAATACCATTGACTGATGAAATAACTACATAAAATGACTTACAGGTATATAAATTCACAACAAAAAAAGACATTTCTTCAGGAAAACAACAGAATGCAAATTTTCTGTTCACAATGGGGGAAAGTCTACATGATCTCAATGTAAAACAAGTTACAATAGAGTGTGTCTATTTTAAAAAATGGTTGTACCAAATTGAAACAGACAAAAAAAAACCCTATAAATTCTCCATAGGTAGCTGGACTTTTGTTTTTCCTTTTAGCCTACAGTTAATCAAGACAGATAGAATAAAAGTTCAGCCAAAGAGGAAGTTAGAAAGAGATAATTAGTCCTTTACAAGTCCCCAGGGATCTAGCCACATTTGGTTAAAAATGGAACAGGTTTAGGAGACTCAGATTCAGAGTCTGGGTTCTATTCCATTAGGAAGAGACACACAAATAGGGAGATAAACCAAGGAGAGCAAAGTCCAACATTATAATAATTATGGCATTTTTAAGTGTTTCCTGTATTCTAAGAGCTGGATTTGTTACAAGGCTATTCAGTCCCTGTCCCACATGGGGCTTGCACTTTAGGAGAAAGGGAGAGCATGTACTATATGTATGGAAACATACATATTTATAAATACATTTTTATTTTGTACTCTGGATTTATGCAGTTACTATGGAAACAGGAGAACTGTACATATTATTGGTTCTATGGCAACGTAGTAAAGAACTTTTGGCACGGTGCAATATTTTCATACATTCAATTTTCCAAAGCTTGTCCATCTATCATCTGCTTGGCAGCTCATTAAAGCATATAAAGTATCCAAATTAAAGCTGGTATCTAGTACATATCCTTCTTAGCTGTATATATCATTCATTCTCCTAACTACCTGAGGCAAGAATGCCCTGGGGAAACACAGTGTCACAAGAAACCAGATCCATGGAGGCAGAGAAAACGGCAGAAATACAGACTGGCCTGGACCCATTCCAGGTCTCCAATAGATAGCTACCTTTTGCTTCAGCAAAAGTAAAATAGTCCTGTCACCTTTTAGCTGGAATCACCTCACCCGGTGACTGGCTCACCCCACTTCTTCCCTGTCCTCTACTTCTCTGCCTTCCCTTCTCATCCCATCAGATTTGGAAATGTGGTGGGGGGAACAGGAAAATAGAGATATGGAAAAAGTGTGGCGACCCTTGGTCTCTAAGGAAACAGACTTTGACATTGCTACCCTGTGTGAATGAACTCAAGATCACCTTGGATAAGATGCTTTTAATGAACCCAAATAAAAAATTATATTCAACCAGCCCCCTTTCATTAGTCTGCAAGCAAAGCTGCTATCTTTCAAATGTCAAGAACTAGGGAGAAATAACTTAAAATCTACAGTGAGGTGGAAAGTTTTAAGAAGGCAGAGAGGTGGCACGTTAGGTAAGGGAGCTGAGAGAGGGCAAGAGGGAGATGCAGGGCACTTCCACAAAACTGCTGCTGAAGTAAAAGTCAGCCAGGCTGGCTCAGAAGCAGCACAACCTAGTGGAAAGACAATAATAATAATAATAACAATGATGATGATGGTATTTGTTAAGCACTTACTATGTGCAAACCACTGTTCTAAGCATTGTAAATGCTTACTATGTGCCAGGCACTGAACTAAGCGCAGGGATGGATACAAGCAAATCGTGTTGCACACAGTCCCTGTTCCACATGGGGCTAAGAGTCTCAATTTCCATTTTACAGATGAGGAAACTGAGGCATAGAGAAATGAAGTGACTTGCCCAAAGTCACGCAGCAGACAAGTGGCAGAGCTGGAATTAGAACCCACGGCTTTCTGATTCCCAGGCCCATGCTCTATCCACTACACCACCTAGGAGTTAGAAGACCTGAGTTTTCTAACCTCAGCTCCACCACTTGTCTGAGGTGACCTTGGAGAAGTCACTTAAGTTCTCTGTGCCTCAAGTACTTCATCTGTAAAATGGGGATTAAATCCTCCTTCCACCAATTTAGACTGAGCCACATGTGGGACGGGAACTGTGTCCAACCTAATTATCTTGCATCCACCCCAGCATTTAGTACAGTACCTGGCACACAAGTAAGCACTTAAATATCCCACATAGGGCTCACAGTCTTAATCCCCATATTACAGATGAGGCATCTGAGGCACAGAGAAGTGAAGTGACTTGTCCAAGGAAAAGCAGCAGACACGTGGCAGAGCCAGAGTGAGAACACAGGTTCTCTGATCCCAGGCCCGTGTGCTCTAGCCACTAGGCCATGTTGTTTCTCAGTTATTCAGACAAAAAAGTTTTGTTTCTTTTTGGCATGAAATATCTGAGTAATATAGGCCATTCTCACTAGTGGTATCAGGATAGTTAAGCTCTACAAGTATTTTGGGAGTCGGCTTTAACCAACTAGTTTGTGAAGGCCAACCCAGAGGTAAGCAGGAGTGCTACTTCAATATTAGTGATCTTCAATCAATGGATCATGAATAGAAACTTCCCCTGATGTGTTTCCTGGAAGAAGCTGGTGATTTTCTGCAAACCGCTGTCATCATTTTTCTGCTTCGGTGCACTAGCAGTCTCTTGCACTAGCAAGAGACTACAATGTATTGTTCCTCAAGACACAGTCCTCACCTTTGTGGAGCATACAATTATGTCCCAAGTACACATTTCTCAGCCTTTATCAAATAAGTCTGTTGTATTTTGGCTCTCTATTGGAACACGGCTCATGCATTTTTAATTAGTGCCTTTCCCAGAGAGGAGGAAGGGGAGATGATATCTCCTTGCAATTAAGAAGCCCTTTTTCAAAATCCTGGGAAATGTACTCCTCTTCACCTCCTCCTCGCTCCTGGCCTTATTTATTTATTTATGAGGTCATTCTGTCCTATTCCCCGCTTCTATGCCTTCACAAAGCCTTCCCACGGAGTTTGTATGCCAGTGATAGTACATGAGTGATCTTCAGAGCACCTGTCTCCAGCTGTGAGACCACAAATGCCAAGAGTGGCGGCTGCTGTTTCTGATGGCTCTAGCTTAAAGCCGCAACAGCACTGGCGAGGCAATTAATGAATGCCTTTCACTGGAGGGAGCACACGGTTCCAGAAGAATAAGATCTCGAACTACGAATTATAAACTGGGGAGCCAAAAATAAGACACATTTCATATGCACAGATAAAATGAGTGCTCCTGCATTTTTCAACAGTTAACGACTTCCTGATTGCTGGGTTACAAGAGAACATAGGAAGAGGGATTGCCGGGATTTGTGGGCCAAATTTGTAATCCGTTTTTCAAGTGGGACCCAATCAGAGCTTAATGAAGCTCTTCCCCAAAAGCAAGTTGAAGCACATGATGCATTTCAAGGTGGATAAATTCTTAAGAAGTTTTCCTTTCCAAACTACCTTTCTGCGGTGTTGTTTTTGTTTTGGAGGATGTCTGACTTTCAGAGTTGGTCAGAAATGAAAACAGAAAGGTCAAGAACAGCAAACAAGAAGCAGGATTTCAGAAGTAATAGGAAACACGCTGAAGAATGAGACAATATCAGAGATGACTGGGTTTACAAAAGGCAAAGAGATTGGAAGCTTTGGTCAATCAACCAGTGGTGTTTATTGAGCACGGATTGTGTGCAGAGCCCTGTACTAAGTGCTTGGGAGAGTACAACACAGTTGGTAGACAGGTTTCCTGCCCACAGTGAACATGCGATCTAGAGGGACTCTAACTGGTCCCCGTCTTGAGCAACAGTGTGACCATCTCATATTAAGCAGATTGAGGAAATAATAGATCTTAGTCCTCAACATATCAATTAATCATTAATGTACACTGAGGGTCTACACTTAGGAATCAAAGTTTGGGAAGCATCGGGAAGAGAAGCAGTGTGGCTCAGTGGAAAGAGCACGGGCTTTGGAGGCAGAGGTCATGGGTTCAAATCCTGGCTCTGCCAATTGTCAGCTGTGTGACTTGGGCAAGTCACTTCACTTCTCTGTGCCTCAGTTACTTCATCTATAAAATGGGGATTGACTGTGAGCCCCCCTGTGGGACAACCTGATCACCTTGTAAACCCCCAGAGCTTAGAACAGTGCTTTGCACATAGTAAGCACTTAATAAATGCCATCTTTATCATTGTTATTATTATATCCAGGTAGTCAGGGCCCCATGAGCTTCAAATAACTTAGGAAAGAAGTATTTAGTGAATTCAGATGGGATCGCAAGATATCTAGGTTTTACTAGGGAGGTTGCTTCAAGGTATGCTTAGAAGGGAGGGGGCATCATGTTGCATACTATTTCAGAGAAGAAGTATGGCCTAGTGGAGAGAGCACAGGCCAGAGAGTCAACAGAACTGGATTCTAATCCGTGCTGTGCAACTTGTCGGCTGTGTGACTTTGGGCAAGGCACTTACCTTCTCTGTGGCTTAATTACCTCATCTGTTCAATGGGAATTAAAACTGTGAGCCCCACATGGGATACTGATTGGGTCCAGCCTAATTAGCTTGTATCTACCTCAGTGCTTGGTTCAGGATCTGGTACATAGTAAGTGCTTAAATACTGTTATGTAAAAAAAAAAAATGGGTGAAGTCAGGTAGACAATTGTATTTATTGAGTTCCTACTCTGTGCAGAGGACTATACTAAGTGCTTGGGAGAGTACGACAGAAAAGACACTCCCTGCCAACACTTAGCTTACAGTTTAGTGGGAGAGACAGATATTGATATGAATGTTACAGATATGTACATAAGTGTTGCCAGGTTGGGAGGAAGGTCAGAGTGATGCAGAAGGGAGTGGGAGAAGAGGGCAGAAGGGCTTAGTCAGAAATGGCCTCTTGGAGAAGATGTGCTTTCAGTAAGGCTTTGAATGGAGAGAGAGTGATGTCACATAGCCCTACAAGAAATTCAATCCAGGCAAGAATGTGAAATGAGCGGAAGCAAGAAACAGAATAGGATTTCTGCCAAAAAGATTGTCACAAAGGAGATCACAAATTCAGAGAAGCAGCATGGCTCAATGGAAAGAGCACGGGCTTGGGAGTCAGAGGTCGTGGATTCTAATCCCAGCTCCACCATTCGTCAGCTGCGTGAATTTGGGCAAATCACTTAACTTCTCTGTGCCTGAGTCACCTCATATGTAAAACGGGAATTAAGACTGTGAGCCCCATGTGGGACAACCTGATTACCTTGTATGCCCCTCCCTGCCCGCTCCCTGATTTTCCCATCACTGTTGACGGCACTACCATCCTTCCCGTCTCACAAGCCTGCAACCTTGGTGTCATCCTTGACACTGCTCTCTCGTTCACCCCTTACATCCAATCAGTCACCAAAAACTGCTGGTCTCACCTCCTCAACATAGCCAAGATCTGCCCTTTCCTCTCCATCCAAACTGCTACCCTGCTGGTTCAATCTCTCATCCTATCTGGACTGGATTACTGCATCAGCCTCCTCTCTGATCTCCCATCCTCCTGTCTCTCCCCACTTCAATTTATACTTCACGCTGCTGCCCGGATCAACTTTGTGCAGAAACGCTCTGGGCATGTTACTCCCCTCCTCAAAAATCTCCGGTGGCTACCAGGCAACCTACACATCAGGCAAAAACTCCTTACTCTCGGCTTCAAGGCTCTCCATCACCTTACCCCCTCCTACCTCACCTCCCTTCTGTCCTCCTACAGCCCAGCCCGCACCCTCCGCTCCTCTGCCGCTAACCTCCTCTCTGTGCTTCGTTCTCGCCTGTCCTGCCGTCGACCTCCAGCCCACATCCTCCCCATGGCCTGGAATGCCCTCCCTCCGCACATCCACCAAGCTACCTCTCTTCCTCCCTTCAAAGCCCTACTGAAAGCTCACTTCCTCCAAGAGGCCTTCCCAGACTGAGCCACCTCCTTCCTCTCCCCCTCCCTCCTCGCCCTACCTCCTTCCCCTCCCCACAGCACCTGTATATATGTTTGTACAGATTTATTACTCTATTTATTTTACTTTTACATATTTACTCTTCTATTTATTTTATTTTGTTAATATGTTTTGTTTTGTTGTTTGTCTCCCCCTTCTAGACTGTGAGCCCATTGTTGGGTAGGGACTGTCTCTATACGTTGCCAACTTGTACTTCCCAAGCACTTAGTACAGTGCTCTGCACACAGTAAGTGCTCAATACGATTGAAAGAATGAATACTTGGCACATAGTAAGTGCTTAATAATAATAATAATGGCATTTATTAAGCGCTTACTATGTGCAAAGCACTGAAATACCATTATTATTATTATTGCAAGGAAGAATTCCAGCTCTCCTTCCTTCCCTGCCCAACTCCGTGTTTCTTCTGAGACAGAAGTTACATTTGATTCCTGTAATTAAGCCCGAGATTTTTTTATATTTTCTATATTTTCCTATATTTCTATATTTTCTATATATAGCTATAGAAGAGGGAGATTGGAATTTATGACTGCGCTTCTGTGTTCAATGGGGCTTTTTATATTACCACTGGCAGCTTCAAATTTCAGCTATGTTCACTAATTTCACTTTTCAGATTTCTTCCTTTTATTGCCCATAGGGCCACCTAAGAAGTCAATGTTGTATTGAGATGAACATAATTTTACAGAAGAGTTTCTAAAAAGAAAATTTCCCAGATGGGGATCTCCAAGATAAAATTCAAAATGGAGCTTGCATCTCAGTGGCTAACAATCACAATAAATTAAAGGTCAATGTAGGAGTAGGGCAACATTTTCACTCTTACAATGTGGATGCTCAAGATGGACAGCTTAACTTGCAAGGTCAGAAACAGCAGAAAAATGTGTTGATTAAATTTGATGATTAAATGGCACAAAAAAGTGTAAGGTTAGAGGCTCACAACATTAGTATTCTAGGGAATAATGGTATCATTTATTCCCAAGTCAGATCTCACCCTCAAGTTCTGCACTGAGCATGCGACAAGGGAAAAAAATACCTTATATGGAAGATGTTCAAAATAAATTAAGTCATATAGAGTGAACAGTAGGTCACAAGTCCCAGAGTGTCTTCTTTCATTTGGCTAGGAGAAGCATGGACCAAACATCCTCCCTAAAAGGAAACAAATCTACCAGTTGACTTCGTTTTTATCCCAAACGTTTCAGTTCCTCAAGACCTACAAAGCTTTCCCTCTGAATGACGGATGCCATGCTTCCTAATGGGATTTTGCACATATTCTTTCCTACAGGCTCTGCTTCCAGAAATAACATTTCAATTTGGCAGACTGAATTACCAGAAAGCCATGGCTGAAGAAAAGACTCTTGGGAGCCATCTTGGGCATTACACTTGTCAGCTCAACAACCCTCCCACCAAGATTAAGATGCAATACTATTAGCAAATCCCCAAACAAGATTTATTAAAGGGAGAAAAAGAGGAAACCATGTAGACTGTAAGCTCCTTGTGAGCAGAATTGTGTCTACTGACTCTGTGGTATTGCTCTCTCCCAAGGCCTTAGAACAGTGCTTGGCACATGGGAAGTGCTCAGTAAATTCCAATGATTAATAATAAAATGCTAAATGACTTTCTGATCAATCAATGGTATCTACTGATCGCTTATTGTGTTATATACCTACCACTGTATTGTACCAGTACTGTACTCAACACCTATCACACAACAGAAATTAGGGACATGCACCATCCCGTAAGTCAAGCGACAGAATGTATTGAGCACTTGTGTAGGAAGTGCACCATATACCAGGTGCTTGGGAGAATACATCAGAGTTGCCAAGAGAGTGGTCTTCACCCCTTCATGCCTACCAACTCTGTTGTACTGTGCTTTCCCAAGTGTTTAGTTCAGAGTTCAGCACACAATAAATGCTCGATAAATACCACTGATTGATTACTCATGCTGTTTTAAGTCGATCTCCCTTGCTGACCCCAGGTCTCCTAAAATACTGGTCTGTGTTGCCACAAAACCTCATGTTGAGGAAAACTCACAGAGTGCTTGCAGTAACCGATGCCATGCAGACATGCACAAGCATTTTCTTCCGAGGCCATGGCCCGAGTCCAAAACAGATACGCGACTGTCAAACAGACTTTCCCTAATTCCCTCACAATGGTCCAGCCAAAATGCAGAGTGAAGGCATGCATTGAGACCTAACTGGCTACAAATGCCTGTGCTTTACCTGCAACGTAATAAATACCTTTTAAGTCTCTTAAACAACTAGGCATCATGAAGCCGATCTTTGTACAGTAGAACGAACCGTCTTTATGGGCTTGTACTATTCACACAGTCAATGAGGGAGAACTATGCTCAGCATTGAACGAGCACGTCATCATTCTGTACTGCTTATTTAAAGGAACAAGTTTCTTCGTTATATTGGAAAATCATCACTGTGTTCATAATCCTGGATAAGCATCAAATGCAGTTGTGTGAATTTAATAAAAATGGCTCAGTCCATCTAGGTTGGAAAACATCATTCATAAAGGAATGCAATCAGAAGATCAACCAATCAACCTGGGTGACCTTGGACAATTCAACCTATCTGTGCCTCAGTGACCCCACCTGGAAAATGGGGATTAAATCTATGAGCCCCATGTGGGCTTTGGACTGTGTCCAACCTGACATATATTGTATCTACCCCAGTGCTTAGTACAGTGCTTGGCACTAGTAAGCACTTATATGCCATTACAAAAATGAATTTTATTTGAGTGCTTACCAAGCAGAGCACTGTACTAAGCACTAGGGAGAGTACAAAAGTTAGTAGACACACAATCCCTGACCTCAAAGTTTATCATCTAGGATAGTGACCTCATGACTACTTCAACAACTGAAGACCAAGAATTTGAATCAAGTCTTTCAGTGAACACTAAAGCATTGGAACTACACTCCAAGAAAAAGCAGCAGAGATTTGTGTAATGAATTGAAGATTAGATTTTCTTTCCTGACGTGCTAATTGGTAGATGTCTAGACTGTACTGAATTCTTCGGATATTTATATAACCAAAAATCCAAACTGTAGTCTACTATTTGGTGGGATCTGACTGTCAAAACATTAAGGTGAAAATTGTGTTTCCACTGGAGTATCCACAGTATTTATAGAGCATCTATTGTGTGCAGAGCACTGTTCCAGGCACTAAATCAACATAACACACAATCCCTGCCTTGCAGGTACTACCACTGTGCACTGGTCAATGCACAGAAGTTGACTACTGTACATAGTAGTAGATTTGTACATATCTGTAATTTAGTTTTATTTATATTAATGTCTGACTCCTCCTTTAGACTGTAAGCTTGTACGATTGATTGACTAGGTATATGAATTGCATCAGATTGTTAATACATTTATTTTTGATAAACTTCCTCCCCCATATTCTCCAAGGAGGAAAAAACAATTATTAGCTATCATATCACCAAAGGTTTGAAAATATGAATCAAACTCTATACCGCTGACCACACTGGGGAAGCCATCACTACTTCGGAGTTGTCCCAAAATTCATTCAAACAAGGCATTTATTGAGTGCTTACTATGTGCAGAGCACTGTACTAAGCGCTTAGGGGAGTACAATGCAACAGAAGTAGCGGACACATTACCTGCCCATAATGAACTTACAGACTGGAGGGGGAAAAAAGCTTAGAGATGGTTCCAAAGGCAGATCCTATATTTGGCAAGACTTGAAGGGAAGGTGAATGGATTCCATGCTAATCTCCTACTTTTGGAATCATGATAGGTAGAAAGGCATTATAGAAATCCCTATTCAAATTTTTTGAAGTGGTTTCAAAACTCCGGGCATGATATGAAGTTTCAATTGGCAGTCTGAGGTGTCATTTTGTATCTGGATGGCTAGAGATAAAGGATTTACTGTTTCCAGTGGGGGGCAGAGGATCAAGACACTAGTCAAATCCCAAACTGAAGCAAAACAGCAAAACAAAATTTTATAAAAAGAGGTTTTTGAAATACACCCAGGTAAGTCAACATTTCCTCCATGTTGTTAAATATCAAAAGCTACTAGCACTATAAACAGTTCTTTCGTGAAGGTTCTCAATCCAGAAGTCTTCATGACTGGATTGAGGTGTATTGCACACAATAAGGCACTTAACAAATACCACTCCTATTATCATTTCAATGGATGCCATCGAGGTTCCAAAACTAATTCACCTAACCACCTGATTTAACATGCTCAAGTGACTTCCATCTTTAAGCCATATACTTCGAGAATATTCCACAAACCGTGGAAGTCAGGAGACCTGGGTTCTAAACCCGGTTCTACCACTTGCCCACTGTCTAACTTGGATAAGTCACTTTAGTTCTCTGTACTTCAATTTACTCATCTGTAAACAAGACTAAATAACTGATCACCTTCCTACTTAGTCTTTGAGCCCTGGATGGGACAGAGACTCTTTGATCTGGTTATCTTGTATCTATCCCAGAATTAGCAAGCATTTAACAAATGTCACAGAAGCAGCAGGACCTAATGGATAGACACACGGGCCTGGGTTCTAATTCCAGCTCCACCACTTGTCTGCTGTGTGAGTTTGGGTAAGTCACTTCCCTTCTCTGTGCCTCAGTTACCTCATCTGTAAAATGAGGATTAGGATCTGAGCCCCATGTGGGACAGGGACTGTGTCTAACCCGAACTTGTACTTCCCAAGCACTTAGTACAGTGCTCTGCACACAGTAAGCGTTCAATAAATATGACTGAATGAATGAATTCACTTGTAATCACCCTGGTGCTTAGTACAGTGCCTTGCACATGATAAGTGTTTAGAAAATGCCATAATTATTATTACTGTTACTGAAGGCTTTTTTTTTTACAGACCTATTGGAGATCCATTAGGCACTTCTGGAAAAGCTGGACAGAAAGTAATGAATAAAGCTAACGTGGTACCAAAGGAGACTCCTTTGACATTCTAGCATGTTTCAGAAAAAAATATAATCCAAAGCTAGCTACATGCTCTCAGTTTTAACGGCAATAGGAGAAAGGGAAAAGGAGAAATCAGAAGTAGGCTTTACAAGCTCCTTGACAAGAAACTATTGAAAGAATCAATCTATTGCATTTATTGAGTGGAGTATGCATACAGAACACCATTCTTTGGGCTTGGAAGAACTAATTTTAAGTAAGCAGTATAAAGGGGCCTGGACTAAGGAAGAAGGTAAATCTGCTAAATAAAAGGAAATACTACTGTCAGGGGAAAGGCTGAAAGATGTAATTGTGGAGGCAAAATGGCTAAAAAAGAGAGGCAGAAACCTCAGAAGAATGAAATACATTTAAAATCTTTTGGGACTCGTATGCACAAATCCCATTTCATAATATTAATTTTATGAGAAGTCAAATTTCAGACCTATCATATTCCTCAAATGGACAGAGTCAAAGCATCCTCACACTCAATCCCTGTAATGATGCCAGCTGCAACTGTGTAACTATTCAGTCTCCAACAAGCCCTTATCCCTTCATCTTTAGTGCCAACATCACTAAGATTTATGAAGAGTATACTGCAAGGAGGGAATCAAGCAAAGCCTCAGATCAAATGGCATCTCACATGAAAATTAGGAGACCCTCTAGACTCTAAGCTCATTGTGAGCACAGAACACATCTACCAACTCTGTGTATTGTTCTCTCCCAAGTGCTTAGAACAGTGCTCTAGACACAGTAAGCTCCCAGTAAATACCACCGATTGAATGATTGACCACCAACGCAGCAGATGGACCAGCATGGGCATTGCAAGCAATAAAGGAGCGACTTTACGCACAGAATCTCCAAGAAAATCTGAGGCCAAAGTGATTAGAATGCTACGGGCAATAATACACCACCACAAAGGTCATTTGTTGACAGTGCATGACGTGGTGGAGAATATGGGTTCTTCTTTGGCTTTTCAGCCTTCCACTGCCATTGGTAAATGTCTCCATCAATAGCATTACTTTTGAATAGGAAGGACAATTAAAGAGTTACATGAAATACATCAGAATTTATATTTAGTTAGCTAGACAGAGAATGAATTCTAGCTATATCCATACACATATAGAGATGCTCTGTGTTCATTTCTTGCTTTGGATTTTCCCATCCTGCCTACAACAAGCTTACTGTCTAGAGTTGCTACAACAAAATACGTAAGGCCGTGCTCTGGTCTAGGTTGTATATATCTCACCCTCTTAACTATTTCAGTTAAACAACGCTCACCCTGAATGACAAGGAGCCAGAAAAGCTAAACTTGATTTTAATGGACAAAGTGTAGAGGAGATTCTCAATGCGACATCCACATCCACTGATACACTCTCAGCAGCAGAAATGGATAACTCTCTACTATATATATATATATACAGCCCATTAATGTTGGTAAGCATGGCCAAATCCTATATAATTGCATACTGTACATAAATGTTGATAAGCCAGGCCAGATACTATAGAATTTGAGGTTGCATACAAGTGTATAAATGTTGATAAGCATAGCCAAATGATGCACAATTTCGGGAACAAATATTTGCTTTCTGACCCACCATTTCAAAAGTCACAATGTAAAACTCAAAACTGTGTTTTCCTGTCCCTGAGCTTTGCAGAAGCTTTATAAAACTCACGGCTTCTAAGCATTCATTTAACAAGCAGAGTAAAAGGATTAATTCTTAATTGTGAAGGTGATAAACTCTCCAGAGCATGTTTTTAATGAGATATGCCCTGTATCTACAAATTAAGTACCTATTGTTCAAACTACTACCAGATATTAAAAACAAATACATGCTCTGTGACTACAGGGCATCTGAATATTTAAGCACTTGGCAGCATCTGGTGACTGACGGCTGATAGTTTTAGTATTAACCAAAGGGTATTTAAAGGTTATCAGGAGGAAAACAGAAAATGAATTAAAAGGAATCCTTTAAACTTTTAAGACAATTGCTTTTCCTCAGAGACCTGAAGAATAAGTAGCATGCATTTCAAGGGCTGGCTGATATAAATGGTCCCCTTCGCTTGGTCTGGTTGTCTTTCTGTAAGAATTTTTATAAGCTCAAAAAAAAGTGCCAGGAATTGAAATGTACATGTAGGGTCTGGAGCTTTGGGTAGAGGATTAGTCGCAATGGTATTTACCGAACACCTACTGAGAGCTATGAACTATACCAAGTGCTTGGAAAAATCAATAAAAAAATAGGCACGCTGCCTGCCTACAAAGGAACAAACAGTTTCCCGACAGAGAAAAAAACAAACAAACACCTGAGCAGACACCCCAATTGTTTAATGGCTACCATGCTTCCAACCCAATGCACATTGCGATGGAATGGGAATTAGTTAATCGTATTTTTTTGTTGTAATTCAACAGTCTGTTTCGAGAACAGTAAGTTAGGTTTGTGGAGAGAAGACAGTAGGTCTGCAACATAACCAGTGGAAAGAGCATGGGACTGTGTGTCAGAGGACCTGGGTTCTAATCCCGGCTCTACTACCTGTCTGCTTTGTGACCTTGTGCAAGTCACTGAACTTCTCTGTGCCGCCGTTTCTTCATCTACAAACCAGGAATTAAATCTGACTCCCTCCTACTTAGGCTGTGAAACTCATGAAGGACAGGGACTGTGTTTAACCTGGTTATCCTGTATCTAACCCAGCACTAGTAGAGTGCTTGACACTCAGTAAGCACTTAAATGCCCTATTTATTAGTAAGAGCCTCAGTTCCCAATGAATTGGGCAAGTCATAATTCCTCTGGGCCTCAGTTTCATCTGTAAAATGGTGATAAGAACCCTGCTTTCCCTACCTCTCAGGCTGTGAGTGGCAGGTGGGATGTAAATAGTGATTTGTCTGATTCATCATCTGCCCCAAGTCTTGGCCCTTAGGACGCATTATATCCCCCCACAGTACATTATTGTAGGGTCTCTGCCTCACATCATTTCCAAAAGATATCTGATTGCATTGGCAACGCTTTGCTTCCTGCCCCACAAGCGCTTAGTACAGTGCTCTGCACACAGTAAGCACTCAATAAATATCACTGATTGATTGCTGTCCCACCTCTCGTATTGGGCTTATCTTGGCTGTAAACTCATTTTGGGAAAGGAATGTGTCTACCAACTCTTTTGTAGTGAACTGTCCCAAGCACTTAGTATAGTGCTCTGCACACAGCAAGCGCTCAGTAAATGGGTTTGATTAAGCTGAATCCCTGACCCCCGGGACCAAAGGATTGAAAAGCAGCATCATAGCCACAAGGTGGCAGAAGGAAATCCATTATCTAAATCCTAAAAATGGTCTGTTTTTCCATTGCCTCTTTACTGCATTAAATTCCAGCCATTTCTTCCCCAAATATATTTTTTCTATGCGTTATTAGGGAACATTCACCTGTCAGTGTACAAACACCACACTGGATTCGTGCAGTATCAGACACAATGTGATATTCCGATCCACATTTCCTACAATCTAAGGTTCTTCAGGAATAGAACTGCCATGTTATTGGAGAGGCGACTGTACTTTGTTTATAATCTTGTCTACGTACCCAACTCTCCTTTAACATGAGGGTGTATTCTTGCAGAAACTAGTGTTAAGGAAAACTCACACTTAGATGGTGTAGATGGTCTATGCCTACAAACAACATCTTCAAAGTCTTCTGGAAGGCACATCTCCTCCAAGAGGCCTTCCCTGATTAAGCCCTCATTTCCTCTTCTCTCACTCTCTTCTGCAACATCCTGAATTGCTCTCCTTATTCACTCCTCCCTCAGCCCCACAGCACCTATGTACATATCAATCATTTATTTATATTAATATCTGTCTCCCCCACTAATCTGTAAGCTCACTGTAAGCAGGGAATGTGTCTACCAACTCTGTTATATTGTACTCTCCCAAGGGCTTAGTACAGTGCTTTGAACATGGTAAACACTCAATAAATGATTGATTGATTGATGGGTGATGGCCACATGAAGGCATTCAACCACTTCTCCCAGCACTGCACTGCATTCTACCCAGGCAGCTTCATGTTCTTAGAAGAACGTTGTCCAATTCTCCCATTGCGTTCTGGCCAAAATTCATAGCAAACACACACATTTGGCCAGATCTGAGTGTATTCTCCAATAGAAACATGTGAAAGCAGCGTGGTTTAGGGGAAGGAACGAGGGCCTGAGAGTCAGAAGACCTGGGTGCTCATCCCAGCTCTCCCAATTGCTTGTTGTATGACCTAGGGCAAGTCATTTAACTTCTCTGTGCCTCACTTTTCTCAACTGTAAAATGAGGATTAAATCCTACTCTCTTCTACTTGGACTGTGAGTCCCACATAGGACAGGGATTGTGTCCACCCTGATAAATTTATATCTAATTTAGGACATTGCTTTTCACATAGTAAGCACTTAACAATTACCATTAAAAAAAAAGCATTCCATGCATCTATCTCAGTGCTCCCACCTCTACCACCCTTTCAAAAAAAGACTTGCAAAACCACTACAGGGGCCATTTATAAAGTGGAGAGCAAAACATTTTACCCAAAAACATTTTACCTCTGTGAGTTCTTTGTGTTTCACAAAGATTCAGTGCCAAAATCAATTCACTTCCTTTTTTTTATGGTATTTGTTTTGTGGTTAATTTATGCCAGGCACTGTATTAAGCACTGTGGTAGATACAAGCTCATCAGGTTGGACACAGTCCATGCCCCACATAGGATTCACAGTCTTAATCCCCACTTTACAGATTAGCGAACTGAAGCCCAGAGATGTGAAGTGATTTGCCCAAGGTCACCCAAATGGCAAGTGGCAGAAGCAGAATTAGAACCCAGATCCTTCTGACTCCCAAGCCCGTGCTCTATCCACTAGGCCACGATGCCTCTCTATTTTCTAATTTCTCTATTTTCTTTCAAACCCCACTTTCCTGCATCCTACTAGCAGGTGTTTTCCCACTTAAAATGTACATTTTGGAAACAAAGGTATTTCATTTGGTAACATGCTAAACTACTCAGATGTACAATTTCAAAAAAGATTTGTTTCTGGAATTGCTTTTGAGAGATAAATATTTGTTTTAGAGAAGGAATGACAGCCATAGTTTTGGCAAAGAGGTCTACCAGAAAGCTGCTATTGCCCCACCTCCTGTCAACTTTTCTGTTCGGCAGGTGGTTGTTGTTGCAAGCGTTTCCAAAAAAAAAAAATATTTTGTAGCTAAAGCAGCTCCAATTCTTTTCAGAATACTTGATTTGCAAAAAAATATGCATGCACCTAAGAGACTTCTGTTTGAAAAGCTCTTGCTTACCAGTAGGAATATACTTGAAAATGCACCAAAAATAAGTCGTTTTCAATCAGACGTAGTAATACTTCACAGAACTGCCAAGGAAAGCCTAGAAATCCAACTGTAGCCTGCTAAGGGAACAGGAAGATAATCTATTTGCTTTAGAAACTAGTTTAACTAAACCCCTCCCGGACTGTAAACTGCTTGAGGTCCCTACCAACTATTGTGCTCTCAAATGCATAATCAGAGTAGCAGTAATTGCATCTATTAAGCACTTACTGAGTGCAATATACTGTATTAAGTGCTTGGTAAGTACAAAATAACAAGTCACATTCCCTAGCTACTGGGTTCTGAAGCTCTGTTAGCAATGACTGATCGAAAACAATTTTAATTTTTTAAAAAAGGTCATTTACCATTCTAGAGTAATCCCAGTTACATTTTTTTTAATGGTACTTGATAAGCGCTTACTATGTGTCAGACACTGTACTGGGCACTGGGGTAGAGACAAGATATTCAGTTTGGACACAGTCCTTGTCCCACATGTGGCTCACAATTTATGTCAGGGGGAAGAGGATGTTACAGATGAGGGAACAGGCTCAGAGAAGTTAAGTGAATTGTCTAAGGTCACACAGGAGGCAAGTGGCAGGATTAGAACCCTGGTTCTCTGACTCCCAGGTTCTTGGTCTTTCAATTAGGCCACGCTGCTTCTCTAATCATTGCATCTATGCTGACTACCACATTGGACAATACTAAGATAGAAATTCCACTTGCTGCTTTCCAAATGTCTGCAAATTATGATGAGTATAATGCAGTCACTTCCTTTCACTCTTTGGGGAAAAGAATGCCCATTTTACATATCACAAGTAGAAAGCCCAATAATAGGTATTTGCTTCTCTCCAAATGATGACATCACACTTGTTTTTATCACAAAAACAGTTGTGTACAATAGGATAGGGCATAATTTACTAACACTTAGAGCAATGCTATTAGTATTGTGCTATTAACCACCGTCTGTCTTTTAGAGCATATGAATAATACATGCTCTTTAACTTGCTTGTGGTCAGATTGCTAATGGTTTAAAGCCAATCTCTAGCTGATACTTTTGTGGGATTAATATACAAGCATGTCTGTGACTGCTCTCCTAGGTTTCTATGCCTTACTGGTCACAGCTTGTCCACATGGAATAATTCAATCTTCACAACTAAACAACAATACACTTCCTCACACATCTTTGGGGTGAATACCATATTCTATTGCCTTTCGCTAAAAGAATACATTATTCTGGACTCTTTATTACCTAAAACACTGGAGGCATTACTGATCATATTTAGCTTACTGTCTGATAAACTTTTGTGTAAGAATTCAGAATTTCCAATCAATCAATCAATCAATCAATCGTATTTATTGAGCGCTTACTATGTGCAGAGCACTGTACTAAGCGCTTGGGAAGTACAAATTGGCAACGCATAGAGACAGTCCCTACCCAACAGTGGGCTCACAGTCTAAAAGGGGGAACACTTCCAACACTTCATTAGTTTGCCCTATCATTTTCTGCTCATTAAGAAAAAGAATTAACATTTTTTACTCACCCTAGGAATTAGATAGTCTATTTAGTTTAATGACGGATCTTTACAACTCCACAAATCAGCTTTGCCAATTGATCTGATAGCCTTTTCTCTATTAGCGGAACTTGTTTTCAAATATAATCCAGTGTAAAGCATTGTATTTTAAGAATTCAAAGAAGAATCTGGTAATGATTATTAATTAGTAAGAATAAATTAGTTTGGAGAAAGTGATTTTGAAAATACCCTTCCATCAAAACCTTCCGTCCTTATTGAGTTTATTGATCTAAGATTGCAAAACCAATTTAAACTTTATTCTCTATCTTCTTTATTCTTTATTTAAGATTCCTCAAGCCAATTTAAGACTTTCCCTCTTGTGGATGCAGGTAATAAGCAAAAGTCAAGGCAGCCTCATTATGTGTTGCACCTCCTGAATTCTCTAGCAAATCCAAGATTCTAGGTTTGTCATCAGACCTCAAATTTTTGTTTTGAGGAGAATTTCTGAAAAATTATAAGAGATTGCTTCTCAAAGACTAGAAATATGGCTAATTTTCACTGGGTTTTATTCTGATATGGCTAGTTTCTTGAAATGAAACTAGCCACAGGGACCAGGACAGGGATACAGTGTCTAGGTACATGTCCCATGGGAGACCTTGGGCACCCAAGGGCCAGATGTGAGAAGCAGCATGGTCTTTTGGATAAAGCACTAGCCTGGGTGTCAGAAGGATGTGGGTGCTAATCCTGGATCCTCAACTGCCTGCTCTGGGACCTTGGGTAAGTCACTTCACTTCTCAATGCCTGTTTTACCTCATCTGTAAAATGGGGATTAAGACTGTGAGCCCCATGTGGGATAGGGACTGTGTCCAACCTGATTAACCCCAACGCTTAGTACAGTGCCTGGCACATTATAAGTGCTTAACAAATACCACACAAAAAGAGCTACTAGGAAACCACAAGTGGATTGAGTGTCTTCAATCACAACACTTGGAACCCCTGCACTCAATTACATTTACTGTGTTCTAGAAACAACCTTATAAAAAGAAAACACTGCATTATCAATACCACAGGCATAGTTTATCAACATGTGGTTTTTCAGGTTGATTGTTGGTGTTTCTAAATACCTGGCTGGTGAGAAACATGAATTCACCCTTCCTTGCTGTAGGTACATCAAATGACCTTAGCTCAGCAAAGCCAGCTCCCTAGCAACCATGAACATGCTGCTCTCTTCTGGGATTCATCATTATAAATCCACAGTTGAATTAGCCAGAGAAAAGTGTCAGCCTCTTGGTAAAATAGAGAATTGAATTAGAGTAGAACACAAAAAACAGGGAAAGTGATAAAGACAATCTCATACACCAAAGTGCTAGCCTGCGAGAAATATGAACCAGGTTTTAAGTGGTTAGATCCAGATCACTCCACTACTAGCTACACCACGAATCTCAATCTCGTGCCTCGGGTAAATGGATAATATCCCAAATTATACTGGATTGGATTTTTAGGCAGTCCTTGGTTTTAAGACAAGATTAGTTTCTGGAGACTGTCAAGTATAAATGCAAGATGGAACAAATTTTCTCATAGGAGTAGGACTATAAATGGTAGCTTTGGTTCCTGATCAAAGACAGAGATCAAAGTGTTGATGGTGCAGATTTGAGGGTGTGGAGGATTCAACGTAAACCATGAGGAAAATGAGGGGATAGAGTTAAAGGGATAGGGAATTGGAACAGGAAGTTTGGGGAGGTCAGGAGGTGGGTGTGAAGAGGAGGGAACTGGCTTAACCATTCACAAGGAAGAATCAACACCTACTTTGCCACTAATGAAGGCATAAAATGGAGCTAATACCATAGAGGAGGCTAGTGTTATACACTCAGACCTCATGTGGAACATTGAATCAGGATGTTGATCTACTAATGTCAGAAAGGCAATTCATTTTTGCTAAAAAAGGTTACAACTCAAGGACTGCCTCTACAAACATTTATTTGTACAGGTTATGGAAATAAAAATAAAAATTTGAAGGTGGATATCAAGTTGGTTAAGTGGTGGGTTAGCATGAGGTCTTGGTTGAAGAGATGTTTCATCTGAGAAGCAGCATGGCCTAGTGGAAAGGGTGTGGGCTTAGGAGTGAGAGGACTTGGGTTCTAAATCCAGCTCCGCCACTTGCCTGCTATGTGACCTTGGGCAAATTATTTAACTTCTCTGTGCCTCAGGTTCCTTGTTTGCAAAGTGGGGATTCAATTGCTGTTCTCTCTCCTATTTTGACTGTGAGTCCCATTTGGGGCAAAGACTGTGATTGATCTGATTATGTTCTATCTACTGTGGCACTTAGAACAGTGCTTGACACATAGTAAGCATGTAACAAATACCACAGTAATTATTATTACACCTTGGTTTGATTTTAATCACTGAACTTGAAGTGTCAAGTTCCTTTTCTAACCCCCACCCAGCGTTAATTACACAGTTCCTTTGTTGATCCTTTGATACAGGGGCCTACGTGCTTGTGGGAGAAATAATTCAATTATTCTACAAATGGATATTCTCTGAATGTCTGTATTATGTGATATCCAATATTCAGACAGGTTAGGCAGGAGATTAAGTGAGTTTATGAGAAACCTCAGAAGACTTATTGTGATAGTTTTATTGCTATTGATTGCAGGCACCATCCACCCAAGGAGACAGTTAACCAAAATGAATCTGTGCACCCAGAACTTAGTTGGAAAGGAAACTTCTGCTTAATTTCATCATCTAAAGAGAACTGGAAGGTGAATTACCTTTTCAACAATGTCACCAAACGGGTAAAATTAATGAACCTTAGAAAGATGCTCGGCACCTAAATGTCAATACTCTTATGTTTGCAAGTTTTCCCCGTTATGTGAGCAATGAATCAATATGGAAAGCAAATGCATTTTGCTGTGATAAAACCCACGATTATGGGATCAAGCTGAGAGCTGAAATTTCATTAGTACTCATGAAATCTCCAGGTATCGGAGATCAATGTCTTGTATTATATTTCCATGTTTTATTAAAAAAATAAATCAAAAAGACGGATATAATAGCTATAACCATGTATATAGTACTATAGATTCAGGTATGAAAATAAAAGCAAATAATTAGCCCTATTGTCACCTCAACACACTACAGTGCATTCCACTCCCAGGATTACTTCACTCACTCATTCTCCACTGGAATAAACTGGGCATGACTCTTCTTTGAGGGGTTTTAACAGAAACGGTCTGGTGGTCTAGGGAGAGATATGCTGCCCTATCTCTTTCCATCTCGGGGAAAATGGAGGCAAAGAAGAGATACATGGACGCAGAGAAGGGGTGGAGCAGGAATGTAAACTTCAGAGCAAAGTCCTGAAATTGATTCCAAATTCCTCTGGCTGGGGCATAGGAAAAATGAGTGAATCCTCTGGTTTATATACGCCATTTGCCAACATCAAGAGGCGTTATATTCCTGAAAAAGTCCGCAATGAAGAAAACATCTGCTCGAGTATGAGCACTTTGTCCAATACCATGACCATGGATTACACCATTTATCCCAGTATCAGTCAATCAAGCAACTGTATTTATTGAGTGCAGCACCTTGGACTATGTTCTTAGAAAAGTATACTTTAACAGAGTTGGTAGACATGGTCCCTGCCCACAAGGTTAATGGTAGTTATTAGGTGTCCATCTGAGTGCTAGGCAATGCACAGTGACAGCCAAAGCAAGACAACACTGCCTACCCTCAAGGAGCTTACAATGGAATGCGCCCTTCCATTAGACAACCCTGCCCATACTCAGATGCTTCGGAATTGGTCATAACCAATCTACCTCTACCTCTATTTTTGATTATGTGAACATTTGCCTTAAGATATTTAACTGTACCTATACCCAATAGAACACGAGGCAGTCCATCATGCATTTAAGATTGAGAGTGAATACACAATCAAACATATGTTTTATGATCTGGTCATGTGATGTTAAAAGGCACTCTTTAGCCTCTTAAGTGGCTTTGAAGCCCCCAATCCAGTAGTAAATTGGGAAGTATTTTCCACAAATTTCATCCTGAACTCCACTTTCCAGGCCTTTCTTTCCTTATCTGCTCTGGCTCTCTTCCCCTCCTCCATTTTCCAGTAAGAAACTAAGAAGCAGAATTCTATAATTGCTTCTTTTATTTTTCAGGCAGCCATCTTGTAAGCAAGGTTTGAGCCTGAAGGAATTTCAATGGTGGAAATAGAAACTACTGAAAATACAGATGCATAATGGAAATGCTGACACCGTCTTAATAGCAATATTATGAATGGGCCACTCAGCAGGCAAGCAAGGAATGAGTCACAATCTAAAATAATCATTAAGCATCCTCAGTGCAAAAAGATGAATACCTAAACTCCTAAATTACACTAGAAAAATTGAAAACTATTTATTGCGGCTGTCTTCATCTCCATAATCCATCCATTCACTTGGAAAACTGAAACAGTCCAACTCCTTGTTATAACTCTATAGCCTGTCTTAATTACTTATTCATTTAATTAGTCTTATGTGTATTGGAATTCCAGCAATTATAGTCCCCATGACAGCCTACTGAAAAAAAGGAATGGAATTTTACTTCAACTTTATTGAGTAATCAAGTATGGACACTGTTACGTGGCCTAGTGGAAAGAGTGTAGTCCTGAGTGTCGGAGGACCTGGATTCTAATCACAGCTCCGCCACATGCCTACTGTGTAACCTTGGGCACGCTACTTGTGTGCTGAGCACTGTACTAAGAACTTGAGAGAGTACAATATAACTGAGTTGGTGGAACATTCTCTGACCACAAGGACCTTACAGTCTAGTGGGAGAAACAGACATTAAAATAAGTTACAGATGTGTATGTAAGTGTTGTGGGCCTGAGGGTGGGATGAATAAAGAAGGGTACAAATCCAAGTGCAAGGGCCAAACAGAGGGGAGAGGGAGTAGGGGAAATGAGAGCTTAGCTGAAGAAGGCATCTTGGAGGAGGTGTGATTTTGAGAAGATTTCAAAGGTGGGGTGAGTAGAAAGATGTAGACATAGATATAGTTAAATACCTCAGTGCAAATAATCACCTGATCCAAAATGGGCAGTGTTGTCTAATGGAAGAACCCTGAGCTATGTAGTAGCTGGCCCTGCTGTTGCCACTGACTAAATTACTGGCCAAAACTCACCCAGCAACCTCTCTGTGACTTAATTTCCTTGTTTCTAACATGGGACAATGACCACCTTTTATAAAAACATTTAGGGGAGAAAATGAGAAATGGGTCATTTTTTGTTACAGAAATTTGGATGTTTCTCCTATACATTATTCAGTTCTCTACATACTTCACCACCTTCTCCCTCCTACCACTGACTCACCCCCTACCTCTACAATCTCTACGTCACCGTAAGGCCATCCATGCCTTCAACTCCAATACAAACTATTCCAAATCAATCATATTTATTGAGTGCTTACTGCATGCAAACCACTGTAATAAGCCCTTGGAACAGTACCATAACAGAGTTATCAGAAACATCCCCAAGTTTGGAAAATTTATAAAACTCCAGGACCATTAGAAATATAAGACTGTGAACCCAATGTGGGACAGGGACTGTGTCCAACCCGATTACCTTGCACACACCCCAATGCTTATAACAGTGCTTGGCACATAAGAAGCGCTTAACAAATACACTGATTATTACTAAGAGGGTTGAGAATGTACAGGGCAACTGGAAGAGTTCCAGACCCCTGTTAAACCCAGAAGCAGCACTGGTGGAATTTAAAAAAAAAACAGCAGCAAACCAGCATGACCATTGGCACAGGCAGGCATACTTCTGCCAGACACTAACTTGGCACAGAACTCTGTGCAGGTGTGTGAAATCTCGCCCCAGCCCCCCTGCTGTGAATGAGGTTAAATTCAGTGTGAGGGATAGTAGTCCTCTCTGCACAGGTAAGTGATGCAGAAGAGTACAGCCACTACCAGTGTTTGGCCTGGAAGCAAGATGGAAGAAAGCAGTGGAAGGAGGGTTACAGGAACCTGTTTGGGTTGAAGGGGTGAGTTGAGTTCAGTGTTAACTTAATTTTGCCTTTGGTTATCAAGTTCTGTTTGTGAAATGTTTTCAGAGAATTTACATTTCAGTTTACATGGAGATCCTCCACCTTAAGTGCTCAGCCCAAAATGCCTATTCCCTCTCCCCTTGAGGCTTGAACTCAGCCTTTCCTTGTTTACTGCAAGTCACCTCACAGTCTCTCTCCACCTTGTCTTGTAAAGTGATTTAGAAGAGTGTGATTCCGTTGTTCACAATTCAATAAACAGCCTCAATATAAGTTGTTATTAGGAAGCAGGGGGTGAAATAACACTGTCAGTTAGCCACCATGGCAGCTTGCTCGCCGCTTCCATAAATCATTACACTTGGAACTAGAATTTTTTCCCCCAAGGAGAAAAATTCAATCTTGCATGTGCTTGCAAAACCAAAATACAGTGGGTTTTCCTCCATGTTAACCTTGCAATTTTTTAGTTGTTCTGTTTGCCGATGGAAGTCCCCCAAACATGCCGCAGAGTCTAGAGGGTCTCATCCTTGTTCCTCATTCATTCATTCGTATTTATTGAGCACTTACTCTGTGCAGAGCCCTGTACTAAGTGCTCGGAGAGTACAATGCATGGACAAGAAGAGAATCTTAGAGAGATGGCAATGGTCTCCTTGGAACACCTTCAACTGAGGAAGAAGCTCTGGGAAGACTTGTTCCCCCACTGGTGTGTGAAGACATGACTTTCGCTTCAATATTTAATGAAGCCACCTAAGCAGGGAGACCATAAAGAATGGCAAAGTCTTTGGGTCTAATATTATTCCCAGCAACATCTACAAGCAGGAAGAGAATTATCTGTTCAGTAACTGTGCATAGGACATCAGAGACACCACCTTTTATCCCCATTTTTAAGAACAGAGGGGAGAGAGCTGACGGATCCCAGGCTTCTCTATCACTGGTAAGAAAACTGATATCTACCCCAGCACTTAGGACAGTGCTTGACACATTATAAGCACTTAATACCATTAAAAAAAATCTCACCAGAGTCCTCCCAAACTACTAAACAATGCTGTTGACAAACATCTCCAGAATTTCAATGTGATGTCTGACCACAGAGCGCACACAAGGAATATGTCTGTTTATTGTTGTACTCTCCCAAGCGCTTAGTACAGTACTCTGCACACAGTAAGAACTCAGTAAATACAATGGAATGATTGAATATCAGAAACTGTAGAAGTGCAGTTCTGACAAAACTTCTATACAATTCTTAAAAACTTTGAAAAGGCATCTACAATTTGAGTTTGGCAAGTCTATGAAAATTTATCAAGATCTAAAGATTAATCCATGATTAAATACCTGACTGTCAGATTCAGTGGCACCTGGTTGCAAACCATAACCAAAGCTTTCAACTATGAATTATATTCAGTGCTATTCCCCCTTTTCTATACATTCACACTTGGGAATGCAACAGATTCACTAAGGTGGTATCAGAATAAGATTTGATCTTCAGAGAAATGCTTTAAACTCCACAGGTAACAAACCCATAGTCACTAAATCAGTCATTAAAGATTTCCTGTTCATGATGACAGTGATCTGGAAATGCATTCCCAGCAAATGATTTGAAATTCTACTAGTAAGCACCAAATACTACAATTATTATGTCCATAGCACTGTGCTAAGCTCTGGAGTACACACAGGATAACCAGACCCAACACACTTACTATTCCACCCAGCGCTACTGGTCTAAAGAGGAAGGAGATGAGGTATTTCATCCCCATTTTATAGATAAGGTAACTGTAGCACAGAGAGGTTAAGTGACTTTTTCAAGGTCACACAGCAGGCATGTGGTGGCTCCTGGTTTTGAAGGCAGGTTCAAGAAGCAGCGTGGCTCAGTGGAAAGAGCCCGGGCTTTGGAGTCAGAGGTCATGGATTCAAATCCCGGCTCCACCAAATGTTAGCTGTGTGACTTTGGGCAAGCCACTTCACTTCTCTGGGCTTCAGTTACCTCATCTGTAAAATGGGGATTAAAACTGTGAGTGTCCCCCCCGCCCGTGGAACAACCTGATCACCTTGTAACCTCCCCAGCACTTAGAACAGTGCTTTGCACATAGTAAGCGCTTAACAAATACCATCATTATTATCATTATTATGACACACAGTCCAGTGTTCTTCCCATTAGTCTATGCTGAGGAAACAGAATGGGGCTGGGAGTCAGGAGTTCTAGTCCTGGATTTTCCACCTGCTGTGTGACCTTGGGCAAGTCACTTAACCTCTCTGGATCTCAGCTTCTCCATCTGCAAAATGGGCATGATAGATACCCGTTCTCCTTCCCTCAGACTGAAAAACCCATGTGGGCCATGAACAATTTTGAATCTATCCCAGCACTAGGCACATAGTAGGTGTTTAATACACATTATTATATCATTGCTATTATTATTAAAAGTTTGTAAAGTTCACTCCAGAAGAACAATCCTATAAACTATTTTTTAAAAAGCTGTACAGTCCTTTTCGGTGCTTGGGTAAAGACATTCATTTACATGATTCTTTTCCAGATTGATTTTTTTAAAGTATTTCCATGTTTTCAATCACTTGTCTTTGAAGATTATGGTGCAATAAATTAAGTTGATTTAGCTTTTTTTTTTTTAATTCCAACTATTTTTGTAACCTCTCTTCCAACCATATTAGATGTGTCATTTCATTTCAAACATTCCCTTTTAGATGTTAGAATTCCCTCTTTACTCTTATTCTGACTTTTATTTGGGAAGTCGACCTTATATTGAGATTATAGCTATTTTTGAATTCATCCAATGCATAGCCACAATGCAATAATACATTAACTTTTTATTCTTAATGTTGCAATTGCTAATAAGATATAAAATTTTAGTCAAAGTCTAAACAAATCAAATGCATTTAACTTCTACCTTCTTGGTAATCATTTAGGACTTAGTCCAGCTGGGATTCACACCTGAGTCACAGAATACTAAAATGGCACCTATTTATGTTCATGATTTGATGCATCCTTATACTTAGCCTAGGATCATATCAGTTTTCAACATTGTTCAAAATGCAGATTGCTTATGACTCAGGGTCCTGTACAACAGTGATCCAAAACCTGTATAAAAATCCAGGTTCTTGGGAAAGAGAGCTGGGGAAAGACATTTACTCTGCCCCCATTCACAGTCTACTTGAAAGGCACATCTCCTCCAAGAGGCCTTCCCAGACTAAACCCCACTTTTCCTCATCTCCCCCTTCCTTCTGCATCATCCTGACTTGCTCCCTTTGCTCTTCCCCGCTCCCAGACCCACAGCACTTAAGTACAGATCTGTAATTTTATTTATATGTATTGATGTCTGTCTCTCCCCCCCTAAAACTGTACACTCGTTGTGGACAGGGAATCTCACTGTTTATTGTTGTATTGTACTTTCCCAAGTGCTTAGTACAGTGTTCTGCACACAATAAACACTCAATAAATATGACTGAGTGAATGAATGAATACCAGAGGGAAAGAAAACCAATAAGGCAGTAAGGTGGTTAAAGAAAAGGGAACTGTTTAAGAACTCAGAAAGGGGAGATACCAAGGGGATAAAGTGTGCTGATTTGGGGCCGATTAAAAGAAAAAAAAATAAAAGTCTTTCCTTTTTGCCTAATTTTTTAGACTTCGGAAGAGTGAGGCAGTTTCCTAATTGTCTTTATAACTCCAAAAGTGCACTAGGTTGAACTCCCTTGGTTCATCCAAACTCTACTGCCATTATAAACTACCATAGTTTTAGATTAATTGTTTTAAATTAGGGCCACACCTGTGCATTGGCTTGGTGCTCTGCTCAGAATTTAACACGAAAATGGCCAGATAAGGAAGTTCAAGGGAGAAACCCAGACCGCAGTAGAAAGCAAGCCAGTGACAAAGCTAGTTCAGTGAAAGTACAACCAGCACGGCATCAGATTGAAGGCCTCCTGAAAGGTTTGGATTTAAAACGAGGAACAGATTTTTTTTTTTTTGGGGGGGGGGGGGGGGCATGATCCAGTAGCTAAATTCCTAGTTTCTTAAAGGGTTTGAGTTGAAGGTTTCCAAACCATAAGGTTGCAATTACTAACCATCTGACATTTAGTTCCAGCTGCTGCCAGTCACGTCTAGTAGAAATCGGAGGAGAAGTCAAGGTTCCTCCGGAATAACTTTCAGATACTCAGCTCAGGCTCAGCGGCTTAGTCGGGGGACAGCGGGGGGAACAGAAGAAGGGGAATGGGAGAAGGGAGAGACGGGGGAGGGACAGAGACACCGGGGGAAAGGACAGAGACACAGGGGGGAAGGGAGAGAGACACGGGGGAAAAGAGAGAGAGGCACGGGGGGAAAGGGACAGAGGCACGGGGGGAAGGGACAGAGAAACAGGGGAAGAGAGAGGCACGGATGGAAGAGAGAGAGAGACACGGGGGGAAGGGACAGAGACATGGGGGAGAATAATAATAATAATAATAATGATGGCATTTATTAAGCGCTTACTATGTGCAAAGCACTGTTCTAAGCGCTGGGGAGGTTACAAGGTGATCAGGTTGTCCCTCGTGGGGCTCACAGATTTAATCCCCATTTTCCAGATGAGGGAACTGAGGCCCGGAGAAGTTAAGTGACTTGCCCAAAGTCACACAGCTGACAATTGGTGGAGCCGGGATTTGAACCCATGACCTCTGACTCCAAAGCCCGTGCTCTTTCCTACTGAGCCACGCTGCTTCTCAGCGTGAAGGGAGAAGACAGAGACACGGGGGAAGAGAGAGACCCCAGAGGAAAGAGAGACACGGGGGGAAGGGACAGAGACACGGGGGGAAGGGACAGAGACACAGGGGGGAAGGGACAGAGACACAGGGAGAAGAGAGAAACACGGGGGGACAGAGACACGGGGGGAAGAGAGAGAGACAGACACGGGGGGAGAATACAGAGACACGGGGGAAGGGACAGAAACGCCGGGGGAGGAGAGAGACACCAGAGGAAAGAGAGAGAGACACGGGGGGAAAGAGAGAGAGACACGGGGGGAAAGGGACAGAGACACGGGGGAAGAGACAGAGACACCGGGGGAAGGGACAGAGACATGGGGAGAAGAGAGAAACACGGGGGGAAGGGACAGAGAAACAGGGGGAAGAGAGAGACACGAGGGAAGAGAGAGACACGAGGGAAGAGAGAGACACGGGGGAGAGAGAGACACGGGGGGAAGGGACAGTGAAACAGGGGGAAGAGAGAGACACGAGGGAATAGAGAGAGACACAGGGGGAAGGGGCAGAGACACGGGGCGAAGGGGCAGAGACACGGGGCGAAGGGACAGACACAGGGGAAGGGAGAGACACCGGAGGAAGAGACAGAGACATCCGGGGGAAGAGAGAGAGACACGGAGGGAAGGGACAGAGACACTGTAGTAGACGCCGACCCCCAAGTGCCCCAAAAGCAAACCTGGCCCCCTTCCCTTTCTACCCCCTGACCGCAGGCCCGCTTCTACTGGCCCACAGCCTACCTCTGGACGTCCTACCTCTGGCCTGCAATGCTCTCCCGCCCTCCGCCCATCCTTCAAACTAGCACACTTCCTCCCTTCAAAGCCCGACTGAGAGCTCACCTCCTCCAGGAGGACTGCCCAGACTGAACCCCATCGCCCCCACTCCCTCCCTCGGCTCTACCCCCCTCCCGGCCCCACAACTTTTGTGTGAGTAGATGTACGTACTGATAATTCTAGGTTATTCATGATGTGTACATATCTATAATTCTATTTATTTATACTATGCTATTGATGCCTGCTGAGTTGTTTTGATGCCTGTCATGGGCAGGGATTGTCTCTGTCGCTGAATTGTACTTTGCAAGCATAGTACATTGCTCTGCACACAGTAAGCGCTCAATAAATACGAATGAACGAATGAATGAATACCGTGGGTCTGACGCTTCCACACACCCAATTCCTAACTTCTTATTTACTATTCTATTTATTTTGTTAATGATATGCATCTAGATTTACTTCTATTTATTCTGACGACTTGACACCTGCCCACATGTTTTGTTTTGTTGTCTGTCTCCCCCTTCTAGACTGTGAGCCCGTTGTTGGGTAGGGACCGTCTCTATATGTTGCCGACTTGGACTTCCCAAGCGCTTAGTACAGTGCTCTGCACACAGTAAGCGCTCAGTTAATAATACTGAATGAATGAATGGATGAATAACACTATCTGGGCCCAATTTCTCAGGGTCCTGAGGGGAGGATTATTCAAAGCAACTCAAACAGGACCAGTGCTTTGGGGGAATGGGGGGGAACTGTGGAAATGCAAGAAGTGGAGATTAGCAAACATTTGCATTGGTACTAGGAGAGCAAAAACAAAGGAACTGAGATCTTTGATGTCATGGCAAAATGAGAGGTCATGGAACTAGGCAGACCATGAGTCCCAAGAGGTGGAACAGGAGGGCAAAGTAGAGCTCCTTTTCCAACCCTGCTAAAATTGTGGGATTTCAATTGCTGTTTAAACATGGTCATGGAAGGCACTTCCTTTCCTTAGTATGACCTCCTACTCAAGCAACATAAACCTATTGGGTGATTCAGGATGGTCCAATTATATCGATTATCTTGCCCCGTATTGGTTCTACATACAGTCTCCCTGGTGCAGATGAATATACTGTCAAGCTCTACATCACACTAACAATCAATTCATAGTACTATGGTGGCACTCTAAAATTGTTCAGAATTATCTGCTCATCTTCTTGGGCATGTGCCTTCAGAGCACTATCAAATGTTTCCAGTAGTTTTCCTGACTTTTTTTTTTCATAATTACATCAATCTTCCACTTCAGTTTAGCTTTGGTAGTCTGGCCAGACATACTGATCATACTCTAAATTTCACTCCAAATCGCCACATCACTAGTTCGTTACCTAGACCTGTTTGATCATATTTCAATTGTATTTATTGAGCTCTTACCATGTACAATCAATCAATCATATTTATTGAGCGCTTACTGTGTGCACAGCACTGTACTAAGCGCTTGGGAAGTAAAAATTGTCAACATATAGAGACAGTCCCTACCCAACAGTGGGCTCACAGTCTAGAAAACACTGTACTAAGCGCTTGGGAGAGTACAATACAACAGACACATTCCCTGCCCATGACGATCTCACAGTCTAGTCCTAGTTGCCAAAATGTTGTAAACAGATTGAATTCATGATACACGTTATTGGCAATAACATATCATATACTCTGTACCTCTCCAAAATCTAGTCCTCTCAGATTTTTAATCCAGCATTCCATTTGGTCCCCTTATCGACTGTATTCTAGCAAACTGTCACCTTATCATATATCCTTGTCAATCAGTACTATTTATTGTGCACTTATTTTGTTCCAAGCCCTGTACTAAGCACCTGGGAGAGTACGATGCAGTTGGTAGGCCTGATCCCTGCCCTCAAGGACCTTACAATCTCTGAATCCAAAAGAAAATAGTTCAAAGCCTTTGTGACTCTATCAGACAATTAGACATCCTGGAGCAACTGTACTGGAATTTTGTAGCACATCTGTCTCCCCTGAAAAGAAAACATTTCCTCCACAATTGAGATAGCAGAAAATTCATCCGAATTCCTGGATTAATCTGGACCATCATAGACTATCCCTATGGTATCCTAAGCAAGTGTCTTCAACACTACTAATTCTGATTGGATCTCACTCGGGGGAGTTTCTCTGGGCAGTCAAATAAAAGCTGGGTTAGCCACAAGAAGGCCATTGAAGAGACAGATTTCAGACAGGTTTCTGGAGTCCAAAAGTATTTGAGTCTTCATATGTCAGCATTAATTTACAAATGTTATTAAGATACATTTAAACCCTTTATCAAGTTTAATCAAGTCTGATTCAGAGAGATTGTGAAGATAAACATAATTAAAATCAACATTCTACTTAGAATGGCAAAGCTAAATCATATTTTAATATGATTAATAAACCTCTCGAATAATTTTTGTGCTTCATAATGAGGAAAAATAAGCCTTGATGATCTTTCAAATTTTGTAAGGCCTAATTGATCACGGACTTTGAGTTCCAATGCCTCTTTTGACACCCTGTCCTCTGAGAAGACCTTTAAGCAAAAGTGTTTGTAGCAAATACCTGTCTATTGAATAGAAGTTACATGCTCATTGTTTGACTTGTGCTTCCCTGAAATTAGTCTTTCAATTTTTGGCTTGGAGCCAGTCTTTGCCCATCTGAATCTGGCTTTCTCTGTCAATAGACCCCTACCCATGAAATGCTTTGAGTCAGAAATATCCACATGTTTAAGACCAATTAAAAAAGAAATCCACCCATGTGAAATATCCTGAAAATTGAGGCTGAAATGTATTGGCAGGAGAGACTATGTTATTTGCCCTATGATATTCTAATATGCTAAGACTATAGTTCCTCTTCTGAAGTTTTGCAAATCACAAAATGGAAACATTTGAAACCCACAGTGAATATATTCTGATTATATTCACAGTAAAATTACAACTCCTCAGATATAGGCACACCCAAAGTAACAGGAGTCAGGCCTATGCTATAGTCTCCATGGGTACTGTTATACTCCCTACTTCCTTTAAAATGCACTGAAGCTCTGTCTGAAAATGGGCTCACACTGCCCTGACTCTGCCAGTTGGTTAAAAACCCAGGAAAGTTTTAAATCACTTCTCATGCAAGTTCCATGTAGTCTCTTCCTCTCCAAATTGTGGAATAAAAGCCATTAAGCCTATTTGCAATAATGTCATAAATACATTTTTTTCTTTGCTATTATTGCATATTGTATCATTGGAGAAGTTTAACAAAAGCAGAAATTTCTTCTTTAAACTGCTATTGAGGTAGGAATTGGCAAGATAGAAAGGAGATAAATTTGGGGAAGAGTGAAAAACTGTATTATGGCTGTATCTGATGCAAAGTTGATATCTCTCCATAAAGGCATAAAAACCCTTAGGAACTTCATCTATTTTATGTAAGAATAACAAAGCAGAAATCACCCACAATAACTGCTTTTCATTACAGATATTGTGAAGCTCACAAAGCTATTTCAGCTTAGAGGCTTTCAGAATGCACATAATTTCAGCCTCCAAATCCTACTACAAAATGAATCCCCTGGTTCAATATTCACATGAATGATGAGTAACTCCTTACCAGTATATTTGTTCTTTTGATCATTTGCTCTGCCCTTAGAAATTTGAAAAGAGAACCCAATACAATTGTAAAGTAGATGTTTGTCAAGCTCAATGAATGATAATAAGAGGTGACAGGTCTTGATCATGTTGCTATTGCATGGGAGGCTTTAAATAAGTTTAACCATCAAATAGCTCATTAATACACTGGAAATTATTTTTTGCCCCCAAAATGAGCAATGGGAGAAAACAGAGGAAAAATATACACTTTTAAGGAAAAGCTACTTCTAACAATTTTCTTTAATGTTATTTTCTCTGAAAGGCATGGCTTTGCTGAACTAATCTCTTAATCCGCTGAAACAGGTTTTAAAGAAGAACCTGTTTTCAGCATTAATTGCATTTGTAGAACTGAACTTGACACTTTGATTTAGTATTAGGTCATGAAACATTTTGAGTTAATCTACAGAAAGTAGCTAAATCCCATATTGCAACCCCTCCATGGTCAAATATTTACCCTTTTTTTTCCAGGATCCACTAAATGTAAAAATATATAAGGAAATGAGAAATGAATATGTAATGAATTGCTGACATTTCAACTCTGAAAATCTCTTAGAAAATATTACTTGGTAATAAGTTTGGATAAGGAGAGTATCACTTTGAATTGCTGATAAATTACAAAAGTATATCTGAAATTGAATGTAGATACAAAAGGTAGAATGTATTATATACAATGGTATTTGTTAAGAAGCACGTAAACTGGGGTGTGGTGAGAGAAGAGAGAAGAGGCGTAGGTGGGTGACAACTGATTGAGTGTTTAATCGCACTTGGTTTAGTCCGTATCTCATTCATTCTTTCAGTCGTATTTATTGAGCGCTTACTGTGTGCAGAGCACTATACTGTGCTCTTGGGAAGTACAAATTGGCAACATATAGAGACGGTCCCTACCCAACAATGGATCACAGTCATTTCACTACCATAAGGTGGGATATACACTTACAGAAGATAGATGGGAAGGGAGCCAGGAGGAGGTGCAGAAAATATTGGACAAAGTTATCCAGGGCCCCAAGCCTGAAATCTGTGATCAAGTTTCTTCTCAATTTCTAGAGTACTTAAATATTTTTGGAGTCCCAAATGTGCAAATTCTCTCTTGCCTCTAAGATCGGTTCAGAAGTGAAGCAGGAATTGGATGTTTTATTGTTACTGTACTCTTCTGTTTGTGTTGCCCACCACTGATGCTCATGACTAAATTGATCCTTGTTCTTTGAGGATTCCTTGATAAGGTACTCACCTAATGCTCTCTCCTGAATACACCTGACAACTTTTGGAGAAAGCAGTTTTCTTTTAGTGGAAAAGTATAGATCAATCAACGGCATTTACTGAGTGCTTACTGTGTGCAGAGAATTTTACTAAGTGATTGGGAAAGTACAGTACGATGGAGTTGGTAGAGGAGTTGCAGTACTGTCTCTGAACTGAACACAGTGTTTATTCCTCAGTGCTTTGTACAATACTTGTCACAGACTAACAAATATAAGAGTCAGTGGTGGATAGAGCACGGGACTGGGAGTCGGAAGGACCTGGGTTCTAATTCCGGCTCTGCTACATGTCTTCTGGGTGACCTTGGGCAAGTCACTCAACTTCTCCGGGCCTCAATTATCTCACCTGCAGAATGGGGATTAAGACTGTGAACACTATGTAGGACATGAGCAGAGTCTAACCTGATTAGCTTGTATCTACCCCAGCACTTAATAGAGTGCCTGGCATATAGTAAGTGCTTAAAAATACCATTAAAAAATGAGTATTATTATCAGCAGTTGTAATAATTGAAGTAGTGGTATTTATTGAACACCTACTGGTTGTAACACACTGGGTTAAATGTTTGTGAACTCCACAGATACTCTAATAAGGGAGGCAAGAATATAAATATTTATAGTGGAATTGAAAAAACTCCATCCCTCTTCACATCAGGCAGATCACATCTCACCCTACGTTTAAAGCCCTCCTGAAATCTAAACTCCACTGACCAGCTTTTTCCAACTGATTTCCCGGGACCCTCAGCCACATGATCACTATACGTAGCTCTAGCAATTATGAGAAGCGCATAGAGAAGCAGTGTGCCCTAGTGAAAAGAGCACAGGCTTGAAAGACACAGGATCTGGGTTCTAGGCCCAACTCCTCTACTTACCCGCTATGTGCTCTTGGGCAAGACACTTAATTTCTCTGTGTCTCAGTTCTGTCATCTGCAAAATGGGGGTTGAATACCTGTTCTCCCTCTTATTTAAACTATGGAACAGGGACACTATCCCATCTGATTATCTTGTATCCATCAGCACTTAGTACAGTGCTCTGCATAGAGTAAACACTTAACAAAAAACACAATTATTATTATTACTATGAACTGATTACACAGTGTGTGTGTGTGTGTGTGTGTACTCTATTTTAACCCTTCCAGTTGTAAATATTTTTTACATTTTCCTCTCCTTTTAGAGTGTAAGCTCCTTATGAGCAGGGAATACATTCATTCAATTGTATCTATTGAGCACTTACTGTGGGCAGAGCACTGTACTAAGCACTTAGAAAGTACAATTCAGCAATAGAGACAGTTTCTGCCCACACCAGGCTTCGAAGTGTCTTGTTCAGTGCACTGTCCTAAATGAGTACTCAATAAATGCTGCTACTATTATTGCTACAACCGAATATACAATCAATCCTATTTATTGAGTGCTAACTGTGTACACAGCACTGGACTGAAAGATTGGGAGAGGAGAGTACAATACAAACAGAGTTTGTAGACATGTTCCTGCCCACAACAAGTTTACAGTCTAGAAGGAAATTCAAGAGTATTTTTCCACCTCTTCTTGTGCTCCCAGGAAAAAAAGAAAGCAAAGAGAAAGAGCTAGTAATCATGATTTTAGAATTTGGGATTTTTATGCAGAGATCAGGAAGTTGTGGTTTTCAAAATGACCTGATGACATACTGTGGAGAGAGCACATTAATTTTCTCCAATGCACATCCCGGAAGGTAACTTGGCCCAAGCTCTCCTGGCCCCCAGGTGGCTGAGAATTAAAATTCCCATTTCATTTGGCCAATTTTCTCTGTTGAATTCTTGGAGTTCTTTTCATTCATCCATTACTAGATAATGCTTCACCGCCATGTGCTCTTTAATAGTAATGAACCCCTGTGTATGTTCTGAATGATGAAAAGCCTGTTATTTTCCTCAAGAAGAGTGTCAGAGCACAGTGGAGTCCTGTTTCAATAGTCAAGATGAACAGTCCATTTGAATCATCCCATTTGAATGATTACTACAGGCTAATATGAAAAATAGGGATCATACCAATCTAGGTTTTAGCGGAAAGGAGGAAATTACCATCTTGCAGATATAATAGGCAGCCAGATGATTATACAAACTAGTTAATACTCTCACCAACTGTAACTCCCAACTAATGAGGTGGAAATATGTGTGAGCCAGGGTTTTTTCCCTTCCCACCCTTCTGTTCAACTTTCTTTTCATTATCAAAACACCTACTGATTCCCAGCTACTTCATTGTCTATGAAGACACCAAGCATTTGGAGGATGGATGGGAGTGTCTGGCTTAGCAACAGCAGATGAAGTGAATGAGGACCCAGCAGGGTCTTGAGGGTATTGAAAATGCTC
The DNA here is from genome assembly GCF_015852505.1 of Tachyglossus aculeatus. NCBI lineage: Eukaryota > Metazoa > Chordata > Mammalia > Monotremata > Tachyglossidae > Tachyglossus > Tachyglossus aculeatus. The sequence goes on from NC_052079.1 coordinate 7,714,252, forward strand.
TATTTCAAAGCTAAATCTGTCAGCCATCTTGTAAAAAGTATGAGTGTTCCCAACCATTATCTTCTGGGAAAAATAACTAAAGGCAATTGGTGGTTGAGTCCCCAAATGGGATTTTGTGGGTTATGGTAAGATGCCCTCTCAACAGCCTCTTTAATGTTACTCTCCTACCTACAAAGCCCTCTCCCCCTTCTATACTGTGAGCCCACTGTTGGGTAGGGACTGTCTCTATATGTTGCCAACTTGTACTTCCCAAGTGCTTAGTTCAGTGCTCTGCACACAGTAAGCGCTCAATAAATACGATCGATTGATTTAAAGCCTTACTGAAGGCACATCTCATTCATTCATTCAATCGTATTTATTGAGCACTTACTGTGTGCAGAGCACTGTACTAAGCACTTGGGAAGTACAAGAGGCCTTCCCTGACTAAGCCCTCACTTCCTCTTCTCTCACTCCCTGCCATGTCAGCCTTGCTTGGATTTGTTCCCTTTTTTCATCTCTCCCTCAGCCCCACAGTACTTATGTGCATATCCATAATTTATTTGTTTGTATTAATGTCTGTATCCCTCTCTAGACTGTAAGCTTGTTGTGGACAGGGAACATGTCTTCTTTGTTATATGGTATTCTCCCAAGCCAGTCCTCTGCACACAGTAAGCACTCAAAAATACCACTGATTGATTGATTGATTACATAAATATGGCCCAGAGAAAGATGAACTGGATTCCAATCCCGGTTCTGCCATTTCCCAACTGTGTGACCTTGGACAAGTCACTTAACTTCTCTGTGCCTCACTTTCCTCAGCTGAAAACTGGGCTTAAATGCCTGTCCTCCCACCCACTTAGACTGTGAGCCGTATATAGGTCAAGGACTGTGTCTGACATAATTATCTCATATCCCTAATGCTTGGCACACAGTATGCATTTAAATGCAATTATTAATTGTTATTACTATTATAATATTATAAAGGGCATGACTTCACACAATGAGTTCAAATCAAAGTGGAGGAGGTCTAAGCTAAATATAAGGAAGACATAAGATGATAGGCGTGATTCAACACGGGTACATGATAGTTAAGGAGGGTTTAGAATCTCCAGGACCATAAATCACTGAGAATAGGAAGCATAACCATTTCAGATGGGTGGTTTGAACGTGTCTTAAAGGCAGAGAGCTGGGCTAGATTGTTTTCCTCAGACCCACGGACATTTGATTACCGTAGCGCACCATCACCCAGACAGCATTAACACATTCTGCTTTATTTACTGCTATTTATTTTATTTTGTTAGTATGTTTGGTTTTGTTCTCTGTCTCCCCCTTTTAGACTGTGAGCCCACTGCTGGGTAGGGACTGTCTCTATATATTGCCAACTTGTACTTCCCAAGCACTTAGTACAGTGCTCTGCACACAGTAAGCGCTCAATAAATACGATTGATGATGATGATGATGATGCTACAACACCCTTTATGTTCATCCTCAATCAGTAGAATTTGAGTGCTTCATAAAATGCAGAGCACTGTACTGAATAAATTCATTCATTCAATCAATTGTATTTATTGAGCACTTACTGTGTGCAGAGCACTGTACAGAGTACAGTGCTCTGCACAAAGCGCTTGGGAAGTACTAGTTGGCAACATATAGAGACGGTCCCTACTCAACAATGGGCTCACGGTCTAGAATGCAGAGAAGCAACATTGCTTAGTGGAAAGAGCATGGGCCTGGGAATCAGAAGACCTAGGCCTACTCTTGGATCTGTCACATGTCTGCCGTGTGACTTTGGGCAAGTCATTTAACTTCTCTGTGCCTCAGTTAACCTCATCTGTAAAATGGGGATCGACTCCTACTTCCTTCTACTTAGACTGTACTCTCCATGTGGAACAGGTACTGTGTCTGACCTGATTAACTGGTATCTATCTCAGTGCTTAGAACAGTGCGTGGCACATAATAAACACTTAACTATCATTAGAAGCAGCATGACTCAGTGGAAAGAGCACAGGCTTTGGAGTCAGAGGTCATGGATTCAAATTCCAGCTCTGCCCATTGTCAGCTGTGTGACTTTGGGCAAGTCACTTAACTTCTCTATGCCTCAGTTACCTCATTCTGTAAAATGAGGATTAAGACTGTGAGCACCCTGTGGGACAACCTGATCACCTTGTAACCTCCCCAGTGCTTAGAACAGTGCTTTGCACATAGTAAGTGCTTAATAAATGCCATTATTATTATTATTATCATTATTATTATTAGATCACTGCCTTCAGGGATCTAATAGAAGCAGGTTGTCATCAATAGTTTTCAAAAGAGGAAACTGGAGGTAAAACAAAGCTATAACAAGAAGTAGTCTGAGTATGTCAGGGTGAAATGGCTTAATAAATAATTGAATTTACAACTGGCTATAAGTGCTGAAGATGGATGTACATGTAAGTGCAAAATTCTATATAAGAAAGGAAATATTGAAAAGATATGCTAGTCATTTGTTGTGTTTTTTAGGGAAAAGGGTGGTTTCAAAGTGTTGACTAATCCAGGTGTTTGTTTTTTCCTTGGTATGTAGTTAGTGTGGGAAATCATCTTCAATCCATTTACATTTGTTTTGTTATAAAGGCTGATCACATCTAGGTTTAGGCAAAATGCTCTCTGAGAACAGATTTCCCGATAACAAACAAACATCTGGTGGACAAACAGTATCAAAACATGGGCATGTGTTTCACTCTCTCAGGGGCTCATCCCCAAGAACTCTATGTAATAGTTTGAGTTTATGAGAGGATCAGAAAACACATTTCTCCCCTGAAACGTCTCCTAAAGTGGATTGTTTATGGGTTTGTTCATCAAATGTGCCCACAGTATGATAACATCTGAACATAGATGCAAGCAAATTTTCCAAAACCAAACTGAAACACAGAAAAGATAGAGTGATATATCCAAATAAAGGAGTACCAACCAGTAAACAGAAGGGTTTACTGACTCCAGTAATGATGTGGGGAAGGAAGGTGCATTTAAAAAGGATAAAAATTCTCCTGTGCGAGTTCTGTAATCCAGTGCATTCATCTACCCAATCTCCCTAGGAACTCCCCTTGTTTTTACAGTAGATTTGCACATCATCATCATAATAGTAGCAGTAACAATTGTGGTATTTGTTAAGCATTTATTATGTGCCAAGCACTGTGCTAATCACTGAGGTAGATACACCACAAGCGGATCAGATGCAGTCCCTGTCTCACATAAGGTCCACAATTTCAGGGAAAGGGAGAAAGGATATCATCCCCATTTTTACAGTTGAGAAAGCTGAGGGACATAGAAGTGACTCATCTAAGGTCACACAACAGGCAAGTGGCAGAGCTAAAATTAGCACCCAGGTCTTCTAACTCCCAGGGTTATGCTTTTTCCACTAAGCAATGCTGCTTGTCTATACTTCCATATACTGTGGACTTGATTATAGGCGAATATCTTTGTCAAAGGCATAGTGATATTAATAAATATTGCAAGTGACACATGGTAGAGTATTTGTTTTCTATCAGTAAAGGTCTATTACTAACCAAAATGGATAATAATTTACTAAAATGGATGCTAATTAATTTTTCCTCCTATAAAGCACTAAAGTGCTTTAGAAAAATAAAAACAGTATACAAATGTAAGATTTCATTGTTATTATTCACTTACTATTTGTCTTTGGCGTCACTCTGCTCAGATGTGCAGTTTCACTCTTCTCCTATATTGCCGAAAACTAGGCAAATTACTATTAATAATAATTATAGAGGTATTTGTGAAGTGCTTACTATGCTATGCCAAGCACTGTTTGAAGCTCCGAAATAGACACAAAAGAATTGGATCAGACAATAGTTCTTGCTTTATATGGGACTCAAAATCTAAGGAGGAGGCAGACAAGGTATATAATCCCCATTTTACAAAAGAGGAAACTCAAAGAGTTTTGCTTGTAGGTTCATCTTTCAATTTTACCTTATCAGCCCGATACATCTAAGTGTTTGATATTGAATATTCCAAGGAAAATTAGTGAAGCACCATGGCCTTGTGGATAGAACATAGGCCTGAGAGTCAGAGAGACCCGAGTTCTAATCCCAGGTCTGCCACTTGTCTGCTGTGTGATCTTGGGCAATCCACTTAACTTCTTTGTGCCTCAATTACCTCATCTGTAAACTAGGGATTAAAACTGTGAGCCCCATGCGGGACACACACTGTGTCTTGATTATCTTGTATATACCCAAGTGCTTAGAACAGTGCCTGGCACACAGTAAGCGCTTAACAAATACTATTAAAAAATATTATTCATTGAAGTAGAATTTAGACCACAAGAAATGAAAAAAATTACACTTCTGACTATTAAGTGTGATATACTGTAATACTGATTCTGAATTCTAGAATTATATTAGCAGCCTAATTCTCTTTAGTGCATAATCCAAAAGCACAAATTATGCCATTACAATTGTGCTCATTGGATTTCAGAATGAGGAAGCATTCTGAAAATGCAATTAGAATTTAATGATTTAAATATATTAAATATCAAGAACTATATGAATTGCACTCTTTTGTTTGTAACACATTGGCACTTCTATGTTCTTTGAGCATTATACAAATTGCTACATAGCATAATACAGTCTGCATGTATTAATAATGTATCTCCTCCTCTAAGACTGTAGGTCTGATGTGGGATGGGAGCATATCAAACTATACTCTTCCACATGCTTAGTAATAATAATAATGATATTAACAGTGGCATTTGTTAAGTGCTTACAATGTGGCAGGCATTATGCTGAACACTGGGCAGTTACAAAGTAATTGTGTTGGATAAAGTCACTGTCCCACATTGGGTTTACAGGCTTAATCTCCACTTTGCAGAGGAGATAACTGAGGCATAGAGAAGTGAATTAACTTCACTTAATTCAGAGTGAAGCTGGAATTAGAATCCAGGTCCTTCTGACTCCCAGGACCAGGCTCTAAGCAGCATGGCTCAGTGGAAAGAGCATGGGCGTTGGAGTCAGAGGTCAAGGGTTCAAATCCTGGCACCGCCACTTGTCAGCTGGGTGACTTTGGTCGAGTCACTTCACTTCTCTGGGCCTCAGTTCCCTCATCTGTAAAATGGGGACTGTGAGCCCCCCGTGGGACAACCTGATCACCTTGTAACCTCTCCAGTGCTTAGAACAGTGCTTTGCACATAGTAAGTGCTTAATGCCATTATTATTACTTAGTAGTAGCAGTAAAATGCCCTGCACATAGTAAGCATTCAGTAAATACATTTGATGATGGTACAATATACAGGATTGCCTCACTTCCTTGCTCATAGTACAATTCCACCTTCACATCTGGACTGTTTTAGTTTGGAATTGCTTAGGGAGAAAAGTTTGCAAACTTTATGGACTTAGGTTAGGACATTGAAAGAACTACAGTGACTACATGCCCAACAGCACTTTAGTAAGAATAACACTTACAAAGATAAATAAAATTCATGTGATAAAAGGCTTCTGGGTGTGATGATTAAGGTCAAGTCAAAGTGAGAAGTATCAAAATAAAAAGTGAAGAAAAACATAAATGTCAACAAGTAGGACTTGAAAGAGGAATTTAATATCAATGCAGAAAATATATTGCATTCATTTTAAACTTTGGTTTCAAAGAACACATCTTCTTAATTATAAGTTGAGCTTTAATAAACCTTCAGCAAAAGTGAGCAGTTGACGTCAAAGTGAAAGAGTTGTGATGACAAAATAAGGATCTAATGAAATCCTATAAAAGGATACTTTTATTACTTTCTAATACTGAAATGCAATTTTAAAAATTACACTGACAATCAGTATGGTCTAAAGTATTCATTATATTCTTGCCTTTTAAATGCAAAAAGGAAATAATTCCTTAACCCGAATTATTTTCTAAATGCCCACATACCCACTGTGCTGTATTGGATTTTGACCAAGGAAGTCAAAATCAAGATCTGCATTAAACTTTAGAAATGTCTTGAATCTGTTTTTTCATTTTTATTTCACAAGACCTAAATTAGCACAGACTTTCAGAACAGCAGATTATCAAATTATGTTTAACTAGTGCCAGCCTCGTTAGATGGTTAGATAGGAAATGTTCATCAGGATCATCCTCATCATCGCAATAATGACATTTACCAAGTACTGTGCTAAGCAGTGGGATAAATACAGGATAATCAGATTGGGCACAGTCTCTGTCCCATAGGTTGAAATACCAGGCTGAAGAATTTCTACTCCTGAGAAGATATTTTATGATGCTCCCTTGAATCTTTTCCCATAAAAAGTTGTTAGTTTTCAAAGAGTTTGAGGGAAATTAGGGTACCAGAATCAAAGAGCCACAGTGTTGACCTTCCATCTTTAAAAAAGTAGTTTAGCCAATGTCAAATATTCAAAGTAATAATCTCTTTTATTAGCTTAAAGAAAATGGCTCTGATGCTAATGTGATAATGTGAGAGAAAATGGAATCAGAAACAGTGCCGGACTTACCCAGAGTCATGGAGTTAATCCCGATGTATCACACTGAATATTTACCCCCAAATACTCTTCTGCCTCATTAACTTTGTAACACCTGCTGACTTAGTAGAATCACTTGAGCACATTTTAAATGATGTACGAAATTAAATACTCTTGCCCACCTGTTGGGCTTTGCCATCACTGTTCAGTTAAGTGCTAAGATATCAGATCTGAACAAAGCTAAACCACCTGAAGAAAGAGAAAATCCGGCAACTTGGATAATGTAGCCAGAGAGCTTTCAGCAGATGGCTCAGTGGGCTGGTAATAGGACCTTCAGCCTTTTATCTGTAGGGGGGCTGCACTAGACTCAATTCATGAAGGAAATGACTGTAAATTGTTACTGTTTAATGGCTGGATAGCTCGCCTGTGTGAAATTCTTTGTTGTCTTAATCTAGTACTCACTGGGCACAGGGTTTATGTTATTAAATCATCATCACCTCTGGCATAAACAGGCTGTCTGATAGCATGCCCAGCAGGAAGGGCAAAGGTTAAAGTGAGCCTGAGTAATCTGAGTCATCCTCTGGCATCTGGAAGCACAGATTTGAGAGGCTTTTTCAGTGAGATGTGGGAAAAACACTTTTTCTGTTTTGAAATGATGGATTATTCAAATTGAAAGAGAGATCATTGGGATGTAATTTAAAGTGTTTACATTATTTTGTCCTCTGGCCTCATTCCTGACCGTAGACAAAGTTTTTAGGGAGGGTGAGGAGGGTAAATGAAGTCTTAAAATACCTAAAAAAAGAAAAATGATTTCACACCAGCCCATCCTTCAGTCTTGCAAAATCATTTATTGAAACCAATGACTGCAACTCTGTTGTGTTACTGAAAACTATGGTTTGGCTCTTTCAGTCTCTCTAATGGGAAATGTGGAAAGGCATTTTAGTCTAGCGGTACTTTGATACTTACCCCAGTCCCACAATACTTTTGTAAATATTCTTGTACTCCCCTAATTCCCCTATATCTAACCAATTTTATTGTTTGTCTCCCCCTATAGACTGTAAGGTCCTTGTGGGAAGGGATAGCATGTACCATCTCCCATTCTATTATACAAAGTAAATGCTCAATAAATACAGTTGTTTGCTTGTGGAAAGCATGCAGGACTGTGAACCAGCAGGCCTGGGTTTTCATCCTGATTTTACCAATGATCTGCAGAGAGACTTTGGAAAAATCACTTAACCTCTCTGAGGCTCAGTTTCTTCCTCTGTAAAGCAGGCATAAAACACCTGCTTTTTCCACCTCTTACATTATGAGCTCTATGTGATACAGGGACTGTTTCAGTTGTAATTGTCTTTAACCTAATCCATGTCCTTGACACATAGGAAACAATACTAATTATTATTGTATAGATCATCCTTTCAACCTCTAGGACTGAGTGCAGGATATGGTGTATTCAAAATTAATTCTGTAACGACTTTGTATCTACAACTGAAACACAAATAGTGCAGAGGCAGGAGGGGAAGTTAGCTAAAAGAGTGAGGTAAATGGAGTGACAGCATGGCCTAGTAGAAAGAGGAAGAGACAGATTCAGGAAGTCTGGATTCTAGTCCCAGGGCTGCATAGACTTATTGGGTGTGACCTTGGGTAATTCACCTTAATCTCTGTGGATTCTAGTTTCCTCAGTTATAAAATATATACAGTACTCTGCACACAGTAAGCACTCAATAAATACAATTGAATGAATGAATACCATGAACCACGATTGGGTCAGGCACGCCATCCAATCTGATCATTGTATATTAGCAGGTAATAATTACCATGACGGCAAATTCTATGAGGATCAGGGTAAAATGCAGAAATTTAGAAGCTATGTGCTGGGTAAATTCAAAGGAGTAAGGGAGTCAAGCAGGGACAAGTCCCTTCCCTGTGCTGGTCCTGTCCAGAAGGTTAGAATTTCCGTTTTTATTGTACAAAATCTTAACATTAAGCTCTTGGAGCTGAATGTGTTGGTATTTTGGGTCATGTCCCCAGAATCTCAATAAGATATTACCAACATCCATCAACACCTTCTGAAATGGTTTTCTTCTGGTCTAGAAGTTTTGTCATATGCTATAAAGGTTATGGCGCCAAGAAATGAGGTTAATGTTGATTTTTTTCCCCCTTTAGTTTTTCTCCTCCTCTGAATTCAGGCATCAGTATTTTTCTAAACTGCCTGTTCAATATTCAAGAGAGAGAAAAAATTAGACCCATGTCTGCTTGCCTCTCCCCTAATGTTTCAGTGTGAGACTATTTGTTGACATCACTATGACTTAAGTTTCTTGTGGAGTAGAAAGAAAAAAATGTGATCAGTTAACCTGAACTGGTCTAAATGACAACAGTTTTAGAGCAGTCAGACACCTGGCAGATGCTTCCTTTCTTCTGAGGTAATAATTTGTTGTCTTTTAAGGTAAAGATCAAGCTAAACTATTTTTATGGCTCTGGCTTCTATGACCAGTCAATCAGTGGTATTAATTGAGCACTTACTGTGTGCAGAACACTGCATTAAACTCTTAGGAGAATACGAATCAACAGAGTTGGATATGTTCCCTGTCCACGGTGTGCTTGCAGTATAAAGGGGGAGTATGTTTGGTTTTGTTCTCTGTCTCCCCCTTTTAGACTGTGAGCCCACTGTTGGGTAGGGACTGTCTCTATATGTTGCCAATTTGTACTACCCAAGCGCTTAGTACAGTGCTCTGCACATAGTAAGGGCTCAATAAATATGATTGATGATGATGATGATGACTGACATTAAAATAAATTATAGATATGTATCTGAGTGCTGTGGAGCTGAGTATGAGTGATTATAAAGTGCATGAAGGGTATAGATCCAAGTGCATAGTCCACACAGAAGGGAGAAGAATCGGGCTCTGAGGGCTTAGTCAAAGAAGGCCTCTTGGAGGAAATGCGATTTTAATTAGGCTTTGAAGGTGAGGAGAGTGGTTGTTTGTCATAAATGAAGAGGGAGAGGGTTCCAGTCCAGAGAGAGGATGTGCGCAAAGGGTCTGTGAGGAGATGATTTTGAGTTTGAGATAAAGGGAAAAGTTGGTGTTAGAAGAGCCAAGTATGCAGTCTGGACTGGAGTAGGGAAATCAGTGAGGTAAGGTAGGAAGGGGAGAGCTGATTGAATGTTTTAAAGCCAATGGAAAGGAATTTCTATTTAATGTGGAGATAGATGTGGGCAACATCAGGAGGTTCTTGAGAAATGGGGAGACAGGGACTGAATTTTTTGTTTGTTTTTAGAAAAATGATCAGGCAGCAGAGTGAAGAAGCAGTATGGCCTAATGAATAGAGCACAAGCCAGGGAGTCAGAAGGACCTGGGTTCTAATCCCAGTTCTGCCACTTTAGTGACTAGGCTGTCTATGGCTTGTTGGGAAGACAGTTATTTTACTGGAAGAAGTTTTAATTTCAACCTTTCCAGGGATCTGGGCCTAACCCTACCATGAGAATTCACTAAAGCATTTCCAAGAGAGTGAGGTGCAAAACCTTACAAGTAGATCAGTGCCTTTAAATTTTATACTTTAATTTGGACAAAAAAGACAAAATTTTCAATAGTACCAACCCAATCCCCAAATCATCTAAGTTTTTTCCTCTAGTATGTTTTTAAAGGAAATCTTAGATTCCTGTCAAAATAACTGGATGAACTATTTAAAGAAAAATAAAAAGGTTTGGGGCAGATTACAGAAAAATATTAGTCAGAGAGGAGAAAGGTTCTTTTTCTTCTGTGTTGATTTGGAGATATGAAATTTCATCTGACATGTCAGGCCTGCTGGGCTAGTAATAGAAGTGAGATTGGGTTCATAGTGTTACCCTAAAGAAGGAAAAAAACCTGAAACTATTCCACTCTGTAAATATTAATTAAAATGGAAATACCACAAGGCAAAATTGGTGTTGCTGCCATGTATCAATGCCCGAAAAGAAATCTCTGGAGCCACGAGAACTTGACATTACATGCGTTCTAGACATGTTTCTCCTAATTCCAGAGAGTGGACCTTATTTTAATTGCATCTTTAGGAATTGCTTGTCTGAAAATCTCTGGGCTCAAGTAGTGATGGTAAATGGATCATTTACCCACATTGTGAGGAAAAAAAATAGAAATGTGGTAATATTCTTTGAATTCCAATTGAATTGCTTGGAAAAAAGCTGTTTCTATGAAGTCAAAGGCAACAGGTGCGGAAAACAGTATTAGGAGTCATTAAAAGCATGAATATAGGTTTCCTGAAAGTGTTTTGGTCTAAATTTAATTTTTATTGGTAAGTTAACCTGATGTCAATCATCATAAGAACTTTGTAGACATGTTTTTTCTGGTTTTTATAGTGTACTGTTTTGAATTTTTGACTTGTTTGATAGCACTGTTTAACATGCATATTTCAACAGGCTTTGTGTTACTATTGTTTGAACATAAACTGTTCCTGAGGATTAAGCAAGATCCAATAAAAATGTGCAATTTTTTTTCTGTAGTAACTTCTGCATGAATAATACACACAGCATGATCCTATTTTGAGCAGTATTATAGGATATTGTTTATTTGAAAAGAATTCCAAAGCAAGAACAAAGCATTTGTGTGGCATGATGGAAAACACAAAATCCCCTGAATTTCTCTATTTTCCAGTTTGGGAAGTCCAGCCGTCCTGGCCAGAAAGAAACCAGAGGAAGCAGAAGTTCCAGTGTTTAATACAGTGCTCTGAATACAGTAAGTGCTCAATAAATACCATTGATTGATAGAATGATGGGAAGAATTAAGAAGGTCTTCAAGAGAGAATATTCTCTTCCAGGAGGACTTTTCTGACTAATCTTTAATTTCCCCATCTTATATATTTCCTCTTTACTGCGCTTGAATCCATACCCACTAAACATTCAGATTCTTACACGAACTCCAATGCCACTGCACATATATATGCACATACATATATATATATACCCTTATACACTGTTGCTTTCTCTATCAATGACTAATTTTTACATCTCATCTGCAAGATCACGTTTACTCTCTCTACTGTGCTCTCTCCCAAGGGCTTAGTAAAGTGGTCTACACAGAGTATATGCTCAACATATACCATTGATTGACTGATTATGAAATAAACTTTAAGGAACGGCTAGAAAGATTAGAATTTACCCCACTCAACCCCATTCAATTTTGAAATGATCAAAACTGAACCTAATACTGTGAGGATCTGAGTTGTGGAAATATAGTGGTAGGTTGTGTGGCATGGAGAGTGATAAGACTTCTTCTTTCCAGCAAGCACCCTGGAATCAAAGCTGTCTTCCTCACCATCCCCAGCCTCCCTACACTTCTATAGTGTATATATGTATATATGTTTGTACATATTTTTTTACTCTATTTATTTATTTTATTTGTACATATCTATTCTATTTATTTTATTTTGTTAGTATGTTTGGTTTTGTTCTCTGTATCCCCCTTTTAGACTGTGAGCCCACTGTTGGGTAGGGACTGTCTCTATATGTTGCCAATTTGTACTTCCCAAGCGCTTAGTACAGTGCTCTGCACATAGTAAGCGCTCAATAAATACGATTGATGATGATGATGATGATATAGTGGCAGAGGGTTGGGAGAATCCTTAGATTGATCACCAAAACCCAGGTGTATATGATTGGGATAGGTTTTCTCCCAGTGTTTGAGGAGCAGTATTGCCTAGTGGAAGGAATATGGGCCTAGGAGTCAGAGGACCTGGATTCTAATCCCAACTCTGTCACTCTTCTACAGTATGACTATAGGCTAGTCACTTAAATTCTCTGTGCCTGAGTTACCTCATCTGTAAAATGGAATCTTCCTCTGAGTTTGACTGTGAGGTCCAGGTGGGACAGGGACTGTGGCCAACCTGGTTATCTTCTGTCTACCCTAGTGCTTGGTACAGTGTTTGTCACATAAGAAGCGCTTAACAAGTACCATTAAAAAATTACAATGAAAAAAGAGAAGAAAATCCCATCTCTGTTCAATTTTGATTGCACTGACTTCTGGAGAATTGTCATCTCAGTGTCACGAATGGATCATATTACCATAGTGGCATACAAGGTAGACATGTTTTTCTTAATCAGTGAGCCTAAACAACTATGGAATGTGCACTTGGGATGATCCCTATGTGAAATTATTCACAGTGATTCAACCTTTTATGCTTTCTTTTTGTCTTTAATCGAATCGGATTCACTTCTACCACTACTTAAGGAAATAACCAGACAGACAGGAAAGGCAAAAAATTGTACAGGCAATGCTTGTGGTGAGTACCATCACATGTATCTATGACATGTCTGTCAAAGCTAGAGCCTCAGAGAAGTCATTCTTTTATCTGTAGGAATCCCTGTTCCATGAAATCATGACTTTCTTACTACAAATACTGACTAGAGTCAGCACTTTATTTCTAGTGCCTAGTGGGTTTTTTTTATCCTGCCTGCATTTATCTTTTCCCTTTGGTGTGGCAGATTGATACATAAACTTTCTGTTAGCTTGAAAAGGAGAATCACCCGACTTAGAATCTGAACTCAACCTCAGTGAAGTTGCAGGTTCAGCAGGAGGAGAAAAGAAACACATCTGCCTCAGTCTTACTCAGAAAATGACACTCGGAGTGATGAGTCATGGAAGAATAATGAGGGAAGCAGATATAAAATTCATTTTGTGGATACGAATATGAATACACACTTCATAAATACTGGAAGATTCTTCAAGAGTTCGACTACTGGGGCTACGGATGGTCAAAAATAGTGGAAAGCCAGCAGGGACTAACCCTATTTAAACAATATAGTAATAATGATCATGGTGTTTGTTAAGCACTTATGATATGCCAGGCACTGTACTAAGCACTGATGTGGATATCAATCGTATCATCAATCGTATTTATTGAGCGCTTACTATGTGCAGAGCACTGTACTAAGCGCTTGGGAAGTACAAGTTGGCAACATATAGAAACAGTTCCTACCCAACAGTGGGCTCACAGTCTAAAAGCAACTAGGATATGAGCAACTAGGGTTGGACACAGTCCCTGTCCCACAGTCTTAATCCCCAATTTTCAGCTGAGGAAACTGAGCTTCAGAAAAGTTAAGTGATTTGCCCAAAGTTACGAAGCAGATATGTTTCAGAGCTGGAATTAGAACTCAAGTCCTCCTGACTCCCAGACTCAGGCTCTATCCACTAGGTTACGCTACTTCTCTACTATAAGGTGTAACACTATGTACATTGGATGTTAATTTCTTCATTTGCATTCTCATCTTTAATGATGTTGGTTTGGATTCTATCAGTGGACTAGTGAACAGATAAATTGTCAGTGAAATCAAGGTGATTCCCTCTTGCGCTCTTCACCTACTTCCTAACTGACCTTGGTTCTTGATGACTCCACCTTAATCCATTGCTCCTGGTTTTCCCGGTACTGATATGCCCTCCCAAAGTTTATCTGTCCACCATCAAAACATTTCTGAAAAGCCACCTCCTCCAGGAAGTACACCTTGACTAATCCTCCCATATTTTGGAACTTGCCATCCCTTCACCCCCAACTCAGGAGTGACATACTTATTTACTTATTCATATTATTGATTTACTTATCCATTTGTTCATGTCTATTGTCACCTCACTTAAATGATTATTTCCCCACTTTATATCAGTTTCACTCTCCATGACTCTGGGAGCCCCTTGAGCATGGGAACCACACCTTTTAGGTCATTTGTGGATTTCTTAAGCACCCAGTACAATGCTGTCCCACAACAGACACTCAAATAACATTAACAGTGATGATTCCTGAGGGGTAGATGAGGTGTATAGCATTTACATTACCCTCTGAGGAATCCAAAAACAACATTATGTGTGATAAGGTGATGATGGGCACAATATTTGGTTTTTAACATATGATTTTCTAAGTAATCAATTGCCACAACAATTTCTAGGCTGGGTTAACCTCTCTTTTTTGCAGCCCAGCTTATCTAATTTGGCAAGCTGATAGATACTGTATCAGCCAATAGCCAGAACTAATCAGATTTTCTTGGAATGTTTTGCAAAAAAGAGTCACTAGGTTCAGCCACATTGAGAGCGTCCTCTACCTAATAACCAAGAAAGGTAAACTTACCTCTCTCATTATAATCTCTGACTTATTTCCAGGGAAAGACTTTCACATATTGAAAATCATCTAAGAAGACTCATTTTCACAAGGCCTATTGACAGTCCCTTGCTATTACCTGATCACTGGTTACTGACTTCTATTTGTAATCCTTTTATGCAATGAAGTGCTCTTGGGTCCCCCAGAGGAACTGATTACTTAGACTTTGTAGCATGCTTAATTTCTCAGAAATGAAATTTATAGCTTCTTAGAGCCAGCTAAATTTATTGTGGGAATATTGAATGTAGAATGAATGGAGTGGGTGATTAGCCATTGGTTTTTATGTCACTTAATCGATTCTGACCATGCAGAGTTCACAAGGTGACTCTTACATAAGCTCCAATATCATCACATCAGGTAAAAAACATTTTAATCCATAGAAATGGTTTTCTAAACTAACCTTTTATTTCTTCACTTATAACCAGGAGTAGGTCATCAACATGTTCTACGTTTTTTCTTGTTTGATTCATTACATTAAAAATTAAAATCAGTGGGAATAATACCCATAGTTCAGTTGACTTTTCCACCTACTAAGCAATGGAGTAGATACCAGCCAATTAGGTTGGACACAGTCTGTGTCCCACATGGGGCTCACAGTTTGAATCCCCATTTTACAGATGAGGTAACTGAGGCTCACCTAGTGCTCAAAGTCAGTCCCCATTTTGCAAATGATGTAACTGAGGCCCAGAGAAATTAAGGGACTTGTCTGAGGTTACAAGTGGCAGAGTCAACCTTAGAACACAGGTCTTTTAAGTCCCAGGCCCGTGTTCTTCTAGGCCAGTAGTGGGGATAAAGCTGAGTGAGTGACTTAAAGCTAATGGTCAAGAGTTTTTTCTTACTGCAGAAAGGAACTGGAGATTTTCCAGGAGCAGGGAGGTCTATGCAGTACCATGTTTTATACAAATGATGTAGGTATCAATGAAGTATTTGCCAATGCCCATTCCCTCTGCACTTTCTCCTCACCACTAGTCCACCTGGCTCTGAGAAAGACCCATACAGTTACAATCAAACATCTCTCTCACCATTGCCCACCATCCTTAGCCTATTAAGTACTATAATAGCCATGACCAAAGACATCAAACATGGCAAAACAAGAGGTAAGCCTTTTTGCAGACACAATATGCTCAGAACAGTGGATAATACATTAACCTCCTCGGTCGCACATGCACGCCAATGGAGTCTGCTTCAAATGCATTGGACAACTATATATGTATGAGCATACAGTAACTAAACAAGGCTAATTTCACTACAGCTAAACATCAACAAATTTACTTGAATGTTGTTAGGGGACTTGTTTTTTTCTTTTTTGGTCAATACAAAAAAGGAAGAGAAAGTATAGAGTTTTGCCTGTTCAGCATTCCAGAGAAGTAGGTTTATTGCAACAATCACTTGAACACAATGCCTACACCTGTGCATTTCATCTGTCTTTATAGAACATTCTATCAGTCCAATTCAAAAAAAAAGAAAGAACATTAGAGAACTCAGAAGATAGCCTGAGTGTTTTGAAAAATATAAGCTTGCATTGTTTTAGTGGGAATCTCAACCAAAAGCTTAAAAAGTTTAAATTTAATCAGGCACATTGCTATTAATAATAATTAAGATATTTGTTAAGCAATTACTGTGTGCCAGGTACTGTTCTAAGTGCTGAGGTTATAGACTGTTAAATGGCTGTCCCAAATTTCTCTTATACCATGAAAAGAAAAAAAGAAACTTTGAGGTAACTGTGGGGCTAGAAAACCCAAGGGTTTGTATTGTTTCTGGCTCAGAGCGGGAAAGAAAAAAAATGCTACAAGGCAAGTTTTCATTATTACTCAGGATCTTGGGAAAACATACTATAAAAATTATTATAACAGGGACCTAATGGATCTAGATCTTTCAACCCAAATTACCCTTATCAGAATTTTGTGGTTGAAAATCAAATAATGCCATAGATAAACCTCACCTGGTGGGCCTGTTGGTAACATTCAATGACACAGTCAGGCTCTATTGAAGATGAAACTGAGTTAGAAGGAAATGTAAGAAACCCCTTTCAGCAGCCAGCTCCTGGAGAACCACATTTTCTAAGATTCAGAAAACCCATTTCAGGAGGTTCTAGGTGAATGGCTCTCTGCCATAGACCAATCCACAAACTGAGCAGACCTTATAAATTCACCTGTGAAGGAGGGGGGTGGGGCCTTTGTCACCTGCTGAATCTTCCAGTTGATTTCCAACTCTTCTCTTGTGAAGTGTGAGTAATATACTCAGACACGAGCAGCCTGTGTGCTTTAGGTATGTTTTGGCTCTGGTTTTGGGGGAGTTCATGCCTGTGTTTGTGAAAGTTTGTATTTGGGGCTTGTGAATCTCGATTCTTTTCTTATTGTCCCTTTGTATTTAAACCAAATTCCTGTCATTAAGGCATCTATAGTGGCTTAGCTGCTGGAATGGTCACAAAACTTTCCTTTTAGTCACAGTAACAAGGCAACCCTCCCAAATGTTATATGCACTACAATTGAAATACTGTTGTGGAAATTGGGTCCTACACTTGCTAAGAAACTTGGAATGTAACACTTTGAAGGGCAGGATGAGTGGAGACATAATAGTTTGAGTTTTTCTCCAAACTATTTTACCTCTGTAGGGGTAGGGAGAAGTGGGGGGGGCGGGGGGGAACGACGACAAAAAACTTCATCTTGGAGAGGATGTTGGCAAGCCTCACAAAGGCTAGTTGCTTCTCTTAAGGGGAAACAAATGGACATCCAGGCTGAGGATGGCTCATCATCTGTTCCAAGTGTGTTTAAGGAAAAACTAACTCTCATACTTCTCTTATTGGGGGGTCCTTGAACCAGTGGGCCAAATAAGAGACCTTTACAGATTCCTGACTGAGGTAATACCTTTTTTATTATGGTATTTAAGCACCTACTATGTGCCAAGCACTGTTATGAACAGTGGGGTAGCTATAAGTTAGGTCAAATACAGTCCCTGTCCCGCATAAGGCTCACAGACTAAGTAGAAGGTAGAACAGGTACTAAATCCCTATTTTGCAGTGGAAGAAACTGAGGTATAGAGAAGTTATGTGACTTGGTCAAGGTCACAGAGCAGGCAAGTGGTGGACTCTGGATTAGAACCCAGGTCTTCAGTGTGGCTCAGTGGAAAGAGCCCAGGCTTGGGAGTCAGAGGTCATGGGTTCTAATCCCAGCTCCGCCAAATGTCTGCTGTGTGACCTTGGGCAAGTCATTTAACTTCTCTGAACCTCAATTACCTCATCTGTAAAATGGGGATTAAGACTGTGAGCCCCATGTGGGACAATCTGATCACCTTGTATCCCCCCAGCGCTTAGAACAGTGCTTTGCACATAGTAAGCGCTTAACAAATGCCGTTATTATTATTACCCCAGCCTGTACTTTATCTGCTAGGCCATACTGCTTTTCCAAGGTTGTAAAAACACCCCACCACTTCCAGCCTATGCAATCTATCTAATTGGGGAGTCAATACAGAGTAAATAAGGATGTTACTGTTTGCTCCTTCTAGGTGACACCACCCCAAGCCTTAATTTATTTTAAAAAAAAAGGTTTAAAAAGGTTTAGTTTGGCTAGGGACTGGAAATTTAGAATCCTGTCTGTTGATCTGCCTTTGACTTGTTCTGTTATTTTGATTGCCTTTCAAATTCTGCCTAAGCCTTAGTGCTGTCTTTCCTCAATGGGAGTTTTATTACTGAGTTGCTTATCTCTCAGCATTGTTACTACGAAAAAAAAATTACTTAGCCTTAGCCTCATGTAGCAATGCTCCTAAATGAATATGGCTGGAAAGAGAAACTAATATTGCCAGAAATCTTTTAGAGCATGTTTAGATGTAGCATTAAAAGTTATGAAAGCAGAAAGCATTTATTACTCACTTTTTTATTGTATTTGCCTGTTTTTTGGTGGGGAGGGGTGTGTGTGTGCTAAAGATTAAAATGGTGGTTTTGGTTCAGCAGCTACGGTGCAGATTTCAGGGGTGATTCAATTGAATTCAGCTGGAGATTGATGATTAGAATCAAGTTCAAAGCCACCTGCCCTTTCTGTGATGGTAGATCGTGCTATGTTGTATTCAGTAATGCTGTTAACACATTAGCTAGTTGCGTATCTATCCACTAACAAAAATCATTCATTCACCGCACTCCCATCTCTGCTCTCTAAAGACTATGTGAATTGGCCCAGATGATGATTGATTGTGATATTAAGTGTATACTCTGGATTCAGTACTGTGCTAAGTCTCTCATCTGTAAAGTGGAGAATAAGACTCTGAGCCCCATGTGGGACATGGACTGTGTCCAACCCAATTAATTTGTATCTACCCCAGTGCTTAGTACAGTGCCTGACACATAGGGCTTAACAGATACCTTTAAAAAAAAAGTATTGGGATAGGTTCAAGAGACTCACGATGAGATACAGTATTTTTCCCCTCAAAGGGGGAGGAAGAGCAGATTTTGAAATATGAGGAAACTGAGGCACAGAAAGTCTCAGTAACTCACCCAAAATCCCAGAGCAGGCCAATGGTGGAACTAGGACTAGAACTCAGGTCTTCTGACTTTGCATCTTGTGTCCTTTCCAATACATCACATTGTGTCTTCTAGCTCATTCAGTTTTGTTGATTCAGGTATCTTGATTTTATTACTGCCTCCTACACTTTCCTTGCAGCCAGATTTGGCAAGGGGAGAACGATGCATGTTTGCAAAACTTCTGCTTCATTCTTGTCAATGATTCCCCACTCCTGGCCCCTAGATCATCACTGACCTCTTCTTTTGGTTTCTGAGCCCTTTTGTCCCTAGCAGTTCAGGGGATCATTCAATCCTATATACTGAGCACTCACTGTGTGCAAAGCATAGTACTAAGTGCTTGGGAGACCTTCCTCCTCCCCACCCCCTCCAACATATCATTATTTTTTTATGGTATTTAACAGTTTACTATATGTCAGGCACTTACTAAGCACTGGGGTAGATACAAGCTAATCAGGCTAGACTCAGTCCATGACCCATCTGGGGCTCACAGTCTTAAACCCCATTTAACAGATGAGGTAAATGAGGGCCAGAATAGTTAAGTGGCTTGCCCAAAGTCACACAGCAGACAAGTGGCTGAGCTGGGATTAAACCCAAGTCCTTCTGATTCCCAGACCTGTGCTCTAATCTGCTAAACTAGGCTGCTTCTCTCCTTATCCTGGGGCAACACAGGAAACAGGGAAATGGATGGGGTTCAGCCAACTATTAAATCTGTGGGATTTAGTTCTGCTGTGCCTATCTTCCTCCAGTGCTGCCAAGGAGGGAAAGGGGAGGGTCAGGAGAAAGCATGGGGGAGGAGCTGATGTGAGGATAGGGGTAGTGAAGGGGGCTGGGATTCTGATCTGGGGAGAACCAATGCTCTTAGCAGACAGTTCCCTGTGGCCTAAGACAGGGTATGAGGGACAGCTGCTCTAAGTTGTTCTTACTGGGTTTCTGTTGTATTGTATGCTCCTAAGTGCTTAGTACAGTGCTCTGCACATGATGATGGTATTTAAGTGCTTACTATGTGTCAAGCACTGTTCTAAGCGCTGGGGTAGATACAAGCTAATCAGGTTGAACACAGTCTCTGTTGCACTTGGGGCTCACAGCCCTAATTCCCCTAGCACGTGCTCAAAATATGACTGATTGATGTCTTTAAACTCTCCTCACCCCACAAGGAGCAGAGGTTTTCAGTGTCCTTCAGTCACTTATCTGTAGGGACAGATTTTTTTGTTGATTTTCTGAAGAAGCATTGGAGAGTTGCAGGATATTCATTCATTCAATCGTATTGAGTGCTTACTGTGTGCAGAACACTGTACTAAGCACTTGGGAAGTACAAGTTGGCAGCATATAGAGATGGTCCCTACCCAACAGTGGGCTCACAGTCTAGAATGAGAGATTCCTGGAGAGGGAAGGGAAAGAGTGAGGGGGAATCATAACCATTGCCTTTTTATCATTTTTATTTTCAAAGACCAAATTCTATATTTGATATATGTTCAAATAAGGCATGGAACTGAGATGATGATGTAGTAACTTGGTGGGTGTGATTAACAACTCCCTGGGGTTATCAGCAGTTGTGTGTAGTCACAAAATGTGTACTTCCTGGAAACCATCTTGTGCCATCAAGCCCTTTCTGGGGCCACCCCTGTGACATCAGAGACTCCCTGGGGTTAGCAGCCCAGTGCATCCTAGCATTTGTTCTGGTGCCTCTGTAGGACATGGAGAATGTAACATATTCCTACCATGTCTACTTTTTCAAGGCCAAAAAAAAACCAAACACATCAGCGTTCTGGCTTATGTAAGGAGCAATGGTGTGCTTGGTACAGACTTACAATGTTTCATGAAAAGTCATTTAGCAAAATAAGTTTTAATAAGGGTGACTAGGGCATCCTTTGTCAGACTTTTCTTCCAAATCATTAATGAGCATGTCAATAAAAGTGACCTAACCCATTCTTTAAACCAGCCCATTAGACAACTCCATGCTTATACCCTTGCACTCCAGTGGTCTTTGAACTCATTATATACACCAGTATGTTAAATTCCAAACACCTGTGGTCCTGAAGACCTAATTGCAATACTAAAATTATACTATAGTACCCAATTAATCATACTATTGGTGAGACCATGGATTTGTTTGGAAATAGAAGATTCTCTAGTTTCTAGACCATGAAGTTGTCCTTTAGCTCACTTAAAATTCTCTTTGATGATCCATGAATTGCTGCATATGTTACCCAACAGATGTCGTGGTAGTTAAAGTTCCCCATGAGTGCCATAATCTATTGTTCTAAAAGTTTCAGGCTTTTTTCTGCCATACCCCTTCCACTCCGAGGCATAGATCAGAAGGGAACGGGAATGGAGGTGGGGAGTAGTCAGAAGCTAATGTGATTCTCCTGTTTAGTTGTTTTCTGTTCTCTTTTATTCTGAATCTCATATACAAGCAGATGGAATTTGGGCTCATAAATACAAGTCTAGGTATTTGTAGTGTGTGCACACAAGCATCATTTGAATGCTAAATAAGAATATGAGTTGATGTGTTTGAAGTTTTCATGCATTCATAATCTTGGGCCTAGTTTTGCTCTTTATATCAAAGAATCACCCATTCTACCTCCTTGATATTTTGGACTTTCCCACCTACTTTGCCTTGATAGTTTGACTTAATATTTGTTATTCTCCACACCCCCAACACCACAGCATTTATGTACATATCTTTAACATATATTATAAATAATATATTAATCTGTCTCTCCCTATAGACTGTAAGCTCATTATGGACAGGGAACATGTCTATTCATTCAGTTGTGCTCTCCCAAGTGCTTAGTACAGTGCTCTGCACATAGTAAGTTTCAATAAATACCATTGGTGATCACATTTCATTCATTTCATAAAATCTCAGTCTTTTATTTCACTAGTAAAATTTATTTTTTTTCCTAATTTGTGTCCAAATATTAGTTGAGGAGTATACTCATTCTTTTCCCACAAGGAGCATATTTGACTTCTATCTTGGTATTGAAGTAGTCAGTCATATCACCACTGGTTTGAAATGGAGCTGTGGATTTGGAATGTCTGATGTGATAGACTCAAGTGGGATCAAAAAGAATAGTCTAGGGAGGTTTATCTTTTTTTCCTTTCTCATTACATCTGCACAGCTTTTACATGTAAACATACCCTCAATTAACATTACCATAGTAATTGGTACTTTTGCTCAGTTATTATATGTAATGACATGAATCATACTCATTAACTGAATGAGTAATAATGCCCATTAAGCCTCTGTTGATAATATTCTCCAATCTATTGAAATGAGTTATTTGACATTGATAAAGTAGCTAATCTTATGAACTGAGTGTTTTAAATATGACTAAGATGTGTTGTATATTAAGTTAAGGAAATGTTATTAAGTGTTTTAAAGGCTGTAATTTTTCTCAACCTTTCATATTACACCTGGGTATAATCTTCCTGGTTATATAAGAGATTCACAAAAGAGTTTATGAAAGGAGGCATCACACTTGTTAATTTGGGGTTCCTTTCCTTCTGTAGTTAAAATTTATTAAAATTATTGGTTAATAATACTAAACTAATGGTCGTGCAAGGGGGCCTCAGCCTTGAGGAAAAGAATGGGGATGGTGCAAAAATCATATCGTATAAATAAAATTATTATTTGTTGTTTTATGAAAGCACACAAAAGTTTTGAGTAGCTGGTTAGAGAGAGAATCCACGACCTAAATTTGTAAATCTCTTGAAATCCTAATTTTCAAGAACAGTAAGGCATTTGCTAAATCTCTCCATAAAACAAAACTCTTCAAATTTTTCAATTTCTTAATAAGAATATTAACTTAAAAGCACACTGATCCTGATTATTTTTTTCTTCTCTCCCCATCTGGATCTGGGTAAGGGCAGCTACGCATTCCTGTTGAGTATCTTTCTGTAACAACAAATTATAGGCTTATTTGTACAATTAACTAAGCACAAGTGAACCTCTTATCTCCATTCTCCTGCTGCCTCAGCCAGCTCCCTCAGCATCTCCTGTCTCTAGAAGTTCTCTCTTTAAGATAGAAACACCATCCTAACACCATCAACTCTTCCTGCTAAAAGATAACTTTATGCCATCATCTTTATAACAAATGTAGTTTTTATTTCTAATATATTTAAATGTTTGGAATATTGTCTATTTGTATTTGACCCTCATCTCTCTAGGTGATCTTCTTAACATATTATTGCTTATATCCACCCCAGTGTTTAGTACAGGGCCTGGCACTTAGTTAAGCGCTTAACAAATACCATAATTATTATTGTGCCTTTGTTTTTATCACCTTTGACATTGCGACTTTTTCACATTTCCTCCTGTACTCAGACATCCTCATTTTTCCATAGGGAATGGAAAATTGCTTGGCTTGTTCCAGGGTCCTCTCATGTTTCAAAGTTAAATAGGCTGTCCTTGAATTACTAAACTGCTTCATTTTCCTTCTTAAATCTCAGCTCTAAATTTTCCAGTCAATGGTATTGAGGGCTTCTGTTTGCAGAGCACTATACTAAGGGCTTGGGCGATTACAATAAAACAGAGTTAGTAGACACATTCCCTGCTCACAGCAGGTTTACCATCTAAAGGGTAAGACAGACATTAATGTGAATAAATTATGGTTGTAAACCAAAGTTTTGTAGAGTGTAAATCCAAGTGCAAGGGTGATGCGGAAGGGAGTGGGAGAAGAGAAAATGAGGGTTTAGTTTGGGAAGCCCTCCTGAAGGAGATGTGCTTCTAATAAGGCTTGAAGATGGGGAGGATGACTGTCAGATATGAAGAGGGAGGGCACACCAGGCCAGAGGTGGGGCATGGATGAGGGAGCAAGGCAAGATTGATGAGCTCAAGGTACAGTGAGTAGGGCTGCATTAGTGGAGCAAAGTGTCTGGGCTAGTTTGTAGTAAGAAATCAGGGAAGTAAGCTTGTCTGTTAGCTGTAACAGGAATCAGTTCTGTGACTCATCTAACCCCAAGAGCAGGGAGTGTGTGTCTTGTTTCTGTTGTCCTCTTCCAAGTGCTTAATACACATCTTAAGTCAGGTTTTAAACTCCTTGTGAGAAAGAATCATGTCTTCTAAGCTCCTAGTACAGTGCTCTGCACAAGGAAATGCTCCATAAATACCTCTCATGGATTTGCTCTGGCGTGTTCGTTAAAGTATCTTAAATTCCTGAAGCATCATAGGATGGACATAATCAAACTCCTTGTGGACAAGGAACATTTCTTTCAATTCTGTTATACTGAACTTTTTCAAGGGCTTAATACAGCTTTATGTACATAGTAAGTGCTCAAAAAAATACAACTGATTGATTAGATCTATGAACTGTTCCTTCCCCCTGATTATCTTGTAGCTACCCTGGGGTTCAGCACAGTGTTTGGAACAGAGTGAGCTCTTATTAAATACAACTCCCTCATGCGTCTCCCCTCTGAGCTGATCTCAAGCACACTGGGGCAAACTGCTGAGCCCAGTGGAGGTTTGGAGAAGAGGCAGCATGGTATAGTGAATAGAGCATGGGCCTGAGAGCCAGAAAGTCATGGGTTCTAATCCCAGCTCCACCACTTGTCTGCTGTGTGACCTTGGGCAAGTCACTTCACTTCTCTGGGCCTCAGTTACCTCATCTGGAAAATGGGGATTGAGACTGTGAGACCCACACAGGACAGGGGCTGTGTCAAACCTGATTTGCTTATATCCCCCTTAATGCTTGGTACAGTGCTTGGCACACAGTAAGCGCTTAACAAATATCACCGTTGTTATGATTATTATTATTACACCATATATGAATACTTGTATACTAGGGCACTCTACTAATTGTTAAAATATTGATTTTTTTGTATTGAGCATCAGTTAGGACAGTGTCATAATTCTGCTACTTTTGAGAAAGTAGCAAGAGAATGTTTCTTTTCATCACTAGATGTAACCCAGTGTTGTAAATGAGAAAATCCTCGTTATATTTAACCGCTTAGCAGAATTTGGATGAGGTAACTAGGAGAACCATGCCAAGGATTTGTATTTAACTCAGGCTAATTCACCCCTAGCTGGGACTGGATTGAAGTACCCACTGTATGCAAAACCTGATAAGATAACTGCAGGAAATCAGCATGGAAATAGATGTCCACTCATAGAAAGCTCACACATAAAAAATACAAACCCATAAGAACTTAATAACAGTAAGTGAGGACATTTACAAAGCTGTCATCCACTCATTGGATTTTAAGCCTATAGGATTTCACTACCAAACCAACGTGGGCAGGCATCTGAAATGGGGTTGACTTTTTTGAAGCAGAGTTTTTAGGAAGATCATGAAATCAAGTTAGTTAAATGAAAAAACACTGGATAAAAATGCAATCAATCTGTACATCATGGGGAAAGAGTGTCAGTCACGGACTAGTCTTATTGGTCACATCTGCAGCCCAGGATGAAAAAAATCTCACCATCATGTAATAACACACTTATTGGGGTTCAAATGTTTGCCTTGTTATATTTTAAATGTGGCATACAGCTCTCCTCCTCAGGTTAGAAGAAGAAATTATGTATTCAAGTGATTTATAATGGCCTGTTTGGTTTTAAATTCACCAATTCATCTATAAATGGCATTTATTGAGCATTTGCTAAGCATTTGAGAGCACAATACAACAGACTTGGTAGACACATTTCCTGCCCACAATGTGCTTACAGTCTACAATGGGAGGGATAATGAAGCACATTACAGACTAGAAATTTTGTTTAGGTTATGTATTTGCATACTTGTTTTCAGGGCAAGTGGGATATATTTATAACCCTAATCCCCAGGGGAGTTTGAAAATTATCCCAGAATTAGGGAGCTCCTGGGTGACTTGACCATTAAGGTAAGTAATTTATAGAAGGCATGATGAGTTATTTGATCAAGTTCAGTTCTACAATCCAAACCCTTGGTCCATTCTGTAGGAGCTTACCAGGTAGACTAAAAACAGCATTCGCTTGTACAGAGTACTCAAAATACAACGAAAGTGCAAAAGTAATAACATCAAATGTGGCAATTAAAACTCACTGCTTCTCCAAAAAGTAGCTGAAAGAACCTACTAAGTTGAGAAGCTTGATTATTCCCTGAGTCATTTTATTCCAGGAATGAAACTTTAAAAGATGCAACTAGAAAATGTTTCTTCTACTCTAAGCCTTCTCCCAACCTAGACTGTAAGCTTCTTGTGGGCAGCAAATGTGTCTACTAATTTTGTTATATTGTGCTTTCTCAAATGCTTAGTCAGGCTCAATAAATACCATTGATCAATCTACCTGTAAATATTTTTGTGTTTGTCTCCCTATTAGAGTATAAACCAGCTGTGTGCTATGCTAGAGAAGGAAGGTGTCCTAGTAGAAAAAGCACAAGCCTGGGATCAGGGGATCTGGGTTCTAATTCCACCTCTGGCACTGCCAGCTGTGTGATCTTGGGCAAGTCACTTTATTGCTCTGTGCCTCAGTTTCCCCATCTATATGATAGAAGTAAAATATCTGTTCTTCTGTCCCTCTCCACCACCAAAGATTGTGGTTCCTACTCTGTCTGACCTGATTGTCTTGTATCTACTTCAGTGCTCAGTAGAGTGCTTGATGAGTAATAAATGCTGTACAAATACCACAGTTATAATTGTTACTATTATTAAGTGGACACTCAATCATTACTGAATATGAAAGTCCATTTGCATGGATATGCAATATGCCCTGCTCAAATGATCTGCATGTCCAGTGGAAAAACCA
The DNA here is from genome assembly GCF_015852505.1 of Tachyglossus aculeatus. NCBI lineage: Eukaryota > Metazoa > Chordata > Mammalia > Monotremata > Tachyglossidae > Tachyglossus > Tachyglossus aculeatus. The sequence continues at coordinate 7,741,040 of NC_052079.1, forward strand.
TATTTTTGCTTCTAATTTTAAATCTCAATCCCAGTGTGTAGGCATTTCAGTTATTGGTGCCGTAAAATCAAAGACAGAAGCAATAAAGTGGGAGGGTAGAAGGCAGAAGATAAAAAATTACTATGGGAGAAATTAGGTTTAACTTATCTCTATATGAAAAGATCTGGTGAAGCTATTTGGATGATATATCTATTAAATTCCCCTGAGTACTCAGAAGGAGAAATGCATAAACATCGAGAGGCCAAAGTTGTATATGATTTGCTTTGAAACGTAGAAGTGAAACAAGAGCGTCTTGACTACGAAAGTGAGAAGTCATCATTCAGTGGGGCTACTGTGCTTACAGCACAATGCTGAATTTTATGATGTAATAGAATTTTTCTAGTTTTGTGCCTTGAAACTAAATTGGATGGTATTTCAGGCCTCTCTATTGAGCTGTCAGAATGAAAAGGAGGCTCTTTTGAGAGGGTGTCAGTATTTTGTTTGTTTTAATGATATTTAAGCACTTACTGTGTTCCACACACCGTACTAAATTCTGGGGTGGATGAAAGCTAATCAGGTTGAACACAGTCCCTGTCCCACATGAGGCTCAAAGTGTCAATCCCTATTTTACAGATGAGTTAACTGAGGTGCAGAGAACTGAATTGAATTGCCCAAGGTCACACAGCAGACATGTGACAGAGCTGGAATTAGAATTCATTCATTCAATTGTATTTATTGAGTGCTTACTGTGTGCAGAGCACTGTACTAAGCACTTGGGAAGTACAAGTTGGCAACATATAGAGATGGTCCCTACCCAACAGCGGGCTCACAGTCTAGAAGGGGGAGATAGACAACAAAACATATTAACAAAATAAAATAAATAGAATAAATATGTACAAATAAAATAAATAAATAAATAGAGTAATAAATACGTACAAACATATATACATATATACAGGTGCTGTGGGGAGAGGAAGGAGGTAAGGTGGGGGGGATGGGAAGGAGGGGGAGAGGAAGGAGGAGGCTCATTCTGGGAAGGCCTCCTGGAGGAGGTGAGCTCTCAGTAGGGCTTTGAAGGGAGGAAGAGAGCTAGCTTGGTGGATGTGTGGAGGGAGGGCATTTCCAGGCCAGGGGGATGACGTGGGCCGGGGGTCGATGGTGGGACAGGCGAGACCGAGGCACAGTAAGGAGATTAGCGGCAGAGGAGTGGAGGGTGTGGGCTGGGCTGTAGAAGGAGAGAAGGGAGGTGAGGTAGGAGGGGGTGAGGTGATGGACAGCCTTGAAGCCGAGGGTGGGGAGTTTTTGCCTGATAATTTGAGTCCTTCTGACTCTCAGGCCTGTGCTCTATCCGCTAGACCATACTGCTTCCCAAGGTTATGGAGATGTAGTGGTGGGGGTGCAGAGTGGAGATTAGTTTTAGCAGAGGTTTGAGGTTTACTTAGTTCAGTCTGGTAAAGTACAGTAGATACCTGAGGTATTTATTTAGCATTTGGAGGTGTACAGTAGAGTTGGTAGACAGGACCTGTTCCCGCAAGGCTTTTGAGTAGCAGTGTGGCTCATTGGAAAGAGCATGGGCTTTGGAGTCAGAGGTCATGGGTTCGAGTTCCGACCGCCACATGTTCACTGTGTGACCTTGGGCAAGTCACTTAACTTCTCTGAGCCTCAGTTCCCTCATCTGTAAAATGGGGATTAAGACTGTGAGCCCCACGTGGGACAACTTGATCACCTTGTATCCCCCCCAGCGCTTAAAACAGTGCTCTGCACATAGTAAGTGCTTAACAAATGCCATCATTATTATTATTATTATTTTGAAGTTGAGTAGCAGAAATTACTATCTAATGGCTGACTTGCTTCAATCTTGTATGCTCTGTGAGGAAAGACACTGTTCTGTATGACCTTAGTTTAGGTGTTATTTGCCTTTTGATTTGCCTGTAGGAATACACTGAACTCTAATCAAATTGGGACTCTTTCTCTGATAACCGCTGTCTGTTCAACCTTCCCAATATAACTAAAATCTGCCCTTTCCTGTCCATACAAACTACCATATTAATCCAAGCACTTATCCTATCCTGCCTTGATTACTGCATCAGTTTGGTTGCCTACCTCCTGCCTCCTTTGTCCCCCCCATTCCATTCCATTACATATTTCACTCTGTTGCCCAAACATTTTTCTACAAAAACATTCAATCCAGGTTTCCCCACTTGTCAAGAACTTCTAGTGGTTCTGCATCAAACAGAAACTTCTTACTTCAGTCACCTTGACCCCTCCTACCTCATCTTGCTGCTCTCCTATGACAACCCAGCCCACAAACTTAGTTCCTGTACCCCCATCTCATCTAACTCACCACTGACCTCTCACCCACATCCTGGTTCTGTCTGGAATGCCCTCCCTTTTCATTTCTGACATCTTCAAAGCCTTATCCAAGGCACATCTCCTCCAAGTGATCTTCCCTGACTAAGCTCTCATTTCCTCTTCTCCCACTACCTTCTTCATTGACCTGACTTACTCTCTTTATTCACCCCTCCCTCAAAATCAACTTGTACTTCCCAAGCACTTAGTACAGTGCTCTGCACAAAGTAAGCGCTCAATAAATACGACTGAATGAATGCGTGAAAAAAACCCAAAGCACTTATGTACATATCCATAATTTATTTAATCACGTGTCTGTCTCTTCCTCTAGACTTTAAGGTCCCTGTGGGCAGTGAATGTGTCTACCACCTCTATTATATCATACCAAATCACTTAATGCAGTGCTCTGCACACACTAAGCACCCAATAAATGAGACTGATTGATTGACTAACCTGCCTAAGGTTGCTGGCAGTAAACAGAACTGTGATCATCATTAGCTTTCAAAAAAAAAAAAGGTTCATTGGCTTTTTCCTTTTGGTCCTTTTTCATTGGGTGTGGGTAATGATTCTGTGTTTGGGAATGCTGCTAATGTCCTGAACTTGTTTCATTTCTTGATTTTTGGTGCATACTCCTATACCTGCATTTAAACTTTGAAATGAGTAAGGAAATTATTTTTCATATGTCTAATAAAAATGTTAAGGACTTTTGCAACAGGAAATTTATAGCACACATACATATTTATCCCTTGTACTTGATGAGTTCACAGCAAACTGGGAAGTTCCCCCATGGACTTGTTTATGACCAGAAAGGCCAATGCAGTCATAATAATTATAATTATTATCATTTTTGCATTTAAGTGTTTTCTATGGGCCAATCACTGAACTGAGCCCTGGAGATGATGCAAGATAATTGGAGTCGGCACAGTCCCACAGTCTAAGGGGGAGGGAAAGCAGGTATTGAAAACCCATTTTACAGCTGAGGAAACTGATGCACAGAGATTCAAAGTCACACGGCAGGTAAATGGAGGAACAAAGATTTTTAACCCAGGCTCATGCTCTTCCCACTCGTCTGCTGCTCCAACCACACTGTGAGCGCACGCACGTAGGCTATCTCTTGCTGTGCTGTCAGGTTTGTTGTTTCCACCGATGTTCTTTGCTTTTCTAGGAAACATCTCATACCTGAATCCCAGTGTCTAATCTGTTATTATATTGTAACTGCCTACTCTTTTGTGCACACACATTGCTTCCCTCTGCTTCTTGCACTTTCCCCACCCCTCTCCCTGGGCCATAAGCCCCCTTTCCCTGTCTTTGCAGTCCTGATCTTGTCAGGGGAAACAGGCTTAGTACAGTGCCTGGAACATAGTAAGTGCTTAACAAATACCATTATTATTATTATATATATGGGTTCAAATCCCGGCTCCGTCAATTGTCAGCTGTGTGACTTTGGGTAAGTCACTTAACTTCTCTGTACCTCAGCTAACCCCCATTTTACAGATGAGGTAAGACTGTGAGCCCCACGTGAGACAATCTGATCACCTTGTAACCTCCCCAGTACTTAGAACAGTGCTTTGCACATAGTAAGTGCTTAATAAATGCCATTATTATTATTGTTATATATAATAATATATTATATATATACAGCAATGCAAATAAATAAAATTACAGCTATATACATAAGTGCTGGGAGAGTTGGGGAGGGCATTCTGAGCTCCTGAATCACCTCAATGCCACCAGCTCAATCAATCGGTGGTATTTGAGTGCTTCCTGTGACCAGAGCGATGCACAGAGAAGCAGCATGGCTTAGTAGAAAGAGCCCAGGCTTAGGACTCAGAAGTCATGGGTTCTAATTCCGCCTCCACCACTTGTCAGCTGTGTGACTTTGGGCAAGTCACTTAACGTCTCTGGGCCTCAGTTCCCTCATCTGTCAAATGGGGATGAAGACTGTGAGCCCCACGAGGGACAACCTCATTACCTTGCATCTACCCCAGCGCTTAGAACAGTGTTTGGCACATAGTAAGCACTTAACAAAAACCATCATTATGATTATTATTATTATTGTTACCAAGTGCTTAGTACTGTCTCAATATTTCAGGGCTTGAAAGTAACAAGATCCTGTCATCAGTCAAGCATATTTATTGAGTGCTTACTGTGTGCAGAGCATTGTACTAAGCACTTGGGAGAGGATAACAGACTTGGTAAACATGTCTCTCCCCAGCCACCCCCCCAGTGAGGCTAAAGGGGGAGACACACATTAAGATAAGTTGAATTATGGATATGCTATCCTAAAGTACTCGTATACTAAGCATTGGGTGAATGTGAAATGCGCAGATTCAGGCATGGTTTACGTACCCACAATTTATGAGGGGGAGGATGGACAGAATTACTTAGGATCTCCCAGCTTCCTCGTGCCTTGCAATGTGTATTTGCTACTTATGAGGCAGTTGGGAGTGTGTGTAGGAGTGGGAGAAGGAGAAAACCGAAGTGAGAGGGAAGGCAGGATTGTTCACATACAAACAACACAATGGACAGAAGGGAAATAACCGTCACTTAGGGCTGCTTAATGTAGACTTCAGGTTGATGATGATGGTATTTGTTAAGCGCTTACTATGTGCCAAGCACTGTTCTAAGCACTGGGGTAGATACAAGGTAATCAGGTTGTCCCATGTGCTCTTCTTTCCTCTGCCCCTCTTACAACTATCAAATTTATTTGAATTGAAGGCTCATGGGTGCAGGCAGTTCTCAGTAAACCATGCTCTTTTCTAATTTAAAATTATTTCAAGATAAATATATTGAAAATCTCTTATGCCCTTTACATAATACTCTTCATGTTTCCACACATTGTTTTTTTCTTATTTATCTCAACAAGAAGTGGAAATATAATCTTGACATCGGAATTACACATACAGAGAAATGAAAAGTTGTGATAAACTAGGAAGATATGAGTCAACTGAGGCATATTAAGTGACTTGCCCAAAGTCACACAGCTGACAAGTGGCAGAGCTGGGATTAGAACTCACGACCTCTGACTCCCAAGCTCGTGCTCTTTCCAGCGAGCCACACTGCTTCTCATTATTACTTTCTCATATTACTCTCTCTCTCTCTCTCTCTCTCTCTCTCTCTCTGTCTCATACTTCCTCTTGCCACAACTGCAACTTAATCATTTCTATCTTGGTTTCCTTCTATTTTTCAGCCCCTGCCACTGATTCTATTCCAAGTGGGAAGCTACTTGGCCTAGTGGAGAGAGAATGGGCCTGGGAATCAGAGGACCTGGGTTCTAATCTAGGCTCTGCCACTCTTTTGCTGTGTGACTTTGGGCAAGTTACTTAACTTCTCTTTGCCTGTTACCTCATCTGTAAAATGGGTTTAAATCCCCCTCTGACTTAGACTCTGAGCCGCATGTGGGATGACGACTATGTCCAACCTGATTATCCTAGTGCTTACTACAGTGCCCAGCACATAGCACGTTGTTAGCAAGTACCATTAAAAAAAATTAGCAAACTTCTTCTCTACATCTGAATAGTTCTGCCTAATTCTCATCAGTCTCATTCCTCTCCTCCCTTACCCTCTCCCCCTTGTTGCCCCATCACCATTAGCATCAGGAATTCACACTTCTCCTCCAGAGTAATGGCACTTCTAGGTTTGTTTCATGATAATGAAGAGATTTTAGGTCGTGGGTTTCCCACTAGTAGTCATGAACCATATGGACAAAACCCAGATCACTGAGGCGAAAATCTCTCATAATTGGAACTTCATATTATTTACCAAGTTTCAGTGTACTGTTTTCAAGTGAGCAGGTGAATGATCAGTGTATCAAATAAATGCCTAGTTTTCAGCAACTGCAAGTGTTGTTGATTGGTTATTCCTTGCAACTTCATGTTTGCTCTATCCCTATCAACATTCATTTTTCTATTTTCAAGATTACATGCTTCTATGCCACAATCAGTCGTCTTAATTGGTTACATGAAAAGAGTATTAAGCGAAAGAATGCTGGAAGAACAATTTCCCATAACAAAGAAGGTAAAGCACATTGTTGCTGTGTTGAGAGTTGCAGTTATTTTTCAAAGGTGGAAGAGCAACACTCTCATTTCTATAGGAGTGTGTCAGTGGAAGCTTCCCATTATTTAAAACCCATGAGAAGTTCTCTGGTATCAGTGTGGGTTTAGTTAGGTCTCTGCCTCTTAGGGTACTGTGAAGACTCTGAAATCCCCTTTCCCCCACACCAATCCTTGATGCTAGCAGCGGTTACTGTTTGTGAGATGGTTTGATGCCAGTCTCTGAACCTGGAAGAAGCTGCTTGGGGAGGATGCCAGGGCAGGCAAGGGATGTGGGTGGGGCCGATGGCCATCCCAATGCAGCCGTTCTCTTCCTCCCACCATTCTGTTCAGATTGGTGGAACACAATCCCCTAATCTTTGACTGTCTCAGTGCAGGACATCTGGTCACAGTCTTAAATTCTTCTCCTTTCCCTCCCAACCTTTATGACTTTAATGTATGACAAACCTGTCTGTACCTTTTGGGCACTTGGTATTCACCCCACCCCTATGGCACTTCTGTATGTATCTGTAAATTATTAATTTATATTAATATTTGTCTCCCACTGGAGATTGTAAGCTCAATGTGGTCAGGGAACTTGCCTTCCAACTCTTATATTGTGCTCTCCCATATGCTTAGTACACTGCTCTGCTCACGGTAAGCAGCTAGAGCACTCATTTATTGTTTGACTGCCCAGATGAAGACTTCAGATGGCCCCTTGGTCATAAGCACAGTGGACTAAGGTGGAGACTGTCAGGGGTGACAGAGCAGAGCTGAGCTGGCAAAAGAACAGCTTCTCTCTCCACTTGGGTAGTGTCCAGGTGAACAAATTGAGGCAGGAGGTGAAAGCTGAATAGAGCACACAGGATGATCAAGGGAGAAAATTCAGAGTAAATCATATGGAGTGGGGTTGGTTTACAAACACTCTAGTTGGTAAAGAAATAGGCTTAGCTGATTTTCAGAAAAATTTTTTGTGCCTGCAGTGTTCATGGACTCTCTGAAACTAAAGACAGAAGATACCAAACCACTACCTTCCCCAACCGCAGCACACAGAATAAAAATCGACTGAGATTGAGTCACTTTTCTCCGGGCAATTATTGCACCAGTAAAGATCCTAGGCAAGGAGTTACCATCCTCAGCTATCACTGGATACCAAATTAATGTAGAAGAAAAAATGATCGGTGGTGAAATCCTAAACCAATGAATGTTTCCTCAGGCTTGGATCAAGGAAATCACCCTTCTTCCTCTGCCCTTGAAATGTGCCTGATCACTAGCATAAGATACAGGACATCTGTCAGACAAAACTATCGTGTTTCCTTCCCTTTGCCTCCTCTGAATTATTTATAGTCCTCAGATCTTCAATTGCAAATGAGAATCAATAACCTGAATAGAGAAGCATGTTTGTTCATTTTCTTCTGCAGAAGAAAGATTTAATTTGACAATGAATGCTTCTATCATTCTATGAACAGAAGTAACTTGCTTTTCTTAAAAACAAAACAGTTTTTACAATTACGTGACAGTGCCAAAGCTCTTTTTAGTCATCTGGGTTATCTGTCCATGCACAAACTACCCAAAAAGTCTGTTTTATTGGCTCAAAAAAATGTACTTCACCATGATATGCTTCATTTCATCTCCTCGAGATGATGCTTCAGTGTCAGGAGTTCCCAGAATGAATGAAGTCTGATCTTAAGACACAAGGTGGCCCTCTGAGTCTGAATGGAAGTAGACCTTTTTTGAGAGTGATTTTTCTGATAGACAATTCTTCTTCTGCCCTGCATCCGTACTGACCTGGCCGAAACTTCCGTGAATACACCAGAGAGAGAGCATAGCGTGAAGTCCAGAAGCGAAGTTATGGAGCCCTCTCTTCCTTGGTTCATCACACAGCAAAAAGAAAACATACAGTCCCTGCCCTAAAGGAGCTTACAATCTAAGCAAATGTCCTTACTCTGGCTAAGTGTCAGCATAGTGGGAAAGTGGGGGTTTGAATTCAGGTCCATTAGCTCTGAGAATCACCACCTTGATCCCATTAGATCAGAGGATGTCACAGGACATTGGCCCAGAAGGGAAATTTGGCCCTAGAGAACTTGTTTATGATTTCAGTGTATGCCTTATCCACATTTACTTACTTTCTATTTGTCTACAGGCTCCTAGAGGGCAGGGACCTTATTTTATATTTCTCTGGTAATTCCCCACACATGTTAGACACCATGCAAAAAACAAGCATCATCATTTATTTTAAAATAAAGGATGGTGAGCAAAATTGAATATTTATGTAAATTGAAAGTTTTTTATAAGTTCCAAACGTGGTTGGTTTTTGTTTTCTTTTTCAGTGGTATTTATTAAGTGCTTACTATGTGCCAGGCGCAGTGCTAAGCACTGGGGTAGATACAAATTAATCAGGTTGGACACAGTCCCTGTTCCACATAGGGCTGTTTTACTCCTCGTTTTATAGGTGAGGTAACTGAGGCACAGAGAAGTTAAGTGACAAGCCCAAGGTCACACAGCAAACAACTGGTGGAGCTGGGATTAGAGCTCAGGTCCTTCTGAGTCCTAGGCCCATGCTCTAGCCTTTAGGGCACTCTGCTTCTTTCCTTATGGAAATTTTTACTGTCGTTCAATTCTGAATCTAAATTTTGTGGGCATATAATGTTTCAACCTCATCTCTCCATTGTTTTCCAAGTCATTCTCCTTTTCTTGTTCCAGTCCTGGAAGTGAGGTCCTAGGGTCTAGTTCCAGCCGTGCCATTTGTCTGCTGTGTGACCTGGGGCAAGTCATTTAACTTCTCTGTGCTCAGTTTCCTGATCTATAAAACGGGAATTCAAAACCTGTTCTCCCTCCTCCTTAGTCTGTGAGCCCTGTGTGGGATGGGGACTCTGTTTGACCGATTATATTGTATCTACCCCAGTGCTGGATACATAGTAAGTATTTAACAAATACATATATTACTATCATTGTTGTTATTTTTTCCCCAAGCCTATATACCAATCAGAAAATGACAATAATTTCATCTTCTTCAAAATATACTTCAAAAAGGAATACACTTCGTAATTGTTTCTATGTGGAGTAATATAGCCTGTTGTTGGGTAGGGACTGTCTCTATATCTTGCCGATTTGAACTTCCCAAGCGCTTAGTACAGTGCTTTGCACACAGTAAGCACTCAATAAATATGATTGAATGAATGAATATTGTAATACTCTGGAACTTCAAAAATTCCCCCGATTTAGGGCTGTCAGTTTTGTGTGAGTTGATCTTAAAATCTCCCATTAGTACTGCTCCAATGTACTGATGCTTATCTTTGTAGTTATGAAAAGAGGTAGTTAAACTATCCTGGAAATCAAATACTTTCTAGTAAATGGCCCTGGAGTCACACCTTAAAATAGTTTGTTTTATTTGTGAAATGATTTGGTCATCATCATTGAACAGTGGTGAAGAGACCTTTCCAAGTGTAATAATTTAGTAATTAGGCCATATTTACTGGTGAGCCAATTCAACAACCACTTTGAGGCAGGATAACAAATTCGAAGTTTTGGTAAACAGTAAAAACTGTACCAGGAAGCTTCTCCAACCTCAGCCTGAACTATCCCTGCAGAGTTATCTAAGGGACAATGAAAAGCATTTTAAATCACCTATGATAAAATGGCTGCCCATTTCTGTAAGTCCCAGGGTGTCCAAAGCAATTCATGCCAGAATTGGCATTCCAATAATTAAAATGCAATTTCCAGGCCAAAAAAAAAAAAAGATCCAACATAACTATACATCATTCAGTATCACAATTCTGTTCCATCATAATCAGCTCCATCAAAGGCCAATCATTACATCAACAGATGTAAGTTCAATTGAATATTCTTCATTCATTGTCAACTATGGCACCATTTATACCATTAAAATTTCAGTCTTATTGGTATTTCTATTGTAAAATTTTTATTCTTAGGACACTTTTTGGCTAGAGTAACTCTTCAAAAAGAGATCCTGTGACATACTTTGACCCAAAAGGGAACATTTTAAAGCCATTTCAGTCATATACTTCTGTATGTTAGTCATCAATTCAAGGCCAGGGAAGCAAACAGAGGAGAAGTAACTTAGCATATTTATGAGAAGCAGCATGGTTTAGTGGAAAGAGCACGGGCTTGGGAGTCAGAGGTAGTGGGTTCTAATCCCGGCTCCATCTTAGCTGTGTGACTTTGGGCAAGTCACTTAACTTCTCAGTGCCTCAGTTACCTCATCTGTAAAATGGGGATCAAGACTGTGAGCCCATGTGGGATAACCTGCTTTCCTCGTATCTACCCCAGCACTTAGAACAGTGCTTGGCACATAGTAAGCACTTAAATACCATTATTATTATTATTATTATTATTAATATGGATAGCAATTTTTACTGACACTTTTTAAACAGTGTCATGTGAGTAGTTCAGGTGTTTTTGTATAAGGAGAGATAAGGAGATGGAATGTTAAGAGAATAAGGAGTTATTTATAAAGAATAAATCATATCATAAGCCTTCCCATTTTATAGCTAAATGTAGAAGCTTGTTACCAAGTCCTTTCACTCTACTACTCATGAAAATATTCATCCTTATAGAACAGTAAAATTGGAAGCAATTTAGACTGTCTGCCATATCTAGAGTAATTAGTTGATAATTGGGAGAAATCAGAATCAATTCACATCTGGTTTGCCACTTCCAGACTCTTTAGAATACACTGGAAGCTTCTCTAAGAGGTATACTATGTGAACAAATTTTCATAAAATCCATCATAAGAATTTTTAAATTGTAGTTTCCTATTGCGCATTTTATAAGAATTAAGTATTTTATGTAGAAAAAATTGCATAAAAAAGCCTAATTTATCAGCTTATACTGGCTATAAATCTGCTATCAAATCCTCAGTTTGGCATGGTAACATCTTCATCTGTGGTAGTGTCTTAATAGAGGATCTGTGTGATCTAGTGGAAATACTGTGGGACAGCGATTTGGGAGACCCAGATTTTAACTGCAGCTCTGCCACTGATCTGCTCCGCATGACCTTGGGTAAGTCACTTAACCGCTCTGGTCCTGTTCCTTCATTTGTAAAGTGAGGAGAAGATACCTGCCCTCCCTATCTTTGAGATGATGAGCCCCAGTTGAGATAAAGACTGTCTGGTCTGATTGCCTTGTATATACTCCAGGGCCAAGCATTACACCTTGACCCAGAGTAAGGCACTTAGTATGTACTATTTTTATGATTTTTATTACTACACGTTAAAGAATGTTTAGAAATTAACCTGAAAGAAACACTATATATACCCATATACCTAAGTGAAGTCAATTAACTTATCTGTTCCTCAGTTATCTCATGCGTAAAAGAGGAATTTGTTCCAGTCCATGGCTCCTTGCTCAGCCTGCCCATAAGCCCAGGGGACACAGGGGGAAGGGACAACCTCTCCCCAATTTCAAAGCCTTGTTGAAGGCACATCTCCTCCAACAACCCTTCTCTGACTAAGCTCTCAGTTTCTTTTCTTCCATGCCCTTCTGCCATTGATCTAATAGGCAACCTGTACAATTTTCCACCTCTCTGAGCCTCAGTTTCCTTATTTGTAAAATGGGGATAAGGTCTTCCTACCTCTTAGGAGAGTGTCTTCTCTTCGCCTTTTTAATATTAGGGCCTACAGGAGTAACTCTTTTCTCGTTTTCAGGAATCTTGATGATTCCTTGGAGATATTTGCAAATAGGAAAGGAAGCAAACTGCCAAAACTAAGTTTACAGCACACTAACATGACAGCAAGGTGGTCTTTCCTCAAAGAAAAGATCACCAATGGTCATTTACTTTTCAGAGAAACACTTTAGTTAGTGGTTTTACTTCTCATATTAAAAAACACTCCATCACTTATATGACATTAATAAGTGTTTGAATCTGGTAAATGGCTTCAGACATAAAATTAAGTTTCTGTAGTGCTTCCTAGAAAGCTCAGATGTGTGATATTTGTAAAAATGTGCTAATTTAATTTTATTTTCTTGGCACTTTTTGTTGTGAAATCTGAATATTTGACTTATAAAATCAGTTTCAGGCATGCCCAGGTAGAGACGATTGTGTGAATAATATATTTAATACTGAGGTAATAATTCTTCGCTCTGATTTTCTAAGTTTGCTTTGTTAGCTTTAGGTTTTCAAAATTATGATAGTTCTTCATCCTTACAATATTTTCTATCTTTAAAATGCTGTATGACTAATCATTTAGGATTACATTATTAAGTATCCAGTACAAGTAAAATTAAATGTCCATTCTGCTATTGAGTTTAGTCAATTCTCAGATAAAAGCTGAACAGAAACATTTTATTCTCTTCCTATCATCCCATTAGTGAGATGCATTTTATCATCAGGGAATGGAGGATTTTTCTCTGTACTCCATTCTTTGAATTGAATGCTAAATAGTAATATTAGAGGCATCCCAAGTTGGATTGACTTTAAGGTAACTAGTAATCCTGTCACTTTAAGTGGGATGGGGATAGAGCCATAAAAAAGGTCAGGGGAGGGAAGGGAGGAAAGACAGGGAGAGGAGGTAGAAAGGGAAGAGGGTAATCAAGAAATGAGTGATAATTATTATTATTATTATGTGTAGAGCACTGCACTAACGGCTTGGGAGAGTCCAATACAACAGAGTTAGGCACGTCCCCTGCCTTCAACAAGAAGGGACAGGAAGAAAGGGAAAAGAGAAGACAAGAGAATGGAAAGGTGGGACAGAGGATCATGGGGCAGTAAGACGAGAGGCAGTATCTTCCTACTTCCTCCAACAAGTTTCTGCCTGCACCTGTAGCTTGAGGAGGCAGGAATAAAGCCAGGTCCAGAGCCACCTATTTATAATAATAATGGTATTTATTAGTCACTTACTCTGTCTCAAGCACAGTTCTAAGCACTGGGGCAGATACCTAATAATCAGACCAGACAGAGTCCCTGTCCCACTTGAGGCTCACAGTCTAGCAGGTAGAACAGGTATTGAATCCCCATTTTACAGTTGAGAAAATTGAGGCACAGAGAAGGGAAGTGACTTAACCAAGGTCACACAACAAGCAAGTGGTAGAGTCGGGATTAGAACTCAGGTCATCTGACTTCCAGAACCATGATCTTTCTTCTAGGCCACACTGCTTCCCGATTGCGGAAGGGTCCTGCCCGTCTTGGGGAATTGGTCTGGTTAGGGCATTGATTTTATTGGAGCTGCTGAACTGCCGCTGGTGGCCACATCTGCCTTCGGGCCTTGTCTCCATTTGGTCCTGGTACTGCAGGCCAGAGTTTACATAGTGCTGTAGCCATCAGTGCCCCTGCCCAAATCGAATCAATCCAAGTGCCCACATATGTAACCATATCCATCTGGGGCCTTTATGTACATTTCCCTTTATAGATCAATGGTACGAAGCTACCTTAGGTTCCTGTTTCTTCCCCTAGTCATATGTTTCATCCTTCTACTGGTTTTATTCTGGTTCTTCCTCCTGCTCCCAGTTGATATCTGTCAGTCTCCCCAGTTAGAGTGTTAACTTCTTGGGGGGAGAAAATTTGTCTTTTGCATCTACTGTAATCTCTTAAACACTCAGGATAGTGCTTTGCACTCATCCTGGTGTGTGATTGACCCTTCGGGACCCTTCACAGGTGCTGAGATACAGCCAACCATTTTTCTTTTGTCATTTAGATTTGTTGGGTCACAAACATGTGCTATAAAGTGTAAACTAAAGACAGTAAAAAATGAGGTGAGATGGAACTTCAAATCTTGAGAAACCTGAATTGTGACATCTGGTGTTTTGATCCTTAGTGATGGAGGGAATCAAAGAAGCAGAAATAAGAAGAATCATTATTTAAGCCATTAATTTCAACATACTTTCCCATATAATCATTGATTTAATGTGCAAACAAATAGCTAAATTGAATTACAGCTTTTCTTACTGCCCTCACCTTCCAGCTTAGTCTAAAACCTTAGTGAAAAATAGAAGAGTGAGAAGCAAGAGGAAGAAAAAGAAAGTTAGGGGCTTATATGAAGATCCCCACCCAACCCAGGATCTCACCTGGAGAGCTTCCAGTACTCTACCAGTCTCAGTTATGGGAGGGAGAGTCAATCAGAGTTATACGCCTTCCATTCCTAGCTTGGCAGTGGTTAGTGAGTGGAAGACAATTCGCTACAAGTCAAAACTCACCTGTGCTGGGCAGCAGGGGCATGGGAAAGAGTAGAGGGCAGAGACTCAAGTTTACTGCATAGAAGAAGGCAAGGGTGAGCCACTTCTGTATTTTTACCAAGAAAACTCTATGGATACACTAGCAGAATGATTGCAGATGGAGGTGGGGTGTTCTGGGAGAGGTGTGTCTACGGAGTCGCTATGGGTTGGAAGTGCCTCGACAGCATAAGACAAGACAAAGATGAAGCCCAAACTGAACATAAAGGTGAGGAGGGGAGAGCTACATGAACAGAAATGATGATATTTGTTCAAAATGCTGTGGTAGCTGCTTAGGTAAAGATAATCATACGGAACACAGTCCCCATGCCCCACAGGGCTCACAGCCTTGTTTTCCATGAGTTGCTTTTTGTTCAGCTGCTTTGAGGCTTTTTTAAAGATTTCACTGACCATCTCCTGAAGTCAATCAATCATTTATTGAGCACTTACAGTCCAGTCTAATAATAACTGTGGTACTTGTTAAGGGCTTACTAATATGCCAAGCACTGAGCTGAGTTTAATGCAGTCACATCTTGCACAGTCCCTGTCCCACTGAACACATTGAATTCCCATTTTATAGATGAGGAAATTGAGGCACAGAGAAGTCATTTGCTCAAAGTCACAGCAGGCAAGGGACAGAGTCAGTATTAGAACTCAGGTCCTCTCATTCCCAGGCCCAGGCTCTTTCCACTGTATTCATCTATATGATATGAGTCTGCCTACAGGTAGTGTAATTCCCACATTAGTTTTAACTGGAGCTCAACTCACATCTCCATGGTCCAGTTTCCTTTAGTTATTGCTGCTAATTCAGCTACTCTATAAATTCAGAAGCATTCCCTGTTAGTGTGTGCTCAGCCCACTCCAGGAAGAAGAAGTCTGTGTGGTAGCTAAACTGTTCATAAACCCCTTCACCATTTTGATGAAGGATGTTGAGAAGAGACTGCCACTGCTACGAATTTAAACATCAGCTCCAAGGCACTAATGCATTCAGCTAATTCAGTTCATCACCTCACAGGGGCACATTACCAAGCAGTTCACCAAACGCCAACCACAATTTCTTTAGTAGGTACTTTTCTGTTCCCAATTAATGAAACCAAAGTAAAGGAAGACTAAAAGCAAGAATAGGGAAAATAACATTAATTACAGTGCATTTTGTATGCATGAATTTGAAGAGATTGTAGTGTTGGTGGTTCATGGGGTAATATAATGGAAATTCATTTGATTTAACTAGAATTGCTGCTTTGAGTTCCCTTTTAACTTTATTGGTCATTTCCAGAAGCCTAACTCCTCCAAGGTAATATGTTAATGATATCTGGCAAGCAGTATCGCACTATTAGAGCTTTTTTTCCTGCTGTAATACTTGACTGCTCTTCTGCTCATTAATGTGAATGAAGAAAAAAATTAGCACTGTTCTGTTCAATTCAAAATAGTTAGGAGTTATATAAGACAAGACTCTGTGGCATAATATCATTTTGAAGGCTAAAATGAGCCAGAGTGATTTTTTTTTAAATAACGTTCTTATTTCATTATTTTTGGTATGTTAAAACTAATGTCATTTCCAAATACTCCATCTTTTAAAAAGACAAGATTGGGGGAAAATGGCATTATTAAATGGGGCCTTGATTTACTCTTTGTCTATATTATTTTCCTTTGCCAATTTTGCAGATGCACTGGCCTCTTCTGTTTTTTGATGTTGTTGTTTTCTGACCATCATAAAAACAGATTTCTGCTAATGAGAGGACACTAATCCAGCCAGGACAACAGCCCCATTTTGTATTTAACAATCATATCCAAGTCCTTCCAATGTCCTGGCAGGGGGGACCCCCGCAAGGATCTACTTTCAGAGTTTTCCTAGCTTGGAAAAAATCCCATCTGATTTTCTAGTTTAGGTAGAATCCAGGTCCTCTGGCTCCCAGGCCTGTACTCTATCCGCTAGGCCATGCTGCTTCTTGATCACTGGAATGCTACTGCCAGCTCTTTAAGGTTCCCTCTTTGTGATCAGGAATTGGTCATCTCTGCTCTCCAGTGGTTCTGTGTTGATATGGGGAAACAGTATGGACTAGTAGATCGAACACAGGCTTGGGAGTCAGCCTCAGTTACCTCATCTGTCAAATAGGGATTAAGACTTTGAGCCCCATGTGGGATGTGGACTGTGTCCAACCTGATTAGTATATCTTCCCCAGAACAGAGAATAGTGCCTGGCACATAATAAGCACTTAACAAATACTGTAAAAAAAAAAAATGTAGGTGGTGCCCTAAACATTTTTTAGTAATAATAATAATAATGATGGTATTTGTTAAGCGCTTACTATGTGCAAAGCACTGTTCTAAGCACTGGGGGAGATACAAGGTGATCAAGTTGTCCCACGTGGGGCTCACAGTCTTCATCCCCATTTTACCAATGAGGGAACTGAGGCTCTGAGAAGTTGTGACTTGCCCAAGGTCACACAGCAGACATGTGGCGGAGTCGGGATTCGAACCCATGACCTCTGACTCCAAAGCCCATGCTCTTGCCACTGAGCCACGCTAGAAATCCTTGGTTCCGTTTCAGACTGTATCACTTTGTCTTGAGAATTGCCAGAACTTATCCTGTACTTATTTCTGCGCATCAGCCACATCTGCTAAAAAAAAACAAAAAAAACTTGATGTGGACAATTAAAGGAGGATTCTTTTATTTAAGAGACGACAAGCAACCCATTCAGTTCTAAATCCTTTTCCAGGATAGCGAGCCCTAGGCCTGCAATATAGAACATCATGTTTCTGCATTGCAAGCATGGGGAATTTCCACCAGAAGTTGAGTCTCATGCATAGTTTTGCCCGGCAGATGAACAGCTGTGCAGGCTGCCTATTCTCCCTGGGTTTCTACCAAGCAACAGAGCTCTGTGCATTTGATTTGGCTGTCAAAGCCCATTATTCCTTTATTTCCTCCCATTTTAAAAATGATTCAAATCCTCCTGGTATCACTATGGACTGAGGGATGTTAATGAGGAATTTTTCTCAGAACCTGATGGAGACTTGTTGCCTAGCTTCTGTGCTGCCAATCCTACACCCTGAGTAGAACTTCAATCTGTACACCAATCCGACCATGCCAAATTCTGATGGGAATTTGGTCTGATTTTAGGGGGCACAATCTGTTTGAGAATCAATCAGTGATATTTACTGGGTGCTTATGGTAAGCAGAACACTGCACTAAGCACTTTGGGAAGTATAATAAAACAGAGGTGGTAAATGCAATCCCTGCACACAGTAGATGGAAAATTGGAAAAACATCAGAAAGAGGAAAACAGCATGGCCTAGTGTAAAGAGTCAGGGGACCCGGGATGTAATCGGGAATCATGCTGGAAAAGCAGCGTGGTTTAGTGGAAAGAGCACGGGCTTGGGAGCCAGAGGTCATGGGTTCTAATCCCGACTCTGCCACTTGTAAGCTGTGTGACTTTGGACGGGTCATTTAACTTTGCTGTGCCTGTTACCTCATCTGTAAAATGGGGATTAAGACTGTGAGCCCCACATGGGACAATCTGATCACCTTGTATCCCCCACCCCCCCAGCGTTTAGAACAGTGCTTCGCATATAGTAAGTGGTTAACAAATGTCATTATTATAATCCCAGCTCTGCCACTTAATAATAGTACATAATAATAATAATGTTGGTATTTATTAAGGCCTTTAAGTAGTAAGTACTTCAGTTCAAGTACTGAACTAAGCGGTGAGTTGGATGCAAGATAATCAGATTGGACACAGTCCCTGTCCCACCCAGAACTCACAGTTTTAGGGGGAGGGAGAATTGATATTTAATCCCTATTTTTCAGATGAGAAAATTGAGCCCCAAGGAGTTAAATGACTTGCCCAAGAAGAACCCATATCTCTAGACTCCCAGAACTATCCTCTTTCAACTAGGCCATGCCATTTCTCTATGCTTTACCATTCTTCATGGCTCTAGTATTAATTCATTCACTCAAGCATATGTATTGAGCACTTAGTGTGTGCAGAGCACTGTACTAAGCGCTTGGAAAGTAAAATTCAGCAACAGGTAGAGACGGTCCCTACCCAACAACAGGCTCACAGTCTAGAATGGGGAGACAGACAATAAAACAAAATAAGTACACAGGTGTCAATACCATCAAAATAGATAAACAGAATTATAGATATATACACAGCATTAATAAAATAGAGTAAAAAATATGTACATATATTCACAAGTGTTGTGGGGAGGGGAAGGGGGTAGGGCAGAGGGAGAGAGTGCGGGCAATGGGGAGGGGAGGGTGAGCAGAGGAAAAGGGGGGGCTTAGTCTGGGAAGGCCTCCGGGAGGAGGTGAGCTCTCAGTAGGGCTTTGAAGGGAGGAAGAGAGTTTGTCTGGTGGATGTGTGGAGGGAGGGCATTCCTGGCCAGAGGTAGGATGTATTCTAGACTGTAAGCCCATTGTGGGCAGGGTTTGTCTCTCTTGATTGCTGTATTATATTTTCCAAGTGCTCAGTACAGTGCTCTGCACACAGTAAGTGCTCAATAAATGATTGAATGAATAACCTTGTATCTAGCCTAGTGCTTAGAACAGTACTTAACACATAGCAAGCTCTAAACAGAACATTAAAAAATAGAATTAAGAGCCCTCTGTCAGACAATGACTGTGTCCAATCCCCTAAACAAATCTACCCTTGCATTTAGCACTCAATATACGTGGTTATTAAATATTATTAACCAAATATTAACAAAGTGAAAGTACTTTAAAGGGCTTACAGAGCTGTTGATAAAGTCTTTTCCAATTAGTTAACACCAACTCTTTCTCTCTCATATTCTTTCTGTGTGTGTGTGTGTGTGTGTGTGTGTGTCTCACTCTCTCTTTGATCCTGCAGTCATTTAAGACCAGAAATCTTGATGATTCAATATGAAAAATAGAACTTCAGCAAAGATAAAATGACTGAAATGTTTTTGTGCTTGTTTCTGTTTAAAAAGTATCATGTTATTTTACTTCCCCCTTCTCTTCCAATTGTTTTATTTTCCTGGGTCCTTTGTGGTCCTTCATGTCAGAGATGGATAGACCATTTACAGATGCTATTTATCTTTATGGATGATACAATTTACCTCCCACGAACAGAAAGCAATGATGTAACCATTTGAGAGTTGGTTGAATGATTCATTATTCTGCTACAGCAATTTGAAAAGGGAGTCAAATCCCAAATTCCTCCAGTATCTATCATAATGGAAAAATATTTCAAAACTGAATTAACTGAATAATTCTGTCTGTGCATTATAATAATAATAATGGCATTTATTAAGCACTTACTATGTGCAAAGCACTGTTCTAAGCTTGTATGTGGGTATTACGTGTGAGAGAGGGCAGACCAAATTGTCACAGCACTATAAAGCTTCAAGAAAAGTGAATGGAAAAGTTTGCCAAGTTTTCTTGTAGTGGGGATTTTCACTGGAATAGGTTATGGCTGAGTTATGTGTCTGCACCAGTTCAAGCCCCAGTCGGAAGAGAAAATTGTTGAATGGCAGTAAGTTTGGAGTGATGCTAAGGTCTTGAAGATGATGATGATGATGATGACATTTGCTAAGCACTTACTAAGATCCGCATGATGTAAATCTCAACAGGGAGACTACAGTGCCAGCTCTCTTGGGCAGGTTAGTTATCCTCACTTTGGCCAAAGAGAGGTACAAACAGATATTGTGAGCTTCATGTTGGACAGGGACTGTGTCCCACCTGATTATCTTTTATCTACCCCAGTGCTTAGTACAGCACTTGGCACATCACATAAATATCATTATCATCATTATCAGCAGAGTATTCCTTGGGGTGAATAAGGACTAGGCAGTTTTCAAACGGTAACAACTTTGGCAGGGTCTAAGACTGAGCTGAGACAGTAGAAAGGAACAACACTTGAATCATTCAATCCTTCCTAAAGTTTTGGGGGCAAAGAACTAACTAAAAATGGGACTTCCTGGGGGCTTTAAATCCAGGTTTTGTATGTCTGATACCAAGTGCCTCTCTAAACTGAGGAATCATCAGTATTTTCCATCCAGCAGTTTGAAGTTTACCTGACCTTATCAAAAGAGACCTACGGTATTCCCATCAGTCTCAGGATGCATTCCCCATTAGGAAGGCAGGAAGGACAAGAATGAAAGTGATTCTTGTTCTACTTCAAGGAAGGTATTAGAAAGAAGGCAAGGCGTGGGATAAGCACATCCCAGCTTCAGGCACCAAGTGGCCTTGCAGCTCTGAAGACGGTTTCCTTGAACCATTTCTCACCCAAGGCGGGCTTGACTGTTGCACTGTATGAGAACTGGGGAACTATTTTTCAACACAGACCATTCTAGATATCTCACTATCCTTTGATTCTTGGGATGAGCAAGATGGTATATAGAATTCTTGGCAGCCGTTAAAATCAGGCCCAGGAACTTCTCTGTACAGTACATAGCCAGATAACTATTCCTTTGAATTCCTCTGCCAAATCTGGGTGGTTGTTTTTTTTCTCTGATTACTTAACACTCGTCTCATAGTCAGGTGATTGACTAATTTTACATGGAAATCAGTAACACAGTAATAATGATTGTGGCATTAGTTAAACCCTTACTACGTGCCAATCACGTAGTGAGTGAGAAGCAGTGTTGCTCAGTGGAAAGAGCCTGGGCTTGGGAGCCAGAGTTCATGGGTTCTAATTCCGGCTTCGCCGCTTATCAGCTGTGTGACTTTGGGCAAGTCACTTCACTTCTCTGGGCCTCAGTTACCTCATCTGTAAAATGGGGATGAAGACTGTGACCCCCACGGGGGACAACCTGATCACTTTGTATCGCCCCCAGCACTTAGAACAGTGCTTCGCACATAGTAAATGCTTAACAAATGCCATCCTTATTAATCACTGTGCTAAGTGCTTGGGAGAATATCAGGTAATTTGGTAGACAAAGTCCCTGTCCTATATATGGGGCTTGCAGCCCAAACAGGAGGAAGAACAGGTAATGAATCCCCATTTTGCAGAAGAGGAAACTGAGGTACAGAGAGGTAAAGTGACTTGCCCAAGTCACCCAGCAGGCAAGTGGTGGAGCCTGGTCTCCTGACTCCCAGCCCTGTGCATTTTCCACTAGGTCACACTGCTTCTCAAATGAGAATATGCCCTAATAGGGTCATTTTCATTTTGAAAAACTAGATTTTTAAACAGGATAACAATAGATAATAGAGTGAGCCTCTGATGTCACTTGACAATACCAGACACATTTTGGTGACCTGGAATAATAATTGTAATAGTTGTTAAGCTCTTACTAATAATTATGGTATTTGTTAATTGCTATTGCAATGCTATTGCATTGCTTACTATGTGCCAGGCACTGTACTGAGTGCTGGGGTGGATACAACCAAATCGTGCTGGACACAATCCCTGTCCCCATTTTACAGATGGAGTAACTGAGGCAAAGAAAAGTCAAGTGAGTTATCCAAGGCCACAAGGCAGACAAGTGGCAGAGCCGGGATTAGAACCCATAACCTTCTAACTCCCAGGCCCATGCTCAATCCACTACACCATACTAAAGTCCAAGTACTGTGCTAAGCACTGAAGCAAATACAATCAGAACAGACATAGTCCCTTTCCTACATTGGGCTCACCGTCTAGGAGAGGGAGAAAAGGTATTTTTTTCCTCATTTTATTTGTTAGGAAACTGAGGCATGGAAAGGTCAGCTCCCTTGCCCAAGGTTAAACAATGAAACAAAATGACATATCTGGCACCTTTTGCGGAAATCTACCAGACTTAGAGTATCTCTTGGGGGATCCTAGTGCCCCAGAACTCTTGCTCGGGAGCTGTTGAAATTCCCATTCCGGATCTCTGTAAATCCAAGGCACCACTTTGGAAGTGAGGAACTCAGGGGCAGGAACCGAGGCTTAGGGTGCCAGGCATTTATATAAACTGTCAGACAGAAAAGCAGCTGATGTGGTCTCCATTCCAGACAGGGGCAGACCAGCTGAAAACATGGCTATCTGATGACAAACCAGATGGAGACCCTCCTGGTGACAGTCCAGTTTTCTACCAGTCTGAATTTTCCAAGCGTGTAATAAATATCCTTTGCATTATTCTAAAATTCTCCCACCATCCCTAGCACACCACCCCATTTAAACAACTCTGAAAATAGATGTTTTCACCTCCCTCAATTTAGAATATAGTCATAAAATTGCATAACTAGGCTTCTGTTGTGTTACAAAACGAGAGAGAGAGAGAGTTGTCCTTTACATATGAAGCACCCCGATGGCGAGATTCAAGTGTGTGTGTGTGTGTGTTGTGTATGTCTCTCTCTGAAAACAGGGACCCACAGTCCTGGCCATATTGTGCACAAAAAAGCCAGTACCTTGTTGTGTTATATTTTATGCTTGCATGTCCTGGTGCTGTTTTCTCTTTTGTCTCTCTGTCTCTTTTCCCTTACATAGCTTTTGATTGAGAAGAGCCCCTCATTTCCTGAAAGTGTGCCGTGCTTGTCTGTCCTTGGCAATTGAAAACCAGTTTTCAGTTTTCATTTTACTATGTGCTTAAAACACTTCCTCTCTCCTCCTTGATTTTAGTTTCTCAGTTTCTGCTTTCCATAAAGTCATAGTAATATAATTGTGGTATTTTCCTCTAAAGAGGAGAGAGCAGTGTTTTGGGTAGCTTGCTGTCACTACTTGTCTTCATGTGTCCTACGCAGGGTAGTTGTGCTGAAGTGATTGAATACCTTTGATGCTAGGAGGCTGACTCCATTCCAGAAGTTGATCACAAAATTATGACTACCTGATTTTCTTTGCTCAAGTGAAAAGTGAGGGCCATATAATAACCACCTCCCTGTGGGCAGAGAATGTGTCTACCAATTCTTTTATATTGTACTCTCCCAAGGGCTTAGTACAGTGCTCTGCACACAGTAAAGACTCAAGAAATATCATGGATTGACTGATTAATCATCATATTGCAGTTTAAAGTACTTCAGCCTTATCAGACCTGGAAGAACACACTTTTAGCTTAGTAGCGAGATTTTCAGAATGTTAATGCAATGTTGCTCTTTCCCTGAGATAATCATTGTTAGTGTCATCAATATTAGAAAATTATTTATAGGCCCATTTTGGGTATAGTCTATTAATCGGGGAAGGCTGCAAGGAAGAGGCAGAAATTCTGGATTTTACTGCATTTTACATTTTTGAAATATGGTATGTTTTTTCCATGACATCAAGTGCCATACTTGACCTTTTATTCTTGATTATTCAAATTGAATGCACTGTGAATATAAGAAGGAGCTGAAAAACCTATTACATGTCTTCCACCTCTCTGCTTGTTTTCCAAATGAAAAATAGATTTAATTTTAAAGCTTTCTAGGAATTATTTCAACATTAAACTAATCTTCTGAAGTAATTTTTGAAAATATAAATCTCTAGTTTCCACCCAGTCCCACTAGTTGATGAAACAATCCCAGTGAAAATAGTGATTCACTTCTCCAGACATATTTCTTGCCATTAAAATTGCTGCAGAATGTAAATTGTTGAAATGAGTTTCACTAAACTTGGCATCTACTTGTAGGGATTTACAACAACAGGGTTTCTGCTTTTTAAGCTGATAGATGGTTCAAGTCTATAACTCAAAGCACACAAAAATATGTATATTAATAGCACTCCAGAGGCAATTTCACTAACCCTATTAAAGCCGTAGTAATTAAAATAACTGTGATAATTTAAAATTTGATAAAATAATACTGAGGACATGTGTTGATGTTGAAAACTGAGACTTTTCTTAATTTAAAACATGGAAAAAAGGAGATGTCCTGTTGGATTATATTGTTTGAGATAAGTGGCATTTATAATTGCCAGAGGCGCTGTCAGAAATTCAATGTGATTGACTTTTTCTCATCTCATTTCCCTCCACTTCTACATTATTTAAAAGATACCCTCGGCTAAACTTTCATTAAAGATGCATTTTATGAGAAGCAGCATGGCTCAATGGAAAGAGCACAGGCTTGGGAGTCAGAGGTCATAGGTTGAAATCCCAGTTCCACCAATTGTCAGCTGTGTGACCTTGAGCAAGTCACTTAACTTCTCTGTGCC
Organism: Tachyglossus aculeatus; assembly: GCF_015852505.1. Taxonomy (NCBI): domain Eukaryota; kingdom Metazoa; phylum Chordata; class Mammalia; order Monotremata; family Tachyglossidae; genus Tachyglossus; species Tachyglossus aculeatus. The sequence goes on from NC_052079.1 coordinate 7,765,608, forward strand.
TCAGTTACCTCATCTGTAAAATGGGGATTAAGGCTGTGAGCCCCACGTGGGACAACCTGATTACCTTGTAACCTCTCCAGCTCTTAGAACAGTGCTTTGCACATAGTAAGCACTTAAGAAATGCTATATTATTATTATTATGTATTTATTAAATATACTTAGGACATTTGATAAGACACTTAACCAGCACTGAAATGCTGCTAATGGTGGCCTATTTCATTTTTTTTGTTTGTTTAATGGTATTTAAGCATTTACTCTGTGCCAGGTGTTGTCCTGAACACTGGAGTATATAAGCAATCAGGTTGGACATTTCCTAGATGCGGCTCACAGTCTTAATTCCCATTTTACAAATGAGGTAAGTGGGGCACAGAGAAGTGAAGTTACTTGCCCAAGGTCACACAGCAGATAAGTGGCAGAGCTGGGATTAGAACCCAGCTCTCAGGCTTGTGCTCTATCCACTAGACCATATTGCTTCTCCGTTGTGCAGGTTTATACGAAGAGGTTGGATGATAGCAGGGCTCCCAAACAGTGTATGGAGAACTGAAGTGGGGCCCACACCAGCTGAATGATCAGAAGCCATATTGAAGTGTAGGCTCCATCACTGAAACGTAGTAGCAGACCTTTGGGAGCAGCAGACTGACTAATCCGGCAAGCAGTGAACTTGGCATATGTTGCCAACTTGTACTTCCCAAGCGCTTAGTACAGTGCTCTGCACACAGTAAGTGCTCAATAAATACGATTGATTGATTGTTTGGGAAGCAGCTACTGTCCTTGAATAAAGGCTGCACAAATCTGTCATGGCCCCATTGCAAGTGCCATTTGACTGTGAGCCAATATGCAGCAGGGACTGAGTCCAACCTGATTATCTTGTACCTATCTACCCCAATGATTAGTACAGTGCTTGGCACATAGTAAACCCTGCCTAAATACCACAATCATTATTATTAATTACTTAATAGTAAAACAGTGTGGCCTACTGGAAAAAGCACATGCTTGGGAATCAGAGGACCTGGGTTCTAATTCTGCCTCTGCCACTGGTCTGTTGTGTGATCTTGGGTAAGTCACTGAATTTCTCTGTGCCTCAGTTTTCCCAGCTGTAAAATGGGGATTTAATACCTGTTCTCCCTTCTACTTAAACTGTGAGCCCCATGTAGGACAGGAGGTGTCCAACCTCACTAACAGGCATCTACCCTAGTGTTTAGGACAGTACTTGACACATGATAAGTGCTTAACAAATACCTTAATAAAGTAACTTTAATTTTTTTGTGCCCCCATTTTCTTATCTTTAAAATGGGGATTAAATACCTGTCCTCCCTGCCCCTCAGACTGAGAGTCCCATGTGGAACAGGGACTGTGTCAGGTCTGATTGAATTTCAGACTGCTTAGTACCTAATAAGCCTTTAACAAATACCATGAAGATTGGGATAAAAAGAGAGGAGATCAGGATGGGGTAAATTCAGCCGAAACTGAGAAGGATTAGCACTGGATTCCTCACCACTTCAGGCAGGGCCATTCCCACTCTAGACTGTAAGTGCAGGGAACCTGTCTGCTAATTCTATTGTATTGTACTCTCCCAAGCACGTAGTACAGTGCTCTACACTTAGTAAGTGCTCAATAAATACTATTGATTGTTCTAGAAATCTCTCTTACTCCAGAAGTTTGACCGATAAGATACCAAATAAGGGGATCAATGCAAATGATTGCCTCAGCCCTCTCTGTTTCACTACCCTTGGCAAGATCTTTCCAAACACAACTGAAGAAATAAGTTCTCTGATGTCTACTTTTCCACAATGTTACCAGTTCCTTATGGCCCCTGTCCAATGAATTTCAGCATCTGATTCATTCAGCAGAGAGATCAGTCAATTATATTTATTGAGATTTTACTCTGTGTAGAGTACTGTGTTTGGCATTTGTGAGAGTACAAAGTAACAGAGTTGATAGATATGTTTCCTAGCCACAAGGAGCTTACAGACAAGAGGGGGAGACAGACATTAATATAAATAAATAAATAATTCATTCATTCATTCAATCATATTTATTGAGTGCTTATTGTGTGCAGAGCACTGTACTAAGCGCTTGGGAAGTACAAGTTGGCAACACATAGAGATGATCCCTACCCAACAACAGGCTCACAGTCTAGAAGTTCTGTGAGGTTGAGGGTGAGGTGAATAAAGGGTGCAAGTCTAAGTGCCAAGGTGATGCATAAAGGAGTGGGAGAAGAGGGAATGGGGGCTTAAGTGGGGAAGGCCTCTTGGGTGGCTGCCAATTGGATTTCCTGTCTTAAGAGTACAGGCCTGCTGGAGCTGATCATATTCTGATTTTTCGAGGATTAATTTCCAAGTTGAGGTTCACACCAAACCATGGACCTCCAGTTTATCAGAACCACAGATGACACATAGAGGAAAGTGGAGCCTGATGGATTAGCGAGCATCCTCTCTGTCACTGCTTTTACAATTGCTGTGTTCTGAAGTGTCATAATCATGAGGTACTTTAGAGACATCTGGTAGCCAAACTTACCAAGAAGAGAAATCTCCCAAAGCAAATGGAACAGGGAGTGCATAAGAAATGTGGAAGTCAAAAAGATAAGCCATTCTTCTAGCCTGTAAATTCTCTGTGGGCAAGGACTGTGTCTACCAACTCTGTTGTAATGTACTCTCCCAAGTGTTTAGTACAGTGTACTGTACACAGTAAGCACTCAGTAAATACCACTGACCAAATGAACTTGAAAAATAGAAAGTGAGAGCACAGTGGGTAAAGGGAACCTGCTAAGTAGAGGACTCATTATGGGCAGGGAACATGTCTGCTAATTCTGTTGCACTCTCCCAAATGCTTAGTACAGTGCTCTGAACATTGTAAGCACTCTATAAATACACTGATTGATTGTAGCTCATCTCCAAGACCCTTCAGGGGGCAGATCAGGCAGGTGAGCAGAAGTCAAGAGGGGATGCTGTCCTTCAGCAGAGGTTTCATAACGATCAACATACCAAAAGCCATTCAAAAACCTAGGCATTGAATACAGCAACTTCACTAGGAAGCAATGAACTAGCTTTTTCTCATCTGCTTGTAGTATACCTATCCCAGTGTTTAGTTCGGGGCTTGGCACATAAGAAATCCATGCTATTTATCGAGTGCCTACTGTGTGCAAAGCACTGTACTAAACATGGAAGGAGCTTACAATCCAGGTGATGGTTAGCACTTAATAAATGCCATTATTACCATTATCATTTTTATTGGTATTGGAATGTGGATGACACATTGGTCTTTCTGGCCAACGTGTGAGCACAGCTAGGAGTTCGAGAGTAGCCCTGCGCTCTTTTTAAAAGCAAATGCAAACCCAAAATGGTTTGAATGTGTTAAATTGAGCCAATTAAATAAGCAGATGTTAATAAACTCGACCAGCCAACATGCTGCATTACTAATAGCTTTTATTGAAGACCTACTGCATGCCACCTACTGTGCTAAATGCTCAGCAAAGTACAACCAAAACATGACACATTCCCTGCCCACAAAGAGCTTGCACTTCAACAGGAAAGCAGACATGGAAATAAATATTCACATCCATGAACCACCACAGACCTGGAAACTTTTTCATACTCCTGAGGTTATCTGAGGTTAATCCCCATTTTACAGATGAGATCACTGAGGCACAGAGAAGTTAAGTGACTTGGCCAAGGTCACACAGCAGACAAGTGGCAGAACCAGGTTTAGAGCTCAGGTCCTTCTGATTCAAATATTAGGGAGTTTTCCACCACCCCTCTTTCATGAACTCTCATGCACTTCTAGACTGTGAGCCCACTGTTGGGTAGGGACCGTCTCTATATGTTGCCAACTTGTACCTCCCAAACGCTTAGTACAGTGTTCTGCTGCTTAGTACAGTAAGCGCTCAATAAATATGATTGATTGATTGGACACCCCTGCCTTACTCTCTCAAGGTACAGAGGTGATTGAGTAGCTAGATCTGAACTGAAAGTAATAAATCTGTCATCATCATCTATTCTTTTCAATGGTTTTCCCTGCCACACCAAGAACGACGGGCTCCTCAGAAAGCTTCCCTTTATATTAAGTGTCTGAAATCTAGACAAATGAGTGTCTGACTAACCATAACATATTTTTAATGCCTTTTATTCCAAATAGATTATTGTCCATAAAGAGCTCATCTGCAGCAACATTGGAAACTAACACATAATGACCAGTGAAATACATTTATTTACTTCCGACATCTAGCCAGTGTGTTGCTATTATGGCGATTATATTTTTGGACTGAGAAGGAGAATGTTTTTGCCAACCATTTTCAATCAACTAAGTTTTTAGTGATTTTCACTCCTATTGCCAGTTGAAAATGTTTATGTCCCACCATCTTCATTAAATTCCCATCTCCATTAAGACACATGCTTGATATTCCATCCAAATGTTTTTATAATAATAATACTTTGCATAGATCCCTGCATTTTCTAAGTATGCTGTGGGCATCAAACCCCGCTGATTTTTTGACTCCAGCAAACAGGAACCTGTGAGATGGATTAAAAAGACCATCTATCTGCTTTAATTTCATCAGGAGCAGCACAGTCTAGTGCAAAGAGCATGGGCCTGGTAGTTGGAGAACCTGGATGCTAATCCTGATTCTTCCACTTGCCTGCTGTGTGAACTTGAGCAAAACACTTAACTTCTCTGTGACTCAGTTCTTCATCTGCAAAATGGGGATTCAATGCTTCTTCTCCCTTCTACTTAGGCTGTGAGCCCCATATGGGACAAGGACCATCAGACCTGATTAACTTGTATCTACCTCAGTGCTTAGAACAGTGCTTGGTAAATTGTAGGAACTTACCAAATACCATAATTACTATCAGGTGTCCTGGGTTCCAATCCCTTCTCTTCCACTGGCTTTTTCTGGATGGCCTTGGGCAAAGTTAATAACAATAATGATAGTATTTATTAAGCGCTTACTATGTGCAAAGCACTGTTCTAAGCACTGGGGAGGATACAAGGTGATCAGGTTGTCCCATGTGGGGCTCAAAGTCTTAATCCCTATTTTACAGATGAGGTAACTGAAGCACAGAGAAGTTAATCAATCAATCAATCGTATTTATTGAGCGCTTACTGTGTGCAGAGCAGTGTACTAAGTGCTTGGGAAGTACAAGTTGGCAACATATAGAGACGGTCCCTACCCAACAGTGGGCTCACAGTCTAGAAGGGGGAGACAGAGAACAAAACAAAACATATTTACAAAATAAAATAAATAGAATAGATATGTACAAGTAAAATAAATAAATTAAGTGACTTGCCCAAAGTCACACAGCTGACAATTGGTGGAGGTAGGATTTGAACCTGTGACCTCTGACTCCAAAGCCTGTGTTCTTTCCACTGAGCCATGCTGCTTCTCAAACTCTGTGTGCCTCAGTTTCCTCATCTGAATAATGAAGACAAAACTCCTTCTCGGTTCTCTTCTTGGATTGTGAGCTCCATCTTGAGTAGGGACTGTCTGATCTGACCATCTGTATCTACTCCAGCACTTAGCACAATGCTTAACAAAAAATAAGCAATTAATAATGAGCATAACCACAATAATGATAATTAGCAAGTTCAAAAGAATCAGGGTTTTTGAGGAAGTGACTGGGAGCAAAAGGGGAGGGGGGAAGGAGAATCAGCAGGATTTGGGGGGAAGGGAAACTGTGGGGCAAGTGAGTGTGGAGTGGGAGAAATCAGGTGAGCAGAGACTTAGCAGAGTAGGGTGGAAGAAGGGAGTAAGACCATTTGGTAGCGGCCATTGGTGCCTATCCCTTGGGCCCCTGCAGCCTTCTTCCTTGGACTCCAACACTTGCTTTTTCCAGCTTTCTGAAAAGATCCGTGAGATTCCAGTCATGGCTTAAAAGACCCAAAATGGCAGTTTTCTGATCTATTAGCTCTTTGAATCCCCCCAGGCCTCACTCCCCCAAATCCCTACCTCCTTTTTGTCCCCATGCCAAAAATGAAAAGATGAAGCAGCATGGCTCAGTGGAAAAAGCACTGGGGAGTCAGAGGTCGTGGGTTCTAATCCTGGCTCCGGCACTTGTTAGCTGTGTGACTTTGGGCTAGTCACTTCACTTCTCTGTTCCTCAGTTACCTCATCTGTAAAATGGGGATTAAGAATGTGAGCCCCAAGTGGGACGACCTGATTACCTTGTATCTCCTCCAGTGCTTAGAACAGTGCTTGGCACATAGTAAGTGCTTAGCAGATGCCATTATTATTATTATTATTATTATTATTAAGTAGTGGCATGAGGGGAAAATATTCATGATAGTATTTAAGTGCTTACTATGTGTCAAGTGCTGCTCTAAGTGCTGGGGTAGATACAACCTAATCAAGTTGGACATAGTCCCTGTCCCACAAGGGGCTCACAGTCTTAATCCCCATTTTACAGATGAGGTACCTGAGGTACAGAGAAGTGAAGTGACTTTCCCAAGTTCACACAGCAGACAAGTGGTGGAACCAGAAGTGGAACCCATGTCCTTCTGACCCCCAGACCCGTGCTCTAGCCACAAGGTCATGAGATGTTCTTCCTGAACTCTTTGAATCAGCCTGAATTAAGGAGGAGAGCCAGTCTCTCCCTGAATTCACTCATTGGCTTGAGTGCTGAGTAAACTTTCTGCCATTTATTTTTAGATTATTCCGATTTAGATGAAATTGGCGGTCAGACAGGAACACTAGATCTGATTGATATTCTCTACTTGTAATATTTTTTTTAGTGTCTCTTTCCTCCCGAAAGTTTGCAAAATTCCTTGAGGACAAGGCTCATGTACTAAACTACTTTATTGTACTCTCCCAAGCTCTTAGTACCATGCTTTGCACAGAGTAAGTGCTCAAGTGATATAACTGACTGATGGATTGATGGAAAGTGGACACCCACATTTTATTCGTGGTCAATCAACCGTGTTTATAGAATGACAGTTGTGCAAAATGCACATGAAAAGGAGAAAGGATGATAGAGAATCTCTCTTATGGCATAGCACAGTCTGCCATTTGGGACTTTGGAATCTGAAGATGAAAGAGGAGATGACTCTTCCTCCCTTGAGAGAAGAGAAACAGTTGCTTTCTTTAAACCAATCTATTTCCCCTGCAAAGGGAGGAGAGTTTGGGACCTAAAGTGTTCAATCTAGGCTTGAAGCTCACTGAGCATTGTAGCCAAGAGCCTTGGAAAATGGATTGTCTGAGTTCCACTGTGATGCCCACAGATAGCAGGGGAATAATCAAGCCCCTGTGCACCTCTTCCATCATCATCTTGCTATTTTCTGTTTCCAATTGATGACTATATTAATTGGATGATTAATGAAACTTCCATTTTGAATAACTTAGTTGCACCATCAGGAACCAGCAGGCCCTCTTTTGAAATGATCTAAATACATCATGTTTGTCACTTTCCCTTATTTAAATTCTATAATGTCATAGGGAACCGCTTTTAAATTATCAAGAGAAAATGAATGTCAGCTACGTTCCTGTGAATGTGATCCCATAAGCAAGAAGAAATCAGTTTGCAAAGGTGCTTTCTTCAAGGTCACGGATGCATCACTTCTTAGATGATATTAATCTCAGGATGCTAGGGGAATAGATTTGATAGCATTCATTGAGCACCCCCTTGATGAAGAACACCGTACTAGGAGCTTAGGAAGTACAAAATAATGAAGTGACACATTCTCTGCCCACAAGAAGCGTACATTCTAATGGGGGAGACTAACAGAAAAATAGCTACAACCTTGTCAACAGGAATAAATTGAAGTGATGTATACACAAGGATATTTATGGTGTAAACAAGTTTGTAAGTTCTCAGTGATTAGAAATGAATTGCTGCTATTGATAAATTACTTCTGTTGATAATGCATTATCAATATTTAATATATTATCAAATATTTGTATTTCAAATATATACTCACCCCAGTTCTGACGCTGTAAATATCTTTATACTCTACTGTCTCACCTCTCTGTAATTTATTTTAATGTCTGCATCACCCTGTAGACCATAAGCTTCTTGTGGGCAGGGATCACATCAACTAACTCCATTGTATTATACTCTCCTAAGCTTCTAGTAAAGTGTACAGGGCTCTGCATATGGTAAGCACTCAATATTCTCATTGACTGATTCCAGTGTGTGGAGTATCCAGCTAAACCCTTGAAAGAATACAATAGAATCTGTATGCAAAATCCCTGCCCTCAAGGAACTATGACATTTCTGAATACATGTTTATTGTTACACTATCTTATACACACTGAAAGGGAAATTAAGATAGATTTTATTCAGTGTGATTAAATAGGACAAAAATTAGAAGCAGTTTATTTTGAGTATCTATAGCAAGGTTTCTCATCAACTAAGAGATACATATAACCACCACAGGAGAAATAGGAATTCAGGCAACCTGCTCCATTCAAGCCCTTTGGGCTCAAAATGTTGTCTCTTTTGAGATTCTCAGATAAAGGGAAAGATGACCACCACATTTTGCTCCATAATCAAGGAGCTTCTCAACTTCACTGGCAGGATTTTAGTTTTCTTTACAGTTTTATAATAACTATGGAAGGCCTAAACCTTTCTAGGCGAAGCTGATGGATGGTCTTGTATTGGTGGGGGAGAAAAACGCGTCACCTTCAGCTTGCAGCGTATTGTGCCTAGGTAGAAAATGTGTCCTTACAGAAGGCTGCAGTGGACGTTGGAGCTGAGGATGTATGTGTCCTGGTCAGTTAGTAGGTATAGGAATATGTTCAAGGACTGGCAGTTAGGCATTGGAAACTCTTGGGAAAATGTCTGTATATTCAAGTCACACCTCTGAGGCAAAGAGGGTATCATTTTGAAGCAATACGGAAGCATTGGAGAGTTTGTCGGGGGTGGAAAGTCTCGCGCAGTGAAGAGCCGCCAACCAAAAACTTAATTTAGCTGAGAAGTGCAGATCCAAAATAGTTCCTCTAGCTGGAATGAGGAATGGATATCCTGGGCTTGGGGAGCTGATGAGTGGTAGAGACCAGGGGTTTCTGGGAGGGAGGGAAGGGGGTAACATGCAGTGGGTTAGAGTCAGCTAGTAATAATAATAAAAAAATATGGTATTTGTTAAGGTCTTGCTATGTGCCATGCACTGTACTAAACAGTGGGGTAGAATCAACATGCTCAAGTCAGAAACAGTCCCTGTGCCACACAGGCTAAGTGGGAGGGAGAACAGGTATTTCATTCCCATTTTACAGGTGAGATAGCTGTGGCACAGAAAAGTTAAATGACTTGTCCAAGGTCACACAACAGGCAAGTGCCAGAGCCAGGATTAGAACCCAGGTTCTCCATGCTCTTTTCTACTAAGGCCACACTGGGACAGGGGTTAAGGGTGGAATAATTCCACAATTCTTCCCAGTCTCACATGAGCACGGCATGCCATGAAATAATAAAGCTCCTCCCCATGACCATAAGCTTACTATGGGCAGGGAGCATGTCTACCAGCTCTTATACTGTACTCCCCCAAGTGCCTGGTATAATGTTGTGCACACAGTAAGTGCTCAATAATAAATGCAATTGATTGATTGAAGGGGAATAAGCTGTACAGCAGGCAAAGAGGAGCCGTGTGTGGTTTGTGAAACTTAGTTGGCTGTCCCTGGTTTGTGGAGGGGATAAATCGCCTTGCCAGACGCCCTTCAAATTCCCTGCTAGTCCCAGACTGGTGTGTGATTCATCTTGAATAGCAGCAGCTTTTTATGAAGAACACCAACGTTGTCAGAGTCTAGGGACCATAAATCAGTTCTTCACTGTTAGAAATTTCAAAATATGCCCCGTTTTTCACCCGCTAATTAGCATTCTGGGAGCAGAGGCTCTGAAGTGCCAGCAGAAGTGTTCTTATAGATCACCTGCAGTTCTTAAAAGGAAAATTGTTTACTATTAAATTTGCTTTACAGGAATAAAAATCCATATTTCAGTAACACTATTGAATCAGCTGTGTCAATCATGCCTACTGGTCCAAGACTTCTAATAAAATCAATTTATTAAGTTATACATGATAATCAGATGAAGAATTTGTTGAATGACTAATTTTGTTTTTATTGAAATGTTTACAGAGTAAAAAGAGGTCAAATAATTTTAAAGGTTAAAATTCTTAGCAGTGGACTGATAGGTTTTCCGCTGTGGAGGTTATTAACTGTTCAATAAATGAGAAAAGCTGCTATTATTAATTTTACCACCGCACATTGCACAGATAAGCAAAACTGGTTGAATGGACTACAGCTTGACCATCAGGCAAAAATGAAAACAGTTTGAACCAATTTTTAAAAAATGAGTTTAATAATTATCTATTGAGTGTTGTCTTAAAATTACAAGTATTTATATCATTTTATTTTTAGCTTTACATTTTAGTTGTCTTCAAATATATTCATATTTTTGCACTTGATTACTATGAAGTATGTATGACTATAACTGTTTGCTAACTGCTTTTCACTCTTGTTTGGTGAAGGTAGAAAGGAAACTATCCTTGTTCAGCTGTTCCAGGGAAATAGGTCCATGCAGAGATGATAAATGTGCTTGCCTGACTGATATAGCAGTTATTAATGGTTCTAGAAGTAACAGTAGTAGGAGTGAGAATAATATTTATTAAACGCTTACTGCATGCAAAGCACTGTACTAAGTAACATTTCCACTAATTCTGTTGTATTGTACTCTCCGAAGTGTGTAGTACAGTGCTCTGTACATAGTAAGCACTCAATAAATCCATTGATTGATCGATTGGGGAAAAAAGTACCTGGAGGAGAATTTGATATGGGTTTAGTGAAACTCTTGGAAATGGAATACTTGGAAAATTAATCCATACAGAGAAGCAGCATGGTTTAATGGAAAGAGCACGGGCCCGGGAGTCAGAGGTCATGGGTTCAAATCCTAGCTCTACCACTTGCCAGCTGTGTGACCTTGGGCATGTCACTTAACATCTCTGTGCTTCAGTTCCCTCATCTGTAAAACGAGAATTAAGTCTGTGAACCTCATGTCCCATCTGATTAGCTTGTATCTATCCCAGTGCTTAGTATAGTGCTTGGCACATAGTAAGCACTTAATAAATACTTAAAAAAGTGTAGATGATTAGCTGCAAAGTAAAGACTAGGACACAGATCTGAAAGGAAAGATTTTGAGGATGACAGAATTATAGCATGGATGCCTATTTTGGTACACGACCAGCAGGAACGAGTGGGCAGAGTTTCTATCATAGTAACTATCATCATATAGTAAGTGCTTAACAATCCCACAATTATTATTATTATTATTATTATTATTAGTTGAGTGTACAGATATCACATGCTTACTAGAAAGACTTGGGCATTTCGGGGCTATAAAGGAGGCATCTCTCCCTTACCATGAAATAGTTCTGAAATAATCTCCCCTGGCACTTTAAAATCCTGTCCAATTTTAAAGGCACAGTGCCTGGCAACGTTAACTGCAGTTGATCAGCTGTTAGATCTTTGTATAAATATTTGAAGAACTCTTTTGCATATAGAGCTTAATCAAATGATGGAATATGGGAAAAGGGGGAAAATGGAAGTATTCAGGGCAGCTGAAGTCATGAAGATCAAGTCACCTCAACGTGAGATGAAATAGAAATTGAGAGGTAAAACCATGTGATTTTAAACCAAAGCAGAACTGTTACAGAGGGGTGATTAAAACTGTCACAGTCTAAGCTTTGATTTACCTTTTCTGATTTTACAGAATTCACCTTCAGTGTTAGCATTATGCTACTTCTTAAAGTTAAAAAATGCTATTTAACATAGAGGCTTGTAACTTTATTAACAGTCTGAACCGAGGGAAGATCTAAGAAATGAAGGAACTTAGAAGTTACCCAGAAAGGGGGAAGAGTCAAAGAAGATGCTTTGACCTGATAAAATAAAGGGAGGTTTGTCCACAGGGATAAGAGGAAAGAGACATGGGCAAAAAGAAAACTGCATACCAGAGCCTCCATCGTGGCAAATTATTTAGTGATTTTGATCTTGTTGTAGTGTCAACAAATAGCGATGTGTCTTCTCTGAAGTGTCACTCCACATTCCAGTTTGCAGTAGTCTTTGCCCACACCCCCATGATTGCACTAAGGCAAAACAGAGACTCTTCGCATCACAATGTAGTCATTTTTCCTTGGCCTTTTCATAAGCTTCATTGTTGGTCAACCAACTACTGATACAAAGTAGCAGGATAACAGTGCTATCAACTGCTTTATCTATAAGGTTGCAACTACTTCTGTAAGTAGAATCTAGCACCGGAAAACTTGAACTCAGCAACAGGTTTCCAAGGATGATGTCTCTCAACCAATGGCCAGGGCCATTTGGGGCTTCTATTTTGTTTTTCTTCATAAAACAGCCAGTTCATTGTATTTTACCTTTTGCTTCTGCTTTGGACCCCCTGACAAAGGGAGGCAGCTGGCAAATATAGACTAGTTATCCAGTGTGTAGTACAGTGCCTAGCATATAGTAAGTGCTTAACAAATATCATTATTACTGTTATTATTATTATTATTATGATCTGGTATAAGCTCTGACTATGCTTTTCTCATTTTTGTTGCCCAACATCACACCTAAGGCTCAGGTACAAATAGTCAAGGTCATATTTAAATTCCATCATGTATCTAAAATACAGCAAATAAAATTAAAGACTGAAGCATGTAGGAAATAATTAAAGATAAACTCAAAAGCCACCTAGCAAAACTGTGTTGCTAAGAGTGATGTTTCAGGTCTGGGAGAGAGAAGAGCAATGATCAGAAGAATGGGGAAGCTTGCATGTAGGAGTAGTCATGATAGCATTTGAAGCATCTTTTGTGGGCAAAGTCTCTAAGCAGTGGGAAAAATTTATGGGTGAGAATTATACATAGTCCCTGGCCCTCAAGGGGCTCACACAATGAAACAATAACAGCACAAATACAACACAAAAGGCAAGGACTGATGGGTCGAGTAAGGCTTTGGTGGATAAAAGACTAGAACTTCAGGCTCACCTCAGCCTGAAGGTGAACCTAACCGTAGAACTCTGAACTAAGAATGTCTGGCTGGCAATCAATCAATCAGTAGTGTTATACACTTACTGTGTACACATGATAAGCAGTGTGGTCTGGTGGATAGAGCCTGGGCCTAATCCTGGCTCTGTCACTTGTCAGTTGTGTGACCTCGGGCAAGTCCATTCGTTCATTTATTGAATCTTACTTTCTGAGCACTTACTGAGTGCAGAACACTGTACTAAGCGCTTGGGAGAGTACACTACAACAATAAATAGATACATTCCCTGCCCACAATCAGTTTACAGTCTAGAGGGGGGGAGAGAGACATCAATACAAATAAATAAAATTACTTAAAATTAAAATTGAAATGTTACTTTAGTTCTCTGTGCCTCAGCTACCTCATCTGTACAATGGATATTATTGTTATTAAAATACTAATAATTGTGGTATTTGTTAGGCACTTGTTCTAAGCACTGGGGTAGATCCAAGCTAATCAGGTTGGACACAGTCCCTGTCCCACATGGGGCACACAGTCTTAATCCCCATTTTAGAGATGTGATAACTGAAGGAAGCACAGAGAAGTTACATGACTTGCCCAAGGTCACACAGCAGACATGTAGCAGAGCTGGGAGTAGAACCCACGTCTTGTGAGTCACGGGCCCATGCTCTTTCCACTAGACCACACCACCTCAAGTGGGACAAGGGCTGTGTCCAACCAGATTAACTTGAATCTACCCTAGGGCTTAGTGCAGAGCCTGGCACATAGTAAGCGCTTAACAAATACCATTTTAAAAAATCATCTATACAGACAGTGATGGAGATCATTTGAACTCTTCCTACAACCAATGATTTGGGCACAGGGTAGCTCCCTCAGAATACATCTTAGTGTCCTACCTCACCACTTGACAGTCCCTTTCCCCAAGATGAAATAACCTTTCCCTAAGAGGACTTATTTTGGAAACCAATACTGTACTTCCAGCTTCTTGGCAACTAGGGTAGTCTGCTGCCTCTCTCTATTGATTACCTATTAAGCGATGCCACATTTTGGAAGCTAGGTCGGGGTGAACTTTTGGAAGCCATGTTGCAATTCCAAAATCATTAACGAGGCATTCTGGGACATTTACAAGGTGAGCATTACTTTTCTCTGACTGGTTTTGTTAGTATGAGAAGAATGCTTTAGCAAAAGAGGCTCTTAGGAACAGATTCTCAGGCAGAGAAGTTCCTCACAGTTTTAACAGGTGATTGATCAGAATCAGTTATTTTGGGAAATGCTTACAGGATTACTTACCACTATAGATGATAGTCTTCCAGATTTAGAATTTGTAATATCTCTGTTGGATGCTGGTAACAACGAACAAGCCTGTTGTTCTCTGTATTGCTCTGTATTACTCTTCACTCTCAAAGACCTCTGTCCTTGGAAATGCAATCAAGTTTCATTCAGGATATTATTTCCTTTCATGTAAACCAGCATTCACAGATGATTCAGGCCTTTGTGAAGCTACTTGCCCCATCCTCTCTCTCTCTTGATTAATCTTTGTTTGCCCATCCTGTAGTCACTCAAGGAATATTTTAAATAGTTGAGACAAAATTGCAGGATCTACAGGAGAAATGATCCAGATTATTTTATAAAAATGTTAGTGGCAGAATTCAATCAATGGATTTCAGAAATCAACAGTTGAATTCCAGTCATCACAGCTACTAGAACAGCACAAATAGCTGGAACATTAAAAAAAAATTGAGTACATTGACCCTTACTTCATCTAATTGACTTTTATTATCCCCCGTCGAATCTTGGAGTTAGGGGGATGAAATCAGCTGGTGTACTCAATTAGAATTTAACTGTAATTAACTCAACCCACACAAGATAATGTTCTTCAATCCTATTTTATTAAAATCCTGTCACATCTGACTGTTTTCAACAACCCTTACTGTTGTGTGGAAATGTATGCTTCCTATATTGGGACAAGATTTGCCTGGTATGAGTTTATGAAATTCAGGCTTGTTCATTGTTACCAGCATCCAACAGAGGTATTACAAATTCTAAATCTGGAAGACTATCATCTATGGTGGTAAGTAATTCTGTAAGCATTTCCCAAAATAACTGATTCTGATCAATCACCTGTTAAAACTGTGAGGAACTTCTCTGCCTAAGAATCTGTTCCTAAGAGCTTCTTTTGCTAAAGCATTCTTCTTGTACTAACAAAACTAGTCAGAGAAAAGTAAAATTACTTCCTGGTGTTTCACAAATCGCTTTCAGAAGGAGGAATAGAAATGTATTTGTAACTATATGAAAAAAGGGTGAAAGAAGCTAAGAGGTCATTTTCCTGGATTTGGGGTGACTAAAGGTTAAGAAAATTCACAAGTTGATATTGAATTCCTCACATTTTTCTGTCAGGCAGAATTTAGAATTGTAGATTCAAATGTTGATATGTTGGCATCGAATGTGGAAGTCAGTTTTCTCTACACTGAAATGACCCTTTATCACAAACATTCTCACTGCAACCCTCTATAAATCAATTTTTTTCTTTGATCCCGGCTACCTTTTGAATAACCAGAACATGTTAGTTTTATTTGGTACTCCACATCATTGATATAATATAGAGAGAAAATGAGTATAATGAAACTTGAGAGTCATAGACTGTAGATTAAAATGGGATGTAAGAATCAAGCTGAAAAAAATATTTTAGTGACTGTCTCGACATCATTACCAGTAACTACAGTTTCCATCACCTGCATAGTAGACTAATGGGGAAATTTTATCGAGAATGCCATTACATTAGAAATGCAAAGAATTGAAAAATGCTTTTAGGATGTAGATGATCCATGTATTTCTTGAAATGCTCTTTTCAAAGAAATAGTGGAGGGGAATGAGAATTAATACATAGCAGAGTAAAAGCTCCTAGAGAACAGGGACTGCTTTCAGATATATTAAGGACTTTTGGGGGCTCAGTAAATAATGATTGGTATTCCTTGATAAACAGTATTGGTTACAGTATTTGATTCCTACAAAAATGATTATAGCCAAAGGGCAAAGAATATCTCTCGTTGAGATGAAAAAGAGTAGGATGCATATGAATAATCATAATAACTATTATTATATTTGTAGTATTTGAGTATATACTGTGTGTGAAAAATAGTATCAAGGGCAGAGGTAGATAAAAGGTAATCAGATCAGACACAGTCCTTGTTCCACATGAGGCTTAGAGTCAAAGAGGGCGGAGAACATGAATTTAATTACCATTTTACAGATAAGGAGACTGAGGCATAGAAAAGTCAAGTGATTTGTCCTAGGTCACACCGCATAAAAGTGAAGAAACCAGAATTAGAACCCAGGTCTCCTGACTCTGTCCGCTCTACTTGGCCATGAACTTTTCTATAAAAATTCCTTGGGAATCCATCAATAGTCATCTAAGTTCCATGTGGCAGGGATGGTGTCTACCAATTTTACTGTATTGTACTTTCCCAAGTGCTTAGTACAGTGTTCTGCAGACAGTAGGGATTCAATAAATACCACTGATTGATTTTTTTTTTCAGTAAAAACAAGGCCATGATGGTACTGAATTGGAAAGTCCTTTGTTGCAATGTGCATAAGGGTTCTAGTTTTTTCCTCACCAGTAATTCATTTCTTGAGGAATCTTTCCAGGTTTCGAATAAACAGTTGTGACAATTTTAAAAGTGACTTGAAAGGGAAGAGGGTTTCTATCTGTCTGCTAGTGTTCCAACACTTTTGGATTTGAATCGAGGAAGATAATATTCTTATCTCTAGGGGAGGGATGGGCTCACTTCCTCCCTTCAAAGCCCTACTGAGAGCTCACCTCCTCCAGGAGGCTTTCCCAGATTGAGCCCCCTTTTTCCTCTCCTCCTCCCCATCCCCCCTGCCCTACCTCCTTCCCCTCCCCACAGCACTTGTGTATATATATTTGTAAAGATTTATTACTCTATTTATTTTACTTGTACATATTTACTATTCTATTTATTTTGTTAATGATGTGCATATACCTTTAATTATATTTTGAAGATTTTGACACCTGTCTACATGTTTTGTTTTGTTGTCTGTCTCCCCCTCCTAGACTGTGAGCCCGTTGTTGGGTAGGGACCATCTCTATATGTTGCCGACTTGTACTTCCCAAGCGCTTAGTACAGTGCTCTGCACACGGTAAGTTCTCAATAAATATGATTGAATGAATGAATGATACCAAGGCCTTTTTGATGTTTTGATATCAGGATGCAAACTGTTATCCTTCTTGGAAATACTTTATCTGAAATGCAATTTTATCTTCTACACAACTCATTGGCTTTAGAGCTAAATTGTTTTCTCCCTGTTAGAAAAAAAAGGAAATATATCCTCATCTTTGAAAGATGTTGGAGAGGTGAAATGTTCTTTAGAATCCATCAACAGACGCTTTCACCTCCTATGCCTCCATTGGTAATTAAAAGCTTCATTGGGTTTACAAACCTCATTATCAATTCGTTAATTATACTTTCTGCGTTTGGATTAGAGCTGTGAATTCAGTGGCAGATGTGGGCTTCAGATCTGCTGAAAGATGTTTCCTTTGACAATTGCCTCTAAGGTTCTTGAATGGCTTGAGGATCTTATCCGACTAAAACCAACTCTGAGGACTGGATCCTGAAGTGATTTCCTAATTTAACTTTGAGCTATAGAATTGACCCAAATATTGAAGGGTGAGGCAATGTTTCATGGTGAGCATGGAACACGAGAGGCAGGCATTTGGAGAAGCAGTGTGGCTCAGTGGAAGAGCAGAGGCTTGGGAGTCAGAGGTCATGGGTTCTAATCCCGGCTCTGCCAGTTGACAGCTGTGTGGCTTTGGGCAAGTCACTGAACTTCTCTGTGCCTGTTACCACATCTGTAAAATGGGGATTAAGACTGTGAGCCCCACATGGGACGACCTAATCACTTTTAACAAATACCGTCATTATTATTTTAAGGTTTGATGGTTAGAAAAATGACATAGTGGACTTGTGTTTTGTACTGGCTCCTTATGATAGCATTTATTAAGTGCTTACTATGTGCAAAGCAGTGTTCTAAGCGCTGGGGAGCTTACAAGGTGATGAGGTTGTCCCACGGGGGGCTCACAGTCTTAATCCCCATTTTACAGATGAGGGAACTGAGGCCCAGAGAAGTGAAGTGACTTGCCCAAAGTCACCCAGCTGACAAGTGGCGGAGCCGGGATTCAAACCCATGACCTCTGACTCCAAAGCCTGTGCTCTATCCACTGAGCCACGCTGCTTCCTTGAGGCCAGGGTCATGACAAATAGCTTAGTTTGGTGCTCTGCACAGTCAGCTCTCAAAAAATTCTGTGTATTAATTGATTGGCTGACAGGGGCCAGTTCCACTGGGGCACTGGGGGTGTTGACCTCCACAAGGTGAGGTGGATTTTCATTGCACTCACCCCACATCAGCTGAAAAGCCCAGAACAGATGGCTTCTCTGTCTCCCCCTCTAGACTGTAAGCTCGCTCTGGGCAGGGAATGTGTCTGTCAACTGGGTTGTACTGTACCCTCCAAAGCACACAATAAGAGCTCAATAAATACAATTGATTGATTGGCTGATGGATACATTTCTTGCCACTCCCAAGGCCAACCTGCATGCTCCAAGTTAAGACCCTTGCCCTCCACCCACAGAGTCCAAATGGAAACTTGGCATCCATGTTCTGACTATTAGTATCGGTACTTGTTAAGTAGATACAAGATGGGGTACATACAAGATAATCAGGTCAGGCACAGTCTGTTTCCCACAGGGGGCTCACAGAATAGGCCAGAGGGAGAACAGGTATCAAATTTCCATTTTAAAGATTAAGGAAATGAGGTACAGAGAAGTTTTGTAGTGGCTCCCCTCCCCATTGCCCCACCCCTCCCCCTCCCCACAGCACTTTGTGTATTTGTACATATTTATTACTCTATTTTATTAATGATGTGTATATAGCTATAATTCTATTTATTCTGATGGTATTGACACCTGTTTACTTGTTTTGTTTTGTTGTCTGTCTTCCCCTTATAGACTGTGAGTCCGATTTTGGGTAGGGAACATCTCTATATGTTGCCGATTTGTACTTCCCAAGCACTTAGTACAGATCTCTGCACACAGTAAGCGCTCAATACATAGGATTGAATGAATGAATGAAAGTTAGTCACTTGCCCAAGAGTACTAGCCAGGAAAGTGGTGGAGCTGAGATTAGAACTCAGGTTACCTGCTTCCCAGGTACATGGTCTTTCCCCTAGCCTACGTGGACTCTAAAACAAATTGGATTTGCATCCTTGCCAAAGTCATTTACCTCTCCAATTTTCTTCACTGTTCAGTTGAGATAATAATATTTGCTCAAGGATGTCCTAAGAATGCGTGAATTAATACCTAAAAATCTCTTAACATCCTGTTCAGAGCAATTCAATTTGAATGGAGTGTGTGCATGTCTGGTATAACAATTAGTTTAAGGCTTGAAAATTTTACTTTATCGTGAATTATCTATACATTCTGGTCTCCAAAAATAAAATGTGCAAAACATAGGCATTTTCCTTTCTGATAGATTTGGCATTGTTCTTCTGCTCACACACTGAAAGTTAGTTCCCTACCCTCAACCTTGTGCTATCTTGTTTCATAGCTCTGGGACCACTCTGGAATTTGGCTACTGAATATTATGTAGTAGATTATTGAATTAAGAGCAAGTGAGAGCAGGAAGATTCAATTTTACTATCCATGTCATTGTGTAAAAGAAAAACTAAAAAACAGCCATTGCTTTGTTCACTGAAAGGTGCAATTGGGTTTGAAATGCTTGGCAGAAAACTCTCACTCACATTTATTTGAATTTTCAGTTATTCCTAAACAATTTTTATTGGAAGTATTTTAAGCCACCTCTCATTAGTGGAGAAGAATTAGGCTGAATAAGAAACGTTGCTCTTAGATTCTTGAGACGTTCAAAAGTGTGAAATAGTGTGAAACAGCTTGGCCTAGTGGAAAGAGCATGGGCCTGGGTTCTAGTCCTGGCTCCACCACCTGTCTTCTGGATGACCCTGGGCAAGTCAATTCACTTCTCTGGCCCTCAGTTCCCTCATCTGTAAAATGGGGATTAAGACTGTGAGCCCCATGTGGGTCAAGGACTGTGTCCAACCTGATAAATTTGTATCTACCCCAGCACTTAATACAGTGCCTGGCACATAGTAAGCATTTAACAAATATCACCATTCATTCAATTGTATTTATTGAGCACTTACTGTGTGCACAGCACTGTACTAAGCGCTTGAGAAGTACAAGTCGGCAACATATCATTATTAAATACCATAAAAAGTAACTTCATTGTATTCTCCCAAGCACTTAGTACAGTACAGAGAAGCAGCATGGCTCAGTGGAAAGAGCACGGGCTTGTGAGTCAGAGGTCATGAGTTCGAATCCCAGCTCTGCCACTTGTCAGCTGTGTGACCATGGGTAAGCCACTTCACTTCTCTGTGCCTCAGTTACCTCATCTGTAAAATGGGGATTAAGACTGTGAGCCCCACGTGGGACAACCTGATCACCTTGTATCCCCTGCAGTACTTAGAACAGTGCTTGGTACATAGTAAGCGCTTAACAAATACCATCATTATTATTATTACTTTGCACAGAGTAAACTTTCAATAAATTCCATTGACTGATTGATAAAAACCAAGGCTCTATCTAGGCCCTTCTTGAGCTATGTATGTTTAATGAAGGGTAGAAAAAGTAAATATTATAAGCAAATAAATTGGCATAGTGATAACTGCAGCAATATGCTTCCTTAAGATAGTTTGCTTTTGTGCACAGCACTGTACTAAGCACTTGGGAGAGTACAATTCAGATGGTAGACCGGAAATCTAGTGGAAGATGCAACCATCTTTTTTCTCTAATAAAAGAGTATATGGTCCACTATGGATCATATGATTTGAAAATTATTAAAATGATAATGAGAGATGTCCAAAGTATGATTCTTAAAATTACAAATGTTCAGGACACAACCTCTAACTTTGATGCACCAATAACTGTAAAATCCAGGTACCTAGGGAAGATTTTCTTGGCCTCCCATTTCACCCTAGGCTTGGGAAGTATGAATAGATCACACAGCACAGAGTGAGTAAACAAAAATAGGAGATTCATAATAAAAATTTAAACAGTGACTGTCAAGCAATTATTTTTTGGCTTTTTGTTTTTATATCGATTGAAGTGTGAAAATGACTTTCTCCCTATCAATTCGGAAACTTCGCTTTTGCCAAGCCAAGAGTTCCGCATGTTTTCATTGAAGCCAAAATGAATGTAGCTGCTTTGTTTAGCAACTTAATCTTATATAGCTCCTTGTCAGGCTGAAGCATCTTTGTTTATGCACCAACATCACTGACTGATGGTAACACAGCTCAGGGAATTCTGCTGAAGTGGAGACAGCAGGAGAGCATAAACTGCAGGTTTTTGGGGGGGAATTTTTGTTTGTTTTTGTTTTGGTTTTTTAATCTCAGGGATAGTGACTAGCTGTTTGGTAAAAGGTGTCTGAGGTTGTGGGGTAAATGTTGGGTGAAGGAAAATCAGATGAGGGAGGCAGAGTGGCCTGGTGGAAAGTCCTGTAGGGACTGAAGCCCAGGGGCCCGCAGGTTCTAGTCCCAGTTCTACCACTGGCCTGCTCTATGACTCGATTTCCTCATCTGTATAATGGGGATAAGATACTTATTCTCTCCCTCTTGGATTGTGAGCCAAAATCTTCAGCTCCCGAGCTTTGCACATGGAAGGAGCTTTCTAAACGCCATGGTTAAAAGGTGAGGAGCCAGATCAGCCAAGGGAGTGAGTGCAGTTAGCAGAAGAAACCCCAAGAGCTGTGAAAGCTGTGAAGACCTCATAGGTGAGGGTGAAGAGCTATGGAGTGACATATAGGGCAATTGGAAGTGATGATGTTCAATTTGTCCAGCTAATGATAGCAAAGTGAGTCTTTGACTTTGGGTCAGAGCATTCTCTGCATTGGATTGTGTAAATCATCTGCTTCCTCCATCTTCTCCTTTGGTCATGTGCCTTCAGGGCAAATCGGTATTCTCCATTAGCATGGTGTTCACATGGATGAAGAACACCTGAGTTTAAATGAACATAAAAGAAGACATTTGAGACTATGCATTCCTGTGTAATTAAGATTGACTGTAGATGGCACTCACAATTTTTAAATTAGCTCATTAACACACGTAATGACATAATCTAGAAACCTCTGGGAAAAAAAGCAATGCTTACCAATAACATTACATGCATAAATAATCAGTCATTTTCCAAGTAGGTTTTAGCAGTGCTGCTGCCTTTTAAAAGAGTAGCCATTGCTGTCTTGTCCTCTTACCCCAACCTACTCTCTGTTCCTGGATCTCATCTATACCATCCCCAACCCTTGGTCCAGGTCTTTCCATGGGCCTGGAACTCCCTCCTTCTTCATATCCAACAGTCCACTCCTCTCAACACCTTTAAAACCCTACTAAAATCACATCACTTCTAAGAGGCCTTCCCTAACAAAGCCCTCTTTTTCCCTATCTGCCCTCCCTTCTGTGTCAACTAAGTGCTAAGTGCTAGTCCCTTTGGCACTTTGATATTCACCGCAGTGTCCAGAACTTATGTAAGTAACCTTGTACTCTATTATTTTCTCCTATCAATAATTGATTGAAATGCCTCTCTTACCCTCGAAACTCTACGTGGTGAGGGAAATGTCTACAAACCTGTTGTATTGTACTCTCACAAGTGCTTAGTATGGTGCTGTGGGCACAGTAACTGCCCAATGACTGCATTTGATTGATGGATAGCCAAGGAAGGATCAATGTTAACACTACAACACAAAGAGGGATACAGAAAGGATAATCTCTATTGTAGTCTATTCTTCTCAAGTAAGGAACCAGCACGATGTAGTGGATAGAGTCCGGGCCCGGGAATCAGAAGGTCATGGGTTCTAATCCTTGCTCCGCCACTTGTTTGCTGTGTGGCCTTGGGCAAATCACTTCACTTCTCTGTGCTTCCGTTCCCTCATCTGTAAAATTGGGCTTGCGACTGTGAGCCCCATGTGGGTTTCCAGCTACCAGAATATGAGGTGGAAGTCTGCACTGTCTCAGTGATGAGAAAGGTCACAAACATATCAGGCCTCCCCTGCCCAGAAGCACCTGTGGACAAGCTCTCCAACTGCTCCGGCTATACGTGTCACCATCAAACTATTCAAATCACATTTTCCAAAGTGAGTTTGACCTTCATTCCAGTTGCTAACTTCATTTCTCTCATGTAGATGTTCTGGGACAAATTACGAAAATGGGCCTTTCCAGTGGTTCAGCTCATTGTTTGTGAGTGCAATTAGCTTCTGGCACAAGGGTATATTTTCCAATTAATTGCACTCTCAGTTGTGTGCCAGTGCAGGGTGGATAAGGGAAGGGCCACTGGCTTAACCTGTCAGGCTTAGCGTGGCAGAATGATATCACGTGCCAGTGACTACGAAGGCTAATTGCACCCGTGGATAAAGCACGTGCCAAAGGGTAGGTTTGACAGAGGTTATTTCCCACTCGGGACCCTTTTATCTTCACGCTTGCTGCCAGAAAGCACTTGCTGTGCTTCTTTCCACCCTAGAAATAGCTCAACAGCTGCAGCATTGTCCCTTCCACAAGAAATGTGTTGACAAATAATGTCAGGTGTTTTAAGGGCAGAGAGACTCCAGCATGAGACTGTCGTTCTGCATCAGACGGCCTGCAAATCTTGGCCCAAGCTCCAGTCGGAGTAGCTTGGTTTTTTCAATCATCCTACTGATCTTCCGTATGCATCCTCCCCTGGCCAAATTCCCAGTCCAACCAATGGTTAAGTCTGCGCACAACCCGGGCTAAATCCTTTGCTCCTCCTTCTGCATTCCCAGTCCGCCCTTACTCAGCCCGGCCGCCCGTGAGTGTGTCGGCCTTGCTGCTGATCACAAGTTTCCCAAGTCCTCACTGAGATCAGATGGCTAGTCAGCACAATACACTGGTCCACTGTGCTATCCAAAGGTGTCCACAAAAACCTTCAGGAACTGTGAAGGGGCAAACCGTGTAATAATCATCATCACCATAATAATAATTGTGGTATTTAAGCACTTACTATGTGCCAAACTGTTCTAAGTGCTGGGGTAGATAACAAGGTGGTCAGGTTGTGCACACTCCCTGTCCCACATGGGGCTCCCTGTCTTAATCCCCGTTTTACGGATGAGGAAACTAAAGCGCAGAGAAGTGAAGTGACTTCCCCAAGGTCACACAACAGGCAGGGGGCAGAGCCAGGATTAGAAACCAGGTCCTCTGATTCCAAGGCCCGTGCTCTTTCCTCTGGAAACCTCCGCTTCCCGGTATTGAACATGTACTCTGTGCTAAGAAGTATTCTACGAGGGAGAGAGAAAATGTATCTTTCCCCATTTCAAAGTTGAAACTGAGGCACAGAGAAGTTAGATGACTTGCTAAGGGTCATACAGCAGGCAAGTAGTGAAACTAGAATTAGAACCCAGGCCTCCTGATTCCCAGGTCCTCGTTAACTATGCTAGGTCATACTGGAATTAAAGGATATGGGGAAGAGAAATAGTTGTGTTTTTCCAAGAAGAGTTGCTCCTCTGGATTACAAAGGAGATAAGCATAAATAATGGGTGAGACCAGGTAGTTGGTGACATGTAATTAATTACAGTGTAGTGTTATGGTTGAAGCAAAACCTTAAATAGAGTGATGTAGACAAAACAATTGCCTTTTGAATATGAAGCCCTCAAAAATGAATGAGAAAGTATATAAAGTACTTCAGGCAGGGTGGTGTTATCAACTCTTCCGTGGCAGGTGAGCTAAATTTATTTGGCTTCACTTCTCAATCACCAGGAATACTATTAAGCAGAAACATTTGGGTTCACAAAGAGTGATTCTGATCACTTGTTTTGGAAATAGGGGGTTGGGGGTGAGGGGTGGGGAGAAGAGATGGTTCAGAGAACCTGTAAGTGAGTTTCTGATTCACTTTGTTTTGTACTTACATTCAACTGGTATAGAACTCAAAAATATTTAAAAAAAAACCCACCATCCTTAAAGAAACCTAGAAAACATTTTAATTAAAAGACACAAAGTTAATATCTTTTTTAAGCATTTTTTTTAGTATTTCACTCATGTCTAGTTACCTTGAAAATGTTAGGGAAAGAATGAAATATTTCCTCTATCATGAAGGGTCATTTAGAATGTGGTTTTTCTGTGGCAAATTTCCCAATGTGTCTTAGACATATTACGCAGACATCCTTATTAACTGGAGTGAGGGTTTAATTATAATTTAATTTAATTATTTAATTATAAAACTTCATTATAAAATTTAAAGTTCCATGTTCCATGTACAGTTTTTAAAAACACTTATTTTTCCTCTTAGAAAATGGAATTTAATCAACTAAGCCTCTAGCCTCCAGCTAAAATATGCTCTCATTCTTTACCATATTATCTTTCCCTTCCTCTGGTTTCAAAACCCTAACCATCCGCATTTCTCAGCTAAAATAACAGTTGGGGCCCAAACATCTTGTTGAAGCACATTTGGATAGAAAATAGCAGAGGCCTCATCTCACCTCTGGAGTCCAGCTATAAATGTATTTACCAAACTCTATGATTTTTATATACAGCACTCAGCAGGAAATGACTTTGAGCTATGAAAGGTTCCTGCCAAGCCGTGAATTCCTAGCCATGAAATTTGCTTAATTCAGCTTCTAATAAAACACTGTTGCTTGAAAACCTCATCTTTTGGAGGTAGCAACCTCCATTAGCAAATGAGTAGAAGAAGAGACGAGAATATTAATAGAGGAAGATGATGTTTGAGTGGATCTTCATTTAATAAATTTAGACAAGCAGCTTTTCAGTTGTTCCAATTTTATTTTGTGATCTCTTAATTTGTAACTATTATAAAAGTTTTTATAACCTGCAGAAAACTCTCTGAGTAATAAAAACTCCAAGGAGAATAGCTTTGGATTCCCTTTTTTTCAGTTAGCTATAACAATATCTCTTATCCCAAATCTAATATCTGCCTCCCCCTGTAGACTGTAAGCTCCTTATGGACAATGATTGTGCCTATCTGCTCTGTTATAATGTTCTTTCTGAAGTGCTTAGTGCAGTGCTCTGCACACACTGCACACAATACAATTAATTGATTGAACAACCAATTAAAACAGATTACCACTTCTTGGAGGTTTGAGATCTATATGTAGATGTAGAAAATAGAACACTTCCTGCTTGAATTATACATTGAGAGATTGGTGTTATTCCACACTGAATGAGGGATGAGATTACTTCTCACATCTAGCCTGAGGTAAATATTAATCAGTGGCGAGTCAAGTCTACTGAAAGGATGAGGACAGTAGCAGAAAGTTGGGAAGGAGATACATCAGTGAGGCCGGTGGGTGGAGTTAGTGTTTGAATGTGAAAAGGGGTCAGAAAACCAGTATTTCCAAGTGTCTGCTTGTATTCTGAGGAATCATAGAGCCATAGGACTCACTGGGTTTGAAGTACATGGCAAGAGTGAGTTTGGGTCCTGCAGCCTCAATAATAATAATTCATTCATTCAATCGCACTTATTGAGTGCTTACTGTGTGCAGAGCACTGTACTAAGCGCTTGGGAAGTACAAATTGGCAACATACAGAGACAGTCCCTACCCAACAGTGGGCTCACAGTCTAGAAGGGGGAGACAGACAACAAAACAAAACATATTAACAAAATAAAGTACATAGAATAGTAAATATAAATCAATCAATCATATTTATTGAGCACTTACTATGTGCAGAGCACTGTACTAAGCACTTAAATATGGTAAATATGTACAAGTAAAATAAAGTAATAAATCTGTACAAACATATACAGGTTCTGTGGGGAGGGGAAGGAGGTAGGGCGGGGGGATGGGGAGGAGGAGAGGCAAAAGGGGGCTCAGTCTGGGAAGGCCTCCTGGAGGAGATGAGCTCTCAGTAGGGCTTTGAAGGGAGGAAGAGAGCTAGCTTGGCGGATGTGTGGAGGGAGGGCA
Source organism: Tachyglossus aculeatus (assembly GCF_015852505.1). Taxonomy (NCBI): domain Eukaryota; kingdom Metazoa; phylum Chordata; class Mammalia; order Monotremata; family Tachyglossidae; genus Tachyglossus; species Tachyglossus aculeatus. The sequence continues at coordinate 7,792,558 of NC_052079.1, forward strand.
TTCCAGGCTAGGGGGAGGACGTGGGCTGGGGGTCGATGGCAAGGCAGGCGAGAACGAGGCACAGTGAGGAGGTTAGCGGCAGAGGAGCGGAGGGTGCAGGCTGGCTGTAGAAGGAAAGAAGGGAGGTGAGGTAGGAGGGGGTGAGGTGATGGACAGCCTTGAAGCCGAGAGTGAGGAGTTTTTGCCTGATGTGTAGGTTGACTGGTAGCCACTGGAGATTTTTGAGGAGGGGAGTAATATGCCCAGAGCATTAATAATGATGGTATTTGTTAAGTGCTTACTATGTGCAAAGCACTGTTCTAAGCCCTGGGGAGGTTACAAGGTGATCAGGTTGTCCCGCGGGGGGCTCACTGTTTTAATCCCCATTTTACAGATGAGGTAACTGAGGCACAGAAAAGTTAAGTGACTTGCCCAAAGTCACACAGCTGGCAGTTGGCGGAGCCGGGATTTGAACCCATGACCTCTGACTCCAAAGCCCTGGCTCTTTCCACTGAGCCACGCTGCTTCTCTGCAACAAGGTTGAAAAATCTTGACTTTCATTAAACCAGTGTACGAGTTGCTTCAGCACGAAGGGCTAGTCTACTAACTAAGCAGGGTGGCCTAGTGGAAAGATCACGGGCCTGGGAGTCAGGGGGCCTGACTTCGAATTCTGGCTCTGCCATTTGCCTGTTGTGTGACCTTGGGCAAATCACTTTTCCGTGCGTCAGTTTTCTCATCGGAAACTGGACCTCCCTGTCCCATATAGGGTTTACGGTTTGTGTCCAATCTCTGAATTCAGGGCCTAGTACACAGAAAGCTCTTGACAAATACCACAGTTATCATTATATTCAAAGCCCTGCTACAATCCATTCATCTCCAACAAGTTTGCCCCGATTCATTCCCAAAATGCCAGGTCACATCAATCCAACAGCCTCCTCTAACACTTAAATATATACATATCCCCAATGTAGCATTTGTGCCTGTTCAATTATGCAATCATTTATTCTGATTCTATTTGTTAATATTTTTCTGTCTCCTCCATTACAGTTCCTTATGGACAGGGAATATGCCCCTCATTTCTGATGTACTTTTCCAAATGCTTGGTACAGTGCATTGAGCTCAGTGGAAATCCAAAAAATGTCCCCACCCAGGCACACCAACAGATGCATGCTGGGAATCGTCAAAGGATACATTCAGTATCCTATCTGAGATGAGGATTGTGCAGTGATCTGTAGTAGATCGATTCAGGGGCCCATCTCTACTCCTTAAACATCATGTCAGACAAAACAGTGTCCGTGTCCAGTACAGGACTTGCAGTCTGAGAGGAAAGGACAGCAGGTGTTTTATCCCCACTTTACAGGCACAGAGGCCTGAAACAACTTATCTAAAGTCACACAGCAGCAAAGTGGCAGAGCTGGGATTCGGTCCCCTGCTATTTCTATTAAGCAACACTGCCTTCCTTTGTTCACTTAGGCCTGCTTCCTTTTCTTCCCACTCCAGAGCTCTGCCTGTCTGTCTTTTCCCAGGGCCATCCACTAGAAAAGGGGCATAAGTCTACTTGTTTGTGCCCCCATGGTCCTTATTCCATTGACAAATGGATGGACACAGTGGAACAGTGTGTGGCATATAGTAAGCGCTTAACAAATACCATTTTCTTTTTTTTACAAAAAAGGCAGGTCAAGATTTGCAATCAGTTGGTAATTCAGTTTAGACAGTGGGTGGCAGCAACCCCCCACCCCCACGCAGACCACTTTGTTGCACAAGATGTGAAGGTGGAGATATTCAAGACCAGCCTCTGTAAAAGAATGTCTCCAGCTTCCAGAAGCTGCTGACTTATAAGAAGGGTGGGCTTGAGGACCCTAGGATGCAGGCTTTGCTCTCCTCAAGTATTCTAATTCATCCAAATTGAAGGAATCAAAGGATCTAACCACATATGCTACCCACTTCATTGAGTTTCTTTGCATTCTTGGACTTTGCCTTTACCAGTTACAGGTATTTAATGAGAAAAGATAATCAAATTGCTTTTAGCCTTACCTTTCCTTCCAATGTTTGGAACCAAATGAGCTTTCCTTAGCCAATTCAACCATCTTGGGTTATTGAGACATATCATCCATTCTTGGTATGGAGCTTGTGAAGTTAAATCAATGCTACAGTTGATATGCATGTCAAGTGCAAAGCCATTTTGGTGTTTGTCCAAACGACTTCACCTTCTTCATAGACATCTACTTAGTATCAGATGGAGAGAAAAAACCCACAGTGGAATAAGCCAAATGAAAAGATTTTATTCTGTTCTTTCTCGATACTTTTTGTCGCAGGCAGGTCATAGTATAGGATCCAATTAGACAGCTGTCTTATAAAAATAGATGTTGTTTCTCATGCCCAGAAAAGGTCAGCCGAGAATTCTGACAGTATTGACAAGGAGTAGTAGTTAGAAGTATCTATTGACAGTGCTTTGGGTGCTGTGCACTGGATTGAGCCCTGGAGAAAATTCAACGGCAGCACAAAATATATTTGCTGCCTACAAGGAGAGTCCAAGAATCATCGGTCAGGAAGTGACTTCTAAAGGGTTCACTAAGGTGGATATCTGTCCTGTTTAAGCTCTGCAGAGGCGGACAGGCCAAACCCTCAGTCAGTGACACACATGCATCCAGCTCAAACATGGCTGAAGGAAGTGGCTCTATCATTCTGAAATATGATGTGTGTGAAGAAACCTCCTTTCATTCATTCAATCATATTTATTGAGCACTTACTGTGTGCAGAGCACTGTACTAAGTGCTAGGGAGAGTACAGCATATAAATGAACTGACATATTCCTTGGCCACAACGAGCTTACAGTGGGCTGATGCGGGCCCAGTCTCTTCACTCCGTCCAAAAGCAGGCCAACCCATCCCACCCCACCTGCCTTACAGCTCCCTGGTGAAGGCATGTTCTCCTTCTATCCACAGGAGACATTCAACACCAACACAAGCCCTCAAGGACTTGTTTTACAGACCCTTGGAAGAATTAATTTGTTTGGACTATATTGCTGATTTTCCCCAGAGGCTTGGGTTCTAGTCCCAGATCTGCCAGTGGCCTACTGTGATTTTGAATGAGTCACTTAACTTCTCTGTTCCTCAGTAGCATAATCTGTAAAATGGGGATACGACCTTGCTACCTCCATAACTTAACAAATATAATGATGATGATGCTTATAATAATGATGAGGGGTTTACATAGGTCATACAAGATAGTAGGGAAGCCTGTGAGCTAGGAAAGGATCTGAAGGATTAATTTGAAGACAGGCTTATGGAGCCTTTCCAAAACTCTGGAAATGATACTGATGCAGAGGAGAGAAATGTCTGTGTGCCAGATAAGTAGATGCCGTCATCGCCTGACCACCCTGCGCTGCCCAGTACAGGCCAGAAGAAAGCCCCTGGGAAACTGCTGTAAATGATGTATGTGCCATTTGATGCCTTAAGTGACTATGTTCAACTTGATCAATCAATCAATGGTATCTATTGAGTGCTTACTATGTGCAGAGCACTGTATTAAGGGTCATATTGCAACAAAACACTAGATTTCATATGGTAATCACATTTCTTAAAAATTAGTGTGCAAAAGAGGAAAGCTTTGCATTTGTCCTTCCTCCAAAAAAAAAAGCCTACCTTTGCATGCAGGATAGGTGGTGGGAGCATATGCTTTTCTGCCATTATATCCCAGCTCACATTTCAGAGCGGCAGTTTGAAATGCTTTGGGAATTAATGTGAAGGAGGGAGAACAGGTATTTAGTCCCCATTTTACAGTTGAGGAAACTGAGGCACAGAGGAGCAGCGTGGCTCAGTGGAAAGAGCACGGGCTTTGGAGTCAGAGGTCATGGGTTCAAATCCCGGCTCCACCAAATGTCAGCTGTGTGACTTTGGGCAAGTCACTTAACTTCTCTGTGCCTCAGTTACCTCATCTGTAAAATGGGGATGAAGACTGTGAGCCCCCCATGGGACAATCTGATCACCTTGTAACCTCCCCAGTGCTTAGAACAGTGCTTTGCACATAGTAAGCGCTTAATAAATGCCATTATTATTATTATTATTTAAGTGTCTAGCCTTCAGTCATACAGCAAGACATTGGCAGAGCCAGGATGAGAATCCAGGTCCTGTGACATCTTGGCCTATGCTTTTCCACTAGGCCACGTTGGGACACTCTGGCCCTTAGTTAACCAGAATGTTTTCCTGACCAGCATTCCCTTTGTCCAGTTTAGACCAGAACAACAGTCTTTTGATAATACAAAAATAATTATTTGTTATACCCTATGTGTCTAGCACTGGGGCAGATTCAAGATGATCAGCTTGATCACACTCCCTATCCCACGTGGAGCTCACAGTATAACTAGGAGGGAGAACAGGGATTGAATCCCATTTTACAGATAAGGAAACTGTGATTTGCCCAGGGTCACCCAGCAGGTAAATGGCAGCGCTGGGATTAGAATCCTGGTCCTCTGAATCCCAGGCCAGGGATCTTTCCACTTAGGCCATGCTGCTGGGGTAGGACGGTAGGAATCCAGGTGAGGATTTTTGAAATGATTTCTTTCCTGCTATGAGTACAGGAAATAATGTATCCCCAGTAAGGCTCTTTCAATGAAGCCATAATTAAGTTGAAATAAAAGGTCAAGCAGAGTTTTTATTGAAATAACTCTGCAAAGATTCTGACATGCTGATCCTTGGAGGTACTCACGTGATTGACTTAATTATCAATTGACTGAATTTTGTGAGTTCTTATTATGTGTGTGCCATTCCTGCAGGAACCTCTGCATATAGGTGCAGATGATCTTTGAGTTCTCTAAACGTTTTCTGCAACATTTATGAAAGAAATTGAGAATGCTACTCTGCTTAAGAACATTTTGAACTCCATTAATGCGCTTAATGTTGAAATATAGAGATAGTTCACAGATGTGCTTTCGCATCATGAGTGTGGTTCTTCCATGAAGATATGGGGAATAGAGTGCCTTGACTTGTGTAAGACACTTTTTGGAAAGGGGAATGCCCCCCACTTTTTTCTGATGATCCAAAGTGATGTTTGTTCCTGGGATATACAACAGATCAGCCTGAAAATCAGTCTGGCCTGGTGGATAGAATGCAGGCCTGGGAGTCAGAAGGATCTGGATTCTAATTCCGGTTCCTCCACTTGTCTGCTCTGTGACTTTGGGCAAGTCATTTCACTTCTCTGTGCTTCGGTTACCTCATTTGTAAAATGGGAATTTGACTGTGAGCCCCATGTGGGACAGGGACTGTGTCCAACCTGATTACCTTGTATCAACCCCAGTGCTTAGTACAGTGCCTGGCACATCGTAAGCACTTAACAAATACCATCAGCCACACACCTCTTTAAGAAACTCTTAGCTCAAGAACCACTGCCTCTGCTAGGACCCTAGCAGGATGATCACTGAAGTTGATTAAAGTAATCTCATCAAAGTGAAGACATTCACTGGAGTGAAAATTTCAGGTGTGGCATTAAGCAATGTACTTTTCATTCTACTCTGAAAGGCTATTCCCTTCTGAGCAAAGAAAAGTTTTGTACTAATCAGGTGAAAGGCACAAAGGCAGTGATAAATGTGACAGTGGACATGTTAATTGTGAGAGCAAAGAATTTCCTTTGCTTATTTTACACTTAGCACCCACTCTTTTGGCAATGTCATCATCTAGACTGTAGACACCACATATACATATTCTTCTAGACTGTGAGCCCACTGTTGTTGTTGGCAACATCTCTATATGTTGCCAACTTGTACTTCCCAAGCGCTTAGGACAGTGCTCTGCACACAGTAAGCGCTCAATAAATACGATTGAATGAATGAATGAATAATTAGAATATCTGAGATTTGCCCTGATCTGAAACTGTACTTGATTACATTAGAAATGAGTTAATTTGAAAAACGAAATGTTCCTGTGAAGATAGGAAAGGAAAACCCTTAACCTGATATTTTCAGAGGACCTGGGCTCTAATCCTAGCTCTGCCACTTGCCTGCTGGGTGCTTGGACAAGGCTCTTAACTTCTCTGGGCCTCAGTTAGCTCATCTTTAAAATAGGGATTAAATATCTGTTCTCCCTCCCCTCCATAGTGGCATGGGGACTGTGTTTGACCTGTTTGACTTGTATCTAACCCAGGGCTAAGTACAGGCTGGGTACATACATAGTAAGTGCTTAATAAATTCCATAATTTTAAAGGGTATTCAATCCTCATTCTGGTTGCAACCAGGATTTCAGAGAAAGGAAATGCACAGTAGTAAGAATATGTTTGTACTGAGCCAAAATCATCCTTCACAGCAATGATAAGAATCATTGGGGAAATAATTGCTTCACTGTAGGAAACAACACGTCAAGCCACTTGGCACCTGGACATAAGAGCAAAAGTGCCTATTGACTAATGCCATCTCACATTAGTTCTGGTGGTTAAACTGACAGTACTGTCCAATTCAGTCGTGTTAATGCAGCAGGTGAAATTAGACATTTCTCTCCACAGAATTCCCCTCAGAAAGCAGCAAGTGACAGAAGCCTGAAATTGACGGCCATTTTTTTTTTGGCACATTTGCCTGAGGGCTTGTCTGAGTGATGAAGTACTTTTTTTTTCAAGAATTATTTTCTGAAAAAGGTTTGATTTAACTGATTCAGAATAATGGCCAAGAAGAGCTCTGTGTTTCTTACTGTTTGTTGTTTTAAGGACAGGCTATTTCTGGATTAAATATATGGATATATAAGTTTTTCCTAATTAGAGATGATATTGGTGTTGGTGAGATACTATCCATGTGTCAGATGGGGCTTAAGATGCTATGAGCCATTAGCAATCTATTCCATCACACAATGAATGTACTGCCTTTTGCTGTGCCAACTATATGTCTATAGCATCATTCATGCAAAAGCATTTGAGTGCTTACTGTGTGCAAAGCACTGTACTAAGCACTTGGGAAATACAATTCACCAACTGCTTCTTTCTTGTCTACCAGTCAAAATCAATTTTTTTAATGGTATTTGGTAAGTGTTTACTAGGTGCTAGGCACTGTACTCAGCACTTAGGTAGATACAAACTAATCAGGTTGGACACAGCCCATGTCAGCATTTAGAACAGTGACTGGCATCTAGTAAGCGCTTAAATACCATCATCATCATCATCATTCCTCATGGGGCTCAGAGTCTTAATCCCCATTTTACAGAAGAGGTAACTGATGCACAGGGAAGTGAAAAGACTTGCCAGAGATCATACAGCAGACAAGTAGCAGAGCCGAGGTTAGAACTCAAGTCTTGCTGAATCCCATGGCCATGCTCTGTATCCATTAGGTTACATTGCTTCATTGAGCACTTACTGTGTGCAGAGCACTAAACCAAGTGTTTGGGAGAGTACAATTAGAGTTGGTAGACATAATCCCTGCCCACAAGGATCTTACACTTTCTACAGCCTCTGCTCAAGTTTCTTCTCAGGCAAGTAACCATTCAATTCATTGCCACACATCCAACTGGTCTCTTCATTACTGTTTTCTCCCAACAGGTTGCTAATAAACCAAACTGCTTGGGGCTGTTCTTTATTATATCTAAAAATATTTGTTCATCCTTCCCCACTTATGACTGAGCAGTAGGTTGCTGAAATCCATTCATTGAGTTGGGGACTAAAAAGGAAATTCTAATTTTTTAAAATGGTATATAAGTGCTTACTATGTGCCAGACCCTATGCTAAGCTCTCGGGTGGACACAAGATAATCAGATTGGGCATGGTCTATGTCAGATGAGGTAACCGAGGCACAGAGAAGTGAAGTGAATTCCCAAGGTCACACAGCAGACAAGTGGCAGAGGCAGGATTAGAACCTAGGTCTTTCTGAATTCCAGGTCTGTGCTCTATCAACTAGGCCATGCTGCTTCTCGTGTTCTTATAAGTATGAGTCAATTCAAGTAAATTGATCATAATATCAGACTTTATTTATGGTCGTTATGGGCAGGGAATGTGCCTATCAACTCTGTTGTATTGTACTCTGCCAAGTGTTTAGTACAGGGCTCTGCACAGAGTGAGCACTCAGTAGTCAGTCAGTCAACTGTATTTATTGAGCACTTTCTGCATGCAGAGCACTGAACTGAACACTTCAGTATAACAATGAACAGATACATCCCCTGCTCACAATGAGCTTAGAGTCTAGAGGGAGCTAGATGAGACTGAGGTACAGTGAGAAGGTTAGTATTAAAGGAACAAAGTGTGTGGGCTGGGTTATAACAATAATAAATAATAATAATAATAATAATGGTATTTGTTAAGCATTTACTATGTGCAAAGCACTGTTCTAAGCGCTGGGGGTACAAGGTGATCAGGTTGTCCCACATGGGCTCACAATCTTAATCCCCATTTTACAGATGAGGTAACTAAGGCACAGAGAAGTTAAGTTACTTGCCCAGAGTCACACAGCTGACAATTGGCAGAGCTGGGATTTGAACCCATGACCTCTGACTGCAAAGCCTGGGCTCTTTCTGCTGAGCCATGCTGTAGGAAAGCAGTGAGGTAGGAGGAGGTAAGGTGATGGAGTTCTTTAAAGCCAATGGTGAGGAGTTTCTGTTTGATATAGAAGTGGATGGGCAACCACCTGAGGTTCTTGAGGAATGGGGAAACATGGCCTGAATATTTCTGTAGAAAAATGATCCGCCAGTAGAGTGACGTATGGACCGAAGTGGGGAGAGTCAGGAGATGGGGAGGTCAGCAAGAAGGCTGATACAGTAATCAAAGCAGGATAGGATAGGATAAGTGATTGGATTAATGTGGCAGCAGTTTGGATAGAGAGGAAAGGGTGGATATTAGTGATGTTGTGAAGGTTAGTAAATACCATTCATTGATTAGTCTGCTTTTTTATTGAGCACTAATTCTGTGCAGAGCACTGTAGTGAGCACTTGGGAAGGCACAATGTAGTTTGAAGATATGATCTTTTCCTTCAAGGAGCTCTCAGTCTTTTCAGGGCAAATCTAAAGGGGTATTTTTAAGTGGTTTTCATATGTTGTCCTCCTCATTTTGATTTCTCAGCTCTTTCTACCAGTGTCTTTCCCCAGTCCTCCAGACTTGAGAATGAGGCACAGTGAGTATGTTGGATTGAGAATGTGAATTTCTTTAAGAACCCAACCACAGGGTTAGAGAACCTGGTGTATATGAATGGAATTTACAATTGTAATAATTGTAAAGGATGAGGGAGGGTCACATTTTAAAGTATGAAGTTTGAAGGAGATATAAAACTGTATTCCCTTTAAGAGGGCTGCCATCTGAGATTTCTTACGTCTATACTAAATCAATCAATTTTGTGTGATTTCTCAACCTCGATGACTGTTAAATCTTCCTCCTGCTGCTGTTAAAGCAGTTGGTATTTCTCGCAGCAGTCTTTAGGTCGAGGTGATCAGTGAAATCTTTGGTTAGGAGTAGGGGTCTCCCTGGTATTTGCTAGTTCATAACCTCAATCTCCAGACTTATTGTTTGTCCAGCTCTGTGCCGTCTCAGCAAACTGGTTCATAATTATCTGCTGGTCTTTTTGTTTGTGCCCCTCCTGAGCACAGTCATCCCCACGGAGCAAAGACAACATTTCTTAAAGGCAACGGAAGATATTTGTAGACTGCTAGGTAGCAGCCCTGTGGATCAGAAGTGGATTTTGATGCAGTGTTTATCTAGTGGATAGAGCACGGGCCTGAGAGTCAGAAAGACCTGGATTCTAATGCTGGCTCTGCAACTTGTCTGCTGGGTGACCTTGGGCAAGTCACTTCACTTCTCTGTGCCTCAGTTGTCTCATCTGTAAATTGGGGATTAAGACTGCTAGCCCCATGTGGGACAGGGACTGTGTCCAACCTGATAAACATTTATGTATCCCAGCATTTAGTACAGTGCCTGGCACAAGGAAGCGCTTAACAAATATCATATATTATTATTATTATTGTTATTATTGCAGATTCATTGTCCCATCCTCAAGCAAGGCTGTATAGGGTAGGTTGAAAAGGGCTGGATTTCTTCCATAATCTTATTTACTTCAGGGGGGTTGGGGAGAGGATAAGATTGGGAACCTCCCACTGACCCGACTTTTTTACAGTACTGAAATAGCTGTAGGATCCTGATGAATGTCTTACAGTGGTCCAGTTACTCTAATAGTAATAATAATAATAATAATAATGCCATTTATTAAGTGCTTGCTATGTGCAAAGAACTGTTCTAAGTGCTGGGGAGGTTACAAGGTGATCAGGTTGTCCCACAGGGGGCTCACAGTCTTCATCCCCATTTTACAGATGAGGTAACTGAGGCACAGAGAAGTGAAGTGACTTGCCCAAAGTCACACAGCTGACACTTGGCAGAGCTGAGATTTGAATCCATGACCTCTGACTCCAAAGCCCGGGCTCTTTCCACTGAGCCACGCTGCTTCTCCTACTGCTCTTTAGTAGTTCTAAACAATCTCTCTATTTGGGGAGTTGGGGAGAGGGGAGGGAATTTATTAAGGATTGTTGCACATACCTAAAGAACAAAAGACAAATGCCAACCAATTTTTTTGAACTAGTTTAAACTACTCAATAATAATGTTAAGCGCTGACTGTGTGCCAGGCACTGTGCTAAGCGCCAGGATAGATACAGGCAAATCGGGTTGGACACAGTCCCTGTCCCATGTAGGGCTCACAGTCTCAATCACCATTTTACAGATGAGGTACCTGAGGCACAGAGAAGTGAAGTGACTCACCCAAGGTTATATAGCAGACAAGTGACAGAGCCAGGATTAGAACCCATACCTTCTGACTCCAAGGCCCATGCTTTATCCACTACACCATGCTGCTTCCCATAACTTGCCCCCATCTCCTTCTGATTCCTATCCGGGCACTGTTTAGAGAGTGGTGTTCCCAGACAGAATATGCCACTAATGCCCTGTGTGCATTACAGATGAAGGTAACCTAGTCCACTGCATCCAGAGCTTACAGTTTGCTCTGGAAGTCAGGACAAACACAGTTACTTGAGGGACCATAAACCTTCTGATTCCAAGAAAAGGTAAAACCATAAATAAATTATAAGAATGGAAATATGGGCCCAAGAAGTAACTTCAGAAGCTGTAATGTTAGAGCCAATAGAGGGGTCTGTACTGTATTCTAAATGGATTTGGACAGCTCCTATCACATGGGACTGTAGATCACGGCACAGGAGTGTAGCCAGCACTAATCTCTGCCCTTCTGACAATTCCAGAACATTGTATTCTACTCCTTTTTCCTCCAAAGCCATCAGGGAATGCAAATTTAGTCAGGGACATCTTACAAAGATAGAAAGGTCCAATAAGAATAAATAGAAAGATAAGGCTGAGCACATTTCCCTAGACATGCATTCAGTGATTTCAAGATAGGAGTAAGGTGTTAATCGTATTTAACATGGTGATTGAATATGAAGTAGAATTTTAAGCTGATTACGGACATTTCTCGACAGCTTGCATGAAAAAAGAATTGTGCTGCAATGATCCAGTGCAGAGAATATGAGACTATGAATGTGTGTCTGATGGAAAATTGGATCAAAAATTCATCCCACTCAATAGACCCAAGATTGGAACATAGCACAGGGACCCAAATAATAATAATAATAATAATGGCATTTATTAAGTGCTTACTATGTGCAAAGCACTGTTCTAAGCTCTGGGGAGGTTACAAGGTGATCAGGTTGTCCCATGGGGGGCTCACAGTCTTAATCCCCATTTTACAGGTGAGTGAATTGAAGCACAGAGAAGTGAAGTGACTTGCCCAAAGTCACACAGCTGACAATTGACAGAGCCGGGGTTTGAACCCATGACCTCTGACTCCAAAGCCCGGGCTCTTTCCACTGAGCCACACTGCTTCTCTAGTAGTGTCCTAGAGGGATCAGGGTAGTAATAATGATAATAATAATGGTATTTTTTAACCGCTTACTATGAGTCAAGCACTGTTCTAAGCTCTGGGGTGGATATAAGGTAATTCAGTTGGACACAGGGTAGGTACAAGTTCTATTCAATATTGTTATCAATGATCTGGAAGACGGAGTTGAGAGCATATGATAGAAGAAATTATGGGTAGCATCTGTCTCCTCCTTGAATCACTCTATTCTCCCTGGCAGCATAACACAACTGACTGAGATAGCTACCCTCTTCTATTATTTCAGCTGATGCTCTCCCCATCATGCAAGCCCATCCCTCCCACTCCCCCAGTCCCCTCAATGGACTCCAGCTAAAATCTCTTTCACTTTTAATTTAACATCTGGAAGAAAAGGGGATAAACACTGAAATGGGATATCAGGGGTGGTTATGGATCCCCCATTCTTGGAGATCATTAAAAACAGAATAAGCAGCTGATTGCCCTCTACGACCCAGCCCACACACTTTGAATCTCTAATCTCAGGATTCATTCATTCAATCGTATTTGTTGGGCACTTATTGTGTGCAAAGCACTGTATTAAGCACTTGATCAGGTTTGTGTCTCCCAACTCCATTATATTTTACTCCCCCAAAGGCTTAGCAACACTCTGCACCCAGTAGTGGTCAATAAATACCACTGATTGATTGATTATGACTGCAAATGTGATCTTGCCACTTTAAGTCAAATCTTTACATTGCTATACTTTTATCAAAGACAGGATACACTTTCAATAGAATCCTTAGATGTTCATTAGTTGGAAGAATGTAAAATATTTGGAAGTGTCAGTATTTTGAATTTCATAGGATGAGAGAACTTATATTCAGTAACATGAGAGACAAATTATCTAGAAGACTTAAAAAGAGCCAAGCAGTGGGTTAAAATGAAGCACACATTAAATGAAGCCAGAAATTTCTTTTGAAAAAAAAAAAATAAAAGGTAATGCAAATTTGCATATTATCTGCATAACAATGAAACTCGAGATTGCTGTGATTATAATAGAGCTGAGGATAAGCATATCAAAACAAAAGAGTTTCAGAAGGAAAATTTCCAATCCCAGGGACTCCTGAGAACACAGAAAGTTTATCACAAGTCACTGTACGGTTGTTCCGGTCAAACCCCCAAGTGATTGTAATATGAAGAACAATGGCAGACAAAGTGAGATCCCACAAAAAATGCTCAGAACTTCTGTAACCAGAGGCCCTCAGTTGGCTGTGTCAGAGACAACTGAAATATTAAGTCTGATTAAAGTAGAGTTCATGTCCCTATCATCCAGGAAACTTGCACAGCGCTGACTACTCTGTTTATGAGTTATCAGACCTGACTGGAATTTTAACTCAGTGTAGAGTGCTGACAGGACCATTGTAGGAGAAGCAGCATGACCTAGTGAATAGGGCCTGGGTCTGGGAATCAAAAGGACCTAGGCTCTCATCCCGGCTCTGCCACTTGTCTGCTGTGTGACCTTGGGCAAGTCACTTGTCTATGCTTCAGTTACCTCATCTGTAAAATGGGGATTAAGATTTCGAGCTCCATGTGGGGCAGGAAGATTGTCCAGCCTGATTGCTTGTATCTACCCCAGTGCTTGGCAAATAGTAACCACTTAACAAATACCATAAAACAAACAGAAACTTCAAGCTGAGCACCGGGTGATTTACTACAGCAGTTCTTTTTCTTTCATTTTTTTTTTTTTGTTTGTTTTTCTGGTACCTCCAATAGCACAGGGAATCTTTTCTGAAAAGTGCCCAGAAGCCATTGGCATCCAGTGATATATATGGCTTTGCCACCATGGAGTTCCAAAAGCAGCAGAGGTGCCCTTGCTTAGTCCTAGTAACAGGAAATAAATCAATCAATTGTAATTATTGAGCCCTTACTGTGTGTGAAGCACTGTACTAAGTGCTTGGGAGCATACAATATAAGAGAGTTGGTAGGCATGTTCCCTACCCACAGTGAGGTTACAGTCTAGAGGACATAAACCAAACAGATTGGACACAGTCTGTGTCCCGCATGGGGTTCACTATCTTAATCCCCATTTTACAGATCAAGTAACAGGCACAGAGAAGTTAAGAGACTTGCCTAGGCCACGCAGCAGACAAGTGGCAGAACCCTTGGCCTTCAGACTCCCCGCTCAGGTTCTATCCACTAGACCATACTGCTTTGTCCCCAAGCGACTCAGTGTTTCCCACTGTCCATTGCAAAGTGGGGAATTCACAAATTTATAAAACGTAGGGGCCGAGTTGTTGAAAACCTGCACAAAAAAGAAACCCCAATCTCTAATAATAACAATCATTAATTTTCTGCCATGTCCTAGGCCCTGGGCTAGATAGGCGCTTAGTGCTCTGCACACAGTAAGTGCTCAATAAATACAATTGAATGAATACAGTAAAAGCACAATGGACACAGTCCCTGTCCCACAAAGGACTCACATTCAAAGGGGGAGGGAGAACAATATTTAAGCCCTATTTTACAGATGAGGAAACTGCCCAGAATCACACAGCAGGGAAGTGGTGGAGTCAGGATTAGAACCCAGGTCCCCTGACTCTCAGACGTTTGCTCTTTCCACTAGGCCATGCTGACTGGGTCCAAGCCTTTTCTTTCGACCCAGTCATGTGCTGCATCCACACAATGTTGAGCTGTCTAATTCCCTTCGATGTTTATGACACAGTCATGGTTGTGATGTGGGGGGAAGGTCACTGCTCATTCATCCCAGCAAAGGAAAAAGCAGCCTGGCATAGTAGAAAGGGCACAGGCTTCTGAGTCAGAGGACATGGGTTCGAATCCTGACTGACAATTGTCTGCTATATGACCTTGGGCAAGCCACTTCACTTCTCTGTGCCTCAGTTACCTCATCTGTAAAATGGGGATTAAGACTGTGAGTCCCCTGTGGGACAACCTGATTACGTTGTATCTACTCAAGCATTTAGAACAGTGTTTGGCTCACAGTAAGAGCTTAACAAATCCCATAATTATTATTATTATTAAATAGGAAAAAAGAGCTTTGACCTTTAGAATTAATAAATAAATGATTATATTTAAGTACTTATTGTCAAGCTGTTCTAAGAGCTTGAGCAGATACAAGTTAATCAGGTCTCACAGTTCCTGTCCCACATGGGGCTCACAATACAAACGGGAAGGAGAATAGGTATTTAATCCCCCTTTTACAGACGAGGAAACTGAGGCAAGAGGAGCTAAATGACTTGATCAAAGTCTCGCAACAAGCAACTGGAAGACCCAGGATTAGAACCCAGGTCCTCTGACTTGCAGGCCTGTGCTCTTTCCACTAGGCTTCTCTGTGCCGTCACCTCTGATCTATTTCTCATTTGAACCAAATTGATATTGTCATTCCACTTGGTAGGTTAAACTATCCACTTGTTAAAATCTCTGCTTAACTCCTGGAGTATAGCACCCGTGAGCATAGTTCCTGCTGGTGAGATCCAAACCGAATCTTTCTCATTCTATTCACAGCTCCTGTTTGGGCTATGTAGTTGTGGTGGTTGTCATTGCTTAAAATGGGTCACACACAGCGTGCCTATTGACCTACTTTTACCTGTTTAATGCTTTGTGAAAAGAGCTGACGAGTTTACAGTGGCAGCAAAGATAAAAAGAGGAGGTAAAAATGTGCTTTGCATATGACTTCTGAAACCATTATGTGTTGATGTGATCAGTCCAGGGCACAGATATTTAAAGCAGGGAATGTGATGATGTTTAGGAGGTGAAATGTGGCATAAACTCTCACACTGGAAATCCTCCCTTGCTGTATGGAGTCTAATAGTAGCTGTTGGAGTGAAAGGAATTTAATGAAAGCTATACCCTAATGAAAATAAAGTATCAAGGATTTCTCTTTTAAATATGGCGCAACCATGGAATTGATTAGGTCCATGACTGGTGTTCTGTCTTCTACAGTGGAAATTTAACAGTATCAGTTGGGAGGGTTAGTTTAATTCCCTGTTCCTTGTGGGCAGGAAACTGTCTACCAATTATGTTCTATTTTTTGCTCAAGGTCACTGAGCCCTTAGAACAGTGATCTGCACAAAGTAAACACTCAATAAATACCTCTAATTAATGGATCAGTTGGTCCATTTTCTAGTTTTCAGCTGGTCAGGCTCTGTCCAGTTCTGATAAAGTACTGGATACTTTTATATGGAGGTTCTACCTTCAAGCCTGAACCTCTTTCCACTTCCCGCTGCCACTGAGTTTTGTGGTTGGGGCATTACAACAGACCTCACAGTGACCGAGGAGGGCGATACGCGCACACAAATACACAAACTGTGGCATTTGTTAAGCATTTACTATATGCCAAGCACTGGTCTAAGCACTGGGGTAGATACAAGATAATTGGGTGGACACAGTCCCTGTCCCATTGGAGATTCACAGTCTTAATCCCCAATTTTCAGATAAGGAACTGATGCACAGAGAAGTGAAGTGACTTAGTGTCACATAGCAGACATGTGGCAGAGCCAGGATTAGAACCCAAGTTCTCTGACTCCCAGCACTTTGCTCTTTCCACCAGGCCATGCTGCTTCCCTAAGGAATTGGGGTGTGTTGGGGCTCTGGGATTTCCTCCCACCCTCTAGAAACTTTCTAGGATCATGGAAAATCAACATAGTCCAGCAAAATGGTGACTGTGTCATCATGTGCATCTGGCCTAACTCTCCGAGGGCAATGTAAGGTTCCTTGTCTGGAATAGAGAGTGTCCTCTGGGACCAGCCTAGACTGCACTGTCAGTTTTATAGGTGATGTACTTAACTGGAAATAGCATTACCCGGAATCAAGAAAATGAAAATCTGGTCCTCCTTTCATTGATCTCTCTGTGGGTGACCTAGGGCTCCACAGTTAGTTTTCTGTCTGTTTTTCTATCAGCAAGCTAGAAATAATGCTTCTGCCCATTCCTATTCTCCCAGGGCTACCATAAGCTTAAGGTATTAAGTGAAACACAAGGTGGTTTGAGCCTGAATGTGGGTAGGGTATGGGAAGAGAATTTAAAAGTGTCCACTATCTGATCTGTTAGCACCTTTCCCTGCTGGGGATATTTTAGGAGGAATGGATGACCTTGCTGACCTCCCTGCCTTACTTTGTCTTTCCACTCCAGTTGATACTTCACTCTGCTTTCTGCATCATTCTTCTATTATAATGTTCAATCCATGTTTCTCTACTCCTCAAGATTCTCCAGTGGCTGTCCATCCACCTCCGCATCAAACAGAATCTCCTTACCATAGGCTTTAAATCACTCAATCATCTTGCCCCTCCTACCTTACTTCCCTGATTTCCTTCTATAACCCAGCCCACACAATTTACTCCTTTAATGCCAATCGACTCACTGTACCTCGATCTCGTCTATCCGCCACTGACGGCTTGCCCACGTCCTGCCTCTGCACTGGAACCTCTCTCCTCTTTGGATCCAACAGGAGACTCTCCCCACCTTCAAAACCTTATTAAAAGCACATCTCTTCCAAGAAGACTTCCCCCATCTAAGCCTTCTCTTCCCCTTCTCCCACTCCCTTCTGTGTTGTCCCCTCCTTTCTCAGAACTCATATCTGTAATTTATTTATTGTAATGTCTGTTTCCCCTTTTAGACTGAGCTTGTTCATTCATTCAGTCATATTTATTCAGTGCTTACTGTGTGCAGAGCATGGTACTAAGCGCTTGTAAAAGTACAATAAACAGTGACATTCCCTGTCCACAATGAGCTCACGGTCTATATCTCTACCAGCTCTGTTATATTGTACTCTCCCAAGTGCTTAGGAAGGTGTTCTGCACGCAGGGCTCTGAATCAATATTGATTGATTAGTGAAAGAATGTTTAGGTTACAGATCTGTTTTTAAATTATAATCTTTAGATGGAGGAAGGAATGAATCCTTTCTCTATTGGTCTGTAAAATACAGCAGCAAAATTCACCATGAAACAACATACGGTGAAATTAGGAAAGCATATAGAATTCCTCCCCACTGCCCTCAATCATCTAAACCAATATTCCATTTGTACTGGTTTTTATTATGATTAAAAACTCCTTTAAGCTATGCAGACGATTATAGTCAGATGTAATATTCTGCTTAATTAAAGGTAGAAACAGATTTTCCTTTTACACGGAGGTTTGTGATCAGATTGTGCAATTGCTCTTGATCGAAAGCCCAGGAGATCAAAGCATTGATAGCCTGTCCTTTTTCAGTCTTCATAAAAAGCCTCCTTGGTATTCCAAAGCTGGATGAGGTGGTGAATTGTTCAGGCAACAAGACGGGGAAAGGTACATCCGGCCACCAGCAGTATGTGCTTCAGGAGTTGTGACGGTGCACACTGAGCCAGTCACACTCTTGCCTAGTCCATTTGCCCACCCTGAGAGATGGCCACTACGGGAAGGGGGGAGTCTCAAGGGGCAGTTTGTAGTAAAGGAACAGAAAAATCCTGAAACCTCAACAGCCGCAGAGACCACACTGCACTTCATCAACAGCTTTTCTTGCAGTAGCAAAAACATGAAAATAACAGCAAATAACATAGGACCAGCCCTGCAGATATTTTGATTTGACAGCATGTCAAATAGTACAGGGACTACTGAACCTTCCCCAATGCAGCTTTACAACTTGCTGTATTTGAAGAATTGTGAGAGGAAATTTTCATGTGGCTTTCTGTTAATTTTAGAACACTTCTGCCCTCTCCGGCCGTGCACACTTTGCAATATTTAATAGAATTTCATTTGCAATTTCATTTGTAATTTACAATGAATTTACAAATTAAATGAATTTACAAATGAAATCTTTAAGAGGGATGTGGAAATCCCTTGAGAGAGAACAGCTTCTTCAATACAGCAATATCTTTTGGCTTCTAAGTTCCTAAAGGCCATTGCCAGCAGTCAGATTAAAGGATACACCCCCATCCAACACATGCCATGGGCACATTTTTTCACATACTACTTATTACTTTAATTTTACTTACTTTTCTTCATAAATCCTAATTATGACCTGTTGCCAGAAAAAAATCTGTTCTTGCTAAAATGACAACTATTATTATTATTGTAATTATTATTCCTTACTATGTGTCAAACCCTGTTCTCAGTGCTGGAGTAGATACAAGTTAATTGTGTTGGACACAGTCCCTGTCCTATATGGGGATCATGGTGCAAGTAGAAGGGAGAACAGGTATTGAATCCCCATTTTATAGATGAGGAAATTGTGACACAGAGAAATTATGTGACTTGGCCAAGGGCACATGGCAGGCAGTGGCAGAGCTGGGATTAGAATCCAGGTCCTTGGACTCCTGTGCTCTTTCCACTAGGCCATGCTGTTCTCCAGCATTTCTTCTAAATTTTAGAAGTCTCACGTTACAGTGGGTGGAAACCTTCGGACAGCCTAACTCCTTAAGGCAAATAGGGATTTAAAGTTAGATCCTCAAAATTCTAATCCTCACCCTGTCATCCTGTTCATAATGGAAATTGTATTCTACTCATCCAGAATATTCTACTAAGAAGTCAATGAAAAAGCATCCCCTTGGATGAAATCTTTCTAGTCTAATCCCTACATCCATACCATTCTTCCTTTGCTAATCTTCCCCTTCCCTTGGTCATATCCTCTTCTACAGCTACTTCACCTCTTTCAGTATCACAGCAGGATCATGCAGGGGTTCTATTTAGCTGGAATTCTGCAGCTGCCATTTTAATGTTGTGGGGCTGGGAGGGGGGATGAATAAAGGGAGGAAGTCAGGGTGAGGCAGAAAGGAGTGAGAAAAGAAGAAGGGATGGTTTAGTCAGGGGAGGCCTCTTCTCCATGCTAATCCAAGCCTCCTGGCACTTTCTCCTCATTGCCATGTCACCTTAGCCAACAGCAACATAGTGGAGGATTATTTAAAGCCCCAATCCCTGCCCTTGCTTCACTCCAACCATTTTCCAAGACCTGGAATATCATTAAAAAGAGATTATCACCACTCCGTATCTTAAAAACATCATAAAAACCAATGGCAGAGATAAGAAGAGATTTTTTTTTTTAGAATTACAATCACAATGGACAAGCTACATTTTTTATTCTCCCTCTAGCATCTCAAACCCTCGCATTCCTTATTGTTTTTAAGGTGCAGCTGTCCTCAGATTGATTCATCTAACATAATTCAGAAAATCATCACCCTGCAAATCTCACTGACCTCAACCATGTCATAAACCACAGACACTAAATGTTTAATTGTTTTTTGTTGTTGCCATTAGTAACTCGATGGCACATAAGCAATGAGGTAGGCTTAACGTTCTTTAGAATGGCCTTGTCTCTTTTAGCACATCTTTGTTTCTGGACCTCATATTGCAAATCTGATAATTTTCTTTCTTTGCAGCTCACAGATCAGCACTATTGAGGCTGTGGTTAACAACAGAATGGCTATCATCTGATTTTAAATCATTTTGTACTCATAATACAAATTGTATGCAAAATTAGCTAGATTCCCCTCTTCCAACTAGACTGTAAGATCGTTATGGGTAGGGAATGTTTCTGGTAATTCTTTTCCATTGTACTCTCCCAAGCACTTAATACAGTGCTCTGCACATAGTAAACTCTCAATAAATACTATGGCTTTATTGATTGATTCCAACATTTGTGATACCAGGGTGCTTTGACCACCTGCACCTCCCCTCCTCTTGTACTCTACTTGAAAAGGCTCCCATCTGGTTAATGTGGTGAACTGATCCCTGGGTGTGGATAATCTCTGGATCCACTGGCCCCGCACCGCTCTGTGACTGCCACAGAAATGGGCAGACCAGTGATTGATCATTTGCCAATTTGTCACCTGGAGTGTGCGGTAGTAGCCTTCCTGACCTGAGTTAAACCCTGGGAATTGTGCTGAAGAGCACTGGAAGACCTTCTCTCAGTCCTCTGAGTTCCTCTCTGGAGCTCCTGATGGCCAGCTTCTCCTTATGTAGCAGAAAGAAAGAGAGAAGTCTGGGCCTTTTATCTAGAAATAAGCAGGAACTCTCATTATCCCAATTGATACTACTTCTAACTGGATAGTCAATATTTCTCTGTCTTCCCCATTAAGGATGGAAGGTCTTTGTGACCACTTTCTGTTGTATTTCTCAAGTGTTTAATGATTTCAGTACTGCTTAATGAAAACAGTGTGGCCTAGGGGATAGAACACGAGTCTGGAAGTCAGAAAGACATGGGTTCTAATCCTAGCTCCTCCACGTGTCTGCTGTGTGACCTTGGGAAAGTCACTTAAATTCTCTAAACCTGTTACCTCATCTGTAAAATGGGGACTAAGATTGTGAATCCCATGTGGGACAAGGATGGGACTGTGTCCAACCTGATTTGCTTGTATGCACCCCAGTGCTTACTACAATTCCTGGCAAATAGTAAGTGCTTAACAAATACCATAATTATTATTTTTTACATTCAGTAGGCACTCATATACCATTATTTTGGAGACTGTTTCTAAGTTGCCCCTGGGAATTCTTTCCCAGGGCTCTACACACAGTAAGCACCTAATAAATGCTATTGCTACTACTGTCCTAGAAGTTGGTACAGTGCTCCTCACGTAGTAAATGCTCAATAGAAGTAATTGATTAGTTGCTACTAACTCTGGTATGCGAAAGCCTTACTATAGTTCTCTGCATATAGTAGGCACTCAATAAATACTGTTAAGTGATTGGTTTTGTATTGTTCTCACCCTTTGAAATTGCCTTTAAATAAACAAAACTAAATCAGTGGAATAATAATACTTTTTCCTTAAAACCTTTGCTTCCAAATAGTGAGATTCTGCTTGGAATTCCTAAGATGGACTTTGTAGCCTCTGGTTCAGATGCAGTTTAGGAGCATGCACCACCAAACAGGGCCTTTCATCATCGGACAGCCAATCCATCCTATTCTTTGGCATTCAAGGTTTTAAACTGCCTCGGTGACCTTTTCAAATGTAATTATTCTCATTCCTGAGGAAAGGTTCTGTAGGTATTAGACAGATGAATGGATGTGCCCTTATCCCTGACGTGGAGAGCAAATATGATCAATATGAATATTCTGGTTGTCTTTTATTCCCTGGCTAGGTTTGGCATTGCGAATACCACTTATCTCAATGCTTTATTGTTTCCTTCGAAATTCTGAGTACCACATGCATCCTTAGAAGCAATATACTGTTCAAAATCCCTTAGGGCCGAGCTCCGTAAAGGGGTCAGATATGGGCAGAGGAGTTGGAGGATAACAAGTAGAACACTGGTTCTGAAACCAACTGGAAGGAGCTTAAGGAGATGGGCAGTTGTCTTGAGTACAGTAAAGAGACCTAGTAGAGTGGACCCTCCACTAGACTGTAGGTTCTAAAAGGTAGGAATCATATCTGCTTTCTCTATTGTACTCTTCTAAGCACTTAATACAGTATACTGCACACAATAAGTGCTCAGTAAATACCAGTGATTGGAATTTAGCCAGAAAGATGTCATTAAGTGATCTGATGAGGCTGATGATTGACTGAAAAACTTAATGGGTTTTCTTTTTTATCTGGAGTTTTCTTGTTCGGCTCCTTTTTTTACTTTGGGTTTTTCCCTAGATTCATGCTAAATGTGCTCTGTTCAACCTTAGCTATTGTTTACACTAAACCAGTTTGCTACAATTATTGGAAATCTCACCATCTGATGACCTTGCTCCCCAAAACACATATCCTAGTAGTCCTGGAGGGGAATGTAACCTTCCTCCCCCCTCCTCCCTTTCCCTTCACCATTTTTGTATCTTTGAAGCGAATCAATTTGCTGTAAATCAATATGCTATGAAGGTGCAGTTGATTTTGTCTGACCAATGTTAGAAGCAAGATACTCTCTGTTGGTTAGGTAGACTGTATGGCAGTTAAATCAATTGTATGGTTTATTCTATTTGTAAGTATTTTAATGCTATTGTTTTTATGGCTTCTCCTTTAAAGCTCCTTGTAGGGCTCTTCATAAGCAGGGAATGTGCCTCAGTGCTTCTGTTATACTTTCCCAAGTGCTTAGCACAGTACTCTGTCAGGCCGTGAAGTTCCTTTCATTAAATCCTGTTTAATTTGTTTAATAATAATTGTAGCACCTAAACACTTACTATGTGTTTACCACTGTTCTGAGTGTTTGGATAGATACAAGATGATCAGGTTGGACACAGTTCCTACCTCTCATAAGGCTCAGAGTTTTAAGTAGGAGGGAGAAGAGGTACTGAATCCCCATTTCACAGATGAGGAAACTGAGGGACAGAGAAATTTAACTGATTTATCTTTGTGGGTAAGTAGCAGAGCTGGGATTTGAACTCAGGTCCTTTGAATCCTGGGCCTGTGCTCTTCCCACTAGGCCATGCTGCTTTCCAGAACAGCACTTCAATCATTAGTATTGACTAAGCTCTTACTAAGGCAGAATGCTGTTCGGAGGATGTGAGAGAGACTGGCAGGATGTATAGGCAATATTCATGCCTTCCAGGAGTTCTGGACACATAGTAAGTAGTCAATAAATACCTTGTCCAACTGACTACACACCCTAAGAAAATCAGGTATTTTTAGCAGTACTTTGGATGGCTTAGTAAATCGCCCATCTGTGTGTTTTGGACATCCAGATTTCAATGTCTACCCTGTTTCTGATTTGCACATTCAATTCTGGTTTTCCTCTTTTGAACATGTTATTCTAATGTTGAGACTATTTTTGTATACCTTAATGCTGCTTTATTTTGAAAACTGATCGGCTTCTGTCACTTTGGCATTTTTCATTTCACAGACTATTTAGGAGAAAAGTTTCTTCAGCCATGGTATAATTCAGGAAAGATTTTAGCTATTGAAAAAAAACCAACATAGGTGAATTGTTGACATCATGCAATTCCTGGGAAGCAAAACAATTGACATCAAAGTATGTTTCAATAATTTGAGTCTGGAAATTGAAGTGAAATAGCATGTCGTCCAACCTCAATTTAATTTTATGTACTTTAGCTTTCTGGTTATGTTCTTACAAATGATAGATCCTTCCTGCATGTGGTTTTAAATCTTCCAAGAAAATCCATTTAATTTCTGTCACAGCTAAATCTATTTTCAGTGACTTATATATGAGACAGGTATTCAATTTAGGTTGCTGGCTACTAGTTGATTTTTCTTAAAACAAATTTTCAATATTGTTCTTAGTAAAGGAAATCCTTCCTCTAAATGAATTCATCTTTAAGCCTTCTTCTAAAACTTCTTTGAAGATAAGCCTGCTGTGAATATCTTCTATTCACTTATGTGCAGATGTTTTCACTTCAGTTGAAAAACAATGAAGAAAAATGATTTTAGTTGCTCTTCAAAAGATGAAATTCATCATGCAAATTACAGCTATTAAAGTTTTAGGAAATTTACCAACAGCTAAATTTTCCACATTTTATAATTACCACAGCTTAATTTTTCAAGAAAAGCTACCAATGGAACGTTTTGAGTCTCAAGAAAATCCCAATTATTATTCTGAAACTTATAAAATAGGAAGATTTAAATCAAGTGAAAGTGCAAAGGTCCATTATTTTTCTGAGTGGAAACTGAAATCAGTAAAGATGACCCTTTAAAATTTAGTTTAATGGATTTGGAAAACATAATTTAGGTGAGACTACTTTTATTTTTGCTAGAGCTCACTTTAGAAACCAAGAGAATCCATTGAATAGGGCCTAGAGTCAAGCTTTAAAGAGTAACTGCTTTACTATTATTTTTCTTTCCTTAGGGTCTAGTATAGTGTCCACTACAACATAAGTGCTTGGCAAGTACTACTGAGTGAACTCTACTGACTGCGCCTCATTGGACCCAAAGAAAGCACCTCAAACATGGTGGTTTGATTATTTTAAACTGGAGGAAAGATGTTACCTAGATTAGGCAATGACCTCAGATTTGCCATGAACAGGGAATTTGTTTTGGATCCCATTGCTAATGTTGTCTCTGAATCCAAAGGATGGTAAATATTCTCTACTCATTTGTCAGTGAGGAAGAATATGTTGACTGCCCTGTAGCCAGCACAGGGTTTATAAAACCCTTGAGGGCAAGGAGCAGAGCTCATTTTGGGCAGGGAACATGTCTACCAACTCTGTTTATACTTTCCCAGGTGCAGTGCTCTGCACACAGTAAGTGCTCAATACATATGATTGATTTTGGCTTGATTGTATTCTCCCAACTGTATTCAGTTCTCTGTATGCAATCTATTCTATTGATGAAGTCTGTTACACAGCATCACTCTGGGTGATCTATACTTAAGCAGGGATGTAGTAATTTTAGATGTGTCTTGGAGGATGAGGTGAAATCAGCACTATAAACATCTGTACTGGGGAGGGAACTCTCCACTTCAGGGGGAAACACAGAATGCTCTCTCTTCTTCCATTCTACCATCCTTGAGGATGCATTTTTGTTCCCCTAGGAGATCCAGGCTTCATTGTGAATAACATTTTTATCTCCATGTAAAGCGATTTCGCAGTTTGCAACATTGAAATGCTCCATACGGTTTTTCTCCCTCTAATTTGTTAACGTCTGCCTTGTTTCATCTGTCCCAGAAGAGCTTAACTCAGGAGACATGGCTGAGCTCTTGTAGGCTCAGTGGCAAGTTATCAAGGTCAGTTCCATCTTCCTGTTACCATGGTGATCACAGTAGAAATAGATAACATGGCAACACCATCTTTCCACCTATTCTAAAAGCTTAGTTCTTGACTCTGTTTGAGCTCTTTTGGAATGGAGCTGAGATAAAAAAGGAGCTAACATCAAGCTGTAAGAGAGTGACTGTACAAAACCTATAGATTTATCAAAGAACTTGTTGTATTAGCTCCTTGCCAAAGACAGATTTTTCACCTTTGAGAAATGAATCTTGGTCCCTCTCTAGGTCAACTATAAATCCTTCATAAAAAGAACATTAATATGAATTCTAAAATGGGATGGTAATGTATGTAAAGGGCCCGTTATGGTTACCGTCGACTGGACTGAATGCACTGGATTGAAATTCTGTTCAGCACATCTTAGCATGTCATTATGGGGAGTTTTTTAAACATCAATGTGACCAAGCAATGACTATGAAAAGCTATTCTTTTTTTCCATTGCTGATTTTATCTTTCCCTATAACTGTGCTCACATGAGCACAAATTGATTAAGGCAGCAAAGGTGGCTTGTTCCAGGCACTTTACTAAGCAACGGGGAAGATACGAGCTACAGATTTGCCCAAAATCACTCAGCAGAAAAATGGCAAAGCTGGAATTAGAAGCCAGGTCCTCTGCCTCCAGGCTTATGCTTTTTCCACTAGGCCATGCTACTGCTTCAGTTTCTTTAAGCAGTGAAAGTCAGTTTCTAGTAAACATTTAATTTTAAATGATTGCAATGGGTCCCTCATGCAGGTCTAATGCCAGGAAAATACTGTCATCCAATCCTGTCACCTTGCTTCAAACAACTTTGAAAAGGTTCCATGGAAGAGTTAACATCATAGCTATAATTCTATTTATTCTGATAGTATTGACACCTGTCTACTTGTTTTGTTGTCTGTCTCCCCCTTCTAGACTGTGAGGCTGTAGTTGGGTAGGGACAGTCTCTATATGTTGCTGATTTGTACTTCCCAAGCTTTTAGTACAGTGCTCTGCACATAGTAAGCACTCAGTAAATACGATTGAATGAAAGAATGAATGTTATATCCATGCTATGATAACTAAGGTAACTGGTCCCCTTATTCTGCTATTGTGATCTATTCAAATCATGTCTTTTTTTAAAATGTCATGTGTCTAGGAAAAAGTATGACATGATTTTGTATGTTTTAACTAGAAAAGCTCAGGAAATTAGGGAATCAGTCTATCAATCAATCATATTTATTGAGAGTTTATTGTGTGCAAAGCACATACTAAGCTCTTGGGAGAGGACAGTATACCAGAGTTGGTAGATAGATTGCCTGCTCACAAGGGCCTTACATCTTCCGGGACAATTTTAAGTCACTTTCGTTTCTCATGGGTAGGCAAACATATTGAGGAACACCAACCTGTCAAAGAAGATGTGAGATTTTTGAAGCTATTTTTCTTCCTCTGTGGAATATGCTTAAAGCTGCTGAGGTTTTGAAGATTTTTTAATGGTATTGGTTAAGTAGTTACTATGTGCTAGGCATTCTACTAAGCACTGGGTTTAATACAAGCTAATCAAGTTGGACACAGTCCATGTCTCACGTGGAACTCAGTCTTAATTCCCATTTTATAAGGGAGGTAACAGGCACAGAGAAGTTAAGTGCCTTGCTCAAGGTCACACAGCAGGCAAGATGGTGCAGCCAGGATTAGAGCCCAGGTCCTTCTGACTCCTAGGCCGAGACTGTATCCACTAGACCACACTGCTCCTGTTGTTCCATAGGGAGCACAAAAAGATGTCACCTGTTTGCCTGCAGTTGGTCCTGTTGATGTTTATCTTTGATCCAGTGATGATCAGGGGGTCGGGGGAGAGATTACTCTTCCCTTTTCATCCCCTGGACTCTGCTCTTGGACTTGAAGAGCCCCCAGGCAGCTAGAGATAAATCTGCAAAGGAGATACCAGCTGGGGAAATTGTAGCAAACTCTGTTCAGGGTTGGTCTAAGTGGTTCAGGATTACCAAGATAACTCTGTCACCTAATCAAGATTCAAAGTGCAGGGGCTTCATTCAGAAAGAAACAATGACTTCTGGATAACATATATGAAAAAAGTCTTTTTAGAGTATTAAAAGGATCATATGAAAACCATACAGGAAAAAATCCTCAAAGCTGCAAACTGCCCAAAGATTTCTACAGTGCAACTAGTGAAACCCATTTTTCCTTCTTGCTTCCTTTTTGGCTCTCACTCAATAGTTTCTCCAAGTATGCTTGAAATATTTTGTGAGTTTTCTTCTACCACACATGGATAATGTTTAGAACATGCACTAGGCCTGCAAAACACTCATTTTGGATTATAGAATATTCAGGTCACCGTTTGTAGCCCATAGATCTAAAATTCCCGCTAAGGCACTCATTATCTGACCTCAGTGAGGGCAGGTTTTTGATCTACTTAATGTGTTTCAAGTTTTCAGATACTTTCCATTAGAGACCTGTTCTGACATGACTGATTCCTCTGTAGAGGCAATAATCAACACACATTTACATGAGACTGGGAATAATTTGTTTTGATATTGCCCATTTAAGCTTTTCTAAAGCCAAATTCAAACCAGTTGACATTGGCTACTTCAGATGACATTATAATGAGTTGGAGAGCATCTGGAAATTTCCAAAGGCATGTTATTGATAGTAAAATAGTGATCTATAGCTGGAGTCGGTGGACCATAAATTTCCACTTCTTCAGCAGCATGGTGTAGTGGATAGAGCACGGGCTTCGGAGTCAGAGGTTGTGGGTTCTAATTCTGCCTTCACCACTTGTCTGCTGTGTGACCTTGGTCAAGTCACTTCACTTCTCTGTGCCTCAGTTACCTCATCTGTAAAACGGGGATTGAGACTCTGAGCCCCATGTGGGACAAGGGACTGTGTCCAACCCATTTTGCTTGTATCTATTCCAGCACTTAGTAAAGTGCCTGGCACATAGTAAGTGCTTAACAAAGACCATAATTATTATTATTTTCTAGGAAACTGTGTGGTCAAATTCAAATTCTTACCCACCAAAGAAGGTAACAATATACAATTTTGTGGTCACTTTTTGTTACTAGGCATCTTAAGTATACATCTTTCTTTGAGTTTGAAGATGACTCTACCAGCAGATATGATCAATGTTTATGTATTTGACAATCCTGCCCTATCATTCCCATGTGAATCCTTTTACTGCACTTCTGCATTTTATTACCCACCATGCCTGGTGCCACTTTCATTTCTATCTCTTGATATCATAGCCTTTCTGCAGTGTCTTTTCTGAGATGGTCATCCAATTTTTAATTGTTTCGGTCCACTTCTCTAGTCCTTCCTCCTTGTTCAAAGTCTTCCCTGAAATTAATTGGCTGTGCTTCATCTGATGTCTTCAGGTAAGTAATTGATAGGCAGGTAACCCAAATTAGCATCCCCTGTGAGAGGTGTCATGAGGAGTTTTCCCTGTTCTAGGTCTGGGATACCCCCCTCAATTTCTTTAGGCAAGGCTAGCCTGGGTTGGACAGTGAGCTAGCAGCAGCCTCTCCCCAGTGTTAGAACAGTTCTGAAGACAGGCATCAGTCCACAGGGCTCAATCTTTAGAACCACAGTTCACAATTTACTCGTTTTGAAATATGCTTACCAGAAAAAAAATCCTCTAAGATTTTATCAGTTTTTGAAGCATAGATCACCAGATTTGCCCATAACAGGCCTACCTGTGGGATAATAAAGATGTAAATTCCCTGAGATATGCAGAAAAACTGAAAGTATCCACTGAATAGGTGATATTATATCATCCAGCTTTCATATTAAAACAGCTTTGATAGAAAACCATAGGGCCTGATTGCTGCTAAATAGTACTGAATCTTCTTAGAACAGTGCTCTGGCACTTAGAACAGTGCTTGGCACATAGTAAGCGCTTAACAAATACCATCATTATTATTGCACGTGCCCATTACCTCCATTATGAAGATCATTGTTTAGTATCATCAGTCTCATCACAGATGTGTTAAAACAGGGATGATTCTGAATCCCATTGCCATTGTAGTTTAGAGCCCTGTTTGGTTGAAGCAAGCTCTAAGGTGGGTTTTTTTGTGATAAAGTATTTAATAAAAGTAAGACAAAGAGTCACTGGAGACCTCTGCAGCTCCTTTGCCCTTTGAAATATATTATTTGTCTGAAAGCTATTACATTAATGCTCCCATCTAGTAAAAACTCTAATTTAGCCTCTAGAAGGCAAAGGATTTCAGTGGATCTTTAAAACTTTCTTTTATCTTCATTCAAGAGTCTGGGCAAGACCTGCTATAAAATGTTCCCTCTCCATGCGTAAGGCAGTAATGGCAGTAATTCAATAGTCCAAGAATGGTTTTTTGCCTGTCAAACAAAGATCAATGATTCACCCATGCTGAGAAGATATCATTAACTCTCTCCATTTCAGCCCACCCCCGTGCAAAGATGGGGATAAATTATAATTAGCTCACTACAGTGTTAGTGGGCCTACTTCTCAGTGATGTTGAACCATAGGCTTTATGGACACCTAATCAGTCTTTACCAGACACATGGAAATGAACTGCTAGGCCAATCTGAGAGGGGCCAGAGGGGCCAATTGACTAAAGATCCTAAGCACTCTCACCCCCTCATTGTACCCTCATTAATTGATGGTTTAATCACATTTTCTGGTTCTTCAGATTGTCAAAAGGATCATTGGAACCTTGATAATGAATTCAGGGGAAAAAATGAGTAGTGAACTCATTATTTGGGGGAAATTTCTATTAGAGACATGATAATGATCTATATTTGCATTGTGAAGACATTGGTGAAGCCAAGGTCAATTTGCAAAGAGCAGTTCTAAGTGTTCTGGGCCACAAATGTCCAGATCAATTTGGAAATTTGGTAACTCCTAGAATCTTTAAAGTGCACATTAGCCTAGCATATGCCCATGGAAACACCATTATCTAACAAAATTAAAATGAATTCATTCCCTTTTACCTTTCAGGAATACTAAAAGGATGTACATAGCCTCTTCTATTTGGTAGGTTTCGTTGTCAGACAGCTCTGTAGAGTGCTTAGATCGATATCTATTTTTCACTCATGTTCTTGAAGAAACGTCCAAAACATAAGACAAACTGGGGAACATGATTAAAGTGTATTTACCAGGCTCCCAGTGGGAGTTTTGACTGTTTTGATGGTGTAAATTCCCTATGCCAATAAACAAGTATGAAACAAATGCTGGGCAAGAGAGAACTTGTCCCAGATCATCTAGACTCTGAAAGGAAGGACTTTAACTGGAATACCCTGGATTAGGAGGGTCAGAGATGGAGCAGTAGTTTCAATCAAACTCAAGGGCTTTCTCATTCATTCATTCATTCAATCGTATTTATTGAGCACTTACTGCATGCAGAGCACTGTACTAAGCGCTTGGGAAGTACAAGTTGGCAACATATAGAGACGGTCCCTACCCAACAGTGGGCTCACAGTCTAGAAAGAGAAAATTAGAGAATCTGTGGTATGGCCCAGGTTCTTCCTTTTCAGAAACTGTTCAGTCAATAACCTTTCATGGTACTTTGGGTCAGGGGCTATAATTCCTTCTATCAGAAAATATATCAGGTTCATTGAGGATGGAATTATAAACCAAAACCATGTTTTCTTTGACATTGGTTTTAAAAAATCTACCTGTATTTTTAAAACTGGTTCTGCTGACTTACCTGCTGTGTATGTAGCCTTGGGATGTCACTTAATTTTTCAGTTCCTCATTTTCCTCATCTGTAAAATGCAGATAAAATGACTGTTCTACCTTCCTCTTGGACTGTGAGCCCCATGTAGGATGGGGAGTATGTCCTACCTGTTTATCTTGTTAACTAACTCAGAGCTTAGTATAGCATTTGGCTCAGAGTAAGCACTTTAATTCCACAGTTGTTGTTACAATTATTGTTACTATGAAATCTACTTTTTATTTTTAAACCATAGCTTCACTTGAAATCCAGGCAGATTAGTAAAATGAAAATATATTAAATAGTAAATATTGCATATGCTTCTGTGCCTTATTTGTTAAAAATGATTATACATTATTGATTCATTTCTGAGTGGAATAAGAGGAAACAAATTGAGAGGCAGGATGCCATTCTTCATTTGTGAAAGCTCAAATTATAGAGATTAAAGATGTTTTCATCTTTCTAGCCACTTCTCATTCAAGCAAAGTGTTCTCCTGTATTGTCCGGTTTAGCAATTGGAGTGTATAGCTCCCCAAAATAAATTTAACAATCTACGTTAAATTCCAATAATGGAATTAGATAAAACCTGGCAAAGGGAAATACATGTTTCTATATTAGAAACATGAATAGTATATGATTTCAACTGGACTTTAAAGGATGATGGCAACAAGTGGGTTTATTTCTGTCCAATTGCATTTAAAACAGAAAATGCGTAAGTTAATGCCTTGTTGGTCAATTATAACTATTTCAGATTATAACTACTATGTAAACCTTCCATGGTTTCTAAATTGTTTTGGCATTTATAAATGAGGAAGATTTTTACATCATTTCCTCAAGTGTAGCAACTTGGCAACTTTAGATATTATGGCAGTACCAAAAAATTGGGTTAGTTTGGGTGTTTTAATCTTAACCCATTTCTGTAGTTCCCTTTCTTAAAGTAAAGCCAACTTACAAAACATGTTGCAGAAATTGCCAAAATAGGAGCTGTGATTTGTGTATAAACATGAAAAAAGTGGATAGAGTTTGGGAGAAAAGAAATATAATTTCAAAGAATCTCATGATAACAAAAGATTATATTATTAGGCATCAGCAGAGTGGATTATATGATTGTGGAAGAGAAGGGCTGATGTGTCTAAGAGTATTTTGCCTTGTGAGATCCATCAGTGGTAATTATGGAGCACTTAGTGTGAGACAAGCACTGTACTAAGCACTTGGGAGAGTACATTGCAACAGAGTTGGTAGACACATGGTCTATTACAGGCAGTCTTCTGGAGAAAATGATTATTTGTACAGAGAAATACCTGTTTTCTATAATGCATTGAAAATAGCCAGTTGAAATGAATATCCCTGGGTCATTAGCAAGAAGTTCCCAAATAATTTTTTCTTAAGAAAGGTCTTCCTAATAGTACCCATTTGTACAATCAATTTTATTTAGTGAGCACCGTCAACTGTTGATTTTGCTGGCCTGGGTAGATTGTAATCTCTTCAAGGATCCTGGGACCTGCCTAAGTATGGTGTGTTGCATACAACTACAACTTAGTGAATATTAGTCCTACTACTTGAGGATAGGTTCTGACTCTCTTAAATACTGTTGAGTGAATGACTAAATGGGGGCAAACTCTTTAAAGATCCAGTTAAGAGACCTAGATTTTCCTGAAACCACTTACCTCCATGACTGCAGAGGGCAGGCACATTTTATGAAATGATTTTTCTATGCAAAATTGCATTTTGGACCCAAATTTTTTCCAGGGAAAGTGGTAACATGAACATATATCTAAAACGAGTCTGGGCAGACTAAACAAAAGGTTTGGCACCAGGCATCACTGCTAACATTATTAATTTTCCATTTTATAAACCTAATTGAAATCATAGCCTGCTATCAAATTTACTAGATTGTTGGCAAGCAAAACAAAGCCTTTAAAATGATGCCACAAATCCAGTAGATGCTGTTCAATAATTATGGTATTATGCACTATTATGGCATTTGTTAAGTGCTTACTATGTGCCAGGCACTGTTCTAAGCACTGAGATACAATCTGATTACCTTGTATCTGCAAAGTGCTCACGATCTTAATCTCCATTTTACAGATGAGGTAACTGAGGCCCAGAGAGGTGAAGTTACTTGCCCAAGGTCACGTAGCAGAGAAGTGGTGGATCTGAGATTAGAACCCAGGTCCTTCTGGCTCCCAGGCCCAAGCTCTATCCAGTGGAGTATGCTGCTTCTCTGAGTAATTGCTTCATACGCGTTAAGTGCAGTCGTAGAAATAATGTAAGGTGATCAGACACAGAGCCTGGGCCAAATTGGCCTCATAATCTATGATATAGGGAGAGCTGGTTTTCTTCCCATATCAACTCATTATGGCTACCATTACCTTCTAAAAATGCAAGGCCAACATCACCACTTCAAAAAATACACAAATCCATTTCTCATTACTTTGGATTGTTCTTGTTTTCTAACCTGATGTTACCTGAAGTTTCCCATGAAGCCAATACCAACCGTTGTTACAATCAATGAAAGCTTGTTTTACACCAACCCCAGATTCAGACTCTTGCCACAATCAATTGATTTTCTCAAATAAGGTATAGGGTTCCGAGTACCAATTTACTTCATTTTCAGATGTAGAAATAAAGGACATTTAGGTAACGCGTGATGGGATGAGAGGTTGTCCTTAAATCCATTCTAAATTTGGGCATTTGTTGCTCGAACCACTGCTGTTCAGAATTTGCTTTCTACTCTAAGGTAGGCAAATCAACTTAATTTGGGGCAATCAGAAGATGGAGTCTTGGGTCACTGTTTACAACTTTTCTTAAGAGTGGATGCTTTCCGCAACTATCAAATTTGGCCCCGTCAACTCTTACTTGTGTTCTCTCTTAGGCAAATCTGAGCTATGTGTAATAATAATAGTTGTGGTATTGGTTAAGTGCTTGCTTACTATGTGCCAGGCACTGTACTAAGCCCTGGGGTGGAAATCGGGCTGGATACAGTCCCTTTCTCAATCCCCATTTTACTGATGAGGTAACAGAGACACAGAGAAGTGAAATGAATTGCTCAAGGAGCTGGGATTAGAACCTATGACCTTCTGACTCCAAGGCCTGTGCTCTAACCACTACTCTATGCATCTAAAACCACTGCCAACAGAAACCTGGTGTTTTCTGCTTCCAGACTTCTGCTCGTGGGGCCCTCATGCACTATGAGTTGTGTGGCATATGGGCCACTGATGACTAAAGTGGTCAGGTATCCTGCTTTGAGATGCACTTTTGAGGATTCTGTCCTGCCTCCCAGAAAGATTATATGACAAAGCAGAAACCTTCAATGACCACGGCAGAAGTCATGGCTGCAGTTGCCGCCCTCCCTGGTGCTGTTGAAGGATTGTGGGTGAGATTGTCTAGCACTGCTGGTAATAATAATAATAATTGTGGTATTTTTTAATCACTATGTGTCAGGCACCATACTAAGTGCTGGAGTAAATACAAGGTAATCAGGCTGGACAGAGTCTGAATCCCAGGCACATGCTCTTTCTATTAGGCCACACAGTTTAATAAATAACACCGACCTGGAAAATGCTGTTCAAATATTGAGAGGAAAAAAGTTGTAATTTGAATTGGGGAATCCTCAGAACAAGGCAATATTTAAAAATTAAGATGATTTCTAAAATTACATTTTGAGAAAAATTAATAATAATAATGATGATGGTATTTGTTAAGAGCTTACTATATGCCAAGCACTGTTCTAAGCACTGGGGGGGGGGATACAAAGTAATCAGGTTGTCCCACATGGGGCTCAGAGTCTTAATCCCCATTTTGCAGATGAGGGAACTGAGGCCCAGAGAAGTGAAGTGACTTGCCCAAAGTCCCACAACTGACAAGTGGCAGAGTCAGGATTAGAACCCATGACCTCTGACTCCTAAACCTGTGCTCTTTCCACTGAACCACGCTGCTTCTCTGAATTAAGAAGTCATCACAATCAAAGGGTTAGTATTCTCCTTTGGTAATCACTTAATGTCCAAAATTATTATGTGGGAATAGAAAATCATTCAAAAGGGCACATTTAACATGTAGATTTAAAAAATAGAGATCATTACTTTGTAGAACAGATACTGGATGCAATCCTGCAATAATGATTTTAACATGCATTTTCATTGCCCACACTTACTGTAAGTCTTCAAAGACTTTTGCACATAATACTAGTATAGTCCATCAATAATTCAGGAAGCAAAACCTGGCTTGATTCTTGAGGGAAAGAAGTAGCTACTAGACAGCTTCAAAAAAGTGCAGATTTGCAAAGCAATTCATGTTTTATGATACCCTGGAGATTAAAAGATGGGCAAATAGAGTTAGAAAGGACTATAAAAGTGTTTATTGGAATGAATGTCAAAAGATCAAAAATTATTCTGCGACAGAAAGGTCAGTGTGATTGAAATCCAGAATACATCCTGAAATTCCTGAGGTAGCAGTGTTTGTTCTCTAGAGAACGACCTTGGAAACAGGCTTGCAGGGGTGATTCACAAATGACAACTTTGAACTGTGACATCACACCTATCCAAAATGCCATTCACAGTGTCAAAGCAGGCTGGAAGAGCAGTGAAGAAGAGAAGCATTTTTATAAAGTCATTAGCAATGAAATAGTTGGTAGCATGGGAATGTAGTTCTAGGCTGTTTATTAAATGGGCAAGGAGACTGTGACCTACTGGAGAGTCAGAAGACCCAGGTTCTAGTCTCAGCCCCACCATCGGTTAGCTGTGTGACTGCAGGAAAGCCCCTTAACCTCTCTGTGCCTCAGATTTCTCATTTGTAAAATAGATAATATTTGTCTCTGCTCATCCAATTAGGGATATCGTGAGGAGAGAATGACCTAATTTTTCATGGTATCCATTAAGCACTTTCTGTGTCAAGCACTCAGGCACTGTTCTAAGCACTGGGGTAGGTACAAGTTAATCAAGTTATGCTCACAGCCTAAGTAGGAGGGAGAACAGGTATTTAATCCCTATTTTACAAATGAGGATGTAAAGGTCCTTTGAAAAATTGAAAAACACTCAACAAATTCAATGAAGCATTATGGCAAACATGATTTCTTGAAAACATACCAATCTAGAAGAGAAGAGGAAGAGGGAAATAACTTGTTGGGAGGGGTGGAGGGAGAGAAAACTATATGTAAAACATAACTGAGTGCTCAGTGAGGTCTTTTAACTGTTCTTTGGCATATGCTAATCAATCAGTCACTGGTATTCACTGAACACTTTCTGTATGCAGAGCACTATACGGTCAATCAGTAGTATTTATTGAGCATGTATTGCACAAAGCACTTGGGAGAGTACAATAAAATAGAGTTAGTAGAAAAGATCCTTGAAATCAGTGAGCTTGTAATCTAGTGGAGGAGTTTAGTAAACTATTGGGTATGGGATTTATTTCCACCTTTAAGTGAAAAAAACACAGTAATAAATGCATGATTGGACACAAGATAATTAGAGTAGACATGACTCCCTCCCACCAAAAGTCAACGATTCAATGATGATGATTTTTGATGGTATTTGTTAAGCAGTTACTCTGTGCCAGGTACTGTACAAGCTACTTGGGTTGAACACAGTCCATGTCCCACATGAGGCTCACAGTATAATACGCTTGGCATATCTGATCTGTTCTAATGCTTGCAATGCTATATCATAGGGAGTTGAGACTAGTCTTCACTGAGTCTTTCAAATGTTTTCTTTGCCCCATTCAGCAGTTATTTGGGGACCCAAAATCCTAATGTCCACAGTGTATGAAATTGAAAGCAAAGTGGCTTAGTGGAAAAGAGCATGGGACTGGGAATCAGAGGACCTGGGTTCTAGTTTCAGATCTGCCACATACCTGCTGTGTGACTTTGGGTCACTTGACTTCTCTGAAAGCATCCTCTAGACTCTAAGCTCCTTATGGACAGGGAACGTGGCTGCTAATTCCTTTGTACTGTATTCTCCCAAGCACTTAGTAGAATGCACTGCACATAGCATGAGCTCAATGAATGCTATTGATTGTTTGATTATCTGTGCCTCAATTCCCTCATCTGCAAAATAGGGATTCAATACCTGTTCTCCTCTTACTAAGATGTGAGCCCCATGTGGGAGCCAAGTATCTTGTATCTACCCCAGAACTTAGTAGAGTGCTTGGCACCTAGTAAGTGCTTAACAAATACCACCACAATTATGAATTAGGTATGGATGTATGTCAAAAAACCTTAAATAAATCAGGCACTGCCTTAACCCAGAAAGGCTGAATGTCAAAATTATTAAGTTTAATGCCCAATTAATTATTACTGGATTGAATGCTTTACACTGAAGAAGATGAAAAAGAAGGTAAAGACAACCCACCTAAATGTTCAAAACCTCTTTCCTACCTTATTGTTCATGGACAGAGTCTTTTACCTTTATTTCTGCAAAGCAGGATGCTAATCATCACCTGTCAGAATGTTTAATTTTCGGTCAATTCGTTGCAAAGAAATGTTTCGTTTTTCACGTGCCAGTTCCATTCTGTCAGACTGCCACCAGGAACAAAGACCATTTTAACCGCTTCAGAGAGCCAGCAGGTGTTAGGATATAACAGGTCTTCATATGTTCCCCACATTTTGCTTTTTAGTGACATAACTGCCTTGCATCTATGTGCACATCACAGACTTTAGGGCAGAGTTGGGTCCACTGGGCAATGGGGCCAACAGGGCTGGATTGGTCGAGGTAGGTGCCTGGATGGATCAAGAAGTGGAGCTAGAGCAGCGAAGCAAGCAGAAGCCAGTGGGAGCATTCAAAGAAATCCAGAATCAGGCTGGGGAGATGGAGGCAGGCTAAGACCGTTGGCAAGGAGATCAGAGAGAGCCAGCATGGTGGTGTTTGTGTATGGAGGCAGACCTGCACAGATGGTCTGGCAAGCAAAGCTCATAGAATAAGTGAGTTGCGGGGACAGCCAAGAGGAAGGACAGTGAAGATGAAGATGGAAGTGTGCAGGGGACTGGAAAGAAAGAGGAAGAGGAGAAAATGAAATACAGGGGGGATGGGGGTAAATGAAGTTGAGGAGAGAGAAAGTAATGGGGTGGGGAAGAAAATGATAAAAAGTTGTTTTTTAAAATAGATTTTTGGAAATTATTGTTATTATCTCACTTCATACACCCAGTAATTTTTTATGGTGCCTGATAAGTGCTTAACTATGTGCCAGGCACTGAACTAAGTGCTGGGGTAGATACAAGCTATTCAGGTTGGACACAATCATATCCCACATGGAGCTCACAGTCTTAATCCCCATTTTACAAATGAGGTAACTGAGGCACAGAGAAGTGAAGTGACTTATCCAAGGTCACACAGCAGACAGAGGGTGGAGCCAGATTAGAACGCGGGTCCTCCTGACTTTCAGACGCATGCTCCTTCTACTAGGCCACGCTGTCCTCTATGTTCAGTGAAACCATTTTGTGGTTAATTTACAAAATGCCTCTTTCACAGAGACAGCTTAAAATATACTGCTTTTCTGGAGACCAGTCTCTTCATGTACTAAAAATGGTAACAAGGGAATTTAGAGGGAATCTGTCTCCAAACTCTGGTCTGACATCTTGCACAACAAAGTCTATTAGCTAACCACACCAGAGAAACAGACTCCATCAATGCCACATTACTTATTTGCATAGTAAAGTAAAATCTGTAGTGAAATTTGCCTGTGGGCAAACTTGGGACTGAGAAGGCCAATGAAGGACCCACAGCTCCAACCACAATATGCACACATAAAAACTGTGTCTCATATTGTGCTGTCATTTTGATGTTTTCAGTACCTGTGGCTGCTTTAAATGACAATGATGATGTTTGGGACTTAAAATAGAGCTATTATTTATTTGCATATTTAAAAAAATACATGCGAGAAGGTGAGGATTGACTGGTAAAACCTCATGCCAAGTAAATTTTGCACTGAAGTTCTCAGGTTCAAACCTCTATTTAAATCTTAGCCCCTCTCTGGCTGCTCATTCTCAATCTCTTTCGCAGGCTCCTCCTCTGCCTCCAGCCCCCACCCTCAACTGTGGGGGTTCCTCAAGGTTCAGTTCTGTGTTCCTTTATATTCTCTGTTTACACTCAACCCCTTGGAGAGCTCATTTGTTCCATGGCTTCAACCACCATCTCTATGCTGATGATTCCCAAATCTACCTCTCCAGCCCTGAATTCTTTTCTCTGCAGTCTCACATGTCCTCCTGCCTTCAGAACATCTCTACTTGAATGTTCCACTGACACCTCAAATTTAACATTTCCAAAATAAACCCCATCTTTCCCTGACTTTCCTGTTGCTGTAGATAGTACCACCACCCTCCCTGTCTCACAAGCCAGTAACCTTGATGTTATCCTCGCCTCATCTTTCTCATTCAAACTGTCACCAAATCTTGTCAGTTCAACCTTCACAACATTGCTAAAATCTGCCTTTTCCTCTCCATCTAAACTGCTACCACATTAATCCAGCAGTGCTGTGGAGCTGTACACTCTTAGTAATGACATTTATCAAAGGATGTGCTAAACTCTGGCATAGATGCAAATATTAAAGAAAACTGTCTAACCCAAATGGGGTTTACAGTCTCAGTGCAGACAAATAAATAAGAGTAACTATCACAATGGATGGCCAAATACAATGGCGGAGTCAACAGACCAAGACAAAATCTCTTTTGTTTTGGTACGAAAAACCCCATATGAGCAAGTAGAATGTAAAATCCTTCCAAACAGTAGAGATGTAGTGTGTACTTGGTGATGATACAACATATCAATTTTGGGAACCTTTTATTCATTCAGTGGAAATTTGACCTACTTAGATTTTTCAGTTTTGTATTCCCAAAGATTAATCTCTTGCAGTTTTGGCATGTTCCAATTGAATTTGAATGGCTTCTCCGTGGCTGTTCTTTATGCTAAAAAAAAATCTTTGAGGATTTTTCATCTGTCAGCATTGAGTGAACTTGATTTTTTTTTCTACTTTAAGAGTGGAGGCCAAATTGTCCAGCTGTTGTGTCTGGAGAATCAGTCCTTCAGCTGTCCATTTAGCAGATTTGGAGAGAAAGAGAGAGGGTTGGGGCTCAATTTCCCTTTGGTAATAAACTAGCAGTATGACATTAACAACAGTTAGATGATGAGGACTCCAGAGGCAAATATCCATTCTCACTGATAGTGTTTAGGAGCTAAGGAAGTCTGACTGTTCCCACATTTGGGAATAGCTGCTGGACTATATAACTGATCTATTGAATGTCTTCTTTCCAGAAGAACATCAGAAAGTTATTTTTAGATAGCTACCTCATTTTCCCTCGGGTTTCTGGCATCCTGTGTAATCTGAGGAGAGGGCAAAAGAGCCAGAATAACGCAGTTCAGTAGAATTTCCTGGTTCATCTAGCTAAGATCTTGAGAGTTGATGAGACAAAAAAATAAATCATCTTCCAATTTCTGACTTTTAGTAGCATGAACCGCTTTCAGTCAATGTGTAAGATTTTGAGATTTTGTTTTGGTCAAATAAACAAAACTCCAGTTCAAAGTATAAAGTCATTGATTTCAAGTGTTTCATGTATTTTTGAGATAAAGAGCTTTAAACTCTTTCTAATTCAGGGACTTGCCTGATTGTATCTATCCCAATGCTTATCACATAGTAAGCGCTTATCAAATACCACAGTTTATCATGACTATTTTTACGTTTTTACTGAACTTTCTCCATTGAGTTTGTTAGGCTCCTTACTTAATGTCCTTGAAGAGTCTTAAAATGCAAAGGAGCATGATGCAGCACTAAATTCAGCCACACTCTTGCAACCCCAGCTAAATCGAAACATTAAAACAAAACTTCAGACCCCAGCTAAACAATTTCAACCCTCTACAGGTCTTTGATTCCTGGCTATCCCTTTGGCTGTGATTTCTGGTCGAGCATCTCTATAAATGTCTCATGGACTGAGGCCTGAGTTACAGGACAGTGTGGCACCTTCTCAGTGATATCCCTTCTCACTGCATGCTGGATTGCTCTCTGCTTCTCCAAGTGTCCCTTCCTGAGGCGACTGGATGTGCTTCTTTTTGGCCTCTCAATTTTCAATCAATCTTTATAGTAGCATGTCTTTTCTGGCCTCTGGTATTTTGGGTGAGCACTTTTAAAATCGTCACGAGCCTCATTTTAAAGATCTACCCTTTTATGAAGGATTACACGGCAAATTCCAGGTGCCTGGGAGTATGAAGCACCTACTTTCATTCATTCAATCCTGTTTATCGAGCATTTTACTACATGCAGAGTACTGCACAAAGCATTTGGGAGAGCACAACAGATTTATTAAACATTATCCCTACATTCAGGGAGCTTACACCTGAGTGGGGGAAGGGGAATTAAGACACTAAAATAATTTACGGAAAGGAGAAGAAAAAACTGATATGTAGAGTTAGCACTTAATAGGGTATATGAAATACATATGTGCACATAGGAAAAACAAAAGATAAAGGTGGTTGTTAGTCACAAGGGTACTCAGATATACTGAACAGTGTGGCCTAGTGGATAGAGCATGGGCCTGGGAATCAGAAGGACCTGGGTTCTAATCCTGGCTCCTCCACTTGTCTGCTGTGTGACCTTGGGTAAGTCACTTCACTTCTCTGTTCTTCAGTTACCTCATCTGTAAAGTAGGGATTAAGACTGTGAGCCCCATTTGGGACATGGGCTGTATCCAACAAGATTAGCTTGTATCTACCCCAGCACTTATTACAGTGCCTGGCACATAGTAAGTACTTAACAAATACTGCAATTATTATTATTATTGTTAGTATGCAGAGGTGTTCTTCGGGATGAATAGAACCTGAGGAGACCAAAAATTAATCAGGGAAAGTTATCTGGAGGAGATATGATTTCACTAAGGCTTTGACAATGAGACAGCTCTGGTCTACCTGATAGGGAGAGTGTTCCAGACAGGGGGAAAAGATATGAGCAAGAGGTCAGAGATGGGAGAGTTGAGAACAAGGCCCATGGAGAAGGCTAGTTCAAGAGGAACAGAGAGTGCTAGCTGGGGTGTAGTGGGCAGAGTAGGAGGAAGAGAGCTGATTGAGAGCTTTAAAGTTGATGGTTCAGAGATAAGTGGGTCCACTATATGGACACCAGTAGTTGCCATGGAGTCCCTGCCTCATCTCGGTTTTCCCTTTCTCCTCTTTAGTAGCCCTCTCCCAATCCGTCACCTTGATCTACTCTATCTCTGTCCCACCATCTCACCCAGCACAGCTTAGGGGTGCGTGTGTAGGAAGAAGTAGAGGTGACAAAATGTCTAGTTAGGAAAATGGATGGCTGGCTTCATGTTATGGTCAAAGCTAGTCAGGCTATTGGGGGAGAAGAATAAGATGAAGGATTAAACAAAAGGCAGTGAAGGAATTCATGAAAGGCTGAATGATTTCATTCAAGTCTAAGGGGGATGAAGAGTGGTGGCACATTCTAAAGATAGATTTTAGAGATGGATGAAGATACATGTTTTGTGGATGGCACATTTTTATGTATTTATTTTAAGTTTTATTA
This sequence comes from Tachyglossus aculeatus, assembly GCF_015852505.1. NCBI lineage: Eukaryota > Metazoa > Chordata > Mammalia > Monotremata > Tachyglossidae > Tachyglossus > Tachyglossus aculeatus. The sequence goes on from NC_052079.1 coordinate 7,835,125, forward strand.
AGGAAGATGGTGTTAGAAATAATAGACTTGAGAAAGAGAGCCTTTGAAGGACATCAAAAGCCTGGTGAGAGGGGACTATAAGTGAAGAGTCTGGAAGTTAAGGAAAGAGAGAGGGCTAGGTTTGGATCAAGTGCTCTCTGTGCCCATGCATTTCATACTGTGCCAGAAAAGGCAGCACATGAGAGGATGGTAGAACTCAGGTCAGGTTTGTTTTTATTTTTATCTTTGTAAAGCTCTTACTATGTGCTGGGCACTGTACTAAATGCTAGTGTATGTACAAGCTAATCAAATTGGACACAGTCTTCGTCCTAAATAGGATGCAGATTTATAAGGATTTGCAGGCTTAGAGAGGGAAAGGAAAAACTGGGGGTTACAGCAGATTTTTATGGAGCTATTTAGAAAAGCAGAAGGGAAAAGGTAAAGGGGAATGCTGGGAAGCATTTACCTAACTTTAAGATTGATTGATGGATATGGAAAGAGGTAGAGGGACTACTAAGAAGGATTCTGGATTTTGATATGATAATGCTATTTTTAAAGGGTTAAAGGGTGTGTTCAAGTAATCCCTTAGCTAAAGTCTATAAAAGAAAATTCATTCATTCAATTGTATTTATTGAGCACTTACTGTGTGCAAAGCACTGTACTAAACGCTTGGGAAGTACAAGTTGGCAACAAATAGAAACGGTCCCCACCCAACAGTGGGCTCACAATCTAGAAGAAATGCAACACGTGCCGAAACCAGGGAACGAACCAGGGACCTTTAGATATTCAGTCTAAAGCTCTCCCAACTGAGCTATTTCAGCAATTGAAAAGAGGCAATAAAATAATCTGTAAGATTCACGAGGGCAGGGATCATGCCTGCCAATTCAATTGTACTCTCTCAAGTGCTTAATGCAGTTGTCTGTGCATATTGAGTGCTCAATAAATGCCATTGTTTAATTCAGTGATTATAAAGAGGGAGCAGAGACTTTACTGAAACTAAGATATAAGATGGAGTAGGATAAGGAGGTAGAAAACAATATACATTCATCAATAAATATGATTGATTGATTATGTAGTAATGTGGTTTAAAAGTCAGTGCATATAGTACACATTCACAGGCATTAATTTGAAAATAATAAAATGGTAATATTTGTTAAGCACCGTAAGGTTGGATAGAGTTCCTACCCCCATCAGGCTCACATTCTAAGTTGGAGAATGAACAGGTTTTGGAGCCCCATTTTACAAATTAGGAAAGTGAGGCTCAAAGAAGTTAAGTGACTTACCCGTGGTCACACACCAAGCAGGTGAAAATAGCTTGTCCTACAGACAAGGTAATAATCCTAAGGTAATATACTTGGTATTAAAGCTTTGAGAAAGTAAGCTTCAGAATTTAGGCTCTTTAAAAAAGTTGTATTTTTACTTTATTCGTATTGATCTATTTAGTAGGGCATTTACCAAAACATTAATTCATAAAACTGCTATTTAATTGCTATTGATATTTTTGGGTTTTTACTGTGCTTTCTTTGTATTTATTTTGTTTGCAGAAGTTGCCATTGACCTCATCATTGGCTTTTTGCTTTGTTTGAAAAAAATCAGAATTTCTGCCATCCTACAAAATCTTTATCTCTTGGGTAGTTTTCATTTACATTATTTTCTGCTTTTCCTGAAGAGAGCATAGAATCTTTCTTTCACCATTAAAGTTCCCATTTCATTGCTCCCTTCTTCTTTCCCCAGATCATACAAATATTCTTTATTACCTTGCTCTCTGGAATCAAATGCTCTAGGAATTTCTCCCCATCCTCTTCTCTTGCACATTTAAAAATCTTGATTATTCATTAGTTTTATTGTCTGTTTGACCCTCCATTGTCCATACTATGCCATTGGCAGAGTGGTTTGTATTTCCTGATTCAATTTGCAGACATGTCTTTTCTCTCACCTTCGGAATACCCTTCCCAATGAATTCTCAGCTGGCCATTCTTCCTGGTTTCCCTATAAAAATTCCTTTTCCCTATTCCACATCTAATAATTATAATAGGAATTGTTTTACCCGTTAAGCATTTACTATGTAAGCTGGGGTTTGTATCGTGCAATCAACTCCGACAAAGTCCCCATCCCTCATGGGGTGCAGTCACAGCCCAAGTATTGAATTCCCATTCTGCAAGCAAGGAAACTGAGGTACAGAAAAGTTAAGTGACTTAAATTAAGGCATGTGGCAGAGTTGAGATTAGAACCCAGATCTCCTGACATCGTTATTCTGACCATCCCTTTGGAGAAAGTGGACAATTGAGGCAGAGTTTGGTTTATAGGTGGTGATGGTGAAACAGCTCAAGAAGCTGAATGGGGATTCTGTGGTAGATCCAGAGCTCATAGCCAAAGTGCATTTCTTAGAGCCCAGCAACTTGACAGACTTCAAATAGCGGTAATCCATCGTATTTATTGAGCGCTAACTACGTGTAGAGCACTGTACTAAGCACTTGGGAGAGTACAATCTAACAGAGTTGGTAGACAAATTCCCTGTCCACGGTGAGCTTACAGTCTAGAGGACTGTATTTATTCATTTATTAAGTATTGATATTTATCGAGTGCTCTTGTGGGCAGGGAATGTCTGTTTATTGTTATATTGACTCCAGCACTTAGTACAGTGCTCTGCACACGCAGTAAGTGCTCAATAAATACTTTTGAATGAATGAATGAGTGGGCAGAGCATTGCACTAAACATTTGGGAGGGTATAAAATTGTTAGTAGGCATGTTCCCTGCACTCAGTAAGTGTACAAACTAGCAGGAGGAACTTGCAGTCTAATGGGGCTATCAACTGTGAAGTCCTCCATTAGACTGTAAACTCCTTGAAGGTAACTATTGTGTCTTCTAACTTAATGGGACTCTCCCAGGTACTTAAAACAGTGCTCAGCCCACAGGAGTCTGTTAATCAAACCAATGTTTAATTTGTATGAAGCTGAATGCTCCATTCACTAAAGATAGCAGCAATCATCTGAAAGTCATGCTTCTTTTCAAATTCCTCTTGGGATCTCTGGGCAGGAGGGGAAGGGTGTGGGCATGCATATTTGGGACAGGTGAGGGTGTTAACTTGCTTTGATTAATGGAGCGTTCTTAATTGAATGCATAACTCAGGATAAAATGTTTCTGCATTATTCTGCACTGAAAACCTCCATTTATTTTTAGGCAGTTAAAGCAACTGGATGGGTAAATATTTTTTAAAAGTCTAAGACAAGGTTGGTAATTATGCATAGACACCTACTAGGAGTCATATATTTTACTTAGAAGGAAAACACTGTGAAATTTATAGAATTTCCATATGAACTCCACATTCTGGCCAACTGCATCACACAATTTGTAGGTACCTTTATATGCTGACACCTTGACATTTAAGCCAGTTTACAAGGAGCACCTCACCAGGAATAACGAAAGCATCTGTCTAAAAAGGAAGGAAAAGTTGCCTCTTGCTATTTGTATTCTCATTCTTCAGATGGCTGAATCAATGGATAAAAGTAGTAGTGACAGTATGAATGGCATGAGCAGTTACTTGGTGCAATGTAGTTAATCAATCATATTTTTTGAGCACTTACGTGCAGAGCACTGTACTAAGTGCTTGGAAGAGTACAATATAACAGAGTGGTACTGCACTAAACACTTGGGAAAGTACAAGGGAATCATGATACATGGTCCCTGGACATGAGACCCAATAATATTCTAGACAAATAGAGTAATTAGAATAAATATGTACTAGTCATTTACTCTTCATTGGAGTTCTTGTTGGACCCTCATCTCTGACATCTTATGGAAGGGTGATTGTCACACTTGCTGAAGAAAAATATTTGTAATTAAATTTAAAAATACAATTTTGAGTGAGGATGTCATTTTTATTTAATCTACTGCTAATACTTATCTATAAATCATTTGAGTGTCTATCTTCTCTACTAGGTATTAAGAATCGAGGCTGAGTGGGGAAGCAGTGTAGGAAAGCAGTTGGGAAGCATCACGGCCTAGTGGAAAGAGGACGGGGCTGGGAATCAGAGACCATGAGTTCTAATCCTGAATCTTCCACTGGTCTGCTGTGTGATTTTGGGCAAGTCACTTAACTACTCTGTACCTCAGTTTCCTCACTGCAAAATGGAGATTCAATACCTGTTCTCCCTCCTATTTAGACTGTGAGCCCTATGTGGGACAGGACCTGTTCCCAATCTGATTATCTTGACTCCACCCCAGTGTTTAGAATTGTTTGACACATAGGAAGCACCTAAAAATAATAATTATAATAATAATGGTATTTGTTAAACACTATATGCCAAGCATTGTTCTACTATTATTATTAGTAGTGGTAGTAATAGTATAGACCCCTCTCAGGGCTGCACCCGGAGACTTTACAGTACTCTACCAATCTTGACTATGGGAGGGAGAGTAAAGCAGAGGCCTACGCATTCCATTCCTAGCTTGGGCAGTGAGTAGCAAGTGGAAGGCAATCTGCTACAAGTCAAAACGCACCTGTGCTGGGCAGCAGGGGAACAAGTCAAGGGTGGATATTCAAATTTACTGCACAGAAGGAGGCAATGGTAAACCACTTTTGTATTTCTTACCAAGAAAACTTTATGGATACACTACCGAACGATTGCAGGTGGAGTTGGGGCATTCAGGGAGAGATGTGTCTATGGCGTCACTATGGGTTGGAGACGACTTGACAGCAAAAGACAAGGCAAGTAGTAGTAGAATTGAGACCTCTGAGGCCAAAGATACTGTCTACTAACTCTAATGTGCTCTCCCAACCTCTCAGTACAGTGCTCTGCATAGTGTATGCTCTCAGAAATTGATCAAGTAGAGGACAATAATCTTGTACCTTTTTAGTTTTAGAACTTCCACATACCCTTTCCCTTGGGAAGCAGCGTGGCCTAGTGAAAGGATCTTGGCCCTGTGGGTCAGAGGACCTGGCCTCTATTCCCCACTCTGCCGCTTGCCTGCTATTTGACTTTAGGCAGGTCACAACTTCTCGGCACCTCAGTTTCCTCATCTGTAAAAGGGGGATTTATTACCTGTTCTCCCTCCTACTCGGACTGTGAGCCCAATGAGGGACAGGGACTCTGTCCGACCTGATTATCTGTATCTAGCCCAGTGCTTATTACAGTGCTTGGGAAATAGTAAATTCTTAACAAATACAAGTATCATCATTATCTCCATCAAAAGGTAGAAAGACTAGAACCCCTTGTTTGAGAAACCATTTGAGAAAGCAAGCTCTATGGCAGTGACTTCTTCTCTAATATGCTCCTTACTCTATCTGATCTACTCCAGCACTTGGGACAGTGCTTGACATATTGTAAGTGCTTAACAAATGTTATCAATCATTCAATCAGTCATATTCATTAAGCGCTTACTATGTGAAGAGCACTGTACTAAGAACTTGGGAGAATACAATATAACAGAGTTGATAGATACAATTATTACACCACTCGATCCTATGAATCTATAATCTAAAAAGAAAACTAAAATGACCTTTGCTCACGCAAATTTGCTCTTGGAATGAATTCCATCCACTTGGATCCTGCCATCATTAGGACTCTTGTGAATAGAACACAGGACTGGGAGTCAGGAGACCTGGGTTCTAATCACAGCTCTGCCATTAGCCTGCTGCATGACCTTGGGCAAGTCGCTTACTACCTCAATACCATAGTTTCCTTATCCAAAAAGTGGTACTGCTTTTACAGCAGTAATCAGATTACAGCAGTAATCTTTTGGATTTTGTCTTATTTTTTTATGCTGAAATGTAGCAAGAATATCAGAAGATCATGAAGCTTACGGCATAGTATATTACAGTTTTCCCCAAGCTCCACAAATTGTGCCAAGTCCTTGGCTAGGGAAGGCACAGCTGAACCTGCATTTTCATATTTGTACTCCCAACACAGAATATCAAGCTTCAAATGTAATACCCTGAGAACCACCTCTAATCCTTTCTGTTTATATCCAACCTCTCCTACATCCTGATACTCACTGCATCTGCTTCAAGAACAGATGCAATTGCTACTTTTTTTTCCTTTTTTGATCCCCCCTGCAATGCAGCATTATCTGTGAGTGATGTTTATTCTGGGTGTCCGGGATATTGTAGTTAGATGTAGCCCTGTGGCAAAGAGGTAATCATATTGATTTTTCACTCCTGCAGCAAATACTCCTGTGTCCAGCTGCAAAGCTTTGGAAAAAAATAAATATAACCGCGACTATTGAATTTGCTGTGGAAGCAAGATTTCAGCTGCCCCCAAAGCTTTCACTGCAAGGTCACTGCAGACAGCATTAGCCTCATAAGTGGGATGCATCAAATGATATTTGCAACTCATAGCATCCCTTCTCTGAACATCATTCTGTGCTCTTTTCTTCCTGTCAATTTTGATGCTTAACGCCAAGTGGCTAAACTGCATTCTAAGGCACAGAGCAAGAATATTCCACCAATCTGATTACCCGGGAGTACGGTGAAAGTAATTAAAGGTAATAAGGTAATTAGATCATCTGGTTCCAGCCAAAATCACTGCTAAAATGTAGTGGAAAAGGGGGGAAGAGGGAATATTTCAATAACATGCAAAGACCTGATTCTTTCTCTTCATTGTTGCGACCTGTGTAAAGGAGCAAATTAGAAACCAGTAGATAAGTCACTAGCGGCCTGTCAGCCACTAAGCTTTTTGTAATTTACTTTCACAAAGCTTTAGGCATCACTGCTCATTTAATTGAGAAGGATTGTAAGAGAATAATGGTGAGTTTCTGTTCTACCTAGATGCAGAAAGAAAGGAGCCTTCTTGATTTAGTCCATGCAAAGGATGATTTGGACCAACCCAGAATTATCCTGCTTCAAAAACAAAGTCAGAGGTATAAGACTTTCTACAAGCATAGCCATCTCACCTAGGAAAGAATTTCATGATGAGGACAAAAAAAACTGTTCTCCTGAGTTTAGTTATTTTTGTAAATTATTATTCTAATTTTCAGACTGCTGTTAATTTCACAAGTTTGGGCTCATGTGACTTCACGAACATTAACTTTTTCTGTTCCACAAAATCCATTCTTTCCTGTGCTTGAAACTACAGTTAGGGTTTTGCAAAGTAACTTTTCTCTCAGAAAACTTGTTTGAAAATAAATTCCTGGCTTCATTAATGAGGAATCATCAAGTGGCACAAGAAAAATGGCCAGGTTGGATCACAAAGGCAATCTTCCTGAATGAAACACAGCCCAGGAAAGCAGAAATTCAGTTACCTATCATTGAAAGTTGAACAGAGGTTTTCATTTGTATTTATTGAGTTTGTTGTCAGAAGCACTTTCCTGAATTCCTCCATCATGTTCTATCAAACACGTGATGAAAATTCACATTACGGCAGAGCTGACTGTATAAACAAACTACACCAACTAAGCAGCTGTTTTCAACTTTGGGCTTCTTTGAATTTATTTATTATTTATTTATGTGCCCCATGACTGGAGGGACCGGTCCATGGGACCAGTGCTCAGTTTCACAAGCACTGGAACTCACATTGCACTGACTGAAAGAAAAAGGAAAACTCAAAGTCATTTCCACCTGTGTGGTGTCCTGCAATTGCTCTTTCTATCAACCATTTGGCCTTGCCTGCAGCCAAGTCTGCTGTAGTATAATGAATGCTGGCTCTCAAGAATCTGGGGGGGATAGCCCTTGCAGGGAACATCCCGCTGTGTCAAATTAAAAACAAATTAGGAATCTATGTCAAATTGCTTTGAAACCAAAAACGACAACAAATGGGAAGTAGAGGGAGAATGGAGCAGGATTGAACACAGCAATGTCTGTGTTTGAAAAGCCAGTGATTCTGAACCTAAGTGCCAATATTTGTAGGATTTTTGAGGTTAGAAACAAAACATTCCACATGGCCCAGATGATTTTCAATCAGATGGTCAGTCCTGGGTTCCAGGAGTTTTTAAATCAGGTTACCATCTGGTATTTCATTTACTGACTTAGATCCAAAGCTGCAAATGAACTGGAACTGCATCACCTGTGGATAGATGTAGTAGAGCTGAAGAGACAGAGGCAGGGCCTAAGATGGTCAAAAGATGGAGAAGGTTCTGTATGAGGAGAAATGGAAAAGGATCCATGAATCCAGTCTAGAAGGATGAAGATGGAGAATAAACATGGTGGAAGTCTATTGGTCTTGGAAGACACAGATATAGGGAACACAGAGTTATGGTTCTCTAACAAGGGAACACACACTTAATTTGTTCAGTGCTTACTATGTGCCAGTATACGAGCGTTGGGGTGTATACGAGCAAATTGGGTTGTACATAGTCCCTGTCCTCCATGGGGCTCACAGTCTTAATCCCCAGTTTACAGCTGAGACGAATAGAAAAGTGATAGGTTCAAAACGAACAGAAACACTTCTCCACACAGAATCTGGTCAGCATATGAAATACTTGATTAAAGGATGTTGTGCAGACTTAAAAATATCAGCAGGTTCCACAGGGGCCTGGATAAATGTATGAATCTGTGGCCCATTACGTGGGCCAGAAGGGAGGCAGAGAGGGATAGCTGAAGATGGTAGAGACGAAAACATGAGAATCACAATCAAGGAAAGCAGCCCTGATTCCTCCAATTATCCAGCTGCTACTGACAGAATGAGATTTCTGGACCATTGATCTGATCCAGTGATAACATTCTTGATGGTCTTAAGTCCTTAAAACCCAAGAAGTCAGAGACAGTCAGGTGAGGCCTGGGGTTGGGGAGGAGCTGCTATCTGATGCAGTCTGTATAAGCAAAAGCACATGGTAGATCTAACTTCATTCATTTTATTCCATGCAGCCATGCTAGAGGATGCAACAAGAAACTTGGAGATGGTGTTGCAGTTGCTCATGATTCTTCAGGAAATTTCAGGAAACTTTCCATTGTAACAGACAATAAGCAACATTGCAAGTCCTCAAATCACCCTTAGTGAAGTTTCTGGAAGGGTAACCAAAATGAGCATGGAAGACCATTCTCCTTTGCTGAGACTGTCCAGCCCCCAGAGACTAATTCTCCAGAAAACTGAATTGGAACCTAAAAGGAGCTGAACTCTTAACAAGAATAGGATCACGGACTGTAAAAAAAAAATTGTGGTACTTATGCTAACTGGCAGGATTATGTAATATACACCTCAATAAATTGTACCTGATGGATAGATGGCTATTCCCTTGGGTTGCAACCGGGATTTCTTTTTCCATTGTAAATTTCCAATCTCTTAAGGAAATTAAGGTTTACTTCATTTAATTGTGACTGCCTATACCTGTCCAAATCAAACTCCTCACAATCAATCAATTGTATTTATTGAGCACTTACTGTGTGAAGAGCACTGTGCTAATTACTTGGGAGAGTAACACAATACAACAATATAACAGACACATTCCCTGCCCACAACAAACTTACAGTCCAGAGGACAATCAGCTCTTATCCACCTGGTCTCACTTTTGTCTGCTCTGTTCCCCTGGTGTTCCTTAACTCACCATCATAATTCCTCCCCTGTTTATCATGCTCTCAACTCTCCCTTCTCTATCCACTCACTCGTGCTGTTTTTCCAGGTTGGAACTCCCTCCACATCATTTATTTATTTATTCACTCATTCAATCGCATTTATTGAGAATTTACTGTGTGCAGAGCACTGTCCCAAGTGCTTGGAAAGTACAATTCAGCAACAAATAGAGACAATCCCTGCCCAACAATGGGCTCGCAGCTTTCTCTACCTTCAAAGCCATCCTAAAATCCCACCTCCTCTAACAGTTAATATCCCAACACCCTGAATCGCATGATTCAGCCAATTTGAGCAGTTACAAAATTATTTATACCCTTCTCAGATCTCATGGAGGTATACTGACCATGCTAATTGAAATATGGTTGTAGATGCTCAAATGCTGCTGCTACAACTCCTACTGCTTCCAGTGATGCAGAAATTAGCAGCTTCTAAGAGGTCTGTGATTCCTGAGTCAAACTTATCCAGGACATAGTCATTGCCTCAAAAAGGAAGAACCCAAAGTTATCATTAATGACTGTGGTATCTGGGTAAAAAAGGTTTCAGTGACGAATAAATGCCATTGCTAATCGGAGCACAAACAACTTTACTAGGCAAAGATTCAATAATGAATGACTGAACAAATTGCTAGTATAATTTCCCCCAGGATTAATCATCTTGCCCATCTATCAAAAGAAAAGTGTCTTTTTCATAGTACCTGTGCATTCTATGAGGGGAAACTGATTTCTAAATGAACACAGGCATAATCTGAACCGTCACCCCCGCCCCCCACTGTAAACAGACATGGCTGTCTATCTGGGTGAGAGGGGCACTATATTTTTGAGTAACTCTTTTGTGTGCTATTCTTATGGAAACACATGCATACAGATTTATGGCATGACCTTATTTAATTTGGAAGGAGAAAATAACGAGAAGCAGCATGGCATAATAGAGCACAGGCCTAGGAGTCAGAAGGTCATGGGTTCTAATCCCATAGCCACCATTTGCCTGCTGGGTGACCTTGGGCAAGTTACTTCACTTCTCTGGGCCTCAATGACCTCATCTGATAAATGGGGATTGAGACTGTGAGCGCCTTTGAGACAGGGACTGTGTTCAACCTGATTTGCTTCTATTCACCTCAGTGCTTAGCATGCCAGAAAGTATGAGTTCTAGTCCCTCTCTAGGCTATCAGACAGTTATTCTGAGGTGCTGTGCCAACCAGTAATGCCATTGTGAACCACTAGACAGTAGTACCAATTATGATGTCATTCTTACAATGGATTGATACAGCATGTGGATGATATTATTTACTTAAATCCTTTGAAAACCCATTTTTAAAAAATTAGGCAACAATCTTGCCTTCTAAAAATAGCTCTTACTCTAGGTAGCCAGAAATTCTGTTCTGTTTCTTCTGAATTCTTTCCTGGAAATATTTGAGTGGCTATTGTTTGAAGAAGTCTGGTAATTAGGCAATGTGCAATCTCTCAGCATTAAGGCAATCACTCCTCACCAACTGTGTTTGTGTGTGTGGATGACACTTGATTTCCTCCATTAGGCCCACATTTAATTCCTCCAGTAGTTTTTTGACTGACGCAAATTCTCTCAGCTTTTCCAGAATCTGGTTCAACATCTGCTTTAGAAATGTTGGTTTACAAGGAAATAGTACCAAAGTTACTATGGGGTTAAAATGAGTGTGTTTTCTGAATGATGGAGAAAGGAACAAAAAAAATGTAACCAATAAATTCTATGAATGAAGGACATTAGAAAGTAGATTGTAAGCACTTTGAGGGCAGGCACTGTGTCTACCAACTCTTTTGTATTCTCCCAACTGCTTAGTACAGTGCTCTGCACACAGTAAGTGATCAATGAATAGCACTGCTAGATGGATTACTAAGGGTAAGCAAGATTTTCTCTCAGCATTCACCAACTGCACCACCAGTATCACCTTTTTTTAAAAAAAAAAGATATTTGTGAAGTGCTTACTATGTGCCAGGCACTGTATGAAGGGCTGGGGTAGATATAAGCTAATCAGGTAGGACAGGGTTCATGTCCCACATGAGGCTTATAGTCTTAGTCCCCATTTGACAGATGAAGTAACTAGGCACAGAGAAGTGAAGTGACTTGCCCAAGGTGACACAGCAGACAAGTGGTGGAGCCGGAATTAGAACCCAGGCTTTTCGAACTCCCAGGCCTGTGCTTTATCCATTAAGCTATGCTGCTGCTTTAAGCCAAAGGACAACTCCGCAACTGCAACACCCAATCTCATAACCACGTTTGCTCACTCAAGTTCCCCTCTTTCGAGCTAACTTGGGAAAGATATTAATCTTAGAAAATAAAAACGCATGATGCATTATGTCAGGTTAAATAAAATTATGACTACCACCCTACTGGCATTAACAATCCTAAAAACATCAATACAAACATTTTATAAGAGTCTTTTGTTATCCCTTATAGCCTACTTCTTCTATATTCTGTTTACAAAATACATTTCCCCAAATTTTCTACTGCCCAGTTCAGAATTAATTTGGTACCTTCCTTAATTTAACATTGGGATGATGCTCAATTTTCTAATTCTTAATTGCCATTATATTTAACTTTTTGGCTGATAACACGAAAAAACACCCATTAGTTTAGTAACTGGAATCAGAGCACTGTGTTAGTTCATATTTTGTCATTAATGAAGATTACAATGGAACCCAAGTAGCTATTCCTATAACCCTAACCAATACAGTTATTAATTACATCACATTTTACTGGAAGAAATTGGGCTTCTGTTTGAAGAAAAATAATCATATTCTGAGTTTGATCATTTGATGAAGGGAAAAATGCTGAACCCAAAGGACAGAGAAGTAAGGCCGGGATCAGTGACAGCCTACTAGCATTAAAACATTCATCGAATGCTGACAAATTACTCATAATTTGTATTGATTCACTGGCTGAGCATAGTGAACTGAAAAGTGAAATCCAAGGACATGAGGAACCAGAATTACAGACCTGACAGACCCGACTCCCTCTGATCCACCATTAAGTGAAATACAAAGCCATGGCCCACATAAGTGGCCATAATATGGGTCACATCAGAAAAGCAAGTCTTTAAAGAAGAAAATAGCAACCCCCGAGGAATTACTGAACAAAAGCTCAGCACTGTATCTCTTCTGTATCCACCTGGTATAATACCATTTGGCTCTAGGTCGATCGAGACTTTTTCTCAGAAATGTCTGTGCACTTCACGTCCTTAAATAGTTTAAATTCCTGGTTCCTCTTGCTCTCCCCTTTACCTATTCCCCTCTTTCCTCTCAATGCTCTGGGTCATTCAGGTATGTATAAAGTCATGCTGGCATAGCTGATTCTTGTTTACTCAAAGGGGAAACGCTGTCAACCCGACATGGGCTACAGTGCTGTGTACAGTTCACAGTTTGGGAGAAGCCCAAATGGAAACCTGGCTCAAAGGTGGCCTGCCCATGGGGAGAGTTCTTCCATGAGCTTCCTCTGATGTTCAGGGCTTTCAGTATGAGGCTTCCCCCTCTAGACTGTAAGCTCATTGTGAACAGGGAATGGGTATGTTTATTGTTGTATTGTACTCTTCCATGTGCTTAGAAGGGTGATCAACACACAGTAAGTGCTTAATAAATATGATTGAGTGAATGAGTATAAATGAAGGTAGGGTGCTGTTTACCATTGGAAATCAATCCATCTTTTCTTCCTGGCTATAAACCTCAAGAGTTGAGGTGACTGCAAAGATCATACACCCACACATATAGATGTACAAAGAGGCAGATATATAGGTATAACTGAAACTTATAGGCATACTTTGATGTATGGGTGTTGACACATCTACGGCTATATCTAAAAACATATGACTGTATATGACTAAGATAATCAATCAGTGGTATTTATTGAGTGCTATGTACAGAGCACTGTATACTAAGCACTTGGGAGAGTATGACACAACAGTTAGCAGACACGTCTACTGCCCACAACCCGTTTATAGTCTATAAACAGTCCATCTACAGATGGATATAATCTATTTCAAATTATTCAGTAATGTAACTGCTTACTTGCATTATCATTTTAATCCACTCTCTTACTATTTTACCCACTGCATATTTGGCATGATGAACACATTCATCTCCCCCATTAAGTTGTAAAATCTCTTTACTGCCAAGACATTTTTAAAATTATTTTTCCGGTTTAACTTATTTCTTTATATGATAACATTTTATATTCTCCAAGAATATTCTGAGGTCAGTTGGCCTTTGGCAATGAATGTTTTTCAAGTCCACCTTCCTTCAAAACAAGGCCAAAAGTTATTTTTTTGTACTGAAAGTACAATTCTCATACCATTTTCAATGCGCTTAATGTTAGGGAAAAATTAATACCAAATGAAAATAGTATAATCATCCAGTATTTTGCTTAGCACTTAGCCTCTGAAAATCTCCAGGGAATTTACAGTGCGGTTTTTAAAGACTCTTCCTGCACGGGACAACCCATCGAAATGTTGTCATGGGTTCCCTATGGGAATTGCACTGGGAATAGTTCTCCTGCAGGTTAAAGGGTAAATTTCCTAAGGGTGCAACTGCATCCCTATTGTGTCACTGAGGGGAAATATGCATAGTACTCAAAAACGTACTGTAGGGCACATGTTCTGGACCCTTGTCATCCACGGTGACCATAGCCACCCTAGGTTGTTCTGTTCAGGTATCAAGAGTGACATTGAGTGGCACGGTGGTCTCTCCCAAGACCTGGGGAAAAATCAGTCACTTGTCTGCTGTGTGTCCTTGAACAAGTCACTTCACATCTCTGTGCCTCAGCTCTTTCATCTGTAAAATGGGGATTGAGACTGTGAACCCTATCAGGGACAGGGACTCTCCAACCTGATTAACTTGTACCTACCCCAGCACTCAGTACAGTGCCTGGCACATAGTTAAGACCTTAACAAATGCCACAGTTATTAAATGGACCAATTATTTCTGAAATAATCTGTGTGCTCCCTCATAATTTGGGACTTCATTGCAATCTTCGGTTTTAATAATGTTGCTACTCACGAAAATTGCTATTTTTGTGCCTGCGGGAAATACTCCGTTTACTTGCAAAATATCCCCATGGCATATTTTCTCTTCCTCTGAGATTGAAATACATTTTTTTTTCCTCAGATAATTCCCCTGGCATTAATTTAACATGGTATACCTTATGCCACTTGCAGCTATCCAATACCAACTTGCTCAGATTTTTTTTCATTTTTTGTCCCACAAAATGCCATCATAGAAATCCTACTGAAAATTTTAGCAAATTCTTGAATCATCTAGTATACGGCAGTACAAGTCACAAGGTATGCTAGCCCAATTTAATCACATTGGTACTATAAGTGAAAAGGTAAATCTTGTATACCAGGGTGTTAAGTAATAAGTTAGGTTTTCTTTTTGTACATAAATGTCTACTGACTTTGGTACTAGTACCTCAGTCTTCATACATAAGTGAAAAATAATTGTAATGATGTTCCCCTCCCTGTTTTACAGTTAAAATACCCATGAAAAAAGGAAGAAATTATGAAAGCTAAAATGGAACTGAGCTGTGTCATCACATTATGTGAAGCAGTGTGGCTTAGTGGAAAGAGTACTGGCTTGGGAGTCAAAGGTCGTGGGTTCTAATCCCTGCTCCGCCACTTGTCAGCTGTGTGACTATGGGCAAGTCACTTAACTTCTCTGTGCCTCAGTTACCTCATCTGTAAAATGGGGATTTAGACTGTGAGTCCCACGTGGGACAACCTCAGAACCTTGTATCTGCCCCAGTGCTTAGAACGGTGCTTGGCACTTAGTAAACACTTAACAAATACCATCATTATTATCATTATTCACTATAGGCTATGGCTAGGACGCAATGGCTGATTTGTTGGATTCAGCATTAGGCAGTCTCAGAAGGCACGGTTTTCTAGATGTGCACAGTGGCAGACATGGGTGAGTCCTACAGTAAGTATACATTTTATTTCTTTAAAATACATGGGTATGTAAACATTGTCTTACATCAAAAGCATAATCATTTGCTTAGAATTTCCATTTGTTATGGACACATATGGTCCATTGCCACGTTCTGACATTATTAGATGCTTCCACCAGGGAAAGTTGCTAACTCTTGAATTTTATCTTCCCTCATTAAGCAAAATACTGTTTTGTTTTGTTTTTGTAAGGTATTTGTTAAGTGCTTCCTATGTGCCAGGCACTGTACTAAACCCTGCAGCCGATACAAGATAATCAGGTTTGAAACGGTACCTTTCCCACATGGGGCTCACAGTCCAAGCTGGAGAGAGGAGGATGAGGTAACTAAAGCACAGAGAAGTGACTCACTCCAGGTCATAAAGCAGTCAAGTGGTGGGGGAAAGATTAGAACCCAGGTCCTCTGCCCCCGCGACCCGTGCTCTTTCCAATAGGCCATGATGCATCCCTATGCTGAGTTCCAAGCATCTAAACATACTTGATATTTAACCCCTCCTAAAAGAGGTCATTTTTGCCGAATCTAGAGCAACCGACCCGATAGAGTTTGTTGGAACAGTCAAAGATTTTAGATGCAGGGATTTACTAATTTACAAGGATAACTTTAAGTTCATGCATTCTAGGTTACACATTTCAAATGTTTTGACAAGGCCTTAGATAAATAATCTTGGAGCCTTGCTTAAAGGAAATATGCAACTGCACAACAGTTCAATGTTACTGAAAAGGCATATAACCTCACCACAACAACCATTATGGTGTTTTGAATTTAATCCATATTTGAAGGATAATCAAAGGTGAAGGGTCTTACTTCATTATCAGTACTTCTCACTGAGTCATTTATCATTTATTCTAAGGCTGCACAACAATAACCATCACCCTACACACCCACCATCATTGTCTCCAAACAGAGATTGAAGCCCATATTCATAAACAGGATTAAAATTCATTAAACTCAGTTCCAAGGGTCCCTAGGTGATGAGTTCAAGAACCGATTCTTCTTATTCAGTCAGTATGACAATGCATTAAGCAGGTCATTCACCCATGAGACAAAAATAGTTCAGATTCACAAAAGACCCAGTGTCAAAGAAGCTGAGACTTCTTTCACAATGGATGTTGGGGTTTTAATCCACATTTCTGTTGTAAATGGTAATGTTCAGTATCCCTTGTTCTTTGGTGCATAAAACTGATGCTATTCCAATAGTCTTCTGGGTAGGCCTTTCAGATAATTATAAACAGCTAGATCACCTGCATTTTAATGGCACTAAATAAATTTATTTTCAAAGTATCAAGTTAGCATTTTGAATTCTGCTGTCAGAGCTAAAAGGATGTTTTCCTTACTCCTGAGTTTTGCTTTGTGCTCTTGCAATAAAATATAAAAAGGCCCGCATTGTATTCTCTCAGAGCTGTGCTCTCAATAATTTAACAAGTAAAATGGTAACAATGAAGCTCTATTAACATCTTATTTACCTCATGTTCCCCTTTAAGGAGAAAACTGACTTTCTTCTTATTAGGCAATATAACACTAATATCAGCAGTCGACATTTATTTTTAAATTGGAAATAGTGGCTGAGTGTGAAACTTTTTTCCATCCAAGAGCTAATGCATGGGAAGGATCAGGAAACAAACCTAGTTCTGAGATGATGGGGGTGGGGCGGGGAGCAGGGTGTTTTAGAGTCATTTGAAGTGGATGAAAACGGAAAAAGCTAGTGAGGAGAGAGGAGGTGGCCATAATGAATGTCTTCTGAAAGATGAAAAAATGTTATCTTTGTGGAAGGTAGACCAACCACTTCATTTCTTAGAACCTCATTCTTTAGACTTGCTATTTTCTTTCATCTTCCACTTGGGAAGTACATTTTCTCTGTGTTTTGACAATAACTCTATGGTCAAGGTTCTGTAGCCAAAGTAAAGCGTAAAATTGAGCTGGCAGGCAAAATCCCTCGGTTCAGACCACATGACTCGGTCTCCTACCTATGAGGCAGTTGGTTCTGAACAGTGATCCATTCTCTCCTCAATTCCCAACCATTTCATCTGTAGACATCCCATCACCTATTCCCCTACTCCAACTAGCCTGTTCCATGAAGGATAGCCTTTATTGGGTTTATGAGCTCCAAATCAGTTCTACTTTCCCAAGTGTTTAGTACAGTGCTCCGCACACAGTAAATAAGTGCTCAGTGAATACGATTAATTGATTAGTGGTGGTCAGCACTGTCCTGAGCTGATGGGAAGGTGTGATAATGTAGGTAGACGCCATCTCCACCCTCAAGAAGCTTACAATCTACATGGGGAAGCAAGCGATAGCATGCTACACGAATGATGGTGAGGATGGGGATGACGATCTGGCAAGCAATCACCCAAGAGTATTTCTTGAACGCCTATGTAAGAACCCAGTACTAAGATTTTGAGGGATTACAATAGGATTAGAAGGTGCAAGCCCTGCGTTCAAGATGCTTACACTCTACTGGGAGTGTAAACCTGGCTGGCTAGTGAAATCAGAAAAGCTCAAACTGCTTTGGAAATGGCCAATTTTGCTCAACCTATTCAGGTGATGACACCAGACCTGGTTCAAGGTTTGATTTGACATGATAATTGCCCCAAGTGACCACTGCGCCTTTGAAACGGAGATCTGCTTAAGCCTTTTCTGGCTTAAAATCAGGCAGAATTTTCTTTATGAGGGAGCAATTTGAGGAAAAGCCTGGGAAATCATCTCCCAGTTTTCCAGGGAAAGATGAGGTATTGCCTCTCTGGGCAGAAATTTGTCAACTCCTATAGTAGAATGGTAATTCAGCTAATGTGACCAGTCAATCAGTCAATCACATTAATTGAGCACTTATGGTGGGCAGAGCACTGTAATAAGTGTTTGCAATCAGTATATACTTAATCAAACAGTCAATAGTATTTATTAACTGCTTGCTCTGTGCAGAGCACTATACTAAGCACTTGGGAGAGTGTATAATAGGGTTAATGCACATGATCCCTGCCCACAGGGGGCTAACAAATCTAGTTTTGGGAAGCATCATGGCCCAATGGAAAGAGCACTGACCTGGGTTATAATCCCAGCTTCGCCCGATGTGTGACCTTTGGTTGGTCATTTAACTCCTCTGTGCCTCAGTTTTCTCATCGGTAAAATGGAAATTAAATCCTACTCTCTCCTACCTTGTCTGTGAGTCCCATGCAGAACAGTTTATGTGTTCAAATTTGCACTTACCCCAGCATTTAGTGTTTGGTACATACTGAGTGCTAAACAAATACCATAATGATTAATTATTATTATTTGTTCTTTGGGCACAAATGCAGGATGAATGACCTAACATCAAAAGCAAAGCCATCATACTCCTATTTTCCTAAAACCTTTAAATTATTCAGCATCTTAATACTGGAAAACAAACCAACCAGACATGGAAAAATAAGACTTTTAAGCTTGCCTTCCTGACTTTCTAGTGGAAACTGGATTTTCAGTTGGAGTGATGTATAACTTTGGAATCTCCTCTTTCTGGTGATTCTTCTCCGCCCATGGCAGAGCAATGGAAATGTTGCCGTGGTATAAAGCATTGTGTGTTCCTGAGTCAAAGGGTATTCAATCGGTAATCATGTTTAGCTATTAACATACCATAAAAATAATACTGCTGTTTAACCAGCAAGATGTGCTCTAACCACTATAATTGCTCAGAGCATTACACACTTGGAATGCGTATCAGGCAGTCAAATGATTTCATCTGTTCCTGCTATGCTCCATTTGATCTCCTACAGAAAGATTTCTGCATTCTGACAACTTGCAAATAAGCCACTTTCCCTGGTTTCCTGAAGAACTAGTTGTTCATGAAGGCCACTGAGAGAGAGAGAGAGAGAACTGGCCTGCTATATATGTAGACTCACTGATTCTGGATGCAGGCAGATAGGATATGCCAGATCTGCTCCACTAAATCATATGCTCCCTGAGGACAGGGACCATGTCTACCAACTCTGTCGTATTGTGCTTGTCCAAGTGCTTAGAACAGTGATCTGTGCACATTCAGCACTCAATACAGATCATTGATTGACTGACAATTCCTCTCAGACCTCGGATCCTATAATTTCTGTTTTCTCTAGACAAAGCTAATGGGGTGCAGTGGGGCCTAGAGTTCGTGGCTCAAGTCAGAAGACCTGGGTTCTAGTCCTAACTGTGCTTCTGGACAGTTGTGTGACCTTGGGCAAGTCTGAACCAGTTTTAAAAATACAGGTAGATGTACTTGTAAAAGAAAACACGGTTTTGGTTTATAATTCCATCCTCAATGAACCTGATATATTTTCTGATAGAAGGAATTATAGCCCCTGAACAGTATTGAAAAGGAAGAACCTGGGCCATACGACAGATTCTCTAATATTCTCATTCTAGACTGTGAGCCCACTGTTGGGTAGGGACCGCCTCTATATGTTGTCAACTTGTACTTCCCAAGCGCTTAGTACAGTGCTCTGCACACAGTAAGTGCTCAATAAATACGATTGAATGAATGAATGAATGAATCTAAACTTTCTGAGCCACAGTTTCCTCATCTGTAAAATGAGGATAATATAGCTGCTCCCCCTCCTTCTTAGATTTTGAGCTACATGTGGGAAAGGGGCTGGGTCTGATCTGATGGTCTAGTATCTAACATGGCACTAGGGCATAGTAAGAGCTCGGTGAATAACACAATTATCGATCGTTATCAGAAATACTCTGATTTTTGTATGTTATTCCACACTTCACTTAAGGTTCTCATGCCTCCATTTCTTTTTTTAAAACAGAAATAATAATCTTTGGAAATATTGCTTTAGTTGGTGGATAACTCTTTGGGCCTTTGGAACCTAGTCTATGATATATGCTTAATTCTGCCTTCTCTTCACTAATATCTACAATGTTCAGTGATGGGAGCAATGCCATGGGAGGCCCAGCTGTGAAAGTTTATGTGCTGGAAGAACTTCTAAACTCAAAAGGTGGAGAGCATTATGGCAGTCCTGGAATGACTCCCAGAATAGAGCCCAGGCACTGATGCAGTGCTCTAGAAGTCCACACCCAAGAGGAAATGCCAGAGATTGTTATTATTGTCATTATTATCATATTTATTAACTGCTTACTATATGTCAAGCCCTGTTCTAAGTGTGGGGTAGATATAATAACAGAATAATAGTAATTATGGTACTTGTTAAGCACTTACAAGCACTATTCTAAGCACTGGGGTAGATACAAGTTAGTCAGGTTGGACACAGTCCATGTCCCACATGAGGCTCACACTCTTAATCCCCATTTTACAGAAGAGAGAACGGAGGTCCAGAGAAGTAACATGACTTACCCAAGGTCACACAGCAGACATATGGTGGAGCGGGAATTAGAACCCAGGGCTTTCCGACTCCCAAGCCCATGCTCTATCTACTAAGACATGCTGTTCAGTCAGGTTGGACACAGTCCCTGTCCCACATGGGACTCACAGTTTAAGTAGGAGGGATAAAAGGGATTTAATCCCCATTTTACAGATGAGGTAACTGAGACAAAGAAGTTTCCTGCCAAAGGTCACACAGCAAGCAATTGGCAGAGCCAGGATTAGACCTTTGACTCCCTGGCCTGTGACCTTTCTGTTAGACTGTGAACTAGTTTTGGGCAGGGAATAGGGCTACCAACTCTATAGAGGTGTACTGTACTCTCCCAAGTCCTTAGTATAGTGCTCTGCACACAATAAGTGCTCAATAAATATGATTGATTGATAGGCCATGCTGTTTCTCCTAAAATGACATGCACTGTCCTTGTCTTTGACTTCAACTCAGTCTCTCATTCCCCTCCACTGCTCTTCCTCCCTCCATCTCTCTCCCCTCCTCTCCTGTTATTGCCTTTTTTAAGCTTAGTCTGTCAAAGTATGCCTTCCCACCTAATAGTGTGGCTCAGCTGCCTCAAAACTTGGAATAGGTTGTGTGTATGCCCCCACTGAAACTTTGAAGCTTCCCACATTTCTATCTGATGGTAACTATGGCATTTTGATGCCAAGTTTGAACACTTCAAGATGAGACTTAAGAAGCCCAGTGTTATTAAAAGCCACTCTTTCTCTCTCTTTCTCTCTCTCTCTCTCTCTCTGTTTACTTTTCCATCTTGATTGATCTCCAGGGACTCACGGATTATTTCATGCTACTTATCGGCTTCTACCTCAGAGTAGACATTTACATGTCATTTAGAATTTACTACCCTTCTGAGTTTCAAAATAGAAGTATATCTCACCCAGCTTCTGCAGAACTGTTCCTTTCTGGATTCTCTTTAGGTGCCAGGAGGTCGTGCAAAGATCTGAAAACGCTTTGGTTTGTCAGTCCAACTAGCGATGTTGGGTCTTTTTCCAAGACCCTTCTCTGCTCTCCATTATCCTTTGCTCCCAAATCAAGGAACATGGCTTACCGTGAAGCAGCATGGTCTAGTAGATAGACCAAAAACCTATCAGAGTCAGAGGACCTGGGTTCTAATTCTGGCTCGGCCATTTGCCCGCGGTATGACCTTGTGCGGGTCACCTAACTTCTCTGTGTCTCAATTTCCTCATCTGTAAAACGGGGATTCAAAGCCTGTTCTCCCACTAATTAGATCCAGCACCGCGTGGGGCGGGGATTGTGTACATCCCTGCTCATATTTTTACCTATCCTAGCGCTTAGTACGGTGCCTGGCACTAGTAAGCGCTTGACAACTACCACAGCTAGATATCGAACCAAGGATTTTGTAAAATGTGAAACAGTTTAGATCCCATTGTTCTCCAGTTGTTGTTTCCTTCATGAGCCTTAAAGGGTTTAGCCCAAGGCAAACGCTTTGCTTCTATTTTCAAATGTGCAATGCCCTGACAGTCCTAATGAATTATTTGTGGCTAATAATTTCTGTTCGGTGAGGAGAACCAATCCTGATAAGCCCCGAGGCTGCAGCAGACAACTGTTTTTGATCTGGAAGGACAGAGAAGGAATGGTGGGAAACCATTCCCAAACATCTCCACCCATTCATTTCAATGAGGGTAGTGCCCCCTGGTGGACGCGAATGAACACACCGCCATTTAACCTGGCCTTGCTGGATGAAGGAAGAGATTTCTGTGCGCGTGAAAACAATCAATCAATCAATTGTATTTATTGAGCGTTTACTGTGTGCAGAGCACTGTACTAAGCGCTTGGGAAGTACAAGCTGGCAACATAGAGAGACAGTCCCTACCCAACAGTGGGCTCACAGTCTAGAAGGGGGAGACAGAGAACAAAAGCAAACATACTAACAAAATAAAATAGAATAGATAGGTACAAGTAAAATAAATAGAGTAATAAATATGTACAAACATATATACATATATACAGGTGCTGTGGGGAAGGGAAGGAGGTAAGATGTGGGGGATGGAGAGGGGGACGAGGGGGAGAGGAAGGAAGGGAGGAAAACACACACTTGAGACGAAGATATCTACTGCAAACCACCCACATCGTTCCCCAACACTTTGTTTTACCCTTACCGAGCATTAATAATAATAATAATAATAATAATAATAATAATAATAATGGCATTCATTAAGCGCTTACTATATGCAAAGCACTGTTCTAAGCGCTGAGGAGTTTACAAGGTGATCAGATTGTCCCACCAAGGCTCACAGTCTTAATCCCCGTTTTCCAGATGAGGTAACTGAGGCACAGAGAAGTGAAGTGACTTGCCCAAAGTCACACAGCTGACAATTGGCAGAGCCGGGATTTGAACCCATGACCTCTGACTCCAAAGACCGGGCTCTTTCCAATCAATCAATCAATCAATCGTATTTATTGAGTGCTTACTGTGTGCAGAGCACCTTACTAAGCGCTTGGGAAGTACTAGTTGGCAACATATAGAGACAGTCCCTACCCAACAGTGGGCTCACAGTCTAAAGGGGGAGACAGAGAACAAAACCAAACATACTAACAAAATAAAATAAATAGAATAGATATGCACAAATAAAATAGAGTAATAAATATGTACAAACATATATACATATATCTATACATATATACACTGAGCCACACACCTCTAGAGCTCAAAAAGTCAAGGGTTCCAATGTGGAACCATAATTTCCCAGGTCAAGGGGCTCTGAAGAGTGATTGTAGTTGTTAATTGGCCAGAAAAATCATCATCGATCATTTATTACACGGAACTGGTGCACTACGTATAAAGAGTCTTCTATTCTTTTTAGCAACCTTTCAGAAAACATTATTTTTAATGTCAGTGCAACCTAGCCTGGCCCATGAACAGGAAAATTTAAGCTCTGCAATGGAAGAGATCCCTTTGCTTTCAAATAAAAATCCAAACCCATTTGCAAGATACATATATTCATTCCATCATGCCATCACTGGTGTGTGGTACAACACACCAGTTGTAATTTTTGCTACACTTTTTATCTTTTACGGGGCTACTCCAAAGCATTTTGAAAATTTAGATTTTGCTAGCCAATATCATTAATAACTATTGTGGAGGCCAGTGGCATAATTAACACCGAGATTTGTCTGACAGCACAAGTGCATTCAGAAACACTTGCGAGTTATTTACACTGATTCCACTGCATGTGAGTATTTCTGTCTTTCTTTCTTGTTAGATTGTAAGCTCCTTGAAGGGAGCTTTGTGCTTCAGCGGCACTGAATAAAAACCATTACTACTGCTACTATTACAATACATATAAAGAATGAACAAAATATGTGGAATATCTCTGTTCATCCTCCCCAAAAGCTGACAACTTATAAATTGCTTATATAAATTGCTGCTGATTTACAAACTCAACTCATTCAAGTTTTATTAGCTTATTTTATTAGCATATTATCATTTAAATGGTACGGCTGATGGATGGAATTGATCACTTGTGCTACAGCTGTGCGAAACAAGGAAGTCCTTTTTTTGATACGATTTTTTTTATGGTGTTAAGTGCTTACTTACTATGTGTCAAACACTGTTCTAAAGCACTGGGATAGGTACAAGTGCATTAGATCAAACACAGTCCTTATCCTACACAGCTCACAGTCTAATAATAATAATAATAAATATGGTATTAAGTGCTTACTATGTGCCCGGCACTGTTCTAAGCACTGGGGTAGATACAAGGTAATCAGGCTGTCCAGGCAGGATTTGAACCCATGTCCTCTGACTTTCAAGCCTGTACTCTTGTCACTAAGCCATGCTGCTTAGGACGGAGAACAGGTGTCCCCATTTTACAATTGAGGAAACTGAAGAATAGAGAAGTTAAGTGCCTTGCCCAAGGTCACACAGCAAGCAATTGGCAGAGGCAGGATTAGAACCCAGGTCCTTCTGAGTCCCAAGCCAATGCTCTCTCAACTAGGCCACACTGTTTCTCAGTTTCTGATAAGCTTCATTTTATAGCAAAATGGCTGACATCTATTTTGGTCCCTTATTATACAGTAAGCTCCTTGAGGGCAGGAACTGTGTCTACCAGCTGTATTGTACTCTCCCAAGCACTTAGGACAATGTTCTGCATACAGTAAGCACTTAATAAGTACCATTGATCTTCCTCTACATAGAGTTTAATGATTTAATATTTTCCTTTTGTTCTGAGACATTAAGATTGCAAAGTACTAAGGCATATATAAATCTCTGTGCCTGACAGATTCTCAGAAAATTTGCTTTTAAACTTCTCATCTCCTGATATATATGATTCTACTGTGTAACATTCATCTCCAACTAAATGGGAAAATATACTTATTTATGAGAAGCTAATAAAAGAGAGATGCTTGCCCTGTAAAGAGTTAGGACTAGAAAACAAATCTAGATTGGTGAAATCCTGGGTGCTGGAGGGGAGCTTTAACTAGCATTCCCCCTCATAAGTTGTATACCAACATATGGTGCCAATAATGCCAACACAGACCATGGACAATGGGTCTTAAGAATAAAGTTCTAACATATGACCATAGGAACATAGCTCTGGAGAAAAAAAAGAGCACAACTGCACCAATAAATGTGGTGTCTGCAAAATAGCTAGCCCTTAGTCACCTGTTAAATACTCTTTGGTGTAGTTCACTCTTTTTCCTCTCAAAGTAAAAGGATCTGGGTTTGAATTCCGACCCTGTCACCTACCTGCTGAATGAACTTGGACAAGTCACTTAACTTCTCTGTGCCTCAGTTTTCTCATCTGTAAAATAAGAGTTAAATACCTATTCAGCTTTTCTCTGTCCACTTTAGACTGAGCCCCATTTAGATGAGGAATGTGTCTGACCTAACTTGTACCTACCCAGCACTTAATAAGTAATATTATTATAATTACCATCACTCTGGTGTATTCAGTGAAAGCTGCCTGCATTATTGGTCTATAATTAGATTTTCATTAAAAAAATCTTGGGAAAAAACTTTTTCAATGGCAGAAATATTTTCATCATCAATAAGTCAGTGAAAATGCCACTGTGTATAAGAAGACCCAGACAAACAGCAGAGATAAACACAAACCAGGTAATGTTGAAAGTGGAGGAGAAAATTAGCATTATTTTCTGCTTGCACTCAATAAGGCAGTGAACACACAAACATTTAACAGCGTGACCTAGTGGGTAGAGCACGGGCCTGAAAATCATTCATTCATTCATTCAATCATATTTACTGAGCGCTTACTGTGTGCAGAGCACTGTACTAAGCACTTGGGAAGTACAAGTTGGCAACATATAGAGACGGTCCCTACCCAACAACAGGCTCAAGTCACAACAACCCGGGTTCTAATCCCGGTTTCACCACGTGTCTGCTGTATGACCTTGGGCAAGTCACTTTACTTCTACCTTCAGTTACCTCATCTATAAAATGGGAATTAAGACTGTGAGCCCTATATGGGATTGAGTCTAATCTGATGAACTTGTATCTACCTCAATTCTTAGAACAGGGCTTGGTAAATAGTAATTATTTAACAAGTACCATAATTGTGTTCATTTTGATGTTGCCTTATTGTCCAATGATCTTGTGCAATGTGTTTTTATTGATGAGAACCAATACATTTTCACTCAAAAAATAGGTTTAAATATGTTCATTATTCTCTCTAATTACAATCTTAATAAATTATGGTAATAATGAATTATGTATTTTTGTGGTCTTTCCTACTCATGTACCTTAGTTATTCTTCAGAGATATCCTTGAGTAATATGCAATGATCTGTGAATGTTAAAACATGTTAAAGAATTTGGCTTTATATGAAAGCTAATTTTGGGTTTTGCAATCTATCTACATTTCCTTTGTGATTTTGAATTTGACAAGATGTCAATGAATCCTGGTAGAATAAGAAAAGATTCTATGGGCTGAAAATCATTAACTGAGGAAAATCTGAATTTTAAATACAGTTTGCTTCTTTGAAATCGTGCTGTAGATTCTGTCTGAGGTTGAAAAATTTAAAAAGAAAAAAGCATCCTCAATTTGAATTTCTTCAGAACTCATTCATAGGAATGCTGGCCAGAATTCCCCAAAATTAATGTGAAAGTGAAGTCTCAAAGCACTTCAAAAGCAACCCAACTGTAGGGGCAGAATAAGCTTATGGAAATTAAAGTTTCCTAGAAAAGATTATATGATTTCTAAGAAAACTCCCAAAAATGAAGGAGAAAGAAAACAGGCCTTTTAAAAGATTGGCATGTGGGTGTGTGATGTGAAGAAACCCTAAAACAGATAAAGTTCTTAGAAAAAGAGAAATAATTAACATATGCAAAACCAAGGCCCAGAGGATTGCACAAGTCACTTCCATTTCAGGTAGAACCTATCTTATTGTATAACCCCTATGGCAGAATGAGGGGGAAGGAGAGAAAGATCAAAAAAGCACTTCTAAAAAAGTTTCCCACAAAAAGAGTGAGGGAAGTCTGTTGAATGACAACACCTCTTCATTCATTCAATCGTATTTATTGAGCGCTTACTGTATGCAGAGTACTGTACTAAGCGCTTGGGAAGTACAAGTCAGCAACATATAGAGATGGTCGCTACCCAACAACGGGCTCACAGTCCTAATCTCAGCTCTGCCACTTGCCCGCTCTGTGACCTTGGGCAAGTCACTTAACTGCTCTGTGCTTCATTTCCCTCATTTGTTAAACGGAGATTAAGTATTTAATCTCCCTCTCCATTAGTCGGTGAATCCTGTATCAGCCACGGATTGTGTCTGACCTATTTGTCTGTTATTCATTCATTCATTCAATTGTATTTATTGAGCACTTGTGTGCAGAGCACTGTACTAAGCGCTTGGGAAGTACAAGTCGGCAACATATAGTGGCGGTCCCTACCCAACAACGGGCTCACAGTCTAGAAGGGGGAGACAGACAACAAAACAAAACAACTAGACAGGTGTCAAAACCGTCAGAGTAAATAGATATAATACAATTATAATTATAAATGTTATTTACCCCAGCACTTGCTACAGTCTTTGGCACCCAGTAAGCATTTAACAAATACCCCAATTATCATTAGTAGTATTTACTGAGCCTCTACTTGGGGAAGTGTACTGCAGGGACCCTGGGAGACACACGGTGTGGTGGGTAGGGACTGTCTCCATATGTTCCCAACTTGTACTTCCCAAGTGCTTAGTACAGTGCTCTGCACACAGTAAAGGCTCAATAAATATGATTGATTGATTGTTTGATTTGTTGCAGCCTCAAACATAGCTCGGCTCTGTTGGGTTCAGCTCAGCGTGGCTCGACTCAGCTTGGCTTGGCACAGCATGGCCAGGTTTGGCTGGGCTGCCCCGGCAGGACCATGCTCGGTTCCGTTGGACCTCAACTCGACTTGGCTCGGCTCAGCCAGGCCCGGCCCGGCTCTGTTGGGCTGGACTGGATCATCCTCGGGTCCATTAGGCTTGGCTCAGTTGGGCTTGGCCGGGGACCAGCTAGGGGAAGGGTTCTGGGGTCCAACGGGGGGAGAGGGCGGCTAAACAGCCGAACCCTTCCTCAATGCTGCTCCCCTGGGAGGTGGGCAAGGGGAGGTGGAGGGGAGGATCCCCGGAAAGTTTGCAGGGGAGCCTGGAAGGATAGCCCCCTCCCCACCCCGCAGCCCTGGGACCCCAACCAGAAGAGGAGCCGGCAGGTGGAGGGGTCACACTACCTACTTGTTTTGTGGTCTAGCTCCCCCTTCTAGACTGTGAGCCCGTCGTTGGGCAAGGATTGTCTCTCTCTGTTACCAAACTGTATTTTCCAAGCACTTAGTACAGTGCTCTGCACACAGTAAGTGCTCAATAAATACAACTGAATGAATGAATCAGCATGGCTCAGTGGAGAGAGCCTGGGCTTTGGAGTCAGAGGTCATGAGTTCAAATCCCGGCTCCGCCACTTGTCAGCTGTGTGACTTTGGACAAGTCACTTAACTTCTCTGGACCTCAGTTACCTCCTCTGTAAAATGGGGATTAAGTCTGTGAGCCCCACGTGGGACAACTTGATTACCTTGTTTCTACCCCAGAGCTTAGAACAGTGCTTTGCTTATAGTAAGCGCTTAATAAATGCCATAATTATTTATTCTTGTAGACTGTGAGCCCACTGTTGGGTAGGGACTGTCTCTATATGTTGCCAATTTGTACTTCCCAAGCGCTTAGTACAGTGCTCTGCACACAGTCAGCGCTCAATAAATATGATTGATGGTGATGATGAATACTAAGCACTTGGGAAGTTGTACTCTCCCAAGTGCTTAGTACAGTGCTTTGTACAAAGTAAGTGCTCAATTTGTACAACTGATTGATTCAGTAGCAAAGAAACATCCTTCATTATGAGGACAACTGATCACTCTGCCCTCAATGTTCTATTCTGAAAGATCAACATAACTTATAAGGAAAGAAATAAGAATTAGAAATGATTACCAGTCACATCATGAATGCCCTTGATCTGTGTTCTGCTCAAGAAAGAGTAAAATGGAATACTGATGAGCAAATTGCATTGTTTAGGGAGGTTGAAATATTGACTTCATTTTTCCCCTCCTCTCCCCCAGTGTCCATATAAAGCTCATGTAACTTAGTTCCTTGGGCATTTCAAGGTCAGATCGCTGTACCATCAAGACAATATGGAGGGATAGCTCTGTTTCTGATGTGTACAACTGAAATAGACAAATTATTCCAATTGTTGTAACAGGATCATTTTTCAATGTAATTCCGTGGAGATTCAGTAACAAGAATATAAATTATAGAAAGAAGCTGTCTCTAACCGAAAACGTGATAGTAAACAGAAAAGAGAAAAGAATTAGAAACTCAGGACACCCTCCAATAAAGCATATTCCTGAAATTGTATTTCAGAACATTATAAAGCAGAAAAATTGAATCACATTTAATGAAACATAAGAAATATCCTACTGTGGCTTACCCATGATCAATCTGCCCCAATAGCCTATGCTCAATAGTGTCGATTGCACTCTTTGATAGCTGTACCATCAAAACACTTGGGTACTAATACCCACTTACCATATCATTTATGTTTTCACAGTCTACTGCTTCTGCCTATCTGTAATTTATTTTAGTGTCCGACATTCCACGCTAAATTGTAACTTGAGGGATGGGATCATGTCTACTACTTCTATTTTACTCTTTCAGAGCAGAGTTGAAAATAGGGGGCCTGGATCCCAAAAGGCACTGGAGTGGGAAGTGGTACACACAATAGAAATGTCCATGATAATTTTCCCGGACTTCATTATGGTCATCAAATGGGACCTTATTTACCAGGATGTAAATATTCATTTGACCCATTGCCACCAGCAGTGTCCCTTAAGAACAGCACGGGATAATGCTCCTCTGATAGGAAAAGGCCAATTTTAAACCTCAATCCAAAACTTTATGGAAAAAAATATCACCATACTTAAGACATTATCGCTGCCCTCTGTTTTTCCCAAGTGGGTATTACAGAATAAATGCAAGAAAAATATCAACATAACTCCTGATTATTTACCTATGAGATGCCCATTTGAAAAAGCCAAGGTAATTTTTACACTAGCAGAGCATTCATCCACCCTGGATCGACTCCATCTGAACTGAAGAGAAAATAGATAATAAACGTTTGGGCTATGCCCAAGGTTGTAGGCGCTCAGGATATATTGATCCATGGCTATGGTTGGGTCTTGAGAGAAGAGAAAACCTGGGCACAACAAGGTTAAGTGGCCAATTCATTCATCTAGGTTGAACTCTGCCTGCTCAGAAAAATAATATCTAGAATCAAATGGCTTTTGGGCATTTTGAACTATGAGTCCAAATCCTATACTACCTCTACCCATGATTTGATGGAATAGTCTTTTCCTCTCTGTTGTCCTCCATGGGCAGGAGCTGATAGATTGTCTTGTTAACTGGGTCGGGTCAGAGATATTTGGAAATTGTGATCTGCTCTTCTCGTGCAGACCTTGCCAGAGTGATCCATAACTTGATGACTGAACTACTGTAACACAATTTATATGAGGTTACTCTTGAAAATCCCTCACTGTTGGCTGCCATGGAAGAACACAGCAGCACAACCACTCAGTTTATTACATATGTGACAGTAATGGACTCTCCTTTTATTGATAATCTCTTTTATCTTTTTTATTGATAAAAACTTCTCCATGCAAAATGGGTATCACTTACACACCAGCCGGCAGTTGCTCTTATCTCATAGACATTGGTTTCCTGCTGTTTTCATTACACCAATACTTCACCCTATTATCTAATTGTTTTTATAAAATAAAATTAGAGCCAAATAGAGTTAATGAAATATTGAGCTCCATTATGGCTTATTTTGATGGATATGGTTTTGCTCTGTGCAATATGGAATGCTAGAGCTTTGAGGTGATTGCTTCTGCTTACAACGGCCTGGCTTCTTACCATAGCTCAGAGCTAAATATATTCTTTTCAAAATGAGAATGGAATCAGACGTATGGCTGAGATGGGCAAGTCAATCTGAACAGCCTGAGTGAATTCTATTCTATTAATCGAAATAGGTGAATGCAACCTGAGAAGTCAATACGACATGACAAATATCTGGGGTGAAACTAATAGTTTATAACCCTATCTGATGCCACGATGGATCACCTGGGTGTAAGGAAAATGATTTCCTTTTGGGCACAGGACTGTATTTAAAATGGTCTTCCCACATCTCACAAATCTCACAAGTGAGGAAGACTGCATGTGCTGCATCAGGTTGCAGTCGAAAACCACACTATTATCACAGTATTCATGGAGCACGTTAGGTGCAGAGCAAGAGGCCTTCCCTGATTGAGCTCTCTTTTCCCCAGTTCATTCTCCCTTATGTCCTTATGTGTTGTCTATGCACTCAATCTGTGACCTTTGGGCATTTGGTATTCGCCCCACAGCAATTATGCACATATCAATAAATATTATAAATTACTTGTTTCTGCGAATGTCTGTCTCCCCCTCTAGACTATAGCTTGTCGTGGACAGGGAATGCGTCTACCACATCTGTCATATTGAACACTCCCAAGTGCTTACTACAGTGCTTGGTACAGAGATTGATGTCAACTGATGGACTGATTGACTGAGCAGTGTAGTTGGCATATCGGAACATACCCTAAAAGTAGAAGAGTTTACAATCAATGGGCTAATGATCTAGCAGAGGATTACAAATATTCTTCAGTCCCCAGTCTAAAAGTATTCACACTAAGGGCTTGCCAGCAATAGAAAGAGGTAAGATACTCTGTTTATTTCCTCAGTCATCTTTGGCTTAATAAAATAATTTCTTTTTTCCTGGACGTGCTGCTTATTAAATTATGCAATTTTCCTAGGTATGAATACTCAGAATGGAAAATGCATTTTTAGAAGTGAAATGGTTTTAATATAATCAAACGTCTCTGGTGATTCAGCTTGCTAACCTTATGACACTAGAAACACAAGAAGATATGTATTACCCTGTATACGAATTCAAAGTTTCAGCTTGGCTCAAAGTACTTTCATGAAACTGAAAATGATTGATGTGCTCCATTACATCAATTTGGGGTTTCAGCTACAAAATTTAAGAACTCCAGTTGCCATGACAGCACATTACTTTTCTCTAATTTATTCAGTATATGCTTAGTTCTCCAAAGACAAACTAATTAGCAGCATTCAAGGGTGATCATCAGCTAATACAATGAGGGATACACATTCAGTTTGGAACATTTACTTTTCTGAGACTATTTCTTTAAAAAAGGTGAAAGGCCATTTAGATTTTGAAGATGTCTCTTTTTAATGAATAGAATGGACTGAATATTCCAGCCACTCTGTGGCAACTCAACTCAAAATCCCCATTAATAACTTCCTTTAAAATGACAAGGGCCATCAGTGACCGTAAGGTAACTCAAGAGATCATCTCGCCCACTGCTTCACTTCCAAGAGGGACTGTGTCTATCCACAGAACTGACTGGCTGGTTTATTCTGAAAGTCCCCTTGGGTAAGTGATCTTTAAGAGCCATTTTGTCATTTCAAAGCCACAAGGATCAGCACTACTAACACCTCTCAGGCTCAGCTACTATCATTTCCTCTGCTTTCAAGTGCCTCTACCATTATTGATAGCACTCAAGTTGTCATTACCTGTCTTCATCATTCTCCCATCATTCCCCCTGTTCTCATAAGGCAGAACAGTGTGTGTGTGTGAGTTTACTTATTCATTTGTATTTGTTGAGTGCTTACTGGGTGCGGAGCACTGTACTAAGAGCTTGGAAGAGTACAATACAAGAATAAACGGACACATTCCCTGCCCACAACTAGCTTAAATTCTTTGTGTGTGTGTGTGTGTGTGTGTGTGTGTGTGTGTGTGTTTTGCCTGGGATGGAGGAGGAGTTGAGGAAAGCAGGTTTGATTTTTTCTGGGGACCCTTTGTGGCTCCAGTAAGCTTGAACCGAGTCCAAGGGGGGAAGGTTCTGTCTTGACCCTTGAGCGTTCCACAAAGAGCTGACCTGACCTGAGGATCATCCAGCCTCTTCAGCCCCACCTCATAGAGCGGCATCTAGTCTCTCAAGTTTGACCAGAGCTTGCCCTGGATCCCCAGTGCAATCCTGGGATTACCTTGAGTTACTTCAGACCCCAATTCCAGCATATCCTCATCAGTGTCCGAATGACACCTGGGTGGTCGTGGGGGTGGACGGAGAAGACCGACAGGTGTCCAGAAGGGTGAGAGTGCTGGGGGCTGCATAATAGGTCGACAGTGAAAAGGAGATAACTTCTAAGATGAAACTGAACTGTTTTGAAACCCTATGTTTCAATCTAAGCAGGAGTTGAATTGGAAATGCTACGTTGGGCTGAAAAGATTAAGATGAGAAGGGTGGAAGAAGCTGTGTACTACCCTCTGCACTAAGCCTCTCTCTCTCTCTCTGTATAGACAGTATCAGCCCCAGTGGAAGACACTGTCATAGGAGTAATGAAGTAGAAATGACCCATTTCCTCCCTGTCTAGAAGACTGTCTAGGTATCTGTTTGACTCACCGCAGTCCCAGAATATCAACATGCTGAGCATTTTCTTGAATTTCCAAGTACCTACCCAATGTGTGTAAATAAAGGAACTGTGAAAATGGCTTTCAAAGCAAACAGTGATCTTTAACACCAAACCTTTTGCATAAATGCCCTAGTGCTTGCTTTATAGATTTAACAAGCATTTTGGAAAGGACAGGTTTCCTGCACTTTCCACAGTCTCAAAACAACTTTTCAGCTTCGTTGACATGCTGCCTGCCTGCACTGTTTGCATTTTATATATCCCCCTATAAAGATGCTTGACTTTTCACTGTACATTTCTTGAATTTCGAGACAAGGTTTTACCTTTTTGGTTTCGAGCTTTCCTGAATCTCTTCAGTTAATACCAAATGAGCTCCTGCTTTACAATGCCCACAGAGGACTTGGGAGGTGATTCGTTTTTTTAAATCATGAATGGTAGACAAATGTTTCTCCTTTATCAAATTCATATATTTTACATTAATCAAATGAATTCATTTTATTTGTCTTCATCAGCTTAAAGTATTAATTTATGAACCATTCTCAGTTGGTGTTCAGCACACTCACTCAGTCAAC
Organism: Tachyglossus aculeatus; assembly: GCF_015852505.1. Taxonomy (NCBI): domain Eukaryota; kingdom Metazoa; phylum Chordata; class Mammalia; order Monotremata; family Tachyglossidae; genus Tachyglossus; species Tachyglossus aculeatus. Next base: position 7,869,490 of record NC_052079.1, read on the forward strand.
TTGAGAGAAGTGAGTGATTCAAGCAGAAGCTCATAATGGTTTGTCTCCCCACCCAGAGTGAAAGCTTGTTGTGGGTAGGGGATACACAGAATACAACAGAGATGGTAAAAAACATTCCCAGAGATGTATGGATTAGTTCAGTCATGCCGAGTTCTAAAACAACTATGTATGTGTTCTAAATAATAATAATAATTATGGCATTTATTAAGTGCTTACTATGTGCTGAGCACTGTTCTAAGCACTGGGGAGGTTACAAGGTGAACAGTTTGTCCCACAGGGGGCTCACAGTCTTCATCCCCATTTTTCAGATGAGGTAACTGAGGCACTGAGAAGTGAAGTGACTTGCCCAAAGTCACACAGCTGACAAGTGGTGGAGAGGGGATTTGAACCCATGACCTCTGACTCCAAAGCCTGTGATCTTTCCACTGAGCCACGCTGCTTCTCTACCTTAACTAGTTCAACCAATTATCAAAAAAGGAAGAATCCAAACCATCCAGCAGGTTAAAACATTTCTCCCGAAAAATATAGAAACCCATAAGAAGTTCCGCTATAACATTCCAGTTGTCCTAATGGAAGAGTCACCACAGCTACAAGTACCTGCATAAAACATTTACATCAAGCAGCCATCCAGACCTAGGACACAGAAAGAATTGGATTGGCTAAAATAGGAGAAGCAACATTCATTCATTCATTCATATTTATTGAGCACTTACTGTGTGCAGAGTACTGTACTAAGCATTTGGGAAATACAAATTGGCAACATCTAGAGACGGTCCCTACCCAACAACGGGCTCACAGTCTAGAAGGGGGAGACAGACAACAAAACAAAACATGTGGACAGGTGTCAAGTTGTCAGAACAAATAGAATTAAAGCTAGATGCACATCATTAACAAAATAAATAGAATAGTAATGATCTAATGGGCACAGCACAGGCCTGTGAGTCAGAAGGACCTGGGTTCTAATCTTGCCTCTGCCACTTGTCCACTGTGTGACCTTGGGCAAATCACTCAATTTCTCTGTGCCTCAGTTACCTCATCTATAAAACGGGGATTAAGACTGTGAGTCCCAGGTGCGACATGGACTGTGTCCAATCTGATTATCTCATATCTTCCCCAGCATTTGGTACAGTGCCTGGCATTATAGTAAGTGCTTAACAAATACAATAAAAGAGTATTAAAGAGAATAATGAACTACTAATATATTTGCAAGGTTGAGGCCTACTTCATGTTTCTGTTTTGGTTAAGGAGAAATAAATCTAAGTATTACCTCAAATTATCATCATTAACTACAGCATTTTTTAATAATTTACTACGTATAAAACACTATACTAGGAACTTGGAAGCGTAAAGCAGAGGTAAATATAGAGTTTTGGCCTTTAAATAGTTTGTAAACTAATGGGAAATCTGCAAATCAGTCTTAATTTATAATACCTAATTGTAAAGGGGGAGAAGTAAACGGATTGTCCCAATTTTTTTTTCCACAAGAGAACAAGCCAAAAGATAAAGCAAAACTGAAAACCGTAACTGTTTACTAATGAACTGCTACCTTTGTGATTGATGGATAGCTCTATTAAGACCCTTCATTCGCGAATAAGTCAGGCTACAATGGGCGTTCCTTTAGTTTCAGAATGTCTTCAAATCATCCTATAGGTCTTATTTACATCTTCCTACTTTGCCCCCTCTAGAATGTAAGTTCACTGAGGGTAGGGAATGTGTTATATTATTATATGGTACTCTTCCAAGCGCTTAGTACAAGTGCTCTGCACATGGCAAGTGCTCAGTAAATACATTTGTCTGACTAGATAGATTATTTGTCTTTTTAGCAGGGTTGTTAATACCTAATCATAACAAATAAATGTTGCACCAATATGTACCGAAGATTGTTGTTAGCCAATTCTGAAACATCTAAGGTGTGTATACACTTCCTGTCATCTACTTCCTTAATGCTTTTGGTTTTGGCTTTCTGCCTCTTGATTGTCATGATCTTAACTAGACTGACTTTAGAATTTGTTTAAACTGTTGATTCTTGGACCTAAATCCAGTTTTAGAACTCATAATGGTATATCAGGTGGAAGTGTTTGGGGGCATTCTCTTTTAACAATAGAAATAAAAAAGCGCAAGGAATTTTCATTTGGAAAATGAAGAAGTAGCATTTCATCATCAAGCACCTTGTACGGAAAAGCACTATTAGATGTCAAGAGGTTAAAGGAGTCGGATTCCTAATATTTATTTTTCTGAGACTTTTTCAGTGCCTGAGCTTTGCAGTTCAATTGGCTGCAGTTCCAGGGCAATATGCCATCAGTGCCCTGCTTATGAAATTACAAGAGCGAAATGGAGTTACCAATGAAAAGAATCCATTTTTATGACTGCTTTCACTACAGGGCACCAGCTGCAAGTCAGGTTTGAAGGCCTTCTATTTTTTTTTTTTAATGGCATTTGTTTAGTGCTTACTGTGTGTCTAGCACTATTCTAAGTGCTTGGGGGAGATACAGGTTTATCAGGTTGAACACAGTCCCTCGCTCACATGGGGCCCATAGTTTACCTAGAAGGGAGTAGGATGTAATCCCCATTTTACAGTTTAGGAAAGGGAGGCATAGAGAAGGAAAGTGATTTGCCCAAGGTCACCCAGGAAACTGGACAGAGCAGGGATTAGAACCCAGGTCCTCTTACTCCCAGGCCCATGCTCTTTCCCTTGGTCATGTTGCTTCTGTTCCTAGACTTGTAGGGGGAATGCAAGCTTCTGGACAATCATCATCAACGGTGTCCTTAGACTATACAAAAGCACCTGATAGTAGCAGAAGAATTGGATGTGGGCAATTACTGGTTGCTTTGAAGTGTTTAACAAGATCCTAAGATACCCGTCCCGTGGTTTGCCTGGCCTGGCTTCAGATTGGAAGCTACTTATCAGAGCCTTTCCCCATCATTATCAGAATGAAGCAGAATCTTCTGCAGAATCTTACCTTGTTCAACCTCTTCTATGCATCCATGCTGCAGGAATGAAACAAGGAATCAGGGAAGCTGGACTTTTGCAATTCAGTAGACCAGAAGCCTGAACAAAAGTTATAAAGGAAGTTACCTCTTCAAGAGGGAGGAGGCTGCTTCTCCAGTTCTAAATTTCTCTATTGTCCCCTTTAAGTAGGGAAAGTAGGAGTGAACTTTAAGCCATTACTGAGAAGCACTGAGAAGACATTACTGAGAAGCACTAAGATATTACTGAGAAGCAGCGTGGCTCAGTGGAAAGAGTATGGGCTTTGGAGTCAGAGGTCATGGGTTCAAATCCCACTCCGCCAATTGTCAGCTGTGTGACTTTGGGCAAGTCACTGAACTTCTCTGTGCCTCAGTTACCTCATCTGTAAAATGGGGATCAAGACTGTGAGCCACCAGTGGGACAACCTGATCACCTTGTAACCTCCCCTGCACTTACAACAGTGCTTTGCACATAGTAAGTGCGTAATAAATGCCATTATTATTATTATTACTGTTAAGTAACTGCAATTATATTGCGCTTCTCTGTCCCCATATCTGCCCTTTGTTAACATCTTATATGACACTTGCAGAGTACTAGGATTTTTTTTTTTGCTTTAATGGTATTTGTTAAATATTTACTATTGCCAGGCACCATACTAAGTGAAGGGATAGATACAAGGTAATCAGGTTAGTCATAGTCCATGTCCCACATGAGGCTCCCACTATTAATCCCCATTTTATAGATGAGGTAACTGAGGCACAGAGAAGCTAAGTGACTTAACTGCACTTACTGAGCACTTACCTTGTGCAGAGCACTGTACTAAATGCTTGGGAGAGTACACTATAACAAAATTGGTAGATATGCCCCCTGCCTACAGCAGTTTACAGTCTGGACTTCAACAAAGGGTAACAGAGAACTTGAAGCAATTAAAAGAATGATCCTTGTGTACTCGTAACAAACTGTTGATCCCGCAAAGAGAAGCACCACAGGATGCCTCTACCCAGAGGTACCAAGTGAAAGCTTTGGTAAGCTGGAAATGACAGGGAGTGTTTCTCAAAGGCAAATAATGGACAATCACACTGAATATCTTAGTCCCCAAGATTCATTCATTCATTCAATCATACTTATTGAGCACTTACTGTGTGCAGAGCACTGTACTAAGTGCTTGGGAAGTACAGTTCAGCAACAAATATGTTCTTCAGAAAATTGATTGAGGATACTAAGAACTATGATTGGGAAAGCCAGGGTTGACAAGGGACCCACTGCCTTAAATACTGAACCCTGAACCTTGCTCTCTGCTATTGCTTTTGAAGGGCCATGTAACCTCCAGAGTTATAGACAGAAAACCAGTCATCTCATTCTCCGGTCCCAATCCTCTGTTTTAATGTGCAGATTCCTGTTTTTGTTGGCTTCCTGTGGAGGCTTAAACTGGAAGGATTGGGATTGCGTTTCCACCCTGCTCTGCTCCCCTTTCCAGTATAGTTCAGGTTTCAGTGGGGAGTGCCACAGTGGCTGCCAAGCTGATGACTAATAATAACAAAAATTGTGATACCTGCTAAGTGCTTACTGTGTGCCAAACACTGTACTAAGCACTAGGGTAGATATAAGATAAGCAGGTCAGAGACAGTTCCAGATCCCAGAAGAAAAAGCACTGGCAGAGAGAGTCAGAAGTCAGAAGGACAAGCAGAGAGAGTCAGAAGAGAGAGTCAGAAGGACCTGGTTTCTAATCTCAACCCCACCACCTGTCTACTATGTGACATTGGACAAGTCACTTAACTTCTCTGTGTCTTGGTAAACTCACCTGTAAAATGAAAATTAAGTACTTGTTTTCCCTCATACTTAGAGTGGGAGACCCATTTGGACAGGAACCATATCTCACCTGATTACCTGTATCTACCCCCGTGCTTAGTGCAGTGCTTGGCACATAGTAAGCATTTAACAAATACCATTATTTTTACTGATTAAAAATATGAGATGCCACTAATCTGCTTAACTTGGGGGCTTCAAGATAAGGAAATAAACAAAAGAGAAAAGAGAGAAAATTCCTCCTTTTCCCATCTTCCCTCCCTCACCTTGTCTATAGCTTTGTCCTAGGTTTCATAGCTTTTCCTTTCTAGTCTCCTAAATCTGTTTCCTCACAGGACTCAAACATTCTCCACTGCAGTATTTCCAAATACAGAATCTCCCGTCATTCTTTTAAACTAATTTATACCAAATAGCCTTGCTATAGAAATGTTTTTAATGGTTCTCTTAGATTCCTTCACTCATGTAAACACACAATTAAATCCAAATAATTGCTATCATCTGTCTTTTTGCCCTCTAAAGAATCTTTTCTATATTTGCAGTGGATGTCAAAAACTATTAAGTTTTGTGAATGATAGACTTCAACTATCATCTCTACGCTGATGACACCCAAATCTACATCTCTGCCCCTGCTCTCTCTCCCTCCCTCCAGGCTCGCATCTCCTCCTGCCTTCAGGACATCTCCATCTGGATGTCTGCCCGCCACCTAAAACTCAACATGTCCAAGACTGAACTCCTTGTCTTCCCTCCTAAACCTTGCCCTCTCCCTGACTTTACCATCACTGTTGACGGCACTACCATCCTTCCCATCTCACAAGCCCGCAAACTTGGTGTCATCCTCGACTCCACTCTCTCGTTCACCTCTCACATCCAAGCTGTCACCAAAACCTGCGGGTCTCAGCTCCGCAACACTGCCAAGATCCGCCCTTTCCTCTCCATCCAAACCACTACCCTGCTCGTTCAAGCTCTCATCCTATCCCGTCTGGATTACTGTATCAGTCTCCTCTCCGATCTCCCATCCTGCTGCCTGGATTGTCTTTGTCCAGGAACACTCTGGGTATGTTACTCCCCTCCTCAAAAATCTCCAGTGGCTACCAGTCAACCTACACATCAGGCAGAAACTCCTCACCCTCGGCTTCAAGGCTGTCCATCACCTCGCCTCCTCCTACCTCACCTCCCTTCTCTCCTTCTACAGCCCAGCCCGCACCCTCCACACCTCTGCCACTAATCTCCTCACTGTGCCTCGTTCTCGCCTGTCCTGCCGTCGACCCCCGGCCCACGTCATCCCCCTGGCCTGGAATGCCCTCCCTCCCCACATCCGCCAAGCTAGCTCTCTTCCTCCCTTCAAGGCCATACTGAGAGCTCACCTCCTCCAGGAGGCCTTCCCAGCCTGAGCCCCCTCCTTCCTCTCCTCCTCCTCTCCCTCTCAATCCCCCCACCTTACCTCCTTCCCTTCCCCACAGCACCTGTATATATATATATATATATATATATATATATATATGTTTGTATATATTTATTACTCTATTCATTTATTTTACTTGTACATATCTATTCTATTTATTTTATTCTGTTAATATGTTTTGTTTTGTTCTCTGTCTCCCTCTTCTAGACTGTGACCCACTGTTGGGTGGGGACCATCTCTATATGTTACCAACTTGTACTTCCCAAGCGCTTAGTACAGTGCTCTGCACACAGTAAGCACTCAATAAATATGATTGAATGAATGAATGAACTAGAGAATACATTTCTAGTTGTCTCTAGTATTTGTGGATGACACTACAGCGTGGCATAGTGGATAAAGCACGGGCCTAGGAGTCATGATTCTAATCCCGGCTCTGCCACTTGTCTGCTATGTGATCTTGGGCAAATCACTTGACTTCTCTGTGCCTCAGTTACCTCATCTTTAAAATGGATATTGAGACTGTGACTCCTATAGGGGACAGGGACTGTGTCCAACCTGATTTGCTCATATCCATCCCTGTGCTTAGTACAGTGTCTGGCACATAGTGAGTACAAATACCATAATTATTATTAGGGATTGTAATCAATTTGATTATCTTGTATCTACCCAAGCACTTAGTACAGTGCTTTGCACATTAAGGGCTTAACAAATATCCACTTTATTATTATTATTATAATGATGCCGATGATCATTATTATCCTTGCATATTCTATGCAGGTAATGATAGTTCCTTGCTGAGTGCTGATGGCTTTGCCCTTTGCAGGGCCTAGCTCTGTTTCGGAACCTGCCTCTTGCTCGCCAACTTACATGAAGCTTATGGCTCCAAGAACCCAAGCTCTGTCCCACAGCCTGGCCTGCCTGCCATTGCAGCCCACAGCCTTGTCACGTGGATGGAGACAGAAGGCCTGAAACAAAGATGGGTGTTGACAGCTGGCCACTCCAACTACTTTTCTTCAGGACCTGAGGGAGAGGTATAGATGCTTGATGAGTTGAGAGGGATTTCTTTGCAGTTGCAATGACTTACCCTGTAAGAACAGCATGTTTGATGACCAGGAAATATTAGTCATGGGAGTAGAGATGTCCCTATCAGATTATCCCGTCATTTCAAAATATCTAAATAATTGCTGAATCTCCCTCTAGGTAATGAGCTACCTCCTGGAGGATGCAAATGGACATGGCAATTTTTTGGTAGTGGGAATATGGTGGTGTCCCTGCTGCAGTTTGGTCTGAACCCACATAGCATCTGGGCAAGGGCATGGTTGACCGCCTCTTTTCAGAGCCTGGTAAAAAAAATATTCTAGCTAGAAGTTGGCAGCAAAGGGCTCAGAAGGATCAGTTGATAACATATAAAATTTACAGGCCATAAATTGGAAGGTGTTACTAAAACTAGTAAACAGTAGAGACAGCATACATATAAGTAAATGACAAGCAGACCGTGCTGCCTAAGAAATTAAGATTTGCATTTGCCAGCAGAAGTCCAAAGTTCCCACCCAGTGAGAGATGTTTTAGTATTTAATGATAACGACAAGTAACCAAAAAGATATACATAAAACTACCAGAAATACCCAGTCTTCACACCACTATGTAGTATTCTTTTCCTCTTCTCCATACCTCTCCCATCTGTGACTTTTTTGTCTTTTCTTGCAATGGCTTCCTTTCACTTATTTTCTTTTCCACTTTTCCTAAGGTCACTTTTGTCTTACTGTTTCTTTGCCGACAATACTTCTTTCCCCAAACTCTTCCTTTCAATAATCATTTCTAGATTCATACTTCTCCAATGGGTTAGAATTTATTAATTTCTTAAGCATACTGATACCATTAAGTGTTGAGATAGGAGCACCGGGAAGAGGTTCTGGAAATGGTCTATTCACCAGTATCCAGGCAATGTTCATCGCAATACAGATTCACTTTATGAGAAAAATGGATTGTACTTAGCAAGGTCTAAGGGAAAGAGGATGGGTCTGGAAGGCTGGCAACTTGAGATCTAGACCTAACTCCTTCACTGGCCTGCTGTCACACAATGGGAAAGTCACTGTGCCTCAGTTTCCACATATGTAAAATGGGGATAACAAAATTTAACTCACTGTGTCTTCCAGATATTTTGGGAGAACAAAATGAGATCAGGGAAAGGCACTATGCTTCAGTTTCCTCACCTCTAAAATGGGGATAATAAAAGTTACTTCTCCCTATTGTCCAGCAATTTGGGAGAATAAAATGAATAAATACTCTATACCAATCCAGTGGGTTGTTAATATTACAGTAGATTACCCAAGCTACTGCTGTCTTCTCTGTCTTCTCTGTCTAATTGCCTATCTACAGCATTTGGATGATTCTGAGAAGAAGCAATGCATAAAAATGTGCATTTCTTCTGAAGGATTTGTTTTTCCAGAGCACAGTCATTGGTGTAAAGGATGCTATATAGTAAGGCATAAATTATAAATAACATTTTTATAAGGATAATGAGACAAACTTTTCACAACCTCACGGGGTAGTGGTGAAGATGAAAATAAGGTAAGTGTCAATTAATAAACACCATAAATCATTTTTAACATATATGGTTATATCACAGCATGTTTCTTCTCAATTTGGCTACAGCACACAACAGATAAGGTATTCTTACTTTCATTCTTCTACTGTTTTCAAAGTAAGTTTTACCTTTCCATAACCAGATCAATTATTTGTCAGCTTTTAACCACTATTTCAGCTCCTCTTGGCATTTTAGACTATCTCTAGACAGGATGGAAATATAAAAAGCCATCATGTTTGTATGAACATTCATCCTAGCATAGTCTTTGTCAGGATAAATGTTCATCCATTTTCCATCCTGCTTAAGCTTTCTACTCTATCTCCCCCATCTTCAGCTCACAGTAGTAACAATTTCTGAATCCAATGTCTTCAATTCTATAGAACTATTATCGATTTATTTTTCTTTTTTTGTTGTTCGGTAGAAGGAAAGGGTGTGTTTGCTGATGTGTGCCAGGAGTCTCTATCTATTGCTGAGAAGGGAAGATTTTTAGGCAGCAGAGAAGGGGCAGATGGGATGAGGGTAATGATTGGCAAGGATATGGGCTGAATTGCACAAAGCTTTTTAGCTAGTTTGGGTTTTTTTTTAAAATCGTCTATAAATTGGAGGGACCTCAAATGGAGGATCAAGGACTGAAATGGGCAGATGGGAAACCGCAAAGTCTGTTTTGTCTGCCAAGTTCTGAAGTTGTGCTTGGTGATATGGGGATTTTAATCCGGACCATGTTGCGTGGGGTTTGTTTTTAGCTTCTCTAAGATGATGTTACGCACAGTGGTCATGCACTTCAAGGATGTAGCTATAGACTCTGAGTTGAAACCAAGATATTTTCTCGTTCTAATAAGTTGTCTGCAGCATTCCCATTTCAATTGAAATGCAAGAACAGCTGGAAAAAAACAGGAAAATCATTTCAGGAAAGATATTGCGAGCTGCATCTATAATAGGAATCTAAGCAGCAGTGCTAGTCAATGTAGACGATACTCTGGAAATGTTAAAATCTTCTCAAATTGCTCTGTCAATGCACTAAATCTTCTGAATGGCCTTTATCCTTTAGATAACATCTGAATACAAAGTAGTTTCAAAGTGCTAATTTTTAAGATGAAAATTTACTCTGAAATGTTGGGTTTCCCATGGAGCGCTCCGAATATATAAAGCTAATAGAAAACACTAAACAACAACAACAACAAAATCAAGAAGGAAAAATCCATAAACCCAATTATGACCCAGTATGTCTTGTGTAATTTGAGCCTGTGTAATTTCTGTATCCTCTGTGCAATTTCCATATGTCTTCTGGATATTTTGCCGTATCTTTGCCCATGCTTCTATATATGCAATTTCCATACTAATAAAGAAAAAGTGATTTATATGGAAATATTTTAAAGTTTCCATGGATTTTCTCTCTGAAATCACTCAGGGACCAGACTGAATTTTTCTCTGGAGAGTTCACAGGCTCTGCTTATATTTAATATCAAGAAAGAAGTCCAAAAGTTGAAATGAGAATATCTTCATTTCACTTGCTGAAGTGGTAGCTGTTTCGATATTGACAAGGGCAAAAACTCCAAAGCATTTTATGTTTCTTTGCAACCATGATGGATTTCCTGACACCATTTTCATTTACAGAATCTCACTATCTGTCACCACATTCTTAAGAGAGGGTGGGTAGCATTATTCCCATTTACAAATGGACGATGAGTGACTTTTTCCTCAAAGGTGCTAGCATAATTGGTGGAAAAGCTGAGAGCATGAATCAAGTCAACTGTTCTTAGAGAAATTCCTAGATCATAAAAGTTACCCATGTATGTGGAATTTTAGAGAAGAGAATCCACAATAATCTTTCAAATTTCATGGACATTCGATGATTTTTTTATGTGGCTTTATTTTTGTGCATTTTTTTCCTTGAAAGTTATGAGAGTTTCAATATACTCAGCATCATCCTTGCTCTTAGCACATAATAAGCAATTAATAAACATGATTATTAATCAGGGGTATTTATTACATGCTTACTATTTGCAGAGCACTGTACTAAGCACTTGGAAAAGTACAATACAACAGAGTTGGTAGATATGTTCCGTGCCCACAGAAGCTTAGCATATAGAGGGGTAGACAGATATTAAAATAAATTAGAGATATGCACATCAGTGCAGTGGTGCTGTGAAGGTGAATGCAAGTGCTTAAAGGGAAGAGATGTAAGTGCATAGGTGACACAGAAGAGAGAGTGGGTAGGGATAATTGAGGGTTTAGTTGGGGAAAGGATCTTGAAGACATGTTTTATCAGTATTATTGTCATTAATGCTAAGGTACACAGATATATCTGAATACTGAAATATTTAAACAGGTAATTTTATTACATTTCCTTTTAAAGTTGGTTTTCACCCATATAGACAGATGAAATGAGGAGCAACCTGGCCTCATAACAGTAATAATAATTTTGGTATTTGTTAAGCACTTACTATGTGCCAAGCACTGTTCTAAGCACTGGGGGAGATACAGGGTAATCAGGTTGTCCCACACGGGGCTCACAGTCTTAATCCCCATTTTACAGATGAGGTAACTGAGGCCCAGAGAAGTTAAGTGACTTGCTCAAAGTCACACAGCCGATACGTGGCAGAGCCGGGATTAGAACCCATGAACTCTGACTCCCAAGCTCATGCTCTTTCCACTGAGCCACGCTACTTCTCTCATAATAATAATAATAATAATAATGGTATTTGTTAAGCGCTTAACTACATGCAAAACACTGTTCTAAGCGCTGGGGAGGTTACAAGGTGATCAGGTTATCCCACGGGGGGCTCACAGTTTTAATCCCCATTTTACAGATGAGGTAACTGAGGCCCAGAGAAGTTGTGACTTGCCCAAAGTCACACAGCTGACAATTGGCGGAGCCAGGATTTGAACCCATGACCTCTGACTCCAAAGCCCGTGCTCTTTCCACTGAGCCATGCTGCTTTTCCAAGGAAAGAGCATGGGCCTGGGAGATAGAGGATCTGGGTTGTAATCCCAGCTCCTCCACATGCCTTCTGTGTGAGCTTGGGCAAATCACATCACTGTGCCTCAGCTACCTCATCTGTGAAATGGGATTCAATCGCTATTCTTCCTCCTACTTAGATTGTGAGCCCTGTGTTGTGACATAGACTGTGTCTGACCTGATTGTCTTGAATCAACCCCAACACTTGGAACAATACTTGAAACACAATAGCTTAAATACCAAAATTCTTTATTATAATTATTATGAAATCGTTATGTTGAGGAATAACATACATAAGGCCTATCACTCACTGAAAAGTACTGCTTTTGGTTAATTCTCTGTAACTATGTTCTTGGTCTAATAAGTTTTCCTTTTCTCTCACACGAGCAAAATTTGCACTTTTAAAACTCTGTTGATTCCTATTTATTTTGCCAGATAGCCATAACAAGGTTTGCATTCCTGTAATTGGTCTTTTTGCCCAACTGTATACATTTTTCCTTTTTTAAGCATTCCCCTAAACAAGTAAAAAGAAATAATATAGTGCACTGGAAATAGACATCAGTCAAAGTGGAAAATTTGGTCCCTGGATCTAACCCTATGTTAAAAGTCCCATTGCTGGGTAGGGATTGTCTCTATTTATTGCTCAATTGTACTTTTCAAGTGCTAAGTACAGTGCTCTGCACAGTAAGCACTCAATAAATATGATTGAAAGAATGAATGAGCTGTGTATTCATTACATCAAATGCCTTATTCATTCATTCAATCGTATTTATTGAGGAGTTACTGTGTGCAGAGCACTGTACTAAGCACTAGGGAAGTACAAATCAGCAACATATAGAGATGGTCCCTACCCAAGCCCTTATCTCTCTGATGGTAGTAAAAATTAGGACTCATGAGATTTTTGCTGATCAGGATGTAACCTGAATATTAATTGAGTACCTGGCAAACTGCTATAAGTTTGAATCCTTTCTAACCTCTTCCAAGACAGGAAACTAAAGCCACATATTTTTTTCAAGGACTCATTTCAAATAAGAATTAATCCATAATACCTCGATCTGTTAAGTTGCATGCAATTTTACTTCCCCATCCCCCCTTTCCTCCTTCCCTTCCCCACAGCACTTGTATTTATTTGTACAGATTTATTACTCTATTTTACTTGTACATATTTACTATTCTATTTATTTTGTTAATGATGCGCATATAGCTATAATTCTACTTGTTCTGATGATTTTGACACCTGTCTACATGTTTTGTTTTGTTGTCTGTCTCCCGCTTCTAGACTGTGAGCCCATTGTTGGGTAGGGACCATCTCTATATGTTGCCGACTTGTACTTCCCAAGCGCTTATAGTACAGTGCTCTGCACACAGTAAGCACTCAATAAATACGATTGATTGAATGAATGAAATGAAAAGATTGAAACGCAATTCTATTATACCTTGAGAGTAATACAGAATGAGACATCATCACCTTGTCTACATCTTCCAGTAGCACACTACTAGATCTTCATTCTGACAAAGTGAAAGTAATTACTCACCTTGCTATTTTTCTGCATCTGTTCCTGTTTATGAATTGTATTTTTTCCAAGAGCCTCATCTCATTCAAAGATAATATCTGTTCCCTACCTAGTTTACATAGGCAATCAAGTTGTTCATTTGTTGTTGTCAACAGAATAGTTATTTTCATTCTTCCACTATTGTGCTCCATCAACTTGATTTGAATCAAGTTGCTTTAGAAACTTTTCAAGTTTATAAAGAAGCCTTTCATGGCTATTCTTTGCTGGGTACCTTTCCTGCAATTTTATCTTCCAGAGGAATGTGCATTGCTCGGAGTCAGGTGACCTAAATTTTAACCCCAGATCTGCCATTGGCTGTTGGCAATGTCCTCAGGAGAATCATTTCACCTCTCTGCACCTCAGTTTCATATAATGGGGATAAGGTACTTGGTCTCCCTACATCTTATACTGTAAAACAGAGACTCTGTCTAATCTGATTATTTTATGTCTGCAGATGCTTCCCAGCAGAGAGCTCTCAGACAGCACTGAAATTTATTTTATGTACATATCTACAAATTATAGATTATACATTATGTATTTATTTTAATGTCTGTCTCCCTCATAGACTGTAAAATCGTTGTGAGCAGGGAATGTTTTTACCAATTCTGTTGTACTCTCCCAAGTGCTTAGTACAGTGCTCTGCACATAGTAAGCACTGAATAAATACCATTGACAATGATGATGCTATCAAACTCAGTGCTTAGTATATATTAGTAGCTTAAAAATGCCATAATTATTATTTCTCTTCCTTCATTTTAACTAGTATTTTTGTCTGTGCCTTTGTTTGGGAAATGGAAGTGATGTAGCCTCATAATTAAATTTCACAGTTATTAAAAGACAAGAGATTCAGAAAAGAATAGAGGGAGTTATTAAGACCACTCTTCCCTCCAGACTAAGCTCCCTTCACTCTGAATTCCCAAGATCTTTTCAGGTCTTGCAAATCTCACTGTTTGGAAATTTTGCTCCTGGAAGAATTAGAATTCAAATATGCCCCTTAACCAGTCCTCGCAAGGTAAAAACTTTTCTTCCCCCATTTCCATACCTTTTATAATCCTTCCTCACATTACTGAATATACTTAACTTTAGTCCGGACATTTTTCTTCAGTACAGATGATCATACCTGCTTGACACACTATTCTGATGAACTGCTCCCAGAACCAAACCAAATTTTAGGGTTAAGGAACTCCTATCCAGCTCCTATCCAGCTCTGAGGATCAGTCTGTCATTTCCCTTCATGCTTGTTTGTTATATGGCGGACCGAGCGTGGACAACCATCTTGACCTGCGGGCCACTTACAGTGTTTTCTAAGTGGCTGAGAATCAGTTGATACTGACAGCAGGGAACACTCAAAGTGCAGCTGCAACTTCCCAGGGCGGCTATGTCCTGATTCCAGAACAGTCGCGGGCCGATTTTGTGGCTACTCTCCCCCAACCCTGATGCCAGGCATTACAGCACAACAGGCGAAGGATGTTTCCTCCCCTCCTCCCCAACTCAAACACGCACATACACACACACACACACACACACACACACACACACACACACACACACACACACACACACATTCTTCTGCAGCTGGGGTGGAGCGAGCCAACAACACCACAGGAATAAGCTGCCGGCAGGGAGCCAGTCTGAATCGGTCCCGTAAATCAGATTAAATCATGTTCTGGGACCGCGCCTCCCCATGACTGGTGCCAACCCAGCAAAAATGTGAACAGGAAGCCTGTCTCCATTTCCTATACTCCAAGGCCCATCTTTATATTGAAAAGAATAGCTTACCAGTTTGGCCTTTGAACTCCTACAAAACCGAGGTAAGGAGCCTCCACAGTGGTGCGTCTATTCTGTTTCTTGTCTTTGGGCCATCCAAGTCACATCCTTGTGAAATCTGGTTTGTGCTGTGGTTGGAAAAGGTTCCACTGAGACAGCATTGATTGGAGCCACGTAATCTAAAGAAACCTAGAGTGACAAAAGGTGGATATTCCTGAATTAAAATCACTGTGGTTTGACTGGAAACAACCCCTTGGCCTCTTTGAGCTCTATTCTATTATATTCTGGCATTTTATTAGGAATTATTCCTTTTGAGTATTTCAAAACTACATTTTGAAAGATGAAAATTTCCCATTGAGAGTCTCAGGTTCTTTTTGAAGACTTGTTCAAGGATGAGGACATTTTCCTGACTTATTTTACTGTTTGGGAGCATGTGATGAATCTCCTTACATTTATAGATCCATGATCTTTTCAAATTCCTGCATTTTAGATATTGGTTATGAAGAAATATAGCTTTCAGGAACTCATTTTTTAGGGAAATAACGACTCTGGGCACAAATCGTGGCTCAAAAGTGGTGTGACAGAACAGGGAAGGGCCCTTATGAGGGATATTCTATATGGCAGGGGTCTCTGCAAGCTATGACTCAGAGACAATAGCCTAGTAAAACAAACCAGAACGTGGGAGTCAGGGGACCCAGGTTCTATTCCTGCCTCAGCCACTTGCCTGCTTTGTGACCTTGGAGATGTTCCTTGATTTCTCTTGGCCTCAGTTTCCTCACCTATAAACTGGGGATGAAATGTCTACTCTCCCTTCTCCTTAGACTGTGAACCCCATGTGGGACAGGGACTGTATCTCACCAGATTACCTTGTATCTACTACAGTGCACAGTACTTTGTTTTGCACATAATAATAATAATAATAATAATAACGTTTATTAAGTGCTTATTATGTGCAAAGCACTGTTCTAAGCGCTGGGGAGGTTACAAGGTGATCAGGTTGTCCCACGTGGGGCTCACAGTCTTAACCCCCATTTTACAGATGAGGTAACAGGCACAGAGAAGTTAAGTGACTTGCCCAAAGTCACACAGCTGACAATTGGCAGAGCCGTGATTTGAACCCATGAACTCTGACTCCAAAGCCCACATTCTTTCCAGTGAGCCACACTGCTTCTCCGTGAGCCACGCTGCTTCTCCAGCTACTACTAAGCACATAGTAGGTGCTTAGAAAATACCACAATGATTATCATTATATTAACCATATTTGGCTCTTCTTGGAACCGAAAGCAACTTTTGAAACTGCGAGGCAGGAGTAAAGGGGATTTGAAACCATTAAATTTCACAATAGCTACGTTTAACTTAGCTGACTGGCTCTTTGCACAGCACCTGTGCAAAGTCTTCATTTTGTTTGACTTTTCTCTTCTACAGCATTGGTTCGCTTATCCCAGCCTCCCTCCAGCCTATAGATCCTCATTTGGCCTTCACAATCTTCCACCAGCTCTGTGTGTCACTTCATACCAAAAGTCTCACAATCAGCTTCTAGCCTCCACACCATCTAGTCATCCTGACATATCTGTTATTCTCTAACTTGCTATCTTTGTTCCTCTCCAGCCAACTTTCAAGCTGTACCTCTCATTCAACTCTCCCTGCTCCATTCCAGACACACTAGTCCCCTGGCTTGGTGTCCCTCCCTTTCCATATTCCAATCCCTCCTAAGAACCCAATTCCACCAACCAGCTTTGCCCAATTAATTTCCCAGCACCCAGAGCCATATCAACCCTTCAGCCAACTCTAGCACTTTCAAACTTATTTCCATTATCTTTAGCGTTGATGTAAACATATCTGCTAAAATGTATTTATTTTGATTACTCTCCTCTTGTTTGTCTCTCCTATTAGACTTTAAGTTACTTTTAGGCAGGAAATGTGCCGCTTCATTATTCTAGAGAAGGAGCATGACCTAGTGAAAGGGAACTGGCTGGGGAGTCACAAGACCTGGGTTCTAATCCCTGCTTTACCTTGCTGTGTGACCTTGGGCAAGTCACATAACTTCTCTGGGCCTCAGTTTCAGTGGGGCATCTACTGTGTCCGATGTTCATGCACTGTACCTATTCCAACACTTAGTTAAGGGTTTGGCACATTGCAAGCACATAACAAATACCATTATTATTATTATTATCATCTGTACTCCCAATTCATTCATTCATTCATTCAATCGTATTTATTGAGTGCTTACTGTGTGCAGAGCACTGTATTAAACACTTGGGAAGTACAAATTGCCAACATATACAGATGATCCCTTCTGGGTTCAAGTACAGTGGACCACACAAATTAAGCATTCAGTAAATGCTGCTACTACTACTACAAAAAGATTTCTAACCCCTACTATAAAGATTACCTATTGAGATGGACACACAGCTGACAGCAGGGCAGGGCTAATGGTCCCCTCTGTCTCCTAGCCCAACCAACTACTTCTTCCTTTCCTCGAGCCAGGACTTAGGACAACATGGCAAACCTTCAGGATTCACGATCAACTGCCAAGTCCCATCTTCCTCAGTGCAAAACAGTGTTTCTCTGACAGAAATGCACCTTACACTTCAGTCCAGTGTAGTTGCAGTGCTTGTTTGATGCTCATCAGACCATTTTAGCAAGCATATCAGCAATTTTTAAATGGCATTTGTTAAGCGTTTACTACGTGCTAGGCACTATTAAGTGCTGGGGTGGATACAAGCTAATCAGGCTGGACATGGTCAGTGTCCCACATGGGGCTCACAGCCTTAATTCCTGTTTTACAAATGAGGTAACTGAGGCACAGAGAAGTTAAGTGTCTTGCACAAGGTCACACAGCAGACAAGTGGAGAGCTAAAATTAGAACCCAGTTCCTTTTGACTCCCAGTTCTGTGCCACACTGTTCCTCAGTTTCATCCTAATCTCTATCAGAAGGACTTCAAATTCCTTCCCTTTTCTCCCATAGCCCTGGCTTTCCAGTGAGACCTGCAGAAGAGTCCTTTAGTCAGGGAAGCATGGTTTTGAAGCCAGCTTTTAGGTTAGCTCTTTTTTCTTCCTTTGATTTCTTTCAGGAATGTATTTTTGTAAGTGTCCTGTTATTCTTCAAAGTTTTTTAAATCTTAGCTCAAGTATTAAAATGTTTAAATTAGGTGTTCTAAGTGGGAACTGTTCAGAGTGTCTCTTTCATTGAGGGCCCACCATACTGAAATTTGCCAAGAAAATAATTCCTGTCTCTTTTTTCAGTCATGCCTTACCTAGCTGGGCACATTTTTGACTTCTTGCCTATACAACAAGTTAAATGGACAGAAACAAGTGGATTTTGCATCCACTGGGAAACACATTCTTCAGGTGGACCACTCTTCGAACAAATCCTCAATTATAGAGACAATTTTTTTAATTTGCTATTCCTTTCCTATAGTATGAAAGGAAATCTTTTTAGGCTGTTGTCTGGCTGAACTTGAACTGCATAATTTAACAAATTGTAGAGCCCAGCAAGTCATTGCAAAATGTCTACAGTCTCCCTCTTTTGTGGGGGCCATCATGCCAAATTTCAAATATGCCATAGAAGTCTATATATATATATATATATATATATGTATATATATATATATATATATCTCACTATCACAAGAGTAGGGGAGGGAAATATCTATCTCTATCATTAAAGTTAGGAACATTAGAAATGATTAGCCTGACTTCCATTATCCTGTGCATCAGAAACTGGACTGTTCATGCATCCTTCTCACAGAAGAAAATACTGAAAAAATTCTATGTTTCTTAGATCTTACAACTGTACAACAAAGCGTGACTCCAGATGGAATTGGAGTGGCTGGGTAATAAATAACACTCTTGCCATTGGTTTGAAGTGGGGTTTCTTTAAGGGCAGGGATTATTTATGCTTACTCTATTCTACTCTCCTAAATGCTCAGTACAGTGCTCTGCACTTCAGTAAGTGTACAATATTCTACTTGGGACCCATATCAGAATTTTTGCCAATACTTACATCTTTAAAAAACACATTCAAAGCGCCTATACAGGCCTGTAATGTATTGGCTTAGTTTAGCTTTCTAAAGAGGAGGACAACTCCTTCATCATAATATCTACTATTGCACACCTAAAGCTAACTGTTCCCTAGGAATCAAGAAATATTTCAAATGGTAGCTCAATACCAATAAATACCAATCTCTTGGTATAAACATTTGTAACTCCCATATTTCCCCTAACTAAAAGTAATTTTGCATCTATTTACCTCGATAGATTGCATCTTTAACTTTTTTTGTATTTTCCCAAGAGTTTAGTACAGTGCTATCCCCACAGTAGTTGCTCAATAAAATAGTATTGAGTGGAAGAAAAAAAGTATTTGCCTCCTTGTTTATACCTACCAATATATTTTTTTCTCCAGTCTGTGCTATTATCAGACACATTATTTCAAACCAAGGTATCTGAAAAGTCAGTTCCATAAGACCTATTAATAGAAACAAATCTTAATAGAGCATCTCCGGGCTCAGTTCCCAGGTAGCTTTGGGTTTGAAACTGTCCCCTCTCAAGGATTTTCACTCACTTATCAAAACACAGCACTAGCCAATGCTCCCGCTTTGCCCAGGATATTGTGCTTTTCAGTTTAAGAACAATTTATTCAAGGAGTAATTGGGAATTTGAAAGAGTAGTCTGAGCTGATAGATCTATGTGCCTATAGTCCAGATATTTGGACCTGGAATCAAGCCGATCTTCAGCATAAAACAGTCCTTCAGACTGTGAGGGATCTTGTGGGTAGGGATCATGGCTACTAACTTTGATACACCGTACTCTCCCAACTGCTTAGTATAGTGTTCTGTTCACGGTATGTGCTCAATGAATACAACTGACTAGTTGATTGAAATATTATTACCACAGAATAAATACCACAGCCTCACCCTCAGAGGTCTTACACTCCAATGGACTGCTCTTGTCTCCTTATGATTTTCTACTGGGGACCTGATATCCTTACACCAAAGATGCTTTGTCTAATTGTTTGGTTAATTAAAGCTAAACTGGGGAGCTTTGCGAATTTGCAACTTGGTTGAGCAATTCTGCAGTAACAGTATTTGTTTTGGTTAAAGTGCTGCTAATTGCCCCACTGAGATCAGGACCCTAGGGGTGATTCTCACTTTCACTGTTGGAAGTCCATGCAATGGTTTGAATTGTAGGAACTCCACTGCAGTTTCTCTCTCTTTTCTCCCTCTCCTAAATTAGTAGTCCTGTGTTTCTATTGTTTCCTGAAGGGCATAGGAATCTGGGAGACAAGACAGCTAAGAAACTCTACTTGTGCCTCTCAGCTTATCCTTTCTCACAGTCTAAAAACACTTTCTCGCACCCGTCTTTATTCCACATTCCCATTCTCATTGCTCGTTCTCTGACTGCTTCTTACCCTTGCCTTCAAACATGCTCAAGTCTCCCCTGTGATAAAAAATCCTTCTCTGGATCCCATTTCACTCTCCCTCTCCATCATCTATATTCATCCCCCTTCAGTCCCCCAGCACTTATGCGCGTATTGCTAAATCATATATTATAAATTATTTATATCAATGTCTGTCTCCTCCTCTACACAGGAAGCTTGTTGTGGGTAGGGAAAGGGTCTACCTACTCTGTTATATTGTACTTCCCCAAGCACTTAATACAGTGCTCTGCAGAGAGTAACTGCTCAGTAAATACGATGATAATTCAACCTGCTCCCATTCCTGCCCGAGCAGGTTGCAGATACATGCTGCCCTCTCCATTTCCCCTCCTCGGCCTACCATACTCTGGTTTTCTGCTTCCTCTACTCCACTAAGACCGCATTCTCCAAGGTCACCAATGATGTCTTCCTTGCCAAGCCTTATAGGATGTACTCTAGCCTAATGCTTGACCTCTTGATTGCCTTTAACTCTGGATGCCCTTTCCCTTTACCAGGGAAACTCTATCCTATTTCCATTGGATATCCATGATTTCTTACTCTCAACTCATTGGCCCGTTAATTTCTGCCATTTTGTCTTCCACTACATTGGATCCACACTCTCCTATATGCAACATACAGTACACGAATCCCCATTTTACCGAAGAGGAAAATGAGGCACAGAGCAGTTAAGTGACTTGCCAAGGCCACACAATGGGCAAGTAGCAGAACCTGAATAGGTATACTACAGATATACTAAAAAAAATGTAAAATGTACACAATATATGGTAGTACACAATGAAGAATACATATATCTTGAAAATACTTTTGTGTATTTGCATTTCTGTGCTATGGAATCATAATGCAGGATATTGAAAACACATTTTGGCATCTCTAATTAAATGTAAAACTCAAATCTCAAGAGAAGTTCAAAATACAGTTACGATGCTGACCCTTACAATAACCTGATGAAACAGGGGATAGCTATTATCATCCCAATTTGCCATGGAAGAGGTGAGGCAGGGAGAAGTGAGGCATAGAGGTTATGTAACATGCTCAAGGTGACACAAATGAAAGGCAGTTAGGACTATGTTGCCCAATTGTACTTCCCAAGCGCTTAGTACAGTGTTCTGCACACAGTAAGCACTCAATAAATATGATTGAATGAATGAATAAAATTGTGAAAAGTGTATGAATGCACTAGATTTTAAGCTTCTTGTGGGTAGGGATCTTGATTACCAACTCTGTTGTACTGTACTTTCCCAAGGCTTAGTTAGTATAACTCTCTAAACATAGTAAATGCTCAATAAATACCAATGATTGACTGATCTTGTAAAAATTTTAAGTAACTCCAATACTTGCGGGTTTAAAAGGTTTTAATATGATTCTGTTCAATTATATCTTAGTCAGAAACCAACTTAAATGAAAGAACCAAATACACATCATATTCCAAATAGTTAATTCATCCTACTGTAGTAAAACTTTTGTGACATTGAATTAATGACTGTAATTAGGTTTGATTTTTAAATCCCTTTTGGCCATTTTAAGGGATTTGGGTACAGTTCCAAATGGTGCAACAAATTAAACTCAAGTAATTTAATTTGGTTAGAAAATAAGCTAGTTGAAAGAAATACGCAATTCATGTCACTCAACCAAGCAGACGCTAGATTATAAGTTTTTATATAATGAGTTTCATTAAGCTTGATATAGTATATTACCCATTAGCATAATACAGTGGAGATGTACTAAAATGTCTAGGATCTGATGATATTTCCAATAGAAGCTCATCAGTTTATGACATTTCCACTAAATACTCTTGAAAACAAAACATGAGTTTAAATCTAGTATGTATAAAGACCACCCTTGGGTGAGAGGTGAGGGAATCTATCTTCTGTTGGCATCATCACATCTTCGACTTTTCTCAACCCTAGCGCAAATTCATTCAGTGAATTTGGGAAGGTCAATTCTCTTTGCCTCAGTATCTCCATAAAGCAGTGATAATATGTGGCCTGTCACAATCTCACCAAGTAATACCATGAAGTATTAGAGAAGCAGCGTGGCTTAGTGGAAAGAGCACGGGCTTGGGGATCGGAAGAGATGGGTTCTAATCCCACTCTGCCACTCGTCTGCTATGTGACCTTGGGCAAACCAAAAACTTCTCTGTGCCTCAGTTACATTATCTGTGAAATGGGGATTAAGACTGTGAGTCCCACCTGGGACAATATGATTACCTCGGATCTACCCCAGGGCTTAAAACAGTGCTTGGCACATGGTAAGTGCTTAACAAATACCATTATTACTATTATTATTATTAGGTACTTTGTGATCTTTGAAATAGAGATGCTATTTAATGTTTGGGTATCAGGAGATCTATAATCTTCTCCTGGCTCTTTTGGTTATGGTTTTTAACCTCTCTGGAGAAAATTTCCACTTCCAGGAGTTTGAATAAATTAGATGTGACACAACATACAATCAGTCACAGAAAGGTCCTTTATAAATTCCAGGATTTGAGAGGCAAAGTGGCCCAAGGAAAAGAGTCCAGGTCTGGGAGTAAAGGGACCTGAGTTATAGTCCTTGCTCTGCATTTGGCCTGCAATGTGACCTTGGGCAAGTCCTTTGCCCTCTGTGGGTCCCTTCTTCCTCATGCGTAAAATAGGGATAAGATTTCTGCTTTCTCTCCTTCTCAGGTTGTGAGCCCCATATCAGACAAGGGCTGTGTCTGAGCTGGTCATTTATATCTTTACCCCAACACTTAGCACAATACTTGGCACATTTGCTGCACTGAATACCAATCTTATTATTATTAAAAATATTTAAAAATGAAAATTAAATGAGTTTTGCATTTCACTTGCCAAAATAACCAGGGTCGAAAATCTGGGTAAGCAAATGTCTCTAGTAAGTCTTAGCTATTTCCGCAGATGATGCTAACTTTTCTTGAAATAAAATTCCCCAAATATTAGATGAGGAATTCACAGGCTGGGGAATAAGAACAAAGCTTGACAGCCTAGCTCCTGTTTGAGCAATTAAGTTTCTCACCAAGGAGAGTTTACTCACGATTAAAGTAGACTAATAGCTTCAGAAGTACATCTTGACAACACTGAACTCAAGGATAGAAAGATAATGTAACATGCAATGTGACTTTTCTTTGTGTCAGTAAATTATGTGCATGGATAAGTGAAAAATATAAGCCTGAATTTTGTTTGGATGTAATCCCTAAACAAAGGAAAACATAAAGCAGTCTAGTCTAGTGGCTGTGATTAGATATGTAGCCTTTCATTTAAAAGAGACTTCTGAATTATTGATCCCTATGACAGTTTGAGCCCCAAGGACAATAATTATAATTTCATCAATGAGAAGAATTCAGTTCTTCCCTTTAAAAACAATTAATTTATAAAAGAACAACAAGATATAAGCAGGAAGTCTGTTCTTTCAGTTCAAGATAAACTTGAGATTACTGATAAGACAACGGGGAGAGATCTGTATTAAAAAACTGACAAAGGTCTTAAGTATCAAAAATATTGCAATCTGGGCTCTGTAGGACCAGCTGTGCTTTCTTCTTTAGACAGCTGAAGAGCAGATATTAACCTTTTAAATAGGAACCACTAGAACACTCAATCACTTTAGTGAATCCACAAAAAGGCTTAGGTTGGAGATTACTAATTATTGTAGATTTCACTCTCACTTGTACGCTGTCTAAGAAGGTTTTCTGCTCCTTTCAAAGTAATTGAACTGGCTGTTTTCCAATGGAAACGCCACAGAAAGCTGGAGATTTTTTCCCCCTATTCACCTCAATCTAGAAACAGAGAGAATCCAATTTGGCTGCTAGACTGTCTTTCAGGCTAAGATTTAAAATTCATCTGCTGTCAGAGCAGATTGGATACCCTGATGAAGGTCCATTTTATGTGGGGGTAGAAGGGGAAGATGCTTTGGACCCTCATAGCAGCATGACCTAATGGAAAAAGCACAGGCCTGAGAGTCAGGGGACCTGGGTTCTAATTGCAGTTTCTGCCCCCTGCATTCCTGATAACCCTGTATCCACCCCAGCGCTTAGAATAGTGCTTTGCACATAGTAAGCGCTTAACAAATGCCATCATTATTATTATAATGAATAATGAATAATAATTATTATAATTAATAATTATAATAATAATTAATCTGTTGCTTTAACAGCACCTCTTCATTGCCATCATTATTTACCATTGAAAACAACTTTGTCTTTAAGCTCACAAAGTCCTATTCTATTTCTATCAGTGAAAACACAGTCTTGGATTTTTGATGGGACAAATTCAAAGTTATTCCTTGAGTGAGGTAGGGGCAAAAACCTCGGTGGTGAGGCAGCAGACATTATACCATAACTGGAATCATTTGATTGAGTTTGTGAAGGAAAATGAATATTATCAGCAGAGCATACAACACTAAAAAGTACGGCTTGTTATTGCTTTTTAGCTGTCAGTATTAACCAATTTAATTTAATCATTTTGAAATCAAGCTAGGCAGACTGTTAAAGGAGAAGGAACAGAGCTTGTATGATGATGATGATGGCATTTGTTAAGTGCTTACTATGTGCGAAGCACTGTTCTAAGTGCTGGGGGGAGATACCAGGTGTTCAGGTTGTCCCACATGGAGCTCACAGTATTAATCCCCATTTAACAGATGAGGTAACTGTAGAACAGAGAAGTTAAGTGACTTGCCCAAAGTCACACAGCTGACAAGTGGCAGAGACTGGATTAGAACCCATGACCTCTGGCTCCCAAGCCCATGCTCTTTCCACTGAGCCATGCTGCTTCTCTGCTGACTAGCTCGTGGTTCAACACTGCTATAAAGAATGAGGCTTACAAATTACCCACTGATTTCAGAAATCTTCGTATTTGAAGTGAGATTTGAGGTTGTCACTTTAATTCACTCCTATATATGCATGTTATGTATGCTAGCATATAATATCATTTTGCTATGCACATTACCAAATGTAATTTTAAATTCCTTCATTCCAAACTTACAAGTAGTAGCACAATAAGCTTAATTACAAAATGATCCCATGATCAGTTGAAAAATTATGTAAAGCTCTTCAGAAACTCATAAAAATACACTGATTCATAAAGTGCAAGTTCACTACTGCTTCACACTTTTTTTAAGATAGTATCATATATAACAATTCGTTTGACATGGCTAAGAAACTTTTCATTTGGTCTCTTGAATTGCTTCCTGAGATCATGACCTTACAAAATCCTCAGTAGCTTATGACTGTTTTTCTGTTATATTAAAAATATAAACTACTACGAACAAAGATGCAGGAAAGCACTTGCTAAATTTGGAGATTTTAAACTAGGAAGCAATACTGCAAAATTTGCATAAAGCTCCGTGAATGTTAACTAGCTCACACAAAAAACCCTCCTGAGGTTGGTAAATACACTCAGTACTATTAGTGATGGAAATTATTTACTGTGCAAATCCTTCTCTATTACCATTAAACAATCACCATTCTGTTAATTAGTTTGCATAGTGATGAGTTTGGGAGATGCTCTAACCTTGTCCCCATATATTAATCTCCAGTCTCATCACTTAATATATAAGGACAGGCCTGGAGTCCTTTCCTGAATTGAGTGAGACACCTAGCACGCCTATATCCGAGTCCTGTGAGTCAGTGTCTCTCCAGTTTTACTAGAGGAAATGGCTTCTACTCTACCAGCTAACCTCCTAACTGTACCCCTCCCTCAACTCTGCCATTTCTGTCCCCTGACACAGCCTCTCCCTGGCAGGGAAACTCCTTCCCCGCAAACCAATTTGCCAGGTCAAAGAGGTCCAATATGTTTCCCCAGTTAATTCCCACCATGCAGAGTCATATAAACCCATCATCCATTTCTAGCACTTACAGACCTAACTCATAGCCATCCTGAGCACTTAGGTATATGTGTTTATTCAACTGCATGTTAAATTATTTATGCTGATTACTCTGTAAGTACTTTTTATCTGCCTCTCCCATTAGAGTGTAAGATCCTTGGGGACAGGGGATTGTCTGCCTTGGGGACAGGGGATTGTCTGCCTTGTATTTCCCAAGCACTTATTATTATAGGGCACTGGTACCCAATGGACAATCAATGAATACTACGACTATGCAGACTTCTGACAGCCCAGGATAAGGTGAAGGAGAATTATCTAGTCAGAATCACACTCACCATACATGGCATGTTTACAAAAGAAAATGGATTGCAAGCAGAGGAATATTTTAGTCAAAAATTCTGGAAACCTAAACCAAAACCTCAAGCCTTCACCATCCCACAGATTTCCTTCTAGTGGTTCAGACGGCAGGCTTCAAAAGTTATTTTCTCCTTGAATTCTGGGAAGGTCTGAATTTATATTAAAGCTGTTAATCCTAACCATTGCACGCTTGATATATTTGTAAAGTCACTCAGCACATGCCTTTCCACTCCTCAAAAACCTCTAATGGCTTACCCATTTCCCTCCAAACAATTCCCTATTTTTTTCTGGTTCTGCCTCCTGCAACCACTAATTTGTAAAATTTATAAAAAGTGTTTCTGTCTTTCCCTATTGAACTGTAAGTTCCTTTAGTGTGTCTGCTGTATGGCCTAGTGGAAAGATTATCATCAATCGTATTTATTGAGCGCTTACTGTGTGCAGAGCACTGTACTAAGTGCTTAGCACTGGGCCTGGGAGTCAGAGGACCTGGGTTCTAATCCCGCTCTACCAATTGCTTGCTCTGTGACCTTGGGCAAGTCACTAAACTTCTCTGTGCCTCAGTTTCCTCAACTGTAAAATGAGGATTAAATCCTATTCTCTCAATACTTAGACTGTGGGACAGGGACTGTGTTCAACCTGATAAACTCATATTTCACCAGTGCTTAGAACAGTGCATGACACATAGTAGCACTTAAATACCACTTAAAAAAGTGCTTAGTATCATTTTCTGTATTCAGTACAGGCTCAATAAATACCATTGGTACTGTTTCCAGTGACAACAATTCTTTGTCTTGACATTATCATTTGTGCTTGCACTACAATGGGAGCATATGTGTCACTACAGCAATATTTTGTGAATCAACTTCTAAGCCATCGGGCATTTTTTTTTCCTTTGAATTCATCTGTTACGTCTATTAGATCAGAGAGTACATAAATGTATTGATGCCTGATTTAAGCACATTATGTGCTTCTAATCAAAAATATTACATTCATTCATTCATTCAATTGTATTTATTAAGCGCTTACTGTGTGCGGAGCACTGTACTAAGCGCTTGGGAAGTACAAGTCGGCAACATATAGAGACGGTCCCTACCCAACAACGGGCTCACAGTCTCCAAGTTTACACACACATACGCGTATTATCACAGGGCCTCCATCCATCCATTCCAAGTAAATAAAATAAATTAAAATAAAGTATTCCCCTGGGCAGTTGCAGTTCTTATTAAATAGATGGGGTCAAAAAGTCAAAACTTTCACAGAATCCTTGTTTGCCCAGAAATCTAAAACTTTTTTGTTTTGTTTTTAGAAAAAGATAAAGAAAAGTATTAAACACTGCCTGTTTCACCTCAGTGAAGCTGAGGAGCTTGCTGGGTGTTATCACGCCCAAATATTCCAAGCTTTATAGACCTTAAATTGGAAAAGCTATGAGGGTTGGGAATATTTTGTATCTACCCCCAGGACTTGGCACATAGTAAGTATTTAGGAAACAGCGTCATTAGGAATTCCAACAGTGCAGTACCAGAATAGTCTAGCAATAAAAACATGCTTGTTTTAGCTCCAAAGTTTCTTATGTGTTGGGTGCCTAGAAATAAGTTTTTTATTGTTACCTCGGTAGACTGAAAAAACATTGAAATTGCCTATTGTCATAGACTGTTGGCCAGAGATAAAGGCAAGAACTTTCTCTGCCTTGTTAAGAGAAAATATGAACCATAATTTGAAGCACATTATGTTTATATAAAGCTCGAGAAGTTAATTAGAGCTCTAATTGGGTATCCCTAGTAGTCAACATTGTTAGATTGGTAGGATAAGTATAAAATACATAAAAGCATCTTCCTGACTATAAAAATAGATTTTTGTTAGCAGTCTGAGTAGTCTCTAAGGAACAAACATCAGAATAGATGTGATAGGCATCCTTCAGACTTATTGAATAGCCGTGTTTGATTAATTTCCAGAATGCATTAGGCCATTTCTGCAGACTCATTCACTAGTAAAAGATACTGTTTTGGCCCTTAAATTAAATACGATGAAATCCCAGTAGACTTAGCTTGTAAAGAGGAAAACAAAGGATAGCATTTTAATGCTCTGAGATACCTATTTATTCTCCTTAGCTAATGGTGAACATTTGACAAAATCTGTTCAGCTTTCTTGCCGAAAATAAATTAGACCTGAACATCTACATGAGCCTGTTGACTGTGAGCCCATTGTTGGGTAGGGACTGTAAATGTTGCTGATCTGTACTTCCCAAGCACTTAGTATAGTGCTCTGCACACAGTAAGCACTCAATAAATACGACTGAATGAATGAATGAATGAATGAATGAATGAATGAGCAGTGGAAAAATCAAGAGCATTTTCTGGGAAGGAGGGGGTGGTAGAAGGTCTTTGGAATGGATGTGATGACCACCATTTCCTCCCCCTCTCACCCTGTCTTCTGAGCCCTAATTTTTGAAAATCTCATGGACGGATGAAACAGAGTTATTTGAGCAGAGGAAATGTGACACTGGCTTATAATATTGACAAATTGTATTTGTACCCATAGGTATTTACACGTAATGGGTGATCCTTAATTTTTCAATCTAGCTTATCCTGGTTTTTGTAACAAAGTACTTCTTTGTTACATATTATTAGATTTAGTTTATCCTGCCAATAATTGAAGAGCTGCAGAGTAGTTAGAAAGGATCATTTTCATCAAAAAAGAATAATTGGTAAAAAGAAACACACTTTGAGTGATATAAATCCTCTGCCCTAAATAGTGGAGGGCTTTCATTTGTCTTTGTGCATATTTATTCTAGATGGATTTCCCTTGACACTAAGTAATTCCTTCATTAGTATGGATTCTTGCCTTTATGAATATTCCTGCTTCATTACAGTTATTTGTCGTTTTAGTTCTTTGACTTCTTATAGGAGATAAAGGATCAAGGTATGAGATTCATAGACACCGCAGTATGTGGAATCCAATCCCAAAATTTAATGCTACGAATTCCATTTGAGGATCTATAGCCTCTTTGGAAATTCTAATAACCCGGTTTCAAAAAGGTCTTTTTGACATGCAGTCAGATAACTAAAGTGGACTGCATTTTGAACCAAATGAGCTCCTTCCTTCCCTCCAACTCTTTTGGTGGCAGGTTTGCAATCTGGCCACATGGGCAATCTTCTCTTGGGTAAATAACTGTTCAAACCTCTACTTAGCTTTCAATGTGGACTGTAAACTTCAAGTTGCTCAAATATTTACCCTATAGAAGTGAAGACAATTTATTTTGCACTTGAAAAGTTAGGTTTTAAATTCTAAAGGCAGATCAGGGAGGTGGGTCATGTATTCCCCAAGGGAATGTTGGTTCTTTGAGAAGGGTGGTTAACCATTTCCCTTTTTTAATTCTATTTTTAATTCTACACAAAAGGCCTGTAACTATGTGACTTGATTAGGAAACACATAAAAGGAGGCTTGAAAGGGGAATTACATCTCTTGTTAATGTTCATACAATTTATAAATTTAAGATTCTTTTTTCCTCAATTTCTCTTTTCTTGCCCTGAGTATTCACTTTCCTGGGTCATGTCTTTCTGTTGAATAGTTACTGAACACCTACTAGTATTAATGTGACTACCAGCTCTATGATATTATACTCTCCCCAGCACCTAGTACAGTGTAAGTAGTACACATAGTAAGTGCTTAATAAATGACTGATTGACTGATGTGTCTGATTGAAGAGATGCCAGAGGATATCATGGTCCCACTAAATGGAGAGCTCCTCAAGGGCAGGGATTTACCTTAGTGTACTGTACTGTGTTCTCCACATAGAAAGTGCTCAATAAATAACTACTGATGGATTAAATTGCAGATCTAATTATTTGGGTTCCAATTATGGCGGGGGCAGAGAGAGAGAGAGAGAAACAGGCACTAACTTTCAGAAAATTATTTCAGAGCTTTCCAAATCCCTTCAAATCTCCATTTCCATCCCAGTGCTTAGCACACAGTAAGAGGTTAACACAAAACTACAATTATTACTGGCACTATGACTCCATTCTCTAACTGGGGGGGGACACAAATTTTGTATGAAAACCTTCATCAACTGATCACACTTTAGCCAAATGTCCTTAAAAAATAAACATGCTGATTTTTGTTTAGACAAAAGGCTACTACTTCTAAGAACCTCAGAAGTTCCTTGGCAGACCTGACGAGATGAATTATGTGGAAGGAGAAGAAACTTAATAGTACCCTTCCCATTGGCAAGACAGGGACATTCCCATTACACTTAATTAACCTTCTTCAAGAAACACTTATTCTGCGTTGTGGGTAAGATGTTTCAGGCTACTTGCTGAAGTGCAAAGGACACTCTCTCCTTCCTACTCCACAGGCAACCAGATGCATCCACGGACAAATCATTTTAATTCAACTCTTTCCTTGTCTGGCTGAAAATAAAGGAAATGATTAATTACGCCAATCCAGAGAAGTAATATTGTTTTGTCTCCTTTCCTAAGAGCTGTAAGGTATAGCTCACCCAGTAGGGTGCTGAACTTCAATTACCCACACTTCCAGGGAGTTGTGTGGAGCACCGTTAAATCTCCATGAGTTCTGTCTATTTGAACCTAAGCCGCAGACTAACTCAACCAGAAAAGCCGTGAAGGCTTTTTGGTGAGAGCAGTGGGATATGAACCGCTCTACCTGAAGAGAATTAGTGGAGGCAGGGCAAGTGATTCAGTAGCTTCGCAAGGCCTTTCTGTCCAAAGAATCTATGGGTATTCCATTGAAAAAGGAAGCAACAAAGAGGCACTTGACCTATTTAGCTGATGAAGTCAAAGCAAAAGGGGCTACCACAACAGAAACAGAACTCCAGTTGGGCCAATGCTCTTCAAAATGGGAACCCTCATGATTATGTCCCATGCCCCCAACTAACAAACTATGAGTTTGATGAACCTCCTTGCCCCACTGCCTGCTGCTGTTCATTCCATCTTCTTATCCTTGCCTTCTTCTGCACAGTTTATAATGGTTACTGTGTGACTCCTTCTGTCTGCTCTGAGTTGCTGCTTATAGTTCATGCTGCTTTCCTGTAATAATTGAATCTTATAATTGGATCAAATCCTAGGGGAAAAATTACCAGAGGATCAAAGCTGCCTGTTGAATCCTTGTTGATATAACTTACTGTCATTCATTCATATTTATTGAGTGCTTACTGTGTGCAGAGCACTGTATTAAGTGCTTAACACTGTACTAAGCACTTAGCGCTGTACTAAGGACTTGACTGCCAGAAACTGTATTGCACCTCCAGAGGAGTCCCACAAACCTTTGCACTTAAGGATACAAGCCCAACTAGAAAACCATGATTCTAGTTAGCCATGATTCTAGATAATGACCACATTATCAGTGAGATAGAAAGCTGGGACTTTTTGGTCAGGCTAAAAATAAAGGCATAATAAGACTAGATATGACCCCAAAAGTCTTCAATTCACTCTTATCCTCCTGGACCACATGCACAGAAGTTTTAAAAACAAACAATCACACCACAAAAATGCTGACATCCTCTTGGACAGTGGAAAAATAGGACTTAAAGTTCACCATGTATTGGGACTGGCATTACGTACTGAGAATTTAAACCTCTTAAGTATGTGTAAGTTCTATGGGCAGAGGATTTCACTTCCAAGAATTTAGGTGAATCCTTTTCATCCAGCCTGAGTCAAATTCATTGGTAATCAGAAATATGATTCCAATGACTTTTTGATTGTTATTGCTTCCAGAATGTTTATATCAAATTACCTATCCAATGTGCCACTAAAGTCATCAGGAGGGAAAAAGACAGAACAAGAGATAATTATTTTTGTGTTACCGAGTATGAGGTTTTGCAGGTTTGTCTTCAATCCAGTATCAGCCTGGCTTCAGCATTCAGCATTAAAGGACCTTGGCTTCATTAACACTGTCCTCTCTTGGTTCTCCACCAATCTCTCTGACCACTCCTTCTCAATCTCTTTAGCAAGTTCCAACTCTGCCTCCCACCCTCTGACAGTGAGGGGTCTCTCAAGGATCAGTTCTAGGTGCCCTTCTATTCTCCATCTACTCCCACTCCCTTGGAAAACTCGTTCTCAACTATAGCTTCAATCACCACCTCTATGCAGATGATTCCCAAATTTACATCTCCAACCCTGACCTCTCTCCTTCTGCAGTCTCTCATTTTCTCCTGCCTTCAGCACACCTCTAGCTGCATGTCCTGCTGACACCTTAAACTTAACTTGTTCAAAATCAACCAATCAATTGTATTTATTGAACACTTATTGTGTACAGTGCACTGTACGAAGCACTTGGGGAAGCACAGTATAACAGAGTTGGTAGGCACGTTTCCTGTCCACAACAAGCTTACAGTCTAGATAGGGAGAAAGACATTAATATAAGTGCTGTAGGGCAGAGGGAGGGGTGAATAAAGGATGCAAATCCAAGTGAATGGGTGACAAAACTGGTCAGTGTTCCCATACTCCTCAAGAGCCTCCATCTACCTTCACAACAAACAGAAACTCCTTACCATTGGCTTGAAAGAAATCAATCAAATTGCTCCCTCTTACCTTATCTCCCTGATTTCCTACTACAATCCAGCAAACATACTTCTCTAATGCCAACCTATTCACTGCACCTCAATC
This sequence comes from Tachyglossus aculeatus, assembly GCF_015852505.1. Lineage (NCBI taxonomy): Eukaryota > Metazoa > Chordata > Mammalia > Monotremata > Tachyglossidae > Tachyglossus > Tachyglossus aculeatus. The sequence goes on from NC_052079.1 coordinate 7,902,760, forward strand.
CTGTCTACCTCACCACTGACCTCTCACCCACATCCAGACTCTGTCCTGGAGCATTCTCCCTCTTCACATCTGACAGTCACTCTCCCCACTTTCAAAACTTCATTAAATGCACATCTCCTTCAAGAGACCTCCCCCGACTAAGCCCTTATTTCCTCTTCTCCCACTCCCTTTTGCGTCACCCTTGCCCTTGGATTTGCACCCTTTATTCACTCCTCCCTGAGGCCTACTGTACTCATGTATATATCTGTAATGTATTTCTATTAATGTATGTCTCCTCATATAGCCTGTAAGCTCACTGTGGTCAGGGAACCTGTCTACCTGATCTGTTATAGTGTACTCTCCCAAAGGCTTAACATCGTGCTCTGTACATCATAAGCAAATACAATTGCTTGATTGATGAGGCCTCCCCCAATTAAAGCCCTCTTTCCTCTGGCTTCCTCTCCCTTTTGCCTTGTCTATGCACTTGGATCTGATTTATTACTCTATTTATTTATTTATTACTCTATTTATTATTACTCTATTTATTTATTTATTTATTTTACTTGTACATGTCTATTCTACTTATTTTATTTTGTTAGTATGTTTGGTTTTGTTCTCTGTCTCCCCCTTTTAGACTGTGAGCCCACTGTTGGGTAGGGACTGTATATGTTGCCAACGTGTACTTCCCAAGCGCTTAGTACAGTGCTCTGCACACAGTGAGCGCTCAATACGATTGATTGATTGATTGATCTGTGGCCTTTGGGCATATGATGTTCACCTTACCCTCAGCACCACAGTATATACAGATCTATAAATTATATAACACAAATTACTTAGTTATATTAATGCCTGTCTTGCCCTCTAAGATATAAGCTCATATCTGCCCACTCTTTTGTACTCTCCCAAGCACTTATTACAGTGCTCTGCATATAGTTGGCACTCAAATATCACTGATGATGATAAAAGTTGCATTTAATAGACTAAATACAAGGAATAACAGTGCCCCATTCTGATCCTTCATATAAACGTAACATGTTAAAAGTTGACCTTAGATATAGTCTTTAAAATGAAATTTTAGGTGACAGTTGTTTTGGTTTGCTTTTTGTTGGGTTTTTTTTTGTTTTGTTTTTAGCAGATCACCTGAAATAGAGGCTGTTTCTCCTTATTAATTCTGTTTAATTTAATACTAGGTCATTTGTAATCCCCAGTTGAAAATCCAATCTATCTTCTCTTATCCTAATGACCACTTTTCCCAAGAACTAACTATTCTATGTCTAATTTCTCCCCACCAATTTTAAATTCAAACATATAACAAGATAATACTTATTTTTCCAGTTATCCTCACCTAAATTTTTTTTTCACTTCAATCAAAATTATTCAATTCGGAGACAACTTATTAAAAATGCATTTCCATGATTTAAAGCCTTACCGGTAAAATCTAATGTTTAATCTTCAGGCCAAGTGAACTTTAAAATAAACCCTGTACACTTCAGATGCATCTATTTCTGTACTTGCCCAAAGATGTATTTTGACTCTGAAGTTATTTTTCAGGTCCTGATCATTACCAGGCACAAATGCACACAATACTGATGTTCCTGCCTATGACTTTTAAGATGTGTAATGTCTATTTTTACGGCCTTATTCAGATCTAATAGGGAAAAGCATTGTGAATTTGGTAGAATCATTAATCCTTTCACCTTAATCAATTTTCACAGAGGGGCCTGCTCTGTTTCTGCTTCTTCCAAGTCCTTTGCTCTTTCACATAAAATTTAAGCACTAAGCCACTAGTCACCGTGCTTTGCTAAATGCCTGTCACTCCTCACAATGGGAAGCAATCAGATGTGAGCAATTCAATATCCAATCTACATCTTGCAGATTAGACAGATAAATTCCTAAATTGATGAGCTCAGAAAGAGATTAGGTCTCAAAGGTAAATCTTTCTTATCTGGGTCAAATTTAATTTAGGACAGAGACAAATCTAAATTCCCAAACATGTACAGCAGTAGTCTGCTATCTTTTAGAACTGTGGAGTATGTTAAAGTTTTCTCTTTGGGACTTTTTTTTCCCTGAAACTGTGAATGCATGATCTGCATATAAAGTAGTGTTCTAGGACTTTCAAGTACCAGATAATAAGAACAGGTAATCTGCAAACAACCCTGTAAAAGAGCTTCATTTTGTGAGCTGTTAGAGCAGATTTTGCATGCATGATAGGCTGGATCCTCATGAACCCAGTGTGAGCTTCTCCAGATTGTAATTCATTGCCACCTAGTGAGTTCTGAGTTATGGGCATTGCTACTATTTGGTATGATCAGCTGATCACATCCTCACCCAAGCCAGGGGAATGTTTCATCTAATAGTCAGAACTAGAAAGTATGGCAGACAGTAGCATCACAGTCTTTCTAACACTATTTGTGATGCTGCACAAATCTACAGGGCACCTAGCCTAGAAACACAATAGCTAAAAAAAGACACTATAAAACCAGTTAAGAAGCAATGTGGCCTATTGGATAGAGCGTGGGCCTGGGAGACAGAAGGACCTGGGTTCTAACCCTGGTTCTGCCACTTGTGGGCCATGTGACCTTAGGCAAGTCACTTCACTTCTCTGGGCCTCAGTTACCTCATCGGTAAAATGGAGATTAATACTTTGAGGCCCCATGTGGGACACGGACTGTGCCCAACCTGATTAGCATGTACCTATCCCAGCAAAATATGGTGCTTGGCACATTGTAAGCACTTAACAAATACAAAAAAAAAGAGAGAGACTACAAGTCAAGACATTCTTTCAGTCATTTGAGGTTCAACCTCAAAGTAGTTCATTTCAGCAATTCATCACCCTCATAATTAGGTTATCTTACTTTTGCCTAAATGAAAATTATTATTCGTCTCTAATTTACATTAGTATCTGTCTACCCTGCTAGGCAGTAAGCTCCTTGAGGGCAGCCATCATGTCTATATAGGTCCAGCCTTGTAGGGGAAGGGTAGGATGTGGGAAAGGAGTCAGTAAGGAGGTAGACGAGATCAGGACACAGTGAGTAAGCTGGCCCTAGAGGAGTGGAATGTGCGGGCTGGGCTGTAATAAGAAAAAGATCAGTGAGGTAGGGTGGAGTGAGCTGACTGAGTGCTTTCAGGCCATAGATAAGAAATTAGTTTGAAGCACAGGTGGAAGGGTGGCCAGTGAAGGTTATGGAAGACGGGAGAGATTGTTATATCATCTTAATATCATTAAATTTTCATGATGCAATCTCCTGTGACTGTGACTACTTTAGGGAAAATGAAAATTTTAAATATAGAAAGTTAAGATGCAGTTAGTCATCTAACAAAGTTATTATTGTGCCCATGCCCCAAACTTCTAAGAGATAGCATGTAGTTTTTATTCAAAACATTCACAGCATTTGCCATATCAAGGAGTACACCATAAGTGCTTAACAAATGCCATTATTATTATTAACATTTGAATGAAGTAATTTTCTGTGACTAGCTAGACCTGTATCCCAAATTAGCACATAACTATACCCATCTACTATGTTTACAAACATAATACAATAAGAATTTGTAGAATTGTGATTTAATTACCAAACTACTTTTTTTAAAATATAGCTAATTATTCTTTTTTAAAAAAGCAGAAATTGCTCATGATAAAATGTGTATTTTACATTTATTTTCCAATATTTGAAGCTAGTTTTCATTTCCTCTCAGCCACCCTAGACTGTAGGTAGTTGTGGGCAGGGAACATGTCTACCAATTCTGTTATATTGTACTTTCCACAGCAGATTACTGTTTATTTTACTTGTGCATATTTACTATTCTATTTATTTTGTTAATGATGTGCATATAGCTTTAATTCTATTTGTTCTGACGATTTTGACACCTGTCTACATGTTTTGTTTTGTTGTCTGTCTCTCCCTTCTAGACTGTAAGCCTGTTGCTGGGTAGGGACCGTCTCTATATGCTGCCAACTTGTACTTCCCAAGCACTTAGTACAGTGCTCTGCACACAGTGAGCGCTCAATAAATATGATTGAATGAATGCAATAGGCAATTCTTCAGCTTTTATAGAATACAAAGTTACTCTAAGATCCCTCCTTCTTCAGCATTTCCCATGGAGTTGTGGATTTTCAAGACCAGTTTTCATATGATAAAACAAATGCACTTACAGTTCGAGGAGGGAAATAATGTATTATACATCACACTAGTGCTAAATTCTATTACTGTTTGTACGACAAATGTTGTTACTTTAAAAAATGCCCTACCACAGCATTTCATTGTTTGGAGACAGTCTGTCTGGATCTGTTGTCTTGTTAGAGGCAACTTTAGTGAATCTGTTCCATAGAATGATTGAATGGTGATGTTTGTTTGTGTGTGGGTTTTTTCCCCCAAGACAAGCTGTTGCACTGAGAAGCAACTGAATGCTATGTGTTATAAAAATATTCTTGACTGTATTTAAATGAACAAAAAGGTATTGTGGAGTTGTATAGTGTGTGACTGTGGTGTTTGGGTGTACATGTGCACTTAATTATCATAGATGCCATATAGCCACAACAACAATAATAATCACCAGTCAATCAAGCGGATTTCTATTGCCCTTATTCTGTGCACTGCACTGTACTAAGCACTTAGGCAAGTACAGGATGTCTGTAGAAAACCTTTCCTAATCACAGGACAGCCTTCTTAGGGATGTTGGCTCAGACATCAGCCATCAACATATGGCTGTTCATTTATGATGGAGATGGAAATGGAATGAAACAGAGAGATAAAGAGAGGCAAATATGGGGAGCCAGAAAAAGAGAGAGAAGGAAAGAAGGCAGGCTGTGAGCCCCATGTGGGTCAGGCACTGTGTCTGACCTAATTAACCTGTATCTATCCCAGAAATTAGAACAGTGCTTGTAAGTGCTTAACAAACACTGTAAAATAAGAATGGACTTTCCAGGCTTGGGAAGATATTTTTGGTATGATGCAGGACTCTGTATCCTTGGATCTCTTCAGTGTGGTATCCTTCCTTAATCTGTATTTCACAGTGTGAGTTTAAGAAGCGTTACCAGAGCCAGGATCATGAGATCCTGCAAGGTGTTGGAGCAAATCATTTTAAAGACTTGTAGGCCTTCACATCCAAGCACTCCTGGTGGTTTGACCAAAAACCGCCCACAGTCTTAAGGGCTATTTTTGGATGACAATATAAATAAATATTTATTTATATGAATCACTGTCTTTTCCTCTAGATGTAAGCTTATTGTGGACAGGGAATGCACCTACCAACTCTGTTGAATTGTACTCTCTAGCTCTTAGTTCAGTGCTCTGCACACAGTAAGTGCTCAATAAGTACCACTGACTGACAGTATTGCCCAGTCACATGAATTTGCTATTCCCATTTGGAGTAGCATATGGGTTATGATAGCATGGCTCTAATGTTTTCACCCAGCACCCTGGTAATGCCTTCCCTCCCTCCCCCCTGTAGATATTTAATATTACACATCAGGATGGATTAGATGCCATTTTGCTCTATGGTACTTGTATCTCTAGTGTACAGTTGTACCATATCGAGCTCTGATCAGCCCATACTCAGCATGAAGTCTCGCCGTTATTAATGGGAACATCCTTCCTATCTTGCTGTCAAAAAATGATATAGTAATGGTGCTGTCTCCAGCCATTCCATCCTCGGCTTCCTACGTCGCAGCGACCAGCTCTCGGGAGCTGCGTAAGTGAAATAAATCTTTGTCTGCCCTTCCGTATTCTCCATCTCAAGGAGAGGAATACTGCCTTCAGGCTGAGAACCCTCCTTGGGTCTGACGGCTGCCAGAACCACTCCTTTCTCCCTGCAGCACTTTGTAAAATCATTTACCCAGCAAAGTGGGGCAGGAGGAGAGGATTAATGGGGTAGATGCTAGAGGGAATGAAGCATCTGGGGTGTGGTAACCATCCAAGTATGAGATAAGAGATAGTAGTGTGGGCTAATGGGAAGAGCACAGGCCTGGTGGCTGGGAGACCTGGGTTCTGGTTGCAGCTCTGCCACTGGCCTCATCTGAGACCTAGGAGAAGTCACTTAACTTTTACATGCATGAGGTTCCACAGTGTAAGGTGTGTATTAAATACCTATTCTCCCTCCTCCGTAGACTGTGACCCCATGTCGGGCCAACTCTGTTAGCTCTGCTTACATTGTAGCTACCTTAGTACTAATACAAAGAATGGTACATAGTGGGTGCTTAGTGTTCCCTGTTTTATGCTTACAAATACTATTATCATCACCAATTATTATTGTTATGAGGGAGGGGGAAAAAGGGACTCAGAGAAAGCAGCAGAGTTTACAGAGAGGCTGTGAAAGAGAGAGTGAGATAAAAAAATACAAAGAGGATTTGGAAAGAGAAGTAGAAGAAGAGAAAGAGCAAATAAGATGGAGAGGGAAACCAAGACATCCACGGAGATAGGGGAGACAATTCTCCTCCATGTCTCCTCATGTCCACATTACACTCTACTCTCCTCTTTCCCAGTTCTTCTCAGAAATGCTGTGTGCTCTCTGGCAGCTGGGCTCTGAGTTTGGAACATAATAATAATAATAATAATGGCATTTATTAAGCGCTTACTATGTGTAAAGCACAGTTCTAAGCGTTGGGAGGTTACAAGGTAATCAGGTTATCCCACGGGGGGCTCACAGCCTTAACCCTCATTTTAAAGATGAAGGAACTGAGGCACAGAGAAGTTAAGTGACTTGCCCGAGGTCACACAGCAGGCAATTGGCGGAGGCAGGATTTGAACCCATGACCTCTGACCCCAAAGCCCGGGCTCTTTCCACTGAGCCACGTTGCTTCTCTAAACATAATAGCTTAGCCTGGCTCTCACAGTCCATCTAGGCCTCTCACCTGAGCTTTTGTGTCTGTGGAAATCCTCCTTTGGTGTTCTCACTGGGCTGTGTCCTCCATTTCCCTTTGTAAAGTTCCAGCTGGGTTAGCCCTGCGGCAGCCAGCACATGCATAAATGGAAGCCAAAAGAGTGGGTAATAAAGCACTAGAAGAGGAGCAACAGGCAATGGGAGGGTGGGGGAGATGCCTGTTTGGATTTTAAATTATCTCTTCCAGATGAGAATAGCTGTTATCATAATCATTTAGATTTTGGTAGCCACAGCATGGTTTCTTCATCAGACAGAGTATCCTGCTTTTGGTATTAATGATCTATAAAAGGCTCCACTTCATGTCCAGAAAACACTGCAATAGAAAGTGGTCCTCCTTTCACCCTGAAATCATTTAGTCTCCTGATCAATAACATCCTCTAGACACTTTATAGGCCTGGGGAGATTTAAAGAGATTACCACAGCCAATGGAATTCTGGGAATTACTGGGAAGATTTTGAGAATCTCCAATTTAATGCTTATCATTGTAGACCAGAGGCTTTGGGGACCTTGGGATACCAAGAAGAAATGTTGAAAACTGCAACAGGCCTCCCCATGGGCAAATATATTGGCCCAGCAAGGGGCTATATTTATGTCATATAACTGTAGAAAAGCTTAATGAGGCCACATCAGAGCATGTATGAAATTCTACTTTGGCTCAAACTAGACAAAAGTTAGATATCCTGTGGATATAAAATGTGTTCTTGGAAAAACACCTCAAGTACACGAGCCCATGATTTTGGACAACCTCCATCTAATAATATGAAGGTTTGATTTATCCCAAATGGGGGTGTGCACACTGTTTAATGTACCCAGACATCCTAATATCTGTCCTAACGGGAAGAGCCCAGGTCCTCTGACTCCCGGGCCTATTCTATGCCCGCTAGACCTCAATCGATCAAAAGTCAGATTTATTGATCACTTACTGTGTGCAGAGCACTGAACTAAATGCTTGGGAGAGTACAATATAACAGAGTTGGTAGACAGGTTCCCTTCCCACAACAAATCTATGGTCTAGAAGGGGAGACAGACATTAATATAAGTTATGGATTTGTACAGAAGTGTTTAAGTGTGTTTCTTACACTTGTATCTTTTGAATGTTTCCCATTTTTCAGGACCAATTTTATTTTCAATGATCAAGGTCTTTCTGAATTCCTTTCATGTCTTCCCAGATATTACCAATGTTCTCTGCTTTTAAATATCACTTTTAGATCTGATGCACCAACTTTCAATTCCTTCACCTGGAACAGCTCCTGAATGAAACAGGCACCAGAATGGGTCCCAGTGGGGTCTTGTTTGATCCATTCCCCAGGTTGATCCTAAGCCAATGATTAATTCAATTTGGGGCAGAGTCAGCTGGACATCCATCTAACATTGGACATTAAGGTCACTCTCTCCCAGCTGGTTAATGAAAATGTCTTATGGAACAAATCCAAAGCCTGATTGAGATCCAGACAGATTTTTATCTATTCCTTCCCCTTTGTGTATCAGCCCTATCATTTCATCAGAGAAGGAAATTAAACTGGCCGGTCACAGATTGCTCTCCACAAAGCCTTGTTCATGTCTTGTTCTAGCCTGGGCTCCTCTAGGATGCTGCAAATTATTGGTTAGATGACATTTTATTTGCATCTCCACAGGTATCGTTGTTCAGAAAAAGCAGAGTTGGCTGTGAATCCTGGGAAGTGAATTTTCCTTTATTAAAGATGGACACTTTTAGCTTTTCCCAATCCTCAGAGACTTTTCCTGTCCTCCACTAGTTCTCAGAATGAATGAATAGTAGATCACGTTCCTCAATTTTCAAAACTCAGGAACATTGCCAAGATACATCAGGCTTAAGATCCCTCTTAGGGCATGGTCTTTGGAGGAAAACAGACACTCCCTCCAAATCCAATTCACTTCACATAAAAAGGCAGGAAATGCATCTTTGGGAGAGAAGAGGCTTCACCGTGCCAAATTATCACCTGCAGAAGCGACAGGGAGTTTCCTAGAAACTCCTTATTATTGCGGATTTTGGCCCTGGGTGAGCAAATTTAAATGAAAGATGCAACTGCAAATGGCTCTAGGGGTGACCAATTTCCTATTCCAGGGACAGAGAGAGGGAGTGTTCCCACAGAAAAAAAATACCTGGATCCCGCTGTTGGGTAGGGACCATCTCTATATGTTGCCAACTTGTACGTCCCAAGCACTTAGTACAGTGCTCTGAACACAGTAAGTGCTCAATAAATATGATTGAATGAATGAATGAACACAGGCCTGGGAGTCAGAAGGTCAAGGGTTCTAATCCCAGCTCTGCCATTTGTCTGCTGAGTGACCTTGGGTAAGTCATTTCACTTCTGAGGTGCCTCATTACCTCATCTGTACCTACCTTTTAGACTGTGAGCCCACTGTTGGGTAGGGACTGTCTCTATATGTTGCCAACTTGTACCTCCCAAGCGCTTAGTACAGTGCTCTGCACACAGTAAGCGCTCAAATACGATTGATGATGATGATGATCTGTAAAATGGGGATTGAGACTGTGAGCCCCACATGGAACAGGGACTGTGTCCAACTCGATTTACTTTTAGTCACCCCAATACTTAGAACATTGGCTGCACATAGTAAGTGTTTTACAAATACCATCATCCTCATTATTATTATTATAACATTAAGAAGCAGCGTGGCCTACTGGAAAGAGCATGGTCCTGGGAGTCGGATGACCTGGGATCTAATCCGGGCTTTGCGACTATAGGCAAGTCACTGTCTCAGTCCCCCTCGCTGTAAAATGGGGATTCAATATCTGTGTCCCTCCCCTGAAGAGATTATTTGTAACCACTAAAGTGCTTAGTACGGTGCTTAGCACTCAAAGAAAAAACTTAATACCACAGCGCACTGTTGAGGTCTGCCCTGGATCAGGTGAACTGAAAGGAAAATGTGGAGGTCCAATGGACCAGCACTATTAAGATTTTACACTCTAGCAAGGTACATTCTAGAGGATCTCCCTACAGTCTTAAAGAAGCATTAAATCCACCAATGCTATTGATACTGCAAATTGTGCATTTTCCCCAAGGGAGTAGGCCAGATCTGGAGTCTGCCATAGTCACTCTGTCTGGACCAGCCTCCCACAGAAATGCAAGACAACGTGGGCCTGTAACCTTCCTTCACAACCTCAAAATGCCTGGGAAGGTGGTGGTGGTGGCTTGTAAATATGCGCTCTAGCATAGTTTATTTACTTGTTTTGACACTGTTGTCTTGGATTGTTGATTGTCATTGGCATTCCACTGGTCACATTGCTTTTAACCAGCTACCACAGCCACCACGGTGGGCAGGAACTGTGCTTGATCTGTTGTTATATTTGTATCCGTCTCACTGCTTAGCAGAATGTTTGGCCAGAGTGAACTCTTACTTCCATAAATAACTTCAAATGCCCGAATCTTCCTGCTTATGCTGCCTCACTTCTCCCTAGTGATCGCCATAGTGCCACACTAAGAGGACACATGCGATGCCGCCAATATATTCAGAATTTTCCTTTAGATCTACAAAACATTAAATTAAGAAGACAGCATGATCTAGTGGAAAGAGCATGAGATTTTTAATCAGGAGACCTGGATTCTGATTGTGACATCAGCACTTGCCTACTGTGTGAACTTAAGCAAGTCACTCAACCTATTTGTGCCTCAGTTTCCTCATCTGTAGAATGGGGACTCAGTGCCTGTTTCCCTCCTACTTAGGCTGTGAGCCCCATCTGGGACAGGGACTCTAAACTGATTGTATTGCATCTCCCCAGCACTTAGCACAGTGTTGGCACTTAGTAAGTACTTAAAAAACACAGTTATTATTTCAACACCTACTCTAGGTGTTTGAGGCATTAACTTGATTGTTTATCATTGGTCTTAAAGTAAACTAGTCAGACCATTTCTCTGAGCCAAACAAAAAAAAATAGCTTCATAATAATTGAATGAGCTTTCCAAAAGCAAGGAGTGTTTTTTAAGATAAAAATTTGATTTATAATCTATGGTCACTTCGTTAATTAGAGAGTCCCAAAGGTGACTTTTTTCCACCATTTCTCACTTTTTGAGGCATTATTTACAATGCGAGTACAAATTTTTAAAATAATCTTTCCAGCCACTTTTTTAGAACATGTCAGGGAAAAAATAAATATCTGAGGTACAAGAGGAATGATGAAAACCTTTATGGTTTCAAAATGGCTGTGTTTTCAGTCCAGTTATGACTGATTTAAATTGTTTTAATCATGTCTTTTAAAATTGTTGCTTCCCATACGTATGGCCTAAACTAACAGTTTTGCATCTTCCCGACGCATTTTGTTACAACTTGGTAGCTCTGTGTCTTTCATTTTACGTGGGTATAAAGCTTCCATCCAAGAAATATTGGGAAATACATTTGCAGTGCAAAGGAAAAGCCATTCATGAGCTGCAAGACTGGAACAGGCTCACTTTCATCTCGGGGACCCTTTTATGCAGTGAACACTACACAGTCTTATTGAACATCACATGGCAAGTTAGAGTCACCAATAACAAGGTTTTGGAGTGACACCAAACCACTCACATTGAAACCACACTCATGGCAACCCAGCTTCGCTTCCTGAGGGTTGTGAACAGAATGGAAGACAAGAAAATACCCAAATTACCCGTTCAAGGCTTAGTGACGTGGGCAGGATGAATGAGGTGAAAAGTGATGGAAGGATCCAGCTTCATTCATTCAAAGTCCACTACTGCACTTGCACTTCAAAATACTGAGCCAACCAAGCCGATCTCTGTGTAGGATACATTTGCATAAGTACGTCCCTGCACTGGTGGAAAGTCACAACATGTGTAGAAGCTTACATTCTAAGATACATGTAAATGTAAGACAGAGCCCAAGAGAAATATTTCTATATCAGGATTATATTTGTATGCACTTAACTAATACAAACAATGGAAATAAGAAGTCACATGCTCTCCAGGAGGTCTGGCCTGATTCATTTCTTATGTATCACAACTGCCATGTTGGCATTTCCGTGCCATCATGTCAACCTAAGGGGTTGGCATTAAAGCCCAACTATCTCTCTCTCTCTCTGGTAGATCTCTGATTTATAGCTTTCCCCTTCTTCCACAAATGTTAGAAGAGAAAATTGTTGACTGAGCAAGTATAAAATTCTTCAACCAAGATCATATTCCTAAAATTAATCCATTATCTCTGCCCTCAAAGACTCTGAATTTCCCACAGTCTCCGTATCATAATGTTTTATGTCTTTTCTTTGACTCACTTGGCATCAGAAGCCAAATATTCAATTCAGGCTTGCAAAAAGGAGCATCAGAAAAAGTCTTACAGGGATGACTGAATGACCCACGGGAGTTTGCTCAAAGTCTAAATGATACTAATAATGCTAAACATAATAGTAACAGTGTTATTCAATACTTACAGAGTGCCAAGCACTGAATTGACAATAGGAACAGAATAATCAGAGTAGAACCAGTCCTTACCTCACAAGGGGTTCACAGGCCATGAGGGAGGGAGAAGTTAAGTTATCCCCATTAGGCAGATTAGAAAACTAGGACCCAAAGTGTCTTGCCCAAGGTCACAGCAGGGCAGGGGCAGAGCTGGTATTAGAATCCAGGTCTCCAGTTCTTTGACTTTTTCCCCTAAACCACACTACTTCCCTCTATAGGAATTCAAGGGAAATCATACTTTTTGCAACTGAAACATTTAAACTGAGTATGTTTCAGAAAAAAATACAAAGTCTTAATTTAAATGATCAATAGTTTTTGGCATAACACAGCTGAATTAGAGGCCAGGCCCCCTGACTCCAAGCCAAACCCACACAATTCAAATTTGGTTTGGATTTTAGAGTTTACACTCTTAAAGTGTCTATAATTTCTTAAGAATTAAATGAGACTATAAAAAGATAGTATTTATGAAGCACTTATTTATGCGCCACATGCTGTGCAAAATAAAAAATATCCCAATTGGGGGCTCCTCCCCATTTTGTATATTGAGGTATATATAAAAATTAAGTGGCTCACCCAAACTCACACAGCAGGAAAGTGGCAGAGTTAGTGGATAAACAGGCTCAACTGCAATAAATGAGGCTCAATAATCTGGACTTCATTAGTTCAGAATCCAAATAACTAAAGCCAAAAAGAGATGCTGACTTTTTTTTCATGCCTCAGGACGAAAACACTTTCTCATTAAATATTCAGCAAATTGAGACCAGTGGACATTTTTGGATCAGCATCAAAACATAATAATGATGGTATTTGTTAAGCGCTTATTGTGTGTAAAGCACTGTTCTAAGCGCTGGGGGGATACAAGGTGATCAGGCTGTCCCATGTTGGGCTCACAGTCTTAATCCCCATTTTACAGATGAGGAAACTGAGGCACAGAGAAGTTAAGTGACTTGCCCAAGGACACAGCTGACAAGTGCCTGAGCCAGAATTCGAACCCATGACCTCTGACTCTCCAGCCCATGCTCTTTCCACTGAGCCACTCTGCTTCTCTACTTTTTTATGCTCCAAGCCATGCTGCTTCTCTAACATGCTACTGTGATTTCAGTTACATATAGCCACAGAAATCTAGAGAATGACCATTTCACTTAGTGGCATCTATGCCCAGGATTTGGCATTGTACCTTTCCAAAGAAACCCAGGGATTATAATTCTCAGTTCCTGCTCCCTATATATAAAATGAGGATTGTGGTAAAAACCAATCTGAGGTAGGCATATGACTAGAAGATGGAAATTTAAAGTGAGCAAAAAGATATTTGAATTGGGAAGAATTGTTACCGCATCTGAGTCAGAGTCTTGTTGGCAATTTGGCTTTTCACAAGGATGTGGGCTTTTTCTTATTTATTTCAGGCTGCTTGTTCCTACACACTTTGGCAGAATTTCAAGATTAAAAAGCAATATCATTTCTTTTCGGGGCATAAAAAGTTGAAAAGAATTGGGCAGCAAGTAGATAAAGCCTATCATTGTGGAATGCACCAAACACTTCACCAAAGTTGCAACGATGGCTGCTAAATGACTTTCAAGAGAAAAAAGTGATTGCATTACTACAACCAAGGCCAATAGATATTGGTGGCAAAAGGTTTCTTTTTCTGTGTATCAATCTAGAGACAAAGAATCATCTATATATAAATCACATTGGACTCAACTATGTATAAGATGCTTAAATGTTTCCGATATATTTATAAGATATCTTTCTCTCAAACAGAACTCAGGGCATAAGTACCATGAAATCATTCATTAAAATATTTAAATGAATAACTGATTTAATAACAAAATGAAGGCCAATTTAAAATGATGTATTTTATGTTTCAACTTAAAGGTTAATGAACTGAGCCACCTGTCACCAGGTAATTCCAGAGAATTACAATTACTGGCCAGGGAAGTAGTGAGTTTTAATATTCATGAATATTAATCTCTAAGTTAACCTGAATTCTTGTAGACCGAAGTCAACTCCGGAAATTGCTTTCAGAATAAACTGGAACCTAATAATGATTTCACAGCTCTAACATGTCTATCAACTCTGTTGTATTGTACTCTCCCAAACTTTTAGGACAGTGTTCTGCATAGAGTTAGTAATAAATAATAATAATAATAATAATGGTATTTGTTAAGTGCTTCCTATGTGCCAAGCACTGTTCTAAGCGCTGGGGGAGATACAAGGTCACCAGGTTGTCCATGTGGGGCTCACAGTCTTCATCCCCATTTTACAGATGAGGGAACTGAGGCCCAGAGAAGTCAAGTGACTTGCCCAAAGTCATACAGCAGACAAGTGGTGGAGCCGGGATTAGAACCCACAACCTCTTACTCCCAAGCCCGGGCTCTTTCCACTGAGCCATGCTTCTTCTCAATAAATACAATTGATTGGTTTAATACCCTTAATTTCCTTTTCTCAATTTGTACCACTAAGAGCCAAGAAGCTTCATTCTGTATCAGGAAACTCTGTATTTGAGACTATGTGAAATACAACTAATCCCATGGTTTAACTTGAGAATAAACGTCTCTCAAATAGAGATGGAACCTTCCAGTAACTCGTAAATCTGTCATTTATTTTGAAACTGTGACTTGCTTTTTCCCTCCTTTTTCAGTCACATTCACTGAATCATGTTATAGAATATGATCCATTTTATGCCTGATTGTCTGCTCAGATGTTAAAGACCACGAATTGCGTCAGCTTCCCTTGCTTACCGAGTGTTGGAAAAGAAAGCAGCTTGAAGATGTTTGTGAATTTAGTAGATTCAGCGATCATGCAAACTCAGCAACTGCCAACATTACTATACGCACTGTGAGCTATACACATACTCAGACACGATAAATATATGTATCTTTATATTTACATGCACAAATAAGGCTCATGATTATTAAAATGGTATAATTAATCTTATTCCCATTTTACAGATGAATAAACAGAGCCCCAGAAAGGTTATCCAATCAGGCTGCAGTCTCTGAATGAATCCTACCCCTAATCTAGACTGCAAACTCTTTGTGGACACAGATTGTATCTACCAACTTTGTTGAATTGAACTTTCCCAAGGACTTACATTAGTGGTCAATAAATACCATAGATTGATTGATTAAATGACTTGTCACAGGTCACAGACCTGAGCACAGGGACAGTTAGGCACAGTTAGGCACAGTTAGGCACAGTTAGGACTAGACAACGGGCCTCCTGATTTTCAATCTTGTACTCTGTTCATACAGTTCCCTTATGACCATCCCAGACAAGATTCATTCATTCAATCATATTTATTGAGCTCTTACTGTGTGCAGAACACTGTACTAAGCGCTTGGGAAGTACAAGTCGGCAACATATAGAGACGGTCCCTACCCAACAACGGGCTCACAGTCTAGAAGGGGGAGACAGACAACAAAACAAAACATGTAGACCAGGTGTCAAAGTCGTCAGAACTAATAGAATTAAAGCTATATGCAAATCATTAACAAAATAAATAGAATAGTAAATATGTACAAGTAAAATGAATAGAGTAATAAATCTGTACAAATATATATACAAACTCTGTGGGGAGGGGAAGGAGGTAGGGCAGGGGGGATGGGGAGGAGGAGAGGAAAAAGGGGGGCTCAGTCAGGGAAGGCCTCCTGGAGGAGGTGAGCTCTCAGTAGGGGTTTGAAGGGAGGAAGAGAGCTAGCTTGGCAAATGTGTGGAGGGAGGGCATTCCAGGCCAGGGGAAGGACGTGGGCCGGGGGTCGACAGCAGGACTGGCGAGAATGAGGTACAGTGAGGAGGTTAGTGGCAGAGGAGCAGAGGGTGTGGGTTGGAGAGAAGGGAGGTGAGGTGGGAGGGGGCGAGGTGATGGAGAGCCTTGAAGCTGAGAGTAAGGAATTTTTGCTTGATGCGTAGGTTGACAGGCAGCCACTGGAGATTTTTTGTGGAGGGGAGTAACATGCCCAGAGCGTTTTTGCACAAAGATGATCCAGGCAGCAGAGTGAAGTAGAGACTGAAGTGGGGAGAGACAGGAGGATGGGAGATCAGAGAGGAGGCTGATGCAGTAATCCAATCAGAATAGGATGAGAGATTGAACCAGCAAGGTAGGGGTTTGGATGGAGAGGAAAGGGCGGATCTTGGCCATGTTGTGGAGGTGAGACTGGTAGGTTTTGGTGACGGATTGGACGTGTGGGGTAAACGAGAGAGCAAAGTCAAGGATGACACCAAGTTTGCAGGCTTGTGAGATGTCAAGGATGGTAGTGACATCTACAGTGACGGGAAAGTCAGGGAGAGGACAGGGTTTGGGAGGGAAGATAAGGAGTTCAGTCTTGGACAGATTGAGTTATTGATGATAGAGAAGCAATGTGGCCTGGTGAATAGAGCACAGGCCTGGGAGTCAGAAAGACCTGGGTTCTAATCCCAGCTCCACCACTTGTCTGCTGTGTGATCTTCAGCAAGTCACTTTACTTCTCTGGACCTCAATTACCTCCTCTGTAAAATGGGGATTAAGACTGTGAGTCCCATGAGGGGCAGGGACTATGTCCAACCTGATAACCTTGTATCTACCCAAGAGCTTAGTACAGCATATAGTTAGCCCTTAATACCATTAAAAAAAATTAGTTTTCACATGACTCAACCATAAATATGATTGACTCCCCACTAGAGTGTAAGCTCCTTGAGTGCAGAGAATCATGTCTCCTAACTTGTCCATGTGCTTGTTATAAAGCTCTGCATTGAGTAGTGCTCAATAAATACTACAGATTGATTGGGGAATAGGAGAAACATAGTAACAATGTTTTCGTGAAACACCGAGGTCAAACTATTTTCATTTAGAAATCTCAGAAACTCAGTCCATCCCTGATAGGTTAGGTTTAGAGCCAAACCATGTTTCCCACAAAGAGATATTTTAAAAATTTTCATAATAGTGGCAAACCAGTATTAAAGAGGCTTATAATGAAGAGGCTTGCACATGTTCTGGAAAGTCAAGCACTGAAAGGCACTTAGTTATTAGGCTTACTGGAAATTAGAATTCTTGCACATAATTAATCATGCTCTATAGCCATGTAAATCCTGAGAAGGTGAAAAATTATCTCACACTA
Organism: Tachyglossus aculeatus; assembly: GCF_015852505.1. Classification (NCBI taxonomy): domain Eukaryota; kingdom Metazoa; phylum Chordata; class Mammalia; order Monotremata; family Tachyglossidae; genus Tachyglossus; species Tachyglossus aculeatus. Next base: position 7,920,134 of record NC_052079.1, read on the forward strand.
TTGCAATGTAAAAGGGATTATAGGCAAAAAGGATATATAATTATTATTCACATCTTTAGGAGGAAAGAAAAGAAAAAAAAAGTATTCGGTAATTAGCAAGTACCACGAAGGAGAGATTTTTTTTTATGATAATGATGAGTCTCCAGGTACCAATATAATTGGCCTTTGACTCTGAACTGAGTTAGGGAAAAAAAGACGCTAAAGTGAAGAGGAGGGAAACAAGGATTTACCGCACCAGCAAAAGATGAGACTTCTTCATTTAAACATTTGTTTTTGAACTCATTTACTTTTCTGCTTATCTCACAATGCATGTCCTTTCTTTCTAAAGGTATTTTCGCCGTCTTGTTTGACCTAAATCTGCTTATCTCACAATGCATGTCCTTTCTTTCTTAAGGTACTTTCGCTGTCTCATTTGACCTAAAGAGACTCTGTGATGGTGAACAACATTCTCCAGCTTCAGTAGCAATAATAATAACGATAAAAGTGTTATCCGTTCAGAGCCCTCTATGTTCCAAGCACTGTGGTAGAATCAAGGTCATCAGACCAGACACAGTCTCAGCCTAACTGGGAAGAAGAAGCAAGGAGCACGGAAAACTGTAATCCCTTCCTTGGACAGGAAAGAACATCCAACAGTCATAGAATACTACCACTGCGTTGCACTGTTTTTTCCCTGGAATCCAGGAAGGAATGTGTCTACCGGCTCTGTTAAACTGAACTTCCCAAGAGCTTAGTACAGTGCTCTGCAAACAGTAAGCATGGAATGAATATGATTGATGGATTGATTGGAAAGATCAGAATGGATGGATCAGCCTCCTGACCTCTGAGGGGAAAGGAGACCTTCTAGCTCCATGGTGTTTATGTTGCTGGCAGCTTCTCTGTGACTCTAGGGCAAACACATAATAATTTGTTAAGCACTTACTTATGTGTCACGCATTATTCTAAATGCTGGAGTAGGCATAATAATAATAATGATGATGGTATTTGTTAAGTGCTTACTATGATGATGATGATGGTATTTAAGTGCTTACTATGTGCCAAGCACCGTTCTAAGCTCTGGGGGCATATAAGGTGATCAGGTTGTCCCACGTGGGGCTCACAGTCTTAATCCCCATTTTACAGATGAGGTATCTGAGGCACAGAGAAGTTAAGTGGCTTGCCCAAGGTCACACAGCTAACAAGTGGTGGAGTAAGGATTCGAACCCATGACCTCTGACTCCCAAGCCCGCCCTCCTTCCATTGAGCCACGCTGCTTCTTAGGTATAAGCTAATCAGGTTAGTCATAGTCCCTGTTCCATGTGGGCCTCACAGTCTGAATCCCAATTTTGCAGATTAGGTACCTGAGGCCCAAAAAAGTGAAGTGACACAGAAGACAAGTGGTGGAGCTGGGATTAGAACCCAGGTCCTTCTGATTCCCTGGCCCGTGCTCTATCCACTAGGCCAGCCTGCTTCTCTGCCATGCCATCTCCACTACCTCTTGGCACTCTTGGCTCTGCCATGGGCACTGCCAGGCCAGGGGAGTCTGAACATGGAACAACTGGCAAGAACTCAGAAGGTGGCTTCTGGTGGACACTTTCAGAGGTTGCCAGGGACTATTCCACCAAGAAAATCTCCTTTTACCAAACAGATGAGCCACGGGAAATATCTGCAAATCCCTCTGAGCACTACTGAAGAGAATTTGTGTACAAACCTAGCTTTTCTATTGTGTTTCCACCCCCACCAATGGATTCGTTTGTATAAACTCTCAGTTGAAATAAGGTTGACAGTGAGATGTCTATTTTAAAGACCATATACAAGGATTTCAATGCTTTTCTTCATGTTTCACAAATTGTGCTTTTAACATGGAATCACATAGTACCAGAAGGTAAGCGTTCATGCAAAAGCTTGTTTTTTTGCTAATCCATCGGTGGTGTTCATTAAGGGCTTACTGTGTGCAGAACACTGTACTAAGCACTTTGGAACAGTATTAGAGTTTGTAGACATGGTCCATGATTTAATGGGCCTTGCTGATCTAATTTCTCCTTTTCTTCATTTGTACAATGCAGATACAACTGCTGCAGAGAAAATTATTTTCACCTTTCACGAAAAATTGGTCTGAAATATTAATAATAATGATGATTTCAGTGGCCTTCAAATGAGAAACTACTGGAAAGCTACCGATAACGGTTGTGCTGAGAAAATATTCACTGATGTCTGCCTCAAAGCATCCCAGCAATAAAAGCTCTAGAAGACCACTGGGTGATAATTAAGAACAACCATGATTAATTGCCTCTCTTCAACTTCTCATTCCACTTGTTCCCAAATATTTCCTCTCCACTACCTTTCCCCCAAATGACCCTCTTATTCTTTTCCCCCCTGTTCTTTTGCAAAAGTTAACTCTCTGTAATTGCAAAAGTAATCTGTGCCACTTTACTCCTTTGCAGTGCTCAGGTTTAGACCTTAGGAGATGACTGGAGGCCCATTCCATGTCCTCCATTACACCTTTGGGAATATGAGGGAGAAGGAAAGGAGAGACAGTAAAGTGAGAAAGTTGTGTCTCCCAGATCAACAAAAGGCTGTGACCATTAGCCCTGTTGTCCATGAATGGTAGTGAACCCAGGAATAAGCAGTCACAATTTGCACACTTTTGGGGGGAAGCTAAAAGGTTTCTAATCAGGGATTTTCCCTATGTAATTTTCCAGATATGAATGAAAGATGCAGTCCTTTTCCTTTTATCTCCCTATTTTCCCCCTGAAATTCACTGTCCACCATGATCATGGTATTCAGTTTTCTCCTCCCTTGAAACAACCTATTGTCAGAGATTCACACAATGTTACACACTCTTCAGGGTTCAACCAAGGAAAGGATAATTAAGGATGTTGAGATAAGGAGGAAAGGGAGGAAAAAGGAGAAGAGGAGAAAAAGAAGTGGGAAAAGACAGGATAATTGATGACTGAAATAAGTTGGAGGGTAAAACAGATAAATGATAGGGTAACAAAGAGAGGATAAAAGCTTTCTTCAATGAATTATAAAGAAATGATGAAAAGTAGAAAAATTATTGAAACTAGATAAGATCCTTGAGATCAGGGGTCATGTAATTATGGTATTTCCTAAGCACTTACTATGTATCAAATATTATTCTAAGCACTGGAGTAGATACAACTTGATCAGATGAGACAGAGTCCCTGTCTCACTTAGGGATGATAGTCTAAGTAGGAGGGAGAACGGGCATTGAATCCACATTTTACAGTTGAGGGAACTGAAGCACACTAAAGTTAAGCGACTTGCCCAAGGTCACACAGCAAGCAAGAGGCAGAGTCAGGATTAGAACTCGGGTCCTCTGACCTATGGTTTTATGCTTTTTCCACTAGGCCACCCCACTTAACTAACTGCTAAGTCTACTAACTCTACTGTACTCTTTCAAATGTTTAGCCTGGTTCTCGTCATACAATAGGTGCTCAATGAATACTATTTATGGATTCATTTAGACTTTAAAATGCCTGAAAAATGAGTCACAGTCCATAAATGGTATTTATTGAGGGCTTCCTGTGTACGGAGCATTTACTGAAGGCTTGGAACAGTACAGTATAACAGGGTGTGCAGACAGATCCCCTGCCCACTATACCCAGTATGGGTATCCAAAGCACATGAAATAGACCACACCATCCATCCCAGCCTAGGACTCTGTTTCCACCTAACGGGAGCATCAGAAGGGACTGTGTGCTGGTTGCCCTTCCGAACATCCATTCTCATCTAGTGCCCTACTTTGCCCTCCGTGCCATCAGAACAATGTCACATCTGTAGTCACCTTTGAAAACGAAGGGCAGCTAAGCTGTAGATCGGAGGCCCAGGTGCCACCTGGGTGAGCTGACCTTCATTTTTTGAAGCTGACCCTACTGATGGTGAGATCCTAATGGGCCTGTTGGCCATTCATTTCTGCACTCTGCGCACTCACGTGTTGGTCCTATAGAGAGCCTAACTCCCATTGTCCCCCCTCACCTTCTAGTTTATAACTTCCCTGACGTGTAGGTCTGATTTTTTTTTTTTTAAAGATTAGCAGAGGAGCAATTCATGGTTTCAGGAAATAAAACAGGTGCCTATAAACCAGTGGTCATTTTATTCTTTGTTTCCTCCAAGTTTCCCCTTCTGTGAGCCCGTTGTTGGGTAGGGATCGTCTCTATACGTTGCCAACTTGTACTTCCCAAGCACTTAGTACAGCGCTCTGCACACAGTAAGCGCCCAATAAATACAATTGAATGAATGAACATGAGATTACAGTCTAGAGGGAAAGATAACATTAATATTGAATGATTTTTAATATACAATTTATAGATGTGTACATAAGTGCTGTAGGGTTGAGGGTAGGGTGAATATCAATAGCCCAAGGATCACAGATCCAAATGCAAGCTGATTTAAAGATCAGATTTCATTACTATTCAAGTTATAGTAATGATGATATTTGTTAAGCACTTACTATGTGCCAAGCACCATTCTATCTGTCACGATGGGTGGTGGAGTTCAAATTGCATCACATTCCTTCTAGGAGACTAATCAACCAATGGCATTTATACAGCACTTATGGAGGGCAGTGAACTGTACTAAGTGCTTGGGAAAGTTCAATATAACAGAGTTGATAGATATGAACCCTACTCACAGGGAGCTTAAAGGAAACAAAGAATAAAATAAGCACTGGTTTATAGACACCTGTTTTATTTCCTGAAACCATGAATTGTTCTTCGGCTAATCTTTTAAAAAAAAAAAAAATCACACCTACCCATCAGGGAAGTTATAAACTTTCAGAGAAACTGACACCAACTTTTTTCTTTTCCCCACTAGACTTGGTAATAGTACAATCATTGGTTTCCTGAAGAAATGTATGTTTTGTGAAAATTGATTTGGTAACCATTGATTCAAAGGGAATTAATAGGCTAGAACATAATTGGTTCAAAGGCACCACTATATCTGACCTTTTTGATAATCCCCATAGTGTTGTTACGCCCACCATTAGTGAAACATTTCCAACCTTCTAAATACCATAAAGTTGTGAAAACACGAAGCAATACAAAACACAATGAGGGGACAGTAAGGTTGAGTCCAAGAAGCATCTCCACATCATGCTTTTTCTGGCACCACATACATCAATTTTTTCCTACATCATTTCTACTTGTTCCAGCTTGTGAATTACCGTATTATCCCAGAAGGAACTGGTGTTGTAGGAATAATAATAAATATTGTATTTGTTAAGCACTTACTATGTGCCAAGCACTGTTCTAAGTGTTGGAGTAGCTATAAGTTAATCAGGTTGGACACAATCCAACAATTGGCAGAGCGGGGACTAGAACTCAGGTCCTTCTTACTCCCAAGCCCATGCTCTATCCATTCAACCATGCTACTTCTCTACTAACAGAGCATTGTGTATTATCCAAATTGTACACCATATTTAAACGGAACACTGTGTTAGCAATATGGCTGTATGCTAAGCCTAGCATTTTTGTTTTTATGGCAGAATATTGTGGTTAATTTTCTCTCAACTGCCCTTTCCTGTCTTCTCTACCAATAGTTTGAACGGCTGAAGACGTAACTGTGGATCAATTCACTTAGAAGCTTTTAGTAAAACCACACATTTTTTTTATTGGTTTTGTTAGACAGTGTACGTTGTTGAGCTAGTCAGTGACCATGCATCCACTAGATGCTAAAATGCTAATGGAGCCAATGCATTTTTATTGTATTAAGAACAGAAGAAAGAACCTAATATATACCATTACTGGGACAGATCAATAGATTCTGCAGCCTAATGTCCTCTCTCCAACAATGACAACAGGATGCTTAGAAGAATAGTTTGAAGGTGGTCCTCTGATATCCGCACTAATGATGGAAGTCCATCACCATCGCCCCTACCTTTCTTCCTGGTTTTCATCCCTACCTAATATTCCCGATCACTACTAATTTTACTTCCATTCATTAGTCCAGAACCTTTTTCAAGTAAAGTATTCCTAAATACTTTGGCCATGCAAGTAAAAAAGGTACCAGGTTATAAAATGATATAGTGATAACTAGTCTTCACTTCATTTTGAGAATGGTACAGAATGAAAATGCTTTGGCATTTTCTGCTTTTATCAGTGCACCTAACTTGAGGATGAAGATTAAAAATTTTAATGGTCAACAGAAATTGAAAACAAGGTTCGCTTTTTGTCTACCACTTTGACCTTTTGGACTCACTTTGATTTTATGGTTTGATTGATTGGCTAATCTCATCTAACCTTGTCCCTCAATGAGGGGAGAAAGCAAATAGGAAAGAGAAGGTAATGTAGCCCAAGAAAAGCATACAATTCTGAAATCCTGCAAAGCTATACCAAGTCAAGGCAAAGTTGAATAGGGATTGGGCATTGACTACCCTGCTTGCTATGAGAAGGAGGTTAATTCCTTGCCTCATCGCCCCAGACAGGGTGGACTGGGTTGGCTGAATCTGCTAGTTATTCAGAAGTCTTAGCTGGACAAGAGGCAATTTCTTCCAATTTTCTTCCAAGCAACCACCTGATTTCCTTGGCTCACCATTACTTTGAACTCCTTTGTGACAATTAACCCCTGGATCATTTCCAAGACATATACTAAACTACAATTTCTCCATGGTTTTGTACAACAGAAGTGTCCAAAAAATCAAACCATTTTACCTCAAAATCAATCATATTTATTAAGCACTTACTGTATGCAGAGCACTAAGTGCCTGGAAGAGTACAATATATCAGCGTTGGTAGATGTGTTCCCTGCCCACAAGGAACTTACAGTCTAGAGGATCTGGCAGCCTCATTATTAGATGGCCATCATAGTAAGTGATTGTGTGGTTATATGGGGGAAAATAGTACTGTGTGTTGCTGAATCTGCTAATGATGATCCTTTTGTATGTCTATTTTGGATATGCAAAGCTTCCATAGACACAGGAGACAGTGTAAATAGGGTACAATATTCACTTGTGGATTTTAATGCATTTTATTCATTCATTCAACTGTATTTACTGAGTGCTTACTGTGTGCAGAGAACTGTTCAATGCACTTGGGGGATTACAATATAACGATAAACAGACACATTCCCTGCCCACAACGACCTTACAGTCTAGAGGACTGTAAAATTACTTTTACTATTAGGACATACTCAAATACTCTGCAAAGCTATACAATAAGCTAGTGTGTGTGCGCACATGTAAGCATTTCCCTATGAAATGTCTCCTCTCCACAGTGGAAGCATATGGCCCATAAGAAGAAAATATTTTTGTTAGGAATACTGAAAAGGTGATTTTTTAAGATGATAGCAAAATAGCTACTAATGTTAGCCTAAATGGAAAGGGATTGATAATTGTCAATTTTTGAAAATTGCATATTTAACATTCTGTAAATATAATAAAAACTGAGAAAATATGTTCGACATATGCCATTTTCATGGAATTATATTTTTCCATTTCAACTCTATTTCTGCTCACTGGAATGATAGACTGCTGAATCTGTTATAAAATTCAAGAAACTAGATTATGTTCTTATATTCAAGCATTTTATAGGTTCAAAACAGGAAATTCAATATAAAAAGCAAGAACGTTCTTTAAATTCCTATTATTATTATTATTATCACTCAAGAAATGTAAGATGAAATTCTTGCCTGCTTTCTGAGGTCAGCTGTTTATGCCTAAGTTTCTCTGTCAGTGTCAATAGTATTTTTCCAAAATGTATTATAAAGTATAACCATGCAAAAATGGTGTGGACTGAAACCCAATCCTCTCAGGTTGCTCCTGAAGAGTTTCCAGTCCTCTACCAGTCTTGACTACGGGAGGGAGAGTCAAGCAGAGGCCTACCCATTCCCTTCTTAGCTTGGGCAGTAGCTAGCGAGTGGAAGGAAATCTGCTACTATTCAAATCTCACCCATGCTGGGCAGCAGCGGCACGGGAAAGAGTAGAGGGCAGAGACTCAAGTTTACTGAGAGAAAGGAGGCAATGTTAAACCACTTCTGCATTCTTACCAAGAAAACTCTATGGATACACTCCCAGAACGATTGCAGGTGGAGGTGGGGCGTTCTGGGAGAGCGGTGTCCATGGATCTCTGTGGGTCAGAGATGACTCGTTGGCATGGATTTGAGCGCCTAAGAATGTGAGACACTGTACAGACCCTCATCACTGATCTTGCTGCGTCATTTCATGTGGAGCAAGACACACAGAAATCTGGGTGACAACTCTACGTTTGAGACTACAAACCCACTTTGAATCAAATCAGATTCCCATTGAAGATGGTTGTATTGTGTGCACAAATCCAAATTGCTGTTTGCTTTTCCTGCCAAAGTTAAAGAAATTTTTTTAGGGTATTTGTTAAACGTTTATTACATGCCAGGCACTGTACTAAGCACTGGGGTTGATACAAGCTAATCAGGTTGGACACAGTCCCTGTCCCACTTTGGGCTCACAGTCTTAATACCCAGTTTACAGATGAGGTAACTGAGGCACAGAGAAATGAAGTGACTTGCCCAAGGTCACAGAGCAGACAAGAATTAGAACAAAGATCCTTCTGATTCCCAGGCCCAGGCTCTATCCACTAGCCCATGCTGTTTGAGCCCCATGGGGGACAGGGATTGTGTCCAACCCGATTATCTTGCAATTACCCAGCTCTGAGCACAATTCTTGGCACGTAGTAAGCAATTACTTAATAATACACCTATGCCAAATTTACAAACATGAAAAATTATTATTTTTTTTTTTGCCAAAGGAAATGGGAGAACTCAACCAATATAAAGAGCAGAGATCATTTCCTGAGGGTATAGTTTGTGTCTTGGAATTATTCCTCATCCAAATGTTGAAAATCTGTTCCTTTTTTTTAAAAAGCAAAATTTTGAGGAAGTAAAATCCCTGGTTATAGATCAACCTGCTTCTGTGCACATTAGATGGCGAATAAAGGTTAATCCACTTCACTCAGATCCCCAAAAGCCCTACTGTTGCAGGCATCTGATTCTTTTAAACAGGCTAGATTTATTAGACTGTTAGAAAGTGTAATTAAAAAATAATACTAGGGTGAAACCAACAAGGTCATCGTGACTCCTCAATGACTTCCTTGTCCCTGTCTCTCCCAAGTCCATACTTCACTCTGCTGCCTGGATCATTTTTCTGCAAAAATGTTCAGTCCATATTTCCCCACTTTTTTCAGTGGTTGTCCACCCACTTTCACATCAATCAGAAATTCCTTGCCATCGGCTTTAAAGCAATCGCCTTACCCCCTCCTATGTCACCTCACTGATTTTCTACTACAACCCAGCCCGCATACTTCACTCCTCTAGTACTGACTTATTCACTGTAGCTTGTTTTCATCTACCTCACCACCAACCCCTTGCCCACATCCTCCCTCAAATCCCTTTACTCTCCCCACCTTCAAAGCCTTATTAAAATCTCATCTCCACCGAGAAGCCTTCTCTGATTAAGCCCTCAGTTCTCCTATTCCCTCTTGCTTCTGTATTTCCTATGAACTTGGATCTATAATGTTTAATCACTTGATATTCATCCCACCCTCAGCCCTGCAGGATTTACATTCACACCGAGAATTTACTTTAATTTAGTCACCCCCTCTCTACTTTAAGTGCCTTGTAGGCTTTGAACACGTCTACAAGCTCTGCTGTACTGTACTCTCCTGAGAATTTTGTATAGTGCTCAGCACACTGTAAACACTCAAATACCTTTGATTGACAGATTCTAAATATGATTTGAAGCCAATATTCAGAAATTATATGAGGGTAATCTTGGCTAAGCTGATCAACATATGGAGTGAACTCTCTTAAAAGGGTTAAGAAGCATAAATGCATGTACTAAACTTAATAGGAATGCCTGGCACATAGTAAGCACTTAATACTATTATGATTATTATTATTACATCTCACTGTGCCTTGGAATTTTTTCAAAGTCACCACTGTCTTGTTGAGAGAGAATAATATAGGTCACCCCATGAGGTCAATGGAAAGGATTTCTTCAAATATATTCAAAGCAGTTAACAAGTATAAGACTAATGTGTTGAGCCCCCAATCCAATTTATTTTCCAGAGTATTGTTAAGCATTTACTATGTGTCAGGCACTCTACTAAGTGCTGGGGTAGATAAAGGCTAATCAGGTTGACAAAGGTCCTGTCCCTCACAGGGTTCACATTCTTAATCCCCATTTTACTGATAAGGTAACTGTGGCACAGAGAAGTGAAGTGACTTGTCCATGGTCACACAGCAGACATGTGGCCAAGCCGGGATTACAACCCAGGTCCCTCTGACACCCAGGCTCATGCTTTCTCCTCCAGGCCATGCTGCTTCTCAATTTGTAGACGTCTGGAATTTGATTATTTGAATTGACCCTACATTCACAAGCAATTGGAAAATCTATTCTGCTTCAAGAGGCAGCTGATTTATTTTCTGAAGGGACACATCATCTCTGTGTTAAAAGGTGTTATATTTCTTGAGTGGAATTTGAGATCAAGGGAGTGGTAAATACTGAAAAAAACATGAAAACTATTGCTCTCAATCCGTTTTTCTTGACAACGGGGATTGTCCACAAAACTCCTTAAATGAATTCTAAGTATTATAGTTTTTCTGCCAAGCCGCGACCTCAGTGGAAGTTCAGTACATTTTTATGAGAGTATTACAACTGTTTCATGTAGCTACAACTCAGAATTAGCACACCACATTCAGGTCTACCTCTGATTTGCATAAGAGGTTCAGAGATAATTTAATAAATGCCACCACAGCCTCTGCAAATCTTGTTGAGATTTAATTGGATTGTAAAGTAATTTTATCTAGTATTCGCTTTGTTAAATGTTCCTGCAGTGTATTCATTTTTAATTGGAAGAATTAATTTTGTAATCATTAGTGTTCAGTTTTCTGCATACATGCTTTCTGAAATGCATTACCTGGGTCAATGGAGTCCTGTGACATGGCTGTATGAATAATAATAATAATAATGATGGCATTAGTTAAGCACTTACTATGTGCAAAGCACTGTTCTAAGTCCTGGGGGGATACAAGGTGATCAGGTTGTCCCATGTGGGGCTCACAGTCTTAATCCCCATTTTACAGATGAGGTAACTGAGACACAGAGAAATTAAGTGACCTGCCCAAAGTCACACAGCTGACAAGTGGCAGAGCTAGGATTAGAACCCATGACCTCTGGCTCCCAAGCTCATGCTCTTTTCCACTGAGCCATGTATGATGCAAAGTCCTTCATTTTTATTACAACCGGTGGTCTGAACTGGAGAGTCCATCTGCAAGCTGGCACCTTAGCAATGGAGCAAATTGTTTGTTTACCACATTAGGAATGTGCATGATTTCTGGCATCAAGGAATAGATTTGGAGTAGGAGGGGCCAAGTGTTGATACTGATTATTTTCAATTTCTTTATTCTTCATTTACAATGTACCTGATTTCAACAATTTCACTTACATATCTTCCTTAAATATAGGCATATGAGGGAATATACATTTGATCTATACAGTCACAGTGTGATTCAGTGTGATTACCATGTGCTTGTAATATGCCTTCTTGGAAGAAAGAAGTTACAGTGCATACCATCCACCTCAGCGAATTGCTAAAAAACTGAGACAGAAGGTGTCAAGGTATAAGGAACCAGAAATTACAGTGGAGAAAGGTGCTTTCCACAAAATGAAATGATCAAGGGACCTCCCTATTGCGAGAAGATCTTGATACATTTGGCCAATTTGTGAATGAAATTTGCACAGCCAATGCTAATAATTCCTAGTCATATAAACAAGTTGTGGAAATAAAACAATGCCTGCTGCCTTTTCTTTTTCTTCACCCTATCTACCTTCCTTTAGTGGAAGTGGATTGAAAGTGGGTGGATGGATTGATTTGATAATAATAATAATAGTAATGATAACAGTATTTGTTAAATGCTTACTATGTGCCAAGCACTGTTCTAAGCACTGGGGGAGATACAAGGTAATCAGTTTGGTGCTCACACCCCCATGTTAAAGATGAGGTAACTGAGGCACAGATAAGTGACTTGCCCAAAGTCACACAGCAGTCAAGTTATGGAGCTGGGTTTAGAACCCATGACCTCTGACTCCCAAGCCCGTGCTCTTTGCACTGAGCCACGCTGTGATGAGAAGCAGCGTGGCTCAGTGGAAAGAGCACGGGCTTTGGAGTCAGAGGTCATGGGTTTGAATCCTGGCTCCACCACATGTCTGCTGTGTGACCTTGGGCAAGTCACTTAACTTCTCTGAGCCTCAGTTACCTCATCTGTAAAATGGGGATTAAGACTGTGAGCCCCAGGTGGGACAACCTGATCACTTTGTATCCCCCCAAGCGCTTAGAACAGTGCTTTGCACATAGTAAGCGCTTAACAAATGCCAACATTATTATTATTATTATTATTATTATTATTATTATTATTATGAGAGGTAAAGGACTGAGGTTGGAAACCATACTTCCAAAGGAGGATGTCTCATCAGGGAGACAGTCAAGGGAAAGGGGCTCCATGAGATCGATGGAAGTTTCAGATCTGACCACACATAGAAGGGTCTTCGAAATTAAATGAACTCCTTTACTGAAGGAAGTAACAGAGGGCAGGTAGGAATTTACCACAGCCAAAAATAATTCATTTTTTGAAACTAGTATCAAACAAGAGCATTTACTGAGTGCTTACTCTGTAACGAGCACTGTAATAAGATTTTGGAAGCAGAACAGTGTAAGTCGATAGATCTCTATCTTCAAGGAATTCACATTCTAGACCGGGAGACAGTCACTAAGATAAATTAAAAGTAGGGGGAGGAACAGAGTTTAAAGAAAATCTATATTAAGTGTTACTGGAAAGTGGGATGGGGAAAGGAAGGAGTTCCCCAAGTGGTTATGTGAACCAGAAGTGATGACATGCCAGTTGTGGGGAAACAGATGAGTGGTCAATCATGGATGGTCTCCTGGAAGAGATGTGATTTCAGAAGGGCTTAGAAGATGGGGAGAGCAATGGTCTGTCAGTTTGCTGAACTGACACCTTGACATATCAATCTTCCTTAAGAAAGTCTTTTTTCCCCTTTTTAAAGCTGATTGATCACCTTCCCAGAAGAAGTAGTTCCCTGCAATGGAATAATCAAAGAGCCTGATATGTAGGACTAGGTGAGTGACACTATGGTAACCTACCTCATTGCCAGTAATGTCTGCAGTAAACAATAAAAGCTTTTATATAACAAGAGAACACCTATCACACATTATCAAGTGTACCTCTTCCTAATTCATTCAATCGTATTCATTGAGCACTTACTGTGTGCAGAGCACTGTACTAAGAGCTTGGGAGAGTACAGTATAACAATAAACAGACACATTGCCTGCCCACAATGAGATTACAATCTAGAGGGGAGACAGAGATCAATACAAATAAATAATTACAGATATGTACATAAGTGCTGTGGGCTTGGAGGAGGAGAAGAGCAATGGGAGCAAGTCAGGGTAACACAGAAGGGAGTGGGAGAAAAGAAAAGGGGGACAGTCTGGGAAAGCCTCTTGAAGGAGATGTGCTAAATAATGAGTAATTGACCTATTAGCACAAAGGATTTGTTTCTGGGCATACATTTTCAACAATGTGCACCTGCATATTATTTATTTGCATTATTGCACAAATATAAATTTGTATTGGAATATTGGGATACAAAGAGATAAAAGATAAACAGAGATGACACTGTCCACAGACCGATATACTGGGATATCATAGTCACTGGGATGGTTGTCTTTTATGTCGTTTCATTTATGTTTGTAGGCATTATCCGATGTCCTCTTTTAAAACAATCATATGACATTTGGCATTTTAATAGAGATTCCCAACACAGAGGTTAACTTCTGAATAGGAAAATGAATTCATTTTCAGTAACGTTTCCTATGGAAGAAAGCCAGTTCGAGTATTCAAAGTAAGGTGCCATATGTCAGATAATTGCTTTAATAAAGATATTACAGGCCATTGTGTGTCTAGGGAGAAAAAATATACTTTCAATTGAGATTCTGGACTATTTCTAGGACTATTACAGAGAGATTGATAAAAACACATAATCCCCCTTCAATGATAGTGGGGAGAACAAACATTTTCCATTTGATAAACAAGGGAAAAGCCATTTGCGGTCCAAACAGACAACCTGAACACTTATTGTACGTCTGACAACAGATATACAGAGAATAGAAAATCATATTAAGGCATTGCGGTCTATGTTCTTATTGATGTATTAAAAGGAATAAGATGATTTTCACAAAAACAGTTGAATGTTAACATTATATAGATGAATATAAAATGTATTCTAAAAGGAACTGATCATTTCTCACTACACTTCCCACCCACACACCCCAAAAATGTGAAAAAAATAAAAGATTCTTTAGGACTTGGTTAAATTTTTTTTTGTAAGTCTTTGAACTAAGATTGGAAAAATTCTACAACCACCCTCAAAGACATCCAATGAATAATGATTTTTCTGCATAAAGGCTTCTAACAACTTCAAGCTGAACATCTCATAACTGACTTTGGGCGTCACTTAACTTTTCTGTGCCTCAGTTACCTCATCTGTAAAATGGGGATGAAGACTGTGAGGCCCCTGTGGGACAACCTGATCACCTTGTAACCTCCCCAGCGCTTAGAATAGTGCTTTGCACATAGTAAGTGCTTAACAAATACCATTATTATTATTATTATCTTCTTTCTTCTTCCGTTACCTCCTAGCACAGAGCTCCTTTCAGCCTGATTCTTAAACTGGATCATGCTTCCAACTCTCCGACATCTGTCATGGGGCTCATATCTTTCCTTCTACATGGATCATCTCATCTCCCGGCCCAAATGTTCCAAACAATACCCTTCCCCACGTTCAAGGCCTTTAATCAAAACTCCCTTTTCCAAAATGCATAATTTAAATAATCCATGACCCTACCATCCTACTGTTCAGATAACTTCAGTCACTTTGGCATCATGTCTACATCTGCTTACTCAAGGGCTCGCTTTGTTCTAGTATTTGCATCTCTGTTCTTATCCTTTTATTTATCATATATAATCATCACTTCTCCTATACCTCATGAGTTACAATCTTGAGGAACTTCACTTTTTCAGAAAACCCATGTTACAGTAATGACAGCATGTGATAAAGCACTGAAGTAGGTAGCCACAAGGGGCTAAGAAAGAAACTATCTTATTCCCATTTTACAGATGAGGAACGAGGCCCAGGGAGGTTGAACGATTCACCAAAGGTCACCCAGCAGGCTAGTGGCTGAGCTGAGATCTCCTAGATCTCCTAACTTCCAGGCTTTCCTTTCTGCAACAACTGCTATTTATTCATGCTTTAGTTGACACAGCACCCAGGAGCAAAACCTTTCCTTTGGATAATGTTATGCATTCTACCCAGAGAGTCATGCGTTATGGGATGAAGATTACTTAATTTCTCAAATGTGTTTCAGGCATATTTAAAATGTGTTTTTACAGAACTGACTACATTTGTTAGCATATTCATGTTAACATTACTCCCGTTTAAGATCATAAGCTACTTGAAGGCAAGGACTGTGTCCGGCCGTCGACCCCCGGCCCACGTCCTTCCCCTGGTCTGGAATGCCCTCCCTCCACACATCCACCAAGCTAGCTTTCTTCCTCCCTTCAAAGCCCTACTGAGCGCTCACCTCCTCCAGGAGGCCTTCCCAGACTGTGCCCCCTTTTTCCTCTCCTACTCCCCATTGCCCCCTCCCTCCCTCATATTACTCTATTTATTTTACTTGCACATATTTACTATTCCATTTATTTTGTTAATGAAGTGCCTATAGCTATAATTCTATTTGTTCTGACCATTTTGACACCTGTCTACATGGTTTTTTTTTTGTCTCCCCCTTCTAGACTGTGAGCCCGTTGCTGGGTAGAGACCGTCTCTATGTTGCTGATTTGTACATCCCAAGCACTTAGTACAGTGCTCTGCACACAGTAAGCACTCAATAAATATGATTGAATAAATGAATGAATTTCCTTGTGTTGCATATTGCCACGTGCTTAGTTCACTGCCTTACTGCTCAAGGTAAGCATGTAATGAGGGCTCTATAAAATGAGGAGAATGAATAAAAGCTGGAAAACTGTATAGGAAGAAATCCTTAAAAAAGATAAGTCTCAGAAATCATTATTAAACATGCTTTGTTATTCAAAAAGCAAAATGAATTTTATATCATTGCTCATGAATGAATTGGTTCTGATTAAACTCAAAACAAGATTTGAAAAGATAAGCAAAATTTACTTTCTTTGAGCTGTCATGCCAAGCACTTAGCCATTAATATAAGCCACATTGACAGACCTTAATAAATATTATTCAAAATAATATGAACAGAAAGGCTGATAACTATCACTGTTTCAGTTAATAGGCTTGGCTCTGGGTTGGATATAGAAAAAAACAACAGGCAATGAAAGGTTCTAAGGAAGAGGGGTTTTGTTTTTTGTTGGGTTTTTTTTTTTTTTTGCCTGATGTGAAATGAAAACAGTGTTATGAAGTTTTTAGATTGAGCTGACCGGTCATTCTGACCATTCCTTTTCTGAGAAAGAAAAAATACAAGTGAAAAATGATCCATTAGATTTCCATGCTTAGGTTGGCTATTGTTATTCATATCACCAGTTATCATTATTGTTGATGTCTTCTTTCCCTAAGGGTTAATATGCCTTCCTTGATAGGACACATGTTATTTATGCAATCAAAATTAGTCAAAGACCCTTCCTATTGAGACATTGTTTTTTTTTTTTCCAGAAGTTTAAAGAATTCTTTCAGGGTTCTTAAATGTCTACTTAGTCTATTAGGCATTTAATCTGATTTTAAAAATTTCAGTGATGGAGTGATCTTAAGTTGCTCAATTTCATTTAGGAGAAAGTTAAGGGAATGGTTTTGCCCTAGCAAATACCACCTAGAGCTTGCATGTCATTTAAGCCTAATGGGGGAACTCTTCCAGACTTTAAACTCACTGTGGGCAGGGAACAATGCTACCGACTCTGTTATATTGTACTCTCCCCAAGCACTAAGGGCAATGCTCTTTATACAGTAAGTGCTCAATAAATACAACTGGTTGATTGAGGGAAGAGGGAACCCTAGGGTGACGTCATTAGTATCCAGGGAACAGTAAAGAGACAAGGGTGGAAGGCTTGAAAAGCACAGTGGCCTAATGGAAAGAGTACTGGCTTGGAACTCAGAGGATCAGAGTTCTAATCATAGCTCTTCCATTTATCTGCTATGTGACCTTGAGAGAATCATTTAACTTCTCTGTGCCTCAGTTACCTCATCTTTAAAATGGGGATTAAGACTGTGAGCCCCATGTGGGCCCTGGACTGTGTCTTGTATCTATCCCAGGGCTTAGTACAGTGTCTGAAACATATTAAGTGCTAATAAATACCATTTAAATAAAAATGCTTGGCATTTTGGAGGAAACAGCTAAGAGTTAGTTGCAAATATTTTAAAACATCATGAATGAGGCTTTGTAATATTTAATTTTAGGATCTGTTAAGCTCTAGCTATCCACTTAGCACTGTATTATGCACTGGGGTAGATACAAGATAATCAGGTCAAACAGATTCGCTGTTCTAATAATAATAATACTAATAATAATGATGGCATTTGTTAAGCGCTTACTATGTGCAGAGCACTGTTCTAAGCACTGGGAAGGATACAAATTGATCAGGTTGTCCCACATGAGGCTCACCATCTTAATCCCCATTTTACAGAAGAGGTAACTGAGGAACAAAGAAGTTAAGTGACTTGCTCAAAGTCACATAGCTGACAAGCGGTGGGGCTGGGATTAGACCCCATGAACTCTGACTCCCAAGCCCGGGCTCTTTCCACGCTGCTTCCCTGAATACTGTTCTACACAGTATCTGCAGTCTAAGTAGGAGGGACAATGGGTATGGTATCCCCATTTTATAGTTGAGGAAACTGAGGCACAGAGGAGTTAAGTGTCCTACCCAAGGTCACACAGCAGTCCAATGGCATAGCCGGCTTCAGAAACCAGGTCCTCTGACCTCCAGCCCCCTGATCTTTCCACTGGGTGGGACGGCCTTTATATGAGAACTACTGCCTAGCTTAATAATTTCATTTGAGGTTATTATTGTATTGTTGGGTAGTATAGTGCTAATAATGAAATTTAGTTTAAATCCAGTTTTACACTGAGGTCATGGCTTTTATTTTTCATTACATTCACTCATTCCTTTCTGGTTAATTTTTTTTTGCCCCTCAAAACACTGGCATTCCTTCAGTTATTGTGTTTCTTAGAAAACTAAAATCAATGTACCTCTCAGAGGAAGTATCTGGCCCTTTGTTCCATTACCAAAAGATACAATCTGGGCCCCAGGACAAAGTAGAAGCCATTTACAGTGCCTGCCACACAGTAAGCACTTAGGAAATATCATAAACAGCATGGCTCAGTGGAAAGAGCATGGGCTTGGGAGTCAGAGGTCATGGATTCGAATCACAGCTCAGCCACGTGTCTGCTGTGTGACCTTGGGCAAGTCATTTAACTTATCTGAGCCTCAGTTACCTCATCTGTAAAATGGGGGCTAAGACTGTGAGCCCCACATGGGACGTGATCACCTTGTATCCCCCAGCGCTTAGAACAGTGCTTTGCACATAGAGCTTAATAAATGCCATTATTATTATTATTATTATTATTATTATAAAAAGAAAAAGGTGTATGTGGTGGTTTCTGGGGGTCAGAAAGCCTGGGTTCTAGCCCCAGTTCTGCCAGTCCTGTGCTCTTACCACCACACACAGCCCAGTCCCAAGCTCTTAGTACAGTGCCCTGCACAGAGTAAGAACTTAATAAATACGATTGAATGAATCAAGAGCACACTCAATAAATGCCACTGATTGATTGAAAGGAAGCTCCTGGGGAATCCCTCAGCCTGAATCAGTCCTATGTGATTTTCCCAAATTTAGGACAAGTTGGAATTTGCCAAGTCATGCAAGTTTCTTTTTGCTCTAATTCATTGAAGAGTTCTAAGGGCCATGTTCCTTTTTTGTTTTAATGATGATGAGACCGTGTGGTATACTATTTATGAAAAGTAGATGAAGGTTAAGTAATGTTCTAATTGAAAATCTTCCAGTTCTTCTTCGTTTTCTGCGTTTTCTTTCAATCCAGTTTTACCTAGAATTGGAAGCCATTAGGCTAGCAGCTAGCCATCCCAGCCTTGAAAACAAATCTGGTAATACAGAAACAGAGTAAATGCAGGAAGAGCTGACCAAGCCCCAGATGCCTAGCGAAAGAGTAATCAAGATGAAAAGAAAGTGTTGGTGACGGAAGAGTTTTGTACTGAAGTAAGCACGAAAAGTTCACAATCAGAAACTCAACTGATAATTCATAAATGGCAGCCTTCTTTATTATGGTATTTATTAAGCACTTACTATGTGTCAAACACTGTTCTAAGCGCTGAAGTAGATATGCAGTAATCAGGTTAGATACAGTCCCTGTCCCACATAGGTCATACAATCTACTTAGAGAGGAGGACAGGTCTTGAATCCCTATTTTACAAGTGAGGAAACTAAGGCACCAACAAATGGAGTGACTTGCCCAAGTCACAAGAAGGTAAGCAGCAGAGCTGGGATTAGAATCCAGGTCTCCTGACTCCTAGATCCGTGATCTTTCCACTAGGTCACACTGCTTTTCTTTCAACATTCTAACAAAAGAAAGAGTATCCATATACAATTTCATAAAATTTGAATGTATTTGACAGAAAAGGGAAAGGAGCCATCAGAGAGCAAAAGGCTGAAAGCAGTAGTGGTGGAAGGAATAGAGGGAGAGAACAAGTGTTTTTAGGAGATGGAGAGGGTCGATTTAGAGAGCAGGAGGGAGACATCTTGAGAAGAAGCAAGAATAGCTTCCTCTCCCTACCTCTCAGGGATGTTGCGAAGACAAAAATGAAATGAGATAATGGGAAAACCCTTTGAAAAAAAATAAAAGCACTCTTCAATTTCAAGGGAAAAAGAATATGAAGTACAGAGACTGGCTATGCAGGAAGGTTAAAGAGTTTCTGACCTTGGCGATCTTGAAGAGAGTAGTAATCACCTGCCCTGGAAGGTTTAGCCATTCAACTACCTCAAGGTGGGAGCTAGATCTAGCAACACCTCGAGGTTTCTTTTAGTTTTACAGTGTATAGGTCAAGTCACTCCAATGCTTAATGCTTATTAAGTGGTGTATTCTTTTTCCATGGACCATTTAGACTCATTTCAGTGTTTGGAACTAAGGCAAATATCAAAGATGCATTTATTCGACAGAGCTAGTTTTGTTGTTAAGAAAACAATGGATTTTTTTTTTGTTTGCGCCTTCAAATAAATCCTAACATTAACAGGCACTTGAAGACCTGATCATATGGCTGTCGGAAAACAATTTTTACCTTGAATATGTTACTTTTCTGTACTTGACAAAGACTTTTAGAAGATGCAGGTATTTAATAAGTGTGAGAACTCAAAATAGGCAATCTAACTGGGATGAAATCATTGCCGAATATAATATCAAGAAGCAGCTAAGTGTGGATCGCTTTCATCTTCTCCCACTCCCCTCTGGGTCACCCTGAATTGCACCTCGTCTTTTTTTACCTGAATGTCCTGAATCACCTCTACTCTCCATCTCAACTTTTCTGGGGAAAACACAACTTTCATTTTCCCATGTATACTTAGGCTAAGAGAAAGTGGGACAGAAAGTTGATTCATTAATCAGTTCATCCCATTTGAGGCCACCCATTAAAAGTCAGCTTATCTCTCGGTTTCTAAATGTTAAATTGATTCTGGAAAGAGCTTGAATTTTATTGAGAGTACTCTTGAGTAATTACAGATTCTTCAGAGATAATTAAATGAAAGGGATACAATTGTTAGGAATTAGCAATGAAAATCTTGAATTAAAACTTTTAAGTTTGACAATAATTTTCCTGATTTTCCTTAATGTCACGTCTCTTTTGTCCTGCCAGGTATACTGCAGAACTCTCTGTTCTTGTCATCTACTCTGTATTATTCTTTATAAGCGTTTTCTCCCTTCCTTATGTCAAGTGCTAGTTTTTAAAGTTTCAGGTGAACACTAGAAAATGGATAATCTATTCGCCAGATTCCAAAAAGCTTTCTTCCTTACTGTCATGATGATTTAGGAATTAGACTATATTTGTTCTTCTATAGGACTTTTGCCAGCCAGGCATGTCAGCATGGGCCAGCAGATGTAGATCCTGAAAGAAATTAGACAAGATCTAAAAGGAATCAGTCAGTCTGCAAGTAAAAGTTTCAATTAAAATGAAATCACATCACAACCCATAGCAACGGACACTCTATTCAGAGCGTTACTGATCACAGTCACCACACGTGTCATCACCATGGCACTGGTGAATATAGACGGGGTAGATTAACATTTTGCTCATGAGTAAACATCTCTGTAGGAGGAGAGATTTATTTTATAGGTTTTTATAAGACTTTACAAAACAATAATTACATAATATTACATTCTGGGCCCAATGCTGGAATCACCTTCTAAAACATACAAACAACTGAATTATTTTTAGGTAGGAAAATTATTGTATCTGTTTTCTCTAACTTTTGCTTAATATCGATTTGTGTCTCCAGATTATGAAGGCCAATTATTTGGCTTGGAGGTAATGTTCCAACCTCATTTCCGTGTACCTGCCCCAATGCTCAAAACAGTGCTTGACACCTAGTAAGCGCTTAACAAATACCATGATAAAAGAATGGTTTATTGTTGTTGAGGGCCTCACACTTATAACAGTCAGTTATCCAGAAATTGTAAATATTATGTGTCTGTCTCCTCCGTTAGAGTGCAAACACTGTAAGGGAAGGTAATGCGCACTTCAGTATTTCCCAACAGTTTAGGACAGGGTAGAGCAGTAAGTGGACACTCAAGAAGAACTAATATTTCTCCAATCAAGCCATGTTCTGTGTAGAATGTGGAAGAATTAGAAGGTTATCTGACAGTACATCTATCTGGATCAAACATCACGTAAGGTTGGAAGAAATCAACTGTGCGTCAGTGATGGCACACTTACTACAATGCAAGTATTCCTTAATGGGTGGGTTGTTGAGAATATAGCTCCCAAGATATAGGAGATTATAGGTGTCCATCTATAAAACTTTTATGGCTTTTATTATATACCAGACCCTTCCTGCCATAAGCCTTTCTGTTTATGCCCATAAAAACTTGATATAGGTATTCTTGGATGAAGTGATGCTAGTATATATATATTTTTATTTTTCCGGACACTGAAGTGTGGACTAAAACTCAATGGTTAGCCCAAAGGCTATTCTTGGTCCGCGCTTTGCCCACTGCTTCTCTGACCTCTGCTTATAGACAGAAGACTGATTCCAATCATATTTTTCTTGTGTTTCATGAAAGAAGAGCTTTGGGGTTTCTTTCCAAAGTATTCTAAGTCTGAACCCAGAAGCATAATGGTTCACTTTTCTTCCAAAATAAACATGACTCCTAAGGCTTATGTAGGTCACCTGGTCCTAAACAAGTTTACTAAATAATGTTAATAATAATAATGGTATTTGTTGAGCAATTACTATGTGCCAAGCACTGAATAAGCACTGGGGCGCATACTAGATAATCAGGTCAGACATAGTCCCTGTCCTACATTGGGCTCATAGTTTGAAGTAGGAAGAAAAATTGGCATTAAATCCCTATTTCACAGATGAGGAAATGGAGGCACAGGGAATTAGTTGTATTTATTGCGTGCTTATTGTATGCACAGTACTGTACTAAACACTTGGGAGAGTACAATATAAGAGTAGGTAGACATGCTCCCTGACCACAGGGAGCTTGCATCTAGACGAAGAGACAGACATTAAGATAAATAAATTATAGATATGTGCATAAGTGCTATGGTGCTGAGGGTGGGTGAATAAAGGGTACTAATCCAAGTGCAACAGTGATACAGAAGTGACTGGAAAAAGAGAAAATGAATGCTTAGGCAGAGAAGGCATCTTGGAGGAGACGTGGCATTTCTAAGACTTTAAAACAAAGAGAAGTGAAGTGACTTGCCCAGAATCACAAAGTAGGCAAGGGATAGAGCTAGGATTAGAACCCAGGCCCACAAAGGCAGGCACCCATTTTCTTTCTACTAGGTCGTGTTGCATGCATGAGCTGGATTTTCATCATTCAGTGGATACCAAATAGGTCCAGCATTTCTTCAATGTTCCAAGTGTCACTGATTTCTACATCTGGTGTCTAATATTCCCACAACAAACAGGGGAGGAAAAGGAGGTGGCAGTGTATTAAGAACTCCTTGGACTCTTGGAAAGGATCTTGCTCCAAACATTTAAATATCATTGTGAATTACGTGATTAGCTGCCTAAAGGGAGAAACCAGTGCAGGCATATGCCAATAGCTCAGAGCATTGATAGAAAATTCTGGAATCAATCTTGGCATCTCACAGGCTGTTCCCCCCAGATTCCTTACATGCTGCAGGAACTTTTACTTTTAGCAGGAACGCCATTATCAGTCAGAGAATGATTCAGCTTTCATTAGTCTTTCCCAATTAAGCATATTCAGACCTAAGAGTGAGAGTGGTCTATCTCCTTACTCCTCTCTCCTGAGACAAGTCCTTCCTTATGTCATATCAAATGACATTTCTCTTCAGAAAACCAAATGAGGCTTCTGTGGATACAAGCACCTGAGGGAAAAGGAGGGAAGAGAGTAAAAAAAGGGAAAAGGAGAAAGGAGGTGAAGATGATGATCTTTATTCAAGACTATGACCTAAACAGCCACAGTGTAGCTGCTTTATGGCCCTTTTCCTCATAAGTGACCATTACTGTCTCCTCACAACACAAATAAAAGTATCCTGGAGTCCAAGAAGATACCAGATAATGAACACCCCCATCTCCCTTTTTATGGCATTTGTTAAGCACTTGCTATGTGCCAGGCACTGTACAAGCATTGTAGTGGATTCAAGCTAATCAGGTTGGACACAGTCCTTGTCCCACTTGGGGCTCACAATCAATCCCCATTTTACAGATGAGGTAACTGAGGCCCAGAGAAGTGAAGTGACCTGCCCCAGGCCACACAGCCGACAAGTGGCAGAGCTGGGATTAGAACACAGGTCTTTCTGACCCCTGGGCCCATGCTCTGTTCACTAGACCATGCTGCTTCTCAACCCAAACCCTTTCACAATTAATTACCGTGCGAAAAAAAAATCATCACTTTTGTTTCACCTTGATGAAAACCAAAAGCACACACATAAGTGACTAAAAGGGAATTGAACATTTTCATCCTCAATAAAAGTTTCATTTATTGAATCCCTGTGAGCAAATGAAGGCCATTTAGAAGCGGTGTTAACTCTTCTGGTTCTCAAAGGTCGTGCCTACCTATAACAGTAATGTAACAAACTGCATTTTTAGACCAGTAAGGGGTTTGGGATTTGGATACAGTGCTGTTGGGAAAATTAGGAGTGTGATTATGACAGCACAGTTCTGTCTGGATAAAACGTGATGCAGTGTCAGAAGAAATGGTTGCATGGGAATGGGTAGGGTATCGCTTAAAGTCTATCATTCACTCATTCAATTGCATTTACTGAGTGCTTACTGTGTGCAGAGCAATGTACTAAGCTCTTGGGAAGTACAAGTCATCAGCATATAGAGGCTGTCTCTAACCCACAACAGGCTCACAATCTAGAAAGGGGAGACAGACGACAAAGCAAAACATGTACGCAGGTGTCAAAATCATCAGAATAAATAGAATTATACATCTATGCACATCATTAACAAAATAAATAGAATAGTGAATATGTACAAGTAAAATAGAGTAATAAATCCCTACAAATATATATATATACACAAGTGCTGTGGGGAGGGGAAGGAGGTAGAGCAGGGGGGATGGGGAGAAAGAGAGAAAAAAGGGGGCTCAATGTGGGAAGGCCTCCTGGAGGAGGTGAGCTCTCAGTAGGGTTTTGAAGGAAGGAATAGAGCTAGCTTGGTGGATGTGTAGGGGGAGGGCAGTCCAGGCCAGGGGAAGGACGTGGGCTGGGGGTCGATGGTGCACAGTGAGTTTTCCTTAATCAATCAATCAATCAATCGTATTTATTGAATGCTTACTGTGTGCAGAGCACTGTACTAAACGATTGGAAAGTACACGTTGGCAACATCTAGAGACGGTCCCTAACAGCGGGCTCACAGTCTAGAAGGGGGAGACAGACAACAAAACATATAAACCAAATAAAATAAATAGAATAAATATGTACAAGGAAAATAAATATTTTAGAAGCAGCGTGGCTTAGTGGCAAGAGCCCAGTCTAATCCCGACTCCTCTACTTGTCTGCTGTGTGACCTTGGGCAAGCCGCTTCACTTCTCTGGGCCTCAGTGACCTCATCTGTAAAATGGGGAGGAAGACTGTGAGCCCCACGGTCTCCCTGCCGCTGCCCAAGGCAGGCGAATCGACTTGAACGCTTCTGCTTAGACCTTTCATTTAAAGGATACCTCAAACCAGATGCTAGTGGATTACCACTCAATGCCTTCCTCCAAATTCTGTCTTTCTTAGAAAAAAAAAACTATTTTGTTTTCTTTCGGCCTGCATCTACAGCCTCAGATTATATTCCAGGTTAGAGCCAATCTAATATGTTTAGATTATAATGTGATCTTGGGGGATAAAATTTTCAGTATTAAATATACTACTGCCCCATAGACCTTATGTACATATCTTTTACTTATACTCTATGAATTATTTATGTATATTGATGTCTGTCTCTCCCCTTCTAGAGTGTAAGCATGTTATGCACAGGGCATGTGCCTGTTAATTCTGTTGCACTGTACTCTCCCAGGTGCTTAGTACAGTTCTCTGTCTTGTCTGAAAAATAGGGATTCATTCATTCACTCAATCATATTTATTGAGAGCTTACTGTGTGCAAAGCACTCTACTAAGGATTGAGACTGTGAACTCTACTTGGCATAGGGACTGTGACCAACCTGATTTGCTTGTATCCACCCTTAGTACAGTTAGTACAGTTCCTGTCACAAAGTAAGCATTTAACAAATACCACAATTATTATTAGTAGTAGAAATTGCACAAATACCATTGATTGAGTGACTACTGAATGTAATGTACAATACTGTGCATTTGAGAAATGAAAGAAGCACAAGACACATTCCCTGGACAAAAGGAACCTGAAATTTTAATCAATTGCATTTACTGAGTGCTTATTGTGTGCAGAGTACTGTAGCAAGCACTTGGGAAAGTTCAACACACAGTTGGTGGATAAAATCCACACCCACAGGGAGCTTACAGTCAACAGTCTAAATGGAGCACATACTCTTATTTCTGCACCAAGACTCCACAAGGAAAGCTGTTGGAGTCTCGGGGCAGAAATTACGGTAGTCCACTAGGTTGTAAACTCTTTGGGACAGGGACCATATGTATTGTAGTCACCCAATCACTTAGTCCAGTGCTCTACACACAGAAAGCGCTCAATAAATACCAATGATTGGTTGATTGATAAACCTCTGGGCAGGCATGAGAGATAAGTGAAAGAGAACCCATGATTGTGCTGTCTTGCTACCCTAAGCCCAACCCAGCATTTTCTAGGCAATCCAGACTAAATGCAGAAAAATCAGCAATGAGGCTCTCTTTTCTACCTTGATAATTATCCAGCTCACATCAGCAACATTAAGGAACAAATAGAAGACTCAGACGTTACCAGCCCACTGTTAGGTTTGCATGAAAGTGTACGGAAAATGCTAGATTGGGCAGGTCAGGGAAGGCAGGCCAACTTGCCAACATAGAGATTTCTACATTGGTATAAAATGCACTGAAGTATGTCATGTTAAGAATCCTGGAAGACAAATTGGTACATCTATAGATGTAATTTTCTTCCAAATTATTTTCAAGCTATTGCCCATTCTCTGCTGAATACATTAGTCTTTCTCAAGATTAGATTTAAGGAGTGATTGGGATAGCTTCAAACCTTAAACTCGGGTTTCTAACAGAAGAACTGAATCTTATTTATCGGGAAGAACAGTTTCTGGTTTTAATCTCAATTCTTACCCTAAAAGACATTGTAAAGAAGGATATAGCAGGGATGAAGTTCAAATGGTTTGTGAGTCAAGAAATGTTGTTTAATTTGGTTGGAATTTCTTATTCATCTCTTACTAAATAACAGTGCTCAAATGCCAACTGGCACCTTTTAGCATACCCATTTGGGATGCCAAATCCATTTTTCATTTGTTCCATTTGCTGGTGTCACTGCTTCCACTTGTATACAACCTGCATGTCCAATTACATATCTGAATTTCTGGAACTCTTCATTGGGTGTTCAGTGATCTTTGCTATTTGGCTCAGTTTCATTTGCCAAAGAGACTAATGCAGATTCAATCCAGGAATGAGATTTTTCCTGAAATGATATTTTTTCCTGAGGATAACAATACTTTTTTTTTTTAAGTCCTGATGTCACAGCTCTTGTGAATTATTTGACAGGCAGCATAATTAACTCTTCCTCAACAAAAAATAAATAGTTGTGCTATTTTTCAAGCAACATTAGAGAAGAGCATAGCTCAAAGGAAAGAGCACAAGGCCTAGCAGAAAGTCAGGGGATTTGGGCTCGAATACTGAATGCACCATCTGGCTGCTGTGTGACCTTGGGCAAGTCACTTAGCATCTCAGTTTCCTCATTGGTAAAATGGAGGTTGACTGTCTGATCTTTCTCCCATTTAGACCATAAGCCCAGTGTGGGACAGAGCTTGTTGTGGGCAGGGAATGTGTCTGTTTATTGTTGTATTGTGCTCTCCCAAGCACTTAATACAGTGCTCTGCACACAGCAAAAACTCAATAAATATGATTGAATGAATGACAGGGCCAGGGAGTAGTAAGCACCTAACATATCAGTGTTATTACTATTATTATATTTAAGAATAGGTGTGGTTACAGTTGGACTTAGAAAAATTTGAGAACTGAGAGTTTCCCTCTACATAAGAATGAATCAAACCTGACCGGGCGAAGTGCTGGCCTTTATTTACATAAATATTTCAAGTTTAAAAGAGTAAGTAAGAATGGTAATCCCATTATTTCCAAACCAATACATAATCTTAGATTTGAAAAGATCTCACATTTGAAATTGGACAACAGTCAACTGTAGACACAGTTGAGGGAAAAGAAGTGTCTTTAAAGAACTCTGAGTTCAGTGGGAAGTGAGTTAGGGACATTCATGAAAGATCATTATATTTCACTTGATCATTAATCCAACTGACACACTGGGCAGGTAAGAAAGCTTACCTTCCTATTGAGTCAGTTTACTTAAAATGTCACCTCCCAATTAAGATTATCTATTGAACCTAGCTTCCCATTCTATATTCTACAGGTCAATCAAAAAAAAGGCTTATCCAGTTGTAGAAAGAAACACTTAAGAATTTAAGAAGGGGCCTTCCAATTAATGGTATTTGAGCACCTCCTAGCAGTGTTGCCTAGTGGAAACAGCCAAGGCCTGGGAGCCAGAGGACCTGGGTTCTAATCCTGCTCCTCACCACTTGCAAGTCACAACTTCTCTGTGCCTCAGTTTCCTATTCTCTAAAATGGGGATTAAATCCTACTTTCTCCTACTTAGACTGGGAGGCCCCATGAGGGACAGAGACTGTCCCTAATGATTATCTCGTGAGGGGGAAAGACAAGATAAGAGCAATAACCCTGTCTACCCCACCTCAAAATCTGACTTAACCAGACTAAATCTAAAGGAAGCTAAGGATGTCCACTGGAAATCTGGAATGGAAATCGGCCTCTGACTTCTGCTTCCTAGTCAGGCCACTCTTGATCCTTGAATAGCTACACAAGGAGGGAGGAAACCAAATCACATCCTTTTGTACGGCACCAACACAGCACCCAGATTTAGACCACACACTCTATATCACACAGATCAACTGCCAGTCAACCGTCTTGGTGGCAGCGAGCCATGGACGGACCACGGACACCTCCTCGGATTTACAGAGCATCAACAGGAAAAAGAAAGGTTTTTCAGACACAGTAACACAAACCTCACCTTGGGCATTTCCCGTATCTTCTTTGGGCCTTAGCTGCCTCATGGGGATGTTACCATGTCACCCTCTGTCTTAATAGGTGAACCTCAAGTGAGTCAGTCACCAAGTCTGATCTGATTACCCTGTATCTACTTCAGTGCTTCACATGGTGCTTGACCCATAGTCAGAGATTAATAAGTAGCACCATTATTTTTGCTCATTTATTATGTATTGGCACAGCTGCAGGTAGGAGTGGCATAAAGCAATTCAAAATAGGGTTACACTCAGGGCATGGGCTTTCCTCCCTCAGCTTCCTTCCCAGCAGCACCTGCAAGTCACTGTGGGAAGGGAAAGTGTCTCTTTATCATTGTATTGTAATTTTCCAAGCACTTAGTACAGTGCTCTGCACATGGTAATCACTCAATATGATTGAATGAATAAATAAAGGATGAATTCTCAACAGATTAGCCTGAGCCCTTTGCCCACTCTTGGGTAGGGACTGTCTCTATATGTTGCCAACTTGTATTTCCCAAGCACTTAGTACAGTGCTCTGCACACAGTAAGCGCTCAATAGTATCCTCGGTATTCTTGGGGCCTCCCAGGATTGCTCAGGGTCACTTTAAAAAAAAAGGTATTTGTTAAGCGCTATGTACTACTTATTACAAGTGCTGGGTAGATACAAGCTAATCTGGTTGGATACAGCCCATGTCCCAGTGGGGCTCACAATCTTTATCCCCACTTTACGGATGAGGGAACTGAGGCCCAGAGAAGTGAAGTGACTTTCCCAAGATCACACAGCAGACAAGTGGTGGAGCTGGAATTAAAACCCAGATCCTTCTGAGTCCCAGGCTTATGCTGTTTCCACTAGTCACGCTGCTCAACAACAAGGGATTCAGGCCAAGGACCTGCAGCTCTCAGGAACACGACGGATACTCCAAGGCCTCCCATCCCATTTCAAGGACTGGCTTGGAGAAGAGGGGAAACTTCACTGGCCTGCTTTATGGCAGGCTTAGTAGCGTCCCCTTCCAATTAACCCTGAGAATTGGATTAAACATTGTTGATGCCCCTGCAAGATTTTTAAACAGTTTGAAATAAATATTTAAAATATTTCACATGAATATTTAAAATGATTCTATGAGGACAAATGATAAAACACCTTCTAGGAGCCTATTTGGAAGAAATGTGCTCTATAAATGCAAGTTGTTATCGTTACCATTATTACAATTTATTGGCTAAATTAAAATTGCAAAAAAAAAAATGCAGGGGTACGGCCATGGGGGTCACTTGGACTTAGTGCTAAGAATGATACTTTGAATCTGCTTACCACTTATATCTTTCACACTCCTTGCCTCATTCTGTACTCCCAATATCCCCAGGAAGCAGGGAGGGACAGTCATATTATCCCCATTCTACAGATGAGAAAATTGAGGCTCAGAGAGTTTAAGTGACCTGTCCAGTATTTCACGGCACATCAACATATCCGCCAACTTCGTTATATTGTACTCTCCCAAGTGCTTAGTAAGTGCTCTGCATACAGTAAGCACTTAATATATATTGGGATTGGTCAGCAGCAGATCTGGAAACTAGAATCCAGGTCCTCTGACACCTAGGCCATTCTCTTTTCCTCAGACTCTTCTGCTTCTGAGAGGTGATGACACACTTTGTATGCTGAACAACCTTAGAGCAAATGGGCTTTCCATATCAAAAGCAGAAGTACCATGCAATTAAAACTCTTCAACAGGAATATGACCTTCACTTCAAATGGGGTGAGCAGGAGACAAACAGAGGCATGAACAATCTCAGTAAATTAGTCATGGAGCCGGGTTCCTGAATTTCAAGTTTTCTAACAAAACCTTCTTATTCCAGAGAAAAATCTGCTTCAGCGAGAGATGAGAAAGGAGAGGGTTTAGCTTACTAAACACCCAGGATGCCATTTTACCTTTCTTTCTATCCTACAACAAGGTCAGATTCAGATAACAACCTTCCCTCCTTCACTGTCAGGCTAATGATAACTAGATTTCAGCATAAATCATCCTGAGAATAAAGAATATTGCTTGAGAAGCAATGTTTACCATTGCCCTGGGATCACCAAAATCATTAGTTTCCTTGGCCGTTTCTAAACAGGGAATGTGTCTACCAACTTTTGTCTACAGTGTACTCTCCCAAGCACATAGTACAGGGCTCTGCACATCAAGTGCTCAATCCCATTGATTAATAACTAATAAATCATATTTTTGAGTGTTCTCTGTAGCTCTTGGAGGTCAACTCCTTGGGGATACTTATGTAGAAGCAGCAAGGTGTAGTGGATTGAGCACAGGCCTGGCAATCAGAAGGTCACAGGTTCTAATCCTGTCTCTGCCACTTGTCTGCTATGTGACCTTTGGCAAATCATTTAACTTCTCTGTGCCTCAGTTACCTCATCTGTAAAATGGGGATCGAGATGTGAACCCATGTGGGGCAGGGACTGTGTCCAACCCAGTTTGCTTTCATCCACTCCAGCGCTTAGTACAATGTCTGGCACATAATAAGCACTTAAGAAATGCCATAATTATCGTTATTAGGCCTATTTTACATACCCTATTATGTAAGCACTAATTCCATACCTGTTACCTCTTGTCTTTCTTCCTCCTGTCTATAATCCCACTATGCCCCCCTTGTACTACAATATCTTTGAGTGCAGGGCTCTTTGTGCTAATTGAATTATATTCTTTCACGCACTTTCTATTAGGCTCCACACACTTTAGGTGTTCAATAATTACTATGATTAAAGGACTGTTGGCAGCTGTGTTTTGGGGATCCCCACATTTAGATTCCATCAGTGGGCACAGGCCCCCAGCTTGGATGTGTACAGTAGAGGTGGAACACATCATCCCAGCCCTTTTACTCTGTATGTTAAAAATTTTTGGTTGAATTAAGAGTTTAATCAGCCAATCAGTGGTATTTGTTGAATGATTACTGTGTGCAGAGCAATATACTAAGTGTTTTGGAGAGTTCAATACAACAGCCTTGGTAAGCCCTGTCCACCAGAAGCTTACAGTCTAGAAGGGGAGACTGATGTTGGAATGAATTTTGAATATGTACTTATGTGCTGTGGGACTAAGGTAAGGATGAATATCAACTGCCTAAAGGATACAGAGCCAAGCACCTTGGTGACACTAAAAGGAGAGAGAGTAGGAGAAATGAGGGCTTAGTCAGGGAAGGGTTCTTGGTGAAGATGGGATTTTAATAAGGCTTTGAAGCTGGGATGAGTGGGCGGTCTGTCATATATGAAGGGGAGGGAATTCCATGACACAGGTAGGACGTAGGTGTGGAGTTCAACTCCAATTACTCTCTCCCCCACGAGACCCTAGTCTCCAATTAGAGAGGATACCATATAATCATGGCCCCTTCATTTCTGAATATATTTAAAGCAAGCAAGTCATCCCAAGACTATGTTGTAAGAATAAAAGAGGGCTTGTTTCTATTTTTCTTGAAAATAACTGACAAGCTGTATATCCTGACTGTAATTTGCATTCATTACTTAGAAGAATATGAGAGTCATACCTTACAGAGAACAGCCCTGGGTTTTATTTATCAGATGATTCAACTTGCTGCTGAGTATAGGCTGACAGGAATTTTACTCTCAGTATTTTTCAGTATTAAGAGCATAATAGGCATTCATTACAAATAAAGTCTCTGTGCTAGCTATGTAGGCAATAGATTATTATAATGTTCAATTTAAAATTAATTTAATGAAACAGCTATCCCCATTTAACTTCTTCTCTAGGCCTATTTCAGTTTCTCTTGAATTGGACACACAGAATGGGACTGTATTTGGAAAGTGGAGATTTGGTTTTTGCTTTTCATCAGGAAAGGAATCTTGTTCTCCCTCCCTCCTCTTGTGTGTCAGAGGATCCTGTCCGTCATTCCAGCTCGCCTCACAAATCTCTGCCTTTTCTATTTTCACATCTTGTTCACACATTCCTATTCATGGTAACATGTATTTAGCCAAATTTGAAAGCCTGGTTGCAAGGAGGGAGGAAAATCGAATTAACCACCTAGTCATCTGCTTATTTAATAATTACATAATATCAGCACTTGAAGATCTGTCACCTGGGTTGCTGGGACTTGCTGCTTTTTCTTCTGTTTTAAGATAGAAATAGTTCTATTTGGCCAATATACAGAGAAGGTGAAAGTGCCCCATAAATACAATTCATTGACTGATGAAACTGTGAGCCCCACTTGGGATAAGGCTGCATAGTAAGGAGCTTAAAAAAAATCTTAAATGCTTAAAAAATATCACAGTAACAATAATGATAATAACAACAATAATAATAGTAATGTGGCTGTCCACCACTAAACACTCTAACTCAACATCCATAATTCAGAACCAGAAAGGAGCCACTGAAAGAGAGAAGCAGCTTTTACCTGCTGTTTGCAATCTGCCCCTTCTCTGGTAGCATCTGGATACCTCAGGAAAAATAATCCTGGTATTTATTAAAAGCTTCCTACGTGGCAAGGACCATACTAAGCACTGGAATAGATACAAGATAATTAGGTCGGACAGAGTGCCGTTCCACCTGGGACTCAGAGTCTAAGAGGAAGGGAGAACAGGTACTGAATCCCCGTTTTAAAGACGATGAATCTGAGGCACAGAACAGTTAAGTGACCTGCCCAGCTGGCAAGTTGCAGAGATGGGTTTAGAACTCAGGTTCCCTACTGGCCCAAGCTCTTTCTGCTAGGTCATCTCATTTTTATCAATGTCTGTCTTCACCTCTAGACTGTAAGCTCGTTGTGGGCAGGAAATGTGTCTATTGTACTGTACTCTCCCACTCAGTACAGTTCTCTGCACACAGTAAGAGTTCAATAAATATGGTTGATTAACCAACTATCCTCAAGGTTAGTTTTTCCTCAGAGGGCCCAAATGCTCCTTCAGGCCTGTTCCCATCTGCCTCACAGGGAGTATGCCTAGCTGCCATTTTATTCTCCCTGATGACCAGCAAAAGGTTGTACTATGGCCCAACTTTGACATTATATCCCCTTTTCCTGAAGAACATTCTCACATAACCTCTCCCCCCAACCCCAGTTAAATGTAACCTAGATTAGGGGGTTGGGGAAGGCAAAAAACTGAATTAAAAAGAAGTACTCATGTCCAGATAATTACCAAGCATTTCACTTTTGTTTCTATTCTGTATAATGATATGGATTTTGCACTACACATTTCAGGTGCTCCATAAATATTAATTTATAATGATGATTAAATCACTGATCATCATTAAAACTTTTATGTGTCTTACTACATATATTTTAGTAATCCTTTGCTTACAAATACATTCACTCCACTTTAAAACTGTATCCGTCTTGGAGCTGTTGAAAATCAGTGATATAAAATTGAATGTTAACTTTCTTCTGAGTGAAGGAAACAAAAAAATCCTGATTACCCTTTTTCATTTTAGAGTCTGGTTAAAAATATCAAAGGAACTGTGACTGTAGATTGTGCATAATCAGTGACTAGCAACTTGTGTCTTTAGGGAGCGAGAACGGTTTCTGTCCTGTTTGCTTCAAAGCAGGTAGGATATTGAAATTGGTGTAGATATTTCAGTTGAAAGTAGGAACCAATTAAAGTGTCTTCTTTTGCCCTGTGAGTAGTTAATACACGAGCTATTTATGGATACTTTTGTAATTGAAATTTCTTCTATTTTTTTTCCCTTTGAAAAGAAAAAGACAGTTTTTAATCCATTACCAGTAGCTTAATTTTGGGCACCTTTTTATCTTTTCTTATTCTCTATGTGCTCCTTCATGTAATCCTCTGGGTTTCAATTAGCAAGATTGGGAAAGTCTAGAAGTGATCACCTCCTTAAGTCCTGCTTGGCAGTTTTGGGTTCCGTCTAAGCGAGGAAGGGCAGTTCCCACCGTCTACGTTATCATTATGGATTTTCTTGTCCAGTAACATTTGCTTATTGCCCTCTTCACAGACTCAGAGGTCCAGATGTTTGAATAGTCAGTATCCAGGATTCATAATAATAATAATGGCATTTATTAAGTGCTTACTATGTGCAAAACACTGTTCTAAGCGCTGGGGAGGTCACAAGGTGATCAGGTTGTCCCACAGGGGGCTCACAGTCTTAATCCCCATTTTACAGATGAGGGAACTAAGGTCCAGAGAAGTGAAGTGACTTTCCCGAAGTCACACAGCTGACAAGTGATGGAGCAGGATTCGAACCCATGCCCCCTGACTCTCAAGCCTGGGCTCTTTTCACTAAGCCACGCTGCGTCCTATGCTACACTGATTCATGTCAATGTAAGAGACCTTCTGACACTGTCAATCACAGACAAGAACACCTCAGTCAGTGCTTTTTATCAACAGCTTAATGTGTGCAGAGCACTATCCTAAAGATGACACAACCACTGCTCTCAAGGAGCTTACAGTTACCTATGCTGAGGTCCTGTATTCCCCAGTCAAATGGTAGAGTAAAGAAACGGTCATTACAGGGACTTGTAAAATCGACTGGCAGTTAAGTAATAGAGGAAGTTGCTACAAATCTAGCAATTCTCTCAAACCCAGGACAGTTGTATAAGAAAAGGATGTAGGTTTCACAAGGAAAAACAAACTGGGGCAATCAAGGAAATTTTGGTGGAGGTGGGTGAGCCCCAGGTCAATTTGAAAGGATTCAAATCATTCTTAAAAAGACATCTGACTGATGGCAACCAAATTTTAAGAATATTGAAATAGTCTACTATGCTTCTTTCAGAAAAAAATGCATGAACACACAAATGCACAAGGCAAAGATGTTTTATAAATAGCTTTTCCAGTTTAAAGCTCCAACTGGGGATCAATTTTGTAATGGAAAGACTACTGGCAATGACAAACTAAGTTAAAGGTATCCTCGGTGTAAGACATGATTTCTGTCCTAAGGAGTTTATAACCTAGAGGGTTTCAACCTGAGATAGTTGTGTACCACTGCTGACGTGGCTATAATCATCCCTCTAGACTGTAAGCTTCTTATGGGCAGGGAACGTATCAGCTAATTCTGTTTTATTGTGCTCTCCCAAGTGCTTAGTGCAGTGCTCTGCACATAGTAAGCACTCAATAAATACCATGGATTATCGAATGCAGCATAATTATCACTCAGGGAAGTGAGACAAAAGAACTGAATCTTTGTGGAATGCTAAAAGAGGTACGCTGAAATATCATCGGAAACCACGCAAGGCTGGATCTTCATGTCTTTGTAGGAGTTTTGAAAGAGAAGCACTTTGCTGTCATTCTTTCCCCTGTCACCTGGGTTTACTCCAGAGCTCCACAGAAGGAGGCATATTGTCCAACACGCCAAAATGTTTCCCACTAGCCTAAAGCTGCCTGAATAATCAGCCCCAATTTCTGCAAGACCCCTCCAAAGCGTCAACATAAATTGCACAGTACAACAGCAGGAAACCTAATGGCAAGGTGAAAAGGTGGTTTTAAGAAATGCCTTTGTGGTCTATTGTGTCTCTTTTCTCAGTGCACACACAGAACTTTTTGTGCAAAAAATACATCACAAGTTATGGCTGCCCTAAGCGGCCATAACTTGCAATGTGCTGGAAATGCACTTACTATAATCCGAGTACATTGCTACCTCTAAGAGTGGAAATTCTGTTTAGGGAATTGCAAAGTTATGGTCCCATTAGTTATATATGTTGAACAGCTCACCAACTCCAGCCTTCACAAAGTTGTATACACGGAGGCCGGGAATGTTACTTTGCAGTAAAAATGAGGAACTTTGCTGCTACTTGCTTGTCTTCAATTGGACCAGAAAAGCTGCTAAAATCCATTTACCCCAAGTCACTGTTCTGACAGCTTCTCCTTGCTACATCTCCCGCAAGCCTAAATACTTCATTCAAATTTCACCCTTTAGGACTGTAAGCTTGTTGTGGGCAACGAGCTTGACAAGCAAATCTGTTACTATACTCTCCCAAGTGCTTAGTACAGTGAACCCCAGGCCTCTGCAACTTGCCCCTGAGCTGCTGGGTTCCTCTGAAGATGGCTGCTGCTCAATAACACTCCAAACCTAGCAAAAACAGACATGATGGATGGAGGCTGCCTGCCTAAAATTAAAATACCATAAAAAACGCATCCGGTGTCGTATTTGTTCCGATCAGGAAAGAAGCCAGGTGAAAACTGGACTGCTCAGTCAATATAAACCCAAAAAACTGGCTGCCTAATTTTTGTCCAACCGTATCTCTTACTTCATGACTTGGAAAGAGAGCTAATTAGTATGTCAAAGCTAGGTCTCTCCCCAATTTCAAAGTCCTGTAAAAAGAAAGAGATATCCCCCCCCACCCCCAGACACATTTGCCTAATTAATGTCCCCTTTCAGAGAAGCAGCATGGCTCAGTGGAAAGAGCACGGGCTTGGGAGTCAGAGGTCATGGGTTCAAATTCCCACTCCGCCAATTGTCAGCTGTGTGACTGTGGGCAAGTCACTTAACTTCTCTGAGCCTCAGTTACTCATTCTGTAAAATGGGGATCAAGACTTTGAGCCCCACGTGGGACAATCTGATCACCTTGTATCTTCCCCAGCACTTAGAACAGTGTTTTGCACATAGTAAGTGCTTAACAAATACCATTATTATTATTAATCCCCCCATCCTATTCTTTCTCTCTCTCTGCCTCTCACTAATCTCTCATCTCTCCACCTTATTCTCCCTCCCTCCTGGGTCATCTAGGCACTTAGGTCTCCAGCCCCACAGCACCTATATATATCCTTATAGTCCGCTGGTCCCCTTACCTGCAATTTATTTAAATGTCTGTCACCTGTGCTACTTGTAAATTTACCATTATTATTAGTACTGCATTTGTTGAGTGCTTACTGTGTGAAAAGCACTATTCTACACGATGGGGTGGATACAAGTTAATTAAATCAGACACAGTTCCTGTCACACACAGGGGTGGGGGGAGCAGTTATAAAAAAGAAACTCTGCCATAACTCTGCCTCAAGGGTGTGTGTACTTTACACCCCTAACAAAGAAGGCAAATTCCTATGAGAAAGTTCCCCAAACCCCTAGGAAAATTAGAAAAAACAGTCCCTTTGCCTCCTACATCATATAGTTTTTTCCCCTCTTTTTTGTCCAACAAATTCCTTGCCAGCCCTGATTAGGGAGTTTGATTAGGGAGTTCTCAGTCTGAGAAAAAGAAAGAACAGGCATTGAATCCCCATTTTACAGATGATAAAAATGGATTCACCCTCTCATTGACAATCATGCCATTCCATCAGACCCCCAACAGCAGTCAAGTATTAATGTGCATTATGATCTACTTAATTGTCTTTCTTTTTAAATTTATTTGTACCTGAGCTCTTTCACCTACTCTGTGTTTAATAATAATAATAATAATAATGGCATTTGTTAAGCGCTTACTATGTGCAAAGCACTGTTCTAAGTGCTGGGGGGGATACAAGGTGATCAGGTTGCCCCACGTGGGGCTCACAGTCTTAAGCCCCATTTTAAAGATGAGGGAACTGAGGCTCAGAGAAGTTAAGTGACTTGCCCAAGGTCACACAGCAGATGTGGCGGAGCCAGAATTCAAACTCGTGACCTGTGACTCCAAAGCCCGTGCTCTTTCTACTGAGCCAAGCTGCTTCTCTTGGCTTGGCAAAATGGCTGTTAGCCACTTCTGTGTTGGACTCTCCCCATTAGATTGTTAATTTAATAATAATAATAATGCTGGTATTTAAGTGCTTACTATATGCAAAGCATTGTTCTAAGCGCTGGGGAGGTTACAAGGTGATCAGGTTGTCCTACGGGGGGCTCCAGTTTAAATCTCCATTTTACATGTAACTGAGGCACAGAGAAGTTAAGTGGCTTGCCCAAGGTCACACAGCTGACAAGTGGCAGAGCAGGGATTCGAACCCATGACCTCTGACTCCCAAGCCCGTGCTCTTTCCACTGAGCCACGCTGCCTCTCTAATTTCAAGGGCAAACACATGTCATAGTGATTTGCACACAGTAAATGTTCAGTGAATAACGATGATGATAACAATGATTTATATCAGAAGCCAAACCACTACATATTTTTTCTGGCGTGGTACTGTGCTAGACATATTCTAAGCAACTAAACACAAGCTCAAACCCCAAAAGCTTACAACAGACAACAATGACAAAAGAAACATATGAAAAACGCTGCATCAAGGATTAAAGAGAAATGCAGAGTAACTTCTACTTTAGAACAGTGCTCGGCACATAGTAAGTGCTTAACAAATACCGTCATTATTATTTTATAAAATAAAATGTCAACCATTTTGTCAATTTGGTCATTTGGGGGAAATCTTTACTGTAACTACAAATACTTAATTTTCCCTATTATTCAGTACTAATTCTCCAGTTTGTGGATTACCCAAAACATTTGCTCCTGCTATCTGCCTAATTATTACTACTTTCACCAAATGAATGACAGGGTCAGGAAGAGGAGAGGATACTTAACAGTTTGGTTAAAACCTTTGGAGGAAAGGTTGAAAATAATACGTTGTGTGGTTTCATGTAAAATTATTTCAATTATCCATACCCTCATTGCCCCCCATTATCACATATTATTTCTAAAAGACAGTTCTTTAAAAGTTTGAGGTTATCATATAGCATGGATTCACCTCCTTCCTGCTCTCCCTTATTACTATGACCCTGGTTCAAGTCCTCAACACCTCCAAGATGGATTATCCTGTCTCCTTAAGACTACCTCAAACTTCAAGCCTCTTCAATGTACCCTACGGACAGCTGCAAGAAAATCCGGGGGAAGAGTTCACCTCATGCCATTGATTAGCATAAACGGCATCCTTGCCAAGACGCAGGGGCAGAAGAAAGGAATGAGGGAAGATATGAAACTGCAAAATCTGATGAAGAACTGAAAGGTCCCAATAGAAAATGTTTGCTAACAAATACTATATAAAAAAAATTAATGATATTTATTAAGTGCTTATTACTTGCCAGGCACTGTCCTCTGTACTGGGGTAAATACCAGTTAATCAGTTTGGATACAGTGCTCATCCCACTTAGGGCTCACAGTCTTAATCCCCATTTTAATGATGAGGTAATAAGGCACAGAAAAGTTAAGTAACTTGCCCAAGGTCACCCAGCAGACAGGTAGGGGAGCCAGGATTAGAATCCACTTCCAAATCCCAGGCCCTTACCCTCTCCACTAGGACATACTACTTTCAAAATTTTAATCAAAGATGAAATTGAGAACACTAACAGGAGATTCACCAGCTACTATTTGCAACTGGAGACCCAGAGATGAGCAAAGAGATGCAGAGCTCTTTAACGTCCTTGGTGCCGCTAAAATAATAATAACAATAATAACAATAATAATAACAACAATAATAACAATAATAACAACAACAATAATAACAATAATAATAACAACAGTAATAACAATAATAATAATAATAATAATAATAATGGCATTTATTAAGTGCTTATAGTGTGCAAAGCTCTGTTCTAAGCACTGGGGAGGTTACAAGGTGATCAGGTTGTCCCACGTGGGGCTCACAGTCTTAATCCCCATTTTACAGATGTGGTAACTGAGGCCCAGGGAAGTTAAGTGACTTGCCCAAAGTCACAGCTGACAATTGATGGAGTCGGGATTTGAACCCATGACCCTGACCTCTGACTCCAAAGCCCGGGCTCCTTCCACTGAGCCATGCTGTGACCTATCACCAAAGGTTTTTGTTTGGGAAAGCATAGAATCCCAAATCCCAAAAGTAAACCTTTTTGCTCCTGCCCCATTTTACCCCAGTTATTGGCTAAGCAGAGAGAGAAAACTCATCACATATTAGAACAAAGCAAGGCCAATTCCTAGTGAACAGGTGGCAGCAGGCAAGAAGGAAGACTTTTTCCTCTGGGAAAGCAGTTATAAAAAGGAAACTCTGCCGTAACTCTGCCAAAAGGATGTGTGTACTTTCCACCCCTAACAGAGAAGGCAAATTCCTATGAGAAAGCTCCCCAAATCCCTAGGAAATATAGTTTTTTCCCCTCTTTTTTATCCCACAAATACCTTGCAAGCCCTCATTAGGGAGTTTGAAAGCACCCCACTCTTACCCAGCAGACTGGCTGAGATCCAGCTGTCAAACAAATATATCCTCATTTACCATGCTCACTGGCACATTCTCCTCCTCAAAAACCTCTGACCATTAGCCCCCAAGGTCTGTTATTCAGCTCTTTGTTTATCGATTCTCATCTCCTGCCCCTCTCCACCTCACAAATTATTCTAACTTTACCTCAAATTCTTCCACCTCTAATTCATTCCCACACCTTTTCCTTGCATGATCTCCCTATGTCCTCAAATCCAGAGCACATCTGTCCTCCCCTCATGGGATTCCTAAAAAGCTACCTTCTTATAGAAATTCCCTGAATAATTCCCCATCCCCCCAACTGACTAGCATATTGTAGCAAGCATTGGTCTTCTAGCTGCACGCAGATCTCCAAAAATGCGGAGTTGTGTTTCTGCAAAATCTCACATTAAGGCCTGTACTGCAGTACCATGGAGCTCGATGCTGGGTTCTAATTAATTTTTTATCCCTTGCAGATGTTCTTACCCTCTTAACTATTCTATAAATAACAATTCATGTCCACCTCTCTCCCCCGCTATACTGCAAAGTCTTTGAGGAGAGAAATCACACCTTTCTCTTTTATTTGTATCCCGAGGCTCTGATCTGAATCTCTAGTCTGAATCTTTAACAAGAAAGGGGATGTTCTGATTGTAATGTTGATTTCCCTGGTGGGATGAAATCTATGAAGGGGCAGAATTGCCCAGGCTCCAACTTATTCTTGGATCTGAATATGTTGCACTTTAAATCAACCAATCAATGCTATTTATTCATCACTGACCATGTGCAGATCACTGTACTAAGTGCTTGAGAAAGAACGATATAATAAATTGGTAGATGCAGTCCATGCCTGCAAGTTTACAATCTACAAGAGGTGCTCGCAATCTCTTTTCAAATCACCTATGAGGATTAGCATACACATAGTAAAGAAACTTTATTATTTGAGTTTAATGTTCTTACCTGCTCTAGTGACTAATTGCTTAATTTAAAAGCATAAATCATAAAGAGCCCTAGCCTGGGAGTCAGAGGACCTGGGTTCTATTCCTGGCTCCATCATTTACCTTCTGAATGACCTTTGGCAAGTTTTTAAACTTCTCTGTGCCTCATCTGTGTAATGGGGACTAAGACTGTGAGCTCCACATGTGACATGGACTATCAATGTCCAACCTGATTAGCTTGTGTCTACCCCAGAGCTTACTACAGTGCTCTGCACATGGTAAGCACTTAAATACCATTAAAAAAACCTTCAAAACTAAAATGATTGAAAAACCTCCCAAAAATCAAGATCTATCCAAACTATCAAGTCAAAATATCATGAAAGACATGGTGAACAAAACTTATTTTACTGCTTATTTCAGGAACCCTAGGCAATTAGATGATTTGATTTTAGTTTTGTTTGTAAGGAGAAGGTTGCAGGGTAATTCTGGCAGGGTCAGGGGGAGTCTTTAGAATACCTGACCATTTGCCCTGATAATTGCTTTTCTTACCATGCTGATGAGTTACTGAAAAGTAGTGAAACATTATCTAGATTTAGCATCTTTGAAAATTCCATTTTTTTCAATAAAACTGCAGTGTATACTCTATAGAAGTTCTAAATTACATCCTTCTAGCAGATACTCTGAGCAAAAAGCAGGTTTGAGTATGCTCATCCCTTCTGTAAGAACCCAAATCTTCTTTTCAAGCCTGGGAGATTTGCTTCTTCTATGATTGTTCCTGAGGTTATTTGGCAGCAAACAAAAAGAGAGTAATAGGAAGCTGGTCAGATAGGCAATGTTTCTTACAGAGATCAAAAGGTGAAAATGCCAAATTTCAGAATATGAGAACTGGGAAGCTGGAGAATCTTTGCGATATTGCTTATTTGGGCTAATCCTGCCTTGCCATTTGGAGAAAAATAGAATACAGGGAAATCTGGTGTGGCTGCTGTAGCAGTCAATATATGATTTCCATTTCCAGGTCAAATCTCCTGGTATATAGATCCTTGAACACTGCAGTTTGCCTCAACTTCTGTGGGCCTCTATTTCCTCATCTGTAAAATAGGGATCAGATACCTATTCTTCCTCTTATTTAAACTGTGAGGCCAGTGTGGTCTGATTATACTGTGTCCACCCCAGAATTTAGAACAGTGCTTGGCAAACAGTAAGCACTTACATACCACAAATAGAGTTACTGTTGGTAAGCACTCAAAACGGCAACGCTCCTTGAGAAGGGGATTGGGTTTACTAACTCCATTATGCTCTCCATGAGGTAAATGCTTAATAAATACCATTGAATTGCCATACAGTATATAAATCATGAAAGCTGCTGGGGTGACATGAATTGCAAGTTGAGGATAAAGAGGGGAA
The DNA here is from genome assembly GCF_015852505.1 of Tachyglossus aculeatus. Lineage (NCBI taxonomy): Eukaryota > Metazoa > Chordata > Mammalia > Monotremata > Tachyglossidae > Tachyglossus > Tachyglossus aculeatus. The sequence goes on from NC_052079.1 coordinate 7,963,468, forward strand.
TGCTTCACAGGGGAGGGCAATCAAAGCAGGAAGGGATATGATTTTGCAAGTTTGAAGGGAGGAGTTCCAAGCAGTGAAAGGAAGTTAACCAGAGGCAGGAGAGTGGAAAGTGAGATGAAAATTATTTTCCTCTCTAAACCTTACCAGAATACATCAAAGTAACCTTAAGAACATAGGCCAGGATGGTGGGGTTCAGGAAACCAAATTGGTCTCTGATTCTGGAGCATGTCAGGTAAGTACTGGTGGCTATTTGAGGCAAAGATATTTAGAACCCAGTATGAGGGAGTTTCAAAATGTTTGTCCCAAATCATCCCCTAACGTTTACCCAATTCTTCAAATAATGGGGATTTAGAAAATTCCATTACCAACCTGTATACTTTCTTTTTCACTTTAAATTGCCTTTCCTATTGCTAAACAGTGATAAACCCATTTTCCCCCTCACAAACTGCAAAAATTAATCTACTCCTTCCCTTCCTCTTGTAGATTATTTCCACAACAGTCTTGCTCTATTTTTTGGCAAATTTGGCCAGTAGGGTTGAAAGGATAGTTTGAAGATTTTGTCATCTGGAACCATGTTTTCCTGCAACTCTACCTCACTGACCTTCCATTTACCATGAAAGTGTTTTCAAGGCCCAAAAAAGCAAAACCCCAAGTGATGGGGCAGAGGAGGAATTGGCGGGACACTGCAGTAGAAAACAGATGAGCCTACATTACTGTGATATGAAACAGGGTAATAGCTTGGGCACAGAGGCCTCAGGAAGAGCAGGGGACTACAAGGGCGATCTAGAAAGCCACAGTAATTGTGAGTAACAAATCCAAATAATGCCACAATGTGGAAGACCCTCATACATGTTCATAAAAATCTCACCACCTGTATCATTTCTCCTCACACTAGAGGAATACAAGTGTTGGTCTGAGGGTCGTCCCACGCCTTTTTTCACAGGAGCATTGATTCCTCACATTCTCAGCCTCCATACTCCCCCTCCTCCCCTCCAAAGTATCAATCTTATACATAATCTCATTCTCTCTACACATGCTGTCTATAGAATGGATAGGCAATGTTCATATACATGCTGGATATCTATCTAATCCGATAGATCTCCCTGGATTTCATCTTAAAGTCTCTTCTTTCCTACTACCATTAGTATTTAATTTTCATATAGTATTATTCTGCAATATCTCTGGAATTAAATTTAGAATGAAAACCCGATCCAAAAATGTATGACAAAGAAAAGCTACTTAGCTTTTAGTGCTATGTTCAATCGTATTTATTGAGCGCTTACTGTGTGCAGAGCACTGTACTAAGCACTTGGGAAGTACAAGTTGGCAACATACAGAGACGGTCCCTACCCAACAGCGGGCTCACAGTTTAGAAGGGGGAGACAGACAACAACACATAGTGCTATGGGTTTTAAAAAGATGGTATTTGCATGTGATGTAGGTGATGAGTGACTGTTTGCAATTTTTTCTTCATTTCCACTAATATGATATTGACTCCTAATCACTTATTTCTTTTCAGGGCTTGACGTATACTGGGAGTCAGAAGACCTGGGTTCTAATCCTGACCCCACCACTTTTCTGCTAAGTCACTTCCCTTTGAATCCCTTGTCTCATCTATGAAATGGAGATTAATTAAGACTGTTAGCCCTATGTAGGACAGGGTCTGTGGCCAAACTGATTGTCTTGCATCTATCCCAGTGCTTAGTAAAGTGCCTGGCTCCTAACAAGTGCTTAACAAATAAACAAATACCATTAAAAAGATACATAAATGCCTCCTTGAGGAGGTGGGATTTCAAGCTGTGATGTCAGTGGACTAATAAGACAAGCCAATGTGGCCTTCAGAAGAGGACTTGCCCTCCATGACCAAAACCTTGGAGACAAAGTGCACGAGAAGCAGAAGGCAGGGTCATTTGAGCTCTGATCTTTCTGCACACCTTAGATTTAGATAGGATTTCACCAGCAGCAGCCTCACCCTCTAAAAATCTTAAGACAGTCACACTTTGACTGACTACTGAATAGTGCTTAAAATAGGTTACTGTAGGATGTAATAGTAACTTGAGACCTTAGTTTTTCTGCTCTGATTGTTGGCACAGAACACTAAAATAGCCTTTTAAGAAAAGTGTGAATGATTCAACAAAGCAACCCAGAACAAATGGGAAATAAGGCATTTTACTGTTATTAATTAACTCACAGAGAACTAGCCCTGCATATTGTTTGGGTTTACTTCCTGATACCCTATCATTAGAGGTGCCAGTAGATGAATGATTTTGATAAACCATTGCTATGACAAAACAACAAAAATAACACAACCCAAGAAAAATGTTCACACCCCAAAGGCTCTTCTGCAAAGGTTTTGCATGAAATTCTGAAGCTAACCCTTTTGGTGGCAGTGGATAGAAATCTGGGTTTGAAATTTAAGTGTCAAGAACATTGATATTCTAAAAGCAACCAACCAGCCTGACTCTCCCTCTGAGATAGTCTGTTAGAGTTGATTTTTTTTTTCTTCCTGGAAAGTCACATTTGTATCCCAGAAAAGAAAAAAAAATTAAAAAAAACCCAGCTCTCATTATATAATTAGCAAAGCAGGTTTTGCTCAACATCAATTACCTTTTCATTACTCTCCAACTATAATAAAAACAATCCCTGATTATGACAGTACTGCAGCTCTTGGAGAGGAGATTTGAATGGTCCTTTTTATTTTTTTCCTCTAAATTGTGATTAATTTTCTCCTGAACTTCCCCAAAGTAAAGATTCACTTCTGTATCCTTCAGCCAGTTAAATTTGCATCAAGCCTCCACAGCACCAGATACCAGAATGAAGCCAAGCGTTTACAAAGGATAGACTCTTAGGCATATTTCATTATACAGCAACCTGGTGGGATGACATTATATTCCCAGAAGGATCATTTCTGGAGGAAAGAGTCAGCTGGATTGACATTGGAGTTGGTCATATGATGTTTTCTTGAATTCCCTGAAATTCAGCTTCTACACTTTTAGCTCGACCAAGTCTGCCCTCACTGAGGTATCTGGAGGTTTGTTAAAGGTTCCCTTTACTCTGCCTCCCTGCTAGTTTCATTAGAGTTTAAAGTAGTTGATCTCTTCAGAACTCTTTCCCCTTCTTTGGAATTTTAGGAGCTCTTGCTCTGACATCCCATTCCAGTAGATTTGTTCCAAGATCTTTTCCTTTCCCAGTCTGATCAATAAACAATTTATTGAGCGCCTACTGAGATGCAGAGAAGCAGCATGGCCTAGTGGAAAGAGCACAGGCTTGGGAGTCAGAGGACCTGGGTTCTAATCCCAGCTCTGCCACTTGTCTGCTATGTGCCCCTGGGCAAGTCACTTCACTTTTCAGTATCTCAGTTACCTCATCTGAAAAACGTGAGCCCTATGTGGGACAGGGACTGTGTCTGACCTGAATAGCTTGTATCTACCGCAGTGCTTAGTGTCGTGTGCTTAGGTGGTGAGCATTTCAGTGTGGAGATGGAACAGGAGTGATGAATTGGCAGTTGTAGGGGATAGAACTTGGAGACAAAACAGTAAGTAGGGGAGGTTTTTTTTTTGGAGGAGATGTGATTTGGAGATCAAAAGTAGGGAGAACACTAGTCAGAAGGGTGTGAAGCAGGGTCTACAAGCAGGAGGAAAATGAATCTTTGAAGGAAGAGGATTTTATCACGGTTGTCCTAAATCTAGCCAGAGTCAAATTCAACATTTCTGATCTGATCAGGCTTGTAACTGTGTCTTGAGATTTCTTAGGGAATCAATCGATGATATTTACTGAGTGATTTCTGTGTGCAGAGCACTGTATCCACCACTGTGGACACCTCTTCCATCTTAGTACTAGCTGCACTTCATTCACTCATTCAATTTATTGAGCGCTTACTGTGTGCAGAGCACAGTACTAAGCGCTTGGGAAGTACAAGTTACTTCTGCAGTAATGTGGGGGTTACCTTCTTGCTTATGTGCCAAAGTCAAGAGAGGCTGGAGGCAGATTAGACACCATCAAAACTGTTCCAGTAAAAATGAGCTAAAGAAGGAATGCCTTAAGTACAGCCAGCCCTGTTACTGTTAACACCTAGCACCCCAAGTGACCCCAACAAAAGTTAGGGCTAAGACAGAAAATCAAGGTAAGGAAGTTGAGTAATCAGTACTTGAATGCCCAAGCTAAAGAGATCCCAAACTCCCTACACTGACCTAATCAAGAATTTTATTCAACCCTGAAGAACATACCACAATAGCACAGTTTTAGGCAAGTCAAATTTTCTTCAGGATTTGGGCCTGTAAATCAGAGATGATTTGCAAGGCTGTATTAGGATTGACAGCCTGAACCATTTTCTTAGTTTGTAAAATGTCTTGCAAAGCTGAGGGTCTCACCAGAAGACATGCTATCAAATCAAGTGATCTTGGCTGTAATATCTCAATGCATGATAAAAATGTAAATGGACATTTAGTAGATTTCATAAAAAGTCCAAATAACTCTGTGGAAATTTTAAATAAACAAACTAAATGCAGAGGACAGTACCTAGGCACTTAGACACTACCCCCTATCCTCAAGGAGTTTACAGTACCATCGGGGAAATGCACTGTTTAGACATTTTGTTGTGTCAAATTAAGTGCCATTTTGAGAGGTCACAGCTTTCATATAGATATTCTGGATGATGAAGTTTGCACTAAATAACTAGAATCCAAACATGCTTTTGGATAGTTAAGAATTCCTTAACTATTGTAGACCTTAAGTTCTAGTACTCAGAGCTGAGTAGCAAGGATTTGTTGTTCTTACTGCCTACAAGCTCCCTCTGAAGTGGAAGCTTGTACTTGATTGGGGAAAGGGGTGGCAAAGGGATACACATGAAGGTTTAAGCAATACCACAGATATCCAAAAAGGCTCAACATTCAGCTTCTGGTATTTGACATTCTCTCTACTGTAAAGCATGAGAGATGCTTGGGCCATTGGAATGTTGACTCATGGATCTAAATAATAATAATAATAATGATGGCATTTATTAAGCACTTACTATGTGCAAAGCACTGTTCTAAGTGCTGGGGGGATATAAGGTGATCAGGTTGTCCCATGAGGGACTCACAGTCTTCATCCCCATTTTACAGATGAGGTAACTGAGGCTCAGAGAAGTTAAGTGACTTGCCCAAGGTTACACAGCAGTCATGTGGCGGAACCAGGATTCAAACCCATGACCTCTGACTCCAAAGCCTGTGTTCTTTCCAGTGAGCCATGCTGCAAAGCATCTAAACTGCTTTGTGGATGGAAGGTAATCAGGCAACAAAACAAAACTCATTTAAAAGGAATATTTTCAGGAGTTAGCTCTGCTCTCTGGCCTTCCACACACCATCCTGCATTAAACAGTAACAACTGTATCAATATTTAATCTTTTAGAGTCTTTTTACATGATAGGGTCCACTGCTTACTATGATTTTGGACAATCTAGAACAAGGTGACTAACTCTTCCCAGGAAATGGTTGTTTTCATTGATTCATAGGCCATAGTTCTCAATATTCTGATATAAATATGAATTGTGTGGAGGGAAAAGATGCAAAGGGAGAAGGCTGCTGAAGTTATTCTGGAGAGCCTCACTAACTCCTGGATAGTAACTCAATAGGTACAGGGAAGCAATGTGCCCTATTGGAAAGATCACAGGCCTAGGAGTCAGAGGACCTAGGTTCTAATCCTGGCTCTGTCACTTGCCTGCTGTGTGACCTTGGGCAAATCACTTAACCTCCCTGAGCCTTACTTTCTTCATCTGTAAAACGGGGAAGAAATGTCTGATCTCCTCCTCCATAAACTATGTGCCCCATTTAGGACAGGGGCTGTCTGACCAGAGTATCTTCTCTACCCCAGGGTTTGTTACATTGCTTGGGACATATACTAAGTTAGCATATTCTGGCTATCCACATAACCTATTTATAAACTCATGTATTCAGCCATGATTATCCCTAGGTACTGGAATAGACATTCACATATTCACATATTACATAGTTGTAAGAATTCAACAAATATAGGTCTTAATTCTTAAATAATGAGCTAAATTATAATCCTATTTTTAATGGAATTTGGTCAATTTAAAAGAACATCATTGAAGACTGCCTACTCACCAACCTATAGTTTTTAAAGGTTACTAATTTAAAACTTAACTTTCTCCCCATAACTACTATTCCATAACATGTAATATTAATACTAAATCAAATTCTGATTAAAACCATTCATAACCTGCATCATTTGGGATTTCCCTCAGTGGCATAGATTATATTTCCCACTCACTGTGTTCCCTTTGTTTTTCTTTCCATTTTTCAGATCAACTTCAGAGTTCCTGGAGCTTTAGTCTACCTCATAGAATAAAAGCTGATTGTTTTAAATGATTATTGAAATTGAGCCCTCCAGATTAGCATTTAAATTACACTCTGGAATCTTTTTTAAAAATGAGGTCTATTGCCTATTAAACTAAATATCATGTTAGTTAACATTCAGATGACAGCATATTGGAACATGACACTTTTTCTGTACTTTTATAAATTATGCAGGTCTCCTTTGATTTTAATGATTTATTTCTGTCTATTTTAAAAGGCCAGTAGATAATTTGTTCTTAAGAGGCTAAGACATATGTGATTGGAAGATATAAGGAAAATTGGTCAAAAAATTGTATCATTTATTTCCTTTGAATGCTATTTTTACAGGCCAAGCTGCAGTGTGTGGCCTAGTGAAGAGAGCATGGGGTTGGGTGTTGGGGGTGCCAATCCTGACTCTGTCACTTGCCTGCTGTGTGACCTTGGGCAAGCCACTTAACTTCTCTGTCTCAATTTCCTCATCTGTAAAATAGAGATTTAAAAAAAAACAAAAAACCTGTTTTCCTTCCTACTTAAGTCTGTGAGCCCTATCTGGTACAGGCGCCACATCCAACCTGTTTTTCTTGTATCTGCCCAGCATTTAGCTCAGTGCCTGGCATGTAGTAGGTACTTAATATTATTATTGTTAGGAACGTGAAGTGTATGGAGTTGGAATAGTTATTGAAGGCACATCTCCTCCAAAATGCCTTCCCAGACTAAGCCCCACTTTTCCTCATCTCTCACTCCCTTCTATGTCACCCTGACTTGCTCCCTTTTTTCTTTCCCCACTCCCAGCCCCACAGCACTTATGTACAGATCTGTAATTTTATTTGTATTGCTGCCTGTCTCTCTCTAGACTGTAAGCGCAATATGGGCAGGGAATGTCACTGTTTATTGTTGTACATAAGTGCTTAGTACAGTGGTCTGCACACAGGAAGCGCTCAATAAATACAATTGAATGAATGAATGAAAAGTGGGAAGAGCACAGCCTGGGAGTCAGAAGACCTGGGTTCTAATCCTGCTTCTTCCATATACCTACTGTGAGACCTTGAGCAATTCACAACTTTTCTGGGCCTCAGTTCCCTCATCTGCAAAATGGGGATTAATCCCTGTTCTCCATCCTACTTGGACGTTGAACCCCATGTTTGGCCTGATTATTTTTCATCTATCCCTGCTCTTAGCATAAGAGCTACTAGTTGATCATTTTGGCATTTGTTAAGTGATAGCTACTGCATCACCTTTGCACTTGGATTTGTATCCTTTATTCACCCACCCTCAGCCCCACTGCACCTTTGTGCATATCTGTAATTTACTTATACTGCCTACCATCCTCTGGATTGTAAGCTCACTGTGGGCAGGAAATGTGTCTACCAATTCTGTTGTATTGTACTCTACCAAACACTCACTACAGTGCTCTGCACAAAGTAATTGCTCAATAAATAACATTGATTACTATGAGTCAAGCACTGTACTAAGCACTAGGATAAATACTAGATAATCAGGTCAGATATAGTCCCTGTCTCATAACAGGTTCCCAGTCTAAGTAAAGGGGAGAACAGGTAATTGAATCACCATTTTACACATGGGGAACCTGGAGCACAGAGAAGTTAAGTGACTTGAGAATTACGGACGATAAAGCCTAAAGTCCAAAAGATCATCAACATGGTTGATCCTCAATCCGAGGTTTTACAAGAGCACCTCTCTTCCCTTGCTGCCATTACAAGCCTATGTGTTCCTGATTAAGACCTCTTTTGGTTGCCAGATTTCAGCTTTGGTAATATGTCTTCACTTCCCCATAACACCTGTTCAAAGAGGATTCAATTCACTCAAATACCTTTTCTCATACATTGCCATCTGACAAACCTTCCTGGGGAAACAGGAGAAAATAATGAAGCAAAGGGTATTTCCATACACACAAAATATTTTGTAACTCGGGAAGATTTGGGAGAAGATTTAGAGAGCAATAGATGCAGTGCACTGGCAGATAATTAATTATCACAGAGGATCAGGAAAAAACATTCCTCAAAGGAAATTATGTGTGTGTGTGTAGAGCTACACAGATCCTCTAGGCAAGAGCCTACCTAAGCAATTTTATTCCACATTTTAATATTTACCTCAGTTAATAAAATGGGGACTGTTAATGGAAACAGGTATGAGCTGTAAAGAGCTACTTTAGGATTACAGGATTTCAGTTTCTTTCAGAAAACAGTCTGTCTCTCAGCATCATTGTTTTGTTAGCTGCAAGGGAACTTTTAGAGCTTCCCCAAATTCCTCTGCTTCACAACAATTTTACTGAGGCAGCAACTTCAAGTCACCTGATAATTCTGCTGCTTCATCAGCTGCTGATGCATCAATTGTCTAGAACTCCACTCCATTCAATGCAATAAACTGTTATTGACAGAAAGCCCTGCATGCTTTGCATTTTAAAAAACCTGCAAGCCAGCTGTTTCAGTTTCTCCCTGCCATTAAGCTGATTGCATGGGAAGATTAAATATAATACTTGTTTGAGACCAAATAACCCAGAACTTCACAAACCGCACAATCAGAGATCTGAAATGCATTGTGTATGGGGGGTAAGAAGGTGAAAACTGAGACTGGACTAATTCACGTAGCCAACATCTGAGCAAAGCAGCTATTGATCTCAAGGAAAAAGATCACTGCAGCTTAAAAGGGGCAATTAGTTAAAGGCTCTGAGAATAAGCAAAACCCCCCACAATTTTGCAGCCACCTATACCCTCAACCTAATTTATCTCTTTTAAAAGACATAAATCCCTGGTCTCCATGGGAAAAGCTTTGTGGAGTTTTTCCGTTATGCTCTGCGACTGTAGAAGCAATTTGGAGGCCTCCAGAATGGCCTTTTCTCCCTAACAACACCCTAATTACATCCATCTATGGTTACTGTCACCAGTTGATGGCATTTTGTGGATTTAAAAAGCAAATTAAAGCCAGGGGGGAAGCACCTAGGTAGTGGAACATGTAGTTCTGTGGCTCATAGAAGAATATTTGCATAGCTAACATAACATAAAGGCAACATAAATTGGGACCTGGGCTGTGTGCTGTTTCTAGACTGTGAGCCCACTGTTGGGTAGGGACCATCTCTATATGTTGCCAACTTGTACTTCCCAAGCACTTAGTACAGTGCTCTGCACACAGTAAGCGCTCAATAAATACAATTGAATGAATGAATGAATGAGTTTGATTAGCTCATATCCACCCCAATCCTTTGTACAGCAGCTGGCTCATAGTAAGTGCTTAACAAATACCATAAGAAACAAAATAAAATCAAGAGGAATTTAAATCACATTTTACAGATGAGGACACTAAGGCTCAGAGAAGTTAAGTGACTTTCCCAAGGTCACAGGGCAGACAAGGGGAGGAGCCAGGATTAGAGAAGCAGCATGGTTCAGTGGAAAGAGCATGGGCTTTGGAGTCAGAGGTCATGGGTTCAAATCCCTGCTCTGCCAATTAGCTGTGTGATTTTGGGCAAGTCACTTAACTTCTCTGGACCTCAGTTACCTCATTTGTAAAATGGGAATTAAGACTGTGAGCTCCCCATTGGACAACCTGATCACCTTGTAACCTTTCCAGTGCTTAGAAAAGTGCTTTGCACATAGTAAGCACTTAATAAATGCCATCATTATCATTATTGTTAGAACCTACGTTTCTTGACTTTATATCAAGATGCACAGGGGGATGGGGATTATAGCACAGCTGAAGTTTGAGCTAGATTCCCAGACTCCCTTCTCCCAGGTCTCTGAAAACATCAGAGATTCCAATCAAGGCTGAAAAGCCAGAACGGCACTCTTTTTGGCTTATTTTGATCCCTTGAGGCCTTATCCTCCCAGGCATCCCCTTCCCACTCTTCTTTGCACCTGTAGTCAAAATGAAGGGACAGCACCTCTGTCAAGAGACCTTTGTGGAAAAAACAGTAGGCCACAGACAGGCAAATGAATCAGCTCCTTTCTACAAATCTCATATCTACATGCTAGTCCCTCTGGCTAACACAATGCCCGAGAGTGAGGCTTCATGACTCAGAAAGAATGTGCCAAGCACTGCCCTAAGAACTGGCGTAGAGATGAGCTATTTAAATCAGACACAGACCCTATTGCCCACGGGACTCACAATCTATGAGGAAAGGAGACCAGGGAGACATTTATCAAGCATCCATGTACAGAGCACTGCATTGAGTGCCAGGAATCAATCACTGGTATCTACTGAATGTTCAGAGCATTGCAAAAATATATTACAATAGAGTTGGCTTGAAGTCTGTAGGGGAAGACAGACATGAATGTAAATAAATTACAGATATAATAATGACGGTATTTGTTACATGCTTACTATGTGCCAAGCACTGTTCTAAGCACTGATATGTACCTATGTACTGTGGCGCTGAGGGTGGGGTGAACATTAAGCGCTTAAAGGGTACAGATCTAAATGTATAGGTGTTGTAAAAAGAGACCTTAATTGGGGAAAGCCTCTTAAAGAAGATGTGATTTTAATAAGACTTTGAAAGTGGGGAGAGTAGTGCTCTGTCATATATGGGGGTGGGGGACAGTCCCAGGTCAGAGGGAAAACTTGCGCATGAGGTCGGCAGTGAAATAGACAAGATTGAGGCAGAGTGAGAAAGCTGGCATTAGAGGAGCCAAGTGTGTGGGCTAGGCTGTGGTAAGAAATGAGAAAGGGAAGACAGAAAGGGATGAGCTGACTGCGGTAAAGCCTACGGTAACGAATTACTGAAAAAGAATATACTGGTGGGAATTAGACCAAGGTCACATAGAAGGCAACCTCCAACTCCACCCTCTTGCTTGTGCTTCGGTGTCCAAAAGCATGCATTACCAGGTGAATTACCCTCGTTAGAAGTTGTCAGTGACCCTCAAGCAGAACGTTTCTGCATGCCCTCTTCAACAGCAAAACTAGCCGAGCTCGGGTTCTCTTAACACTATCATTGAGTGTAGCTCTCACTGTCACATTAAGAACCATCAGCCTGTGTGATTTAACACTATTCAGTGCAAGGAATTCTGGCATCACAGTTGGAATTACAGTACAGATTTTGCAAAACAGACTTTTGAAAACCTTAGGTAGAAATCTGTTTTTCAAGTGAGTGGCTATATTGCCAAGAATATGAGAATGGGTCTCCAACGCGTTCTTTCAGGCTACACTCAAGGAGGATTATTCATTTGCTCACTCATGGTTTGAATTCAGCAGGAAGTTTAAAGGAAAAGAAAATTAAGTATTGCTATCTAACAGCTTTGGGAAGCCTTGGGCAGAACTTTTTACCACTGGGAAATAAAAATAAAAAATGAAAACCCCCTCACGTCCATTGTATTTTTGTCATGTGAGAATTTATTGTAGGCTTTTATGAAGAATGCTATGTGCCTTTAGTTAGTTCAATAAATCTCTCTTTTACATTATAAAACACCTCTATCCCTGTAATATATATGCAACATCCAGAAAGTGAAAATGAACTTTTGTGGTGAAAAAAATGGAAGATTACTCACTGCTACTGATATTCACCAAAATCAATTCCCTAAAAATAGCAGGGTGCTTGTTATACAAATGGTATGTACTGAGCGCCTACTTTTTAAAATGGAATTTATTTACAACTTACCATGTGTCAGGCACTGAACTAAGTGCTGGGGTAGATACAAGCTAATCGGTCAGGTTGGACAAAGTCCCTGTCCCACCTGGGGCTCACAGTCTTAATCCCCATTTTACAGATGAGGTAACTGAAGCAGAGAGAAGTGAAGTGACTTGTCCAAGGTAGAACAGCCAACTCCAGCCCTCTGCTCTATCCACTAGGCCAAGCTACTTCTCCACACCTATGTACAGAGTAATGCACTAGGCGCTTGGAAGAGCACAGTATGATACAGTTGGTAAACATGATCCCTGTCCACAAGTTGCTTACTGTCTGGAAGAGGAAACAGATATTAAATTACAGATATGAAAATTCAGTGATTTGATGGACTGACTCCATCTCTAGCTATCCTTTGCTAAGATGTCTTTCTGAATGCTGAGATCCCAATTATAATGCTCTTTTTTTAGCGCACTCTAACAATAGAACAATTGAATTTTAATACCAGTTTTTCTTTCGATGCCTTCTCACTTTGAAATAACATTGCAATGTTAACTTGGTTTAAAACACTCCCTTCAGTGAATCATTCATTCATATTTGAGTGCTTACTGTGTGCAGAGCACCGTACTAAGTGCTTGGGAAGTACAAATTGGCAACATATAGAGACGGTCCCTACCCAACAACGGGCTCACAGTCTAGAAGGGAATCAATCAAGTAGTAGTATTAACTGGGTGCTTACTGTGTTCAGAGCATGCCCCAAGAGCTTGGGAAAGTACAACAGAGTTGGTAGGCATGATCCCTGCCTTCAAGGAGCTTACTGTCTATAGGGGAGACAGACAAAATAGTTTACAGATATTCTCCCTCTAGGCCTTTATAAGCATCTTGCCTGGATTTAATAGAATAAGCAAAGCCTACTTGGGTAGGGATCATGTAAAACTCTATTGTACTGTACTGCCCAAGTACTTAGTATAGTGCTCTGTGCACAGTAAATGCTCAATAAAAGACACTAATTGATTGATTTCAATTTGGCATTAGATAATGGGAGATCCATTTTGCCTCATGGAACTCTCATGGGACAGAGAGACAGGACAGCCAGATTCTAGTCCTTCCTTTCCTTTAAGGTATTCCCTGCTGTGCTATCTTACTGTGTGAACTTGGGGAAATTGCTTAGCCTCTCTGGGCTACAGTTTCTTCCTCTGTAAAATGGGAATAAAATAGACAGTGAGCCCCTTGTGGGGCAGGTACTGTGTCTGAGCAGATAACTTTCCATCAACCCCAGCACGCAGTAAGCACCTAATAAAAGCTTTAATGAATTAACACCTAACAGAAGATCTTTTTGAGTGTTAGCATAAAGTGCCTTCTTACTACCTAGGATGTGAAAGATAACATTTTGAAAATTGAGTATTAATGGGGCTAACAGTTTCAATCCTCACTTTACAGATGAAGTAACTGAGGCACAGAGAAGTGATTTGCCCAAGGTCACACAGCAGACAAGTGGTGGAGTTGGGACTAGAACCCATGACCTTCTGACTCTCAGGCAAGTGTTCTATCCACTATGCCTTGCTTCTTCCCTGTCATACTGCTTATAATGTTTTTAATTCACCATTTTAAAATATACTTGTATTGTTTGGACCTTGATAAAACATGAATACATTTTATTTTCTCAGGGAAATACTTTGTGGCCTCGTTTGTTTTCAGGGAAACAAGAGCACTAACCAGGGTTTAAGCATTCTCTAATTCCTTTGATTTTCAATGAGAACATTAATATACAGCTTGTGGGGACAGGGCAGTCAAGCTCTCTTCTTGAATACTGTCACAAAATGAAAACTAAAAATTTGTCATTTCAAAAAAACTTTGGAAAAGTTTTACTGGATTTATTTTAAGACTGTACTTGTAAATGTACTGTCATTTCAAAAAAATGCATAAGCCTCCTGTCTTACACACTCCAGTCCATAATTCATTCAGCTGCCCGGATCATTTTTCTAAAAAAAAGTTCCATCCACATCTCCTTACTCCTCAAGAATATTAGTGGTTCCCCATCTACTTCCACAAACAGACACTCCCTACCATTGGCTTTAAACCACACCATCACCTCCTACCTTACCTCACTGATTTCCTACTACACCCAAGAGTGCCCACTTTGCTCCTCTACCGTCCACTGGCAAACTGTGTCCCGATCTCTTCTATCTCACCTCCAACCCCTTTCCCACATCCTCCCCTTTGGTCTGGAACTGCCTCCCACTTCATATACAAGACCACCACTCTCCTTACCTTCCAAGCATCTCCTCCAAGAAGCCTTCCCAACTCATCCCCCTGCTCCCTCTGCCTTCTGCATCACCCTTGCATTGGAATCTGTACCATTTAACCACTTGATATTCATCCCACCCTTAGCCCCACAGCACTTATGTAAATATCCATAACCTTTTAGGGTAAGCAATAAGTCTCCCAATTTAGTACAGTACTCAAAAATACTACTAATTGATTGATTTGCATTGCTTTCATGGATTTCACATGTACACATCTCTATACAGCTCTTGTTGATACGAAATGGTCTTTCATAGTTTCAACAGCCTGTTGAAACTGAAAATATTCTATATGGCCCCGTGTTATGGAATTATTTGGCATTATTACTATTCAATGTTAACAAGAATAATGTAGTGATAATCCTAATCAATAACAATATAACAGGGAATTGAGCCAGCACAAAGTCCTTGGCTTCAGATGTGAATATAATCAAATTCCATGCCTTCCTGGAGTTTACATTAGATGGTATTTATTGAGAGCTGCCCTAAGGGGCTACCAAACAGGTAAGTCACAGAAGATGCTTGGACACATGTAGGTCACTGCTATTTTCCCCCAACTATCCCATCTTATTCTTCTCTATTTTTAGCTTTTTCTCTTTTGTCCTGCGGAGGTTGTGCATACCTCAGGGGAGAACTTTGTTTTGTATGGAAGAAGGTGAGCATGCACAAACAGGGAAAGGAAGTTCAGAGGTGAGTCCAGGGAAATTTAGGAGTTGGCCCTAATTTTCTGGATGGATGGCACAGTAAATGAAGAAGAAGAGAGGGATGCACACAGAAGAAAAGCTAAGTTTAGGATTGGCTGACAGAGGTGGAAAACACTCAAAGGGATTCCCTGCTGCTGTCACTAACAGGATTAAAAGGAGCAAAGAGAGAACATGGCTATCCTGCTCCTTTTCAGGTTCAGTAAATCACTCTTTCATTCAATCTGTTGTCAAAAATATTTCTTTTCAAATACTACCCCAACCCACTGAAACCCAAATGCAAATATTGATAATTTCCAAGTACACAGAAGTGACCTTTGAAGGCATGCAAGATGTGATTAAGATTTTACCTTTCTAGCAAAGTTCTATCACACAATCTAGGGCCAGGCATGCTACTTCTCATTAGATTCCCACTAATTAAAAGCCTGCATCTTCATTCAAACACAAAACTGCGCTCTAAATTTTAATATTACAAGTACATTCGTGTGGAGAGAAAACAAAGGCGGGAAGTTCTCCCCTGAGGAGTCTAATATTAACTGCTTATGCATGGTTGCTGGGTAATCACAGCTGCATATTCCACATTCACTGAGCTCCTTCCCTTTTTTTATTATTATTTTACAATTGATCATTCCTCTTCCGGCTCATGCAAATAGATTTGAGCTAGTCACCAGGTTAAAACACCATTTTCCAGAGAGGCATTCTTGTTTTCGCTCAATTATCTTACTTTGGTCTCACCACCTGAGAACAACGCTTCTTCCCCAATGCAGGAGGAGGAGAGAGGGTGGGGATTCTTTACCTTGAACCTCCTCCAAGATCCTCTGGACCAGACTGATGCCAGTCCACTGGCCCCTTCAAGAGCAAGAGCCTATGTGGAGGAATTGATTATAGTTCTAGTGGCATGCTCGACATCACTTGAGCTCTCTCTCAAACACCTAGTGTCTATAGCCATCACAGGAAGAATGAAGTCATCTCAATTTTTCGAATGCTGACCAGGCCACAGCTGAGGCTGTGATTTTTGGGTGCTTAACCATTATTATTATTATTATTATTGTTGGTCTTGTCATATTTATTGTCATTAGTAGAAGTGATAGCATCTACTGAGCACTTAAGGAGAGTAAAGCACTGTACTAGGCACTGGGGAAGCAGTCATTATCTTTCCTTACTCATGTGTCAAACCCACTTACCCCAGCTGATAATTTTAGATTATGAGCTCCTTGGCAGCCAGGAACTGCATCTAAATCTCATCCACGTTCTTCTTTTCCACACTTAGAACAGTGTTTGGCATTCAGCGGCCGCTTAATAAATACTTCTACTACTACCACTTCTCTAGTTGTAAATATTTTTTGTTTGTCTCTTGAATATAGTGTAAGCTCATTGTGGGCAGGAAACATATCATGTCTTTACTCTGTGCTACCCTAGCACTTAGTACAGTGCACTGCACCAAGTGGGTGCTCAATAAATGCTGTTGTTACTACTGCAGTGCTCTAGACTCAGAAGGTACTCCATAAAAATACCACTGATTGTGCTTTTGAACCCGTCCTACTCAATTTGTGTCTTTGTTGGAGCCCCAGTTAGAAAAATAAATGCAGTAATCTTCCTGTTCATGTGTATGTATTATGTGGCTTTTTTTCCCCCCGCTGCAAGCATCTAATTTGGGCTGTTCTTTTAGACTGCTGGCATATAATGAATGACACAAAAATATACACGGCAGAAAGCAAGTTTAACTTTCTATTATACATGGTGAGCAGTGCTAAAACACTTCAGAGCTCACAGGAAAAAAAACACACCTTATGAGATTCACTCGATTAAAACTAAATCTCACTGCTGTTCCCCACTCCAACAGCTGTTTAAATGGTGTTCCGATGGGGAAGACAATATTGCAGAGATACTCTGGGGTGGCATTTACAGGACAGATGAAGGAGGAACTGAAGCACATCAGGAGAAGGGAAGGAAATGAGGGAAGGAATAAACCTAAAGGGTAGCAGAGGGAAGGAGGAGGGAGCCAGCAGGGACTGGGTGACAGTTTTAAGTGGAGATATTGCTTAAAACCCGAAAAGGCTCATTTCGGAAGATGAGTTCGTAATTTGGCTCTGTGCAATCGAAGGCTTACTTCAGTGGTTGCAAGACAGTGCTGCCATTCTGTTTCCTGGCATGGCTCATGTGTGGCAGTGGCAACAGCTTATGGAAACAGTATGGCCTAGTGGGAAGATCCTGGACCTGGGATAGACCCAGGATAGACCACGGCTCTGGAAGTCAGAATGTCATGGCTTCTAATCCCGGCTCTGCCACCCACTTCTCTGCTATGGGACCTTGGGCAAATCATTTCACTTCTGTGGACCAGTTACCTTATCTGTAAAATGGGAATTGAGACTGTGAGCCCAAAATGGGACAGGAACCGTGTCCAACCTGATTTACTTGTATCTGCCCCAGTGCTTAGTACTATGCCTGGCACATAGCAAGCATTTAATAAATGCCACGATTATGATTATGGCTATTATTATTTACAAGCTTACTATTATAGGAAACTGAATGGATGGTGGAAGGATACCAAAGCACCTGCTGCTTGGACTACCCAAAGCAAACACACAAAACTTAGGAAAAGCAAAATAAACGAACTCTAGGCAGTAAATCACCATCTCAAACTTAGTGGCCAAGCAAAAAACTCTGGCAAACGGTGGCAGAAGGCACACCTGCCTTGTAGGCAGCACTCAGGAGATGGGTTGCTCTCTAGACTGTGAGCCCACTGTTGGGTAGGGACTGTCTCTATATGTTGCCAACTTGTACTTCCCAAGCGCTTAGTACAGTGCTGTGCACACAGTAAGTGCTCAATAAATATGATTGATTGATTGATTACAGCTGTAATTTTTCAACAACCAAGAGGAAGATGCAAAAGCACAGAAAGTGGTGGGACTCGGTCTAGACTAAGGGACAGAGTCCACATGTAGCGCTCACAACAAAGACCCCGGAAGGCTCGGGGGGCTAGGGGGTGATGTAGATAATGGGTAAATCCTTCTTTCAGCAGGTGTCAGCAAGCATCCCTGCAAAGCATCATAAGCTCTCTGCATTCCCAGAGTCTTCAGTTGCAGCTAGTCCGTTTCTTGCAAGGAAGGAAGTATCCCAGTGAAGTCCCAACTCGAAGAGGTATGGTTGGCAGAGGCTCAGAGGGACTGAACTAACCCAGGGTCTCTGCTCCACAAAGCCACTCACCCAAGATCCCAGAGTTCCTAAGCAGACTTCTGCTATGGCTGCAGTCTTCTCTCTAGAAACCCTGCTGCTTCCCTCTTCTTCCCTGGCGAGGAGATGGAGGGCTTACTCAGAGAGTAAGCCAAGCCTTCCAGCACCATAACATAGAAGAAAGCAAACACTTGGAATTGTTCAAAAGGAAAAGGAGCCTCCTAAGAATTCCTAACCAATTCCCCTGCTTCTGAGCAAGACCGCGCTTGAAGCATCCCGGATCAGCGCCGCTCCTCCAGGCAGTAGAGTCATCACAGGCCGAGTAACTATGGCTCTCATTCATCTCACTCCCTCAGCCCTTTCTGGTAGAAGCTATGGCAGTCGGGCTTGAAAACTAAACTACAATGATCCCTTTTGGAGCCTAAAGATTTGCAACAAGAGTGAATTCTTTCCAAATCTCTAAAAAGCAAATGGAAAACAAATCACCTTAATTACCTCCTTGTGCAACTTAGAGCTGTATTCAGGGGAAACAGCTCCCTCCCCCTCCAAAAAACAAAGCCCGCTTTCATTCTAAAAGTGGTTGGAGAAAGAAACTTCTATCTGCACTGTAAGAGTCGAAATGCCAATTTTCTGTGCATTGAGATACTGAATAATATTATGCTCTCTGTGCACAATGGCAACAGCAGCTGCAATTACAAGCATCATTGTCAGACATCCTGCTGAATAAACCTTCCCAGCTAGAGTTTGATGATGCCATTCACTTGATGGAGCCTGTAAAGGAAGTAAAAAAGGCATGTTTAAAGAATCACTAAAGTTTAGCAAAGATCAAAGAAGTGCCCAAGAAAAACAAACCTGTAGGGGGTGGCTAAAAACTTTTATAAATTCCTCATTAAGGTCAGTCTACATTTACCTTTCACTTGAAATGCCTGACACATCCTGATTTGCCATAAGAGTCCTCAAACAATGTGGCAGATTCACTCACTCCAAGAATCCAAAATTCTCTCCCCGAGATGGAGTTTCCCTTGTTTGGAAGAAGGTGTGAATTCAGCTAAGGGGATTTGCTTGGAGCTAACATGGTGAACACATAGCTAATCAAATTGTCTAGTTAACAATCCTACTAGATGAGATTTTCCCCTATGATCAAGAGAGGTTAGTATAAATTGCAGTGATCTTTCATAAGATTGACAGACCTTATAATAGTTCATCCTTAGGGCTGCAAAAGGACAAAACAAATCTCACAATATATAGCAGTTTTAAGCAGTTTCTAATGTCACTGAATGACTCTATATTTTACTTGTACCAGTGGTCCACCATTGTTCCATAACAAGGGAGTTGGAATGGCACTGAAGTTGGACTTTGAATCAAACAATGGTATTTACTGAGCACTTACTGTGTGCAGAGCACTGTACTGACTTCTTGGGAGAGTGCAATATAACAGAACTGGCAAAGACGTACCCTGCCCACATTAAGCTTACAGTCTAAAGTGGAAAATTATTTCAAAGGTATTTGTTAAGTACTTACTTCGTGCCAGACACTGTACTAAGCACTTGGGTAGATACAAGATAATCAGGCTGGCCACTGTCCATGCCCCACATGGGACCTGCAATTTTAATCCCCGTTTTGCAGATGAGGTAACAGGCACAGAGAAGTTAAGTGATTTGCCCAAGGTCGCACAGCAGATAAGTGAAGCCGGGATTAGAACCCTGGTCCTCTCCCAGGCCTGTGCTCTATCCATTAGGCCCCAGTGCTTTGCATGAAAGAGAGCACACCCTGCCCTATTTCCAGAAGGAATTGTACCTCCACTTTCTTGTGATAGATTTGACCATATCCCAGAGGCTTGCGTTAGTAAATTCACAGATGAGAGTGAACATCTTAGAATAATTCAATGAATGCAGAACAAACACTTTGGTGAAACATACTTCAGTGCCAGAGTGGAAAAGTGCACAGAGGTCGTTCAATCAATGTTATTCATTATGCACTTAGCGCGTGCAGAACACTGTACTAAGCTCTTGGGAAAATACAACAGAATTGGGACACGTTCTCTGCCCACACAGACCTTACAGTCAAGTTCTGGTTCAACCACTTGCCTACTGTGTGACCTTGGGCAAGTCACTTTACTTGCTTGAGAAGCAGTGTGGCTCAGTGGAAAGAGCACGGGCTTGGGAGTCAGAGGTCATGGGTTCTAATCCTGACTCTCCCACATTCCTGCTGTGTGACCTTGGGCAAGTCACTTAACTTCTCTGAGCCTCAGTTACCTCGGGTAAAATGGGGATTAAGACTGTAAACCCCACGTGGGACAACGAGATCACCTTGTATCCCCCCAGTGCTTAGAACAGTGCTTTGCATATAGTAAGCGCTTAACAAACATCATCATCATCACTATTATTACTTCTCTCTAGGCCAACTTCTCTTCATCTGTAAAATAAGAATTACATATCTGTGAATACCAACTCTGATATATTGATAAATTATACTCTCTCAAGCGTTTAGTAGAGTGCTCTGCACACAGTAAGAACTCAAATATGATTGACTGTTCTCCCCTCATCTCCCTTTAGACAGTGAGTCTCATGTGGGATAGGGATTGATTGTGATATGATTATATTGTCTCTTCCCCAGGGCTTGGCACATGGTAAGCACTTAAATATAACAATAATTAGTATCAATAAAATGTGGAATAATTCAAGACAACTTTTTAAATCTTAATTAAGCAGTGCTGCCTAGTGGATAGAGCAACAGCCTAGGAGTCAGAAGGACCTGGATTCTAATTTGAGCTCCACCACTGTTTGACCCTGGGCAAGTCATGTCACTTCTCTAGGCCCAAATTACCTCATCTGTAAAATGGAGATTAAGAACAAGAGCCCCACGTGTGACCATGGACTGTGTCCAGCCTGATTAGTTTGGGCCAGCACTTAGAACAGTGCCTGACACATAGCAAGCACTCAACAAATACCATTTTAAAAAACCCCTCAACTTCAAGGTAAGAGAGATGCTCAGCAACAATTCAAATTTATTTAGTGAGATATGCTTAATCATCTGGAAAACAAGAGATAAGGCCTTCCCCAAAATAATTATCAAGATGAAGCTGGAGGAGAAGCCCATCATGAATGCCTGCAGACAGAAAAATCTTGGTTGAACACACCAAGGAAACCTGCCTATTAGCAAGCTAGCCTTTTTAATAACAAGAAATTCCTAAAGTGCTCTCAGCCCTAGCACCGAAGGCAAGCTAAATGAACGCTAATGGAGGAAAAAATAAACACTTACAGAGTGCTAATGCATTTTCAGGATCACAAATCTTGGGCTCCTGTGACTCAAATAAGCCAAAGCATAAAATATTGATTTATTTGTGGTAGAGAAACTTGTAAACATTTTCTTGACTTACTCAGCAAATCTTTTCTTAATCTCTCTGTCTCACCAGCATGGTAATAGCGATGGTATTTATTAAGCAAGTGCTAAGCAGTAAGTGCACTAAGCAGTAGGGCTAATCCAAAATTCGTGAAATTCATCATCATAGTGGTGATAGTATTTATTAAGCCCAATTTATCCTGCCACCTAGATCGTAAACTCCTTAAGTAACCACATTTGTGAAGCGTTTAGTTCAAAAATTAAATTACAGTATTTGTTAAGCGCTGGCTAGTCATTCATTCAACCCTATTGAGCATTTACTGTGTGCAGAGCACTGAACTAAGTGCTTGGGAAGTACAATTCAGCAACAAAGAGAGACAATCCCTGCCCACAAAGGGTTCACAGTCTAGAAACAGTCTAGACACAGGCTATGTGTCAAGCACTGCTTTATGTCAGCCTATTTCAAAGCTGTATTCTGGGCAGAGTTTGGGAACCAATCTGTCAGCATCTGTTTGTGCTCTACCCCATGGGCCTCCAGAGCACAGTCATCAGTACACACAGCTGCTCCTGGTTGACCTTCTCCAAGATCTTCGATGACACACAGCCTACTGAGTTGGAAGGGTTTCCCGCTGGGTAGAAAGCGACCAATGTCCAGGCCCTTGCCATCAAGCCTGGCTGCAGACAAAAAGTCAAACAGAACTGGTCCAAGATTTGACTCCACAATACTTCAGAGGTGATGAGGAGGAGAGACTGAGCATTTATAGGTCTGTCTTGTGCAGCCTTAATATTGTGGCTGAACCTTAGGGTCTTGGTGAAGCCTCTGATCTGCCCAAGCTTCTTCATTTTTTTCCTAGTCCAGGTTGGCTAATGTGAAATTCTATGATGCGAGTTTGCTCAAGGTTTCTGATTGAAGAAACACCTAGGGTGCTTCCTGAGGTGGACAGATCCCAGAGAAGTCCTGAAAAATAGCTGGCTAACAAGACACTCAGGACCAAAGGACCAAAACTCATCCATCGTTTGACAGGAGACTATCACCATCCCCTGAGCCCTGCCAATAGCAAAAAAAGCATGTTGTGGGCAGGGAACGTGTCTGCTGACTCTGCTGTATTGTACTTCCTAACTGCTTAGTACAGTGTTTTGACCAGGTATAGCATTCAATGAATACCACTGATGGTGATAAAATGCTTTGTGGGACTGCCAGCTGATGGATGATTGATCTAAGGTGACTGTTTCCTTATCCCTACACCGGACTGACCCCAGGTACCATGCCCACAAAAGAATAAGTCAGCTCCTGGATGTAATATTTGTACGCTAACTCACCCATGAATATCCTTGGTTTTCTTCCACTTGATAATTACAATCATCATCATAATAATTAGTAGTAATACTGCAGTGGCATTAAGCACTTACAATGTTCCAAGCACTGTTCTAGAAACAAAATAATTAGATTTGACATAGTCACTGTCCCACATGGGACACACAGTCTAAGAATCATCAACATCCATGTTATTTATTGAGTGCTTACTATGTTCAGAGTACTGTACCAGCTTAGGAGAGTACAGTACAACGAAGTTGGCAGACTCATTCCCTGCCCACGATGAATTTACAGTCTATATGAGGAGACTATATTAAATTTATTAATACAAAAATTTATAATATGTAATTTAAAGAAGTGCTGTGAATGGAGAGCAGGTATTGAATCTCCATTTTACAGATGAGGAAACTGAGGCCAAGGGAACTTCATTGACTTGCCCAGGGTCACACAGCAGACAAGTGGCAGAGTCAGAATTTGAATTTGGGTCCCCTCATTCTAGGCCCGTGCTCTTTCCATAAGCTGTTATTACTGAGATTTCCTCTCAAACTCCAAGCCCTGCCCCACAGCTCTGTGTCCTCTACTCTGAATGGGGCAGAATTAAACAGTTGAGCTTAACTATCGCCAGGTCAAAAGAAAAAAATCTGTACCATTCAACCACTTCACTCCACTACACTGCGTTATCACGGCTTCTGATCCACTAATGGGTATCACTTCACATCATAGACTTCCTGATGTGTAGCTCTGAAATGATCAGTTTGACATAGGTTTGCCCGGAGGAAATTGGAGAGAACGCAATCCATGAGGATTCATTAATTTGATCTGTCAAGATCACAGGGCACAGTGCCACTGACGTAAGAGAATTTTTGTAACAAAAGGAAAAAAAATTGCTCCAGTCAATATCATGTGTTGAGGTAAATATTAATCAGTCTGTTTTATCTTGCTGGTCCTACAGGCTTTAAGAGTTGATAGTGACTTTGGTGAAAGTTTTCAGGTTATAGAGGCACCTCACTGGCTCTAGTTGTAAAGAAAAATCATTATTTCAGCAACGTCAACCTCACAGGCCGTGGGCCAGATGTGGCCTGCTGTGAGGAGTAATGAGCTCAGTACGTTGCGGTAAAGGTCTTTCCGGAGTACCTACTATGTGCAACACACTCTACTAAGTGCTTGGAGAGGAACAGAGGCAAAAGACAAATTCCCCGACCACCGAGAGCTTACAATCTCATCATTATAGAGTTGTCATGCTAGGGAAATAGGGATTGAGGGTAAACATTCCTCCCTTCTTGTATAGCTATCAATGGTATTTATTGGGGGCTTACTGTGAGTACAGCACTGTACTAAGCACTTGGGAGAGTACAGTATAACAAAGTTGGTAGACATGTTTCCCAACCACAGTGAGCTTTTGCTCTTGCTCCTGCTTCCTGTGACAATCTCCATGAAGAGGGAATGGGGAGCAGTATATAGGGCCTGTCTAATTTCCACCTGCATAATCTTTTCTACCTCAGTACAGTGCACTGCCCACAGTACGCATATAAATATTGTTAATACTACTACTAAGGAAGCTGGTTGACCACATTTGCTAGTGATAAATTCGGTAGCTAATAATTTTTCAAAGGATGTATTACTCATCTGCTGTTCTTTCAAGGGGCGACTCACAAACCGACGTGTAACTGTGTGAACCCGGAGGAATGAATTTGATATGCTAGGTCCAGGCGTGCCAGACATGGAAATGCCCACAACATTGTCCCATGAGGCACAGACAAGTCACCAGGAGGGCACCAGTGAACCAGCAGGTCTCAACTTGCCAAATGCTTTGTGATTCGGTGACACCTGTCGTCTGAGGGTAATCAGACTCTTATCACTGTCAGAATAATAATGCTTTAGGCGATTAGAATGATGTGCTGGATTTAAATTCAAACAGCACTTCCATTTGATATCATCTGTGAGTTAAGCTTTGTTTAAGCAAGGCAGAGACAGCAATGAAAAATGACTGCAGCCGCACTTTCACTTCATCTACCACCTCTGTCTCTCTGGCTTCTTCTCCCTCCCTATCTCCCTCCACCTTCCAACTCTTTCCACTCCTCACCCATTTTTCCACCACCCATTTGACCCTAATGCAGGACAGGCACTGTTTGATCCGAGTACCTTGTCTCAATAAATTGAATTTATTGAGTGACTACAGGGTGTAGAGCACTGTGCAATAATAAGAATAATAATAGTATTTGTTAAGCACTTACTATGTGCAAAGCACTGTTCTATGCACTGGGGAGGTTACAAGGTGATCAGGTTGTCCCACGGGAGGCTCACAGTTTTAATCCCCATTTTACAGATGAGGTAACCGAGGCACAGAGAAGTTAAGTGACTTGTCCAAAGTCACACAGCTGACAGTTGGAGGAGCCGGGATTTGAACCCATGACCTCTGACTCTAAAGCCCATGCTCTTTCCACTGAGCCATGATGCTATGCACTTGGATGAGCATGATTGTTGGTAGACATACTCCCCACCCTCAAGGAGCTTGCAATCTACCTCAGTACTTGGCATGTGGTATGTATTCTATGAATGCCATGATTGCTCTTCACTTAGGAAAGGTTCTTTATGTTCCTGATCATCAATAGGTGATCCTCAAGGAAAATCTCTGTATATGTGAGAACATTGATGCTGAAATGGGGAGGAAAAAAAAAATCAATGGGCAACATGGAATTTCCATCAATATGCCTTGATCTTGCTCAGTGAATGTGCTAATCACCACCAACACAGACCTGTATACAGATGTCACATTGGAGCTGCTATCTTTGCTGGAATGATCATCTCCTAACATAGGTGTGACTGTCATTAAAGTTAAAGGTATTGTACTGCAATATGAGAGGCAATCACTCAAAGAGGATGAAGGGACTTTGGGGCATCAAAGGAGTCCATTTAGGGCAAGAAAGCTTATCTGTCTCTCAGAGTGAGCACAAGGCTTGGATGTGTCTATGAGATACTTCCTACCGGGCGGTCTACTCTGGTTCCAGAAGAAAATTCCAGGATTGGTTTGATAAGAATGACTCTGGAACAAAACATGAGTTTTTAATCAGTGGAATGAGCACGGGACAGGGAATCAGGAGAACTGGATTCTAATCCTGGCTCCACCAATAGCCTGCTGTGTGACCTCAGGCAAGTCACTTAACTTCTCTGTGCCTCCATTTCCTAATCTGTAAAACAGGACTATAATAGATGTGTTCCTTCCTTCTTAGATTAAGAGCTCCGAGTTGGGCAGGGAGGAAAGGTATTGAATCCCCATTTTACAGTTAAGGAAACTGAGGCTCAAAGGGCTAAGCAACCTGCTCAAGGTCACAAGCAGCCAGTAGCAGAGCTAGGATGAGAACCCAGGACTCCCGATTTTCAGTACCCTGCTCTTCGGCTAGGCAGGCTTAGAGGTACTTGAACTATCTAGAAATAACTTTGTGCAGTCCAATACACCCACTGGAAATTGAAGATTTGCTTAATTTTGCAGAATAATCTGAAAGAAAATAATACACCTTAAAACTGATAAATTCCAATAGGTTACGTGAGCACTTTATTCAGAGTTCTGATTCACAACTGCTTGTCCCTAAGAATCACATAAAAGAATGTGTTCTCATGGAAAACAAAATCTAATTTTTAACATATATTTTGAAAGTTATTCACTCTTCCCTTAAGCTTGTTGTCCCACTCTTAAAAACGAAGTCTCCTAGCCAATATTCTAAATCAGAGCCAAACAGCTTGCCTCCTTGGAGTTTCCCTCTGTTCATTTTTCAGAGCCTCTGCTGTTTCTCCCCACAAGTTTTACCTGATGTTTTCCATGTGGATTTGGTTAGCATGGTCTCCAGGATCATTTTAAAACTCCTTGCATTACATCTCAGTTTCTGTCATCAGATTGGAAGTATTTTCACACTTCTCCCACCTCTTTCCAGCTTTTGCAACACATGCATTTTTACAGCCCACTCCAGAAGCAGCTTAGAGCCCGTGTTTGAAAGTGTCTGACTATTCAGAGAAAAACACAGTAGATCAAGGCAGAGCAGGGCTAGGTACTTGAATTCAGGCTCTTGTGCCTTTATTTTGACAATCTCAGATTCCAGAATAGGTCTATGCTCTGCTCTGGAACCAAACCGATAATATGTATTGGATACCTACTCTGTGCAGGGCACTGTACTGATGACTTGGGAGAATACAATTGAATTAGTAGATTATAGCCCTTGCCTCCAAGGAGTCTACCTGGGGAGATGGGAAGCCATCAGTAACCTCATCAAATTTAAATAAAGAATTGATAACAGGAAAACTTGATTACAAACTTTGGTCACCTTAACTGTTAGGGTCTTTTTTATATATCTTACCCCACATATTTGGGGATCTTAGGAAAAGGTAATGAGTATAATCTAAAGTTGAAAAAAAATTAACTCTGGGGCTTCTGTATTTGGTTATCGTTCATACTGAAAGATGCTGTTACTGACCTGAAATGGATTTGCAGGGTGTGAGTGGTATTCAGGTTTACAGTTATGACAGAAAAGATGAATACAAATTTGGGGGCATTACACTGCCAAGTCAAACTGGCCTTTAGACTTGAGGGTAAATTATCTTCTCCAGTCTTAATTATGTTGAGATCCTACAGGACAAAAGGTCACTGAAGCACTTCACTGACGTGTCTTATTATATTTAACTGATGACACTGAAAACTATAAGCAGCAGCAGATACTGGTATTGACCCTGACCGAAGAAAATTACTTAAGAAAGGTTTTGGAAGAAAGAGTGAAAAATAACTGGCCTTTAATAACTTTTGTGCTTTTTCTTCCTGCAACCACTCCAGTCTGGAGTTTAGGGTTAATTCAGAGCCGGGAACTACTGTGTCTGTCTGTCTTTATTACATTGTCCCAGTTGCTTAATCCAGTGCTCTGAGCATAGTAATAAGGCCATCAATAATACTAATAGTGGTAAGTAATACTTATTGAGCACTCAGTAGAGTTGACTGCACAAAATAAAGTGACATTCTCCGCCCACAGAGAGACGGACAAAAATATGTTATCGATGTCAACATTAACTGAATGATTTCACATGCAGGTTCTCTTTGGTACTCGGATAAAGTGGAATACTCTAGGTGCTGAGTTGTTTTGGGACAGCATATTTCGAAATTACAATATATTGTAGTATATACAGGTGTAAAACATAGAAGGGAACATATTATTTAAGATGAAGTAGAGACTTAATTTTTGAGTTTCTATGTTCCTAGTACACATTCATTTAGGCTGGTCACTATAAAATAAATTAGTAGGCTGTGGAGGAACAAGAGGGAGAGGAAGAGTATGAATCTGTGCCTGATACCTGGATTGCTACTTTAAAATCAAATGACTCTTGAATTAACCACATGTCCAGGAATCCCAGCTCCAGGAATCGGAGCAATCAGTAGAATTACGGGGAGCTCTTCTATTTGCAATCAAAAGCAACTTCTGGCTCTGACAGCTCTTGAAAACAAACCCAACAGAGCCCCAGCACCCTAAAAGTCCTGGGGAAATCCTTTTTTTTCTTTTTTTTTGAGAGTTTTGAGCAGCTTCATTTACCCACTGAAATCAATGAAATAAACTTGTATAGATTTCTCAAATGCTCCCAAGCCTACCCATTCCCTTGATAAACACATATGCTGCTGATCTTGAATATGTCCATTTGCAAGACAAGGAATTGCTAGACTACAACAAAAGTGCCAAATTGTGCAGCAGATGATTCAACTTGATAGCTAAGAAACGTGTCACTCACAAAACTATACCCTTAATGAGAAGTACTGTGGCCTGCTGGATAGAGCACAGGCCTGGGTGTCAGAAGGACCTGGGTTCTAATCCCAGCTCTGCACTTGTCTGCCATGTGACCTTTCATTCAGTCGTATTTATTGAGCACTTAGTGTGTGCAGAGCACTGTACTAAGCACTTGGGAAGTACAAGTTGGCAACATATAGAGACCTTCAGCAAGTCACTTAACTTCTCTGTGCATCAGTTCCCTCATCTGTAAAATGAGGACTTGTGAGTCCCATGTGGAACAGGGACTGTGACCAACCTGATTAGCTTGTATCTACTCCAGTGCTTAGTACAATTCCTGGCACATAGTAAGTGCAAAAAAAAAAAAAAAAGAAAGAAAGAAAACCCTTATAGGGAACTCTACCGTTAGAAATCTTTGCTCCTCATGTCTGTGGATGTGTAACCACAGTGACTGTTAATAATGTACAATCTTTACTGAAGGAACAAAATAGTGATATAAAATGGATTAGTACACTGAAGCTTATTTACTGTGAGTAATGTAAAATACCAAACTGACCCTCTCATACTGCTATGGTTATTGCTGGCTTATAGAGTTGCTTATAAGACCCAATCAATAATGTTCTAGATAATTAGCTATGGTCCTTTCTCCCAGGTTTCAGAAAGATAAATTGAAACAGACAAGGGTTTAGGGATATTTAAAGGCTTATTGTTAAGTCTCTACTTAGATGTACCATTAAACAAAATTAGCTTTTTTATAGAACGAGAGACATAAGCCTTTCACATTCTGTACCCACAAACTCAATGCATTTTGACACTTTTGATTTTAAAAGTGTTGTATCACCAATTATTCTGGGATCCTCCCTCTTGAGATGGAATTTGCACCACCCTGCTTGAATA
The DNA here is from genome assembly GCF_015852505.1 of Tachyglossus aculeatus. Taxonomy (NCBI): domain Eukaryota; kingdom Metazoa; phylum Chordata; class Mammalia; order Monotremata; family Tachyglossidae; genus Tachyglossus; species Tachyglossus aculeatus. Next base: position 7,992,860 of record NC_052079.1, read on the forward strand.
TCAGATAATACTTCAGGACAGATTTGTCTGTTTGGGGGAAAAACAAAAATCACTTTATCCCTGTTATCTAGATGCAATTCATGTGTCCATTCCTAATGTCCACCTGAATACAATCATTTCTACTGCTTAATCAGAGGACTGAGTCTCACCCAATCAATCTTGAATCATGATTAGAGCTATTCAAATGCTCCCTCCTAGCAGGAAAATCACATGGATACAGTGATTGCCAGAACTCACTTTAGGCATTACTGAAGACAGAAGGACAAGAGATATGATTTCCCTTAGTGACGGAAAAAGATGCATCTTAAAAGACGTCCGGGCCAAAATTCACTTTGGATATGCAATTTTGTTCTTTCATGCATCTGAATGTTTACCCAACCAGGGTAATAACTGATCAATTCTTGGGGCATAAACCAAGGAAAAATCTACTCTTTCAACATCTAGTCCATGGGAAGCAGCATGGCCTAGTGGATAAAGCACAGGCCTGGGGAGGCAGAGGAGCTGGGTTCTAATTCCAGCTCTGCCACTCGCTCACTGAGTGACCTTAAGCAACTCACTTAATTTCTGTGCTTAGTTTCCTCCATAGCAAAATTCAATATTCAATACCTATTCTCTCGCCTTCTGTGAACCCTATGTGGGGTAAGGACTGAATCTGGCCTAACTTGTATCTACCCCAACACTTGGAGCAATGTTTGACCCTTAGCAACCACTTAAATACTATAGAGTCTCAACATAAGTCTGAGTTCCTGCGAACAAAGTCTTAGACCATGCCACTTTTAACTGAAGTCTGGAGGAGGATCTCTTTCTATCAAAAGGGGTTCAGGTCATTCATTTGCACAGAAATGAATCCTCATATTACCCGGACTCTTCCCAGGGTTCTCAGATCCCTTTCATCCCTGAATTATCGCTGCTAGCATTTGCCCTTAAACCTTTATCTCTAACAGACAAACCTGGTTTCATAGAGCATTTCACCTGTTTTCTCTTGCCTTAATAATAATAACGATGGCATTTGTTAAGTGCTAACTACATGCAAAGCACTGTTCTAAGCACTGGGGGGATAGAAGGTAATCAGGTTGTCCCACATGCGGCTCACAGTCTTAATCCCCATTTTACAGTTGAGGAAACTGAGGCCCAGAGAAGTTAAGTGACTTGCCCAAAGTTACACAGCTGACAAATGGTGGAGCCGGGATTAGAACCCATGACCTCAGGCTCCCAAGCCAAGGCTCCTTCTACTGAGCCATGCTGCTTCTCTTATCACCACCTTAAGGGTCTCTGTTAATAAATACCATAAAAAAATGGAGTTGGTAACTACTATGTAGAAAGTGCCCTAAATACTGGGATAGATCCAAGATAATCAGGCTGGATGAGGTCCATGTCCCAAATGGGGCTCATAGTTTAAGAAGGAGGGAGAACAGCTATTGAATCCCTATTTTTCAATTGAGAAAACTGAGGCACGAAGAAGTGATTTACGCAAGATTACCTAGCAGGTAAGTGGCAGAGCTGGGATTAGAAGCCAGGTCCTCTGGCTCCCAGACCTGTGCTCTTACTGTTAGACCAAACTGCCTCCCAATTTGAAGTTTTCTACAGGTATATCATTTTCACCAACAGCACTTACTGCAGGCTTAGTGGGTATACCCCATTATATCTTTAAATTATCTATATATACACATATCCTTAAATTATATTATAGTGATTATTTATAACTGATAAATTACGTGTGTGTGTATATATATATATAAGGTGGGGAAACAGTATAGCTTAGTGGATACAGCATGGGCCTGGGATTTAGCAGGTCCTGGATTCTAACCCTGCTTCGCCACTTGTCTGCTGTGTGGCCTTGAGCAAGGCACTTCACTTCTCTGTGCCTCATTTACCTCATCTGTAAAATGGGGATTAAGACTGTGAGCCCTGTCCTGGACAGGAGCTGCCTCCAAACCAACTTGCTTGTATCCACCCCACTGCTTAATACAATGCCTGGCACATAGCAAGTACTTAAATACCATAGTTTTTATTAAATCTGTCCTCCTCTAGACTGAAAGCTCCTTATTGGCAGGGAAAGCATTCACTAATTGTTGTGTTGTACTCCCCCAAACACTTAATGCATTGCTTTGTACATAGTAAGCACTCAATAAATACCACTGATTGATAGTAGGAAATATACTCTAGTAGCCAAAAAGTGCAGTCCATTATTCTGAACGGATTTGTAATCAAGTGGAAGAGGACAAAAATCCACAAGTCGATTTTATGCATCAATAGCCCAGAAATTTCTAGAGGCTACTCTGTCCACCTGAAGCTATGGAAGCCATTCTACTCCTTTCTGGTGCTCCTGTGTCAGTTACAACTGGTCTGCAATCAACCTCACCTGGAATAACTGCTGCCTTTTCACCTGAGAAAGATGGGGCTGCCTCCGAATAATACTGGTAGTGTTTTCTAGCCCTTCCTTTTAAATAAGCTCTTAAAAGACAGTCATATATTTAGATTTAAAACCACCTTGAATTTTCTACACCATCCATCATTGACACAAATCACATACCCGAAATTCAGGGAAGAGGAGCTTATGAATATAACATTCACCTTGTTCTTATTTTTGGAAAAAAATAAAAGTGTAAATCACCCAAGAAAATATTCCTCAAATGGAAAATGGGCTCTGCAGATACTGGTTTCACTTGGTAACTGAGTAATATTGAGAGCATTGCTGCTGAGCACATTTGTGACTGTAAAATCTGATTTGTAGTTTTCAGGGCAGATTTGCTGTTTCTGCTATAGAGTGGAGTCAACAGTTGCGACTATGTTCACAGGTGCAGGTGAAAAAGTGTGCTCCTTCCCAACTTGGGCAAATTTACTATTGCCTCTCTCATACACTCATCTCCCAAGTACTTAGTATGGTGCTCTGCACAAAGTAAGCACTCAAATACCATTTATTGATTACAGCCAATCATTGGTGGATGGCCAGCTGTGTGTATACCCAATATTCACATTTAACACAGAACTATTAGATCTTATTAAAATGGGAACCCACTTATGATATTTGTTAAGGCTTCACTATGTGGCAAGACACTATACTAAGCACTGGGATAAGAACAAGTTAATCAGGTTGGACACAGTCCGTGTACCACGTAAGGCTCACACTCAATCCCCATTTTACAGATGAAGTAACTGAGACACAGAAAAGTTAAAAAACTTACCTAAGATCACCCAGCAGACAAATGGCAGAACTAGGATTATCCCACAGATCCTTCTAACTCCCCGGCCACATGACTTCTTAACCCAAGTTTACTTTCAAATGAGTCCCTCAAAAATTGACGTTATATCTGCACGCCTCTGAAGCCAGGATCAACCATTTCTAATACATTACCTCACCACCCTTCTGCACTCCTGAGATTAAGGCACTTCATATAAGTTGGAAGAGACACAGTTCTTTAAAATGTCTTATATCAGGTTTTCAAGCCACAGAACTGCAAATATTTTCCACAGGATCCACTGGGGCGGGGGGCTGGTCTAACAGGTTTACTACTAGGGGAACCAGAAGGCATTTCACAGTCATCATCATCATCAAGTGTATTTATTGAGCACTTACTGTGTGCAGAGCACTGTACTAAGCGCTTGGGAAGTACAAGTTGGCAACATATAGAGACAGTCCCTACCCAACAGTGGGCTCACAGTCTAAAAGGGGGAGACAGAGAACAAAACCAAACATACTAACAAAATAAAATAAATAGAATAGATATCATCATCAATCGTATTTATTGAGCGCTTACTATTTGGAGAGCACTGTACTAAGTGCTTAGCACTGTACTAAGCGCTTATGTAAGTAAATAGAATAGATAAGTCCCTCCAGGGCACTTTGAAAGGCTGGAAGTTCAAGCACAAGAGTTAACTTTAGTAGCCTAGGAGAGAAAAAGGGTAAAGCTAAAAAAGATCCTTATACTGACACTTCACTAAGTAACCTGACTTCCATCAAAGCGTAAACTCCAAAACAGGCTTCCAAAGAAAATCCAGATACCCAGAACAAGTTCTAGAGACAGCAGGCTTTGGGGCTGCCGTAGGTGGACTTACATTTCACCAGGTGGCGAAGGCCAATCTAGCACAGGTGCAACACCATGACTCATCCAAAGGAAAAGGCCTCCCTGGCTTTAAAGGCTCTGGCCCGTTTCCTGATTGGTGGTTGTTCTCCAAGGATTCTGGGAATACAGTTGCCAGGTAACAGCTCCTGGAAGAATGAGTTTCTTACTTTCAGTCTAGTCTCCACTAGGGCCTTGAATCAAGCAATTGTATTTATTGAGTGCTTAGTGTCCTAACAGCACTGTACTAAATGCTTGGGAGAGGTCAAAACAACAAAGTTGGTAGACTCCATACCCACAAAAATTTCCACTAGCGTATAACTCCAACTCCTACTACTAATGATGATGAAAATTGCTACAGGCTTCCTGGGTGCTAGCTACTGGAGAAGATAATAATGATAGCATTCCTTAAGCACTATGTGCCAAGTACTGTTCAAAGCACTGGGATATATATAATATATGCATATAAATATATATATATTGTTGCCATCTAACACCATTTCAGCTAGAACCTCTGGATGCCATGACCTAATGACTGTAAAATGAGGACTAAATATCTGTTCTCCCTCCTACTGAAGACTGTGAACCTCATGCAGGACAGGGATTATGTCTGCCATAATTAACTTTTTTATGGTATTTGTCAAGCACTTGCTATTTCATCCCAGCATTCAGAAAGCTCTTAACAGGAAGTAGCATGGCCTAATGAGAAGCAGTGTGGCTCAGTGGAAAGAGCCCGGGCTTTGGAGTTAGGGGTCATGGGTTCAAATCCTGACTCTGCCAACTGTCAGCTGTGTGACTTTGGGCAAGTCACTTAACCTCTCTGTGCCTCAGTTACCTCATCTGTAGAATGGGGATGAAGACTGTGAGCCCCCTGTGGGACAACCTGATCACCTTGTAACCTCACCAGCGCTTAGAACAGTGCTTTGCACATAGTAAGCACTTAACAAAATGTCATTGTTATTATTTATTATTAATAGATAGAGCAGAGGCCTGGGAGACAGAAGGTTCTTGGTTCTAATCCTCACTCTGTCATTTGTCTGCCGTGTGACCTTGGGCAAGTCACTTAACTTCTCTGGGCCTCAGTTAACTCATCTGTAAAATGGTGATGAAGACTCTGAGCTCCATGTTGGACAGCGACTGTGTCCAACTTGATTAACTTGTATTTACCCAAGAGCTGGCACAAAATAAACACAACAAATACCACTAAAAAATAACCCAAAAATCTAATACCATAAAAAAAAGGGTAAAGAAAAAGAAGGAGCAACAACCCGATCAGTCACATCACAGTTAATAGGGAGGTAACTGGTAGACTGCAGTTATATATACATATATATATTGTTCCCATCTTAACACCATTTTGATTAGAACATCTGGATGCCATGACCTAATTAGGAGAAACTCCCATCCCAGAGTTTGCCCTGTCAGACTAGTGAGCCAATGGATTTCTGTTTTAATGACTGATTATTGATTTGTGTTTATCTGAGGGCATAACAGTTCTTGGCAAAGGCAAGACTCAAAAAGGCCAGTTTATGCCCGGAGCATCAGTATTGTCTGCACAATTAACGGTAACTCTGTTGATGTTAGTATGCTTCTTTTCAATCAATCAATGATATTTCTGGAGCACTTTATGCAGAGCACTGTACTGTGTTCTTGAGAGAGTACAAAGAAACAGAGTCGGTAGAAATGCTCCCTGCCCACAACAAGCTTTTTTTCTACTTTGATGAAGTCCAAATGTGAGATGGGTCCTTCCATCCCTTTGTGGGACAGTGGTAGCCTGGGACAAAAGCACTTCAGGGGTCCCTTGGCCCAGGCTAGGGCAAAAATCACATTCTCCCAGTATCTTCTGGGATAATCTTGCCTGTGAGGAGGAATTGAGTAGTGCTAGTGGCTTCATTAGTAGGACTCAATCGCTTTTAATCCCCACCATTCAGGTTCTCTCTGAGGGGCACAAGGTACAAATGAACAAGTTGGAGGTTGGGGGTCAGGGAGGGGGGAGGGAGGGTGTTGCACATGATGAGATGGATGTGCCATCTTGGGCCATGATACCAACTCCAGGCAGAACCAGAATGAGAACTCAAGTCTCTTGTTTCCCAAAATACTGATCTTTCCACTGGCCCAACAGTAGGGCCCAGTATATCAAAAATGATTAACATTGGGGCCCAAATGTAATTTCTTCATTTCTGAAAGAGTACAGAATTTTGAACTAGTTAGGAGATCTGCGGGGATTATTTTGCTCTTTTCCCCTTGATTAGCATAAGAATCCCTGCTAACCAAAGGGTATTCAGAAGGAATAAAGAAGAGATGAAGTTTGCCTATGGCCCAAAATCAAACTGTTGAGAGCTGTGAGACCCTGGTTAAAAATGTTTGCTAGCAAATGATATTTCAATTAGTAATACAATGAAAAAGGATGCAAGAAAGGACTCAAATGGAAATTAAGCACTGATGGGGAATCAATTGGCCCTCCCAGAATTGATTAAGGGATAAAGGCCACCAGGACACCTTTACTCTTTTAAGAAAAGGCTGGAATCATAAATCCCTAAAGTACATTCCTATGGCTCAGGACTATTTTACCCCAAGGATCGTTCAAGAAAGAGAGGACCCAAATACGCAGCAACGTGGTCAAAACAGAAGTAGCATGGCCTAGTGGAAGGAGGATGGTCCTGGGAGTCAGAGGGCCTGGATTCTAATCTAGGCTCTTCCACATTTCTGTTGTGTGTCTTTGGGCAAGTCACTTAATTTGTCTGTGCCTCGATAACTTCATCTGTAAAATGGGGATTCAACACTTCTTCTTCTTCCTTCTTGGACTATGATCCTCACGTAGGATAGACACTGTGTCCATCCTGATTAAATTGTCTTACCCCAGCACTCAGTACAGCGCTTGGCACATAGTAAGTGCTTAACAAACACAATGATTACTATTATTATCCCTTGTGTCAGTGTAGCTGGGGCAGATTGTGTCCTTATGGAATCAGACCATCCATATTAAGCAGATACAGATACAGCTGGAGTTTGAAAAATTCCCTATATAGATGTAACTCTATCTCAGAGGTAGACAGAGCCTCCCTTCCTAACTGGGAACTCTGCCTTGAAAAACTCAATGGCTCTTGGGAAATGTAGGCAATCGGCCCCTTTGCTTCATGGGACATGTAGTCTCCTCCTTTCTTTTGTTGCAATTCCCTTACCAGATTTCAATCAACCCTCTGACTGGAGGGTTTCAAATCACCCAGCCCTTACCCTGTGATAGCCTGTGACAACCAACTGTTGTTCACATCTAACAACTGTCTCAAAGTTGCTGTGCTAAAGACACGCTGGTTAGATAGCTCCGAACTTTTGGAAACTACTCACACCTGAACTTTTCCAAATCAATTTGCCCTTTGTTTAATTCCACAAGTAATTTATTATTTTCTTTTTGGAGCAGCATTTAGTGTAATGGACCCAATTCACAGCTAAAATTTCAAATATACTTTAAATGACAGTCTCGTTATTTTGGGAACTCAGAAAGTCATAAGATGATTGCATTTTGAAGATAACATCAGTTAAATATATTATTGTTTAATGGACCTGATACTGAAATAATTAACAAGAGGTAATGCAAGTATTTAATCATAAGAGTACAGTACCGTAAGTCTAGTAGTTGAGGCAGTTGATTCATGGCAAACACATAAATTACAATAGAAAGCTTCATGCTGGAATAAATTTTCCTATATCACTCATGAGTGCACGAGGCTAAACCCTTTTGCCTACTGCACTAATGATTAATTAAACAACAAAAATATCAGCGTTGGGAATATTAAGAGCCACAATTAAACTCTCCAAGGAAAGGAAAGTCAAAATTGAAGAACTTTCTTCTTATTTCTCCTTCAACCAAGAGTATGGCCAGTGAGAGTTCAGCTCAAGTCTCTTCTACTCCTGGTCCTTTGAACATGGCTGGCAAAACTGAACCAATTTTTAGCTGAACCTTTGAATTTTCTTGATGTAAGAGAATTTCCTTTTGGTAGATGCTTCTCAATCACCTAAACTTTATTTTATTTATTTTTATAGTATTTATATGCCTTATGTATTATGCTAGGAGTTGCCATTATGAAGCTCTATTGAAAGAATATAATTCATTTTTAAAATCCAGACTCTCGGTAGACTCATAAACAATATTTGCCCACTTTATCCTAGGATTCCAAAAGATTGATATCCTGAGTTAGCCTAGGAAAATGTCAAATTCATCAACGAGGTTGTTGAGACTAATAGAGGCACTTAACCATCACTTGTACCCTTGGGCAGGGAACAGAACGATGTTGAGCATGGAGGCACATGAGAAGGAAAGAATGTTTCACACTCACTGGCTCACATCTCCCTGGAACTCTTTACTAGTCAGATAAACCAGAGTTCAAATAGCAATTGCAAAGGTACTGGATTTGTTCCTCCCCTCACTCATCTCAAACCCACTGGCATTTTCCAGGCTCTGCCTAAACGGGGAGAAAGTACTTATTAGCCCTTAGAATGAAAGAGTTAGAACTGAGGCATGGAGGGTGAACTTGAAAACCTTTTAATAGACCCAGCAATGCACTTGGGACCCTGAAAAACATTTTGAGATTATGCTAAAATGTGAACTGTCTCTATGTCCAATTTATTGGCCTATTATACCATAATCAGCCTGGTGCCTGATTTCTATGACAGCTTTCAGTCAATTGGAAATTCTTTATCTGAAGGACTCTTTAATGGGATTTTCTCCCTAATAGATCCCTTCACCATAAAGAAAATAATAACTATGTATTCTACTGAGAAATATTTATAGAAGTGTGCAGGCTGGGGGAGAAAAAAAATCTTGTTCACTGAGATATATATAGATTTTATCAATGTGTTACCATGAATCATCAATGCCATCAATCAATTAATGGCATTTATTGAGTGTGTTTTGTATGCAGAGCTTAGTAGACTAAGCGCTTGGGAGAGTACAGTACAATACAGTTGGTAAACATGATGCTTGTCCTCAAGGAGCTTACAGCCTAGTAGATTCAGCAGGAGACACAAACAAGAAGCTCTAACTCTACCGCCTCCTCGCTCCCTCTCCTGGGTGGGTGCTTTGGAAGGTTGTCTGCAGTCCACAGATTTCATTTCTTTTCCAAGCATTTGATTACAACTTGGATCCATGACCAGTATTTAATTCCTAATGGAACTCAATATCTCTCAATCTCCCCCATCAAGTGGAAAACTTGCCTAAGTACAAGGCTTGAGGAGGGGAAAAGAGAGAGGGAGAAAAGTTTGAGGAAGAAATCAGTAGCATCTCTACTAAAATAAATGACGGTAGCTTTTCTTCTCAAGCAAACAGGTGTCCATTATGCCAAGGAAAGGACAACAAGGCTTCTAGCAAGTGGAAATGGAAGACCAGGTGTTTCATACAGCCTCTCTGTCTTTTTCACAAGAACTATGATTCAGGGGGAAGAAGAAGGAGAAACAGGAGGGTCAGGGTACGGTCATTCTTTCTATCACTACATTTCTCGGGCTGGAATGATACATTTTCTCAGTGTTTCAACATCAAGCACAGAGGTCAATTCACTAGACTGTAGGCTCCTGGAAGTTCCCAACTCTATTGTATTGTACTCTCCCAAGCCTTTAGTAAAGTGCCCTGCACACAATAAATTCTCAATAAATTCCATTTATTATTTGACTTATTTGAATGGGTGGGATTTCCAAGAGCCAGGGGAAAAAAAGCAAGAGACTCATGTGGACTTCCAAGGATGTTTTTGGGGACACAGTGGACCAGGCCAGAGATATATCCAAAGTTGTAGAAAGAGCCCCAGAGAGAGAGAGAGACGGAGAGAGAGACAGAGACAGAGGAAGACTTACCTTAATTGGGTCCAGATGAGATCACTGCACTGTATCTCTAAGTCTCTCCCATTTCTCTATCCCACTAGGGACGGGCTGGAACATGGCCTGTCCCAGGCAGTGGAGAAAACTGCACTGGACACCAATGGGTCTTGAGGTGGGAGGTGATGGGGAAGCCAATTAGGAGCCAGACTTTGTGGTGGTTCTGGGAGGTATGAGATGGTGATTCCAGGTCACTGCAATATAGAGTTGTCCTTCACATTAGAAGAAAACACCACAGACGGTGAAGTTGACCTGTTATTTGGCTGAAAAGGCCAATGTGGGATCCACAGTACAGGCCATATTAAGCACACAGAAAGGCTAATCCCTTGTTTTGTTATGTTTAAGGTTTAGAGCGCCTGGTAGTGTTTTCACATTTGCTGCCTTTTCTCTCATTCCTCAGGAAGATCTTGCTATTCCTTTCTTGATAGCAATGCCAGTCTAACTCCGATAATTGGCTCCCAGATTTTAGCTGGGGTGCAGCATTTCCAAGACTTTGTTTTAAATCTTAAAACACATCCTCAGCTCTCTTTGCCCCCAGTTTCTCAGTTGCAGCTCTCCATTCAGCAGCTGTTTGGGGATTCTGCTTTCATGCAATCTCTTTGCATGTCCCAGCCGGCATAGCTGTGTTAAGGTGGACAGTTTCTATGCTAAGGATGACCACATTCCAGAACGTCATTGTTCGTGATCGTGGATATTGGGTATGGTCAGTAAATGGTGAGGCAGGTCTGTGATTCCATCAGACGGCAGGCCGGGATCCTGACGGGGCGTGCCATTGTGGAGGGAGGAGGAGGCAACGTCAGTATCTGGGTCTGGAAGTGTACCAAGGTGACCCTGGGGTACCGGCCATCTCAAGGTCAAATGCTATGTCACAACCACCTAAGCCGGCAGGTGGAACTCGGAAGTGAGGGTGGGATACCGCCCCCACAACCCAAACTGCTAGATTGACAGCCCAAGCTGGGAATACAGAAGGTGTCCCTCGCCCCCGTGCCAATCAAATTAGGTATGGAGGAGGGGGGGAGGGCAGAGATTGGATAAACTGAGGCCATAAGCTCGAATGGCCTAGGAGCACAGGTGATAAATACCTGACGCCTCTGACTCACTTTCGGCGGCAGACCAGCAAGACACGCAGCAGGAGCGGTCCACGTGTCTTTCTCTGCCCAGAATAATAATGTTGGTATTTGTTAAGTGCTTATATGTGCCAAGCACCGTTCTAAGCGCTGGGGTAGATGCAAGGGTATCGGGTTGTCCCACGTGGGGCTCACAGTCTTCACCCCCATTTTGCAGATAAGGGAACTGAGGCCCAGAGAAGTTAAGGAACTTGCCCAAGGTCACAGAGCTGACAAGTGGCGGAGTCGGGATTAGAACCCATGACCCCCGGCGTCCCAGCCCGTGTTCTTTCTCTTCTGCTTCTCAGAAGGTCAGACAATCGCTCTGCAACCAGAACCGACACACTGAGGGCAAGGGCCGCGGGACGGGTGAGTGTCTTGCCGAACGATCGTGGGTGGTGTTTTCGACAACCAAGAGGAAAAATAAGTTAACCGGAGTAAATCGGCCACAGGGTTTGAGAGCCCACGGTGGTGACACAGATAGGAAAAAGTGACTCAGAGACCTGAATTCAGATTGAGCAGTAGAAGTAGGAAAGTTGACTGCTCGCCCGTTCACCTCTCGAGGAGGGATGAATAGCCCAGATCCCAGCCACTTCTTCCCTTTTATTTGGTTCTCCATCCGAGCTACACAAAGGATTCCCGGGAGCGCTAACTTCGGCTCCCTGTTGTCAGGAGATTTTAGCAGGAGACAAAGCCCAAACAGGATGGGGTCGTCTCAGACAGGGCATAGCTGCTTTGATCAGTGTCAGCCCTCCTTGATTACAGGATCTTCTGCCAGGCCCGCACCTATTCCTCACAAATAAGGACCGTCTGTATTATTGCCACCTTGTACTTCCCAAGCACTTAGTACAATGCTCTTACAGTAATAATAATAATAGAGGCATTTGTTAAGCACTTACTATGTGCGAAGCACTGTTCTAAGCGCTGGGGGATACAAGGTGATCAGGTTGTCCCACGTGGGGCTCCCAGCCTTAATCCCCATTTTACAGATGAGGTAACTGAGGCTCAGAGAAGTTAAGTGATTTGCCCAAGGTCACACAGCAGACAAGTGGCGGAGTCGGAATTAGAACCCATGACCTGACTCCCAAGCCCGTGATCTTTCCACTGAGCCACGCTGCTTCCCTAATCATGCTGCTTCTGTATGATTGTGTTCCTCCCGTTAGGGAAGCTTGAATATTGCTAATTGCATTGGAAGCTCAATCCATTGCGCCTAAACAACTAAATGATTTAATTTGTCTCGCGGAATAAATTTTATATAAAACTCAGGCTTTCTGTCCCCGGGCCGCCCCCCCACCCCACTCACAGTAAGCGCTCAATAAATACGATTAAATTAATGAATACTCTGTATACATTGGAGTCGGTTATGCTAAGCCTTGAGGGAAAATGCATCTGTGCCTGCTTCTCCTGGAGAAGGCGAATAGAGTGGACAACAGTGGGACCCAGGCGCCCCGCTGCGGATGGGGAACCTAAGTGGATTCCCCCCATGTAGGGAGAGCACATGGTGAGAACTAGCTAACCACCCACCCACCACGTGCGCGGGGAATGGAATGGATTCTTCCCATGTGGGAAAGTAAGTGGATTCACCCCGAGTGGGAAGTGCACGTGGGTGAGAGGTAGCCGCCTCAACCACGCACGATTAACGTATAATAATAATAACGATACCATTTATTAAGTACTTACTATGTGTAAAGCACTGTTCTAAGCAGTGGAGGGAGGCTACAAGGTGATCAGGTTGTCCCATGGGGGGCCTCACAGTCTTCATCCCCATTTTATAGATGAGGTAACTGAGGCACAGAGAAGTTAAGTGACTTGCCCAAAGTCACACAGCTGGCAATTGGCAGAGCGGGGATTTGAACCCATGACCTCTGACTCCAAAGCCCATGCACTTTCCACTGAGCCACGCTGCTTCTCTAGTCATGCTGCTTCTCTATGATTGTGTTCCTCCCGTTAGGGAAGCTCGAATATTGCTAATTGATTGCAGTCCTCCTGAAAGGGAAGCTCAATCCACTGAGCCTAAACAACTAAATAATTCACTTTGCCTCACGGAATAAATTTTATATAAAACTCATGCTTTCTGTCCCTGGGCCATGTCTCCCCCCACCCCCACCCCGCCCCAACCCCCTTTCTGATTACTGAACGAACACGGGTTCAGGAAGTGAGACTCAGTGTCAAAAATCTCTAACACCATAAAAAATGACAGAAATCTGATTGGGTTAGGATGACAAATGTCCTCCTTGTCAATCTAACCAGAAAAAAAGTCTCCCTCAGCTGTGAGATCTGAGAGAAACACTATCTGCTTTTCTGAAGCAGCTAAAAGGGATGAAAGGGAAGCAAGCCAGCAACCTCCATGTCAGAGTAGGCGAGTCCAAATAATGGTAGGTGCTACACTGTGACTTCACGCTCACTTATCAAAACACACTGAAGGCATAAAGCCATGTTCAAAATCGAACGTACTATCACCATGAACACTTGGGTACTGCAAACCTTCCTAGGATCACTGCTCTAAGAAACTATTATCACCCATCCCCCTTACCTGTCATCAGGTTCTGTCGTTATTGCTTAACTGAAAATTGTTTGCAACACGTCTCCTCACAAACAACCCATTCATTTCAACAAAGAGCTGATCAAAATCACTTGAGTGAAAACGTCAGGAGTTTTGCTGAATCTTGCTTAGTAATGAAATGGCATCTTGGTTTGGGTAGGATATATTTTGCCCTGAACCAATCAGTGGTATTTATTAAGTGCTTACCATGTGTAAAGCCCAGGACTAAGCACTCAGAAGTGCACAATAGAGTTAGACATGATCCCTGCCCTCCAGGAGCTTAGTTATGTTGGTAAATTATATTCTAGGATCTGAAATTAAATGCTGTCTTAGGTAAGAGGAATCATTTTATAGACAATATGCCTACCTTGATTTCACTTTCTCCCCTTCTGAAACCTAACTCTTTTTGAGCATGTCTCAATGAAAATTTTTATTCTGGTTATATTTTCCTTCGGCATTATGAGGAATCAATACAGTTGCTTAACCGGGCAAAGGTTAGGCATCACCCTAGTCCGATGATAAATAATTTAGCTCAATACCATTCCTCCTGTTTCTTCCTAATCTCAGAACTGAAGATGAACTTCAGATATGAAAAATTGGTTCCTGCTTTATGTCACTGTGACAAGTAATCATGAAATCTAAAGACCATTTTAACAGAAATATCAAGCAGGAAAACTCAATAAGCACTTAATAAATACCGTTATTATTATTATTATTATTATCAAGTAGAACTCATTTATCTGTTCAACCCATATTTCGAATTTCCTGTATAGCATTTAGTACAGTTCCAACTGCCTAGGCAATTGCTCAATAAATACCATTGATTGATAGATTGCAGGGGATTCAATATCTAAATAACTTCATTTTGATTTTTTAAATGATCATTCATTACATTTCTAATTAAATTTAGCTAGTTACTGAAGCTTTAAACAACTTACGCAGCAAGTTTCCCCTGGAGGGAGAGAGGAATGGCTAATTCTGGGGGAATAAGATTGTGAACTCTTCTGGGGAAGGAGCACATCACTTCTTTGAGTTCGATAACTTCCAAGCTCTTAGTACAGTGCAGGGCACTCCGTGGGTACACAATGAAAATTATTACTATTACCTCTCCTCCTAAAGGCCAATTATATTTTATTTAATATGCATATTCTTCTCACATTCTTGGGGTGGTCTCAAAAAGAGACACTTCCCTTTGAACATTTGGGCTGCTACATCCAGTAGCAAACTTCATCTTTGTTCTCAGAGGTGTTTCAGCTCTTCAGGGACTTGCCAGAGACAAGCAATATGTGTATCCACTCACGGTTTTCTTTGGCAGCAAATGCAAATATTTATCTTTCAAAAACTAACACTTCTGGGTCCAGAGTCTGATTTTTCTCTCAGGCTTCAGATGTTTGACATTGGATCCTGTTTACTTTGTTTTTTACTTGTTTGTAACGAACACAAAGAAGACATGAAGAGAGACAGCTATAATGGGTAGGAAAAGATCCAAGCGGTGGCTGTTGGTTTTTTCTTTCTTTTATTAGCCTCCATGATAGTAACTTCAAAAATTTAACAGATCCTGTACCATTCAACAGGAATCCACGAGGCCCCAAGAACTTGGCATTTACATTGTAATTCTGATTTATTTGAAAATTAAAAATGGGATAATTAAGAATCCCATTTTGATCTGAACACTTTCAAAGCAGCACACTAATAGCCTAGGCCTGTAGATTTTGGAATCAGTGTTTGAGGGGGAAGCAATTACAGTGCAAAGTGATTGGTTTCATCTGAAGTTTTGCTTTAAAGGAGATACTTAAGGAACTTGGGTTTATACCACACTTCTGTGTTTATATTAGGCTCATATATAATATTATATAACCATAATAATACAACTGACTGTCTGACTGATATTAGCAGTTTAGCGCCCAATTCAAATTAATGACAGAAATGTGAAAATGCCTGTTTAAGGAAATAGTCTAAGGTATTTTTGTCAGTAGTTAAACAATTATATATAAGGTCCGTCACGCAGTCTTGCACTTACCTATGGGCTTAAAGCTTTACTCACATTGTATTACACATGTCTTGCTAATAGCACTCTAGCCAAATGCATAATGGAAACATGCATTTAGAAGAACTGCCTGTTCTTTGATTATGACAGATGTTCACAAAAGACAAAAAGAATAGACTCTCCATGCATGGACTATCAATCACAGTATCTCAGCCCCTATATTTCTAGTTGTTTAAAGCAATTCCAAATAGCATGGGTACAACAAATTAGACCTTACTCTGTCTCCATGAAGCACCCAGATGCAGCTTGGAGAAGAGGTACCAAACCCATGTTCACAGTCCAGTTGGGGTTTATGGTGGCAGAGTGATTAAGGGAAGGAAGGTGGTTGTGCAACTGTGCTGATTGCTTCACTCAGCAGGTTGGAAAGAGCACAAGACAGGGAACCATATGATCAGTAATCTCCTCGTGGGCAGGAAATGTCTTCCAACTTGTATTCTACTCTCCCAAGCCCTTAGTACAGTGCTCTGAACACAGAAAGCACTCAATAAATACAACTGATTGATCAGCATTCTAGGCCTGATTCTGCCACTTGCCTGCTCTGTGAACTTAAACAAGTCAATACTTCTCTGTGCCTCAGTTTTCTCATCTGTAAAATCGGGGTTAAATATCTGTTCCCCCTTCACTTTCGACTGTAAGCCCCATCTGGGACAGGGATTGTGTCCGACCTGATTATGAGCTTAGACAAGTCACTACTTCTTTGTGCCTCAGTTTCCTCATCTGTAAAATCGGGATCAAATAGCTGTTTCCCCTTCACTTTTGACTGTAAGCCCCATGTAGAACAGGGATTGTGTCCGACCTGATTATCTTGTTTCTACCCCAGTGCTTAGCACAGTGATTAGCAGATAGTATTTAATAAATAATACTATGCTGAAATTGGCTCATATGAAGTACCATATTAGGATTTGGGTGCACAGCACTGTGTTAAGCAACTGGGGCAAAACACACAATCCCTGCCTTCCAGTATTTTATAATATATGAAGAGAGGGGAAAATATTAAACCTAACTTGAAAGGGAAACCATTGTCAAATGATAAAATACATAAGCTCATTGTGGGGAGGGAATGTGCCTGTTCATTGTTATATTGTACTCTCCCATGCACTTAGTGTAGTGATATGATTAATCACATCAATAAATATGATGGAATGAATTTATATTAAAAAAAACAAAGGAAATGAATAAACAGAAATATACACCCAGAACATGGGTGGCAGATCAGAAGGCATGACGTAAAAGATAGGGGGATAGTTACTGCAACGAGTGGGTGACATTTTAAAGGGAAAATTCCCAAGAGGCCAGGATAGGCTGGGGGCTCAGCAGAAAACAGGGAAGGACTTGGATATGAGGTGTTCTTCTCTTTGTAATTACATCGAAGAACAAGAAACTTTAGCAAGAAGGTCAATTCAACTGCTGACTGTATTCTGATAGTCCATATTCAAGGAGTTCTGCTTCTCAGAATCAGGAGGGGGCTAGGTATTAGTAGTAGTAATAGTACTTATTAAGCAACTACTATGTGCAGAGCACTGTACTAAGTGCTGTACACAGGTGGAAATTACACACCCTGTTGGATAGTAAGCTCACTGTGGGCAGGGATTGTGTCTGTTTATTGTTGTATCGTACCCTCCCAAGTGCTTAGTACAGTGTTCTGCATACAGTAAGCACTCAATAAATACGATTGAATGAATGAATGAACAGCCTGCAAATATAGTTGGAAGAGACGATTGCATATTTGGAGCATTGAAACAGTGCGTATTGAAACAGCTTAGGAAATTCATTCGTTCATTCAATCATATTTATTGAGCGCTTATTGTGTGCAGAGCACTGTACTAAGCACTTGGGAAGTACAAGTTGGCAACATATAGAGATGGTCCCTACCCAACAACGGGCTTACAGTCTAGAAGGAGAAAACAGACAACAAAACAAAACATGTAGACAGGTGTCAAGTCATCAGAACAAACAGAATTAAAGCTAAATGCATATCATTAACAAATAAATAGAATAGTAAATATGTACAAATAAAATAGAGTGATAAATCTGTACAAACACATATGCAGGTGCTGTGGGGAGGGGAAGGAGGTAGGGCGGGGCGGATGGGGAGGAGGAGAGGAAAAAGGGTGCTCAGTCTGGGAAGGCCTCTTGGAGGAGGTGAGCTCTCAGTAGGGCTTTGAATGGAGGAAGAGAGCTAGCTTGGTGGATGTGTGGAGGGAGGGCATTCCAGGCCAGGGGGAGGACATGGGCCAGGGGTCGACAGTGGGACAGGTGAGAACTGAGGTACAGTGAGGACATAAGGAAATAAGGAAATGAGGAAATAAGGACAAGTACACAAAATGAAAAACAAAATCCTTCCAGATTTACTCATGGGTGACTGGGCTTCCCCCAGGAATGGAAAAGTATGTTCAGACAGTAGCCTTTTTTCCCCTAGGGCTCTAGACAGCAATTAAATCCCAACTGGGAGGGTTGTTTAGTTTCAACCCAAGGAGTACTGTGTTCTGCACATAATAAGTGCTCAATGCCATTGATTGATTGATTAAACCCTTAGTAGAGTACTTTTGATCATAATAGAATTGTGACAGATGCTAACTATTATAAACTATCAGCCCTTTTAAGGATCAAATGCACAACGATGACCTATTGACCAATATGAAAGGAAATTAATGAGCAGTGGTGGCAATAGAAGTGGTAGCATTTATCGTGAACCCACATAGTGACACGTACTGGACGAAGTGTTTGGGAAATGCAGAATAACAAAGAGGCCCATTCCCTGCCCACAAGGAGCTCGAATTCTGATGTGAAAGATAAACCTAAAGATATTTACAGCACTGTCAAAATAAATGAATTGAATCGACACATACATATACAAGTGTGCTAAGAAGGCATCAATATATTCATACGAAAATAACCATGGAATTTGTTAAGCATTTACTATGTACCATGCACTGTACTAAGCGCTAGATAGATACATGAATCATGTTGGACAGTTCCTGTCCCATATAAGCCTTACAGTATAAGTAGGCAAGTGAGCAGGTATTTCATCTCCATTTTACTGGTGAGGAAATGGAGGCTTGTAGATGTTAGTTGACACAAGGGCTAGATATGGTCGAAGGGACGAACTGAAGATTTTAGTACCGGTGTGATTTTTGTCAGTGGTAAATAATCCTTACCAACCTGCCCTGCCTCTGTTTACACGATATCCTCATTTAGAACAAACAGCAGCTGGTCTTACCGTGCTCACCTGAACCAAAATTGTGAACATATGGCATCCACCCCAAGGGATTCATTTCTTGACCTGGAACCTAGAGCAGAGAAGCTGATGGGTTAAAGGAGGGAAAGTAAGGTGAACAGCTCCACAGCCCCTGTTAATTGGTTTCAGTGGTTCAATGTCTAGATTCACCCAACCAAATGTTAGTGATTAATACCAAAATGTCCTTGGGAGAGAGATATGCCTTAAATAAATCCGTCACACACAAACAATTAAAGGGTTTTTCAAGGCAACTGAAATCTCCAAAACATTTTAGATGAGAGTATACATAACAGAACAAAGCAGCGTGGTCTAGTGGAGTCTGGAAGTCAGAGGACCTGGGTTCTAATCCGGTTCTGCCACCTTTCTGCTGTGTGACCTTGGGCAAATCACTTCACTTATCTGTGCCCGAGTTATCTCATCATCAAAAAAAAAAAGGGCATTGAGTTGTGAGCCCCAAGTGGGACAAGGACTGCATCTGACATGATTTTCTTATATCCATTCCAGCATTCAGTACAGTGCTTGGTACATAGTAAGTGCTTAATACCAGCATCATTATTAATATTTTCATTATGATGACAAAAGTGCTATGGGGGTGGGGGTAAATTTCAAAGTGGTTAAGGAGGGTCAGACCCAAGTGCATAGGTCATGCAGAAGGGAGGGAGAATAGGGTGGGGAGATGAGGGGTCAGTCAGGGAAGGCTTCCTAGCAGAGACTTGATTTTATTTGGCTTTGAAGATTGGATAGTGGCAGTCTGTTGGATATGAAAGGAGAGGACAGGAAGGAGTCGTGAATGGAGCGTCCATAAAAGATGCTTCCTTATGGTACTTTTGCAGATATTTGTTGAGCACTTGCTAAGTGCCAGGCACTGGACTAAGCCCAGGGGGAGATACAAGCTAATCTGATTGGTCACATTCCCTGCCCCACATGGGACTCACAGTCTTAATCCCCATTTTACAGATGAGGTCACACAGCAGACAATTAGAACCCAGGTCCACTAACTCCCAGGCCTATTCTCTTTCCATTAAGTCACTCTGCTTCTTACACTGTATTTTTATGCTTAGTCTATGGTGGGAGCACTGGTTCAGTTGACATAATACAAGCAAGTTTCTTTTTCAGTGACAACAGTGACCATACCACAAGAACACAGATAATATCTAAGAGGGATAGGCAGAGAAATATTCTCTGAGCAACTATTGTGTGGTTGGAATTTTGCCAGAATCTTTCAACACATTCTGTATTTCCTCCATCCCCTGACGCTCCTATGTTTTCAAATTGTGCTCGTCATTCCCTGTGGTGTAAGCCCCAGCTGACATTTTAGGTTTACTGTGTCTTCTCATAAAAAGAAGATAAAGAAAAAGGAAAAATGCCTTAGCTAAGAAGTACTGAAGCATTGTTAATGGCTAGACTATTCAACATGCTCTTATTTTGAATTCCTAAATTTGCTACATATCAACCAGTGATATTTATTGTGTCACTACTGAACCCAAAGTATTCAAGAGGGCTTGGGAGAGCATTAGATTCATTCATTCATTCAATCATATTTATTGAGTGCTTACTGTGTGCAGAGCACTGTACTAAGTGCTTGAGAAGTACAAATCAGCAAGATGCAGGCACACAGTCCCTTGGACGGCGATCCCCATTTTGGAAAGGGACTGTGTCTACTCTAATTTTCTGGTTGTATTTTACTCTCTCAAGTGCTTAGTACAGTGTTCTGCACATAGTAAATGCTCAATATATACCATTGATTAGGTACATATTTCCATCACTTAGCACAGTGCTTGGTACGTAGTAAGTGCTAAATAAAAACCACACATATCACTCTTCTTTACTATTCAATGTCTACAAGGAATTTAGAATAACATGGGGACGTTCAACACCCTTCCCCTTGCCCACCATTTTTTGATAAAGTCCACAGACCCTTTCCCAACAAAATGTTTGTTGTGTTCACCTCAGAATTGGTTCAAAAAAATCTTACCCTTCACTTGCAGCATCCAGGAGAGTCTCAGTCATTTTCTTTTGGTCGTGCCTCTGCAGGCTTCATTTGCATTTATTAAGCTGAGTAAGACATTTCATATTTCTCAAAGTGAACTTTAAGCAAATAACTGGAGTGGAATGAAAATCTTCCTTCTCATCTCCCTAACTCAGTCTCTGTCATAAAAATCACGTGCCTTTCGTGCTTTTTGCTGGGCTCCAGTTGAGGGCATCAAGCTGTTCTGAAACATGCAAATGAAATTCCCCTCAGGATTGTGTTCTTTTTGCACAGAGTGCAAGAAAGATGACAATGAAGATTTAATGTAAAACGTTGTCACTGAAATGTCAAGGAAATTCATTTTTTTCCCCACAAACTCCAGAATGTGCTTTGAAATAAGAATGTATTTAATTTAGTCAATAGCTATAAAAATTCAAGGTGCATATATGCAGTTTTGTTTGGGGAACAAAAATCTTGAAACTATGAGAATGGAAAAAAATAAACCATTTTAAATATATCTGGGAATCTCCAATTTCTCCTTTCTTTTTTTAACCACTATTTTTTTCTTCAGAAATCCTTATTGTTTCCCCCACCCCAGAAGTACTGAGGCAACAAATCATAAAAATGTATCTCATAAGCACAGTGCATATTTTCTGTTCTTCTTCAAGTGAATATCAGTAGTGGAGTTGAAGACAGGAATATATCTGGGCTGGAGAAAGATGAGACTGATCCACAGAGGCAGGTTTTACTTTCCTATTTCCAGGGTACTAGGGCTTCCAAACATCATTTCGAGAGAATGAGGGTGGGAGAGGTCACATCTGAAAGGAGCAATTCAGCATCAGGTTAAGAAAAAGTCACAAAATCACATTTGAACTGAATGCTAATGACTCCTCACTTGAGAAGGATGGCATTAAGAAATTTGCTTTTCATTGCAATTTAATATAGAAGGACTGAAAAGTGTTAGCTTGTGCAGATGGGGTTTGTTTTTCTATAGTTGCTTACTCATTGGTTCATGACCATGCACAAATGATAGATTCTGCTATTTCTGCTTTCTCTTGTACTTTTCCCCACACCTAAGACAGTACATTATAATCATTTAACAACTCTAATAAAAAATAGCAAATAATGAGTAGGTGAGGGGAGATATCCTGAAGTCAGCTGGGTTGGGAGGGAAGCAACTTGGGAGTGGTATGGAAGAGGAAAAATGGCTACCTGAGGTGGAGATAATTCCGTCACAATAATCAGTAATAGTCTGTTCAGCCAATTCCTTCTCTCCTACCTCACCTCTACCTGAAGGCCGAGCCTGAAGGCCATGATCTTTCTTCTCCATATAGTCACATTCTCGATAATTCGGTTTTATCCTTTTTAGGAGGTTATTTCCCCTTCTGCTCTTTCAAGTCCAAGAGGAAGAGATTATTAGGGAAGAAACATACAAGATGGTGGCTGGATCACTTTCCACAAGAAATTAGCCTCCAGATGCTGCTCCTTAAAGCAGGGCTTTGAATCTCGTGTAATCTAATGATACTCCATTTTCAACCTGGATAGAGAATTCCATTTCCTATCCAAAGTTGATTTCAATACCAACAACAAAATGGCCACATTTCAAACATCAGGATTATTGCAGGTCACAGGGACAGACATTTGCTTTCTTCTTAAGGTTGATTAAATGGGTGTGAAGGATGAAGCATCTCCTCGGTCACACTCCAACTTCCGATGGAGTAGAGAATGAATGGCTAGTTACAGTTTACTTGAGTGTGAAGGTCATTTGTGGCATCCCATTCATTTGTGTCTAAAACTGAAAATAGAACAAGGCTTAGCCTGGACAATAGCTTTATTATTATCATCATTATAAGTAACGATGATAATAACATTAACAATTGTTCTATTTGTTAAGTGCTTACTACGAGCATTATATTAAATGCAAGGGTAGACATACAATATAAGCAGATTGGACGTAGTCCTTTGTCCCGTATGGGGCTCACATTGTAAGAAAGAGGAAGAACAGGTACTTTATCCCCATTATACAGAAAAGGTAACTGAGTCACAGAGATTTGCCCAAGGTCATGAGAATGCAAGTGATGGAGCTAGGATTAGAACCCAGGTCTTTAGACTCCCAAGCCCGTGCTTTATCACCTAGGCCATCTTATTCCTCATTAGCATAGAGCAAGCCATCTGTTCAACTTCCACAAGTGTAAGACCATTTAGTGGTACTTTATAAAATAGAACATTGTTATATTAAATGATTGCCTCTGTAGTAGCCAGGAAAGTGTCGTAATTCTGGTCATGTCATCCTACCAACCAAACCTTGGATACACACGGAGACATCTATTTAATTCCA
The DNA here is from genome assembly GCF_015852505.1 of Tachyglossus aculeatus. Lineage (NCBI taxonomy): Eukaryota > Metazoa > Chordata > Mammalia > Monotremata > Tachyglossidae > Tachyglossus > Tachyglossus aculeatus. Next base: position 8,016,023 of record NC_052079.1, read on the forward strand.
TACTTTGTGATTTATTGCTTGTGTCATTAAAAGGATAGCTTTGCCTTTAAAGCCGTAGATATTACTTGCTGAGCACCTATTGGATGCAAAGCTCTCTACTAAGAGTTGGGGAGAGTACAGTAATTCCTTCCTTTCTCTAAGGACTGATAGACCTTCCCTAAAAGAGCCAGGTAGCTTAAAAATAAATAAAATATCCCCCAAAAGAATATGGTAATTTATTTTAACCTACTGTGACAAATACAAGGATTAAGCATTCCTACCAGGGAATAGCCACTGTAGCAACAAAAAACACCTGAGCATAATAAAGTTTAGATTTTCATGTTTAGCCAACCATCAAACAATGCTATTGATTAAGCACATGCTATGTGCAGAATACTGTACTAAGAGCTGACCGTCAGTAATTACCTTGGTTTTTCCCAAGATGACCACAGTTTTCCTTTTCCAATCTTTAATGACTTCCTTTGCCCTCCCTGACTTTATGGAAATGCTGACTAGTACTTTCACACTAGCATCCGCCAATTTCAGAAGAAGCCGGAACTGCACTTCCTTTAAATCCTGCTTATTGACATGTGCTGGTTTTTTTTTTTAAACACTCTTATCTGTTTCTTCTCCTATTCCACTTTGCTATCCAAACGGATCTAGCCCTGATCATTTGATCTGTATCATGAAAAATAAAAAGATCGACAAGTCCCTGACATTTAATAGCCCATGCGCTAACAAGCTTTGCCGCCCTATTGGGAAATGAATGGAGAATGTTTTCTGCTTCTCCTCTTTGGCCTTCTCGTTTTGGTTTTCTTCTTTTCTATATATGGGGAACACAGAGGACACAAATGGCATTCTTCCACTCTATCTTCGGACTTCACCTTCTGCCTGGGACCAGTCATAGCAACATTTTAATATAGGATGATTTCTTTAAAGGAATTTTTATAAATTCTTTCAGCTTGGAAAAAAACAAAAATCTTCAGCCTTCCAATGCATGGATTTAATCATTTTTGTCTTAATGGGGCTCTTCTGGCAGAAGTTTATAAAATGTGCAAGTTGTTCTAGTTTGCAAGCAAATTGTATGTACTCATCTAGGGAAGATTTCCCCTTTTTTATTGCAGTTTAGAAGTAGCATAGTAGACAAACTAGTTCCTGAAATTGGCAAAGAACAAGTTTTTTCCATCATCTGCTTTTCCAAATAAAGTGGAGCATTAAGATAATTCTAGGTGAAAAAAAAATAATTTTGCCTGAAGTATCCAAAGAATGAAGACCACAAGATATTTTTAAACTTGAGAGTTCCAGATAATGTGCTAGTGCAAACCTAGCCAGACTTCACTGGGTAATATTTGGGCAGGTTGTTCACCTAATAATAATAAAATGATGGGATTATTCAGTATTTACTGTGGGCCTGGAATTGTGCTTAACACTGGGGGAAATACAAGATAATCAAAGCAACTCCCAGCTTTGTCTTCAGCTCAGGCTTGGGGTAAGAATTCAGAGGGATGTTTTTAAGGTACTTTAAGCTCCTTGGAAGAACATAATTAACAGCAATGTTTTGCCAAGGATCAGAGAATATGCAAGATATTCCTCTTGGCAGCTATGAAACCAGACCTGTTCCGTTAGCTTTTTGGTTGTTTTGAAAAACACTGGCAGCAATATTTCACATCTCATACTCCAATTATTATTATTTTTTAAAATGGTACTTGTTAACCACTTACTGGGTGCCAGGCACTGTCCTAAGCACTGAGATAGATACAAGTTAATCAGATTGGACACAGTCCATGTCCCACATGGGGCTCATAACTTTCATTCCCATTTTACAGATGAGGTAACTGAGGCACAAAGAAGTTAAGTAGCTTGCCCAAGATCATGCAGCACACAAGTGGAAGATCTGGAATTAGAACCCAGGTGCTCTGACTCCTAGGCCTGTGCTCTATCCACTAGGCCATGCTGGTTATCTGAGAATGAAATGAGAATGGAGTAATTTTCCTGGACAAACAAGTTGAAGTAGAAAGTCTTGTTGATTGACTATCATCAACCCAACAGGCAGAGATATGACAGCAGTGACAGACTATTAGTTTTTCCAACTTGTGTGCATGGTGGTGCAGTGTCTCTGAGCTCTGTCAAATGCACTGTAAATTACCTGAATCCAATACTTAGTAATTTTTGAAGCAAACACCAGCTGAATGAAAAACGAAACAAAGTAGAAAGAATAGAAAATTGCATAAACGTTTTTCTTGTGTTGGGTAGGGACCATCTCCATATATATTGCCGACTTGTACTTCCCAAGCACTTAGTACAGTGCTGTGCACACATTAAGTGCTCAATAAATACAATTGAATGAATGAATGAATGGCACTCTTGGATTTTGTAAAAGATTTTCACAGACTGTTTCTGTTTATTGGTCCTCTAGTTATGTGCACGAGAAAAGCCTAGAAAGGAAAACAAAACTTGTACTTCAAAAAAATTAAATCTTACAGTGAAAACATGCAAATTATACAGTGTGACTATGAACACTAAAAGCAACTACAATTGGTTTTTCCCATTATTTTGACTATGATATATTAGTTCAGGGATAAATTAGAATATTCTAAACAAACAAAAGATTGCCCTGAAGACTCTCAAATGTGTAACAAACTAAAAGTACAAAGATATATCCACTACACCAGTATATAATTGAATCTGCTGTTCGCTTTAATGGGAATCCCATGCAGTAATTTAATGACATACCAAATCATGAGTCTAGAGCTGGATAATTGTTGGGTTCATTCTTCAGTCTTAAAATAATTAACCACTACAATTATTAATAGCACTCTGTAATTCTAAGAGTATCTGAATGACTTTATTCACTATTAGCCTGTCTTGTAATACTGCATTAAAATCTAAATATTTTATCAATGGTATTTGAGTGTTCCCACCTGTATACTCTCCCAGTGCTTAGAACAGTGTTCTGCACACAGTAAATCATTCATAAATGCTATTAATCAGTTGAATTTATTGAGTGCTTACTGTGTACGGAGCTCTGTTCTAAGCGCTTGGGAGAGAACAATATAGCAGAGTTGGTAGATGCAATGCTTCCCAAGCGCTTAGTACAGTGCTCTGCACACAGTAAGCACTCAATAAATACAATTGAATGAATGAATTCCCTGCCCCACAGGGAACTTGCAGTCTAAAGGGGAAGACAGACATTACTATATATAAATTACAGGTATGTACATAAATCCTTTGAGGTTGAGAATGGCATAAATAAACGATACAGATCCTTACTACTATTACAACTACTACTACCACCACCACAAAGTTACTCATTAATTACTTCATGTTTGTTTTAGGTTTTTTTTCCCCTCAAAGTCTAATTTCTGCTAACATTTTGCCATCTCCAAACCTTGATGATCCAGATTGCTTATAACCACCCAAATTCAATATTTTTCAGAACAGAAATATCTTTCAAGAAAACAGAGAGTGAATTCACTGTCTCCTGCTGCTAGAAATATATTTAAAGTTAAGTTTACCATGAGCCAGTTCTTCATACTACAGTATAATCTATTACCAGTCTCATAGAAATTCAATTAATAGGGCATGCTAAATCATTCCAGCACTCTTCATTTGAGCTTTAAAATGATAAGTAAAAGTTGATATTCAACTTGCAGCTTAATGCTTGCTTTTCTGTTATTGATTCATAGGTGCTATTACCAAATCTATTAAATAGACAGTCAGCATCCCAATGTGCCACTTAATGTGGGATGAGGGAGTCTAGGTGAAATGTGTAATACCTTAGCAATATGCACTATGGAAAGACATATTATAATGATGATGATGGTGATGATCAGTATGATATTTGTTAAGCCTCTACTATGAGTCAAGCACAGTTCTAAACTCTGGGGTGGATACAAGTTAATCAGGTCAGAGAGAGTCATCGTCCAACATGGGACTCAAAGTCTAAGTAGTTATTGGATAGAATAGATAGATATAATATTCCCCCTTTTAGACTGTGAGCCCACTGTTGGGTAGGGACTGTCTCTATATGTTGCCAATTTGTACTTCCCAAGCGCTTAGTACAGTGCTCTGCACATAGTAAGCGCTCAATAAATACGATTGATGATGATGATGATAGAATATCAATGGATCCAAAAACCTGGACTTATTTGCTGCTAATTTACCCATGAACGTGCAAAATCTATGGACTATCAGTTAGTTCTTCAGCAGATTTGCCTTGTGGAAAGAGCCGAGTGGAAAGACCTGGTGATCAGAGGACCTGGGCTCTAATCCTAACTCTGTCACTTGTCTGCCGTGTGTCATTTAACTTCTCTGTGCCTCAGTTTCCTCTTCTGTAAAATGGGGATTCAATCGTAGTCCCTCCTATTAGACTGTGAGCCTCATATGGGACAGGGACTCTGGCCACCCTGATTATCATATAGCTACCCCTTTGCTTAGTATAGAGCCTGGCACTACTAGGAGCTTAACAAGTACTGTTTTTATTATTATTGTTATTATTATTATTACAAATAGGAGATAGTTAAGCCCTTTGATTTTTCCTCCCACTCCCAAAGCCCTTATGTACATAACCATCTATAATTTATTTTAATGTCTGCTTCCCCCCCGGTCTTTAAGTTCCTCGTGGGCAGGGATAACATCTATCTACTCTAGTGCACTGTACTTTCCCAAAGCTCAGTGCTGTTTTCTGCACACAGTAAGCACTCAATAAAAATATGATTGATGTATTAGTCGTTTGCTCTGTAGTGGACTTAGTACAATGAACTGGAGCTATGTGCCACAAAAGTAGTCAATGCCTCTACATAAAGATGCTTTTAAAACAATCATATTTCCTGAGCACTTAATGCATGCAGAACACTTTACCTAGGGTTGGGGAGAGTATGATATAACAGTATCGGTAGACAAGAATCCTGTCCACAAGTAGCTTACGGTATAGAGGGGAGCTTACAGTCTCAAAGACACCAGAGTGTCATTTAATAAAGCATCTTTTCAGATGATCCACAGAGAATCCTTTTCAAACAGTCTGCTTTCTCACCGGAAAGAGTGTCACACATTGTTTGGGGTATCAACAGTCAGAGTTGGTTCAGTAAATTTTACACTGTGCCTGAGGGAAGATTTAGATGAAAAATGCTAATACCCTTTCTGGTGATGTTACATTTGCTTTCACATAGTCTGTTTAGCATACAGATAAGGCCTAAAATAATTTTTGGGCTCTGATTGTAAAGCAAACCAAACAGCTGAAGAACTAGAGCTAGAAATGTCATAAATGTTTTCTTCTCCCCTAGGTATCACTTGGATTATTCAAGAAATTCAAGTTGGTGTCTCTATTTCTCCATCCCACTCTGAAAGTATCATTTCCATTTTGTGCCAGGTGAGGAGAAAAGATTTACAGAAAGTTTAAATATTCCATTAATGGAAACGTATTTCTCTTCAATTATTTCTGACCTGCAGTTGGAGGAACTTAATCACCTGGGAAGGTTATGGAAATCGAGTGGCAAATCAATCAAATTATAGATCGCACCTAAAGTATTGAATTTTTAGACTGTAGACAGCTGGGGAGAACAGTCAAGAGGAAAAAGGTCACAATTGAAAAAAGGCATCTAAATTGACATTTCATTCTATTTCCACTGTTGAGAGGATAACACGGGAAGAATAACAATACTGTTGTTGTATTTCATAGTTACTCACAGAAAGGCCATGCACAGCATGCCGTTGTGTAGATTATATTTCTAAACTGACTATATAAAATGGGTTTTGTTGTATTTTGCTTTATTTCTCCAAGGAACATTTGATTTTACTGTTTCTATCTGTGGAGGCTACAAACGTAAGTGCAAAATTTACCATTTGAGGGGGAGGTTCTGATCTTTCGGTCGCAGAAAAATATTTTCATGAGTTTAGGTCTGCCTCACTTTGCGAGGGTTGATTTATCTGGATTTCCAATCGCATTGTTTTCTTAACCACTGAAAATCTGACTTGCAGATACACAGCATGACTATTGCCACTAGCAAGGAGCACAACAACCATCTGGCTTACTAGGTACCAAGGACTGCATTCATTCATTCATAAATTCAATTGTATTTATTCATTCATTCAATCGTATTTATTGAGCGCTTACTATGTGCAGAGCACTGTACTAAGCGCTTGGGAAGTACAAGTTGGCACCGCCCCAACAACGGGTTCACAGTCTAGAAGGGGGGAGACGGAGCACAGAATGAAAGAAAACAAATAGACGGGCATCAATATAAAGAGATGGCGATCGCGTGGTGATCATGTGCTCAGCACACGGTGATCACATGGCTCAGTGGAAAGAGCACGGGCTTTGGAGTCAGAGGTCATGGGTTCAAATCCCGGCCCTGCCAATTGTCAGCTGTGTGACTTTGGGCAAGTCACTTAACTTCTCTGTGCCTCAATTACCTCATCTGTAAAATGGGGATTAAGACTGTGAGCCCCCCATGGGACAACCTGATCATCTTGTAACCTCCCCAGTGCTTATAACAGTGCTTTGCACATAGTAAGCACTTAATAAATGCCATTATTATTATTATTATTATTATTATTATTATCATTAGTGGCTCGGGGTGATGATGCACTAACCTCTGTTGTAGATACAAGATAATGAAGAGAATGATAGGAGCAGGTCAGACCTAGTCCCTGCCTTGTGCTTGACTGAGTCTAAGGGAGAGAGAGACCAGGTATTTAATCCTCAGTTTACAAAATCACCTCCTTTGTAAATCTACCTACTCTACTGTACTCTTTTGAGTAACCGCTCTGTAAACACCACTGACTGATTGAATAGGGTGGGGTAGGAAGGGAGTACATTGGCACCCTGCTTGATTTCCCAGCTTTTCCAGAGGATTCCAGTTTTTATTTCTTTTTAGTGGAAATGCATGCATAAAAGTCATGTGCTTTTCTATCTACAACATTCTATAGTGTAGTGTGGGTGGGACTAGGTAATTTAATTTGGGATGGAAAAATTTTATGCACAATTTTAGGACTGGAGATACAGTGAATTAGCGCAGCTGAGTGGAAAGAGCACGGGCTTTGGAGTCAGAGGTCATCGGTTCAAATCCCGGCTCTGCCACTTGTCAGCTGTGTGACTTTGGGCAAGTCAGTTAATTTCTCTGTGCCTCAATTACCTCATCTGTAAAATGGGGATTAGGACTGTGAGCCCCACGTGGGACAACCTGATCACCTTGTAACATCCCCAGCACTTACAGCAGTACTTGGCACATAGTAAGCATTTAATAAATGCCATTATTATTATTATTATTACAAAGGACAACCTGATTACCTTGTATCTACCCCAGTGCTTAGAACAGTGCTTGGCACATAGTAAGTGCTTAACAAATGTCATCATTATTATTATTACAAAGACAAGACCCTGAGAATGTTTAACCTGACTGTGAGTTCTTTAGTCAGGGAAATATATCTAGGTATTGTGCTCTGCCCACAACACTTCATAGGCATCTTGTCAGGAAATACCTATGGAACAATTTTCAAATGTGCCAGGGCAGAACCTTCTAGTGAAGTCACTGGAAAGTGCATATAAAAGTCAATACCCAGCAAGGGAATTCTATGTAATAATATCAAATGTAAACCAATGACAGCTCATTCAGACTGGCTCCAGTGAAGTGCATTTGCATTTGGGTATTTTTCAATTCCTACTATTGCGTAAAGCTGTTGAAGGGTAACGTTTTCAATTCTTTAATGGGTTGTGTATTTCAGTAAAAGATTTTTTGCTGTCCCAGATAAACTGCTACGTATAGTCATCTTGGCCTGAGACAGAGGAAATTTAATTCTAGAGAGAGGCAGATAAGCAGGGAAGCTAAATTCAAGTTCCTTAATTTCCAATCGCAGCAGCAGATTTCCTACTGTGGGAGTTAGAACTGCCCCCTTTCCACCCCATCAGTGACCAAACACCAATAGGGCCATTAGCAAAACTGAACATTACTGCATAGTTACCTGCACTGCAAAATTTCCAGTTTCTCACCATGGAGCTCATTTGGACCTTACAGAAATTAAACAAACTTTCCTGGGCCATTCAAAAAAGGCAGACCAGTACCCCAAAGTAGCAAGAAGGATATGGGAGAGCCTACGTTTCTGAATTTAGAAGTTATGACTGAATCATTGATTGAGTTCTTCAGAAGTTCCTATTTGCCAGTCCCATCTTTTGGCCAATGTTTTGATTTGCAAGATATCCTAGAAAATATATTTTTTTTCAGAATTCTGTGAACCGTAATCCTCGTAACAAGGAGAGTTATTGAAATAGGATTCTTCCTCCTTCAGTCCTCTCTGGTTACAGTTCCAGGCTCGCATTTCCCTGAATATTTACACCTCTACCCTCCGCAGCTGAAAATTCCTACTCCAGCAAATCTGAGTTAAACTCATCATTCTCCCCATCAGTGTAAACCCAGGACAGAGCACCTGTAGAATTTCTCGTCTTTTTGGAAGTTCAATCTTGGTCCTGTGGAGGGAGAGATTTTGTCTGGAAACCTTTTGTAATGCTCAGAACTATCTTGTGGATATATATAGTGCCTGACACTGCTATCTGCATTTTATGAGCTGAGAAACTAAAGAAGTGAATGACTCTTTTCCTCCGCCAACAAGCTGAACCCAATTCCCGGCCTTCCAAGTCATATACTCTCATCAGTCATCTCTCAAACGTATTTATTCATGCTTAAAATAATAATACAATAATAATAATAATTAAGGTATTTGTTAAGCAATTACACTGTACTAGGCACCGTACTAAGCACTGGGGTGAGTACATGCAAGTAGGGTTGGAAATAGTCCCTATGCCAAATAGGGCTCACAGCCTTTTGCGTTTTGCAGGTGAGGTAACTGAAGCACAGAGAAGTGAAGTGAATTTCCCAAGTCACACAGCGGTCAAGTTGTGGAGCCGGGATTAGAACCCAGGTTCTTCTGACTCCCAGGCGTGTAGTCTTTTGTGACCTTAGTGGACTTCGTATAGTAAGCTTTTGTGGCATCTTATATTGTACACTAAATTACTCTATTTGTAACTTTTTATATAAAATAACAATAATTCTGACTTCCTCTGACTCCCAAGCCTGTGCTCTTTCCACTAAGCCATACTGCTTCTTCTCTCTCCCCTGTTAGAGTGTAGGCTCCTCATGGGCAGAGAACCAGTTACTTGTTTGTTTTATACTTTCCCAATCATTGAATATAGTGAATTACACCCCATGAACATTCAATAACATTAAATAAATAGTAGTGGTAGCAGCATTTATTAAGTTCTTGTTACTACTATTCCTCAGCAATTCATTTACATCCCAATTCATCCAAGTCATCAGCCTCATATCGGTTACCCACATATTTTGCTGATCCAACTCCAAAAATGAGGTTTATTACTGTATTGCAAGGATGACAGTCATGGTTTTATGAGTGAAAATTCTTTGTTTTCGATTATAGCAGAGATTTAAAGCTTATTTGATAATTTGATTTCTTTGGTGTGCATAGCAATACATTACAAAGTTTCTTATTGATATTAAATTTAACTTCAAAGATTCATTTTTGTGCTTAGGCACTTAAACTTGACATTTTTCTTCCTATTTGTTGCCATGAGCTTTTCCCCCTGGGATGTGGGGAATTTTAGAAATTAATTAAAGATGCTACATGGCTTCAGCTGCCTCTGAAATGTTCAACTGGAGATGTAAGAATCCTCAGGAAATGTTTTGGGACACTAAAAACAGGAGGGAACTCAGTTAATCTGCATATTAGCCTTTGCTGTAAGGATTTGGGATGCTGACAAATTTGGACCTCTTGTCTTTATTTCATTCTTTATTCTTTCGTTCTCACCAAAGCTTCTCAACTTATTACATAGGCTAAAATGTCACTGAAACCACTGTCTTCTTCTCCTTCTTCCCATAATTCACCCCTTCCTTCACCGTCTACCACAGTTCTCTTAATTACCAACCTGTCTTTTTCATAGTGGTTTTTATCCATTTGCTTGTAAGCTTCTTGTGGACAGGGATTATGTCTTTTACCTCTACTGTAATCTCCAAAGTGATTTGTACAGTGCTTTGCACACAGTAGACACTGAGTAAATACTATTGCTTTGCCTGATTGGTTGATTTGTTTATATCCCCCATTCCCTCCGGTAGAGTCAGATGAAGCAATGACTAGTTGTTTCTTTTCACACTCCAGATTCTGTTTCCTTACCTACCCCGTGTGCACACATTAGCTTTCATTTCCCTGTGGCAAAATCATAAAACTAAAAGGCTCCATTGTTAGTACTTAAGCCAGACACTTCAGTCCAGGGGTCCTAAATGTATTGATTTTAACCATTCTTCTTGTAGATACTGTAATGTCTGTCTCCTGTTAGAATAGTATTCCTCTTATATATTATATAATTGTATATTATTATTATATAATATAATATATACTATTTTATATTATGTATATTATTATGTATAATATTACTCTATTTTATTTGTACATATTTATTCTATTTTATTTTGTTAATATGTTTTGTTTTGTTCTCTGTCTTCCCCTTCTAGACTGTGAGCCCGCTGTTGGGTAGGGACCATCTCTATATGTTGCCAACTTGTACTTCCCAAGCACTTAGTACAGTGCTCTGCACACAGTAAGCGCTCAATAAATATGAATGAATGAATGAATGAATGAATGAGCGAATGAATTGTAAGCTCTATGCAGGCCAGGGAACATGACACTTTGTTGTTCTGTATTTACCAAGAACTTAGTGTAGTCAGGTTAGACTGTAATCTCCTTGAGGGGAGAAGCATGTCTACTGCCATACTCTCCCGAGAAAGAACTCCAGTGCTTGATGATGCTATTGCTTCTTCTTCTACTACTACTGCTTTGAAAAAAATCCAATAAAATTCCAGATATTCAGTGTATATAGAGGAGATACATTTGTGACCAAGAAAATGGTTCATCAACCAGGGGCAGAATTTGGTCTACTTCTGACGGATCAGTGAACTGAACTATTTATTCTTTTGACATCTCTCTCATACAGCCCACAAATTCAGCCTGTCACCAAATCCTGTCAGTTCAACCTTCACAACATCGCTGACATCTGCCCTTTTCTCTCCATCAAAAAATTTATCCTATCCTACCTTGATTACTGCATCAGCCTCCTTGCTCACCTCCCTGCCTCCTGTCTCTCTCCATTTCAGTTCGTACTTCACTCTGCTGCCCAGATCAGTTTTCCACAAAACTATCCAATCCATGATTCCCCCTCCTCAAGAATCTCCAGTGACTGCCCCTCCACCTCCAAATCAAACAGAACTCCTAACCATAGGCTTTAAAGCACTCAATCACCTTGACCCTTCCTACCTTACTTACCTCCCTGATTTCCTCTTACAACCCACCCCACACACTTCGCTCCTCTGTCAACCTACTCACTGTACCTTGATCTCATCTACTTTGCCACTGACTCCTCACTTACATCCAACCTCTGGCTTGGAACTTCATCCCTCTTTATATCCAACAGAACTTCACCCTGCCCACCTTCAAAGTTTTATTAAAAGCACATCTCCTCCAAGATGCCTTCCCTAAGCTCTCATTTTTTCTTCTCAATTCCCTCCTGCATTGCCCCTGTACTAGGATTTACACCCTTTATTCACCCCTCCCTCAGCCCCATAGTACTTTATTTATAGTAATTTATTTATTCAAATTAATTTCTGCCTCTCTTTCTAGACTGTGAAGCTCATTGTGGTCAGAAAACATGTCTACCAACTCTGTTACACTGTACTCTTCAAACCACTTAGTAGAGTGCTCTGCACACAGTAAGCACTTAATAAATACAATTGATTGATTGATTCAGATAACAAAATCAAGACAATGTACAAACACCCCAGGTTTCTCTGGAAAATACATATCCGTTTGGGTCTCATTCAGTCAACCCAATGTGGCACTTACAAAGTCATCGGTGCCGACCACCATACAGTGATAGTTCATCTTGCCATTTCTTTAGCTTCAGGGCTGGAGTCCTAGGTTCACTGTAGCATGTCATTTTTCACAAAATCAATTTCCAGTCTCTCCTGTTTCTTTTCCAAAGGAAGTTTTACTCTACTTAATCATCCTGGATGTAATACGAAGTTCCTGCATATATTCCCCAACTTGAAGCCAGGGGTAATACATTCTTCAAAGGGTCTCTGAAGGTAGGGAACAACAGAAATAGGGAATTTATGAAAATGGATCAAAACACATAATGATCTTAGCATCTCTTTAGTCTTTAGACTTGAGTATTACAGATATCCCATTTTGGTTCAGTGCCCTGCCCCTTTTTTCATTTCTCTCAGGAGTTTTTTTTTCTCTCTGGCCCTACTGGCCCATACAGTTCCTGCCCCTGATCCTCACCCTAAAAAGAGCTCTTCCCTGACCAATATAATCCCTTCCCCCACCTGAGGAAAATGACATCCTCTAATATCTTGTGAGATCTACATTTTCCCCTGATAATTCTCATATGTTAAAAGTCAGAGTCCTAGTCAATAACTTGGGCAATGCTGGTTTTTGCAATCAGTTTTTAGAGAGTTACAAAAAGCAACAGAGAAATCAGTAGCTCTTTTTCAAGGAGCTAAATCAGTGAAAGATAGGTTCCAAGAAGGAAAACAGGGGGTTTAGGTTGGAAAAGATGGAGACATGGAAAAGAAAAACAAAGCAGCATAGCCTAGGACTTAGAATACCTGATTCTAATCCCAGCTTTGCCACTGACATGGTGTATGAACTTGGACAAGTCACTTAACTTCTCTGGACCTATTTTTTCTCATCTGTAAAATGGGAACAAATTACCTGATCTCTCCCCATCACTCTAGATTGTAGTGTCCATGTGGGGCAGGAACTGCATTTGATCTAATCATCTCTATCTACCCTAATGTTTAGCCCAGTGCTTTGGCAACAAAGAATTGCTTAATAAATTATAACTAATAAGAAAAAGGAACCAGAGACCTAAGTTACTCTTTCATTGTCATCCTTAATAAAGTGTTTTCCTATGCTACTTATTTCTTGTTGTGTTAGCTGCTATTTGTGCTTAGTTTTTCTAGATTATCTTACTAGGCACTGTTTCCCAAGAAAACCAGTCTAAGTGGACACTTTCATTTTTTCTGTGCTCTCCTGATGACATCAACAGTCCCCAGAACTCCTGGGGCTGCAGCTGTAGCCTCCAAATAGCCCCTCGTGCCGGGCAGGTAACACCACCAAGGCATACATGACTTCCGGCTCTTTCTTCCTCTGTCACTGCTTTATATAGAATTCTGGTCACCCAGAAAGGACACGGGATTTACTGGCATTTTCACACTTACTCTATATGGAGCTCTAGAAGCTATTTCCAGCTGTAACTCTAAGCGTCATCATTTCCATGAGTCCCTCTGGGATGGTAAATCTCGTAGGAAACATTTTCCTGTCCTCTGAAGAATGTGATGCTCATTTTGGGGCTGGGGTAGAGTTACCATTATCGATGTCCATAGTCTCACAGTTACTCTCCTTTGGCTCCCACTCATGTGTGGGCTGTCAACGAGGCCATTGTGAGAAGCAGACAATCTAAAGAACAGCCACTCAAGCGAATTGGACAATGTTTGTGGAAGTGAGTAATGATGTTGAGGACAGACAGTGGTTAATTTACCCATCTCACACACCTTCCACTCTAAACCCCTTGTCAAATGCAGCACACACTCGAAAGTACTGCTGGTTTTTGAATGCCAGAGAGTCTGCTTCTTTAGGTTACTCACATCCTTCTTTAATCGCCAGGAGGCATGCTCACACTTCTGTCACCCAACAATCCTTCCCGATTGAATTTCACCCTCAGCGGAGGCGTCTGTGAAATTTCAAATAGCTCCCATGCATAAATAGAGAGAAACTTGATTAATTATTCATTTTCCCTGGGTGCAGTTGCACATATTGGAGCTCATCTGATGCTTTTCCGCTGACTCATTCAGCTTTCTGAGATTTATCCTCATTACCATGGCATCTCACTACCCAGAAGATCCAAGATTTGTCTGCAAGGCTACATCGTCCAGAGCTTTCAGTGTAGTGTTCTGTGCGCTTCTAAATCTACAAGTTTATCCTCTACACAGCAGTTGTTGTACTCACTGAATGTTCTCTGTATGCAGAGCACTCTACAGGGGCGGTGAGGAAATACCATCTCTGTTGGTATTATTGTTAGGTTTATGAAAACTTGGTGTAGTTTGCTGCATTCTCCTACATCTATGTTGCAAAAATCAGGTCGTGTATGCCATGCTTCTAAGTTCCACTGCAATTTCTTAGTACTCCAATCGCTGGTACATGTGAAGGGTCTTGCCATTCAAGGAGAGAACTGGAGGCTGGGATAGTAACCAGAGATCACTCTCTCACCATTCTTTTTGAAGGTGATGATGATGATCATCATCTTCACTGGTAATTTTTGAGTGCTTACTATGTGCAGAGAACTGTACTAAGCTCTTGGCAGAGTTTGACAAGTTCCCTGCCTGCAATGAGGGTACAGTCTGGAGGGGGAGACAGACATTAATATAAATAATTTATAATATATAATTTATAGATATGTACATAAGTCCTCCAAGGCTGAGGGTGGGGCAGATATCAAATGCCCACAGATCACAGATGCAAGTGTTTAGACCATGCACAAGGGAGAGAGAGTTGGGGAAAAGAGAGGAGAGGCCTCTTGGAGATATGACCTTAATAAGGCTTTGAAGGTGGGGAAAAACGGTGGTTTGGCATTTATGGAGGGGGAGGAAGTTCCAGGCTAGAGGGAGGACATAAGAAAGGGATTGGCGGCCAGATAGATGAGATGGAGGCCCGGTGATTAAGCTGAAGCTAGAGGAGCAAAGTATGCAGACTGGGCTATAGTAGGAGATCAATGAGGCAAGGTAGGAAAGGCTGAGCTGATTGAATTCTTTAAAGCCAATGGAAAAGTTTCTGTTTCATGTGAAAGTGGATGGGAAATGACTACAGGTTCTTGAGGAGTGGGGATACATGGGGAGACATGATGATGGTGCCTTTGAGATTCTGAGGCTTCTCCTCTGAATTCAATATAATGATGAAACTGGTATAGAATTTTGGAACTTGGAACAACAGTTATTTCATTATAGGTTGACACATTTTCAGTGATTTGCAAGTCTACATATCAGTGTGACCTTTTATATTACATGGTATAGCCTAAATGGATGACAGTTCATTTCATCGAGTACTTTAAAAAGTACAGACACATTTCATTGGCTGCCACCTGACAATAAAATTGCATGAACGGGAACAGCTGTGATTGTGAGAAACCAACTAGGGGAGATGCATCATGTTTCCTAGAACCTCCGGAGCACTTCAAGAAGCAACATCTACCAGCCCCTTAGCGAGGCAATAGTTTTTCTAAATTTATATAATTCCCACAAAAATCGCTTTAGGAACTGTGCTTGGTTAAAATTTGGTTTCCTGGGTCTTTTTGAGCTTTGAAGGAGCAGGGAGGAGTTAATTTTCCAGCATTTGAGCAGGGTCATAGATAACAGACAAAGTTCTTCCAACCACAGATAAGGGTCACTACATTTTAAGAGCTTGGCTGGAAAACAAAACTAATATCAGATGGCAGAAGTCCAGAATAACCACTTGGGGAAGAATTCAGATCTTTGAAGTGAGAAATCACCCAGCTACCACAGGATGTTCCACTATCTGAGCTCTTTGGTTGAGTAAGGCCGTGTGTAAAGTCTTTCCCACAGAGACAAGCATCTTACAGGGTGAAAAGTCTTCAATCCTCATTGCGATAGGCAGGAAAACCTTTTTTTGGCATTATAATTTGTTGTTGTGGTCCTGGATTTCTTGAGGGAAAACTGATGGTAGAAAAATGTTCTTGTACCAGTACTAAGTGGTTTAAAAATAGAACAGAGTACCATTCTGAAAACGGCTGCACTTCAGTACACTTAGCCACCCTCGGGGGCCACCATCACGCCAAGGAAATGCAGTTCATTGTTAATGGAGTTGAGCTCTTCTAGCAAAGCCATAGGTGAGACCATAGGTTTTGGTTGATTTAGCTCTGAAACTGCACTTTCTTTCATTGAATGATAAAATGTTATGAATAAAAGGTCAAGGATCCAACAGGTGTTTTCCTCTATTTGCTCAAGATTCTCTCTGGAATACATGTTTAAGATACAAGAAAATTGTCTTTCAGGACAACTCACCCCCTCTTCAAAACTTACCTAAAACCACACATCCTCCAGTAAGTCTCCCAGATAGGTTCATAACCCCTGAATCATGTCACTCTAATCCCCACCATTAGTACTTAAGTAGTTTATTTCCAGCCTCAGCATTTTTGTGCATATGCCTCTTTTTGTATTCAATTATTTATCCAGCTATTTGATCCTAATATATTTGTACTACTTTCTGTTGCAATCATGCTATTTTTCCTGCTCCCATATTGCAAATATTTTTCATCTGTCTGCCTCATTAGGCTGTAAATTTCTTAAAGGCAGGGAACATATGCCTTGAATCCATTGTACCCTCCCAAGCAAGTAGTACCACATTTTGCGCTCCATAGATGTTTAATAAAATACCACTGATTGAGGAGCACGTCATGATATGTTTTTCTTGAATGGTTCCTTTCAAGTGACACCGGACCATTTATGCTATTGAATCTACCAGTCTTGGAGCAAGCATGGATGGAATCAGCTCATGAAGGATTGATATGCAGAGATGATTTTTTTTCCATTAAACGGATCCAATTAGGAAGATGATGAATAACACATTCCCATAGGCTACTACTTGGGTTCATGTTTCTGTTTACATGCTGCACCTGCGATCATAAACGTCAGGACTCCTAAAAGTCCTGTAGATCTGGACCTCGTCACAAGGGGTAGGACCCCAGAATCTCCAAGGCAGTTTCTCTCCACTTCCTGTGGTGTGAATACTTACCTACTCTTTTGATTTTTTTCCCTTCAAATTGACACCAGAGGTTCATTTTAGCCAGAGTCAGCCCCAACCTCTGTTGGCAGGGCTCTGGGACCTATTCAGGGTCCCCTTTTAGACTGTGACCCCTTTTAGACTGTGACCCCCCTTTTAGACTGTGAGCCCACTGTTGGGTAGGGACTGTCTCTATATGTTGCCAATTTGTACTTCCCAAGCGCTTAGTACAGTGCTCTGCACATAGTAAGCGCTCAATAAATACGATTGATAACGATGATTCAGGGGCACTGATAACAGTCCAGAAGGGATCTGGTACCTGTAAGGTAACCACATGTTGTGGATACAGGTGGTATGTCACAGAAGGCAGACCAACGGAAGCAGTCAGGGCCACTGCCTCACGCTCCCTGCCCAAAAGTAGCGCTGATTAAGGCCAAACAAACGAGTGCATATATCAGATCTATATCTGATCTTATTAACAGCACATCTCCTCCAAGAAACCTTCCCTGACTAAGCCCTCATTTCCTCTTCTCCCACTCCTCTATGTCACCCTGGTACTTGGATTTGCACCTTTTATCCACCCCTCCCTCAGATCTTATTTACACATCCATAATTTATGTAGAGAAACAGCGTGGCTCAGTGGAAGGAGCCACGGGCTTTGGAGTCGGAGGTCATGGGTTCAAATCCCGGCTCCACCAATTGTCAGCTCTGTGACTTTGGGCAAGTCACTTAACTTCTCTGTGCCTCAGTTACCTCATCTGTACAATGGGGATTAAGACTTTGAGCCCCCCGTGGGACAACCTGATCACCTTGTAACCTCCCCAGTGCTTAGAACAGTACTTTGCACATAGTAAGCGTTTAATAAATGCTATCGTTATTATTATATTAATGTCTAAGCTCATTGTGGGCAGGGGACAAGTCTACTAACTGTTACATTGTACTCTAAGCACTTAGAACAGGCACATAAGTGCTCAATAAATATGTCTGATTGATAAATCATCAGTGGACACGAATTCGCATGCCACAAATGAGCACAGATCTCAGTGAATTAGCCATCTAAACTCAAGCACTACTATCAATTCTAGTTATCCCTAAAGACTAAAAACTGAAGCAAGATTTCAGTCATCTCTAGAATTGTACAAAGTGATTTTATTTGTGGACTGCTGACACTCCCCAGAAAGCTGCAGCTTCAAAGCACATTCTGAGGTTTCTTTGACTCTAATGGCAGTTCCTGTGCAGAAGTGCTTCAGCAAGCTTGGAAAAATATATCCTGGAGCATTGAGTACTATAGCCTCGAATGTATACATTTCTCATTAACATATGAAAATATATAGGAAAGACAGCACTGAAACATTGCTTTGCCAACTTATCACTCCCCTGCTCGTGAGCCACAAAAATAACCTGCTTCAAAATTTAACACGGCAACAACTACCTTCAAAAGATCAACCGTAAAGATGAGAAATAGCATCATATTTCAAAGCCATAGAACTTTACAGTTTTCTTTATAATACAAACGATGGGTATTTCCAGACTAGAAACAGCCTACCCAACACAGCTGGTTTCTCCCTCTTTGAGACAGTGCTCTAAAGTGTAAATTTATTGAACCCAAATTTAAATAAGCTTCCTGGCTTAAAAGCCGGTGGAATTCTTGCACGGTTTTTTCATCCTACTCATCTAGTTGCATTTCCTGGCACAATAATTGGTCATTTAAAATGCATTAACAGTACGGTCGGAAAGCGATTTGCCCGACCTTTTGTCAGGAGGAGAAACGTGCCTTGAAGCAGCCTCATGAGGTCTGAAAATGCAACTTTGTCCCTTTGTGGGTGAAAGAGCTAAATTTCCGGTCAGGGAGATGGATGAGCATTATTTAGAGGTTGGGGATTACAGCTGAGAAACCTGTAACACTGAAGAAGTAGCCCTTAGGGAAAGGGAAAAGTACCTCAAGAATTTCCAAACCATCTGGCACCAGGGAATAACATATTAGAGGCCCTGTGGCCCCATCATCATTATGAAGAAAAGAAAGGTAAGAGGAAGTATTTTCCAGGATGTCCGTCTCATGTGTGGTAGTCAGCACCCAACGGCAGTAGCAGGGTGTGGAACCAGACTCCGACTGCCTGACACCAGCACTTCCCTGAAGACTCATTTCATTGAGAACAGCTATGGTCGACTCCCAGTAAATGGATCGAAAACCTGAAGCAATCCGGGCGCTGAAAGAATGCTGAGGCTATTGTGTTTATCAGAAACATTACCCCCTCACTCAGATGTGTACTTGTTCAGAGGAGTGGAACTAGTTTTTCCCTGGTGTTAAATCTATTTTCAGCAATACTCTGGCTAGTGTGTGTTGGTCTCGTATGTTGCCAATTTGTACTTCCCAAGCACTTAATACAGTGCTCTGCCCACAGTAAGTGCTCAATAAATACGATTGAATGAATGAATGAATGAATGAATGAAAAGGGTCTGACACGAGTGGCTTGAAGAATCCAATTCACAAAATCTCCTAAATAGTCAATCATATACCTATGCATACATTTTGATTCAAATCAAAGAAAGAAATTTTAGCAAACGTAACTGGTCTGTTCATCAGTGATGAGTAAAATATCCTAGGCTGATGAGCAGGAAATCAAATCTATAATTAGTAAACACAAGAAAGGAGTCAGGAGAAAGAAGATTAAAACTAACAAACTTATGTGGATGTATAAATATCTGTGAATATAAATATGTACGCTTAGATTATTTAAGAAGCTTGGCCTAGTGGATAAATTCCAGGCCTGTGAGTCAAAAGGTCATGGATTCTAATCCTGACTCCACCACTTGTCTGCTGTGTGACCTTGGGCAAGTCATTTCACTTCTCTGGGCCTCAGTTACCTATTCTGCAAAATGGGGATTAAGACCGGGAACCCCACATGGGACAGGGACTGTGTCTAACATGATTTACTTGTATCCACCCCAGGGCTTAGAACAGTGCTTGGCACATAGTAAGCACTTAAATATCACTGCATGTGTGTGTGTGTATATATATATATATGTATATATATATATATATATATGTATATGAATACGTAAGTATACATGCCTATAAACAAGTGTGTATACATATTCATTCAACTGTATTTATTGAGCACTTACTGTGTGCCGAGAACTATACCAACTGCTTGGGAGAGAACAGTATAACAATAAACAGGGACATGCCGTGCGCATAATGAGCTTACAGTCTAGAGAACCTACACACACACACGTGTGTGTGTGTGTGTGTGTGTGTGTGTGTGTGTGTGTGTGGGAAATATACGCCCACAACTATCCATTATGCATGCATACATGCATACACTCACCAATATATTAGAAGATGAGGCCACTGAAAATGAGATCCCCTCCATAAGTGTAGTTGAAAAGACCAAAAGGAGACTGAGCTTTGGCTCAGTGGAAAGAGCACAGGCTTTGGAGTTAGAGGTCATGGGTTTGAATCTCACTCCGCCACATGTCTGCTGTGTGACCTTGGGCAAGTCACTTAACTTCTCTGAGCCTCAGTTACCTCATCTGTAAAATGGGGATTAAGACTGTGAGCCCCACGTGGGACAACTTGATCACCCTGTATCCCCCCCAGGGCTTAGAACAGTGCTCTACACATAGTAAGCGCTTAACAAATGCCATTATTATTATTATTATCATTATTATTATTATTATTATTATTATTATTTTTCCAGTAGTGAAACAACCTCATAGCACTTTTATGTACATATCTTTAACTTATTCATTATAAATTACCTATTCATTCATATTAATGTCTGTCTCTCCCACTAGACTGTAAGCTCATTATAGGCAGGGGAAATGTCTGCCAGTTCTCTTGTACTGTACTCTCCCAAGTGCTTGAAACAGTGCTCTGTACATAGTAAGCGCTCAATAAATTAGATAAATTGATTGGTTTATCCTGAACAATCCATATCCTCTAGTCCAGTCCCCCTGTCTCTAGGATCCCATCTCCTGCTACCCACAAACTAGAAAACAGATGGCAAAGGCCAAGATAGAGTCCATCAGCATCTGTAGTTGTGTTTGATTCAAGAACTAGATCAGGTCATCCAAACCAAAATTTAGTGAGCTGGGCTTAGTGGAATGCTTGTGAGCATGATTCTTTCATGCTGAAGAAGTCAAAAGCAAACCTAAAATTCTCAAGTAGAGGTAATATTAGGCATTCATATCAAACAGGTTCATGTATCATTTTTTCTCTTTAAACTTTTGTAGCTTTCCTACAGTTCTGACGATTGAGCTGGGACTTTACTTCGGCTTTTTAAAAATATCATTGTAGGTCACTAAGGACGTGATTTTCCTGACAAACTGCAAAAAAAAAAAAATCCCTGCCCCACCAACATCAACACACTGTGTTTATAGAGAGATGGATTAAATTCCATCCTCAACTCCTAAGACTCCTCCTGTTTCGCTGCTCAGCCCATTCCAGGGGAGATGCTGTGAAACCCACTTTCTTTCACCATCCCGCTCTTGAATTTCCACAACAGTCTTCTTTCTGGTCTCCCCAGCCTCACTTACTTCCCCATCACTGTCCAACTGCAGGAATATGTCATCTTTCTGAAGAGGGCATAGTGCTGAAAATATGAGGACCTGGGTACATTTCACAGCTTTGCTACAGTCTCCTCCTTCCCACCCCTACTCTTTGGTATGAGGCATTTGGGTTTGGAGAACAGAAAGGAGGAAGTTGCCCCCTTCCCCAAAACACAACTCCCAACCCTTAGAGTCTAACCTCTTGGGGAATACGGCCTGCGTAGTTTATTCGTTAGCACAGTGCTCCAGCACACAATAGGCACTTAAAAAATACCATAAGCTGATTTACCCTCCCACCCTAATTCTCTATTGTTTTTTTTCAGCAGTCCAACTACTGAGATACTCTCATCTGTTTCCATTTAATTTTAGGATGAATTGTCAATGTTACAGTTTTTTTTAATTGATCCTTATAGATAACATATCCTCCCAGGCTAACATCCTGCCTCCCTGTCCTAAGATCCTCATTTTACAGGTAAGAAACTGGGCCCAGTTTAAGTGATTTACCTAAAAGTGTCAAAGTCTTTCAGAGGCTCATAGGGGATTTAAGGCTCCCATTAGTCTTTATTCATTGGTCTTATGTCACCTGGCTGTGTTTCCACCCTTAATTTGAAAGTGAATACTAAAATGAAACATTGACTAATTAGGAGACTGAGGATTGGTTGAAATCCAGAGCTCTCTGTAGAGGGGACGCACTTAGCCTGAGTTGGGAAGGAAGTGGTCAGACCACACAGAAGCTCTTTAGCATTCACTGAAAATCATTTTAGCAAAATGGGGTTGCTGTTGGCCGGTTTTCTGAAACAGCTACTTCAGTGGTCAGGGAGAAAAGGTGGGGCAAGACAAGATAGAAAATCACGTTTTTCAAATGAAGACTCAAAAAAAGCATACTTTTACCTGCAAAACTTCTTTTCATGACTTCTGGTATATCGAACCAGGAGATAATTAGACAACAATCTTGTAGTCAAGAATTTCCATTCATGTTGGGATTTAGACAAATAGTTTAAAATGCAGCAAAACAAACAAGGGTAGAAGTCATGATTGGTAATGTTTTAAAAGAAAAACACATGATAGAATTATTTAATAACAAAACAGGTATGCATGGAAGCGGAGCTTGGTGGTGATCCAGACCACTGAACTGGATAAGTGACTTGCCCTTTTCTGTTTGCTTCCTGTCCAATGATGTCCCAGCTTAGTCTGGCATTTACAAACCTCCAAGGCAACACCAATGATCTGATATTATACAGTATTATCCCATAATGTAAATTTTCTACTACAGTGAACCTCTTCATTAGAGCACATCTGCCCTTGTACCAACCCAACCTGTGCAAACATATTAGATAACTTTGGGGAAGAATCCAGTCACTATTACGAAAGCAAAGACTAGACCACTTTTAAGGAACAATCATTATTTTCCTTTGAGAAGTAGCACAGTCTACTGGAAAGAGCCTGGATCTGGAAATCAGGACACCTTAATTCTAATTCCAGCTCTGCCATATGCCTGGATGTGTGACCTTGGGCAGGTCACTTAACTTTTCTGCACCTCAGTTTCCTTCACCTTTTATAAGGGGATTAAATATCTAGACTCCCTTTCCCTGCAGGACAAGAACTGTGTCCTACCTTATTATCATGTATCTGCCCCCGTATTTAGTCCAGTGCTTGGCACTTAATAAATGCCACATATAAATTGAGTGGCAACACAATACCAGGTAATGAAGTTATATAAGCCATACAGTACCTGCCATATGGAGGCCTACCATATTGCAGAGTTAGATCAGGATAGCTACCCAAAATTGATCCAGTGGGTTTATTACTTTTATTTTCAGCAGTGAAGATATTTCTGTGGAATGAAAAATGTAACTGGTTAAATACTGAAGAAAGGAAATTAAGAAAGAGTGGAGGATTTTATAGATTAAGCTATTTTCCACCTTTCCATCTCTTAAAGCTATCATCCCCCAGAAAATGCTTTGGGGAATTAACTGTGAAAGTATAAATGTTCCTTCTACACAGTTGAATTCTAGATGCTAAGTGAAAGAAAGACAGAGATGAAGAAACAAAGCCAGTGAGAAAGAGAGATCATGAATATACCTAGTAGCTTGGTACAGTGCTCTGCACACAGTAAACATTCAAATACCATTGATTAATTTTTTTCCTTTCAAATTTTTAATAGTTTTCAGAGGAATAAGGAGTCTTCATACCTTACACTTGGAAGAAAGGAGACAGGAACCTTGAGAAAAATTTACAAACCATTTCTCTGTTTTGAGCAATGGGAGTAGCTAATTCCAGTACTCCAACTGTATGCCTTTTAACCAACTTATTGTCTGTTTTTCCAAGAACACACGTTAATGGAAGACCCAAAATTTTCTAGTGGCCCCAGCACAACTCATCCAACACCGATCTCCAAGTGTGTCACTGGATCTGTCAGAAAGTTTTTGGTTTCCCGCATGGTTAGGAAGGAGCTCCTTACTTATCTGTGAGCCACCAAACCCTCCTAACTTAGTTTTGCATCACAGATGGTGCACAATGTCCAGGCACCTAAAGACCCTCTATATCCTTTATCTGGAGTGGATTCCCAGTGAAAAACCCATTGGCTTTAGGTTTCAAGTCAATTTCTCAGCACCAGTATTCCCGTTCATATAATGTCGATGGCAAACAATGGTGTAAAAATGTTCTCCTTTTTCATGGACATCTCCCCATTTAATGGTGATGCTCTACTTTGAATGAAACTGATCCATGCTGCTTGCCCTCCTCTGTTGCCTTGGCTGTTAATTGTATGAGTTTATGGGTAGGAAAAGCTTTTCACGTCTTCGATCCCTCTTATAGCCACTAGTGAGCATCAAGTGCAGAGGACTTGGAGTCTAAAGACTTGGGTTCTAATCCCAGCTCTGCTGTGTGGTGTTGGGCAAGTCACTTGACTTTTTTGAGCCTGTTTTTTCATGTGTAAAATGGGTATTTATTCTGTTTCCCCCAGAGACTGTGAGCCCCAAATGGGAGAGGACCTGTTCCTGATCTGAATATCCTGTATTTATCCCATTGCTTAGAACGGTGTATGACACATAGTGAGAGCTCAACAAATACCAAAATTATTTTTATTAACTTCCTCACTGTGGCTGACTATGCCACCATCACGAGAGCCATTTTTCCCCGATTTTTTACAAGTCAATCAATGGTATTTATTGAACATTTAGTATGTGCAGAGCACAATCTAGTTGTGGGCAGGGAACATGTTTACCAATTCTGTTATATCATTATATTATACTCTCCCAAGTGCTCAGTATAGTACTCTGCACACAGTAAGCGCTCAATATAATTAAGACTTCCCCCTCATGGCTTACAGACATAAAATATGAATGCCTCCCCCACCCCAGTACTCTTCCATATACGTTCAGTCTCCTTAAAGGCACTGTCTTCTGATAATGCCATTTCTTCTTTTTCTTGCTCAAATAAAGATAGAACATGTTTTCTTTTTCTGGGGTGACTGAGCCTGCTGAGATTCTGGAATGGAATTCTGAGAATTTTATGAACCATCCAAGCTACTTGTAATTTAAAAGTTACAAAGGGGGAAAATGTCAAAGGTGATTCAAATTCCAGTGATCAAATGGAAGTCATCTTGTAGGAAGCACTCTCTAAAGCAAGGAGTTACGTTGCAGAAGCACTCAGAATTTTTGGAGGGGCAACTGATAAAGCAAATACAGTTCTAGGCTGCTTTATTAATGAACTGTGGTTAAATGACTCTGTAAATCAAATGAAAGCAATTCCACCCTTCCCATCGGGAAAAAAAAAAGCAAAGAAAAAATAAGATCCCATTAAGATGCCTGAGAAAATCTGCTGCTTATGTGTTGGGGCAGTCTTTATAGTTTGTGGTGCACAGACGCTCACAGCTGGCTACTAATCCTTGAGTAACACTTTGGGTCCCTTTCCCTTAATCAAAACCTGTGAAAAATGACTTGTTTCCCATTGGGAACTTTGAAAAGCTGCTCATTTCACTTCAAGGTTTAATGGCTGGTACTACTTTCCAGATGTTGCGTTTTTTACTGGAACGAGGCTGTCATGAGACTCATAAAAATAGTATTTTAGATAACAGGCCTACCTCTAGGCCCATTGTCATTTGACAGAGCCAACTGTTACTTGAAAAATGGGGTTGATAACGGAGGAACAATCTTCATCCTCACAGCTGTGAAAAAGCTAGGTCTTATTAAAGCCTCTTTGGGGGTGTGCTCCTGCAAATGAGAACTCAACCACTAAATTGTAGGCTCTGCCTGGCCTAATCTCTCAGAGGCACAAGAGTTTCCAGGAACTACAGAAGGGTAAAAAATTTCTTCACTCCCTTTCAGTATCATTCTCCCTTCACCTTCCCCTCTTCTTGCCTTCCTTCCTCATCCATCTACTCTTTCTCCCCATCTCCTTTCTTTCTTGCACCCTCCTCCTCTCCACACCTCTCCCTTCTCACCCTTCTCTTCCATTTTTTCTCTCCTCTCTGTTCTACATTCAGACACGTGCCCAGTGAGTAGGGACGGGATGCAGCAATGCCAGTGGGGCTGTGACATCACCATGTGCCTGCAGTCCCAGAATAGCCCCTGGCCCTGGGGGAGATCAATCAATCAATGGGTACTGATTGAGTGCTTACTATGAGCAGTAAGTGCTCAATAAATACAATCAACTGCAGAGCACTGAACTAAGCACTTAGGAGAATACAACAGAATTATCTGACACGTTCCCCACCCAAAATGTACTTGCAGTCCAGATGGGAAGACAGACATTAGTATGAATGGATAAGTAATTTATAATATACAATTTAAAGGAGATGGCTTGTGGATCCATCTATAACATCACCCCATTTCTCTGTCCCCAGGCCCCTGCCCTTAAGTGCTTTTCAGTTTGTGCAATTTATCAGCAAAGAAGGAAACCAAAAAGGGGCAGGAATGGACCTTGGCGGGGAGGGGACTATCCTGAGAAGTAACGTGGCCTAGTGGATAGAGCATGGGTCCGAGGGTCATAAGGCCCAGCTTCTAATCCCGGCTCCGCCACTTGTCTGTTGTGTGACCGTATTCTTAACTTCTCTGCGTCTCAGTTACCTCATCTGTAAAATGGGGATTAAGACTGTGTGCCCCATTTGGGACAGGGTCTATGTTCAACCTGATTAGCTTGAATCTACCACAGATCTTAGAACACTGCTTGACACACAGTGCTTAACAAATACCATTATTATTATAATTGATTTTTACCTGTCTATACAAGGGGGTGTGTTGCTTAGATATGGAAATGCTTCATATACGGGGTCACTAAATCTACAAACACATTGAATTATACAGTTATATAAATTATATTTTTGGTATTAGATTGTATAGTGTTATTTTCAATATGCTTCAGATAGTGAAGAAAAGATCTGAGTTCAATATATTTTTGCAAGAAACTAAGAAAAAAAATCCCTCCAATTCCTGCTAGCTTCATGGAAGACATCTTGAATTTCCTCTCCTAGAAAACAAAAGGGATGCCTAGCTTCAGAATACAAAGGTTCCACCTCCAATTTACTTCAGAAATACATTCAAAATGTTTAATAATTTAAGACATCAACATCTAAAACTAAAATCAATTTGCATTTGTTGGATGCTGCAGCCAGTGCTCTAATATACACTTCAGGGCTGGCTTCTAAACCAAAAGGTTGGGGTGGCGATTCTTATGTCTTTTTAAATTATTACAGAACTATCATTAAAACAACATTGGCATATGATCTGGTGGTTACAATGGAGATTCAGAAGTCCTGAGATCCATCCTCAACTCTACGAAATGATTTTAATGTCTCACCTCGGGCAAGGCACTTAAACAGCCTGTATCCCAAGGCTGGAGAACTGGGATATCAGAATTGTAGGCCTGTCTGTGAACTCACTTGAACAGATCTTTGATAGTCTCACAAAATGCTTATTAAACTCACTCAATCCCTTACGTTTGTGACACTCTATCTTGTACATCAATGAGACAGAGAAGCACTCATCATACGGAAGGGAATGTATTGGACAGGGACAGGAGAAAATGGAATACTATTTACTGATCACAATTTTAACTGGGAAATGCTCACAACATTTCTGATTGAAGACATAATTCAAAAGACTTTTCTTACCCAAAAACATAACTTTTCATACTCATATACTCTTCACAACTGTACAGTTTTTATGTTCCAAGCTAGTGTATGGAAATCTTCCGTATGTACTTATATTTATATCAAAACTATTCTTATTTACTTACATTAAAATAGTGTGCAGTTGACTCACTGACCACTGCTGAACTTTCTTCTGTTGCTGAACCTTCTTTTCACAAGAGATAAATGCACACACAAGAGACAGTCATTAGAGAACGGATGGATCTGATATGAACTTCTTCCTTTTTGAAAATGAATCATTTTGTAAACTTCATGTGAGATTTAAAGATATACGATTCAACACCAAGACTCAATATGTCAGTGTAAAGGTGGGTGGTGCTTTAAGCTTATTTATTATTAGGACAACAGAAACATATCAATATAACGATCTGAACTTGAATAATAACTACACCTTCAAAGTCGGAAGCATTCGTTGAATGGTTCAACGTATTGACTGCTGGACATCTAATATTGTATTTTGTTCTTTTTTTACCCCTAAAATAAAGATCCCTGAAGAGTTCAATCCTGGGCCTGTCTGTGGTCGCATCTGATACCCTTTCAAAATCCTACTGAAGGCGCACCTCCTCCAAGAGGCCTTCCCAGACTCCTCGGCTCCCCCTCCCTTCTGCGACACCTCGACTCACTCCCTTTGCTCTTCCCCACCTCTCCCCTCCCCAAAGCACTTATGCATATAGCCATAATTCTATTCATGTATATTGATGCCTGTTTTCTTGTTTTGATGCCTGTCACTCCCCGACCCTCCCAGCCTGTAAGCCCTTAGCGGGCAGAAACTGTCTCTCTTTATTGCTGTATTTTATTTTCCAAGTGCTTAGTGCAGTGCTCTGCACACAATAAGTGCTCAATGAATAGGACTGAATGAATGAACAAATGACAGCTTCAGAATTGGTTTCTGAAGAAAAGTTAAACACGTTCTCTTCGAATTGTGATGTGGCTTCGGATCCAACTATAGTTCGGAGACGTGACCCCCTGCCACATAACTGATACAAGAGAATCAACCATCAATATTATTTACTGTGCAGAACGCTGCACTTGGAAGGGTAAAATAGAGTAAGTGGATGCTATCCCTGCCCTCAAGTTCAGGAAAGGATGCCGAGATACTTACATTACTCATTTATTCTCTTAGATTTGGAATGTATTTACCCCTAGTTTATTTTAGTGTTGGTCTCCCGCACTAGACATTAAGCTCCTTGAGGGCAGAAATCATGTCTACCAACTCTAATGTATTCTCCCAAGCACTCATTTTTTACGGTAGTTGTTAAGGGCTTACTATGTGCCAGTCACTGTACTAAGTGCTGGGGTGATAAAAGCTAATCAGGTTGGAAACAGTCCATGTCCCTTGTGGGACTCACAGTCTTAATCTCCATTTTACAGAAGAGGGAAATGAGGCACAGAGAAGTTAAGTGACATCCAAAGTCATAGAGCAGATAAGTGGCAGAACCAGAATTAGAACCCAGGTCCTTCTATCGACTAGGCCACACTGATTCTCTTTGTTAATTGACCCTGATAGTTGTCCCCAAACGACCCAAAACAGATGGAAAAATACCCTCAAACGTTGATAATGTCTTGCCCAAATCAGGATGTCAGTCACCTTAGCACAGCTAAATTTGCCACACCAAGATCTAAATTCAAATATCTTCACTCTTTAGATAATTATAATGGTATTTGTTAAGTGCTTACTATCTGCCAGGCACTGTTCTAAGTGCTGACTGCAGTTTAGATAAATTGGTTGTAGATTTAAATTGAGTTCAATAGGATGATTTGCCCCCAAGACAGGCATATTTAACCATCATTTTTGTATAGCAATAGGAGAAGACTAACATCATCCAATCCAGCAAAAAACAATCCCAGAAATATTTTCACAAGACTCGTGTCACAGTCAATGTAGTATAAAATAGGCATCTGACAGACTTGAAGAAACTAAGGAATCCAAGAGTAGGAGGGAAGCAGTGTGGCTCAGTGGCAAGAGCCCAGGCTTTGGTGTCAGAGGTCATGGGTTCAAACCCCGGCTCCACCAATTGTCAGCTGTGTGACTTGGGACAAGTCACTTAACTTCTCTGTGCCTCAGTTACCTCATCTGTAAAATGGGGATTAAGACTGTGAGCCCCACGTGGGACAACCTAATCACCTTGTACCCTCCCCAGTGCTTAGAACAGTTCTTTGCACATAGTAAGCACTTAACAAATGCCATCATCATTAGAGAAGCAGCGTGGCTCAGTGGAAAGAGCACGGGCTTTGGAGTCAGAGGTCACGGGTTCAAATCCCCACTCCGCCAATTGTCAGCTGTGTGACTTTGGGCAAGTCACTTAACTTCTCTGTGCCTCAGTTACCTCATCTGTAAAATGGGGATTAAACACTGTGAGCCCCCCGTGGGACAACCTGATCACCTTGTAACCTCCCCAGTGTTTAGAACAGTGCTTTGTACATAGTAAGTGCTTAATAAATGCCATCATCATCATTATTATTATTAGTAGTAGTAGTAGTAGTAAGGGAAATGGAGGGGAAAAAGCAGCACCTGAAGGAAAATATCCCCAAACTGAACACTTCACAATCAATTAAGGCTTTGATCTATCCAGTCACAGATGCCCATTCTATGGGGTTCAGCCCCCTGCTGCTTTTGGACTGAGAATCCCAGACTTGCTTTACCCAGGACAAACATGAATGTTTCCGATCAGGGCTGAAAAGACTCCAAATCACAGCTTTCAGACCTATTAGGTCATTGAAGCATTCCCCTCCCCAGTCCTCAGGTCCCCTCTTCACCCCTGCACTTTAACATGTTTATTGGTCAAAAAAATACAAAAATACAAAGAACCACTAGTTTTCAACCATCATCATTGCTTCACAATTTTATGAAGTGAATATAAATTCACTTGACCTTATTTTTATTGAAACTTCACAGGGAACCATGATGCCTTCTGCCCTTAATTCAGAAAAAGCAAACTTAGTCTGTGTAGGACTTGGCTCAAGAAGAAGACACATGAGGCGAGATGCTTCCAATGAAGCAGAGCAATGAGGTTCTGAAGGCATTGAGATACTCACATCCCAGCTTCCGTGACTGAGGCTCCAATTCTATTTGGCTCTCCCCAGTACACACCTACCTTGAACTTCCCAGTCATTTCACCTGAAAAAAGGGTTTTGTTTTTTTCCTCTCCTGAAAAGAGGTATATTTGCATAATGTGCTATTTAAGCAGCAGCGATGTTCCAACCCAGAGGACTGTAGTCATGCATGACGGAGTTCTGTTTTATGAAGTAACTTGGGGTTCTTCAGCTTGGAAAATGCTCCATATTGCAAAACAGCACTATTATTCCTTGTAGTTGCTGTTTTCAATAGTCATACCCGGAGTAATAGACCTCTCATAAATCAATCAACGTGCACTTTCTGTAATAGTAAAACATTTATTTGTTAAAGTGATATAGGTTACTCAAGGTTCTACAGTCTTTGAATGCATGGTTGGCAGCTCTTAACATGGGTTGGTACAGAAGTCGATGCCAACGTGGGTCTGTTTTATTTCTTTATTTTATAAAAAATACTTGGGAGGCCAGAAAAGATGTTTGGGGGGCAAAAAAAATTCTGGGAACTGGGGAGGAAACATAGTTGGATGGAGTCACTTTGAATAATTTCTGAGACTTTCAGCCTTGGTCTCAGATGGAAAGAATCTCCTGGCGTACCAGTTCAACAAATTAGTCATCTGTGAGTTGGAGTCCCATTACGCTTTACCAGTAAAAATATCAGTGGCAATATTTTTCTGGAGCTGGAAAATTGCTGATGTTGTTCAGATTGACTCCAGCCTCTGTGCAAACAAAAAGAAAGAAAATAGGCAGCTAATAAGATTTATAATCCTTTGCATTTTGCAACTCATACAGGTTTTCTTAAATATCTGTGACTAAATACACTACTGCACATGACCATTTGCAGATCATTGCTGTGACCTGTGAATGATGGGTTGAAGGGAGCAATAAATCCAAATGTGATTACTAAAGGCATGTCTTCTTGAGATTTATCCAACCTCAATAGGTCAGTGATATAAAGATAACTCATGGTCTGAGATTATCTCCTGCACTAGCTTGCCTGTTCATTCAAGCAAAGAGATATGTCTGTTGAGAATGGATACAATCACAGTTATGTTCTCTAATCATGAGTCGATGTTTCACAAGAGACAGATACTGTAAGCATTTACTGGCAAATGATAGAGGTTATCACTGCTATTGAAATTACTCTTGTTATACACACTAATTGTCTGTCTCCCCCTTCTAGACTGTGTGCCTGTTGTTGGGCAGGGATTGTCTCTATCTGTTGCTGAATTGTACCTTCCAAGCGCTTAGTACAGTGTTCTACACACAGTAAGTGCTCAATAAATACAACCGAATGAATGAATATTAAGTGCTTACTTTGTGTCAAACACCATACTAGACACTGAGGCTGATACAAGATAAACCCTCTAGACTGTAAACTCGTTGTGGACAGGGAACGTGTCTGTTTGTGGTTATATTGTACCCTCCCAAGCGCTTAGTACAGTGCTCTGCAAATGGTAAGTGCTCAATAAACACCACTGAATGAGTAAATGAATGAACAAACAAGAAAGGCAGTCAATCATTTAACTTCAAAATACTGTGTACATTGCTTTCTTCTTACATTGATCTATGTAGACATTTAGGAGAAACTCAAGATACCAGATATTCAAGAAAACTATTGACCTACTCCAAGTACCCTCCCTGGACCTTGCTAGGGCTTGACACAAAATAAGCACTCAGTATCATAATAATAAATATTCAGGACATTGAAGTCACATGTGTTTATACAGAACAGATATGCCACAAATACAATCTTGCTAATCAGTGTGATCCCATATATAAAGGAACTGATCAATATTAGGCAGAATTTAAAGTAAATATGAGATTGAA
The DNA here is from genome assembly GCF_015852505.1 of Tachyglossus aculeatus. Lineage (NCBI taxonomy): Eukaryota > Metazoa > Chordata > Mammalia > Monotremata > Tachyglossidae > Tachyglossus > Tachyglossus aculeatus. The sequence continues at coordinate 8,048,457 of NC_052079.1, forward strand.
AAATATTTTATCAACTCAGAAAATACTACTTCACTAATACCATATTTTTTAAACTGATGATACTGAATAACAGCACATGAACATGTTGGTTGCTGTTGAAAAGTTTTGTGAAAATGGAAATTTTTTGAAACTTCTTGAAAGGATGCATTAATTTTCCTAAAACTAATTTTCTCTTTGGGAAAATTAAGAAATGACCTTAACATATTTTCCAGTGATCGACTAAATGGAATTCAAGAAGAGTACTGTTTTTTTTTCTATTTGTTAAGCACTTACTATGTTGTTCCAGGCACTATATTGATTGCTGGGGGAGATACAAGCTAATCAGGTTGGATACGGTCAATATTCCAGATGGGGCTCACAGTCTTAATCCCCACTTTACAGATGAGGTAACTGAGGCACCCACTTTACAGGTGAGGTAACTGAGGCACAGAGAAGTTAACTGACTTGCCCAAGGTCACATAGTATTCAAGTGGTAGACCCGGGACTAGAACCCAAGTCCTTCTAACTCTAGGCCCATGCTCTATCCACTAGGCAACACTGCTTCTGCTTCTTGTGTTTCACTTATAAGAGAAAAACAAATATTAAATGGGAAATTATTGGTTATGCTTGAATATCACAATATTTATTATCTATGCAGAGAGAGAGAGAGAGAGAGAGAGAGAGAGAGAGAGAGAGAGAGAGAGAGAAAGAAAGAAAGAAACATCATGGCTTAGGGGAAAGACCATGGGCCTGGGAATCAGAAGATCTAATTGCACATATAGCTTTAATTCTATTTGTTCTGACGATTTTGACACCTATCTACATGTTTTGTTTTGTTGTCTGTCTCCCCCTTCTAGACTGTGAGCCCACTGTTGGGTAGGGACCGTCTCTATATGTTGCCAACTTGTACTTCCCAACTGCTTAGTACAGTGCTCTGCACACAGTAAGCGCTCAATAAATATGATTGATTGATTGATTGTCTGTCTCCCCCTTCTAGACTGTGAGCTCGTTGTTGGGTAGGGACCGTCTCTATATGTTACCGACTTGTACTTCTCAAGCGCTTAGTATAGTGCTCTGCACACAGTAAGCGCTCAATAAATACAAATGAGTGAATGAATGAATTGTATTTATTGAGCGCTTACTGTGTGCAGAGGGTTCTAATTCCGGCTCCGCCACTGTCTGCTATGTGGCCTTATGAAAGTCACTTAACTTCTCTGTTCCTAGGCTACCTCATCCTTAAAATGCATATTAAGACTGTGAGCCCATGTGGGACCTGGACTCTATCCAACCCAATCAGCTAGTATCTATGCCAGTGCTTAGTACAATGCCTTGCAAATAGCATAGTAAACGTAAACGCTTAACGAACATCTCATTTAGGCTAATCGGTGGAACATTAACTGTAGGAGTCGGTACTTATTGATCTTTAAAAATATCAGGTACAATTATTGTTACATTTTACATAATCACAGGAAAAATCCTAGTGTACCTGGCAGTAGTCAGATCTTTACTAGAATCTTGTCCAGTTCTAGACCCCACAGATTAAGGGAAGAGGGAAAATTTGGAAATGAGCAAAGAAGTATAAAATGGACAATGACTTCTACTACTAGACTGTAAGCACCTTGAGGCTAATGGGTATTTTTTTTATTCTGTTGTACTCTCTCAAATAGTTTAGTACAGAGTTCTGCACACAGGAAACCCTCCATAAATAAAAACTGACCATCTGACTGATCTGTAGGGAAAGGTTGAGACCAGGAACAGATGGCGAAGAAGAAAATGTCAGTTGAATAGTATTGACAATAGGAAATAGGCTTGATCAGAAGATCAATTGATTTAGGTTACATAAAATAATATTCTTCCTGAACAAGAGTGGATAACACTATAAATTGTTGGAGATTTGTAAAAGGCAAACTTTCTAGGAGACTGGCTTATTAGGACCTTGAGCGAGTGGTCTTCCTAGGGAGGGGATCAACCAACGTAAATATGGGCTAGGCCCACTACGGTGAGTTTGGGGAGGGATGGCAGGCGGCGGCAGGAGGCCTCCAGAGTGACAGTTACAGCACAGTTATCGCTGGCCCAGCTGGGTCTACGGTACCACAATACCAGCCCGTAAGGATTGATGCAAGTACAAAAATCAAATTGTAAACTATTTGAGGACAGGGAATATATGTCTTTCTTGTCATTACTGCCTTTTCCAAGTTCTCAGTACACTGCCCAGCACTCAAAAAGTGCTCGATAAATACCACAGGTTGATTGATTGGTTGTTTTTCTTTTGCATCGGAGAGGCAGCAGACTTTCACGCTAGTTTTCCTTAATTTCATGTTCATTTTCATTTTGGTTTTTATGAATGCATGAATGCCCTTCCCTCAGACTAATCTTAAAGGAATCAAAATTGGATAACTAAAAATTCTCCTGCTCCATTCCAATAAAAGAATGGACTTTTATTTTACCCAGTTTCTTTGTACATCCATATCCATGCACCTGTCACATCATTAAAAACACAAATAGGTTACATTTCTTCAATTCACATCAATCAATGGTATGAATTGCTCTCTTACTGTGTGCAGAGCACGGTACTAAGCACTTGCGGGACTACAACAGTTGGAAACATGTTTCCTGTCCACAATGAGCTTACAGTCTACAGGTGACAGACATTAATATAAAAAAAATAGCAGTTACGCTTTGTACACTTCATCTGCCTAGTGGGAAACTAATGTGTCTATTTTAAATCTCCACCCATTGAAAAAGCATACTCTTTAGCACTGCTATTATATTGGATGGCACCTCAGGCTGGTTAGCTCAGGATAACACAAAAACAGTGGGAAGCTCGATTCATCGCTAAGTCATACTTCATAGCTTTCATTTGCAGTTAAGTACCACTTATGTTCTGAAAGGCTCGGATAAGAACAATCTCTTCAGAAAAAACAGTCAAGGAAACCGTATTTTTTTCTCTGACATTTGTTGGAATGTAGGACCTGCTACAGCATAAAGTACTTACCAGAAATACAGTCACCCTGGATTTAATAGTATGCCATGGCTTTGTAGTGACTCCAATAGGATAAAGGAAAGGCTTTAGCTAATGAATGAAAATTGTATTATTATTTCTAATATTACTCCTTTAAAATAGATCTGTATTTGTTTTATACTGTTCTAATACCAGGAAGAGAAAATCCTTATACGCGATACCCCTATTTCCTTAATATTTTAAGCCAATATATAAAGTAAGCATGATGGAAGCATAATTTAGCCATTCATCTGAAGGCAAAGGAGTCACAGAATGACACAGGGAAGATTAATAAGAAAGGTGACATTTAGAAAGACCTCACGAAAATGCTAAAACCTCTACCTTATCCACTGATTGAATAAATGCACGCCAGACTCTCTCTCAGGATGCCTGAGTTTGGCAAGACCATCCTATCAAAGCGAAACAGACTTCTTCAGGTGCATCTATGATCATCATTCTATCACATGACTTTCCCCTGGCTTTTTCATCCGACTTTAGTAAGCCAGGCTACTTTAACATACCCTAGATTGAAAAGATCAACAGTTCATTGCTTTTCCTCCAATTAGATATGTGGCCACAGAACCTGCAATTGATGAGGACTTATCACCACCTGTCTTGTTCAGTTCAGCTGTTATCCAAAACTTGGCAGATTGTCCATAATGAAGATATTCTTGGAAAAGAAGCAGCTTGCTGTTTTTGACCTGTATAGGCCACTACATAGCCAGTTATTGCACTGAAAAAAGATTAAACAGACAGGAGGGCCCAGAGATTAAAGCACCTCCTATTGAGGAAAGTGTTTTTGCTTTTCAAAGATGGGATAAGGCTGTATGTTTGCTAGAGAAACCTTTGCTATGCTTCGGAAATAATAAGTTGAAGAGAAATGAGTTAAGTATATTCATCCTGTAAAATTACCATGACATTTTCTTGGTCAGGTTTGGGGTCTTCTGGGCTCCAAGTAAATGGTTAAAGGAGTTTACAGCCTTTTGAACACAATAATTGATGCTCTGCACTGGGAAAATATTTTCAATGCACTCAGAAGACAGAATACTAAGGATTGAAAATTTGGTGGAAAAACAACCAGGAAGAGTAACTGGTGGCAAATAAGAGGAGTGCTAGCCACAATTTACAGCAAACCCTGAGTGTCGTTTGAAAGCCGTTCCATTCATTTTAGCCAATGGTAAAACGTTTCACTCATTAGCTTTTATTGGGGTATGATAGAATATTTCAGCTCTTAGGGGATCTGGAGCTATGAATGAATAATCTTTCGAACTGTGTTTTTGCCATTTTTCCATGAAATATTTATAAAAATGCACATTCTTTAGTAGTAAATGGAACATCCTCATTTAATATGGAAAATGGCTAAATTTGAGCCCTAGAAATCCACATAATTAAAATGCAACTTTACTTTGGGTAAGATTGATGATGTCACTAAGAGCCTTCTAAAATGTAAATACATTTTCTTCTACTTGGACACTAGAGTCATTAGAATAAAATAGAAATTCTTGTAAAACCTAATAGGTGCAATATAAATGTTCAAAATGTCTTTGAAATATAAAATGATCTCACCTGTGTATCATGTACAGTCTCGTCAACATTAGTCAGCAAAGCATCTGGGAATAAAAGTTCCAATGTCATAAAGAATTAGTTGATTAAAGACGTTGATCCTAATACATTTCCCGTGAAATTCTTGATAAACTTCATCTTCACAAAGCCATGTCAGCTAGTTTCTACCTTCTCAGTAACAAAAGTCTTCTAGTTACTCTCATTAACTCAGAATTTCCTATTTACTATTTTGAGGCCCCTTATGTACTCCCTTCCAAAAACAATTCCTTATCCCAGGATTCTCCATAACGGTTTGCTTTAAGTATGAAAATATTATCCTGTCACATTTCACACTTTTCCCCCTCAGTACTAAAATACGAGTATCAGACTGTCTTTTATTTTCTTAATTCACAATCAACATTCAACTTGTACTTCCCAAGTGCTTAGTACAGTGCTCTGCGCACAGTAAGTGCTCAATAAATATGATTGAATGAATTGCATAGGCGTATGCGTAAGCATTTCTTTTGGCAATTATAGCTGTAACTAGACTACAACACCTTATTGACCATAATTAAAAGCCACCATGTTATAATAACCAACAAAAGCCAAACAATGCAGAATAGAAGCACATTTCCCATTTTCCAGTGCTTAATTTTCCTTGTACATAGCTATTCTCAAACTAGCAGTTTCTTCATTTCCCTGATATCCAGAAAAGAAAATATATTTCTACATTCATATTCTCCGAGCTACTCTCCATAAAGGTTAAATACCTTCACACAACAATGCAGATTCTTATTTATCTTTTCCCCAGCAAGTGTCCCAAAGAGGCTCTGCATTCAGCAGGCATGAGAGATACAACTGTCATGGGAATGAGGCCAGAGTGTCTGAGGGCAGATATGTCCTTGAATCCTGCAATTCAACCACTCTTTTCAAACTTTTAAATAAAACATTTCTGTGATTCAGGGCTGGTGACTGCAAACATCGCTTTTACATGAACAGAAAAATAATGTATATTCACTGTACGCAAAAATGGATCTCAAGGGACAAGTACACTATGTCAGAAGCAACAGCAGTATATTGTCAGAGACTCCTGAACTATCAGAGAGAGATCGTTTCTATTGGATGGGTAATGGGGTTCTAGCAATGTTCAATCGATCAAAGTACCAAACCGAGCTGCACAGTTCACTTCAGGTCACTGGTTTTAAAATATAAATGAAGATACGGTTGTGTGTTTTCCCTTGAATACTTGAAGGACTGTGTTCTTTGGAACAAAGAATGGTGCTTTTCTAGTTCCCTTTCAAAAAAGAGAGAACTGTGAAAAATAGTTGATAGCTTTTTCAATGGAGAGAAAAAAAAATATCCTAAGAACAAATATGACAAATCCAAGTCTCTCTGCACTATAGAATGTGTATTCCACAAGTGGATATTAAGCATCTAATGGCGAGGAGCTTTGTTAGAAAATCTCTCTCAGAAAGTCAACCCACATTCATCACTTCTACATTTTAGCTGAGAATTAAATTCAACTCAAGCTGAACAGAGGTATATATATCAATGTACTTGGGAATGAATATATTTGCTGTGACTTTTTATAAAATGGAGTCTTTAGTGAAGGTAAAAAAGTATGCATTTTTCAGCACTTGATAAAACATTTGAGTTTCTGACAATGGTATTTTTAAACTTTGCATGACAGAAAATATAAGCCTCTGATAGATATGTGGTAGCTTCACATTTTTTCACTTATCACAAACTACACAGCATCTTTCATTTTTCTCACTCCAGTCAATGTTCTTTTTAAATACTCTTTTTCTACAAGTGTCAGGATCATTTGCCTACAGAGAACAACTCCTCAAATACTACTAGACCCAAAACTGGTGTTGGGGGGTGGGGGAGGTGGAGGGGAGTGGAGGGGAAGGCTCAATTTGGTGGTGTTAGGGCTGGGTGGATCTTAAAAACTCTCCCCTCTCCACTCCCAAGTTAGGAATTTGTCACCTAAAGTGACTGTTGAAGGACAGCCTTGCTAGACTGTAAGGTCAAGGGCAGGAACTGTATCATCAGTTTAACTGTACTCACTAAGTGCTTAGTACAGTAATCTGTACAGAGGATAATAATAATAATAATGGCATTTATTAAGTGCTTACTATGTGCAAAGCACTGTTCTAAGCACTGGAGAAGTTACAAGGTGATCAGGTTGTCCCATGGGGGCTCACAAGTCTTAATCCCCATTTTCCAGATGAGGTAACTGAGGCCCAGAGAAGTGAAGTGACTTGCCCAAAGTCACACAGCTGGCAATTGCCGGAGCCGGGATTTGAACCCATGACCTCTGACTCCAAAGCCCGGGCTCTTTCCACTGAGCCACACTGCTTCTCCAAGTCAAGGATATCAAGGATATCCTTGATAAATACTTATAATGATGATGACTACATTTTTATCTATCTCATTTCAAATACGGTAGCATTCTATTCTCCTGCATGAAAAGAGAGACTGCAGATTAAAATATTAGTTCAATTTTCCTACTGTTTTTATTGTTTCACCATACAAATCATCCTAGAAACTGTTGTGAATATTAGTCTTACACTCTGTCAGAAAGGGTTATGAATGTTTAAAGTGAATACAAGCTTTGTGAAATGACAATCGGCTGTATGTAGAGGTTTCCCCACCCCTGTGCCACCAATAATAATAATGAGAGTGGTATTTATTATGAATTTATGTGTCTAGAACTGTGGTTGATACAATTAGATCCGACGGGCCCCCGTCCCACATGGGACTCAAAGTCTAAAGTGGAAGGACACAGGTATTTAATCCCCATTTTACAGATGAGGCAACTGAGGCAAAGAGAAGTTAAGTGACTTGCCAAAGTACACACATCAGGGAAGTGGCAGAATTGGTATTAGTACTCAGGTATTCTGACTCCCAGCATTGTGTTCATTCTGCTAGACAACACTGCTTCCCCACAACTGTTGACTTTAGGATTGTGCACTGCTACTGCCATAATAATAATAATAATAATAATAATAATAATAATAATAATAATTATTATGGCATTTATTAAGTGCTTAATATGTGCCGAACACTGTTCTAAGTGCTGGGGAGGTTACAAAGTGAACAGTTTGTCCTACAGGGTGCTCACAGTCTTCATCCCCATTTACAGATGAAGTAACTGAGGAACAGAGAAGTTAAGTGACTTGCTCAAAGTCACCCAGCTGATAAGTGGCGGAGCCGGGATTTGAACCCATGGCCTCTGACTCCAAAGCCCATGCTCTTTCCACTGAGCCATGCTGCTTCTCTAGAAGCAATGGAAGCAGTGGATAGACATGGGCCTGGAATCAGAAGGACCTGGGTTCTAATACCAGCTCCGCTACTTGTCTGTGGTGTGAACTGGGTCAAGTCACTTCACTTCTCCGCACCTCAGTTACCTCATCTATAGGTCTATAAAGATTAATATAAAGATTAAAACTGTGAGCCCCTTGTGGGGCAAGGACTATGTCCAACCCAATTACCTTGTATCTACCCCAGCACTTAGTACAGTGCCTGGCACATAATAAGCACTTAAATGCCACAACTATTATTATTATTAACTGGGGGGTCATGAGGAAGGAGAAGATAGAATTTCTTAATTCTGTGGCATGTTTTCTCTCTATCTCCTCTCTCCCCCATCCTTTTCCTGGCCTAGAGCTTAGCCCTTTTTTTAACTTACCTTGTAGAGAATGTATACTTCTTTTAACTTAGGTAAGAAAAAGCAATTTCCTTCCAATTCTACCAAAATAAAATCCCTGGGTATTTTCATCTTAATTGAAAGCTCCATTTAAAACAGGGATGCTATCCTGTTCAATCATCTTGTATCTCCCCAGAATCTTAGCATGCAATATGAGCTTGATAAATACCATAATTAGTATTTTAAAAAGAAATATCAACCATTTCCTAGTGTGGTCTCAGCCATCTAGGAAGCTTCATGAACAGCCTTACCTTTAGATCCTTGTGTGACAGGGACTGGGTCCCTCCTCTGTTCTGTATTTTCCAAGCACCTAGTACAGTGCACTGAATCTAGTGGGTACCAATAAATGCCACTACTAATACTCTTACATACACCAAAGCCACCTCAAGATATGCTAAGAATGATCAATTGTTCTTCATGTTATAGTGGACTTCCCTTTCCAGATGCAAGATAATCTGTGGCTACCTTGGGTTTGTAATAGGGGAGACAAGCAGATGATATAGATTAAAAACACAAATCAGGTGCTATTTGCACGCTGAAAACCACCTACTTCTTCCAAGCTCTGTCCACTCATTTCCTACTAAAAATCTCCCACTTCTTTAGCCCCCAATTGTAAAATGAAAATTTGGCAGCTACAGCAGGCAATAAAACAACTATATGCCATCTTAAAACACATCAGTGGGCAATATTATTAAGGCAAAACCATATCCATTTTCAAGGTTTCATTGCCAAGTTGACTCCTTATTTAATGAGAATTCTAACCAGCATTTCTTTTTTAAATAAGCAGACCAAGGTTTCAGTGAAGCCTAATTCTTTTTCTGCTGGATTGTGAATAATCCTAGAAAATCCAAGTTAAATATTTTTTGGCTTTATTTTGTCAGTCTGATTTGTTAGTATTAATAAATGTTAAATATTCAAGCATATCTATTTTAGATGCAGTAGCTACAGAAACTACTTAGCTGATAGGAGCCATTTATAGTAGCTGACAAAATATTTCACCAAAAGGACAAAAATACATTTTTGTTCTATTCCAGGGGAAATTATTTTTTAATGGCTTAGATCTCTATTGGCAAATATTTACGTATCACCCAGTAAGCTGTTAGACCTCTACCGGGTCAAAATGCTTTCTTTCCATTTTCAACTTTAACTTAAAAAAAGTATTTAAAAAAAACAAAAAACAAAAACATAGTAAGTCAAACCAGAAGGCACTCCATACAAATAACGTGCTGAGTCACACACTTCACGGGAGGAAACTAAACAGGTTTGGGAAGCTGTATTAACTCTTCAGACAACAACAACAACAACAACAAAAATAATGTCATTGGTTAAGTGCTTCCAATGTGCAAAGCACTGTTCTACTGTTCAGTGCCCTTAAGAGGCACTCACTACCAGGGACTCCACTGGCAAGAAAGAGTTAACTCGGCTTTTTCCCAGGCGACAGATTTACTTCCACATCCTATTCGGAGTCATTTAGCGTGATTTTGGGTGGGTGTGACATTTTCACCATTTCTCAGGCCAGAATTAATAATGATGGCATTTATTAAATGCTTACTACGTGCAAAGCACTGTTCTAAGCCCCGAAGCACTGTTCTAAGTGCTGGGAAATGCGACAGTTATGCAATCGAGGTGGTGGTCTCACGGAACTGATGGCATTCTGCCGTAACTTTTGTGAGAGCAGGGATATTCATTCAATGATATTTATTTATTGAGCGCTCTCTGCCTGGTACAGTGCTCTTACCCTAACTAACCCTAACCCTCACCAATAAATGCTACCGGTTGACTGATTCGATTCTAACCAGTCAAGCATACTTTCACCAATCCCACCATGTCCTATGGCTAAGATGTTTGATCTGGTGTTCAATCTACAACTCAGTGCATCTGCCCTTGGCTGTTGCATCAGAATCTGGTCCCCATTATATCATACCACCATCAGATGGGACATGTCCATGATTAACTGTCCTTAATACAATGGATGTTTCTTAATTGAATTCCATCATGGGTTTTAGTTCCAGTGCTAATTAAATCCATAGAAATGCGATACAAATGTTAAAATATGGATATGGGAAGCATTCCAAAGAAATGAAATCTGTTATAGCATTTTTTTCTGTTATATTTTCAACTGGGATTAAAATCAAAGTTTTATTGTATAAGAAGCCTAAGTGTTTGGATTTCTGCCTTCCTCATTCGTATTCACAGGTCGTACATAAAACCTGTGCATGACCAGGCAGATGTGTTTAGATTAGGAGGTCATAGCTCTACTCCTGTATCTTAGAACCAGGCCCGGATTTGTAACGAAAAGCTAGTGGAAGTGTAAATTCTTCTTCCTTTATCCCTGAAAAATTAGGAATGATCAATGAAAATTATCCCAGTTGCACCAGGGATTCTGGAGCAAGAATGTTGCTTAGATGGGTACTTACTTTAACACTGACTGGGTGTACTTATGGAATATTTTATTTTACACAACATAACAACACAGAGTGGTTGTTTTGTACAGCACTTGCCTGAGAAGAAAGGTAACATCACTGTCACTTTAAAGAAATACCGTTGGGTCATTTAAAAAAAATATTGATTTACTGATTTATCCATTAAGTGGTCTTTTGTAAGGTTGGAGAAAATGAAATTTTCTTTATGAAAGGCTTTTTTCTATGAGAACATTATTTTTGTTTACCGCTACCACAGAACCAGGAAGCCAGACCTAGAGTAGAGAAGGCACTGGTGTTCTTTCATGCTTTTTTATTTTACGCTCCCCAAATCATGTCTATCTTTAAATGTTGCCACCGGTTGGTATAGGTACATATGTTTGTATACACATATGGAAATATACTAGAAACCTTTTGACTTCAAGGCTTATCACAATCTTTGGCGTAAAAGCCAGAAATCGGTGAGACAATTCTGGAATTCCAAATTCGTATGAGGGAGTTCCCAAAGAATTGATATTTTTTTCCATAAAAAAGCAGGTCACACAGTGCTTTCCAATATCCACTCAGAACTCGAGAGAGTTGCTTTTCCACTATCTATGTCAGAATTGACTGACTGAATTAGCATCCAATTCATAGACATGCTCCTCTTAGGCCAAAATCCACCTGTGTTCTGGGAGTTAACACAACAAGGGTATTCCACTAATTCTCTGTTCAGAGAGTAACTGCGCTTTGCTCTGGATCTGTCAGCAGGCAAAGTGAGAAACTTACTTGGCTTTGATTGTGCTCTTTTATACATGGGTGCCTCTTTCACTGAATCAGGAGGGCGACTAGCTAACTGCAGGGCAGTGGAGTTATTCCTGTTAGTGTTTTGGGACTCGGCATTTGTGGCGGCTTCGTTCTGTGGCTCGTTGCTTGGCTTGGATCCAGGCTTTCTTTTCTGCTTTGGGGGCCCAGAAGTACTTGAAGTCCAGGGATGAGGCAATGCAGAGGTAGTGGTACAAGAGTCCTGACTGGAACACACGTCTGACGATTGAGTCCCACTGTCACTAGGAACTTTACAACACTGGCTGTTCTCTTCATGTCCTACAGCTTGTTTGGAAACAGATGGGGGCATGGCTCCACCGCAGCCTTGCGTCTGAGCCCCGTTCGTCTGAGAATACACATTGCTCACCTTGGTCACCTTGTGCTGACCGTTGTTATTACAGACCTTATAGCGGATCATCAGAATGATGATGAAGACCAGTACGGAGGCCACTATAATTCCACCAATTATAATAATCATCGTCCCCCCTAAAAACTGAGACTGCATGAAATGGCAACGGACGTAATCCTGTTCTGTCGTAAACTGGATGCAACCCACGACTCTTGTGGCAGTGAGAGAAGTGATGCCATCATCATATATTGCCAAGACACACAAGTCATAGACAGTCCCAGCAGCCAGGTTATTGACAAGAAAGGTTTTGCTTGTAGGAGGTATCATTCTGGGGACAATGGAATACAAAGAAAAATCATCACGGTTTCTGCTCTCGTTATCTAGCAGCGATTATGAAAAGGAAGCACTTAGAGATCGGCGACCCTGGAGACTGGCCCGATTTGGTATGTACCCAATTAAAATGGCTCCAATCCAGAATCGGATGGAGCCTACCGTATATTAGTGGCGTCTGCGGCTTTCATCGACAAACCTACTGGTCACGGGGATTGGTAAAGCCAAGCTTCTAATAAGAGCCGGTGCTGAAAAACATTTCTAACTAATTGGTGTGAAAAGTGTGGTGGTTACGTTGCCTGACTCTCGGATAAATCCATCTGACCCACAGACCAAAGCAGAGCCAGACTGGCAGTCGAGAGGAAACACCACCAAATATAGCATCAGAGGGTCAAAGTAGACATTTACAAAGCATTTTTTTCAGTTGTTTCAAAAGAGGGAGGCGGTTAAGAGTCCTTTAACTTGCCTGACTACACTTGATAATCAGATTACCATAGGGACAATTGAGAGTCCATCCCAAAATAACAGGATGCTAAATAATTCTGCTAGATATGTTCACCTTCCTTGTCATTTGCACTCAGGCTGAATAGCTGTATGAGGCCTAGAGTCTAGAGTACCAAATCTCTCCTCGATTAAACAGAATCCGGTGATGCACTGGCAATCCAGGCACCCAAACTCTACCAGCAAGGATACAGAATGTGTTCAAATAAACCGGTCTTACCTGTAAACAAGTGAGTCATCATAAGTACCGTTGTATTGGATTTGGAACATACGGATCCCGGGGATATTCCTCTGAAAGTTAAATTTGAGCAGCGCGGTCGACGACGTCGCTTCTGCCACGACCACCTTTTTATCTTGGCTGATTTTGGTATCCCCGTTAGCGCTACTGGCGTTGGAACCCGACTTGGTGGAGGTGGAGATGTCGGAGGAACCGGGGTCAGGCTCATGGATGTGATTTGTACTGTTCAGCAAGTGAGGAAGTTTGATTATATGAAGATCCACCGACTGCGTTGCTTCCCCGGCGGGATTGGAAGCGATGCAGGTAAAAGAACCTGTATCCTTAACGGTCGTGATGAGAATGTCCAGGGTTCCGTTGTCGTACACGAGAGACCGCGTGGCATTGGAGATAAGCTTTCCCTCCGGAGAGATCCAGTGGATTGCCGGTTCCGGGTCCCCACGGGCCTTGCACCTCAGGGCGGCCCTCTGACCCTCCAGCACCCTCAGCTCGTGCGTGTGCCTAGTGATGAGCGGAGGCTCACACAGAAACTCTTCCTCTGGGATGGACCAAAAGTAGCGCCCGGATAAGAGCGCCGGAGAGGCGCAGGTCTCCAGGTCATCTTCCCTCGAGAGGCGCCTCAGCCACAGCAACTCGCAATTGCAGTGCAGGGGGTTGCCACCGAAGCTTAGCGCGAAGGTGGACGGGCTGATGATCCCTGAGGTGGCCAGGACCTGAGCTCGCTGAAAGAGCGGATCAGGCGGCAGCTTCTGCAATTTATTGGACGTGACGTCTAACCTCGTCATCTTATGCAAGTGGGAGAAAGTTCCCTTGGGAATATGGTCGATCATGTTGTGGTCCAGGCTGAGGGTGTGCAAGCTCACCATCTTCTCCACGGCATCCCAGGGGATGGTCTCCAGGTTGTTGTAAGACAGATCCAGTTCCTCCAGGGCCAGGACGTCGTCGAAGGCCGTGGAGGAAATTAAAGTCAGCTGGTTGTTGTTAAGTATCAAATGGTGGAGGTTGGAAAGTCCGCTAAACATGTCGTCGGTGATCTTAGTCAATCGGTTGCTATTCAAATGCAGGGCCCGCAAATTGCGCAAGTCAGCAAATGCGTGGGGGGTAATAAAACTGATTGTATTCCGGGAAAGGGTAAGGTCAACCAAGCTGGTCATGTTGGCAAAATCTTTCCGCTTAATATTTGTAACAAAATTGTCAGCCAATCGCAGTTCCACAGTTCTTCTGTCAATATTGGGTGGGACAAATAACAGCCCTTTCTTGGCACAGAGGGTTGCGAGATTAGGAGACAAAATCTGACAGACACAACGTTTGGGGCAGATCTGTGCTCTCACTGCTATGCCAATGAACAGCAGATATAAAAGCAGTTTTTCCATTGTAGATCAGGTTTAAGAGCCTAGAAAAAAAAGGGAGACAACAACTCTGGTTAATACCTGGAAAGTTAGTGCTTTTATGTCTGACTGAACAAAATTTAGATAAATGAAAACATAGGAACTTAAAGAAACAAGAAAAACACTGGCTAGATGAAATACATGGGCGAAAAGCGGAATCATTACCAAATGGCGTGACTAAATGATTTGAAGTCTTCTTCAATTTTAACGCTAGTAGGCTAGATTGCAAGTACCATGAGGGCATGGATTGTGTTCTACCAACTCTATTGCTCTCTCCTAAGTGCTTAGTAGTGTGTCCTGAACAGAATGAGCACTCAATAAATACTACTGATTTGTTGATTAAAGCCCCGTTGATACTGCCTTATTGAAATTTATTGAAATCACATAAAACTGTTTTTCTCACACAAATTCCAGTATATTTTTAGAGTCCAAAGAGAATGCAAATATTCTGCTAGTCAAAAATTTTAGTATTTACATTTCACTTAAACTGAAATGCTGGGTTTGATTATTTTTGTGTAAAAGAACAGATAGAAAAGTTCATTAAAAGTCTCTCAGACATCAATTGGCTCTTGAAAATGAAATTTTGATGATGTGCGAGGAAAGGGTCGTATGCATGAAATTACCTGAACTGTAATTTCCGAGGAAAAGGAGGTGTACAATATGAGTGGAATTTGAACAAAATGAAAACCTCAGATCATTAGTAGAACAACAGCATGAATAGCTTCACCCCCAAATCAAATACATTATGATTCCTAGTGGGAGCTTAGATTTCCTTTTTTTTTCTAGTCCAATACCAAAAGGCAAAGAGACTGACGGGTATTCAAATGTATTTCCCAAAGTGTTTCTTTGGAATGTGTTTTAAAACGGTATATAAATGACCAGAGGAAGAAATAGAACGAACACCCTCAGGGTGTTCAAGATTTAACTTCCACCGATTCCCAAGATAGATTCGTCACAGACACGATGGACTGGGGTATTAATAAATATAACTGAACAAATCATGACTAAAAAATCTTAGTTTTGACTTCACTTACCACGTCATCCAGACCTATGAAGCCAAAGAAAATAATAGAGAAACCCCTGTGGTGGGTGGGTGGATATATCATTACTTTTTCCCTAAGATTGACACAAGCATTTCCCAACTCACCAGGACTTTGATAGCTTGTAGGCGGTTTCAGAAGTCCATGGGGAAAGGTAGGATTTTGAAATGAAGTACACAGTGGTGCTGTTTTACAGGCTCACCCACTACGAAGCACTGATAATGAATGACTAATTCTGAGACTATCAGAGATAATAGTAAAGGCAGCATCTCTCTGAGAAGTCCTATTTTGGTTAAATCATGATCCTGTAATAGAGAGAAACCATTGAGTCAAAGCTCATTATGCTCCCTTTTTGAAGCAGCGAGGGTAAAATGGTGATTGTTTATTTATAACTTCAGAGTAGGGGTTCTGACTCAGCTTAATAGACATTCTATTGCAATTCCTAAGACAATATTTATACCTCTAAATGTAGGCATACCTATTTTGTCAATCAATTTTCATTTGGATTCATCTGTGATCCATTTCCAAACAAACAGCGTTTATATCATCAAGTCCAGGAAATGGTTCTCCAGCTGGGAACTGATCTTTTAGCCAGCGGCTATAGCCAACCATATGCTCAAGAATATCAGTATTTATCTGACAATTAGAAAAGGATATAAAAGCAAATTCATTTTCTATAACCAGCTGAGAGTATAATTTATTCTTCTTAGAAACCAATAGCAAGCCAATCTATACAGTTAACAAATAGTTATTTGGTGACTTCAGTTACAGAGGGACAGTCTTACACAACAAATGCAACAATTCAATTACTTCCATTTTTGTCCAATCTTATGGGGTGGTTCTCAATCTTGGATTAGTCATTCCAGATTAGGTTCCACTATCATGACTGAAACTCTTTTTCTATTACTTGCGGGAATTTTAAAAAATATTCATTCATTCATTCAATCAATCAATTGTATTTATTGAGCGCTTACTGTGTGAAGACCACTGTACTCAGCTCCTGGAAAGTACAATTTGGCAACAAATAGAGACAACCCCTACCCAACAACGGGCTCACAGTCTAGAAGGGGGGAGACAGACAACAAAAAAAAAGTAGACAGGCATCAATGTCATCAATATAAATAAATAGAATATATACATAAATTACCCCTTCCAAAAAATTTCTAGTCTCTACTTTATGGCTTTCATGTAATGAATTTCAAAAGGCTGTATTTCTGAAGATGGGTGTTAAAATTACTAAAATAACCAAGGAAAATGCTTTGGAAATTTAAACAGAATGGCAACATACAAAGGTAGACTCGAGGTTGGAGAAGAAAGAGATTATTATTGATTCCGCTTAATTACTACCGTATAAACCTGACTTAGTTCATTATTTTTATATTTCCCTTAGCTATGGTTTCTCTAGGTTTCTCTATTGTCCAATAAGCATACCTGTCTTCCCATCCAAATATACACCCAAATATACTTTGATCAGTTTACCTTTGCAATTCAATAACATACCTCAATTCTACATGCATACACAAAAGAATGCAGATTTTAAAAAATCATCTTTACCCAAATAAGGGCTAACTAGATTTCAACTACCAGATTGAGGATAAAAATCAGAAAGATGGGCCTTCTAGGCCCCAACCTGAAGGACAGGTAGAGCCTACTAGAGCCACATTTGGGTGTGAGGGGGCAGGTAGTCTTACAGCAGAATTTTTGGTAAGATAGGTAACCACAGCTGGTGCACATTCTCTGACCCACCCCTCCAAGAGCAATCAAAACCTGTGGGGAGGGAATAGTGTCTGTTATGTTGTTATATTGTACTCTCCCAAGCACGTACTACAGTGCTCTACACACAGTAAGGACTCAATAAATATAACTGACTGACCTGACCCCAGGCTATGGCTGGGGCATTTCACTCAGCAAATACCATAACTACTTTAACCCACTGTCTTAAATCAGTGAATTTAGAACTGTAAGGCTGATTCTCCTCAGAAACCAGCTGAATGGGGCTATTGGCCTAGGAAGTGATGTGACTTAACAATCAATAGTAGTATTTATTGAGTGCTTACTGTACTAAGCACTTGAGAGAGTATGGAACATCAGAGTTGGTAGACAGGTTCCCTACCCACAACGAGCTTAAAGTCTACAGGGGGACACAGACATGAAAAGAAATAAGTAATTTATAAATATTTACATAAGTGTTTTGGATGTACATAAGTACTAAGACTACGTTACATTTGCCTGTTTGGTTTATGAGGGAGATTATTTGGGAATTGAATCAGTCTTTCTCCATTTCCTGTTGGGGCTTGAAACAGCATTCTGGGAAATTTGAACTAGCGCTCTTCTCATAGTCTCATTTTTGGCTTTATGTAACAATGGATCTCCAATGTTCAGTTACCTATGGTTCTGCTAACAGAGATTGAAGAATCTCAATCAGTTCATCACCATTTTCCAGGTGGAATTCACTCATTCATTCATTTAATCACATTTACTGAGCGCTGTGTGCACAGCACTGTACTAAGCGCTTGGGAAGTACAAGTCGGAAACATATAGACATGGTCCCTACCCAACAACAGGCTCACAGTCTAGAAGGGGAGTGTAGAGCACTGAATCAGGTACTTGGGGGCATAAATACTAAAGAAAAGATTTGGTCCCTGTTTTTGAGTATGGCTTTGAGCACACTATTCACGTACATATCTGTAACTGATTTATATTAGTATGTGTCTCCCCCTCTAGACTGTTAACCTGCTGAGGGCAGGGACCATGTCTACCAACTCCACTGCATTATACTCTCCTACAAACTTGGAACAGTACCCTGCACTCACTGGGAGCTCAATAAATACCTTTGATTGGTTACATTCTAATGGAGCATAAGTGAATGGGGGTTGATAGACTGAGATTGCACTACTGAATCTGAGCAACTCTTGCTACAAGTAGATCCTGGAAGAAAAGGTAAGCTGGAATCTAAAATTAAGCAGGGGCATAGTAGAGGTGGAAGCGACTCAATTTCTTCTACATAAAATTTAGAGGAAAAGATCTAAGAAGCAGCGTGGCTTAGTGGAAAGAGCACAGGCTTGGGAGTCAGAGGTCGTGGGTTCTAATCCTGGCTCAGCCACTTACCAGCTTACCACACTTACCAGTGTGATTTTGGGCAAGTTCCTTAACTTCTCTGCACCTCAGTTACTTTATCTGTAAAATGGGGATTAAGACTGTGAGCCCCATATGGCACAACCTGATTACCTTGCATCAACCCAGTACTTACAGTGCTTTGCACATAGTAAATGCTTAAGATACCATTATTATTATTATTATTATTATTATTATTATTATTATTATTATTATTATTATTATTATTATCTAAGAGAACAGTGAGACCAGATGTTGAAGTTTCAAGGACCCAGGGTTGGGTGGGGAGCGGGCAGGGGGGATGAGTGAGAGAGAGAGAGAGAGAGAGAGAGAGAGAGAGAGAGAGAGAGAGAGAGAGAGAGAGAGAGAGAGAAAGAGAGAAAAGACAAGCAAAAAGTCGAATTCATAACTTTTAAATCCAAAATCTGGGTGGGGGCGGGAAGTTCCGGCAACCCTCCCCCAGAACGTCTGCAAAAACTGGCACCATCTGGAAGCTTTTAAAACATTGAACAAAATACATTTCCCTTTGTCGTTTTCTTTTTTTACTTTGTTTCCAATTCTGGTAGGAAGGTGAAAAGTTGAAAGCCTCTTTATGTGGGGTTAAACAACCAGGGTGCAGTCTTCCAACTCTGCTAGCCAACGTGATGCTTTAATTTCCCTCGTATCATCCTTTTTATGGGCTCAGGTCTCTCTACTGCAACTAGCCCTGTGGTTCTGGCTTATCTGATGCTTCCTAATGACTCTCACCCTAAGTTTCCTTCTTTTGCTTATTTCTCTTTTTAATACCCCGACCTAGAAGCATAATTGCTGCCTTAGGTAGGTCATTTCATGTCCAGGGCAAGCTTGATCATTCAAGCCTTTCCTTTCTCCCTCTTTCCTAGCTGACAGAAACAAGGCAAAGCAACCCAGGGATATAGAATTGTATTTAACTAACAGATTTCCCTATTGGAAGTGGGGGATGGAGGGGGAGGAGGAGGTGTCAATCTGTCCTTTGCTTCTCTCATCTATCCTCACTTGCTGGAGTGTGTGTTCAGGGGAGGAGAGGCTGGGGCTGGGGGAGGGGGACGTGGAGGGGATCACTGCTGCCCAAATCATTTTTACACAAAACTGTTCACTCTATATTTCTCCACTCCTTAAGAACTTCCAATGGTTGCCCATCACCTCCACGTCAAACAGGAATTACTTACCATTACTTTGGAAAGCAACCCCCTTACCCCCAACCTTACCTTCCTGATTTCCTACTACAACGCGGTCCACACGCTTCACTTCTCTAACACCAACTTACTCACTGTACTTCAATCTCTTCTATCTTGCCGCTGACCCTTTACCCACGTCCTCCCTCTGGCCTGGAATTCCCTCCCCCTCAGTTTATGAAAGACCATCACTCTCTCCACCCTCAAAGCCTTATGAAAATCACATCTCTTTTGAGAGGTCTTTTCCAGTTAAACCCTCTTTTCACCTACCTTTTTCTTATGCATTACCTCTGCACATGGGTCTGGATCTGCACTCTTAGACACTTGATATTTACGTCACGCTCAGCCCCATGGAACTTATGAGAAGCAGCATGTCTCAGTGGAAAGAGCACGGGCTTTGGAGTCAAAGGTCGTGGGTTCAAATCCTGGCTCTACCAATTGTCAGCTGTGTGACTTTGGGCAAGTAGCTGCTTGGCTCAGTGGAAAGAGCCCAGGCTTTGGAGTCAGAGGTCGTGGGTTCAAATCCCGGTTCCTCCAACTGTCAGCTGTGTGACATTGGGTAAGTCACTTAACTTCTCTGGGCCTCAGTTACCTCATCTGTAAAATGGGGATTAAAACTGTGAGCCCCCCGTGGGACAACCTCATCACCTTGTAAACTCCCCAGCGCTTAGAACAGTGCTTCACACATAGTAAGCGCTTAACAAATGCCATTATTATTATTATTATGTACATAACTATAATTTATTTATATTCAATCAATTGTATTTATTGAATGCTGTATGCAGAGCACTGTACTAAGAGAAGCAGTGTTGCTCAGTGGAAAGAGCCCGGGCTTTGGAGTCAGAGGTCATGGGTTCAAATCCCAGCTCCGCCAGTTGTCAACTCTGTGACTTTGGGCAAGTCACTTAACTTCTCTGTGCCTCAGTTACCTCATCTGTAAACTGGGGATTAAGACCGTGAGCCCCACGTGGGACAACTTGATCACCTTGTATCCCTCCTCCCAGGGCTTAGAACAGTGCTCTGTACATAGTAAGCACTTAATAAATGCTATTATTATTATTAATTATTATTATTATTATTATGCGCTTGGGAGAGTACAATATAACAGAGTTAGTAGAAACGTTCCCTGACCACACTGAGCTCACAATCTATAAGGGGAGACAGGCATTAATATAAATACATATATAATGGATATGTACATAAGTGCTGTGGTGCTGAGGTGCGGGTGAATAAAGAAAGCAAATCATGATTACTAAGAAGGGAGTGGGAGAAGTAGAAATGAGGGCCTAGGCAGGGAAGGCAACTAGGAGGAAATGTGTCTTCAATAAGGCTTTGAAGGTGGGGAGAGCAATTGTCAGATACGAAGAGGGAAGGTGTTCCAGGCCAGTGGCAGGATGTGGGCGACAGGTAAGTAGTGAGATAGATGAGATATAGGTACAATGAGTAGGTTGGCATAGAGGAGCGAAGTGTGTGGGCTGGGTTGTAGTAGGAGAGCAGCCAGGTGAGGTAGGAGTGGGCAAGGTGATGGAGCGCTTTAAAGATGATTGTATTAACGTCTGTCTCCCCTTCTTAGAAACTTTAAACTCCTGTGGGCAGGGAACAGGACCACTAATTCTATTGTGCTGTACTATCCCTTAGTACAGTGATCTGCACAGAGTAAACAATCACTACAATTGTTGATGCCTGTCTACTTGTTTTTTGTTGTCTGTCTCCCCCTTCTAGACTGTGAGCCTGTTGCTGGGTAGGGATCGTCTCTATCTATTGCCAAATTGTACTTTCCAAATGCTTAGTACAGTGATCTGCACAAGGTAAGCACTCAATAAATATGAATGAATGAATGATTTTTCAGTTGTGTTCTGGTGCCCTTTTTGTCATAAAAGATGGAAACATTATAAGTGGATGATTTTATTCAGACTTAATATTTGTAGGCCCCTTTTGGCAGATGCATAAAACTGTGATTCTAGAAAAGGGGATTCTGCTTAGTATACTCTTCTGTATTATTTAGCATACCAAACTCAATGACTCCTCCTGTTTGAAGGCAATTTAGCCTCTGGAGGGCCAGGATCCATTCATAACTTCTACCTGGGAAATTTTTTTTTTTAGCATTTAGTTCTGTTTAGTTACCAGGGTGACTCTTGGAAGACATTCAATCCGTTATATGTGGTATTTGTATACTTTGGGCCAACATTTGACTTTGATAACTGAGTGTGGAATTTTGCCAAGTACACTAAGATAAAGAAAATAAACATGGCTATATTAATTCTAAGGGAGTGATATCATCACGAAAAGGTGATTTATGAACAACCTGTTCTAGAAGGAAGTGAATATATTCATAATGTATTAACTTTATTTAGTGTTAACATCTCATCTTTCACGAAGAGACGCTGTGTGCAAGACATGAATTTAGTTTTCTGTGCATTGCTTCTGTCCACTTATTCAGTGCCTCTCTGACCAATCGGTCAGGTGTTTGATTTGACTAATCGTTTTGTCCGGAGGAACATATAGCAACTTTGTAGGTGTGTGGAGGGCAGTCATTAAAGGGAGGAAGGGAAGAATAAACTGGAGAATTACAATATTTCTGTCTGCACTATCTCGTACCTGCCTCTGAATTAGTTATTGATTCAGATGGTGTAGTGGATAGAATGCGGGCTTGGCAGTCAGGAGGTCATGGGTTCTAATCCTGGCTCTGCCACTTGTTTGCTGAGTGACCTTGGGTAAGTCACTTCATTTCTCTGTGCCTCAGTTACCTCACCTGTAAAATGGGGATTGAGACTGTGAGCCCTACATGGGACAGGGACTGTGTCTGACCAGATTTGCTTGTATCCACCCCAGTGCTTAGTAAGTGCTTAACAAATATCGTAATCATTATTATTGTAATGTACCCCATCAACTTCCTTCCCCTTCTCCCAAATATATGTTTCAGAGCCTGAGAAGCTCTTTGATCCAATTAATCAGTGGTATTTGTTGAGTGCTTACTGGGTGCAGAGCACTGTACTCAGCACTTGGGAGAGTTCAACAGAGTTGGTAGACACGATTCCTACGCCCAGAGACCTTAAGGTCTAGAAAGGGAGACAGACATTACAATACTTTTCAGATACGGGAATAGCAGACTTGAAGGATATGTACATAAGTGCTTAGGAAGTGGGGTCAAGGAGTTTAAAGGGTACAGACTAGGTCATGCAAAATGAAGGGCAAATAGGGGAAACGGTGGCAAAAGTAAAAACCCTCACAGCATGAGGCCTCCACAACACCCGCCACAAAAACTGATGGGTGTTGCGGCTATAGAAATGGGTATTCATTCAATTGTATTTATTGAGCACTTACTGTGTGCAAAGCACTGTACTAAGCATTTGGGAGAGTACGTTACAACAGCAGACACATTCCCTGCCCACAGTGAGTACGTCCTGAACTCTGAGGCTCGAGGAACCTGAAAGTCCACTCCTTCTTACTGGTTTTGTTTACTGGATTGTGTTGTTTTAATGTTTCATCATTCCTCCAGTCTCTTCTCCTTACTTATACTCTTAGATTGTGAGCCCCTCAATGACGAGGACCACGTCTAAATCCCACCCTTTTTAAAGGTATCTGTTAAGCACTTACTATATGTCAACAAGCACTGCTAAGGCCTGGGGTAGAAACAAGATAATCAGGTTAGACATGATCCCTGTCCCACATAGGTCAGAGGGAGGAAGACTGAATCCCCATTTTGCACATGAGTTAACAGGCACAGAGAAGTTAATGACTTGCCCAAGGTCACACCTCAGAGAGGTAGAGGAACTGAGATTAGGACCCAGGTCTTCTGACTTCCAACCCTGTGCTCTTTTCACTAGGCAATGCTGCTTTTCTGTGTATTCTTTCCCAGTGTTTAGTTCAGTGCACTAAACACAGTAACTGTTTAATACTATTACTATAGTGGTAATATATTACTTTTTTCTACTACATGGCCAGAGAGAGAGTGTGACCCTTTTATGACTAGTGATGTGGAGGAAAAAGGTATTTTAAAATTATCAAGGGAAACCTGCCCAGATGGGTGTATTTACACGAAATGTCTCAGGACAAGTTATCCTCTATTGATTACCATAAAAATGAGGAGTGGTGTGTTAAGCACTTCATAAAGTCCTTTGCACACAGTAAACACTGAGTAAATAGCATTGATTCATTAGGGTATTTTCCTACAAGTAAACCATTTCCCTTTCATCACTCTCATTATCCTCATCACCATCTTAATGGGAGTAAGATTCACTAACTAAATACATTCAACATGTCTATTAATTCTATTATATTGTACTCTCCCAAGCACTTAGTGCAATGCACTGCCCCAAAAAAGTGCTCAGGAAATACGATGGGCTGATTCCTTGTAGTAGTTTGCCATAGTTCAAGATGATTTTCAAATTTGGGCCAAAAACATTCAGAATTTAGTTATTCTAATTATTTAGAAATAATTATCATTATTTATTGAGTAGATACTACTTGCAGAGCACCTTAATAGGCATTTCAAAATGTTGAATGGAGGAGGAAGAATGATAGATAATAACAATAATAATGTAGTATTTGCAAGTAGTTACTGCGTGGCAAGCATTTTACACAGCACTGGGGTAGATACAAGCTAATCAGGTTCCAAATGGAGGCTCACAGTCTAAGTTGGAGGGAGATTTTATCCCCATTTCAGAGAAGAGGAAACCGGCACATAGAAGTGAATAACTTAAATTTTAGGCTCCTTGTGGAGCTATAACATGTCTACCAACTGCTATACTGTTGGACTATACTCTCCCAAGTGCTTAGTACAGTGTATTTTACATGGTAAGTGCTCAATTCATTCATTCAATTCATTCAATCATATTTATTGAGCATTTACTGTTTGCAGAGCACTGAACTACGCACTTGGGAGAGTATAATACAAGAATGAACACACACATTCCCTGCCCACAGTGAGAGTACAGTCTACAGGGACTAAATAATAATAAATAATAATAATGACAGTATTTGTTAAGCGCTTACTATGTGCCAAGCACTGTTCTAAGTGCTGGGGTAGATACAAGGTAATCAGGTTGTCTCATGTGGGGCTCACAGTCTTAATCACCATTTGACAGATGAGGAAACTAAGGTACAGAGAAGTTAAGTGGCTTGCCCAAAGTCACACAGCAGACAAGTGGCCTAGCAGGGATTAGAACCCATGTCCTTGACTCCCACGCCCGGCTCTTTCCACTAAGCCATGCTGCTTCTCTAAATAAGTATGATTGATTGACTGGTTGAACAAAGCATGCTAGTGAAGGAGCCAGGATTAGAACCCAGGTCTCCTGAATCCCAGTCCCATGCTCTTTCCATTAGGCCATGCTGCCTCTAGCTACCCTACAAAGGATTAATATTATCATAACAGATCTAGAGCAACCTCTTTGTTCCCCCACATTAATCAGTGAACTACAGAAATATGAACTCACAAAGCATAAGATTCACTTTAGGTAATAGCTTTCGCATAAACATTCAGTTGTTAATGGGACTGATCACAAGAGAGAGTTTGGTTTATTTTAATCTTTTCTCAATGGAAGTGAACAGTCAGTGGTATTTTCTGATCATCTACTGTGCTCTAAGCACTTTGTTGAGACCTTGGAATCAAAAGTCTCAATCCTTTTCCATTCAGAGTTGACAATCTAATAGGGAAGACAGGCAGATTTATTTTACTTAGAGATAATGGGAGTGGCGGGAGTATAAGATTACAAGAGCATCATCCTTTGTGCTCATTTAAGCATCAGAAAAATACTGTGAAGGTGGACAATAATAAAGGGTTTAATTTTAAAGGACAAACCCCCCCCATTAGTGTGATGTTTGCTACTTTGAGCCCCTCGATCTGTGAATGGAAATTAAACTACAAGCACCATTACAGAATTGCGATAAAATAGTCTTCCTGATCAGAAACATAAAAAAATGAAAAAGAGTTAGACCAATGTGTTGCCTTGAACTTGGATCAGAAAAAGCCTGTGTATAACCTATAAGCTTTGTAAAAATAATTACTTCAAATCAGAGGGTCCTGCATAGTTTGTGGGAAACCCACTACTGCAATCATTATAATGGTTTGTCTCTAATAAGATTTAGCTACAAATTTAGGATCTTCCATAAAAGGAATGTTTAAAATTGTTAATACCTGCCATCTACATGGATATCAGCACACCCTGAAAATGTGTAAACTCCGGGATTACACAATTGCCTCGAACGAACTTAACTATCACAGTACCTTGGTTTCCTTGTTCATTACATATTTTATCTGCCGCATGCATTCAAATTCTAATTTTCATAACATAATTATAGGTTGCAGGTACATCACAATGGCATATATGACAGTACTTTTACGCAGAGAAGGAAAGATACGATACAGTAATTAACTCACATTTGAAATATTAATTGTAACTTTTCTTCCTTTTACATTTTCTGTAATTGCTTTTGGGAAATAAAGAGGGATTAGTCATTAACCATGATAAACAAGGAGTGAGTACTCCCTTTCTCTGCAAGTGAGACCTTCTGGATTTCTCGGTTTATAGGGCAGAGTTGTCTGAGTCACAATGTGCATGAATTTCCATTCATTCAACCGTATTCATTGAGCACTTACTGTGTGCCGAGCACTTTACTAAATGCTTGAGAGAGTACAATACAACAATAAACAGACATATTCCCTGCCCACAATGAGTTTACAGTCTAGAGGGAAGGAGCTCTGTGTTCTGAGGCTCCCCACTTTGTTACCTTTCTGCATCCCACTGGCTCAGAGACAGCTCCATCTAAGAGTGAAGGAAATGATCAGGCCTGTCTGCCCACAAATGTTGACTATAGGCTGAAACTCCCTCTAGACCGTAAGCATTCTGCGGACAGAAAACATGCCCACCACTCAACCTGTTTGCCCAGTACAGTCCATACAATCCCACAGATTTCACACCTTTCAACACTGGGAGAGCAGAGTTTGTACTAACAAGTCGACAAATGCTTTATTATCAGGCAAGTTGGAAGAATGGGAGGTGCCGACTGCTTACTCAAAAATCAGGGGGATATGCACCGATCATTGAGAGGACTGGAAGACAAGGCACCAAGCCACCATAAAACATGCCATAAAAATACCGGTGCCGCCATTCGAGTGAAAATTCCTGGAGGCAGGAAATGTGCTTTGTGCTTCTGTGGTATTTCTTGAACACCTACCTCAGAGCAGTGACTTCAGTGATTTGAGAATCTTAGGTGTGCTTAAAATTTTCTAATATGTCACTTATCAAAACAAAAAAACATCTAAAGACACAACCAGGTATACATCAATCACTGGCATTTACTGAGCATTTATGCTGTGCAGAGCACTGCACTAAGCTCTTGGTAGAGTACAATACAACAGAGTCATTAGATGTATTCCCTGCCCACAATGAGCTTATACTATAGAGGAGGAGACAAACATTATTATAAATAACTTATAATACAGAATTTATTCATTCATTCAGTTGTATTTATTGAGTGCTTACTGTGTACAGAGCACTGTACTAAGCTCTTGGGAAGTAAAAGTTGACAACATATAGAGACAGTCCCTACCTAACAATGGGCTATTTATATATTGTTCATCTAAAATCTACGGGAAAGTTTTGGAGCTCAAATGGTTAAGCGGCACTAAAGATTCTCTCTCCCCAGATCAAAGACTGTACAAGAAGCAGAGTATTAAGATGAATTACAACTTGATGACCCTAATACAAACTGAGGTCAGATGAAGAGATAATGAAACAGAAATTACTGGCTGGAATTAATCCAGGGAGCAGTGAAATGAAATATCAGATACATCAAAGAGAAATACGTTCTTTTTTATGTATGTCTTAACAGCCCTATTTTCCCCATTTTTATGGGAAAAGATCCACTTGGTGGCACTTACTGTCAGGATCTGATGGGGTTTTGTAATCAGGTTTTCAGTATTTTTGCCTACTGCTTCACAATCAACAAGTGGTATTTATTGAGAGCTTACTATTGCAACCACTGTACTAAACTATTGGAGAGTACAATACAAGAGAATAAGCAGACTAGTTCAATTTGGGATATAGAAATGATGGAAATTGAAAATGTTTCTGCTACGCATAAAACTTTTCAGTAATGTACACATTTCAGAGTACTAATAAAATAACTTGGCCATGATCTTTTATTTTCTTGACTGACGAAACACCATTGAACGCTGTTGGAGGGAAAGTGTCTACCACTCTGTTGAATTTTACTCTCTTAAGTGCTAAATACAGTGCTCTGCCCACAGTAAGCACTCAATAAATACTTGGAAGAGTATAATACCGCAGAATTGGTAGATATGAACCCAGCCCTTACGGAGGTTACAATCTGGGGTGGGGGAATGCATTAAAATAAATTACAGAGGGGAAACAGCAGGGTAGGAGGAAATGTACGTAAGTGCTGTGGTCTGGGGTGAGGTGAGTATGAAAGTGATGTTATGAAGACATCTCCAGTTTGGTTCATTTCAATGCCCATCACGCATCTGACTGGGTGAAAGCCAAGTCCAAGGACCTGGATGGAGTATGATGGGGATTGATACAGGGTGGTCACTGACTGCCCAATATAGGCACTCAACATCTAGTACTGACTGACTGTGATGGCAAAAAGGGACTGCTGCAATATCATTTTCGGTGATAGGGAGTGGATCTCTGAACTCCATAAGGGTCGAAAGACAAAAGTGAAAATAGGTTCAGGAAGTGGCAAACACCAAACATGACAGCATGACAAGGAACAATCAGTTTGTGTGTGCACAACGCAGCAGGAATGTGGTCCTCTTCAGTCTCACACGGATCTGTACGTGAATGAGGGACATCTTGAGTATGAAGGATCATCATCATCATCGATCTATTTATTGAGCGCTTACTGTGTGCAGAGCACTGTACTAAGCGCTTGGGAAGTACAAGTTGGCAACATATAGAGACAGTCCCTACCCACCAGTGGGCTCACAGTCTAAAAGTCTAAAAGAAGTCTAAAAGTCTAAAAGAAGTCTAAAAGAAGGATGACAATACATCTACACCTTAGATGATAATTAAAGGTTTACTGAAAAATAAAAACTTTATCATCCATCCATCCAAAGTGATGCTCTCTTTTGACAAATTTCCTTCTTGAGTTTAAGCAGGTGTTTATAGATAGCAAAGATCTTCACTCTCCAAATGTCTATTTTCTCCATCCATCTTTCCCTGTTGGAGGGTAAGCCCCATTAGGTCAGGGAACATATTCCTTTTTTATTCTGTACTCCCCAAGTGTCCAGTACAGTGCATCTCATTCAAGTGGATGTCCAATAAATATAACTACTATATCTTTCCTAAATAAAGGGGGACTAGAAGGGATGTTTGATACTAATAGGAAGATACAGCACAGGTTTTAGGAGTCAGAAGGACCTGGGTTCTGAAACTGGCTCTGCCATTTGTCTGTTATGTGATCCTGGGCAAGTCACAACTTCTCTGTGTCTCAGTTACCTCATCTGTAAAATGAGGATTAACACTGTGACTATGAGACCCATGTGAGAAATGGACTGTGTCCAATCAGATTAGTTTGTATCTACCCCATAGATTTACATAGTAAGGCTTAACCACAACAACAACAACAAAAATAGAAACACAGGATGAGGTTGTGCATATGACTGGAGTTACAGCAGCAGAATCTGACTAATTTATGAAATAAATATTCTGCATTACTGAAAAATTCACTGAGGACATACTGTGCTGACAGATATTGTCCAATTTAGAAACATGCAGCTCCAAGCAAAAGCAATAAAACCTAACTGAAATTCACCACTAATTGCCCAGAAAAATAAAAGAATGTTTCAAAAATTGTTCTCCTCCCTCTACAACAAACTGTGTCCAGGCCTCTTAGTTGTATTAAGCCAAGTAGAAACCTACATTCTCACACTCACCCACACCTTCTTAACAGTGTCTGTTTGGGGGTGAAAAAGTCAAATGAAATACCATAGAAACCCCAAGGCAAGGAACCTTTACATCCTGAATGCTTAAGTCCCTATTGGCAATGTCTGTGTTTGGTCTATATGCTGGATCTGGGAATACAAATTAAAAGAGAGAGGCCTATTTTTTTTTTTACCTTGCTTACCCTCAGTTCCTTTACTTCCAACCCCTAATTGGACTCCAGAAAGAATATGGGACGGGGGTTGGGCGACCTGGACTCTAATCCAAGCTTTGCCACTGGCCTTTGACCTTGAGCAGGTTACCTAACCTCTCTGAAACTCAGTGAGTCCACTTATAAAATGGAGATATGCTACCTACTCTCCCTTCCCCTTATATCGTGAATCCAGGAGCAGAGATAGGGACTGTCTGAAGTGATTACCTTGTATCTATCCCAGTACTTTGCATGCTGCAAGTATGCAAATGTAAAATAAAAATAGAGCAGAAAGAGAAAAAGCATAAGTAGATAGGGGGTACGGATTTGAAAGTGGCCTCCCTACTCTATTATTCTATCAAGAGTCTTGATATCTCACCATTTTCTGGGTGATTCAGGCTGGATGTGTGGGAAGGGGCTGGGGAGAAGAGAAGGATGAGTTGGAGTCACGGCTGTGGTGGGAACTTGATGTAATAGCAAGACCTAGGACCAACAAACAGGAGATGTCTGGCCCCAGTGCCACAGCTCTATACACGCCAAAATGCTACTCACTCCTCATGCAAAAGGAACTCTAAACTGTATTCCAGTGCTAAAGGATAGCCCACACCACCCTTCTTAACTCAGAAGCAGAACCCACTAAGAGTGTCCCCGAAACCCACAATGCAGCCAACACTGAGCCACAGGTCAGCAAAGTGGCTGAGGGCCCGGAGACCACTACTCCATCTTGAATGCCGATGAAATCAAAACTACAAGAAAGGAGTCACGGCTGAGAGTACAATCATCTATTAATCAAATATGCTCTCCTATTTGAAGAATGTTCCCTGTTGAATATTCTATTTCAGAAGACAAAAAGCATCCTTTAAAAATTAAACAGGTTTGCTTTTATGTGAGCAGCCTCACTAAAACTATTTTTCTTCTACCCTTCCTTGTTGCTTCTTCTCTCTCATCTTCTTCCACCATCTTCCTCACCTTCTCCATCACCTTCATCCTTTCCTATCACCCTCACTCTTCTTCCATCCCCTTTTTCCTCTCCCACCCCTACATCATTATCATTTTAATCTAGAGTGTTTAATCCTGGCATTGCCCTCACAGAGTTTACATTCTAAGGGAAGACAAAACAGACACAAATGCAACCAAGAGGATCGTTTGTGAATCAATAGAGGTGATGCATGTAGTGACTTCCCTCTAGTTCTCCAACATTCTCATCCAATTATCTGTCAGTGGCAGAGAAGGAGACAAACAGATATAAGACTATAGGCAAAAAGAGCACTAACCAGAGTTTGGTTGGCGTGCTAACCTTACACAAATTTCGATCAGGGAAAACAAAATTCTAGAAATAAAAATACTAAATGGATCATGAAGCCCATTTCAGCTCAGTGTGAAATTGCTCTATCATAAAGTAAAATCTACTTCAATGTCTCAATTCTAGTCTGAAATGCCTACTTAAAATTCTTTTCTGATTATGCATAGCCCATAACCAGAACTAATCCTTAGTTTTGGCAGCTGAGGGATTCATCATATAGTGAATTTAATAAGAAAGATGAATTTGAATTCTCCGATAAAGATATTATCTAGTACCCTATGAAACTTTAAAGTTTGTATACATAGTTGGGGTTTCCAAACTCCTGTTGGTAAGGAGTTTCTTACCATGCGGGGATGGGCAAACATTTGAGGTTTTGAGGAAGAGGGGAGATGTGGACTGAGAGGCAGGATACGATAAGCGCTTGGACTAGTCTGGGTGGAGAGGAAGGAGTGATGTTGTGGAAGCAGAGATGACAGAATTTGATGTGAGTCCCATGCGGAGCCAGAACTATGTCTCTCCTGCTTAACCTGTATCTACCCCAACATCTAGAACAGTTTTTGACCCATTGCAAGCTCTTAACACATACAATAATAATTTCTTCATTCAATCGCATTTATTGAGCGCTTACTGTGTTCAGATCACTGTACTAAGTGCTTGGGAAAGTACAATCCAACGATAAACAGTCACATTCCCTGCCCACAAGCTTACAATCTTGTGATACTGTGATAATAGTACTAATAATAACAATAATGAGAGGTGAATCATTCAGACTCCTCCTTCTCACTTGTCTTAACAGCACTCTCATTTCATCAACCTGGGTACCAGAATCGAGTTTCCTTGTCTCCTTGCCTTATTTCCCTACCACAGACAATTTGAAAGGAAAAGGGAAAGCCCATTATACTTGGACTGAGGCTTTGTCAGTGCCCACAGAAAAAATTAGTGCTTTTTAAGTTCCGTTAAGTAAATTGTTGATGTACTATATTGTTTTTGTCCTTTTCAGACTTTGAATCTAAAACAAGTATAAAATCTTAAATGGTCTATAGAAAACCCAAGGGTGTGTAACAAATGGGATGACACAGCATGGCCCCGTGGAAAGGGCATGGGACTGGGAGCCAGGAGATCTGGGTTCCAATTCCTGATCTGCTGCTTGACCTGCTGTGTGACACTACGCAGGCCACTTAACCTCTCTGTGCCCCCATTTCTCTTACCTGCAAATTGGGAATAAGATCCCTGCCCGCCCTACTTAGACTGTTCTACTTTTTTTTATGGTATTAGCTCAACACTTAATATTCACCAGCTACTGTATTAAATGCTAGGGATAGATACAGGCTAATCAGATGGGGCTCACAGTATCAATCCCTATTTCACAAATGAGGGAACTGAGGCACAGAGATTTTAAGTAACTTACCTGATGTCACACAGTAGACAATTGGTGGAATTGGGATGAGAAATAGGGTCCTTCTGATTCCCAGGTCTGTGCTCTATCCACTAGGCCACGTTGCTATGTTGCAATGGGGACTGTGTCTGAGTATCTGGGATTTGGTTATCTGGAAAACACTGTGGCCTAGTGGAAAAAGTCCAGGCCTGGGATTCAAAGGACCTGAATTCTAATTCTGACTCCAACATGAGCCTGCTGTGTGACCTTGGGCAAGTCACTTAACTTCTCTGTGCCTCAGATCCCTTTTCTGCAAAAATGGACACTCAATACCTTTTCTGCCTTCTAGTAAAACTGTGAACCCCATGTGGGCCTGATTATCTTATATCTACCCCAGGGCTTAGGACAGTGCTTGGTACATAGTAGAACCTAACAAATACCACAATTATTGTTATTATCTAGATCAGCAGTTAGTAAGGTGTTTGCACCATAAAAAATGCATTTCCCAATGAAATGTCACACATAAAAAAAAATCCTAGTACAATTCAATTTCCTTGATGAATGGGGTACGTATTGACTGTAGAAAATCTAGCTTGATATTTTCTGCCTCTCTTTTAGAAGTACGATCTACAAACACGGATTTTCTTTTATTGGGTAAGTAGCAATTGTGCTTTCCTCTTACATCCCTTTGTTCATTTGCATTTATATGAACTTGTTGATACAACACTCCTCCTTGTACATCAGTAATAAATGCACAAAGTTATATTTATGCAGCAGTGCTATACAATTATCATCCCAATACACATATTTTGAAGCTGCACTCTTAACTGATCAATTAGTAAATGTTGGTGTTCATTTAAAACATCTAAATTAGTCCTGAGTTTCATGAGCTTCCCAAGGAAGCTGTACACAAAGGAAGCTCGAAGCTCTATGTTTAGAAAAAATGGAACTCCTATTAGTATCTTGCTCCAAAACGTTCACTTTACCTTGTGGATGAGTTTAGTTTTGCTCTGCTTATAGATGTTTTGCGATCTCTGTTTGAATTCAATTCGTAAATTCTTCCTCACTCCACTTTCTATTTTGCCAATTGTACATAAACAGGCTGATATAGACCTGGAAAGTCTGGATCAGATCATGTGGTTCAAATCATCTTGTCCCAAGTAATTTTCACCACATAGGCGATTTGTGTAAGTCACTTAACTTCTCTGTGCCTCGCTTTATTTGCAAAATGAGGATTGAATACCTGCACTCTGTCCCTCTTACACTGCCAGCCCAAAGTGGGACTGGTTCCAATCGACCTTGTTTCTACTCAATCAATCCACCAATGGGACTTTTTGAGTTCTTACTGTGTGCAGAGCTATCTAGTTAACATATGGGAGAGTACAACAGAGTTGGTAGACAGGATCCCTGCTCTTGAGGACCTGCAGCATCTAGGACAATGCTCAGGACAGAGAAGATGCTTCATAAATCCTTATTACGGTATGTAAATGCTTACTGTGTGCCAAGCACTATACAAAGTACCAAGGTAAGTACAAGATAACGGGGTTGGACAGTCCCTATTCCACATGGGGCTCAGAGTCTAACCACAATTTTTATTAGTCTTGTGACAGGTAGAGTTTGGAGGAAAGGGACAGAGCTAGTGAACCAAAATGGCATTCTGTTCCTAGATTTTACCAGTTCGATCAAACTTTTTTTTTTTTAATGGTATGTGTTACGTGATTATTATGTGCCAGGCACTGCACTAAATTAGACACAGTCCATGTCCCACAAGAGGTTTACAGTCTTAATCCCTATTTTACAGATGAGGTAACTGAGGCACAGAGAAGTCAAGTGACTTGCCCAGAGTCACGCAGCAAACAAGTCACGGAGCCAGGATTCCAGACCCATGCTCTTTCCACGAGGCCATGCTGCTTCCAAATGGCTTTTCTGCATAGCCATCCAAATCAAATATTAGGTTCGGTGTCTTTAGACCAATCTCTGGACATCCACTGCCAGATGGGCGTTACTGCAGGAAGAAAAGCCTGAGAATAGAGGCCCAGCTCCTGTTTTGCATCATTACAATTCAAAAAGAATCGATCATTCTGCTAAACACATGTCCCTGACAACAATAACAAATGAATGAGACTGGTTGCAGGAAGCCAAGTAACTGATTCTTTGAATCAAGGACTGGGCAGTACTGCACATGGCTGACAAAGGGAGCCTACTCCATTGAGCTCTGAAGGATGAAGATGAGGGAGAGGAAAAGGAAGTCCTCTCTATCTGCCTTCCAGCACGAAGCCGATTGCTCTTATAATCCAATGGGGTGACAGAGACTTCATGATTTACAAATTATGGGAGCCAAGGAAAGAGCTAGGACATGAGGATAAATAGTTTTACCATGTCAGAATAACATAACTGAAATAATATGATTGATGAAATCAATCCACCAGTCCTATTTATTGAGTCCTTACTGTGTGCAGAACACCGGAAATAAACAAGGAATGAGGGTGGGTATAGTACTTTGGTGCTAGAGTTGCCAATGGGCTAATGGGATTTAGGGATAAGTGCTTGGGAGAATACATTTAAGTAAGAGATCCAAACCCTGCCCGCATAGAGTTTACAATCTAAAGGGACAAGAGACCATGCGCAGTCAGTGAGAGGCAGTGTGGCAGAGTGGAAAGAGGATGGGTGTGGGTGCCAGGAGACAAGAGTTCTAATCCCAGTTTTGCAACTGGCCTGCTGTGTGATAGGAACCTGACCTTTTGGTATCTGGCTTTCTTCACCTGTAAAATGGGAATATGATACCCTTCTCTCCCTGGGTCACGAATTGTGGGACAGGGAATGCTTCTCTGTGCCTCAGTTACCTCATCTGTAAAATGGGGATTCATTCATTCAATCATATTTATTGAGCACTTACTGTGTGTATTAAGCACTTGGGGATTAAGACTGTAAACCCCACACAGGACAACCTGATTTCCTTCTATCCACCCCAGTACTTAGAACATGCTTGACACATAGTAAACACTTAACAAATACCATAATATAATGATAATAATAATAATAATAATAATAATAATAATAATGATGATGGCATTTGTTAAGTGCTTACTATGTGCAAAGCACATGAGTGGGCATGTCCTAAGAGCCTCCTTCCATGCATTGGACAGTAAGTACTCTCAGCCCTCACCCAGGGAGCACCTGCTTCGAAATATACCACCACATCCACAATCTTTCTCTCCTGAAGCAAAATCACCCTGCAAGTGTTTCTAAAAGAGGCACTTACCGGCCTCAGGAATGCACTGGCAAATCGGTGGGCTGAAAAGTTCCAAAGCTTACAAGTCCTCCCTCAGTGTGATGCTAATGCCTATTGGCCCCCAGGAGGTAGGCTGAGGCCCATGAGCCATGGGTTAGAGCCAACGTCACTTCAACACTCCGGGTGACCAGAACACTCAGGTCTGGAGGAGCAGGAGATGTTGTAAGTCGCCTTATTTATCTTTGACCATTCCATTAGCAAATATTTTCTTGTTGGGCTCCTCTGCTAGAGTATAAGTTCCTTGTAGGCAAGGCAGCCCACACACTTTGCTCCTCTAATGCTAACCTACTCTGTACCTCGATCTCATCTACCCCGCCACCGACCTCTCGCCCACATCCCGCCTTTGGCCTGGAACGCCCTCCTTCTTCACATCTGACAGAGAATGACTCTCCCCCTGCTTCAAAGCCTTATTGAAGGCCCATTTTCTCCAAGAGGCCTTACCTGACTAAACCCTACTTTTCTCTTCTTCCTTTCCCTTCTGCGGCACCCTGACTTTATTCACCCCTTCCTCACAGAACTTATTTTATATCTGTAATTTTATTTATTTGCATTAATGTAGGTCTTCCCCTCTAGACTCTAAGCCCGTTGTGGGCAGAGAATGTGTGACCTTCTGACTCCTACGCTAGTGCTCTATTTACTACTCTATGCTCTTCTATGCAGAGCACCGTACTACAGGCTTGGGTGAGTACAATAAATTTAGTTCATGCTATCCACTCCCTACATATATCGCTTATGCACCTGTTAGCCTAGCCCCACTGCACTTTTGTGCATTTCCTTATACTCTACTACCTCACCTACCTCTGATTTATTTTAATATCTATCTAACCCTGTAGACCATAAGCTGCTTGTGGACAGAGACTGTGTCTACCCACTCTATCATATTGTACTTTCCCAAGCACTTCGTACAGTGCTCTGCAAACAGAAAAATGCCCAATAAGTACCACCAATTGATTGATGATATCTGCACTCAAGGAGTTTAGAGTCTACTGAGAGAGAATGACCAGCCTCTAGACTGTAAGCTCGTTGTGGGCTGGGAATGTGTCCGTTTACTGCTAAGCACTTAGTACAGTGCTGTGCACACAGTAAGCACTCAATGAATTTGACTGAATGAATGACAAAATTTAAAAATTAAAGGAAGAAGTGCTCAAGTACGGTATGTAAATCAATATGTTCAGAAATGCAAAAACAGATAGTGCAGGCCCTGGTAGGGAGGATGTGCGCTAAGGAAAAGACACATTTATATTATTCCCCCATTTCTGTTGCCGCATGCCAGCACTCTATCAATCAATCCTTCATATTTATTGAGTGCTTACTGTGCCCAGAGCATTGTACTAAGTTCTTGGGAGAGTACAATGTAAGAGACCTGGCACAATGTTCCCTTCCCACAACATGTATCCAAACAGGTTCATATTGTTGGAAAAGAGTTCTCTAATTTCCTGGCGACATTCCAGCCAAAAGGCTCATGATGAAAAAGAAATGCTACCGCACAACCGAATATACTTCACATCCGCACCAGAAAGTCCCAAACATTTAGTCACGTTAAAAAAAAATAGCTATTGCAGTTGTGTGATTAGAGGTACCTGGGCAATGAAATCTAGCATTTCAGAGCTGCAGGGAAATAAAGTATACAGAAATATCCTTCAGCCACAGCTCAATAGCATTTATTGAGCTCCTACTGTGTCCAGAGCACCATATTAAATGCTTAGGTGAATACAATGAAATTAGTAGATGCTCTCTCTGTCCTTGAGGAGTTTCCAATTTGCGAAGGATCCATTTTCTCCTACTAACGTCATGAGGTTTTTTTAAAGGGCATTCATCTCTAGACTGTAAGCACATTCTGGGCAGGGAATGTATCTGCCTACTCTGCTATATTGTACTTCTCCAAGCATTTAATACACTGCTCTGTGCATAGTAATGCCAAATGTCATCAACACTGACTTTTGTGCCAACACCACTGCATTGCTCTAAATTCAATCTTACTCTAATCTACCTTATGTAGAGCACTGTACTAGCTCCCTAGGAGCATACAACTTTAGAGAAGCAGCGTGGCTCAGTGGAAAGAGCCCGGGCTTTGGAGTAAGAGGTCACGGGTTCAAATCCCGGCTCCACCACTTGTCAGCTGTGAGACTTTGGGCAAATCACTTAACTTCTCTATGCCCCAGTTACCTCATCTGTAAAATGAGGATTAAGACTGTGAGCCCTACATGGGACAACCTGACCACCTTGTAAGTTCCCCAGTGCTTAGAACAGTGCTTTGCACATAGTAAGTGCTTAATAAATGCCATCATCATTATTATTATACAATAAAAGCAGAAGACAGGGTTCCTGTCCTAGAGGAGCTAGCAATTCAATAGCAAAAAGCAAAGCAAACTGCCACTTATTAAATCTGTCCTCCAGGACAAACATACCTTCCATGTCTCCTTTCCACATCCTATGCAGGTCTGCACAATTGGCTATTCTATTTATTTACTGCTGCTCTTTCAGTTTCACCTTCTCCTGCTAATCTCAGTGATCCAGTCTTTCATCTGTCTTGAACTTCACACTGATCCTGTTCCCCTCCATCTCAAAGGCTCCAGGCCACTGAGCTTAAGTGACATCCAATGTACTGAAGACCTTTCAAACCAATGAACTATATCACAAAGGAGAAATGCACATTTCTGCTCTGAATTTCCAATAGTATCAGAGTTTACAGCAATTGGGAACACAGGAAGATAACTTTAAAGGAGCTAATGAAGGGGGAACAGAAAAAGATAACTTTAAAGGAGCTAATGAAGGAAGAAATAAGTAAGGGAAACAGTGAATAGGGCAAGATACCATAAAAAGCACAGACACTATGGTAGAGGAATAAACAGACTATGAAACTGCCGTATTAGCATGGTTCTAATCGTGCCTACTTCACAGGAGAGATCTTATCCATCTTAGGAGGAAAGTCAAACAGCTGCTGGGTACTAAGTCAAAATGGAGAAAATCATAAACAAGCAAGACACACTAAAATAAAACTTCAAATGAAATACCATACCCCTGAAGTGCTTGAAAAAAGCAGCAGAAAATATGGACTGTCCTGTTGTACACCAATTATAAACAGGGTGACTACCTTAAAAAAGAGGCTTTGAGAAAATAATATTTGTTGCATATATTTAGATGGCGCATTCTTTAAGCACATAGCACACATCAAGAAGGGGGAAATGGTGAGTTAGTATGGACACAATCCCTATCCCACATGAGGCTCTCAATCTAAACTGTAGGAAGATGCAGGTTCTTTACTGGGTTGTGGCTGGAATAATGGCACAATTATCGGCTTAGGGGGTGCTCTCTGCTCTCACATTCATTCATTAAATCGTATATATTCAGCACTTACCATGTGCAGAGCCCTGTACTAAGTAAGAGCTGGGAGAAAACAGCATAACTATAAAACAGATTACCTGCCCACAACGAGCTTACAGTCTAGAGGGGTAGACAGACATTAATATAAATAAATTACACTTCTGTTCACTAGGAAGAGCTTTGACTAAATTGTGCTTTCAATGACCCCAAGGATGTCACTCCCCACCAGCTGTTCCCTTTTCAGGAATAATACCAAGAGAAAAAAACCACAGAACTGGAACAGTGACTCACTCTTGCTCAAAGTGCCTGGAACTGTATAACTAAGTCTCTCACACAGATCATATCCCAGGAAATAAAGAATGCTTCATTAAAAAAAAATTAAAATAAAAATCAATCCTGTTTAGCCTACAAATATTCAGCAGGTTTCTCTGCCTTGCAAAGCGTGATTAAACGCAGGAAGATTTGTGGAGAGTGGCCCTCTGCAGTAGAATTGATTTTGCCCTCTGAAAATAGGCTAGGTTTCTCTGTCCCTTTACAAAAGAATGGGTAATTAAACATTTTTTCCCCTTCACTGTTGAAAGCTGAGGCGCTTGTGGTGACTTCACTTCTAGGAGCCACATCGTCGGGAAACATTACGATTTAATATAGCACCATTTCCAACAAAGGAATTAATTTTAAAAACAGTCTGGGCAATTTTATAATTATCTCCAGTTGATTGACCCCCAACAATATAAGTGTCTATTCTTCGTTGCATTGTCTCAAATTCCTAGAACTAGAGTCTTTTCAAATGTTGGCTGCAATGGAAAAAACAGTAAATACACAGCGGTGTTCCCTGAATTGTGCAGACTGGTGCAATTTTAAAAATCTATAAAACTTTAAGGCACAAAATGTCAGATCAGCAAATTGATGATGCCTTCAACCACTAAGGTTCCCAATGTGTTCTGATGGGTCTACCAATATTACTAGGAAGCTGTATTGGATGGAAAAAAATTGCTCATGTACCACAAAAATTCAAGGATAGA
Organism: Tachyglossus aculeatus; assembly: GCF_015852505.1. Lineage (NCBI taxonomy): Eukaryota > Metazoa > Chordata > Mammalia > Monotremata > Tachyglossidae > Tachyglossus > Tachyglossus aculeatus. The sequence continues at coordinate 8,088,476 of NC_052079.1, forward strand.
ACTCCCTTGTTTTTTATAAAGTTCCATGGACATTTACTCTTTTAACTCCTTACACAACATGAGCAGAGAACTCCGTATCAATGACACTGTCAGTTTCTTAATGTTTTGCTTTCACTTGTCTCCTGCATGCATTTGTAATTGCAAAAGGCCAGTCACACCTAAGCACAGCCTGGACGTAAATTTGTGGAATCGAATCTGGCAATCTACTAAGAGTTCTTCTTTAGCTACCTCTGGGCAGAATGCGTAGGAACTCCAACATTCTGGAGGAAATCGGATGGTTTTTAGGCTAATGAGAAGTTGTTTGACCCAATCTTAAAACTGTTCAGAAGAGCACGTAGTTGGACAACTTAATGCTTTTTAACAGGCATGAAAAATGTGCAGGAAAGAAAATGACTCCCATACATAAGAGAGAATGATTTACCGATGCACTCTCATTGTGTTTCATAATTAGTCTGTGAAATTAGAGCACTGAGCAAAAGAGTTACTCATTGACTCACAGAAAATTATGTACAGTGCATTAGTGTGCCTACTGCATCTAAAAGACAATATAAATTTTAAAAAGCAGTGTCAAAAAACACAAGTCACATGGTCATAGAGTGATGTAAATATGTACCAATGAAAAGGATTTTTAACTTTTTAATATGTCCATAGATGAATAGTTAATTTTCAAAGGGTTATAATTCACATCCAGCAGAAGCATCCTGTGTTAACTCTTCAAGAGATGTTTCATTACCAATGGTAAATAGACCTTTCTTTAATGCTGACATACACTTTAACCACTCAACTCAAACCACTCTACTCTACTACTCATTCACTTTATGGGAAGGTAAGGAGGTGTTTAAGCCAAGGTAAACTGTGCAGTATCATCTCAAAGTGAAAGAGCCCTGAGAGAAATACCAGTGCTGAAATATTCAGCTAAGATTATATCTCCTTAGATATTGAACAGGGAGACATGGGCTAAGGAACAAAATGTAACTAGCAGGTGGTATCATTTGAACTTTTCATGGTACTTGTTAAGTGCTTACTATGTGCCAGGCCCTGAACTAAGTGTTGGGGTAGACACAAGCTAACCAGGTTGGACAAAATCCATGTCCCCCAAGGGGCTCACAGTCTTAATCCCCATTTTACATAAAATTAAATTATAGGTTCTCAGAATTATTATGTAATGTTATATAAATAAAAAGATCCTAGATACAGAATCATAGCTCTGGAAAGGATTTCCAAGACCCAAGGTCATTCAATCTAATGCTGTACCTCAAATGGTACAGACAGGTAACTATCTATCCCATTCTTAATCATCGTCAAAGACAGTAATCCTACAACCTTCCTGAGTAATATGCACTTCTGGGGTATCACTGAAACAAGCTCTGAGAAGAGGCAGAGATAATAATAATAATAATAATGATAATAATAATAATGGTATTTGTCAAGCGTGTAACTATGTGCCAGGCACTGTCCTGGGGTTGATACAAGCAAATCGGGTTGGACATAGTCCCTGTCCCATGTGGGGCTCACAGTGTCAATCCCATTTTCCAGATGAGGTAACTGAGGCCCAGAGAAGTGAAGTGACTTGCCCAAGGTCACACAGCAGACAAGTGGAGGAGCCAGGGTTAGACAGAACATTTCCCGGGAGCGCAGGGACCCTGACCTTTCTTGTCTCCCCCTCCTGATTTAGAATAAGCCACAGATAGATTAGGATGAACAATGACATATCTACAAAAAATTTCTTTGAACTCCGGTGATAGACTCATTTCATTAAATCATATTTATTAAGTGCTTACTGTGTGCCAAGCACTGTATTAAGCGATTGAGAGGGTACAACAACAGACACATTCCCTGCCCACAAAGAGCTCACATCAGCAAGAAAGACTTCCCTGTTCACACCATCTTCCCTTCCCATGAAGCTCTATGGTGCTGATAAAGGACTTATTTTGGACAGAGCTGAACCAAACTTCTTACATATCACCTGCCTCCAAACGTATACCAGTGATAGATTTACATAACGGAATTAACTTGAATGCTGCATAAACCTCCCTACTTCTTTTGCAACTTCAGAATAATACCCAACTGCACATATTAAGTCATTTCAGTTACCAGAGCAACGGTTCTCTTGAATCAAGGCCTCACTTCACCCTCTTTATGGCTTCAAGAAGGATTAAAGATACTATTTATTACGTGCTTACCTTGTGCCAGGCGCTGTGCTAAGCATTAGGGTAGTAGATACAGAATGATCAAATCAGATTTAAGAGGCCAAAGAGAAAACAGTACCAAGTGCTACAAATATCAAATACAATAAAAAACAAAAGATAAACTTTGTGTGGACCCAATGTGGCTGGGACTGTGGATCCTACATTAATAATAATAATAATTATTATGGTATTTGTTAAGTGTGCCACATGCCGTACTAAGCACTGGGGTAGATGCCAGCTAATCAGGTTGTACACAGTCCCTATCCCTAATGGGGCTCATAGTCTTAATCCCCATTTTACAGATGAGGTAACTGAGGCCCAGAGAAGTGAAGTGACTTACCCCAGGTCACATAGAGACACGTGGCAGAGCTGGAATTAGAACCCATGACCTTCTCACTCCCAAGCCCATGCTCTATCCACTATACCATGCTGTTTCTCATTAGCCTGTTCAGACAGACAGACACAAACACACACACACACACACACACACATTCACAGGTGAATTCACAGTCAGCCGTGTCTTTTTCAAACATCAATCAAAGGCATTTACTGAGTGTTTACTATGTGCAGAGCACTGTATTAAGTGCTTGGGGGAGTACAATACAACTGAATCAGCAGATATGTTCCCTGTCCATAACAGGCTGGAGGGCAAATACAGATAGGATCAGATTAAACCAGATGGGATACAGTCTCTGTCCAGGGTTTACTGTCTAAAAGAAAGGCTAAACAGTTCATTTTATCCGCATTTTACATGTGAGGAAACTGAAGCATGAGATGACACCACAGGCAATTGGCGGAGGTGGGACTACAACCTGGCTCTCTTGACTCTCTGTTCCATGATTTTTCCACTAGGCAACACAGCTATTTTGGAACGCCTGTGACTGGGAACCATTTCTTATCTTTCTCTACAAGCATATGTAGAGGTTAGCAGCATATTTCTGACAAAACTGTGTCACAAGCTTTACTCCCTCCATAAACTCTACCATTTGGCATCTCTTGCTGCCTATATTTAGGCATTAACTTTATGACAAGAAGAAAGAGAGTGGGGGATGTTTTCTCAAGGCTCCTCAGAGAATTGGTGAGATACCTCAGAAACACCTCTTCTTCAGATAGGGGAAAGAGGAAAAATGGAATCTGCTGATGATTAGGAGCAAATTCTCTCTGACCTATCAACTATGCTCCTTCTGAGACCATCTCCATCTCAAATGCAAAATGAATCTCCCAACTAAACAGGGAGGCCTTACTTGTGATCTCTATCTCCAAGAGGATCAGGAGGAAATTTAATTATTGGCTCTGACATTCCACTTCCAAATACCGTTATATTTACCTACTGTGGGTAAAAAACAATGTGACTGTTCTTCCCCTAAAAGAGAAAAACAACAGGTGCCCTTAGAGAGAGCACATTTATGCACATGACTTACTTCTAGAGCCTGCAGAATCCCTCACAGTTGGGGAGAAGGGCCCAGCACTGCCTGGCTACTGCAGAAGCTGAACAAGGTGAATGCATCTCCAAAGCTGAAGCTGAATTCTGCTGTTTGGGCTTTCCAGTACCGCAAGGCTTCTTCCCACTTGGGTGACTGGCACCTGGGATTCTTCAGGGGACAAGGATAAAGAAGTCGGTAAGTTCCAGGTTTGGGTGGTAAGGGGAGGGGACAAACCCATCAGAATGAGTATTACATATGGAAGTCCAAAACCAAAACCTTCCTGATAAAATCACACAATCTGAATGGCCATATTCTTTGAACATGGCTGCCCGCTCATCTCTGCATTCTGAGGGGATGGATTCATATCCCAAACATTTCCAATGAGCTCCAACCTCCAGATTGTGGAGAAATTCATTCATTTCCCAATGGTTTTAGTCTTTCTTCTCTGCCTTGATGAATTTCGAATCCAGAAGCTAATGCTTGGAATGGATTAACTGAAGGTATTTTAATGTGTGAGTATTACAATTTCATACAGTGAGTCAGTCAATTGTATTTTTGAGCATTTACTGTGTGCAGAATGCACGGGGATTCAGGAGCAAACCTCATAGGGTCCTGCCAAAATATGATTCACCAGAATGTGGGGCAAACAGCAGCAGCTTTGACTATCTAGATTTGGAGAGTGGCAGCCCTAAACAGACCCTATATAATGGATTATTGATGTTAACAAAAGACCAGAGGCCTGCTGGGATATAGTGAAATTGTAGGAATGAAAGAGGATGCATAATCTTGTTTGAAAAAAAAAGGTGTAATTTCTACATGACAATACCGAAAAGTTGTTTGTAGTAATGCAGCATCCCAACATTCAAGAAATAGGAAGTGGGACTCATGTACGCAATAATTCTAAAACATGACTTGTTAAGCACATTTTGGAAAATTAAATTAGAAAACCAGTACTGAATGAGTAAACCAGAAGAGATATTATTAAAAGGTCTTTCATTGGAAAATATGTATAACAAAATCAACCAAGAAAAATTCACTTTACTACACATGTACAGCAACATCGGAGTAGACTAATGTAAGATTAGATATAAAGTGTCACATTGTAACGCTCCAGAAAGCAGCAACTCAACAATTGCTCTAGACTGTAGATTTGTTCCAGACTGTAAACTCACTGTGGGCAGGGAACGTGTCTACCAAGTCTTTTGTACTCTCCCAAGCACTTAGAACAGTGCTTTGCACACAGTAAGTGCTCAATAAATGCCACTGATTGACCAAGTAAAAAATACAGCCTGGCAAAGTGTCTAATCTATCACTGCACATGAATAACATCATCCAGGATTTCATCCAGTCAATAAGGGTGCCATCATGGATGTGGAGCTAACCTTCTGTAGATTCCCATATTTTGGCTTACTGCTAGCGTCTCTTCTCTCTGTGTTTGTGTAATAATAGGACTTATCATGAGACACAACATGGTTTAGTGGAAAGAATATAGGCCTGGGAATCAGAGAACCTGGATTCTAATCCCAGTAATGCCCAATGCTTGCTGTGTGACCTTTGGCAAGTCACTTACCTCCCCCATGCCTCAGTTTCCTCAACTGAATAGAAGGGATTTCAATGCCTGTCATCCCTCCTATTTGAACTCTGAGCCTCACGTGGGACAGAGACTGTGTCCAACTTGTTTAACTCATATCGAACCCAGTACTTAGCATACTGCTTTGACATACAGTAAGCGCTTGACAAATACCATACTAGAGTAATAAGAAAAACAAAATTTATTTTAACCACCTCGTTGACGTTTTGACTAGCTTTTTTATGACAGTTTCTCCACGCTTTCTATATAAGGAAAAGCAATAGCATAAAATTGTGTGGTAGGTTTGTATTATTTTAGTAAGAGTCCATGTTCTCCAGTTTCACTCGAATATTTTGACATCAAAACTTTCAAATTCATTCGTTCATTCAGTCGTATTTATTGAGTGCTTACTGTATGCAGAGCACTGTACTAAGCGCTTGGAAAGTACAATTCGGCAACTGATAGAGACAATCCCTAGCAACGATGGGCTCAGTCTAGAAGGTGATGACAGACAACAAAACTAAATAAGTAAATAAGCAGATAGGCATAAATAGCATTAAAATAGATAAATATAATTATATACACACATCATTAATAAAATAATCTGTCCCACAGTGGCCTCAAAACAATAGTTGTGGAAAATTATGGATATTTTATAGGTTCAGAGTGTCCAGGGTATAATTTTATTGCAATATTTTTTCTGCCCATTTATTCATATTTGATTATTTTGGATAAATTTGAATGATATACTGTTGCAGATAAAAAATAAATTAGAATAAATACACAGAAATGGTTTATTATCATGAGTTCTTACAAAATACATTTCCACTTCAGTTCTTCTTGCTCATATTACTCATAGTCTTTATTGTGATGCTTCCCCCCGGCTTCTTGATATTATTGCTGTGGCTTAGGTTTCTTAAGCTTCCAAATGTCCCCTCATTTTTAAGTATATATTTTACAAAACTCCGAGCTAAACAATGATTCACATGGACTCCTCTAAAGACCTTGATTTTGAAGTCGCCTAAGTCAAGAATTCTTAAGACGATACACCTGATTCAGTAATGTAAGCACATAATTGATTATTTTAGTAATCAATGTAATGATGCAAGGATGCGGACTCATGTCCCCATCAGCTATGTCAAATGGTTTCTTCATAACAGGACTGACCTACACTGGACTTTCCAAGACTTTTTTTTGTAATGGCATTTACTATGTGCAAGGCATTGTTCTAAGCGCTGGGGTAGATTCAAAGTAATCAGGTTAGATACAGTCCCTGCCTAATGTGGGGCTCACAGTCCTAATCCCCATTTTACAGACGAGGTAAACTGAAGCACAGAGAAGTGCAGTGACTTGTCCAAGTTCCCACAAGTGGCAGAGCTGGAATTAGAACTGAAGTCCTTCTGCCTCCCAGGGCCATGCTCTATCCACTAGGAATACTGCTTTTCAGCTGTTTGACTGCTTAGTACAGTGCTCCGCACACAGTAAGTGCTTAAAAAAACCACCACTGATCAATCAAGTCCTAACAAAAATGGACCTTTCAGGAATCACAGAACAGGTTGGTCCAAACCCAAACACTGGAGATTGTCATTACCAGTAGTAATTATGGTATTTATTGGGTGCCCACTGGCTGAACAATGCACTTTGCTAAATGCTGGACCTAACCAGGCAGTGGCTGGAAACAAGTCTATCAACAACTTGCCTGGCTACAACCAATCCCCCATATTTTCCATTGATAGGTGGGAGGTTCAGGATTAGGCAGAGCCCCAAGAAACTCAGTATATATTTCCCCCATAAAGAGGACCAAGACACACGGGGGATGCAATCATGTCTAACTGACATTAAATGAGAATGAGTAATAAAAATTTTTCTCTTAGAGGTAAGTTTACTCGCCCATAAAAGAAAAAGAAAACTCAGTAATCACAATAAATTGTGGGAATTATCTCCTTCAGGAGAACAGCTTCTACTACCTCTTTGTCACCTCATTTCAGAATTTAACAATCTTCACAGACAGAAGTTATGATAGTGTTATGTTATGTTATAGTCAATGATGCCAGAAACCAGGCTGGATCCTCACAGATAAATAAGCAATTCCCTATGGGTAATGTTGGCATTTTCTGAGGTGAAGTCACATCTCTCAAAGCACAAAGGAACTATTAAGTGGACCAGAGAACTAATTTAATAAATGCCACTCTGGGGGCCTGGTATTGATTGGATTTACTTGTGCGATCAAATCTGGCCCAGTGCATAATATTTGACCCACACTCTTGCTTATTCTCAATTCTGAACTCATTTTGGCCCCTCCCCAATGAGATACGATTATTAAATAAAAACATTAGGCAATTTGAGTTTATTAGCTCAATATTAAATTATGTAAGGCACAGGAACTACCTTCAACTGAGGATCAATTCATAAATATGAATGACTGTAAACTTGAACTGAGAAAAAAGCAGGCTGCAAGATTTTTTTTTGGTTTATTGATGGGAAAACTGCAGCAAGATTTCCATTACTTTAAAGCAAAACCCCCTTCAGTCCCATGGCTGCTATACTTCAGGAGGTTCTAATCTCAGTTTAAGAATTTGATTTTAATTATATATAACAATAACTACTTGAAGTTTACATCCTACTTTGGAGCTTTCTGATGATATATCATCTCACATTACTTTTTCAGCATTTGTGCACTTTAAAAGTGAAACAATTTAAAAAACAAATAAAATCATGGCAGAAATCATCACAAAGCTCATGTATCTTTCCTAACAATAATTTAATTGTGCCATTTGTTAGGCGCCCACTATAATAATAATAATCATAATAATAATCATAGTATTTGTTAAGCGCTTACTGTGTGTGAAGCACTGTTCTAAGCCCTGGGGGGGATACAAGGTGATCAGGTTGTCCCACGTGGGGCTCACAGTCTTAATCCCCATTTTACAGATGAGGTGACTGAGGCACAGAGAAGTTAAGTGACTTGCCCCAAGTCACACAGCTGACAAATGGCGGAGCAGAATTCAAACCCATGACCTCTGATTCTCAAGCCCGTGATGTTTCCATTTCCCTATGGATAAGTACTTTACTAGGAGATGGAGTTGACAGATATTTATGGAAACCAGACACGATCCCTGTCCCGCATGGGATTCTGTCTGAGAGAAAGGGAGAACTGATCTTATATCCCCTTATATCCCCTTTTTACCGAGAAGGTGACTGAGGTACCAAGAACGTAAGTGACTTGCCCAAAGTGAGGCAGCAGGCAAATGTCTATGTCCAACCTGATTAACTTGTATCTACCCCAGCACATAGTACAGTGCTTTGCAGATAGTAAGCACTTAACAATTACCATAATTATTATTTAACAACCACTCAATCTCCACTTCTCACACCCCCTTCTGCATCACTTATTCACTTGAATCCTCACACTTTAAATACTTGATATTCAACCTACATGTATGTAGCCCTTTAATCTCACATTTCTCCTATCTTAAGTCTCTGCTCTCGACTCTCTCCCATGCTGCTGCTGCCCAGCACAAGGGAGTTTTGACTTGTAGCAGACTGCCTTCCACTCGCTAGCCACTGGCCAAGCTAGGAGTGGAATGGTAGGCCTCTGCTTCACTCTCCCTCCTGTAGCCGAGACTGGTAGAGTACTAGAAACTCTCCAAGTGTGACCCTGAGAGGGTCATGTGAGATATGGATAGCATTAATTCAGAGGCTAAAAAGCAAGGATTTTAAAAACAAATACTTGGAATAATACTTGGAATAATTATGTGCTTTGCACATAATAAGCAGGAGAGAAGCAGCGTGGCTCAGCGCCTTACCTCCTTCTCTTCCCCACAGCACCTGTATATATGTATATATGTTTGTACGTATTTATTACTCTATTTATTTATTTATTTATTTTACTTGTACATATCTATTCCATTTATTTTATTTTGTTAATATGTTTGGTTTTGTTCTCTGTCTCCCCCTCTAGACTGTGAGCAGACTGTTGGGTAGGGACTGTCTCTGTATGTTGCCAACTTGTACTTCCCAAGTGCTTAGTACAGTGCTCTGCACACAGTAAGTGCTCAATAACTACGATTGATTGATTGATTGATGACTGAGCCCCACGTGGGACAGCCTGATCACCCTGTATCCCCCTTCAGCGCTTAGAACAGTGCTTTGCACATAATAAGTAGGAGAGAAGCAGCGTGGCTCAGCGCCTTACCTCCTTCCCTTCCCCACAGCACCTGTATATATGTATATATGTTTGTACATATTTATTAGTCTATTTATTTATTTATTTTACTTGTATATATCTATTCTATTTATTTTATTTTGTTAATATGTTTGGTTTTCTTCTCTGTCTCCCCCTTATAGACTGTCAGCCCACTGTTGGGTAGGGACCATCTCTATGTTTTGCCAACTTGTACTTCCCAAGCGCTTAGTACAGTGCTCTGCACACAGTAAGCGCTCAATAAATACGATTGATTGATTGATTGACAGATTCTCAAAGCAGATTCCATGTAAGGTTGTTGTTTACTAAATTCATTTCTGATCTCACAAAGCAACACCCTTGATCAGTTTTTACAGAGCACATTAAAATTTGAATTCCATTCTTTCCCAAGCTGTAAACATTCCTCTCATCTTGAATGCTCAGAAAACACTTCTGAGTTAAGAATGTTAGGACCAAGAGACTCATAAAATTTCCAAGCCTTCAGAAGATAGCAGTAAAATCTGGAATCTTTCCCATTCTTATATAGACAACTTGACAGAATCCTCTCATGCTGAAGGAAAGAAGAGATAAAGGAGAAAATGTCTAGAAGAGCTTTTAAAAAAAACAAAGGCAACCTGAATATTAAAGCCCTTTTTATCATTTTAAAGTATTCAATCCTGTCTAGTTAAGGGAACACAGAATACTTTCAATTTGCTTCATTTCCACTGTCTTTGAAATAGTCTATCCATTTTTTTAAAAAGACAAAGCTACACAGATATTTCTTTCTTGGAGAGTCCAAGTTCATTAAAAACGATCTACTCACATGAGATTCAGAAACCGAGGAAACTTTTCTGCTGGGATTCAGAAATTGAGATGTTACATTCAGTTCTCCATTTTCCCCCTGGATTCCACACTGACTTTAGTGGGTAACCAGGAATCTCAGAGGGCTGTAAACGGAAAAGATTTCTGCATAACTCTGCCCTGGTGACTTTCTTGACTGCTGACTCTGCAAATTCACCTTGCCTTCTTGATTGAAAGCTCCTTGAGGGAAGGGACCGTTTTTACCTCTAGTGTACTCTACCAAGTGCTTAGTACAATGTTCTGTATTCAGTAAGTGCTCAGTAGATAGTATTGATCGACTAACTGACTGGAGAGAAAAACCTAACGCTTCAGTGAAACCTAGAAAATCTAATCAATATATACAGGATTCATTTCTTAACCACAGGGGTTAGGTTCCTGAAAGTAGCTTCAACTGGCCAAACCAAAGGCTCATTGGAAAATGGAGATGGGGAGGCGTTTAAAGACTCTGTGGCTTCCACCACCCAGATTGTGCTATGGAGCCACTACTGCTAATAAATGACATAGTTACAATAAGTCTTCTGGGGAATTTTAATGAGCTTTTGACATACTAATAATTCAAAGCAAAATACAATCTTAGCACCCAGAGTAGCAAGCTAGATCTCAATATATTTGAGTAATAATTGTGGAAATAATCAAAATAATTGTGATATTTGTTAAGTGCTTACAATGTGCAAGGCGCTGTACTACGCGCTGGGATGGATACAAGCAAATCAGGCAGGACACAGTCTCTGTCCCTCATGAGGCTCACAGTCTTAATCCCCATTTTACAGTTGAGGTAATTGAGGCCCAGAAAAATTAAGTGACTTGCCAAGGTCACACAGAAGACATGAGGTGGAGCCAGGGTTAGAACCCAGGACCTTCTGACTCCCAGGTTCGGGTTCTATTCACTAAACCAGGCTGCTTCTCTAGAAGCAGGCTATACTTCCTGTGACATATCCAGGTCTCACAGCCATAGAGAAGGCTGGACCCAATTAAAGCTGAATAGAGCTTCAATTTGGTATGAAGTCCAATGTTTTGTTGTTGCCAAACTCTCTCTGCCCTGTTCCCAAAGCCACACACTGACCATTTTTTAGTTCTCTTTTCTAATTCTGTTCATCATTAGGCAGCATTCAGCCTAAGTTACAATTAAGTTCTGTTGCTATTGAAAATAATTTGCTTTGCTTAGGATTTGCTAGGTTTTGGCTGGTACTTTACCTGGTTTTTCTTCAAGCTCACTGTCGGTCCATAACAGCGGGCCAACTCTATAAAACAATTCACAGTCATCTAGTCATCTTGCTTATGAGCCTCAAGAACACGGTCATCAGCAGATCTTGGATTACTGCCTTGGCAACTTTTTATGAGTTGGAAGAATTTCCCAGTGTATTCAATTTCCACCTTCAGTTTCCAGATCGCTATTCGTGCCTACAGCCCTGGTGACCTAGAGTAGGTTGACCAGAACTGTACCTACCATACATCCTAGCTGTACCTTTGTGACAGAAATCATTTACGAGGAGTGGGAATAGACAAGTCTTCCAATGGGTCAAGAGCTGAATCAATAATTTAGTATACAAATGCATATATGAAACATGTGCTAAGGGAGCAAATAAAATACATAAGTAAAAGGGGATCTGTTGGGTTGTTGTGAAGTTAGGGTCAACAGAAGCCCAGATCTGGTGAACTTTAATCTTGCTTTGCTATTATAAAAAAAAAACACCCAGCGTATCAGAGAATATTAGGAGACTAATGGAAGCATAACAACTCAGCCACATTCAACACAAAGAAGGATGGCACTTGCTGCTCATCTATGTTCAATTGTTCTTATATCAATTGATCGATCAATAGTATTTACTGAGTGCTTACTATATGCAGAGCTCTGTCTACCCTAGAGCTTGGCACACAGTAGATGTTTAATTCATAGCTATAAGTGTCATTATCACTGTTACGAATGATAACCAGAATCAGATTCGAGAGTGCAGCAAAGAGTAAAGCTAGACTTTGTTGTGGGCAGGGAATGTGTCTGTTTTTCATTGTACTCTCCCAAGCACTTAAAACAGTGCCCTGCACACAGTAAGCACTCAATCAATATGACTGAATGAATGAATGGCTTCCTAAAGAATAATCTTGGGCAAGTGATTTATCTGCTTTGTGCCTCAGTTTCTTCATCTGCTAATTGGGGATTAAATACCTGTCCTCCCTCCCCGCTTAGATTGTGGGGCCCAGATTGTGTCCAATATGTCTGCATTGAATCAGCCCTAAGGCTTCACCGCTATGCTTGGCTCACAGTGAATGCTTAACCAAAACCACAATATTATTATTAAAATCAAATCACAGAAGCATCAGTTTGCAGAGAAGCCTCCCCCTCTCAAATCCTTTAAGTGTTGCATTTGTAATTCAGACATCTTCAGATTCTGTCTTCTCAAACCTGGCTGATAATCTGACCTGTCTCTAAAGCAAAAGTGCCCTACTTTTGTTACGAGGGCCTGCCCCAACCACAACAAACAACAAGAAAGAGCATTGAGAATTATAAAAGATAGACTCACAGCAGCAACTCCAAAGTCTGACAGGCAGATGGTTATGGACAATTCAGTGCCAGGATATGTAACGATGCCACAGCTAATTAAATTCAGGAAATTAATCAGAGCTCCCGGGATAGGAAAATAGGAAAACCAATTGCCATGTTCTCGGTCCCCTTAGGTTAATGTGCCAAATATCAACTCATAATCTGACAGCACTATCTTCTGTCTCCCAAATAATAGAAAAAGTCAACACTCATGCACTTTCAGGCTAATATGCAAAATTTTTATAAAAGCAAAATCCTGTCTTTGGCTTTGTTTTTATTCACCTTTTTGATACTGCCACACACTGGACCAATCATTTGAAACAACAATCAAGAATGACCTCAAGAAGTTGTTACCACCATCATAATCATATTTGTCTCATTAATAACACTTACCGAACACCTCTTGTGGATAGAGCCCAGTAACATGCCCTTGGGAGTAAACAAAAGTAAAAAAAAAAAAAAAAGTGATGCCCTCCCTAATGGGGCATACAGATCAATAGTGGGAAAGACCAGCAGATATAAATTAGCAAACAGTATCTACCGTCCAGTTGTGTCCTTTCAAATAATAATAATGATGATGATGATAATAATAATAATAAGAATAATAATAATAATAAATGTGGTATTTGTTAAGCACATACTATGTGCCAGGCACTAAGCCCTGGGGTAAATAGAAGCAAATCAGGTTGGAGAGACTCCCTAACCTACATGGGGCCCAGAGTCTTAATCTCCATATTCTAGGCAGAGAAGTGAAGCGACTTGACCAAGGTCACACAGCAGGCAAGTGGCAGAACCAGATTAGAACCCAGGTTCTTCTGATTCCCAGGCTTCTGCTTTACTTGTACATTTCTATCCTACTTATTTTATTTTGTTGGTATGTTTGGTTCTGTTCTCTGTCTCCCCCTTTTAGACTGTGAGCCCACTGTTGGGTAGGGACTGTCTCTATGTGATGCCAATTTGTACTTCCCAAGCGCTTAGTACAGTGCTCTGCACATAGTAAGCGCTCAATAAATATGATTGATTGATTGATTGATTGATTCTGCTTTATTTACCAAGCCACACTGCTACTCTGACATAACATAGCAGGTAGTTGCTTTGGTGGTCACTGATGTTCCTACCACTCACATTTTTTTTCCTTCAAATTTACCAGTAAACCAAGAAAACATTTTCGTCACCCAGATTTATATTATAATTCAGTGTATCTGATCCCTACTGAATGAAGAAGTGCCTCCTTTTGTTAGTGCAGAAAGTTCTAAGTTTTTGATTTGGTGCAACAATTCTATGACCAGCCATCCACAGCCATCTTGACTTTAAAGATTTCAATCATGTTGCCTCTCACCCTGTCTCTCAGGTTTGAAGAATCTTAATATACTTTGTTTCTCCCCATATTTAAGTTGGTCCAACCTCTCAATCAATTGCCCTCTACCGATTTTTCCAACCACTGTTCTGTACTGCACTGTAATGGAAATGTCAGAAGAAGCCCTTTAATGGAAAACACATTCACATTTTACTGCAGTTATGGCCTACCTTGATCTGAACTTCACATAAACTCTAATATGATGTTTGTGACTTAAGCAAAACCTGTCTGATTAGAGATAAATTCCAATGGGAATCAAAGTGGAGATTCAGAATCTCCAAGACGAGCCAAGGGATTTTCATCAGAAACGGAACAGACCAAAGTCATCTCCACCAACAGGAAATGAGATTAAGGAACTGAGGCTAGCGTCATTTGAAGAGCTGGAAATTACTTTACCCTCTTGAGGGCACGGATTATCTCTGATCTTCACAATTTACCACTGCATTTAGGGAACAGTGCTATGATAGAATCTTTACATCAATGTAGCAAGAAGCAAAATCCTGTGGAAACTAAACATTAGTACACTCAGTTGAGTTACACTGACCTAAGAGGCATATTCACTGGTGAGTGCAAATTCCAACTTTCACAAGAGAGTAGTTAGGAAAGGCAAAGATTCCACTGGACTTATCTATTTTCTTACAAAATTAAACCTCAGTCCTGTATAGGTCCTGCATTCAAACTAGGAGAAATTCATTAGCATAGGTAACTAAAGTAATAATTATCAGTCCAAACGTCCAACAAGGAAGTGGAACAGCTGGGAAGAAAGGGACCCAAGGTAGAGGGAAAAGATAGTGATCCTTAAACTCCTCAAATCCCTGACACATTATTCCAAAGAAGGGCTTACTTCTCCTGGAAATGCTATCCTGCCCAAATCTCCATCCAGCAACCTAACAATGCAATGATCTGTGGATCCCAATGCCCAAAACAGGAAGCTGCAAAAAATACTTTAGGTTGTCACCTAAAGTCTTTCCAGTAGAACAACAGCTGATTGGTTGGCTGGAAATAATGCCTGCTTCTAAGGCCTCCTGATAATTTAACTTTCAAAAATTCCGGCAGTCCCAGAAATATTACTGCTAGGGCAAACCAGAGTTTGGCAACTAGAACAGGGTTGATACAAGCATTACCATATAATTTTTTTAAAAAATCCTCTTCCTAACTTGGCATTTTTTTTTACATTTTAGCCTCTTGAACCCTAATTACATCCTGGGAATTGGTCTTCTATCAATTAGGGAAACAACACGGCCTAGTGAAAAGAGTATGGACCTGGGTTCTAATTCTGACTCTGCCACTTGTCTGCTGGGTGACCCTGGGCAAGTCACGTAATCTCTCTGTGACTCAGTTACCTCATCCATAAAATGAGGATTAACTACATCTCCCAAGAGCTTAGTACAGTGCTCTACACACAGTAAGTGCTCAATAAATACAATAAATACAACTGACTAGATTGTGAGTTCCCTCCCTCCCTCCTACCTAGATTGTGAGCTCCTTGTGGGAAAGGGACTGTGTCCACCCTGATTTTCTTGTATCTATCTCAGTGCTTAGTACAGTGCCTAGCACATAATAATTGCTTAACAAGTACCATTAAAAAAAGGGTTCGGGAAGACTGTCCATTGTAATAGCAAGAAAAGTATTTGGTAACACATAGAGTGAGTGGTCACCATCACAAACAGAATCACCTAACTAGCCATCTTTCAAATCTCTGGAAAATTTGTGTTGGTGTGTCCTTCAGCTCTCCATTACTGCTTGTTGCAAAACAAGGGATTGGGATACACTCTAACCATATGTGGGACTCAGTTTAGCAAAACCAAATAGCGTCAAGATATTTCCAATCAATCAATCACTAGTATTTACTGAGAGCCTGAGCACTGTAGTAAGCCCTGGGGATAGTGCTAAAGATTTAAAAGATGCAATAATAATAATGGCACCTACTAGGGTCTCACTAGGTGCCAGACATTTTGCCAAGCACAGTCCCTTCCCTCCATGGGGCTGACAATCTAAGAGGGAAGAAGACCTGGTATCTTATCCCCATTTTACAGAGGTGAGAACTAGAGCCTAGAGAGGTAAAGTGGCTGCCCAAAAGACACACAATGAACCAACCCCAGCATCTTTCCACTAAGTCATGGTGCCATCACTGCTCTCAAGGAGTTTAAAATCAAATAGGGAAGGCAGACACAAAATTAGTTGCAAATTTTGGGATGGTGGAGGGAGGGGGAGCAGAGAATGGAAAGATAGATAAGTGAATGAATAAATGCTTAAATAGTATAGACCCTGTCAGGAGTATTAGAGCTACAAAACCCTACAGATCAAGCCATTAATACAGTGCTCTGCACAAAGTAAACTCTCAATATATATCGCTGAAGGATTGATTAATATTGAAAGAGCTTCCAAGATACTGAAATGTGGTCCTGTGAAATAGCTGATAAACACAATAGTTACTGTTTTTTATGTAGTGTGGCAAATAGCTAACTATAGCACAATTAATGTACTTTCATTTCTGCAAGGCATTTAGATCACTGAAAATTGCCTCATTCTCTCACTGCAGGGCTTGCTAAATAGATCTGCCGTTGATCATCTTTTTCCTCTTCTTCAGCTGAAGAAGTTCTCTTCTGTGGGTAATTTATTTTCACCCCTTTACATATCTTACAAGCCCTCAGTACATTGCACTGTACAAAGTAAGTGCTTTAAAAATCACCATCGATTGACTACTAGTGGTACTATCCCAACTTGCAGGAGGGTAGATTGGAAGCTTTTTTTTTGTAATCAAATAACTGCAGGAGCAAAAAAGAGAACTCCAGTGGACTCTAAACAGAATCAAGACGTACAGATGTCTCTTCTCACCTTTAAATAAAATGGGTAGAGAGTGGCTGATGTAACGGGAAAATATGATCCCTCCTAACAAGGAGCTTACAGTCCACGGAAGAAACAAAAGAGTTGATCACAGAGGTGGAACTGGAGAAAAGGCTGGCCTATTCAAGATCCACTTCAGGAGAAAAGAGTAAGATGAGAGAAAGGGAATCAGAAGCAAAAATACTACAATAAAGATGAGGAGCTTTGCCCTTTACATAGCTGGTTAAACCCTGCGATATTTAAAGTTCTTCCCATTTTTCCATTTATGTCTTGTCAGACTATTCAAGCAGCAGGTCACTGTAGGTCCTGTAGTTAGACGTCCTTTCTTTTTTAAGTGGCAGCGTCATTGTCTAAAGATAAGATAAGCCTAAAATCATTGTAACATATGTAATGGAACAGTAAAACCTAAAATAATAAGTTGAGAAATACAATTCCCTTCTAATGGGGGCATAGGAAAGAGAGGGTCATTGATCATTTGCTCAGGCAAATGAAAGAAGTGTGGAATAATGCAGCATGACCTAATGGAAAGACCATGGGCCTGCGAGTCAGAGGACCTGAGTTCGATTCCCAGCCCTGCCACCTCCTCGCTGTGTGGCTTTCGGCAAGTCACTTAAATGCTCAGTGGCTCAATTGCCTCATCTGTAAAATGGGAAATGAGTACTTGTTCTCCTCCTAGACTGTGAGACCTATACGGGACAGGGACTGTGTCCCCCTGATTGACCTTTTTTATGGTATTCGTTAAGTGCTTACCATGTACCAAACGCTGTTCTAAGTGCTGAAGAAGGTACGAGTTAATGGGTCAGACACAGTCTCAGTCCCGCACAGGGTTCACAGTCTAAGTAGGAGGGAGAACAGGTATTTAATCCTTATTTTACAGCTGATGAAACGGAGGCACAGAGAGGTTAGTGACTTGCACAAGGTCACCCAGCAAGCAACTGGAAGACCCAGGATTAGAACCCAGGTCCACCACCTCCCAGGCCCACGCTCTATCCACTAGACTGCACTGTATAATGACAGAAGAAGCTCTGATTACTTCTCTCCATGTCTGACTACAGCTAACAATTCCGCCCTTCAACTGGTGGCCCAAAGGCAGACCCACATTTGGTTCTAAAAGCCCCTAGGGAAGAACAGGTGACCCCACTACAGCCCCCTTCACATTGCACCCCCTTTCTTCCCAAGGGAGTCCCCTGGAACAACTCTCCTGGGCTGGGGTGATTCGGAGCAGGGGGAGCAATTAATTACAGATTCAATACACTTGTGTCTATACCAGCAATTAGAAAAGAGCTTGACACATAGTAAGTGTGTAACAAATACCATAAAAAAGTGTGCCAAGCTTTCGTGAAATGTGAGGGGTTCCTGAAAGGACTGTACACTTCCACCATTAACTGGCCTAAACAGAGCCCCATAATGGCCCTTCACAGTTAAAAAAATCATTTGGAAATCCAAGTAGATAACAAGCTGATAACATTCCCTAATTGCATTCATTCAGAGTTTATATTATGGGTGCTAATTGCCTCAATGTCAAGCCCCAGGTCAAAAAAAAATAAGGCTAAAGAAATAGAACATCTTCAATTCAAATTTAAGATATGACCCGGCTGGTACTGGACTTCTTCAGACTCCTTGCTGCCATTGCTAGGATACTGGGAAGGGCTGAGGAAATACTTTGCAGGCAGATTTTTTTTTCTACCTTCTCTAAGACGCTGGTGAATATTAATGTGCGTCTGTGGGATAAAGAGAGCAGGGTAGTCCCTGAAAAATCACAAACATCTCTCTTTCTAACTAGAATCTCTGCACTAAAAATGAATGTTTTGCACCATGAAAGTAAAGTCAGTGCTTTTTAAGGCCAGTACAGGGAAAGGGGGATACCAGAGCCTGACTCGAGGCCTTAAACTGAAAGAGTTAATATAATGGTGACGTTTGAGCCTGCCAATGTTGGCTCAGGGAAAAAGAAAAAACGTCTCCCATTTATGAAGGAGCAAAGACATCAATCCATGGTATTTATTGAGCGCTTACTGTTTGCAGAGAGTTTTACTGAGCTCTTGGGATGGAACAATACAAGACTGCCCATAAGGAGCTGACAGTCTACAGGGGGAGGTGGATATTTAAATAGATTAGACAGGAGGTCCTTCTGTCTTAACCTGTGAGCTTGATGTAGTATAGGGACTGTGCCTGACTTAATTATTGTGTTAACTACCCCAGCCTTTAGTAGAGTGCTTAATATCACTATTCCTATTATCAAAGACCCCTGTCTTTAAGGGGTTTACAATCCAACAGGGGAGTCTATAAGTGGAGTGGCACTGCTCTTATCCAGTGTGAAAACCAGACTTTCAGAGAACTGGTTGGCGGGTTGTTCCCTGTTTGAGGCATGAGTCTCCACCTTAAAAAGATAACAATCAGGTTGGCAGATAGATCATGTTACTGTAGTTGAAGGTATCCTTTCCAGCCTTCCTCCTTCTAATACCTCCATTAACTGCATTTCTCCTATTCATCTTCTGTTGCCTGGATAGGATTTAAGACTTAAAAAATTTCCAGAATGAATTTCCAGCCCCCCTAAGCCTGTGTGAGACCTGTCCTCCCCCACATGCCTTGGTATTAAAATCTTTCAGGTTTCCAGGCTCAGCTCTAGAATTACAACAGGTTCAGGGTTACAGAATTAGTGTTGCATAATTACAATATTCTAAGTGTTACAGTAGCTGAGAAGGAATTTCAAGAAATATTAACCGTGGAGAATGTGAGCCAGTTAAATGAGGTGGTGAATTTGCAGTGGAATGAAACAAGCTATTTCTATCGGGAAACAACAACAAAGACTCAGGCAATGGGAGTTCTTCACTAGTAACCCCATAAATTATCGATGTGCTGGTGTCCTTTCCACTATCTCCAGTTCTGGGTCTAAAACAGCTCAGTAATAATTATGATAATTATGTTTTTTAAGCACTTACTATATGTCAAACACTGTACTAGGCACTGGAGTAGATACAAGATAATCAGATTAGACACAGTCCCTGTTCCACAGGGGGCTGACAATCTAAGGAAGAAGGAGAACAGGAGCTAAATGTCACACATCATTCATCCATTCAATCGTATTTATTGAGCGCTTACTGTGTGCAGAGCACTGTACTAAGCATCAAGCAAGCAGAAGAGCTGGGATTACAAACCAGAACTGGAAGCAGCATAGCATAGTGGATAGAGCATGGGCTTGGGAGTCAGAAGGACGTGGGTACTAATCTTTGTCTGCTGAGTGACCTTGGGCAAGTCACTTAACTCCTCTGTGTCTGTTCCACAGAGAAACAGCACGGCTCGGTGGAAAGAGCACGGATTAAGGAGTCAGAGGTCGTGGGTTCTAATTCCGGCTCCCTCACTTGTCAGCTGTGTGACTTTGGGCAAGTCACTTAACTTCTCTGTGCCTCAGTTGCTTCATCTGTAAAATGGGGATTCAAGACTGTGAGCCCCACAAGGGACAACCTGATTACCTTGTATCTCCCTCAGCGCTTCGAACAGTGCTTGACACATAATAAGCGCTTAACAAATACCATCATTATTATTATTATTATTATTATCTCATCTGCAAAACGGGGATTAAGACTGTAAACCCCATGTGGGACAGGGACTGTGTCCAACTCGATTACCTTGTATCCATCCCAGCGCTTAGTACAGTGCCTGGCATATAGTAAGAGCTTAACAAATACCACAATTATTATTAGTAGTAATTATTGTGAGGTCCTCTGGCTCCCAGGCTCATGCTCTTTCTTCTAGGCCAAGGTCCCAAATAGTCAGGGCACACTTAGAGGCCATTCTTCTACTCCTACCTGCCTCCAGAATGGTCAGTCATCTAATGGACAACAAACAGCAGACAAGTCTAGGGCCCCCAGGCAGGAGAGGAGCTGCTCTCAGAGTACAGGCTTTGAGAAGATAAAGATACCATGGAGAAGTCTTGAAAACAGAGATGGTACATCAAAGAACTATCTTCACTTCATTTGAACACCCCGAGCAGTGTATTACTGGCTGCATATCAGTCTTTTCAGCTATAACCTCATACCATACACAGTACCACCATCCTCTCTGTCTCACAAGCCTGTAACTTTGGCATTATTCTTGACTTATTTCTATCATTCAACCTGTCACCAAATCTGTTACCTTCACCACATTGCTAAAACCTACCCTTTCCTTTCCATCCAAACTGTAGCAGGGAAGCAGGGCAGGGAATGTGTCTTTTATATTATTATATCATACTCTCCCAAGAACTTAGTTCAATGCTCTGCACACAGTAAGCACTCAATAAAGGCAATTAACTGACTGACACCATATTGATCCAAGCATTTCTCTCATCCCACCTTGATCGCTGGATTGGTCTCCTTGCTACTCTCCCTGCCTTCTGTTTCTCTCCACTCCAGTCCATACTTGATTCTGCTACTCAGATCATTTTTCTACAAAATGTTCAGTCCACGTTTCCCCACTCTTCAAGATCCTCCAATGGTTGCCCATCCACATCCTCATCAATCAGAAACTCCTTACCATCAGCTGTGAAGCACTCCATCATTTTTCTCCCTCCCATGTAACCTCACTGATTGCTTCCTACCCCAGAATGCTAAACTTGCTCCTCTAATTATAGTGTCTGTACCTCAATATTGTCCTTCTTGCTGCTGACCTCTCACCCACAACCTGCCGCTGTCCAGAAACTCCCTTCCACTTCACATCAGACAGACCATCCCTCTCCCCACCTTCATAGCCTTATTAAATTCACGACTCTTCCAAGAGGCCTTCCCTGACTAAGCCCTCATTTCCTCTACTCCCTCTCCCTTGCACTTGGATTTGCAAACTTTACTCACCCCACCCTCAGTCCCACAGCACTTATGTACATATCCATAACTTATTTATTGATATTAATATCTGCCTCCCCTTCAAGACAGTATGCTCCCTGTAGGCAGGGAATGTGTCAACTGATGCTTGTTATATTGTACTCTCCTACTGCATGATCCTCTTGCAGTAAAATTTCTTAACTGGCACTAAGAGTTGTGGGCCATTCCATGTCTTAATATAGTTGGCATGCAAAATATGAAATATATACTGTGTACAAATATACATTTGTGCATCTATTCTTGTAGTTGTATGAGAATGTGTGCATAAGTGAGATTGTGTCTATGTGACTCTGTTTATACGTTCCTTGCCTCCATCTGTATCTTGAAGTATCTTTCCCTTTATCTCAATAATATTTATTGAATGCCTGTGTGCACAAAGCACTGTACTAAGCACTTGGGAGAGTACAGCCTCTAGACTGTAAATTGATCCACGCAGGGAATGCATCTGCTAGTTCCGTTGCATTGTATTCTCCCA
This sequence comes from Tachyglossus aculeatus, assembly GCF_015852505.1. Lineage (NCBI taxonomy): Eukaryota > Metazoa > Chordata > Mammalia > Monotremata > Tachyglossidae > Tachyglossus > Tachyglossus aculeatus. The sequence continues at coordinate 8,110,777 of NC_052079.1, forward strand.
AGGGCTTAGTAAAGTGCTCTGAATATAGTAAGTGCTCAATAAGTACCATTGACTGACAATTGATTACACTACCTGTGAGAAGCAGCATAGCCTAGTGGCAAGAACATGGGCCTGAGGGTGGAGGTTGTGGGTTCTAATCCTAGCTGTACCACTTGTCTGCTATGTGACCTTGGGCAAGTCACTTAACTTGTCTGAGCCTCAGCTGCCGCATCGGTAAAATGGGAATTAACACTGTGAGTCCCATGTGGGGCTCACATCCAATCTGTCACCAAAACCTGCCGGCCTCTCCTCGGCAACATCGCCAAGATCCGCCCTTTCCTCTCCATCCAAACTGCTACCTTGCTGGTTCAATCTCTCATCCTATCCCGACTGGATTACTGCATCAGCCTCCTCTCTGATCTCCCATCCTCCTGTCTCTCCCCACTTCAGTCCATACTTCACGCTGCTGCCTGGGTCATCTTTGTGCAGAAACGCTCTGGGCATGTTACTCCCCTCCTCACAAATCTCCAGTGGCTACCAGTCAATCTACGCATCAAGCAAAAACTCCTCACTTTCGGCTTCAAGGCTCTCCATCACCTCGCCCCCTCCTACCTCACCTCCCTTCTCTACTTCTACAGCCCAGCCCGCATCCTCTGCCACTAACCTCCTCATTGTACCTCATTCTTGCCTGTCCCGCCATCGACCCCTGGCCCACGTCCTCCCCCTGGCCTGGAATGCCCTTCCTCCGCACATTCACCAGGCTAGCTCTCTTCCTACAGGAGGCCTTCCCAGACTGAGCCCCCTTTTTCCTCTCCTCCTCCCCTTCCCCCAAGCCCTACCTCCTTCCTCTCCGCACAGCACCTGTATATATGTTTGTACAGATTTATTACTCTATTTTACTTGTACATATTTACTATTCTATTTATTTTGTTAATTATGTGCATCTAGCTTTATTTCTATTTTATTCTGATGACTTGACACCTGTCCATATGTATTGTTTTGTTTGTCTCCCCTTCTAAATTGTGAGCCCATTGTTGTGCAGGGACCATCTCTATATGTTGCCAAGTTGTACTTACCAAGCGCTTAGTACAGTGCTCTGCACACAGTAAGCACTCAATAAATATGATTGAATGAATGAATGAATGTGGGACATGGACTGTGTCCAAGCTGATTATCTTGTATCTTACTCCAGTGCTTAGTACAGCGCACATAGTAAGTGCTTAACTTACACCATTAGAAAAAATACAGAATCCCTGCCCTCAAGGAGCTTACCTCATGAGCAAATACTTTACAAGGGGTGGACTGAATGCCCCCATCAGTTTATATGAGGGCCCTCTCACAAAACCTGCAGAACACTGATGATGATGAAGAAAAATAACTTGGTCCTTTCATGTAAATGGAAATGCAAGCTCTTATATCACTTATAATACATTTATTCAACCATTTGGGATCCAAAAATGCATCCTCCTCTGTACAATCTCTGATGAATGTCTATATTTTGAAGGCTTCATTATTTTCTCTATAATTCTATGCATTATGCTTTAAGTTCTTTTTAGAATTTTTCCCACAGGATGACTGATTATGAGTCATCTTTCCTAGACAAAATAGCATGTATTAAATATCAATGATTACACCAAGAGGTTCAAAATCTAATCGTGGCTGTAACAGGCAAGTAAGAAGTGAAATTAGAGTTCATTATTTTTCCCAATTGTGATTAAAACATAAAATACCAATTCACTACAGAATCAATCTGGTTCTACTTAAGACTCATGATAAACTTATTGGCAATATGTTCTCAAAATGAAAAATCAAAATAAAGCACCAAAGAATCCAACACTACTTCCTATCATTTTAGATCCAATTTTGGTTCAGCGTGTTCTTTGTAGAAAAGCTACCAGCTCCTTGGCAGTTTTAAGTGCTTTAGATAAGAAATGTTTTAGAAGCAGAACTTGGGACTCCTTTTCTAAATAGTTGGAGAATTTATGTCTTTAATAGAGCCTGTCAAATAGGTTAGAAAACCGTAGAAGCCTGCAAAACTTCAGACTTTTTCTAAGGACTAACTTTCATTCATCACAGGTATCCTACCTTACTGTTTGTTCCCTATGAATACTGTTTGTTCCCTGTTTGTTCACACATAAACAATTCCCATGAAATTTAATATAAATGCAGTGAAAAGAAGAGATATTGTTCATCTATTATATTTAGGCCCGAGACAGTCTAATCAATCAGTGGTATTTATTGAGCCTTCAGACTACTGCTACACAACAATTAACACCCTTAATGGGTTCTATGAACATAGAGTGTTAAGTAAAAGTGCTAATTGAAATATCCTTGCCCATAGAAAACCATTTAAAGTGAATTAATATGCTCCCAGGATACTAATCAAAATATAAACATATATTTTTAAAGTGATAACTGTAAGTTACACAATCAATTAGGAATGTAAATAGACCAATAATTACATATTTTAAGATTTTTTAGGTACACTAAGAAAATTCTTCATTATATAATTTTCAAATGCTACTCAACAAAAAGGCAACTTACGTTGACAGACTAGAAATATGTCAATAATTTTTTTAAATTATTATGGCACCATTTAAGGGCTTACAATGTGCCATCCACTGTATTAAGTCCTGAGGAAGATACAGTACCCTCTGTCAGATCACACCTGGAGAGTTTCCAGTACTCTACCAGTTTCAGCTACAGGAGGGAGAGTCAAACAGAGACCTACCCACTCCATTTCTTGCTTGGGAAGTGGCTAGCGAGTGGAAGACAATCTGCTAACTCACCTGTGCTGGGCAGCAGCAGCATGGGAGAGAGTCAAGAGCGGAGACTGCGCGGAAGATGGCAGTAGTTAACCACTTCCGTATTTTTACCGAGAAAACTCTATGGATACACTACCAGAACATTTGCAGATGGACAGTGGGGTGTTCTGGGACAGATATGTCCATGAAGTCGCAATGGGTTGGAGACGACATGACAGCATAAGACTAGACAAGGTACAGTACAATCAGATCAGATCCAGTCCCTGTCTTATATGGGGTTTACCATCTAAGAGGGAAGGAAATCCGATTTATTTTATTTTGTTGGTATGTTTGGTTCTGTTCTCTGTCTCCCCCTTTTAGACTGTGAGCCCACTGTTGGGTAGGGACTGTCTCTATGTGTTGCCAATTTGTACTTCCCAAGTGCTTAGTACAGTGCTCTGCACATAGTAAGCGCTCAATAAATACAATTGATTGATTGATTGATTGAAAAGGGGTATATTACTTCCAGTTTAAAGATGAGGTAACTGAGGCACTGAGAAGTCAAATGACTTGCCCAGGTCACACAGTAGGAAAGCAGAGCTGGGAGTAGAATTTGAATCCTCTGACTCCCAGACATGTGCTCATTCCACTGGATCACTCTACTAAGAAGCAGCATGGCTCAGTGGAAAGAGCACGGGCTTTGGAGTCAGAGGTCATGAGTTCGAATCCTGGCTCCGCCACATCTGCTGTGTGACCTTGGGCAAGTCACTTAACTTCTCTGAGCCTCAGTTACCTCATCTGTAAAATGGGGATTAAGACTGTGAGCCCCACATGGGGCAATCTTATCATCTTGTATTCCCCCCCAGCGCTTAGAACAGTGCTTTGCACATAGTAGGTGCTTAACAAATGCCATCATTATTATTATTATATTAATGATTAATTGAAATGGACATTAATCACTCTATTCAAGTCAGTCAAAATATTCCAATGGGAGGAAGGAGGGGTTGAGGCTAAAGAAAATTTTGCAGAATTATGTCTAAGGCAGAGAGCACTCTAATGGGTACTGGCATTAAAAGTCAGTAGCGCAATCATGAAAGAACATGAAAAGAAAAACACTACAATGTGGTGGAGGGGACGACGATGACTGTATTTTGCTTGCTGGGTACTTAATGTTTGCCTCAGGATATCAAATCTCAGTGCTCAAATATACCCCAGTTGTGGGTAACCTTCTGATGGACAGTGGAATTACCCAGGCCCCAACTATCAAGGTTGCCTTTATAGTGGGGGAATTGGGAAATGCCAGTGACTAGAGGTTTCGGGTTGATAAAATGGTGGGTAACAAAGCTTTTATTTTATTATGTGTCTTGAAGGAAGGCAAAATCCTCCATTGTACTTGCAATTGGGCACTATGCCAATTTGGAGAGAATTTTTAATTTTCCTGAGGTTGGTTAGTAATCTGTTTGGGTCCTGATGCATGATGATCAATAGAACTAGCAATTTATATTTCAGATAGGAGATGATAATTGCAAATCTATTTTTATGCCCCACAATCCTCTGCTAAATCTCCCCAGTACAGAATGTTGAGGTTCAATGTTAAGGTTGAAATACTATTCACTAAGTACTCCATCTATAAGCTAATCAAACATTTCATAAAGTAGGAAACGTATGGTTGGCTATGGGATGTCAAAGCTGAGGAGATCTAAGGATGGGCACACCACCAAACCAGAAAATTTTACATGTGATGAGAAATTCAATAGCTCTGGGCCCAATCAATCAATCATATGTATTGAGCACTTACTATGTACAGAGCATTGTACTAAGCACTTGGGAGAGTAAAATACACCAGAATTAACAGACCTGTTCTTGCCCATAATGGGAAAGCAGTGTGGCCTAATGGATACAGTCCAGGCCTGGGAGTCAGAAGGACCCGGGTTCTAGTTCAGGCTCCCCCATTTGTCTGTTGTGTGACCTTGGGCAAGTCACTTAACTTCTCTGTGCCTCTGTAAAATGAGGATTAAGGCTGTGAGCCCCAGGTGGGACATGGACTATGTCCAACTTGATTAATTTGATCTAGCCCAGAGCTTAGAATAGTGCCTGGCACATAGTAAGTACTTTACAAATACTATTAAAAATGTGAGCCTACAAGTCTAATTTTAAGTTTAAGGAGGACTTTGCTGAATTCCAGTGGAAGGGCGGAATTAGAACTACTGAAAGGATCCTTCAGGGCAGAGATCATGTCTGCTATCTTGATTATACGCTCCCAAGTGCTCTGCACACTGAAGGTGCTCGACAAATACCACTCACAGGTTGAAAGGTGAAAGAGACTTTAATAAAAAATTGCATACTACACAGGCCCATATTAAGGCCTCAGGTTTTAGTAGTTTAACATAATTCTCAGAGAATTTGATTCTTGTAAGTATAAATGTAGGTTAGGAATAGTGTTCTACGAAGAAGGATGCTGGAAATCTCTGAGGCCCTAAGGGTTTCAGTTACACCAACTCTATTTCCTAAAGGATGAACTCAATGAAACCCTGAAATTTTAATATAATGTTTTAGATCATAGGTAAGCCTAGGTAGTAATAATGATGAAATTTATTAAGCACTTACTGTGAGCCATATATTTTATCATTTTTACTACCTCAAACAGCGTGGCTCAGTGGAAAGAGCCTGGGCTTGGGAGTCAGAGGTCAGGGTTCTAATCCCAGCTCTGCCATATGTCCGCTATGTGACCTTGGGCAACTCACTTTAACTTCTATGAGCCTCAGTTACTTCATCTGTAAAATGGGGATTAAGACTGAGCCCCACGTGGGACAAACTGATCACCTTGCATCCCCCCCAGCAATTAGAACAGTGCTTTGCACATAGTAAGCGCTTAACAAATGCCATCATTATTATTATTCTAAAGTCCCTGTTCTTCATTAACATCAAGGATATCTCAAGAGCTAAACACCTATTGTCTTAAAAAGTCAACCTAGAGAGTTTGCCATTTTGAACAGTAACTTTTGGTTTCCTTAAAAAGACTCTAAGAGCAAGCACTAGTTGGCTATGATTCCAGCACTCCCCTCTCCAGCTACACTTCACTCTGCTGCCCAGTTCATTTTTCCAAAAAAACAGTTCAGTGCACATCTCCTCTCAAGAATCTTCAGTGTTTGCCCACCCACATCCACATACAGAAACTCCCTATTATAGGTTTTAAACCACTGGCCCAAATCATCTCTCCCCCTTCTACCTTACCTTGTCAATTTCATACTATAGTCCAGCCCACACACTTTACTTCTCTAAATGCCAACCTACTCACTGGGCCTTGACTTCATCTCATTGCTGATCCCTTGTCCACATCCTCCCTCTAGCCTCGAACTCCCTCCCTTCATATATAAGACCTCTCCCACCTACAAAGCCACATGAAAATCATCTCTCCCAAGAGGCCTTCCCTGACTACGCCCTCATTTCCTCTCTTCCCTTTCCCTTTCTGCACTGTCCTTGCATTTTGGTCTGTATCATTTAAGCACTTAATATTCACCCACCCTCAGCCCCATAGCACTTATGCACATATCTGAAATTTATTTTTATTTTCTGTCTCTGCCTGTTGTCTGTAAGTACCTTGTGAGCTGGGAACATGTCTACCAACTCTGTTGATTTGTACTCTCCCAAGAGCTCAGTACAGTGCTCCGCACACAGTTAAGGGCTCAATAAACATCATCACTTGATTGATGATTGTTACCGATGAAAACGAGCTCCCTGTTCTGTATCGTTGCTGAAGCTGGTACGGTCCCCAGGCAATGATCAATACTTGCGTTTGTATGTAGCAATTTAGTTAGATTATATATTAGGTGTCTAATATACTTAACACCTAACATATTAGGTGTTATACTGTACCCTCCCAAGAGCTTAGTACAGTGCTCTGCACACAGTAAGTACTCAATGCATTTGATTCAATGAAGGAACCCCCAAGCTTATAATATAAAACAAAGGTCAGTTAATCATCAGCCTATTTTTTATGAAAATGTATAAATCCTCAGAGTCCTGCTAAAGTGAACATTTTGCACATATGGGTTTCATCTCAAAATTGCTTCAATTTTGAAGGTCGGAGATATCAGAAAGAACCCAAGTTATTTATAGCTTTCACGCTCGGGATCTCAGAATTTCAATTACTAACCTTGAAGGACTCCTCGATTTGCAAAATGAAGCATACTATTGAAAAACAGCAGCAACTACAGGTATCAACGAGGCTTTCTGAATGCAAGAGGGATGAATCTGAACAGAATTACAGCTTTCTTCATCGGTAAACTGTTTTTGCTTGCCACTTTCTGAATACAATGGGATGTTAAGCAAACTAGGATTCACAAATAAGCCCTTTCACCACTGCTGAATTCTCCAGCAACTTTACCAGTCAGATCGGATAGTATGCAGCCATTTTGTCCCTGCTAAGACTCTGGGGAGCTGTGCTACTGAACCAGGCATTGCATGCAACTGCCAAATGCACCAAGCTGTGAAGCCACTGCTGATTTTTATGCACAGTGTTTTGCAAAAATGCATTTCAACTTTAGGGAAAGGGCATCTGTAAATGGTAAGATCCACTACAAAACAGTATTTCACTTGACATTTTGGTTAAGTGAAATCTCCCTTAGTCGGTGACAGGTGATCCACCACTCAGTCACAAAGACTTTGGGATAAAGAACCTATGTAAAGGAACGCATTATAGATTTATGGTTTGTGCAGTGCCACCCACATTTTCTCTCCCCTTGCCAGTTGTGTTAGGGTCCACTAGACTATAATCTCCTGAGGGCAGGGATCATGTCTACAACTCTATAATACTGTACTCTCCCAAGAGCTTAGACACTGCTCTGCACCCAGTAACTGCTCAGTAAATATTTCCTCCAGAACTCCCTCCCCTATCATCTTCAGCAGACCATCACTCCCTTCACCTTCAAAAGCTTAACAAAATCACATCTCCTTCAAAAGGCCTTCCCTGACTAAGCCCTCATTTCCCCTAATCTCTCCTTTCTGCCTCACCCTTGTACTTGGCTTTGTAGTCTTTAAGCACTTGAAATCCGCCCCACCCTCAGGCCCACAGCGCTTATGTGCATATATGCAATTTGTTATAATTTCTGTCATTCCCTCTAGACTGTAAGCTCCTGGTGGGCAGGGAACTGACTACCAACTCGATCTATCATCTTAGAGAAGCAGCATGGTGCAGTGGATATATACCTGTATATATGTTTGTACATATTTATTACTCTATTTATTTATTTTACTTGTACATATCTATTTATTTTATTTTGTTAGTATGTTTGGTTTTGTTCTCTGTCTCCCCCTTTTAGACTGTGAGCCCACTGTTGGGTAGGGACTGTCTCTATATGTTGCCAACTTGTACTTCCCAAGCGCTTAGTACAGTGCTCTGCACACAGTAAGCGCTCCATAAATACGACTGATTGATTGATTGACTGATTGAGTACTGGCCTGGGAGTCAGAAAGTCAGGGGTTCTAATTCCAGCTCAACCACTTGTCTGTTGTGTGACCTTGGGAAAGTCACTTGACTTCTCTGTGCCTCAGTTACCTCATCTGTAAAATGGGGATTGAGACTGTGAGCCCCACATGGACAGGGACTGTATCCAAATCAATTAGCTTGTGTCCATCCCAGCACTTAGTACAGTGTCTGGCACACAGTAAGAGCTTAACAAACATCAAAATTATTATCATTACTCTCCCAAGCACTTAGTAGAGTGCTCTGCACACAGTAAAAGCACAGTAAATGTGATTGACTGACTGAATCCAAGATGCAACAAGTTTAGTAGGCCAGCAAGGGTGCAGAACGATTTACTTGAAAAACCCAATTATGGCCAAATTGACCAAAGAATAGAACCTTTGCACCACAAACTAACAGATGATGTCCAGATGGTATTCTACCTATGACAGAGCCCTGTTAAACTGTAAACTCCTTGTAAGCAGGTATCATGTCTGTCAATTCATCATATTTTACTCTCCCAAGTGCTTATTACAGTACTCTGCACACAATAAGCACTCAAAAATACCACTGAGTGATTTAACAGACTAGGATACAACCCAAAATGAGATCAACTTTCATTTCACAGTCAGTGCATACCACAAACCAGAAAATGTTACAATCCCTGCCACTCTTGTGGTTAGTCTCAGCTAATTCTGTTTTCTTTCAAATGCCTCCTGGAAAAATACTATTTTTTTCCACTTACACTAGCAATTTGAAATCCTAATAAAGATAAAAAACCAGAATTTGAAATGCAAAATTATTTATTAGGATGGACCCAAATCTGTGGAGGAATCTAAAATCCAGATGATTTCCCCATAGTACTAGAATTTGTTTCTGGATTATGACTTGACTAGAATATCATTAACAGTGAATCAACTTCCTACTAATTAAAATATAAAGATGCTAAATTTCACTTTAAATAATTGCAAACATACAAAGTATAATGCAAGGATTAAATAGAAAATAACATCTAGAAATGTAGTTTATACTTCATTTACAACCTAAGACTATTTTTTAAAAGATGGGGGGGGCACTACTGAGCTCATGTTTGGGGGCTCAAATTTCCACCTGCCCCATCCCCAGCCCCTACCAAACAGAAAATCTGGTGCTAAAGCACATTCAGGGTAGGCTGAGTACTTACTCATTTTGAGGAATAGTTCTACTTAAGAAACATGAAGTCTGCTTCCCAATCTCACTTGAAATTTTAGGATTAGAACACCCTACTAGGACTGTCCAAGGATGGGGGCAAAGAGAGGATTGCCCTGGCCCCTGAAAAAAATATTTTGGTCCAGACTGTTGCCAATAAAATGGAAGCACCAGAAGAGGAGAAGCATGGGACTTGGAATCAATGGAGGGGTTTCCCCTCTGTATACACACTATACTCTGCCCCTCAAAAAAGAAGAGTAGCTGTTTCAGGGAGGTGATGGAGGGGAAGAAAAAGGGACGGGGGGAAGAGAGTGAGAGGGGAAGAGAGTGAGAGAGAGAGAGAGAGAAAGAGAGAGAGTCAGAAAGGGCAGCAGAGAGAGAGAAAATGAGAGAAGGAGGAAGTAGGGATAGAAATGAAAGTTGGCAACATATAGAGACGGTCCCTACCCAACAGCGGGCTCACAGTCTATAAGGGGCAGACAGACAACAAAACAAACCATGTGGTCAGGTGTCAAGTCATCAGAATACATAGAAGTAAAGCTAGAAGCACATCATTCTATTTTATTTTGTTAGTATGTTTGGTTTTGTTCTCTGTCTCCCCCTTTTAGACTGTGAGCCCACTGTCGGGTAGGGACTGTCTCTATTTGTTACCAATTTGTACTTCCCAAGCGCTTAGTACAGTGCTCTGCACATAGTAAGTGCTCAATAAATACAATTGATGATGATGATCATTGACAAAATAAATAGTAAATATGTACAAGTAAAATAAATAGAGTAATAAATCTGTACAAACATATATACAGGTGCTGTGGGGAGGGGAAGGAGGTAGGGCAGGGGGGATGGGGAGGGGGAGAGGAAAAAGAGGGCTCAGTCTGGGAAGGCCTCCTGGAGGAGGTGAGCTCTCAGTAGGGCTTTGAAGGGAGGAAGAGAGCTAGTTTGGCGGATGTGCGGTGGGAGGGCATTCCAGGCCAGGGGGAGGACTTGGGCCGGAGGTCGATGGCGGGACAGGTGAGAACTAGGCCCGGTGAGGAGGTTAGCGGCAGAGGGGCGGAGGGTGCAGGATGGGCTGTAGAAGGAGAGAAGGGAGGTGAGGTAGGAGGGGGCGAGGTGATGGCAAGTCCCTGTCTCACAGAGGGTTCACAGCCTTAATCCCCATTTTTCATGTGAGGTAACCGATGCACAGAGAAGTTATGTGACTTGCCCCAGGTAACACAGCACACAAGTGGCAGAATCAGGATTAAAACCGAGGTCCTTTGACTCCCAGACCCATGCTCTTTGCCTTAAGTTTTGCTGCTTCTCTACAGTACTTCTACTGTCCTCTCCCTAGTACCCACTACATTACTCAGCGCTTAGAACACTGCTTTGCACATATGAGCACTTAACAAATGCCATTATTATTATTATTATTATTACTCAGTAGTGTATTCAAATACTGTTGAATATGGCCCCACTGGACAGACTGTTAAAAATCTCTTTGCAAAGATAACGAAATGTTTATCTAAACCGACACAGTTTTACTGATATTAATGTTGTAAATCTTAGGTAGAATTTCCTGTTACCTTGGTATTGATGCTTGGGGGCTTATTTTTCTATTGTTAATCATATAAATACTAAAATAAAGGTCTCAGATATATATCTCTAAATGAAAATTTTCACCTATTTTTACCATGCGCATTTCTAGTAGTCATGTAAATCAATGAAAACAAGCCCTAGCGAAGCAGCATGGTCTGGTGGATAGAGCACGGGCCTGGGATTCAGAAGGACCTAGGTTCTAATCCCAGCTCCACCATTTGTCTGCTGTGTGACCTTGGGCAAGTCACTTCACTTCTCTGGACCTCAGTTACCTCATCTGAAAATGGGGATTAAGACTGTGAGCCCCATGCAGGACAGGGTCTGTGTCCAACCAGACTACATTGTAGCACCTAGTACAGTGCCTGGCACATAGTGAGCACATAAAAAATACCATTAAAAAAAAGCACTGGTGATAAATGGGGTGGTGATTGCTATAAACAACTGATGTGATTTTAAATGAGTGCAATCTGGAAGAAATGAATTGAGCAGAGTATAACCACAAATGGGGCAACAAATCAACATGTTCTGCCCTGTTTTGGGTTTGCTTCAGGATAGGTCAAGTGTACAACAATGTACTATTATGTGCTGAATTGTTTCGGGTTGTTTAATGTGTGTTCTGGTGCACAGAAATCAACGGCTATGGGTTGTCCTGATTCAGGTTGTTTGGAGCTGCGTTGGGTTTGAGAGTCGCTTGAAATTACCTACTGCCAGTAACAAGCCACTATTTGATTCTGCAGACATTTTCCGTCTAAGCCTATTTAAATGTATCTCTCCAAACCATCAGGATTTTCATCTATCCAGACTCTACCCAGTCATGATTGATCCGGATGGAGGAGGTTTTCTTGTATTGCAGTAATTCAGACCTACAGTTATCAGCATGGTAGCATACAATGTGACCTCAATTGCTTTTATTGAGATCCACCAGCAAAGAACAGCTGTTGCATTTTGAAGATAAGGGGGATTAGGCAAACACTGTAATTGTTTAGCCCTCACTTTCTTCAATGGGTAGCATTGTTCTCCTTCCTGTTTTCAAATATTTCCAACATAAATCAGCAAGCCATTATGGCACAGCGGGGAACCAGATCAGGTAATTAGAGCTATTAGGAGTTCTAATAGCATTTTGTTGTTGAATTTCCTACCCTTTAGTGCAACATGCAGTTCCAGGTTCATTCCAGCTATTTTAGAACTTTTGTTCATGTTAAAACAAATGAGCAGTAGAGCCTCACTTGTTTATGGAACATATTTATGATAACACATGAAAATGAGGTCTTGGAATATTAAAAACTCGTGGCTTAGTGGAAAGGGCATGGGACTGGAAGGCAGGAGACCCCAGACTAGTCCCAGCCTCACTACTTGCCTGCTGCAAGACCTTGAGCAAGTCATGTAACTTTCCTGCACCTCAATTACCTCACCCATAAATTGGGGATAAAATACACGGGCTTTGGAGTCAGAGGTCATGGGTTCATATCCCAGCTCCACCAATTGTCAGTTGTGTGACCTTGGGCAAGTCACTTAACTTCTCTGTGCCTCAGTTACCTCATCTGTAAAATGGGGATTAAGACTGTGAGCCCCCCGTGGGACAACCTGATCATCTTGTAAGCTCCCCAGCGCTTAGAACAGTGCTTTGCACATAGTAAGCGCTTAATAAATGCCATCATTATTATTATTACATGTTCTTTCTCTCCCTTTGACTGTGAGGCCCGTGTAGGAGAGGTGCAATCTGACTGCATAAAGAACTCAACCCAGGGCTTAGCACAGAGCTTGGCACAAAAGTGCTTAATAAATACTACCATAAATAAGAGACAGAGTGCATAACAAGCATGGACATGTTCTAAGCCCTCTCCCAGTAAAATACAGTATGATAACATATTCCTAAAGAAAATGTAAATATACATTTGCATAATTCATCTAACATTTGGGCAATCAATGGTACTTACTAAGCATTTACTATGTGCAGACCCCTCTACTAAGTCTACAATACAATAGAGTTCATAGACAAGATCTCTGCCCACAAGGAGCTTAGTCTTTAGGGAGAGACAGACATTAAAATAAATTTACAGGCAGTGAAAATGCTAGAATGTAAGGATAGCTACTTCAGTGCTGGAAGGCTAGGGTGAGTAGCAAAGTACTTAAGGGGTATGCAGCGGAGTGCCTAGTTGATGCAGAGGGGAGGGTGGGTAGGGGAAATGAGGACTTAGTCTGGGAAGGCTTCTGGGAGGAAGTGTGATTTTTCTTGGAGGGTTTTGAATACGAGGAGAGTGGTGGAACTGTTGGATATGAAAGGGGAAGGAGTTCCAGTACTGAGGGAGGATGTGGGTAAGGGGTTGGAAGCGAAACGGATGAGATCAAAATACACAGAATATGCTGGCCTAGAGTAGTGGAGTGTGTGGACTGGGTTGCGGCAGATCAATGAGTTAAGGTAATAATAATAATACTAGTAATAATTTTGGTATTTGTTAAGCACTTACTAAGTGCAAAGCACTGTTCTAAGCACTGGGGGGATACAAGGTGATCAGGTTGTCCCACGTGGGGCTCACAGTCTTAATCCCCATTTTACAGATGAGGTAACTGAGGCACAGAGAAGTTAAGTGACTTACCCAAAGTCACACAACTGACAATTGGCGGAGTCGGAGTTTGAACCCATGATCTCTGACTCCAAAGCCTGTACTCTTTCCACTGAGGCAGAAGGGTGAGAACTAATTAAAGTCCTTAAAACCGATGGGAAGGAGTTTCTTTTTGATGAGGAGACAGATGGGTGACCAGTGGAGGTTTCTGAAGAATGGGGTGATGTAGACTGCCCACTTTGTCAGAGGAATGATCTGGGCAGCACAGTGAAATATGGACGGCAGAGAAGAGAGACAGGAAAGGGAGTTCAGCAAGGAGGCTGATGCAGTAGCCCATGAGGGAAATTAGTGCTTTTTCAGTGTGGCAGCACTTCAGATGGAGAGGGAAGGATGGATTCTAGAAATATTGCGAAGATAGGACCAATAGGATTTCATGACAGACTGAACGTGCGGATTGAATGAGATGAGTCGAGGAAAATGCCAAGGTAGCCAAGGTTACCACAATGTAATACACTGAATGTGCTGCATATCATAGATTTCCTCAGAAACTTTTCTAACTGGCAAATGGAGATCTCTGGAGATGACACCATCAACTGTTATATTGTACTCTCCCAAGTGCTTAGCACAGTGCTCAGCACACAGTAAGCATTCAATAAATAGGTCTGATTGATTGACCCATTAGGGTTCCCTGAGAGCCCATTTTTAGAGGTATTTGCCCATTCTGACTTTGGGGTTCCCTGAGATTGTCCCAAGGAACTCCTCAGTTTGCTCTCCCAAGTGCTTAGTGCAGTGCTTTGCACACAGTAAAAACTCAATAAATAGGTCTGTTTCCCGGGAGCCCATTTTTAGAGGTATCTGGCCATTCTGTCCTTGGGTTTACTTGAGATTGTCCGAAGGCACGCCTCAGTTTACTCTCCCAAGTGCTTAGTGCAGTGCTCTGCACACAGTAAACACTCAATTAATATAAGTGTATGAACGAATACCCCAGATGCTATGGTTTTACCGAAGAAGAAAAAGAGTTTTGGAAAATAGATGAGGTAATTACGAAAAGTGAAAATATGTGTTTTGGGAGATGGTAAGTCAACCTCCATTGGGGGGCAATTAAGACAATTTGGACCATTTTTGAGATTCAGCCCTGTTTCCCAATCATGGCTTGGGATGAAAGCATTATTTGATGAAGTTTACCTCTGAGGGAAATTGTTTCACCTATTGCTAGTACAAATACTTAAAAAACCCCCACAAAAGCAGGTCCCTCCGTTAAAGATTAACTTTGAGAGGGAAGAACAAAGAACTAGAAGATACACATCTCTTAAATGTACCTCAACACCTTCCTCTTGTTTATTGGTTTAAAATTAAGCAAACAATATCACCTTTGAAACTCCAGTTTGCAAAACAAGGCAGAAACAGAAGGCCCTGTTTTCCTGGATTCTGAGACATTCGATTCAGTGGTAGCTCAGAGGATACAATTTCTCAATTAAGAGCATGTATAAAGGCTGTAAGTGGACTCAGGCAATTCATTCATTAGTATTAATTATTGGGCACCTACTGTGAGCAGAAAACTACATTACTGGACCGGGCACTTAAGAGAGTGTAATAAAAAGACATGGTTCTTGCTCTCAAGGAGCAGAGTGAGAATGGAAAGGATGTTAGAAGACAAGGAAAATTTCTTATGAGGGCATAGGCATAACCTCAATAGAAGGATGGGAGGGGGCAATGCCTCAGAGGAAAACCCTGCTGGCTCAGAAGCCACAGGGAGAAGAAGAGTAATCTATGGCACAACTGCTATTTGATGTCCTCGTGGTAAGACTAACTTGAAAAACATGCATACCTCACTACTGGGTGGGAAGGCCATGTCAGTGGCTTCAGCTGTGTCTGTTAACACACCAGGACTCTGAAGCTGCAAGGTGCCTGAAACTGTCCCTCTAGTTGCACTAATAATAATGGTATTTGTTAAGTGCTTACTATATGTCAGGCACTGTACAATACCCTATTGACTTGAATTTATCCTCCTGATCCCTATAGTATTTTTGTGTCTTCACCATTTCATCTTTCCTTGTGGGTCAGTTGCCAATCCTACTTATTCTTAATGATCTTGAATCCTTTGGGGGCCCGGGACTGTTCTTAACTCTCCTCTGTGTGATTTTTTTTTTCCACCAGATCTGGGTACAGTGCTTTGCACACAGTAGGTAGCATGGCGTAGTGGATAGAGCACGGACCTGGAGTCAGAAGTTCATGGCTTCTAATCCTGGACTCTAGCCCTTGTCTGTTGTGTGACACTGGGCAAGTCATTCCACTTCTCTGGGCCTCAGCTGCTTCATCTGTGAAATGGGGATTGTGGGACAGGATGGTGTCCAACCAGATTTGTTTGTATCTTAGTGCTTAGTACAGTGCCTGGCACATAGTAAGTGTTTAACAAATACCACCATTCATTCAATCGTATTTATTGACCGCCCACTATGTGCAGAGCACTGTACTAAGTACTTGGAAAGTACAATTCGGCAACAGATGGAGACAATTCCTACCCAACAACAGGCTCACAATCTAGAAACTATTATATTATTATAAACCTACCTGGTGTTAGAACCCAGGTCCTTTGACTTCTAGACCTGCGCTACTTCCACTGGTCCACACTGCTTCTCTCTTTTGTAATAATTGTAGTAGTATCCTTCTCCCCTACTCTGTTCTAATCTCAGCTCTGCCACTCGCCTGCTCACCTTGGGAAAATTATACTTAACTTCTTTGGGCCTGTTTCCTCATCTGTAAAATTGGGAGTCAGTACTGGTTCTCCCTCCTGCTTATACTGTGAGCCCCATGTAGGACAGGGACTTTGCCCAACCTGGTTAACTTATATCTAACCCAGTGCTTAGTACAGTGCTTGGCATACAGTAAGCATTTTAACAAGTGCCACAATAATTACTATCATTAGGGAACGTTTCTTGCTACTAATATACTTTCTCAGACACTTGCAATGCCTAGCACTAAACAGATACTCAATCAATAACATTACTTAATAGATTAATTACCTCCACTGGATTTATTTGTGAGCATCTATCATGAAAATATCAGAAATATGAAGGAATAAACAATCTGCCCACCATTCTTTCTCGGCCACACCAATCTGATTTTTGTTCACACAGAACAAACGTAATTAAAAATCCTTTGAAATATAATGATTCTAATTCAAAGTTTTGGTGACCTTTGACCAGCACTCATTTCATTTAAGATCATTTTGAAACTTAAATCTTAATTGAGGCCATATGAAATGTTCCCGGTTGCCATGTTGTTTCAACACCTATTTTGGGGGATGCTTCACCTGTTCTGACCTAAATCAAGGCTAGCAGCAAGTATGAATTTCATTCTATCATCATATTGCTCTTTTGCATAACTTCCTTTTACCAACCACCCAGATGGGGTTAACCATTCCACACATAACATAAGTAACTATTCAATCTGATGCATCCCAATCTATATCTCCTCAAATACAAGTCATTGATTGTGTTACTGATGAACAATGAAGAGCAAAGTTCCCTAAATGCAGCAGTTCCCTAGAATTTGGGGAAAAGAAATGGAACTGTGGATTATGCCTTTGGCTTGTTCCCTCCCAAGAGTCAAGTACAGTGCTTAGTGAGCAGTAGGCACTTAATACAACCATTGAATTATTATATGGGGGGGGGGGAGAGAAAGACTTCTCTATCCTGCTTTCCTCCCCCACTCCATAAAATTACATATTCTCGCATAAAGAAAAATCTGTCTTTCGCTTTTTATGAAAACGTTCTCAACTGGGAGGATGGAAAGAACACTTTAGCCCTTCCTATTTTGCAGGGATTTAGAAATTTGTTCTAGGTCAGAATGTTCAAAGTTCAAAATGCTCACCTGACCTTCAAAATGCTCGTCACTTGAGAGGATTGAGCTCCAACGCCAGTGAACCTGCAAATAGGCTGGGCAGCTTCTGTAAGCATTAAAAACATTGCTAGCTTCTAAAGCACTGCCCTGTGGATGAGTGGAAAAGCCAAACACTTTTCTAGAATGATTGGATTCTAACTTGCTCTGAGTGGCTAAATGTTTTGTGTGGTGCGCTTGGTTGAATATAATCACAAAGCAAAGGGCAGAAAGAATGATTCAAGAGTGGCTCTTGGCAAGCCTTAAATTCCCAAAACTGTGGTTCTAAGGCCCAAATGTCAAAGTGTTCACAAACATCCATATCTCAGGGCAAGCAAAGGACAGTCTGTTTTGGAAATTGGGAGTGATCAGGACGGCAGTCTGGCATGCTTCCAAACTGCAATATGAAGCACAGCATGGAAGCCCTTCAAGTTGAAAGACTAACATTCTTCAATTTCATAAAGATGAAAACCCTTCAAGGACTGAAACGAATGAGTAGAGCAGGTGCTAATGTCTGAAACGTGTTGGAAGGAAGCATCTTACTCAGACCACATTTTGTTTGTGCTTTCTACCTTGTCTATTTATAGACACTGCGTATGCCCAGGGCCCTTAGAGACCATCTGACTCCGCTTCACTGTTCCTTCCAGTCTGAATGGGCCTCTTCCCTTCTTAAAAGAAAGTTCCCTTAGCAGCAATCTAGAGAAGTAGTGCATCACAGAGCCTCCAGGATAAGGGACAGAGGAATGGGGAGTGCTAATCTACCTGCCCTCCCAAAATTAAGGGAGAGTTCAATAGAAAAAAGAATGATGGTGAACTTTGTCTCTCTCTCTTCTCGTGGTGACCTGTACTGTTGGAAGACAGGGCCCAACAATGCAGTTCTTTTAGCCTAGAGTTTGGGGAGCAATTTGGGGGTGTGCCCCTGGAGGTAGGGGTGCCAATGGGAAAGAATGACAAGGCCAATGCCAATGTTGCAGTTTGGAAAAATCAAATTTTGACAGCCTAAAATTCATTTTTGGAGGTAAATTCATTTTTTGGAGGTCTACAACTATTTGCAAGATTCTGTGAGAGTTACTCCATTAGACTGAAAGTGTCTCGTGGGCAGGGAATGAATCACTTCTTTGTGTTCCACTTCCCAAATGCTTAGTACAACAGACTGCACTAAAGGGAGCTTAATAAATGCTCTTACTACTTTTTCACAACTTAATATCACAGGGACAAAGTTATCATTCTTGTTGCCACTAGCTTATTGTGTCTACCAACTCTATTGTACTCTCCCAAGTGCTTAGAACAGTGCTCTGCACACAGTAAATATTCAAGAAATACCACTGATTGACAGCTCTGAAAAAGGCCTCAGTGGCCCCTCTACAGCTGGTGTTCAGCAACCCTCTCCTCAGCCTTTCCCACGACCTCATCCACAGGAGTCAACTCTCATGAGGGCACCTAAGTTGTATTGGCTCATCCCAGCTCCCTCACGAGACCCACGAGTTTCCAGTCAACACCGAAAAGGCCTAAAAAGATGGCTTGTTGGCTCTTTGAAACCTACCCCCCAACAACTCCCTCCCTATTAAAGTCCCTTTTTTCCCCTCCATACTCCAAATGAAATGTTGGCACCCATGACCTCACCCCTATTCATTCATTCAATCGTATTTATTGAGCATTTACTGTGTGCAGAGCACTGTGCTAAGCGCTTGGGAAGTGCAAATCGGCAACAATAGAGACTATCCCTACCCAACAACGGGCATTTTAACAAAATGTTTCCCCCCAGAAGTGATTGGCAGGGAAAGATGCTGGTAGAATTAGGGCCAGGCAGGTATACTGGTCACTGGCCAAATCCAAGGATTTGTTTCATTTTTTCACCTCTCCCTCAGCCCCACAGCACTTATGTACATATCTGTAATTTATTTATAGTAATATCTGTCACCTTCTCTGGACTGTAAGCTCATTGTGGGCAGGGAACGTGTCTGCCAACTCTGTTTTACTGTACTCCCCAAAGCATTTACTACAGTGTTCTGCACACAGTTAGTCCTCAAAATATGAATGATTGATTCTTGCCCAGGGCTCAGCACCATGTAAACTGGCTCTGTCTCAGAGAGCGAAGGTATGCACACGACTTCTTCACAGGCATCTGGAAAATCATTATTTTATCAATATTTTAGAGGAACCACCTACTCCTGCCCTGTCACAAGCATTATGAATGTTTTATCTAATGCATTTAATGTTGCGAGATAATATTTCTCAACTAGAACAGTCCGTAACACAAATTAGAAGGAGGATATGGATGTTGTTTCCCAAAACATGAGAAATTAAAAGGGAATATTAGCTCAGACAAGAATATGCCACACAAATGCTGTGATTAATGGAGCATTTTTATGGAACTGGACCTGTTCCCAAAGTCCTTATGCAGGCCAAACGTTCACTGACGTCAAGCCTGCATCAGGAACTCAACCTGAATAAGTCTGCCTCATGCTTCCAAAACCCATCAAATATTGAGTAAGCCAGCTAGGAGAATGCTTTTTAAAAAGGTACCTCCAGAAGCAAACAATGACTTGAACGAGACTCCTAGCAAATAAAAGAGCTTATGGAATTATAACATATTTCAGTGGAAATGAATTTTTTTCTACATAGGGAATTGTAATAATCAATTTCAACTAAGCTGTTCCACTAGACCGTAAGATCCCTAAGGGAAGGGATTGCCTCTACCAATCAATTGTATTTATTGAGCACTTAATCTGTGCAGAGCACTATACTAAGTGCTTGGGAGAGTACAACACAATAAAACAGACATTTCCTGCCCACAATAGGCTTACATAATTCTACTGCAATCTCCCAAATGCTTAGAAAAGTGTTCTGCCATATATAACAGTATACTGAGCACCCACTGGGTGCAATGCACTGCGCTAAATGCTTGGCAAAGTATGACAGTCGCCCTAGACAAGTAACCCGCTCACAAGAATTTGCACTCTAACAGGCGCTGACCAGATGATAAATAATTCATAAAGGGCTGAAGATCAACACACTGCCAGCCCAGAGGTTGGAAGAAGTTGGGTAGGATGAGGTAATTACATTTTAGCAGTCTTCACTTCCCTGCCCATATGCATTCTCACCTTGCAACAAATTCTACTTTGCTCATCAAGTGGCCTACATTGTGCACTCTGTTGCTGCTCAGCTATCAACCTGTCAGAAATCATTCGGAGAAATATCAGTTGGAAAATCGGCCAAGACGAAACTGAAGCTATTGTAATGCCTGTGAACAGTTGATTACCTGCAATTAAAAACTCTCTTTTAGATATAGCCCATTGTTCTCTAAGCAGATTGGTGCATCAGTGGAAGCAGTGTGGCCTAAGTGGAAAGCGAACCGAGCTGAGAGTCAGAGGTCCTGGGTTCTAATCCCAGCTCTACCACGTGCCTCCCATGTGACCCTGAACAAGTCACTTCTCTGTGCCTCAATTTCCTCATTGGTAAAATGGGGATTCAATACCTTTCTCCCTCCTACTTATTCTGTGAGCCCCATATGGTAGCTAATTATCCTGCATCTACTCCAGTGCCTGGTACATAGTTAAAGTGCTTAACAAATACCACAGTTATTAGAAAGGTCGAAACAAGAGATACTTAGGAAGAGATTTATTTTGATTAGACTTTACAAAAAACATCTCAAACTACCTTATTCAATTTCTGTTTGGGGCTTAGTCATACAACTAAAATTAAAGTCAGGACAGGGAACTGAAAGACAGGTAGTAGAAGTGGATAACACAACTATGGCTTATTCAAGACTTCTCATTGAGTCAGCAGGGAATTTCTCTTCCAAAACATCAGTGCTGTTGGGTCTAATAGAGATTTCTGAAGAGCAGATTGCAATATGATTTTCCTTCTATGTCTCTGAAGAAGATATGGATGATAGGGTGTTTATACTTCAGGAGGCTGCCAGGCTCAAGATCGGGATTGTCTCTGTTGCCGAATTGTACTTTCCAAGTGCTTAGTAAAGTGCTCTGCACACAGTAAGTGCTCAATAAATACAACTGAATGAATGAACCTGATTTCTATAAATCACTGTTGATTGTTTCTGCAACTAATTGCAAAATTGTAATCAAGCTGAACTGCAGCTTTTCATCTATTTTTCATTGTGCATTGACTGCTTCATTGGAGATTAAAGCGGCAACTGGCACATGTTGATTCAAGTAAATATTTTGGAATGTGTTTCCATATCTTCCTCATATTTCACAAACCTTTGGATCACCTTTGCACTAGGGTGCTTACTCCCGAGCACCTGGGTACTTCTCCATCCCAATCCTTCCCTGTACCTATGTACATTGTTAATCAGTGGTAATTTACTGAGAACTTACTATATGCAGAGCACTGTACTAAGTGCTTGGGAAAGTACAGCAGGATTAGCAGCCATGTTCCCGTCCCACAGTGAGCTTACATATCTTTAAACTATGTTGTTTCTTCTACCTGTGATTTATTTTAGTGTCTGTCTTTCCCACTGGATTGCAAGCCCCTAAAGGACAGGGATCATGCCTACTTATTCTACCGTACAGCACTTAGCCCAGAACAAGCACGCAAAAAACACAATTCACACATAACTGAAGTGGATTCAAAGTAAAGTGTATTATCACGTCAAGTATCTGAATTTGCACTTGTGAAGACAATCTGTTCAATATTGCCAGTTATCATTTTTGAGTTTCAGGGGGCACACTGTCTTATGATATCATATTGAAGGCATATCTCCTCCAAGAGGCCTTCCCTGACTAAGCCCTCTTTTCTTTGTCTTCAGCTCTCTTCTGTGTCACCCTGACTTGCTCCCCTTTATTCATCCCAACTCGCAGCCCCACAAACCTTAGGTACATATCTGTAATTTATTTATATTAATGTTTGTCTCCCCCTGTAGATTGTATGCTTGTTATGGGCATGGAATGTGTCTGTTACATTGTACTCTCCCAAGCACTTGGTATAGTGCTCTAGGCATAGTAAGCGCTCAGTAAATACAATTGATTGACTAGTAGTAGTAGTAGCAACAATAAATACCATACTTAGTGCTGTACTAAGTGCTGGGAAAAATACACTGATGACAGACATGGTCTCTGACCCCTCAGGGCTCACAGTATAATAATAAAAGGAAGGAGAATGAATTGGTGACAGACACATAAGAAGAAATAAAAAACAATACATGAGAAAAGGTTGAACATAAATCCGAGGGCAGTGGGGGATCCCGAAGGAGTGTCCGGCTCCTTGCAGCTCAATTCCACAGTTTTAGAAGTCACAGTTGAGGCCTTCTTCACATTTTCAGAGTTTCTAAAATGTCTAAAAACATCTTTGGATACAGTTTCAGAAATGGCAAGACTTAAGACACTAAGAAAACCTGCATCTGCGATAGAATCCCAGACCCACCATTATGACTTCTGAGAATTGATTACACTACCCTGTCAGTGGACACAGCAAAAGAAAGACTGATTAAAACTGTAGCATTATCTTCAGAGATTAGAACCAGCCTCAAAACAACACAGACTGTTTTAGCCTCTGACCAGAATTAGCCAATAGAAGTGATAATCTTCTGACCCATAGTTAAGAGGCTTTTATCTTCATATTTCCAATACCTGAATAAGATAAAAGAGGAACAAACATCCTTGAGAATTTATGATCTCTTAAGCATCCTTGTCAATGGAACTTTTAAATATGTCTTCAAGTTTTAATTATAAACAGATATTTAATACCAATATTATCATTATTGTATTTGTTACCACTTCCATAATCATTTTGTACCCAAAACACAGAAAAATTGAAAATGGAAATAAAGAGAACAATTATCAGTTTAAATGCAGCATTCTACTAATATCCAACCAAAATGGAATAAACATCTCATTGATCAGTCAAATAGCTCTTTTCAGGTAGCTAAATCTCAGAACACAGAGCTTCCTTCTCATTTACTTCCTCCAGTCCCTCAATATCAACAGCATTCACGGATCACATCCTGAGTGCAGTGAACCTGGGGACAGACAACTGAAGTAAACTTATTGTCCCTGTCTTCCTAGAGTTTAGAATCCAATGGGAGAAGTGGACAGAACTGTCAAATATACAATAGATAAGAGAATTACATCATAATACTAATTGATAAAAGCAAGAGACTGAATAAATAGTAAACAGATATTCACATGTGTGAGATAGTACCACCAGAAAGGAGAGGATTGATGTTAACTTGCTAAAAGAAACTTGCCTACAAAAACTAGTAGATCCCTTAGTGTTCCACAGTGAAGTTCCAGGATTAAGAGGGGAGCAGTGCAGTGAAGAAACAAATCCCTGTTATCAATCAATAGTATTTATTGAATACTTACCATGTGCAGAACATTGTGCTAAGCACAACCACAATAATACAGAATTAGCAGACTGGTTGCCTACCCATACCAAATTTACATTCTTATGAGCTGGAATTTCCTCACCTTAATCTTTATCTTGGCCTCCTTTTTCATGACCCAAGAAAAAAGGAACATGTGATCTTTTTAGCCAGGACTAAAGAAACCACGTGGAAGAACAGAGAAGCATTGTGACAGTGGAAAGGGCACAAGCTTTGGAGTCAGAGGTCACGGGCTCAAATCCCAGCTCTGCCAATTGTCAGCTGTATGACTTTGGGCAAGTCAGTTAACTTCTCTGTGCCTCAGTTACCTCATCTGTAAAATGGGGATTAAGACTGTGAGCACCCTGTGGGACAACCTGATCTCCTTGTAACGTCCCCAGTGCTTAGAACAGTGCCTGCACATAGTAAGTGCTTAATAAATGCCATCATAAGAACAGTACAGCAATCAGTTCCACCTGTCTGCAATCTTACCTTCAATCACACTTGAAGTAGTCAAATTTTAGCTACTATCAGGGGAATGCAGCTGCCGAGGACTCAGGATTAAATTTCTGAGAAGTCTTCCAGGATAGCCTGGATTAGGAAGGCAGCAATCTATTCATCTAAGGGCTGAAAATGGATAAACAAACAAACAAGCAAACCAAGGCTTGCCTTCTTCAATCAAAAGACACCTCCCTCAATCAAATAGTTAAGTGTGAAACTACAAAGGAGGTAATTGGGAGAGAATTTGCAACTGCTCTCTCAGGCTAAAAATGCCTCCAGGGGTTTTTTCCTAATCACCATTTCTGAAATTGTACTGCAATAGATTTTGCTAAATTGGGAAAAGAGATTCATAAGCAAACGGAATACAAACTTTATGGCAAGCTGCATGGCCTAATGGAAGGAGGCCGGGTCTGGGGCTCAGAGGACCTGGGTTCTAATCCTGCCTTGGCCACTTGTCTACTGTGTGACTTTAGGCAGTCACTTCACTTCTGTGCCTCAGTTTCCTCATCTGTAAAATGGGGATTAGGAGTGTGAGCCCCATGTGGGACAGGGACTGTGCCCAACCCAATTTGCTTGTGTCCACCCCAGTGCTTAATAAAGTGTCTGAAACACTGTAAGCGCTAAATACCAGAATTATTGTCATTATTATTAGCAAAATAATAATAATGGCATTTGTTAAGTGCTTACTATGTGCAAAGCACTGTTCTAAGCGCTGGGGGGATACAAGGTGATCAGGTTGTCCCATGTGGGGCTCACAGTCTTAATGCCCATTTTACCGATGAGGTAACTGAGGCCCAGAGAAGTTAAGTGACTTGCCCAGAGTCATGCAGCTGACAAATGGCAGAGTCAGGATTAGAACCCATGACCTCTGGTTCCCAAGCCTTTGCTCTTTCCACTGAGCCACGATGCTTCTCTTTTAGGCATTAACACCTCAGTTCCTTCCATCTTTTGGGGTTACGGACATTGCTAATACATTTAGTTGTAAACAAGCAGGTTAAAGAAAAAAATACCTATAAGGAGTTACTGCAATTTGATTTCAACCAACTCCATTTGCCTTGCATTCTTTTTGTTATACATTTCAATACAGGAAATTTTATATTTCCATCCTAATCTGGAATGGGATTTATTTAAGGTTTTCTCAAAAACCATTTATGGTTTTCCTGAAGGAAAGAGCAAGGAGTCAAGAGAATTCCAGTTTGGAATTTAGTTCCAGCTCCACTACTTGCCTGCTGTTTGACTTTGGGCAAGTCACATAACTTCTCTGTACCTGATTCCTCCCCTGTAAAATAAGAATAAAATTTCTGCTTTCCCTTTCTCTTGGATGGCGAAACCAACTCTGCCACTTGTCTGCTGTGTGACCTTGGGCAAATCACTTCACTTCTCTGTGCCTGAGTTATCTCATCTGTAAAATGGGGATTAAGACTGTGAGCCCCATACAGGACAGAGACTGTGTCCAACCCAACTGGCTTGTATTCACCCCAGAGCTTAGTACAGTGCCTTCCACACAGTATGCAAGGCATAGTATGCTTAACAGATAACATTATTATTATTGTGTGGGAGAGGAGCCCAGTTTGTGGCACCTCATAAATGCTTAATGAATACCATAAAATGAATAAGAATATATATTCATAGATTAATAATTACAATCATTAATAAAATACAAAAGCTCATTTAAAATAAACATGCCTTTCAAATTAGTAAAAATCTTGCTGAGTACAGATTAAAGTGAATATCGCTTTACTCAGGAACATTAAAGAGACCCATTTCGGATTTTGATTTAATTCAGTTAACCTTGATCATTTCAAAGCTTTTATGATAATATTATGGATTGACATTCCCAAGATCTCTCGAGAAAGCCAAACCTATTAGGCAACCTTAAAGTAGGAAATATTGATTATCAAAGAAAGAGCTATTATCTCTCTCTAAAGTTCTCATAGCCTCTTCAAACCTCACCTGAAGGACAGTGGCTATTAAAAGAAAAAGATGAGAAAGGAAGAAGCCTTCAAATATCTTTTGCTCACTTTCGAATTGGCCCCTCTAGTCCCCATCAACCCCATCTTCTAGGGTTCCCATAGAAGAAAAAGACAATCGATGGTATTTATTGAGCGCTTCTGGGGTGCAAAGCACGGCACTAAGCACTTGGGAGAGTACAGTGCAACAGAGTTAGTAAATAAAGTCCCTGCCCACAATGGGCTTACAGTTTAGAGTGGGAGACAGCCATTGATGTAAATAAATAAATTACAGGTATGTACACAAGTGCTGTGGGGCTGAGGGTGGGGTGAACATCAGGTGATTGAAGGGTACAGATCTAAATGTATAGGCCATGCAGAAGGGAGAGGGAGTCAGGGCAAAGAGGGCTTAATGGGAAAATGTCAAGAAGCTGGCTTCCTATATGTCATTCTTTCTGCTTTTATCATCACCAGCAGAGATGTGAATTTACTTTTATTGGGCACCTACTGACCAAATCGTGTGTGGGCAGGAGTAGCTATTATGGCACATACAGCACCCAATGCTAAAGCAGCAGGAAAGTCCACAGCAAACATGGGGAATAATAACGGCGGTCACATAATATTTACCCCAACCCCGTGCTCCCCTTTCCCCCAGCAACCTTAATACCCCATGAGCCCCCTTGCTCGTGAGGAACCCTGTCAGAAACAGTAACCTCTACATTTCCCCTGTGCTTAGCGGAAAGCTCCACACATGCCAACACTCAAGAGATAGAATAAATAGCATTGATAATATTGTTAAATATAGACTTTCCTGTCTGATTCCTGATTGGCTGGTACCAATAAACCCCATGCAGATTTGGCCACCAAATTCACAGCATAACCCTAAGCACCTGGCTGGACTTTACAGAAAGAAAAACAACTTGTGTTTCCAATCTAAGATCTGCCACTTACTTAAATCTTCATTGACCCTAAGAAGGAAACCCACTGTGACTCAGCCACCCTGTATTTACCTGTAGTTTCTGTCTCCCCAACTAGACTGTAAGCTCCCCAAGGGCAGGGATCATGTCCAACATTTTTGTACTGTGCTCTCCCAAGTGCTTAGTACAGTGCTCTGCCCACAGTAAATGCTCAAACAATTCCACTGATTGATTGATTCCCCTTGTTTCTGCTACCCAGACCCTCTTTCGATGGAAACTTCTGGAAAGGGGGATGGGGAAGAGTGAGAGACGAGAGGAGGCAGTGAATGGTCTTGTGCTTCTGTGATAGTTTCCCAAGAGTTTAGTACAGTGCTTTGTACTGTAGTAAAGCAATGCACTGAGATGCAGCATGGTGTGGTGGATAGAGCATAGGTCTGGGAGTCAGAGGTTGTGGGTTCTAATCCTGCCTCTGCCACTTGTCTGCTGTGTGACCTTGAGCAAGTCCCTTCACTTCTCTGGCTCTCAGTTACCTCATCTGTAAAATGGGGATTGAGACTGTGAGCCCCAAGTGGGACAGGGACAGTGTCCAACCCGATTTGCTTGTATCTACCCCAGTGCTTAGTACAAGCGACCCGAGCACACCGTAAGCACTTAACAAATATCACAGTTGTTGTTATTATTACTATTATTATTAGTGGGCACTCAATAAACACCATTACTACTATGACAAGCTCCCAGATGGTACTTCAGAAGGTTGGAACTGACTTAGTCCACTTTCCAAGGGTCTGTCTATGCTGTTCAATCTTGTTAATAATGAGAAACATAGATCCAACCCCTGCCATTGGAAGATTAACCTAGACTGTAAAGTCCTTTATAACAGGGATTATGTCTAGCAACTCTATTGTACTCCTTCATCCCATTAGTAGCACAGTGCTCCGCATACAGTGGCTCAGTGGAAAGAGCCTGGGCTTTGGAGTCAGAGGTCATGGGTTCAAATCCCAGCTCTGCCAACTGTCAGCTGTGTGACTTTGGGCAAGTCACTTAACTTCTCTGTGCCTCAGTTACCTCATCTGTAAAATGGGGATTAAAATTGTGAGCCCCCGGTGGGACAACCTGATCACCTTGTAGCCTCCCCAGCGCTTAGAACAGTGCTTTGCACATAGTAAGCGCTTAACAAATACCGACATTATTATTATTATTATTATTATTATTACAGTGAGCGCTCAAAAAATACCACTGATTGATAATTGATTAAGTTGTTCACTGCAATTACCACACTTCGCTGACTTAGGGGAAGGGAGCCATAAACCAAATATTACTGCATAGATATTTTTTAAAGCACAATGCTTCACAGCCCATCAATAATTAAAGGAAGTCATTTCTTACCTCCCCTATTAATCCTTTGTGTTTCACTTGGTTAGTTAATGGAGAGGCCAACCTTACCAAGTGTTTGTAAAATTTATCTTCAGAGCAGGATGCTATACAATGAGAAAGTAGTCAATCCCCCAGCATCCAAGCAACGCTCACTGCACTACACTTTCTCTGGGTTGAAGCGAAAAGGATGGGTGAAAACAGAAAACCCAAAGGACTGCTTTCTGGTGAGCTGAAACAGGATTACTGTCATGGGTGGGGAAGAAGAAACAATTTTTAAAGACCCAATCAAGCATGACTTCAAAAGATAAGATTCAACCATGGGCAATTAGGAGAGAGAAGCAGAGCACAGACTAGAAATTAGAACAGAGGCTTTGGGAAGATGACAGCACAAAGAAGGATAAACAAAAATAATGCCAGGTGCTGTGGGTAATAGATACAACACTGAGGCAGGGAAGACCTTATAACATGTTCAATGCATAGTGACACAGAAGAGATTGTCAATCACACATCTGTTTCATCGCTACACTCACACATTCTCAAAATGCTTCACCATCAGCAGTAGTTGCTGCTTTCAGGACACACCAGCAATATCCTGGGTATTCTTCTATTACTTACCCATTTAGAACGTTATTCAATGTACAGAATGCTTCTATAAAAAGATTACTCCAGCTAGTTTAGTAGATGTTGGATTCATCCTAGATCTGTATAAATTCAGTTTGTTGTCAATAAAAGGATTTGCAGTTGAGGTGCATGAGTGCACAAAAAGGGACTGATTGCACAGCGTAAATCAAAACTCTGCAATCCACAATAACAGTATCTGCTAGTAATAAATTGGTAAATTGTCCATTTTAATCTTAATCTATAGTACATCACGTTAGTAAACTCCCATAAGCCATTATATGTTGTGAAAGTGATATTTACCTTCCTCATTTCATTTTAACTATTTACCATAACATACATTGTTCTACACTAGTACCGAACCATAACAAATTCCACGAAAATGCCATCTTATGTTGAACCTACCCTAAGGAGCCCTACAAAACATAAACTGCATATGCTTTGGTTGTGCCTCCAAAATCCACTGTGACCACCATTCCAAGCAGCGTGGCTTTGTGGAAAGAGCTCGAGTTTGGGAGTCAGAGGTCATGGGTTCTAATGCCAGCTCCGCCACTTATCAACTGTGTGACTTGGGGCAAGTCACTTCACTCCTCTGGGCCTCAGTCCCCTCATCTGTAAAATGGGGATTAAGTCTGTGAACCCCATGTAGGACAACCTGGTTACCTTGTATCTACCCCAGCACTTAGAACAGTGCTTGGCCCGTAGTAAGTGCTTAACAAATACCGTCACTGTTATTTTTATTCAGTATCGTGTTACAAGCAGTCTTGGACCTGACAATCAGTTTTAGTGAAAGTGAGTAGATGAGTGTATCAAAATGGTTTCCACCCATTCATTTAAAATATTTAAGAAGATCTTGCATGGTAGTCAAGTGTCTGCATTTCGTAGAAGTCCAAAATAGGAGATCACTAAGTCTAGAAATAGCAATGGGAAGCATTGTGAAGCAGTGTGGCCTAGTGGGAAGCAGGGTAGCTTGGTGGATAGAGCCCGGGCATGGAGGTCAGAAAAACCTGGGTTCTAATCCCAGCTCCACTGCTCGTCTGCTATGTGATCCTGGACAGGTCACTTAACTGGAAAATACAGAAAATGCAATCACCAAGGAGAAATGAAATGAAAGAGGAATAAGAAGAAAAAGGAGAGCAGGTAATTCCTACAGAGCAGAACTGACTATACCCTCAAGTCTTAGGCTATATTCTAGTAACAATATTGATTTCTCATGATTAGAACCCCCAGATGATTCTACCTTTTGTATTTCACCCTCACTGCAGGAGGATGAAAGCACAGGGGGGTTCCTTCCCCAAAGATCTGTGACATCAAAGTTCACATCCTCCTGCTTGGGATGGTGCAGTGAAGGCAGAAACAATCTCAGCTGGCTAAGACACCCATGTGGGGAAAGCCCTGAAATCCATTTGAATTGGAGTATCTTGACTGATTTTCATGCAGCAGGAAAATACATTTTACATAATGAGCTAATTAGGGAGCAATATTACAACCTATGTTTCCAATTAAATTAATGATTTGGCATTTGAAGAAAGTGTGACCTTCCTTCAATGGGGCATTCTCACCACGGAAAAAATGACACCTGTGTATAGTTCATCTTCTGCTATATCTTTTGCTTAAATATCCCAGGAAAAATATCCCATGCCCATGGACAAGTAAGCAGATGGCTTCCTGCTCTGAACCCTTCCATAGCCAACCAGCTGACTGTGGGGGTTCAGAGTTCTTAAGTGGGGAAAACTCCTGACTACATGTTGCTTGTCCCTTGTTTCCACACACATCCTCTCCTTCCCAGCTGTAATTTTTGG
Source organism: Tachyglossus aculeatus (assembly GCF_015852505.1). NCBI lineage: Eukaryota > Metazoa > Chordata > Mammalia > Monotremata > Tachyglossidae > Tachyglossus > Tachyglossus aculeatus. The sequence goes on from NC_052079.1 coordinate 8,141,653, forward strand.
AACCCACTGCCCAACTGATAGGGTTGATGGGCTCAAAATAGACATTAAACATTCTAAAGTTCCCTTAGTGAAACCACAGGACCATGGGACACGTGCAAATGGAAAGGAGGAGGTGGGCTGCTGCCTGGGGAGTGAAATCACCTTATTCATTCATTCAGCTGTATTTACTGAGTGCTTACTGTGTGCAGAGCACTGTACTAAGTGCTTGGAAAGTACAATTTGGCAACAGAGGCAATCCCTAACCAATAATGGGCTCACAGTCTAGCCCCGCAACCAGAATCCCAGCTCTGTCACATGCCTCCTGTGTGACCTTGGGCAAGTCGCTTCAGGTCTCTGGGCCTCAGTTACCTCATGCGGAAAGTGGGGATTAAGACTGTGAGCCCCATGTGGGCAGGGACTGTGTCCAACCCAATTATCTTGTTTCTACCCCAGCGCTTAGTACAGTGCCTGGCACACAGTGAGCATTTAACAAATGACATGATTATTAGCATTAAGGATTCAGTCAATCATCATCACTGTGGTCAGTGTTCAATCACCACCACTACTTTATCATTACACCATCAGTACAACAGACCCATCTCTCAATACTGCTACGAAAGGGGGATCATCCTCTTGAAATTGTAAATGGATTTCTGCTTACTTGTGTCATCCCCCAAATCTGAAATTTCCCCGGCTAGACAAATCCAACTTCAGCTCTTGGTTTGCTATATGACCTTGGACAAGTCACTTCACTTCTCTGACCCTCACTTTCCATATCTATACCGTGGGTATGACAATGTCTGTCTCTCCCTCTCTCCAAGGGATGTTATGAGGATAAAATGAGAGAAGTTTTATGAAAGTCTCCCCCACTGGACTGTAAGCTCCTTGTGGTCAGGGAATGTGTCTTCTAATTCTGTTGTACCGTAGTCTCCCAAGTGCTTAGTACAGTGCTCTGCTCATAATAAGTGTTCAATAAATACCACTGATTGACTGACTGAAAGTGCTTTAAAATAATCAAACTGTTTTATAAATTCAAGACTATTTTTGTTTTAAATTTGCCTTGAAGCCTCCTCAATCTAACATACAGAATTTCCAGATACAATTCTACTCTTAACTCCTTGGCATTTAACTGTCATTATAACTCTTTTGAAACCCTGTTGTAGGTTTTTTGGATAATTACAAAAAACCAAAGATATAAACAACGTTTTTATCGACATCGACAGCAGTTCATGGCTTTTTTTTCCTTGATCTGGTTTACTAAAAGTTATCAAGTCAGATAAGACAGAAGTGAGAACAGAAAAAGCTTTAGTTAATGGAGGATGCAAACACAAAAGGGAACCAGAATTAAATGCATCAAATGAAGATGATTTTCTATTTTCTGCTTGTTCTCCAAAAACCTAAAAACATATCAATACACCAAAGTGAAATTATGGTAAATGTGACAAACTGTTTGGGGAGTAAATCTTTACTACGTGGTTTAATTGATGTCACTGGAAAACTTGCTTTGATATGGATTTATAATTTACAGTTACCATTATGCTAGAAATATCATTGATTATCACCCAATCATTGCAATGAATTTTGAAAGCAATTTAAGCCAGAAACACTAGGAAGGACTTCATCATGAAAAAAGATGGGAAATGAACTTAACCTCATCTTTAGATTTTCTTGCAGATTCTGTGATATGGTTTATTTTGATAAGTTTAACAACTATTTCCTGCCTGCCTAAAATCATTTCCATAATTCACAACACAGTTTTTTTCCAAAATCACAATATACGTAAATAGAATGGACAAATTATAACGATATTCACTCCAAACAATTCAAAATGGTGGCTCTAGGAATGAATATGTGGGCTGCAGACATTTAGGAAGGTAGTCTCTACTGAATTCTGAGTTCTGAGGTGATGTATATATCGGGGAATAATATGGGAAAAGTAACTGCCTAATTTTTCCAGAATTTATGATCAAAGGTAGACACATAATATTTTTCCTCACCCACAAAGCACAAGCTATAGAATTGTCCATGCATAATATAAAACCTGTTATAGTAATGGGAGTGCATTACAGCTCAGCCTAAACTGAGAAACATCCAAGAAACGATTCCATTTCAGCTCTTAAAACAGTAGTGCCCTCCCTTTTTCCAAAAAAAAATCAACAAAAGAATATTGTTGTCAGCAATTTCCTCTACTGTGAGCTAAATGGAGAGAATCTGAAGGGATTTTTCTTTGTCCAGAAAACTATGGGATGGCAGAGGGCTTCTTCCCTCCACACAGCAGCAGCAGGAAGAAGATCCCCAATTTCACCTCCATGAAAACTCAGCTAAGCCACAAGACTGAAATTGCTTTGAGCAGCTGCAGGACGCAGGGTGTCGGATGTGGAAATGGGCCAAAGGAAATGATCCTTACCAGAGCACTAGAAGTTGTGTCCTAGAGTATACCGTGGGCAGGAAACGAATCTACCAACTCTGTTGTATTGTACTCTCTCAAGCTCTTAGTAGTGTCCTGAACATAGTAAGTGCTCAAAAAATACCACTGATGACAATTATGCTGCTGCTGCTGATGATGATGACAGAGTCTCTACTACCTTCCACTCCCATGTCATGCAGAGGCATTGCTTTTATTCTGGGAGTTTGGAAGTGGGGAAGATGAAGTATGCATCAATCAATCAATAAGTGGTATTTACTGAGCACTTTACTGCATGCAGAGCACTGTACTAAGCACTTGGGAGAGAACAATATAACAATAAACAGACACATTCCCTGCCCACAATGAGCTCACAGTCTCACATGCCCTGGGAGTGAGGGTAGAACTGGAGAGTTTTTGCACGCCTATTCTCTCCTTAGAAAGCAAGAAGAAAAAGACTCATTGATGAGCAGCAAATTCAGTGGAGGTACCCAACAGCTATATGCATTTCAAATGAACTGGTAACCAGAGAGGCTCTTGAGTCAGGGAGGTGATATGAGGGAAGAGAAAGGAAAGGGGACAGCATTAGCCACGCTGATGCTTCGGGTCATCACCCACCTCATGGGAAGACTGACAAACGGTCTGGAGGAGAGGATTTGGCTGTGGGAGTGAAGCTGATAATTCTTAGGTTCCTACCACTTTCCCTGTTGAGACTTTTCTCTCTCCCTCTCTCTAACTCATCCCAGTGGGTTCTAGCAAGTTGAATACAAGTGGCAAGCTTCTAAGCGGTTGGTCCCCCAGGGGATGTTTGTACAAACCACACTGACAACCGTCACCTCCCACAACTTTACAGTTGCCAGATTCCCCAAATGCGCTTCTGCTCCTTCATGGGTCTGAAGCCTGAAAACACACCTAGGGAATCCGCAACTATTCAAACCACCAAATGGGCCTTGTTCCGGCCCTAGAAAATAGTGCAGGGCTTGTAGGGTGGATCCGTGTAAAGGCTGGAAGGGGAGAATTTGAAATAGATTTTCTCTGTGTGCACCCATCGATGACTTGTGGACAGCCAGTCTGAGGGATAACTCCCCCTTTTACAGATGAGGAAATTGAGGGATGAGTATGTTGCGTGACTTGGCCAAGGTCACACGGAAGGCAAGAGCTGGGGTTGGCAACCCGGATCCTCTAACTCCCAGGCCCAAGCTCATTCTATCTCCTAAGCCACACCGCTTCTCAGCTAAATAAATACCTTCCAAGTCTTCTCAGTTGTTTGGACGTTGGGCTCTGGGTGTCCTGGGGCTCATGGATCGATTCTGATTCACACTGGAGAGAATTCTCCCCGCATTCCTTCTCCCTTGCTCTTCCCTCTTTTCTTTTCTGCACGGTTTCCACCCCATTTCAGAGCCAAGCCTTGTTCTAAAAGGGATGTTCCTATTTAGTCTCCTCTCCCGGAGCGATGCCACCGCTTCCACGCTCGGCCCGCCGATCCGGACCCAGGCCGGAGGTGGCAGAAAGCAAAAATGAACCCAGGAGCCGCGGGGGTTTGGGTCCGATGGGGGTTGGTGCCAGCTTCTCCGGCTTGAGCAGGGTGGGGGGCGGTGGAGACCCGAGGGAGGCCCACCCTGCTGCGGGTTTTAGGGTCAGGGAAGCCCCGTCCCTGGGGTGGGTGTTTCAGGCGGAGAGGAGGAACCACTGATATTCGCGAGAAAGGGAGAGGATGGGGAAGAGAAAGACGGAGAGAATCAATCAATCAATCAATCAATCGTATTTATTGAGCGCTTACTATGTGCAGAGCACTGTACTAAGCGCTTGGGAAGTACAAATTGGCAACACATAGAGACAGTCCCTACCCAACAGTGGGCTCACCGTCTAAAAGGGGGAGACAGAGAACAGAACCAAACGTACCAACAAAATAAAATAAACAGGATAGAAATGTACAAGTAAAATAAATAAATAAATAAATAGAGTAATAAATATGTACAACCATATATACATATATACAGGTGCTGTGGGGAAGGGAAGGAGGTAAGATGGGGGGATGGAGAGGGGGACGAGGAGGAGAGGAAGGAAGGGGCTCAGTCTGGGAAGGCCTCCTGGAGGAGGTGAGCTCTCAGCAGGGCCTTGAAGGGAGGAAGAGAGCTAGCTTGGCGGATGGGCAGAGGGATTGGGGGCATTCCAGGCCCGGGGGAGGCCGTGGGCCGGGGGTCGATGGCGGGACAGGCGAGAAAAGAGGCCTAACGGTGAGGAGATTAGCGGCGGAGGAGCGGAGGGTGCGCGCTGGGCTGGAGAAGGACAGAAGGGAGGTGAGGTAGGAGGGGGCGAGGGGATGGACAGCCTTGAAGCCCAGGGTGAGGGGTTTCTGCCTGATGCGCAGATTGATTGGTAGCCACTGGAGATTTTTGAGGAGGGGAGTGATATGCCCAGAGCGTTTCTGGACAAAGATAATCCTTCCGAGAAGGAAGCCTCCTGCGGGTGGGCCTGGGTGGCGGGCACCAGCCAACCCCTCGCCCCTCTTATCTTTGTCCCTTGCCCCGGGTGGGTCCCGAAGGGGCCCGAGCCTGCCCAGCCCCCAATGCCAACTGCATAAATGGCCCTGTAGCACCACCAGCCTGCCACAGCCGGGGATGCGGCCGCTGCCGCCACTCCTCCTCCTCCTCCTCCTCCTCCATCGCCGCAGCGTGCCGCGCAGCGTGCGGACACTGCCGTAAAGGCCCCCCCGCGCTCTGCCAATGCCATCCTCCGGGGGCGACGGGCACCCCGGGGCCCGCTGTTCCGCTCGATTAGTCGCATCGTCTTCCCTAGAGAAGGAAACACTGACGATGCCACTTGGCGAGCAATTGGGCGGGTGAACCCTAATGCTCTCAAGAAGCTAGTGAGCCCCTGGGGGTGGCGGGGAGGGATGGATGGGGAAAAGGGGCTTCAAAGTTAACTACATTGGCTCGGCCTCCGCCAGCCCTCCTCCATTTTCACGTCTCGTGGATCCCCACGCCGAACATCCTCGGGTGGATCATGAAGGTTTAAAAATAAAATCAGGGGCTCCGAGCCGCTGCCAAGACAGTAACACTACTGGGTTCGTCCTCCTTTTTTTTCTCTCTCTCTCCCCCAGTGTGCGTGTCTGCCTTTTCTCCATTCCCCAAGAGGAAACTGCATGCCCTATATACCGCATGCATGCACCTCCCCTGGGTTCCAGCGCCCTAGACCCTGGTAACTATGAAGCATCTTTCAATAGACACACATGCACACACACGCGGGGTACAGAGGACGGTGTAAGAGGTCTCCCATGCACAACACGTCCCACGAAAACTCAATTCCGGATCCAAGTCTCCGGATCCCCTTTCCGCCTCGGCGTTGAGGGGCTGACCAGCTCTTCAAAGACCCGAAAACAAATGCAACCTGAGAGCCAAAGACGGAGCAAGTGGCAACGTACTGTCGGTGGGGGCGATGCCTCGATTCCCCCGGCTATGGATTCCTAACCGGCCCCTCCATCCATCCATCCCGAAACGACCGGTGGGTCCCCGACGCCGAAGGAAAACACCATATTTAAATCCCTCGCATCTTCATACGGGTTTAACACGCTCAGCTGTCCAAAACAGGCTCCGGGGTGGAGCGCCACCCCAGCCCCATTGGCTCGCAGGGCTGGATTAGGCGCTTCTCCCCGCATTTAGTTCCCCCGACATGGAAATTCGGGGGCTAAGTCCCCATCACGCCGGGCGCCCTGGGGGATCCAGACCCTTCCTAACGAATTTCCAAACATTAATAAGTAAAGTAGCCTGCAATGCAGATAAGGCGCTGGAAACCGGATCCGAGGGGGGGGGAAAGGGGGAAAGGTGGTTTGGTGGCTTTCTGGTTACCTGGTGCCTCTAGAGGAAAAGCCGGTGGAGGGGAGCGCGTTCTCCCTGCAGCATCGGCAAGGTGGGTGCAGGTGGGTTTCACAGTCCCACTGGGGTCTCGCTGGTCACTTTCCTGGCCTTTCCCGTGGCTCAGCATCCTAAGGAGGCGAAACGGGCGCCGCCGCCGCCGCCGCCTCCTCCTCCTCCTCCTCCGCCTGCAGGTCGGGCTGGGTGGGGGATCGTCTCCGCTCGCCCCATGGAAACCGGCGGTTCAGCTCTCCGGGAGCGGGCAGGGGCCGAGCGGCTGCAGGCAGGCGCACGCACACCCACCCATGCACACAGGCGGCCGAGCACACGCCGTGTCCCGCCCCGAGCACGGCCCCGCGCGGGCGACCGGCGGGCGCGGGGGCTCCTCCGCCCAACCCTCTCCGGCGCCCCCAGGACCCAGCAGGGCAGAGCCGTGTGGCATAGCCTCTCGGTCACGTTTCCTTCAAGTTCGCCGCCGACCCAAATCCACGCCGTTCAAAAACCGGGGACATTTTGGGGTCTTTTTTAAAAAAATAAAGCAGTTTCGCCTTCCTTTCCCCGGCGATCTAGGCTGAAGTTGAGGATTCGGGAAAAGGTCTCAGTGGCGGGGCGCCGTCCTCTGCCCGGGAGCGGGGCTTCCCTTTTTGACCTTGCGATGGACCCGGACGCGGCGGGCGGAGCCCCGGGGCAGCCTCGCCGGAGGGAGGGACCGGGACCCTCGGGGGCGGCCGCGTCCCGGGAATCCGCCTCCCGGGAATCCTGCCGCCGTGGCGCGCGGTGGCGGCGGCGCGGAGCCCCGGCTACCGACCCATCCTCCGGCACAGGCGGGCGGGGGGAAGCGCAATCTCCCCCCCCCCCACCCCACCCGCCCAGACGGACAGACGGATCGTTAGCGACCGGCAAGATGAAGGCAACTGGAAGCGGTGCGAAGGGCAGGCAGGGGAAGCAACCCTACAATCTCCCCATCGCTTTTTTCGCTCTCTCTCTCTCGCGGCGGACGTGCGGGTGGTGTGGATTTCCAGAAGGTTTCGCTCCCCTGCCCCACCCCCGGCCGGTTCCCTTTTTTTTTTTTTTTGGGATAAACCGACCGCGCAAATCAGGGGGGTGGGAATGGTTGCCCGGGAGTCCCCGCATCCGAGGGTCCCCGGCGAGCGGTCCCCGGCGAAGCCATCCGCGTCCCCCCCAAAAAGGGGAGGGGGGGGGAGAAATCGCTCCCCAATCCTCCGATCCTGGGCACACAGCTGCACAATCACTCACACACACACACACACAACTGCCCCTCCTCCTTCTCCTCCTGCTTCTCCTCCCCCTTTCCCGGAGCGAGTCAGTGTATTCAGGGCTGTCCCCTCTGCAGCATCCAGGCGGTTTTGTGGGCCCCTTGATCCCTTCCCCAGCTGCGGGGAGGGGGGGAAGAGTCACACCAAATCTCAGCAGGCACCGCAGCGTTTAGCGCCTCTCCCCACCCTCCCTCTCCTCCCCCTCCTCGGCGAGTTAATCCGGAGAGTGAGAAGGTGCCGGGCAGGGAATGCCGGAGTGGGGAAGGACCGGCCCCGGCGTCATTCCCGACTCTTCCCCCACCCCTGGAGAGGGAATCACCGCGGCTTCGGTTGGGAAAAGCCCGCGGAGAGGAGCAGCCCCCGGGGGGAGTGGGCCTTCCGCCAAGTCGCTCCCGGCTTTTCAATGCAACGTTTTTTTTTGTGTGTGTGTATAGTCATTCATTCAATCGTATTTATTGAGCGCTTACTGTGTGCAAAGCACTGTATTGTGCTGCGTACAGATTGTGTATATAGATATATATGTCTATAGATTGCGTATTATAGAATATATGGATTGTGTATAACATGTTTTGTGTCTGTTTCCCCCTTCTAGACTGTGAGCCCGTTGTTGGGTAGGGACCGTCTCCATATCATCATCATCAATCGTATTTATTGAGCGCTTACTGTGTGCAGAGCACTGTAGTAAGCGCTTGGGAAGTACAAATTGGCAACATATAGAGACAGTCCCTACCCAGTGGGCTCACAGTCTGCTGCCGACTCGTGTACAGTGCACTGTACACAGGAAGCGCTCAATAAATACGATTGAATGAATAATGGATTGTGTGTGTGTGCGGGGGTGGGACTTCTCCGGAATTGTCTGGGTTCTCTATCCGGGGCAGGCGGGCGACCAGGGGTGTGTGGAAAGGGGTTGCTCGGGATCCCAAGCTAGCTCTCTTCCTCCCTTCAAGGCCCTACTGAGAGCTCACCTACTCCAGGAGGCCTTCCCAGACTGAGCCCCTTCCTTCCTCTCCCCCTCGTCCCCCTCTCCATCCCCCCCTTCTTACCTCCTTCCCTTCCCCACAGCACCTGTATAGATGTATATATGTTTGTACATATTTATTACTTTATTTATTTTACTTGTACATATCTATTCTATTTATTTTATTTTGTTAGTATGTTTGGTTTTGTTCTCTGTCTCCCCCTTTTAGACTGTGAGCCCACTGTTGGGTAGGGACTGTCTCTATATGTTGCCAATTTGTACTTCCCAAGCGCTTAGTACAGTGCTCTGCACATAGTAAGCGCTCAATAAATACGATTGATGATGATGGTGATGATGCCCGCCGGCCGGGACCTCCTCTGCCCCGGACTCCTCCTCCCCCTCCATCCCGAAGCCCTTCCCCTGTCCGAGGGGCGCCAGAAATCCCCGCCAGGCCTCGAACCCATGGAGGTGCAAAGAGGAGGGAGGAAGGGGGTATATATGTTATATGTATATATGTTTGTACGTATTTATTACTCTATTTATTTTATTTGTACATGTTTATTCTGTTTATTTTATTTTGTTAATATGTTTTGTTCTCTGTCTCCCCCTTCCAAACTGTGAGCCCACTGTTGGGTAGGGACCGTCTCTATATGTTGCCAACTTGTACTTCGCAAGCACTTAGTACAGTGCTCTGCACACAGTAAGCGCTCAATAAATACGACTGAATGAATGAATTAATATACATGTATATATTCTATTTATTTTATTCTGTTAGTATGTTTGGTTTTGTTCTCTGTCTCCCCCTTTTAGACTGTGAGCCCACTGTTGGGTAGGGACTGTCTCTATGTGTTGCCAATTTGTACTTCCCAAGCGCTTAGTACAGTGCTCTGCACATAGTAAGCGCTCAATAAATACGATTGATGATGATGATGATATATATATGTATATATGTTTGTACATTTTTTTTACTCTATTTATTTTATTTGTACATATCTATTCTATTTATTTTATTTTGTTGGTATGTTTGGTTTTGTTCTCTGTCTCCCCCTTTTAGACTGGGAGCCCACTGTTGGGTAGGGACTGTCTCTAGATGTTGCCAATTTGTACTTCCCAAGCGCTTAGTACAGTGCTCTGCACATAGTAAGCGCTCAATACGATTGATGATGATGAATGAATGCAGCCAGACTTGAGCTCCGTCAAAGGGGCGGGGGTCTCTCGAAGCCCCGCTGCCGGGGTCCTTCTAGCCTTTCCCTCCCTCGCCGTAGGGATGCTACTTCCCAAGCGCTCAGCGCAGTGCTCTGCGCACAGTAAGCGCTCAATAAATACGACTGAATGAATGAGTGACGGCTGGGGCTTCGGATCGACCTCGTGACGCGATGCACCGACTTGGCAGATTTGGGAGAAACTCAGTGCCCCACTCCAGCGTCCCCCACTCGCTGCAGATGAGCCCCGGCGGCTGCAAGGAGGCCGACGACGGGGGGGCACAGAAGGAAGCGCTGAGCCGCAAAGGGGGGAAGGAGGGAGGAGGGAGCGGGAAGGGAAGGTGGGGGAAGAGCGGGGGAAGGCGGGGAGCAGGGCGGGGCGGGCCACGGGGGCGATGGCTCCGCCCTTCCCTCCGCCCTCGTTCCCTCCCTAACTCCACGTGGGCGGCCCCTTCCTCTCCCCGAGCGCCGCCGGGCCCCGCGCTCCTCCGCTCGGCCTCCTCCGGTCTGCCCCTGCCCGCCGCCGCCGCCGCCGGCCACGGAACCCCGGTTCCCCTGCGCCCCCTTTTCCCCACCGCCCCCGGCCTGGCAGAGGGGCCGCCCCGGCCGAAGACAAGTCGTCGACGCCCCAGAGGCGAAGCCTCCAGGTCCTGCCGCTCTTTAGGGAGGGAACGGGGGGTTGGAAGGGCTGGATTTTAGACTGTGAGCCCCTTTTAGACTGTGAGCCCACTGTTGGGTAGGGACTGTCTCTATGTGATGCCAATTTGTACTTCCCAAGCGCTTAGTACAGTGCTCTGCACATAGTAAGCGCTCAATAAATACGATTGATTGATTGATTGGATTCGGTTTCCCACCCGAGGATGCTGCGGGACTAAATCCCCATCCCCTTCCCCAAGGATGGAAGGACGCAATGGGGGACGAACCGGCCTTTTGCTGCCTATCGGACCGGTAAAGGTGACCGGGGGAAGGGAAAAGCCCAGTGGTCCAACCTTCTTCCCCTCCCTCCTTTAAACTTCTTTCCCAGTCCGTCCAGCCGGATCGTACGCTTGCTTGTTTTCATCATCATCAATCTATAATAATAATAATGATAATCCAAAAATTGTCATATTTTTTTAGGGCAAATATGTGCCAAGCACTGTTCTAACTGCTGGAGTAGATACAATATCATCATCATCGTCATCATCAATCGTATTTATGGAGCGCTTACTAGGTGCAGAGCACTGTACTAAGCGCTTGGGAAGGACAAATGGGCAACCTATAGAGACAGTCCCTACCCAACAGTGGGCTCACAGTCTAAAAGAACTGTTTGTTTTGGGGGGAGTTTGGTTTTGCAGGATGAATATTTCTCTCTTCTCTACTCCTCCGTGCCCCACTGGCAAGCCTCACTACTCCCGAAGGCTCACCATCCCGATTTGTTGGTTTCTTGCTGCTTGGGGGAACTAATTGGAGCAAGACAGTTGAAGGGAGGATGTGTGAACTTAGGCACTTAAGTATCGCAGCTGGTAGACTTTTCTAGACAGAGCCGTTGGGCACGAGGAACTTAACATCTCCTTTACTTAGAAAGTGACCATTAAAAATGAGTATTTGGTTTGATGGTGAATAAGGGAGAGAATCTGCTTTTGACCGCTAACTTTTGCTCAACTGTAGGGAATTTCCAGAGTTCTTACCGAACCTTGCCTTTCAGCTGTCCTTCCGGGTAATTATATGTTTTTTGAGCCTACCCACTGCAGGTGTTGCTAATTCAAGAGAATTATTTGTTTGCTTGTTTAATTGGTTGGGTTTAGTGATTTTTACAAATGACTTATGTGAATGCAACTCTGCTTACTCACAAAACCCCATTAAGACGTTAAGTAAACATTTGTTCCTTATCTGCAAACAGCCTTTATATTGTTACTTCTCCTCCCGCAAAACAAACATACCTCAATAAACAAAACTTCAGTTGTCTGCAAGCCCTCCCCCAGCTGGAGATTGAATTGATGGGATATTGAGAGAACTGTTATGGGTTATAGTCCTTATCTTCGAATTAAAAACAATAGAAAAGTTGGGTGTTCATTCCAGGCCATAAACGAAATTCAAATGTTTGGAGATTGAAGTCATGACTACATGATAAAGAATTGCTGTGGTAATATTTATGCCTTTGTGTTTCAAGGAAAGCATGGTATGCCCCTTTAATTTATGTTTTAACTCTGTTGATATATTTTGAGAGGTTTAGTTTTGTGTAGAATGCAGTCTGAAAAATTTAATTGTGGTTGAGTTTTGGGTTTGGGCTGCTAAATGCATCCGCCTCATCCTTCTAGTATGCAGCAAAAGTACTTTAGTAATGAAGGGTAAATTAATATTCCACTCACTATATGAAAAAATCCAAAAACTGTAAAACATAGCTATATGCATTGTTTTACATCCATCTGTTGGCTTTTTGTATTTATGATTACTGAGGAAAAATGAAATAAGGGCTTGCATTCTTCTGTCTCTCAGGTGATGCCGCAGGAATGGGTAACTCCTGAAAAATATAGTCTAAAATCGAGTCAGAACAAAGTCAGCTAAATATAAGGCATTAAGACTTTCTCATAGGGCCTGGAGTTAGGTCATTCAAAGTTGTAGAAATGTATGTTTAATAGATTAAAGTAGCTGAGAACCATATTTCTGGTATTTCACCTGGCTATTAATCTTGGGGTAGTACACTGGGGTATGTATATGCTCTCAGGTAGAGGATTGGCTGAACTTGGGTCAAGTTGACAATCCAGGCACATTTTTTTCTAGAGTGATCAGGCCTGTTTCTGATCCAACTGAAAACAGCCACTGAATTTTTCGTATTTAATGTTGCTGTAGGTCGTGCTCCAGGTGCTTTTGTCTGGAATATTTCTATCAACAATTTCCTCTGCATTGTAACACTCTCTAGAGCCTATGTGATGCCAATTTGTACTTCCCAAGCGCTTAGTACAGTGCTCTGCACATAGTAAGCGCTCAATAAATACGATTGATTGATTGATAGAGCCTCTATCAAGTACAGGCAGGATGGTGTGTATTGGATGCCAGTGTCTGCTTTAATCTCTCTATCAGGCTGCTGAATCAGTTTATTCCTGTTGTCTTGTCACAATGTGAATTTGTCTTTCGCCAGGGACAAAGAAGAATGCACACTATCCTTTGGAGGAGGAGGTGGGGATGTGGGAGGCTGTTAAAGGAAAGTTGTGAACTAGACATCAGAGTTGTTTCCCGAGTTTTCCTTTGCCACCTGCTCTGGACTCTCAGAACTGCTGCAGCAGCTTGATGATGTAGGTTGTCGATCTTGTGCCTAAGACCACACTTTCCTTAGCCTCTACACTGGGAAAACATTTTATAGTAGTATTCTTCTGGAAGCTGGATTCCAGATGGCTCAGGCGGTACTTAAACTTTTAGTGTTACTTCATGGGCATAGGACCTAACTAGGAAGGGAAGAATAGTCTTTAGCAGCATTAAGACCCAGTAGGAGAATATTAATCTCTGCAAAGCTTTTGGTGGATGTTTGATAAACAAGTTTAAAGTGAAAGGAATGATTTTTTTTCCCCTCCCAGAAGGCACCATGAATTTACAACATCACATTTAGGGTAGTTTCTTATATTATTGTCTGGGATTTCTCTGGTTTGAGATGTCTTTCCATTACCAGGAGAATTGCAGGATCACTTGTGGTATTCGTTAAGGGTTTACTATGTGGCTGGCGCTGTACTAAGAGCTGGAGTAGATACAAGAAAATCAGGTTGGACACAGTCCCTGTCCCTCGTGGGTGTCACACTCTCAGTCACCATATTACAGATGAGGTAACTGAGGCCCAGAGAAGTGAAGTGATTTACCCAAGGTCACACAGCAGGCAAGTGGCAGAGGCGGGATTAGAACCAGGACCTTCTTACTCTCAGGCCAGTGTTCGATGCACTGTGCCATGCATCTCTATTTAAAGAAGGCTGCAGCAATTTTCCAGAGGCTCTGGTGTCTATACCTAAACCAAATTATAACGGATTGACAGAAATAATCTGGTGAAGCTATGCTTCTTTTGACCCCCGAGTTTATCTTGGGAAAATGTTCCATACCTGTTGAATTAATGTGAGAATCTGTAATTATGAAGTGAATTAGAAATAGTTGTAAGGTGACAGTATTATACATATTGCCAGAAATCTGATGTTGAACTGCATAATGAATTAATTTCTAGGTATGGAGTTTTCATAATCAGTAGAGTGTCTTCACAGTTCCCTCTTCTCCTTGATTGACAAAGTTCATCTTCAGAGATCTGTAGACTCACCCTGGGAAAATCTTGGTATCAAGTTGTTGAGAGTAGAATATTTTCAATCCATTTAAATTTCATTTGGGCTGATTTTGAGGCAAAGAGAAAATTAATATAGTTTGATAGTCCGCGACACTTTTTGGTAGTTTGTTACAGCCACTGGAATCACTAGCTGCCTAGTGGAAAGAGTATGGGCTGGAAAGTCAGAAGACCTGGGTTCTAATCTAGTCCCTGCGACTTGCCTGCTGTGAGACCTTGGGCAAGTCACTTAATGTTTCTGTGCCTCAGCTTTTTCAGCTGTAAAATGGGGATTACCTCTTCTCCCTCCCCCTTTGCCTGGCAGCCCCAAGTGGAACAGGAACTGTTTGACCTGATTCTACTCTCTCTCCCCTTCCAGTGTTTGATTCAGCATCTGGCACATAAGAGTTTAGCAAATACCACATTTATGTATTATTTTTAGAAACTTTCAGAACGTCTAATTATTTCACATCCAGACACTTTTTGAATAGATAATTTAGAGATTTTATTGTGATTCATTCATTCAGTTGTATATATTGAGCACTTACTGTGTGCAGAGCACTGTTAAGTGCTTGGGAGAGTATCAATCAATCAATCGTATTTATTGAGCGCTTACTGTGTGCAGAGCACTGTACTAAGTGCTTGGGAAGTACAAGTTGGCAACATATAGAGACAGTCCCTACCCAACAGTGGGCTCACAGTTTTTAAAGGGCATGTACATGCTCTGAACACAATGAATCCTCAGTAATTACTGCTGAGATGGGATCGATCCAAATGTACTGTCATGTTCACATCTTGATCTTCCTTAAAAGGCACCATATTCAGGATCAAGAGGTAAAACCTAAAATCTAACATATCCCACCATGATCACTTTCAAAAAACATTTTGGGTATAGATATCCTGTTACCCTGTGCAATCTCCACTCCTTTGGAAATGAGAAGCAGCATGGTCTAGTGGATAGAGCATGGGCCCGGAAGTTAGAAGGACCTGGGTTCTAATCCCGGTTCTGCCACTAGTCTACTGTGTGACCTTGGGCAAGGTATTTCAGTTCTTTGTGCCACTATACTGTGTGACCTTGGGCAAGGTACTTCAGTTCTTTGTGCCTTAGTTACCTCATCTGTAAGATGCAGATTAAGACTGTGAGCCCCATGTGGGACATGGAGTATGATTAACCAGAGTGACGAGTTTCTCTCCAAGTGTGTAGTAAAATGCCTGGCACATAGTAAGCACTTAACAAATGCTATTTAAAGAAAAAGGTTTTAAACAATTATATATCTGGTGGGTACTCTGAGTATTGGGCTACCAAATACATACATGAAATATTGTTTTACATAGGATTTTATGGTGTGCGATTCTCCAACAGTCTATCTGAAATCACAAAGTGTGTGCTGTGTTCACTTTTTAAACACACATTTTATTGTAATCCTCTCTGAAATTGGAATTTATAAACAACACATTTAATGGCCTACTTTATGATAGAACACCATGAAAGTGAAGTTAGCTGGGTCAAAATCCATCTTTATTATGTAAATCTATAGTATTTTGCACTCAGTTTGGAACAGACAATTTAAATTTCCCTAGTGTTATATTTAGCTCTCAGTGACCAGCTTGGTTGTGGTTGTGAAGGTTTATCTGTGGGACAATCGCTCCTCTAGTTATAAGCAGTAGTGTATCATTTTCATAACTATACTTTGTAATTTTTATTGGGCAGCATCTGTGTGTAGAACACTATGCTAAGCACTTGGGAAGAGTAAAACAGAATCAGTAGACCCTGATCCCTGCTCTCAAGGATCTTCTCTTCCTATAACAATGAATAGTCAGTTGTTTTTATTGAGCACTTACGGTATGCAGACCACTATACTGAGTGCTTGGGAGAGTACAATATAACAGACACATTCCCTGCTTAGAGTCTAGAGGATACAGAATACAATAGAGCAAAATCTCCATTGAAATTAATGGAAGTTAGTCTTGTGAAGCTGGAAGTTTAGGCTCTTTGATGCCTGATTTAGTTTACTTTTAGCACTGCTTTTTATTATTGAAGTCCTCCCTTTACTATACAACACTGCATCTTGGAAGCACAGGGGAAAGAGTCAGGTATAAAGGAAAATAAGGACGTTTGGAACTCCACAGACATCTTATTCTGTATCCTCTTTTTTTTTCCCCTTTCCAGGACTGTTGGCTTCTTCCCTAGAGAAAACCAGAACATGTATTCTTAAAAGCTCTGCATTTTATTTTCTACTCAGACTGATAGAGCCCCTAAAAATGCTTGAGCAATTCCTCAAGGAGACTATTCTGAAAGCTTATGAAAGATTAATTTTCCCAGTGTCTAAATTGTGTCATCCAGCTGGAGCATAGGTTAATTATTCAGTTGAAACAAAAGGTATTATTATTATCACCAACATTTGTTTAGGTGCTTACAATGTGCAGAGCAGTGTACTAAGCTTATGCTGGGGTGATTATAAGAAACTCAATAAATGCATGATCATTGGCTCTCAAGGGACTCACAGTCTAATTTTTAGTGCTTTGTCTAGTCCAATCCCATTTAGTTCATTTGGTCTTCTAGATGGATATTCTTTCAGCAGTGAAGTGCGCGTCTCCTTCCAACACTTTGCAGCTGCTGCAGATCTGTGTGTGTGATGAGTCTTACTGTGTTTTCCAATGAAGAGGTGAAGACCTCTCATTTCAATTACCCAGTAGTGTTTATTGATCATCAGCAGGGTGTAAATCACTGTACTGAACACTTGGAAAAGTGCAGTAAAATAAGTAGGTGTGATCCTTGCCCTCAGGGAGCATTTCTCAAGGAAAAAAAAAAGTCCCAGCTGTAGAGGGCATTGTTTACGTACAGAGAAAATGATCCTTAGATTTAGAACTGATGTGGAACAGCCCATGTTCACATTTGAAGAGGCTTTAACTTCTAAAATAAGGAATATGCAGGTGTATTTCTGTTTAAAAAATGTTTAGTAAGGCTGTTGTGTGACTTTCAGGACTTTAGGTTTCTTTGTGAAGTTTGTAGACTTTGCTATTGTTCCACTCCTTTCTGCATCACCCTCACTTGCTCCCTTTATTCATCCCCCCTCCTAGCCCCACAGCACTCATGCACATAGCTGTAATTTATTTACATTCATGTCTCTCTCCTCCCCTAGACTGTAAAGTCACTGTGGGCAGGGACTG
The DNA here is from genome assembly GCF_015852505.1 of Tachyglossus aculeatus. Lineage (NCBI taxonomy): Eukaryota > Metazoa > Chordata > Mammalia > Monotremata > Tachyglossidae > Tachyglossus > Tachyglossus aculeatus. The sequence goes on from NC_052079.1 coordinate 8,158,768, forward strand.
TGTCTATTTACTGTTATATTGTATTCTCTCTGAACACAATCAGTGCTCATTAAGTACGACTGACTTTACTTCAAATGTCCAACTTCACTGAGTCTCTGATTTGAATTTGACTGTAAAAATATCTCTCGGTGGGTTAATTTACAGTGTTTTGGTGATCTATTCCAGTACAGTGGCTCGCAGTGAGGAAAGAGTGTTGAAGCACAATGGCAAAATCTTTAATATTTTAGACATTTCTCTCTTGTGTTGGAAGAGGGAGGTGTTCACATGTTGGGGAAAGGCTTTCTGTGAACATAGTCAGGGACTTGAAGGACAACGTCTGCATTTCATCGAAGAGGTAGCCTAGCACAGGCAGCAAATCCATAGGATCTCACATTTCAGGTCAAGCACAAGGATTCAAGGTCAATCACCTCATTTTATGTTGCAGATTCAAGGGTTCTTTTAACCCCTTGTGTCTGGGATGATCCCCAGTCATTTACATCATTGAAGCAGCATGGCCTAGTGGAAAGTGCATAGGTCATAGTCTCGGGATCTGGGTTCTAATCCTGGCTCGTCCAGTTGCTTGCCATGTGACCTTGGGCAAGTCATTTAACTTCTCTGCCTCAGTTTTCTCAACTAAAATGGGGATTCCGGTTCTCCCTCCTGCTTAGACTATGAGCCTGTGGGACAGGGACTGTGTCCAACCAAATTAACTTGTATCTATCCCAGCACCGAGAACAGTGCTTGACACATAGTAAGCGCTTAAAAAATACCAGAATAACAGTAATAATACTGCTTTGCTTTTCCTTCCGATTCTCTGTATATGGCTTGTGCCACTACTGTAGTGTTACAAGGCTCAAAAAAGAAATATTTCAGACTCGTACTCAATTGGCTGGAATTTTAGAAATTGGGCCCATCAACAGTGCAAGTTTCAGTGTGAAGCCCTGTGCAAAGAGCAGTCTGTAAAGGGGAAGGAGTTAATTTACCTTACTGAAATCAAATGAAGTGCTGGGGGGCCTTCGTTTTATGTTTGTAGTACTGTTAATGGTATTTCTAGAGCACTTACTGAGTGTGATCCAATGCACTAAGCAGTTGGGAAAGCACATAGATGTAGAAAATTTGATTTGCAACTTGTACTGTTCTTGTGGCCTTGGATAACTTCTTATACTTCTTTATATACTGCAGTTCCTGGATGACTGTCTCAAAGACAGTGGTGCTCGTAGCCCGTTTAAAGGGGAAGACTTCCCTGATGGATCCCAAAGTGTATATTTTATACCAACTTTCAAGTTCCTTTTGACACCCTCAGTTGTGATTGGGTAGAAAGTTGTAAAGTCCTCCCTATCAACTGTAAACCCCCTCTAGACTGTAAGCTCCTTGTGGGCAGGGAATGGGTCTTCCCATTCTGTTGTCTGGTGCTCTTCCAAGTTCTTAGTGCAGTGTTCTGCAGACAGTTAAGTGCTCATTAGCCAATGATTGATCCCAAGCCCTCCTAAAATCCCACCTCTTCCAAAAAGCTTTCCTTGATTAATTCCTAAAGCCCAAGTTGCATTAGTCCTCTCTACCACTTATAATTTTATTTTTCTCTTTCAGCACATTTATATAATTGTACAGTCCATTTTATATTCTGATTATTCTATTTGTAAATCTATTTGTCTTTCTCTTTCTAGTGCATTGCACCCAGTGGTTGCTCAATAAATACCTTTATTACTATTACTACTGCTACAATACGGGACATATCCAGTCTTGATATACTCCAGTCAACTAATAGTATTTTCGTAAAAGCTTAATCGGTTCAGACCACTGCGTTAAGGACTCTGGAGAATACCATAGAGTTAGTAAAAATTGTTCCTGCCCTCAAGGATCTTACAATCCCAGCCGGGGAGATAGACATTAACTTAATTTACGGGTAAAACGGCCAGAAAGAATCGAGGCTTGGCTAACTCCCTCTGCCATCGGCTTTAGGATCTTGGAATACTCAGGGTAGCCTAACTTGTGTCGATGAAGCATGCCTCAGCTGTTGATGGTGTTAGATGATCTGTGAAACTAGTGTAGTGGTCTCGGTGTCACTGTATATCTATTGTATTGCCAGGATCCTCTCTGCTGGGCTGCATTTTGGACTGAAGCCAAAGGCCCTGGCGTTTCTGTATAAGAGCAATCACAACCGTCAAGCAGTGTTGCCAAGGCTTTCCGATATTAGCTAGTGATTGGCATGCATTATCTTCTTTATGATGAATTACCAAGGAAAATACGTGGCTCATCTCCAGGACTACAATCTACATTAAATCTCAAAAAGATTGACCGTGGTGGGGGAAAGGGATGGCATGGAGATATTTGCATGGGGGATTTTAAGACATTAACCCCCTGATCTTCCTCATGCTCAGGAAGGATCACTGTCAGACGGAGGCCTCGCTACATTCCCCTGCAGCCCTCCCTAAATACGTGATGTCTCAGGGCTGAAATGTTGGCAAGCAGCAAGCAGAGTTTCAAAGCCTCATGACACTTGGCATTTGCTGGAGTCAGGGTGGTCATGACCGAGGAGGGGTATCGGGAGGCGGTCGTGAGCTTTTCTACTTCACAGTCCCTGTACACGTGTCTTGGGAGCAGCTGAAGCTTGGAGCTGTCCCCTTAGGCAGGTTTGGGCACCTCCCGAAGCCCACTTACCTAGAGGCTTGAGTCCTCTGATCAAAAGGTGACCAGAACTCTTGCTGCCTTGAATGAAGTCCCAAAGGAGCAGGGAGATGTGGGGATGGGGAAAGGAGGAGGTAAAGACATGGAGAGGGAAGAGATGGGAGACAAACAATGGGGGAAAGGAAGAAAAGAGGGGCATAATAATAATGGCATTTATTAAGCGCTTACTATGTGCAAAGCACTGTTCTAAGTGCGTGTGGGGGGGTTACAGGGTGATCTGGTTGGCCCATGGGGGGCTCACAGCCTTCATCCCCATTTTACAGATGAGGTAACTGAAGCACAGAGAAGTTAAGTGACTTGCCCAAAGTCACACAGGTGACAATTGGCAGAGCCGGGATTTGAACCCATGATCTCTGACTCCAAAGCCTGTGTTCTTTCCACTGAGCCACGCATGAGGAGCATTCATCTTCCTTATGTCATCCCAGCCTCCTCTTTTTGAGATGTATGTGTATCTCAGCTGACCTTTTGTTTTGCTTAGGTTTTTCAGAATGTGAGTATTTCCCGACCAACCCAAAATGCGTTGCAGGACAAACCATTATATATGAGGATGGGCCCATCAAAAATTGGGACATCTGGTCACTGTCTTGGATGGCCATGTTGCTAGAAAGTTGCAGGCAGTCATCTTGGCAGGACTGTGTGGCATGAGAATGAATTCTAGTACCTTTGAACTCTCCCTTCCTTCCCTCCACAGCCCTGGGCATCATCTGGGATGTGTGCTGGGAATGGCCGGTCGCACCCCATTGGGACTGCCTGTAGAAGGGAACTCTCGTGCTGAAGGGAAACTAAGTTCTGTTTCTTTAAACTCTTTTGCAAGAGGAAAAACAAGACATAAAATATTTAAGAAGGTATTACAGTCCCTAATTTGTCAGTGGCACTCATGCACAAGGTAATTTTGAAGATCTGACTGGTGGCATTAACTGGGCAAAAAAAAATCAGGGACCTGTATGGTTAGACTTTGAAGGATATATACATCAGAAACTTTTAAAAGAAAAGTGGATAAATGCAATTTTCTCTGGGAGATATTGCTATGCCTCCCCGTAAAGCAGAGGGAAGCCATGGCATTTACTCATCTTTATAAGGAGCAAATTCAATGTCCTAATCACTTGAATGTCAACTTCCATATCCAGTTAGAATTCTCATTTCATCAGGAGGTAGTTTGGAAGTATTAAATATTCTCAGCCCAGAAAGCCCAGGTAGGATCTCTCTCAAAAGTGTAAGAATGGAAGTAAAAAAAAAAAGTATAAAATTACATGAGCTCTTCCAGTATTTTTTTTTTCCCCAGGAAAAGACATTTCAGGTTCAGTTCTTCATCCTGTAAGATGGGGGAGCTGTTGGATTACACAAGGCACTAAGCAGTCCAATTCTATTGATCATTTTACTTTGATTAAAGCTATGTGGAGTAAGGGATGGTCCACGGCTCCCCAAATGGCTTCATAATGGTGGTATGGTCCCCTGAAAACATGTCTTTAAAAGGACTCAAATTACCAGAATGGTGCAACCATAGTGTGTTACAAATATATTTTGCTTTATTTTGTATTAAGCGTGGCTCAGTGGAAAGAGCACGGGCTTTGGAGTCAGAGGTCATGGGTTCAGATCCCTGCTCTTCCAGTTGTCAGCTGTTTGACTTTGGGCAAGTCACTGCACTTCTCTGTGCCTCAGTTACCTCATCTGTAAAATCGGGATGAAGACTGTGAGCCCCCTGTGGGACAACCTGATCACCTTGTGACCTCCCAAGCGCTTAGAACAGTGCTTTGCACATAGGAAGCGCTTAATAAATGCCATTATAATAATATTGGATTCCAAGCACTGTTTGGAGAGCATATAATGGAAATGTGGGGGCTCACCATTCAGTGGGAGAGAGAAATGGACATAGACGTTCAAGTTCAGTGGGAGAGAGAAATGGACATAGACGTTCAAGTTCCTTGCATAAAAAGGTAAAAGCATATATATTAAGAAAAAAAAACCCAGTCATTAAAAAACTAAGTCAGTGAACAAGGAAACAACATACATTTCATCCAGCTGTACATCTTTCTCCATAGAATGGCAAACCATCCTAGTTAATATTCTGAGGAGAGGTTGGAGTCCGTTTGCCATCATGAAATATCAGAAAAATGAGACCCATGATTTTTTAAGTGGCTTCCCTCACTTTTTATCTTTAAATTGAATCTTAGGCCAGGTGCTTAGTCCTTGAAGTCCACAGGAAGGTTAGGAATTGAAGCTCAGGAGTTAGGTTGACTAGAGGCAGATGTACCAACTTTGGCTGGATGTTCTTCTGTCCTGCAGCTGAGGAAGGGCCATAGGCTTCAGACAGACCTGAAGTAAGACTGCCAAACTGAGTCCTTGCTTATTTGTTTGAAGGGAAGCTTGGGACCAAAAATGATCATCTTCAAGTGCCTCAAGTTGTTTCCGTGTGACTCCATGGCACACCCTCCTCAGAACATCCCATCTTCTGTCATAGTCGTTCTGTTATATATATTTATAGAGGTTTTTTTGGTTTTGGGTTTTCTTGGGTTTTTTTTTTTGCATCCACAGAAAACTCAATTGATACCAAAAATGCTACTACTTAATAATTGGCTCGTAGTACGGTGGTTGGGAGGTTTTGCTCTTGTTTTCATGGTGTGTGCTTGCAAGAGTAGGTTTTATCTGCCTGAGTCATTTTGTGCACATAAGGGATGAGTCAAACCTATTGTGAAATGTATAAGCTGGGCTACCACCTCTTGTGACTTGTGATCAGCACCTGGAGAACTTGAAGGGATGTCCCATCTGAACCGTGCTGTCCCAGCCGCTTAGTATAGCACTCAGCATAAAGTAAGGGTTCAGTAAATACCAGTGATTGATTACCATTTGGATGCCCCTGAGCCCGTTGTGAACCAGCACGCCTTCCCCCTCCTGTCTCAGTGACTGCTGAGAGCATGGGCTGAGTGGGAAGTGAGAGGTTGGCGTTCCCCAGCATTCTGGGATAGTACCCCAAACACAGTCCTCATCCCTTGGGGCAAGTCTCACAATCTAAAAGAGCATAAACCTGGGAGTCAGGGATCATACTAATTCCGACCCTGCCACTTACCCCACTGTTTGTTTGATCTTGGGTAAGTCATCAAACTTAGCGCCTCAGCTGTCAAATGAGGATTAAAAACCTGTTCTCTTCCCCCCCCCCCCCCCATAACTGTGATTGCCATATGTGGGAGGGACTGTGTCCCATCTGATTGTATTGTATTTACCTCAGTCCTTAGTAGTGCTTCGTACATAGTAAACATGCAGTAAGCCCTCAAGAAATACCACTTATTGAGAGTAAGCGCTTAGCAAATACCGCAGTTAGTGCTGAGCATGCCCCACTCTCCCTGCAGGTAGGCCTTCTGAAAGCCCATAGAGCATTCTCAGTCCTTGCTCCGTGGAGTAGACGATGAGTTTCCCTTGATTCCAGCCTTTCTCTTAATTCCCACCTGCCTACTGCCAATCGTGAGTACTGCTTTTGGACTAGCCTGCATCAGCTTCTGTCTTCCCTGTTGTCTGCCTGTTGGTGAGTCTGTTTTCACTTCTCTCTTCCTTCACCTCCTCCTGAACTGCTTTTGCTTAAAAAGCAGCTTGACCTAGTGGATAGCACATGGGCTTGGGAGTCAGAAGATCCTGGCATTTAATCCTGGCTCTGCCACGTGTCTGCTGTTGTGACTTTGGGCAAGTCACTCCACTTCTCTGTGCCTCAGGTACCTCATCTGGAAGTTGGGGATTAGGACTGTGAGCCCTATGTGGGAAAGGGCCTGTGTCTGACCCAATTACCTTGTTCTACCCCGGTGCTTAGAACAGTGCCTGGCATATAGTAAGCGTTTAACAAATACTATTATTGTTGTTGTTATTATTTTTATTATTATTTAGCCATCAGGGATCTACCAGTGCCTCACTACCCCAGCTCCTGGTAGGGACAGTATTCAGCACTTTGGGAGTCGCATAAGCTGTTTCATGGTACTCTAATAAGAGGCCTGAAGGAGGTAATGTTTGTCCCAAAGCGCCTAATCAGTTTCAGGCACTGGGAGAGCTAGGCTGCAGATAATTCTAGTAGGAGACACATTGTGGATTTATCTCACAAGTGAAGCATTCCGGCAACCTCTGACTGGAAATCCAGTTCAACTGCGGGGCTGATTTATGATCTGACTGATTAATCATTTCTACTTCAGGAATGATCTAAAAATCAATAATGATAATATTTATTTGAAATCTGTACTAGCATTTTTTTAAAGTTTTATTACTGAGATTAATTTAGATTTCCATGTAATCATCAAACAGATGTTCAATTTAAAAGGCCGGAAATACATCATTGGTATTTGCTTTGGGGTAAAATAGCTCGCAGTGTTAGGGGTGAATTTCGTAAGCATCTCTTGTCCAAGATAAATGGCTTGGAAAATCGAATGGTGTTGTGTGTATTTATGATCCAGAGTTCAATAAATCTGGCAGTACTTGGCTCACATTCATAAAGCAAAAGGGGTTTGGTCAGCACCTACAGAGGCGAGGAGTCAATCAGCTACTCAGCATTTCAGAAGGTGCCCGATAATATCTAGTTGGCCATGCAAATCACATAGAACAGATTTGTGCGCTCCACCCTTCTATAACCAGGGTTTGTCACCGCCTCCCCTAGGTAGTCACCGATTTTATGGTGGAGAATGTCCAACAAAACAAAATTAAACATCCATTTGTTTAGCATTGTTATCATTAAGCTGTCTTCATTAAGAACACCCAATTCTCTTAGAATTCGGGAAGTGTGTTCTCTGAGAACCTCGTGCTATGGGAAAATCATACTGTAGTAACCATGGGTTCTGTAGAAATTCTTGTGTTGAGGGGTAGGTGCTTCCAAGATACCACAGTGCCTAGAATACGGGACAAAGCCCTATACTGTTAGGTCCACCACTAGCAGAACATTTTGCATTTTTGCCACCCTATTTTTTTGCTGTATTTAGTATTGTAAAGTAAAAACCCAAGGTCAAATGAACTCATCAGTACAGTGAGGCAGAGACTGGGAAGCGTAGTTGTGTATTCGTCTTCACTGATGCCATGCATATGAGCTTGGCTGGATCATTTTACACCAGACCTCCTTGTGCCATCTTTTGGCTCACTTAGAGGCATGTCTGTGTGGATGGGAAAGTTTTTTAATTTTCCCATCATGCTCTATCCAAACGTTGTACTGATAACCGTATTATAAACTGAACTACATGTACAGAATACAGTACTGAGGATGGAGAAACATTCAGAAAGACGGAAGTGATATCCCTGCCTTCAAGCTGTCCATTTCTAATGAGCCAGACAGTCAGGCCTAAATGGAAAACTCTGTGACAGTTATGAGAGCATGAATAGATATAAAAATATATACGAGAATAAATAATGAGTATATGCTTTAGTGCCAAAGAGGCCGAGAAGTTGGCCTGACTGGGAAAGATGGGGGATTAATTTAAATTAGATCTAATATTTTTGCCTTCAACACAACCTGGATATGTTCCAAAATACTCTTGCTGCTTCTCTTCTTTTGCATTTCTCACACACATTCCAAACGTGGAAGGTTTATCATGCTCTTTAAGAGTCATTATTACTCAAGTAGAAACTGTAAAAGCATCTATGAATGATAATTACCTCTACTGAGTCTATTTTCCTGTTGTTTATGCATCAACTTAGCTAGCGTGGTAGGTGTGTATCTCTGAACTCAAGATGTTATTCCTACCTGGAAGGTGTCCACCAATCAGATGTTCCAGGAAGGTTCAAGATGCACTGTGAGGAAAGGGGCAGGGGCTGGAGGAGAAAATAAGGGGAGAAGGAGGAAAGCATCTGAGAGAAAATCGTTGATCCTGTTAAAACCGAATGAAAGGAACAGAGGCTGGGCGTTTTTATATTAAATGCATGATATAAAAGTGGCAACATGTTATCTTTGAATCAACATCTCAGGCAGTTCAATTAGAGGTGCTGGACCGCTTACTGGACTCATGGATCCCACAGAATTGATCCCGTGGGCAACATGACTCCTACTGAAGAAGCACCTGGGGGAGAGAGGTGTGACATGCTGAAGAAAAGGTAAGTAGTTCATCATATTTATTGAGCACTTACTCTGTGCAGACCACTGTACTAAGTGCTTGGGGAGAGTCGAATATTATAGAATGATTTTAATGTTTTTTTTATTTTGGCTTTCTTTGTAGGAGCAGGCGGTATAGTGGATGGTGGGAATCGGTCCATAGTGATCTTCCCTTAACTGTAATCTGGGCTGAGGAACTCCCAAATACTGTAGCAGCAAAGGGATTTCCAAGTTCTTAGGCTTTACTAGCCCCAAGTCAAGACAATATGTACTGAGCGCCTTATGACTATGGTATAAAGGGTTGGAAGACTGGTGCTTCCTCTGCAGAAAATCTCAGTGATCTTTTCAGTGAAACAAGTGGAAGATGGAATTTGGAAGCTTAAATTAGAGGGGAAAACTAAGCTCCAAAGAAGGCCTAAGCCTGAAAAATGGCAACCTAGATGTCCTAGGAGTAGTCTGTAAGACTACCATTAAAGCCTTGTTGAGGATAAACAGAGACTCACCCTGATTTTTTTTAAATTAGACCAGAGCTACCAGGAAAACAAGCTTTTTTTCAAAGAAATGAAATCAATTTCTCAAATAACTTTTCATTTTCTACCTGTTAGTGAAAACAAATAGCCCTGTGCAGAGCTAAAATAAAGATATAACTCAACTAAAGAAATTTGCAAATGCCCACAGCCAACCAGAAATTAAAGAGTTCATCCAAATAGTTTTTAATAAGCAGTACCTCTTCTTTTTATTACCTTTCTCCATGTGTTATGAAAATTTGTGACTGAGTAAACTCTGTGGCAATTCAGGGGCTGATTTAAGATTTCCTTCTTTTCAGAGAAGTAGGATAATAACAATAACTATAGTGTTTAAGTGCTTACTATGTGCCAAGCACTTTACTAAGGGTTGGGGTAGATACAAGACAGTCAGGTCCCACATGGGACTCACAGTCTAAATAGGAGGAAAAACAGGTATTTAATTCTCATTTTGCAGCTGAGGCAACTGAGGCTCTGAGATGTTAAGTTACTTGCCTAAGGTCACACAGCAGACAAGTGGCAGAGCCAGAATTAGAACACAAGTCCTCTGACTCTTGGGCCTGTGCTCTTTCCAGTAGGTCACACTGCTTCCTTAGGACTTGTTCTAGAGTCAATGGGATCTGTGCAGGCTGCAAAAAAAAAAAAAAAGTTGGGTGTTTTGGTTTTTTTTTTTTTAGGTTGTTTTGAGCCTCCATGAAATCTGACCGGATTAAACAATATCAATTATAAATTCGAATGTCTGATTTACAATTCTGTATCTATGGTTTTTGTTGTCTCCAGTATGGTCATTCCGAAGTTCTTCAGTGCATTGTGCTCAATGCCACTAAGACTACCACTGCTACTATTACTACTGCTACTTGCCTGCAAATCCAAATTCAAAACCAAATTGAGGATTATTAAGTGAAAATAGCCATGTTCAGTGGAAAATGATTTGATTTCTTTTTTTTTTTTTTTTTTTTTGAGGTGATGGCCCAGCACAAAGGCATAGTTGAGAGAACATTGGATGGTTTATGTCTCTGGGTTATTTAAGTGGGGGGAAAAAATAAGCATCAAATCTAATTGGTGAGAATGAAGTGAGTTAAAGAGTGGTCAGTCAGATGTTTACCAACTGCCCAAGCAGTGGTTAGGATTATGGTGGTGATCAGCTGTGTTAATGAGAGTAGATGCCTATTGCAGTTAGCTTTCCAGTCAGTCAGTTGTATTTATTCAGTGCCTGTTGTGGCAGAGCACTGTAATAAGCACTTGGACCAGTATGGTGGTGGTAGAAGGCACAATCCGTGCTTGCAAGGAATTTACAATGTAATGTTTTAATCTCAAGAGATCCAATAATGCTTTTCAGGTGTCAGCATTACTTTCTACGTACACATTGAAATCTCCAGGTGTGATCAGCTTGTCAGATGAAGTCGCTGTAGTGTCAGATGCCCAAGGGTCACAGATCCAAGTGTGCGTAGGCGACACAGATGGGAGATTGAGCTGGGGAAAAGAGGGCTTAACTTGGGGAAGTTCTCTAGGAGAAGATGTGACCTTCATAATATTTTGAAGGTGGAGAGAGTGGTGGTCTGGCGAATATGGGAGAGGGAGTCCCAGGCTGGGGGGAGGACTTGAGATATTTTTTCTCTTATAGAAGAAATCCCTTTAGCAGATATTGGGATTGCTGTTGGATTTTTTAAGCAGTGGATGGAGCTGAATTACCATGATAACAGCAAGGAAAAAAATATTGTCAGATTTTAATGTGACATTTCTCTTCGGGGTATGTATTTGTAAATTAGGGTATTGCCCCATTCCTTTCCTCCCTCCTCCAGATCACATAGACTATTTTCATTAGATGCAGGGTCTCCTGGTAAAAACCATCAATGGTGCGTAATTATACGCTAATGTTAGGGCAGAGGTTGACTGCTGGACCTTTGAGAATTGATTTTTGTATTTGGCTTGAAAGATTTTCTTATTTTGATCACTGAAAAAAAATACACTAGTAGTTTGTTTTAGCCTGTTTACCAACTCTGTTGTACTCTTCCAAATGCTTATACAGTGTTCTGCACACTGTAAGCGCTTAGTAAATACCACCGATTGCTGCAACAGAATGGTACATGCCGTTTTTCAATCATCCAAAAAAGAGGGGAAAGGAACCTGGTAAGCTATATTCCCCACCAGTCTTTCTTTTTCCTTCCCTTTCACTCTGCTGTCCTCATTCCTCATTCCTATAATAATTGTAGCTTTCACACTTGTGAGGCCATTTCATACTTTTTGGCACTATGACAAAAAACTCACTTCAGAATTTTGTATGCCATGAAGAAGAAAATCAATTTGAATGCCCAACAGTCAGAGCTGAAGGTACATGAGTCAAATATGATTTCAGCTATTTAGTTTTTGGTCATATTTTATCCGGAAACATTGAAGGGGAAATCTGCACAGCATAAACTTTATTAAATACAATGTTTCCACCTATCAGTGACCGCATGCATTCTAACTGCAGACTTAGAAGAACTTAAACACACTACTTAAAGGTGCATAATTTTTTAGTAGTATTTTCCTTTAACTCATATGTGGCTATTCAAGATCAGAAAGGAGAATATAGACTACTCATTTTCTTTGGCTAAGAAGCTCATGGTAGAATTAATTTTAATATAAATCATGGGATCAGCCACCCACAATAATCTTTATTCCTCTATTTTGATAAGTGAGGTTTGAGTTTGCATTATAGCACATTGTAGTATTGTAATATTTAAGCATCGAGGGGACTCATCACCTTTCCCATATTTGAGCTAAGTACTGATGAACAGGCCTCAGGGATAAAGGGCGTGTATGTTGTAGAGCTCAAAGTGGGATGGGATGAGGACATCTAATAATGATAATAATTGTGATAATAGTAATGATGACATTTATTAAGCGCTTACTGTGTGCAAAGCACTGTTCTAAGTGCTGGAGAGGTTGCAAGGTGATCAGGTTGTCCCACGGGGGGCTCACAGTCTTAATCCCCATTTAACAGATGAGGGAACTGAGGCCCAGAGAAGTTAAGTGACTTGCCCAAAGTCACACAGCTGACAATTGGCGGAGCGGGGATTTGAACCCATGACCTCTGACTCCAAAGCCTGTGCCCTTTCCACTGAGCCACGCTGCTTCTCAATTGTAGTACTTAAGTGCTTAATAGGTGCCAAGTACTGAAACCACTGGGGTAACTACAGTGCAGTTAGATCAGATACAGTCCCTGTCCCATTTGGGGCTCATGGCTTGAAGGTGAGGGAGAACAGATTCATTCATTCATTCAATCGTATTTATTGAGTGCTTATAGTGTGCAGAGCACTGTACTAAGCGCTTGGGAAGTACAAAATGGGAACATACAGAGACGGTCCCTATCCAATATCTGATCCATATTTTACAGATGAGTAACATGAGACACAGAGAAGTTAAGTGACTTGCACAAGGTCACACAGCAGGCAAGTGGTGGAACTGGGATTAGAACCCATATCTTCTGACTCCCAGTTTTGTGGGACACCTAGGGGGACTGGGGAAAATCAGTGTCAGCCGAGAAAAAGACAAGGTAGACCTGATGAGGTTGGAGGCAAACTCGAGAAGAAGTGGGAAAGGGATGAAGAAGCAGAGCAGACACACACCCAGATGCAAGGAAACCGGGATGCTGTCTTTGGTCCAGGGTGGCCAGTAGTGACAGGACAAGATGAATGCCTAGAAAAGTCAAGCAGTGCTGAGCGTTCTGTGGTGCCCCCTCTGAGGTCAAAGCCTCCACTACCCTTCCCACTGCTTGCTGTGTATGCTAACTCCTGTAGTTCTTCTGCAATGGCTCCTAATCCCTAGGTCAACCCGTATAATATGCTGGCCGAGCACTAGGGGAAAAGGATTTTTCTCTTTTCTTGCGCTTTGAACCTAGTATCTTCCCGTGATCTAGCTTCACCTCAGTGCATTCTAAAACATCAGCCTCGGATCATTTTTCACCCCAATATGACCCGAACCACTTAAGTGGATACCCAGTCCCTAACAGTCATCTTCAGAATTTGCCATCTCCTTGTCTCGCCTCCTGATAGTCACCCAAGCAGCTATTCCATCGAATTGTACATTCTGACTGAGGCACATTAAAGTTGCAGTTGGTATCTTATGTTCATTTATGTTACAACTAGAAATTTAACTGAAAGCACAGCTTACAAGAGTAGACAAGCTTCATTACATCAAAGAGACCCTGATCTTTTTTTGTAGTAAAATGCTTATTATGTGCCAGGCACTGCACTAAGCACTGAGGTAGGTACAAGCTAATCAGGTTGGACACTGCCCCTTTCCCATATAGGGCTAACAGTCTTAATCCCCATTTTACAGATGAAGTGAATGAGGCACAATGAAGTGACTTGCCCAAGGTACCACAGTGGACAGGTGGCAGAGTTGGGATCAGAATCGAGGTCCTTCTGGCCCCCGGGCACATGCTCTATTAGGCTCTACTTAAGACATCAAAACAATTGGCAAGAAATAATGTACAAGCTCACTGGGCCACTGTGGAAAATGTATGCATATTAAATTTCATTTTTAAAATAGCAGGAAGCACCATGCCTTCTATGTCTAATGGGTTGCTTTTTCACGTGAATCCAGTGTCAGCAACTGAAGTCCTTCCCACCCATTAACTTCCCTGTCAGCTGTTCAAGCAAGCTGAAGCTTAGTAATAATGATTATGGTATTTAAGTGCTTACTATGTGCCAGGCACTGGGGTGGATACAAGCAGATGGCATTGGACACAGTCCCTAGCCCATGTGAGGCTTACAATCTCAATCTCCATGTTACAGATGAGGTAACTGAGGCATAGAGAAGTGAAATGACTTGCCCAAGGTCACACAGCAGACAAGTGGGGAGCTGGGATTAGACCTCATGATCCTCTGTCTCCCAGGTTTGTGTCCCATCCACTGTGCTGCTTCTCAAGCCTTGCAAGCCTAGCTCCTTGCAAGGGTCAGATATGTTCCTGAAACCCAGCCTGACTTCCCCATGGCCCCTGGCTGCAGAGATAATGGCAATATTTTCCCCCGCAGCTGCAGTTTCCTCTTCTGTGTGCATTGCAGTAGTTCTCCTGATTAGACCCACAGGGACTGTCACCTGTGTGAACCCCAAGTCCTCTTTTTTGAATCCCAGAAACGCATACCACAAGGACACAGCTTACCGAAATTCGTAAACTCAACATGATAACCTTTCTGTTTGGCTCAATCATGCCTTTGGCTCAGAATAGACACAGATGTATCCATAATGAGGCTTGCCTAAGTACAGTAAGTTCGAGTGGTGATTTATTGTTATGCAATTTTCCCTGCTAATGACATATATTGTGCAAGGTTATGGAGAGTGAAAATAACAATAGAAACTACCACCACCCAAGGTCTCTTTTCAAAGCTTTTGTACTCAATCACATGCACATACACTCTGTGATTCCCTGTGGATTTTCTGTACTACTCAACAGGTGATCACTGCATAGATCTCTGCAATTCTCATGGACAAAGGGCCCAGCATGGAGGTGAGGTTTTTATTTAGTATAATTTTAGCATTACAGGACCTGATTGCACAGTCTTTAAGCTGGCCTCCTTTCTGAGGAAGGCATTAAAAGTTTTTTCCCTGACGAGGCTGTAGGTTTAATTGCTGTTTATTCTTTCTGAGGTAGCTAGCCATTGCCTTGTTCTGGCAGGCAAGTCCCTCTGCACTCAGTGAAACAAATAGCTCCATCTACCCATAGTTCCCCCAAACTCCCAACAAACATGTTTTGTTGGTCTGGCTGCATGAGGAGGGTAGCCTAGTAGATAGAGCACAGGCCTTGGAGTCAGAAGGACCTGGGTTCTAATTCTGCCTCTGCAACTTTTCTGCTGTGTGACCTTGAGCAAGTCGCTTAACTTCTCTGGGCCTCAGTTACTTCAGATGTAAAATGAGGATTAAGACTGTGAACCCTCTGTGGGACAGGGTCTGTGTCCAACCCGATTATCTTGTATCTACCCCAGCATTTAGTACAGTGCATAGCACACAGTAAGCTCTTAATGAGTACCACAATTATTATTATCATCACCAGATACACAGGGGGATAGTGCTCTCCACTAGGCATCAAGTGTGACTTCAAGGACTTGGGTTCTAGTCCCAGGTCTGCCACTGGCTGGCTGTATGACCTTGGGCAAGTCTTCTCTGGGCTTTGATTCCCTCAACTGCTAATTGGGGATAGTAATACCTGTTACACTAGGATATTATAAAGAAGGAAATGTCATAAGAAAGGTGCAAGGGCTTTGGAAAAAAAAAAGAAATAAAAGTGCTCTATAAGCCCAAGATATCAGGACAAAGCATAGGGAATTTAAGAATGTTCTGGTCTTTTCCCAGGTTTTGAGCTAGTCACTACCTCAGTGAAAGCCATGAACAATGGGTCTGGTGGTATTCTTGCAGGAATCTCACACATGGAGTGGTCGTTCTAGGGAAGCACTGTGGTCTAGTGGAAGAGCATGGGCCTGGGTTCTAATCCCAGCTCCACCACTGGTCTGCTGTGTGACCTTGGGCAAGTCACTTAACTTCTCTGTGCCTCAATTTCCTCATTTGCAAAATGGGGATTCAATATTTGTTTTCCCTCCTACTTACTCTGTGAGCCCCAGGTGGGACATGATTATCCTATATCTGCTCCAGCACTTTGTACAGTGCCTGGCATATAGTAAGCACTTAAGTGCCAAATTATTATTGCTTTTATTAGTATACCATGTAGACATCTGCCCTGTCACTTCCTCAGTGGAAGAACTGAGACTTACCACCACAGAATTTCAAGGAAGCTGTCATAATCACTTCCTTCAAGAGAGCTGATTGCGGAAGCTGCCAATTTATCTCACCCTCCTGGACAAAGCTACTGAAGGATAGCTTTAATTTTTCATTTCCTGGGTATGTAATGTGGCTTAAAAGGAGAATGCAGTCGAGCAGAAATGATTTTTGGAGCATGTCTGATTCAGGAGGAATGCTGGGAGCAATACTAAAGTTTGGTGAATTGTGACCTCCTCAGCGGACCTAGGTCCTTGCCAGTTGGAGCGGTCCACCAGGATGCCTAAAGTTTCTCTAGGCTGGCATGGCTGGTCAACTGAGATTTGAGGTTGGGGTTGACCATTTCCTTGTCACCCTCGGAGAACAGCAAGGCAGCTGTGTGACACATTGTCGTCTTCAACGTATTCTTTGCTGCCATGCATGAGACTTTGGAAACTGGTGCCAGAATTAGCTTCCAGTACACCTGTTCTGCCTCAGTAGGCTAGAAGCACATCAAACACCTCTGGAACAGTTGTCCAGAATTGCTGCATGCTTAATAATATAATGATTATGGTATTTGTTAAGCACTTACTATGTGCAAGGCACTGTACTAAGCGCTGAGGTAAATATAAGTGCTTCACTTGGGGGCTCACAGTCTTAATCCCCATTTTACAGATGAGGTTACGGAGGCCCAGAGAAATGACGTGACTTGCCCCAGGTTGCACAGCAGACAAGTGGAGGGGCTGGGATTAGAACCCAGGACCTTCTGACTCTTAGGCCCGGCCTCTATCCACTAGGCTATGCTGCTTAAAAACTCTACCCTTGAGGCACAGAAACCAGAAGTTATGCATATGCTTATGCATTACTTCATCCTGTCAGTCCAGGGTTAGAATGACAGTAAGCCTGAAGAAAATAAAGTTTTTAAGCTTACGTATAGGAAGTCCTACGTCCAAATATGTTGGTCATCCAGAAGATGCTGAATGAGGGTGGCTATAAGGATGAAAGTAAGGAAGCATAACATGGGTCTGGGAATAAGAGGACCTGGGATCTAATCCTGGCTCTTCCACATGCTGGATGTATGACCTAGGACAAGTGACTTTTCTGTGCTCCAGTTTCCTCCACTCTAAAATGGAGATTCAACACTTATCCTCCCTCTTGCTAGACTGTGGGCCCCGCGTGGGACAAGAACTGTATCCAACCTGATTAATTTGTACTCACCCTGGTGCTTAGAACTGTGCTTGACACATATTAAGTGCTTAACAAATACTGTTGTTATTATTATTACACTGGGGTCTGGAGGCACAGGCACAAGAAGATGTGCAGTTGATTCTGAACCTCTGTTCAGTTCATGATATTTATTGAGCACTGTGCATTGCTCACAGTGCAGTACAGTGCAGTACACTGTACTATACAGAGCACTGTAATGAGCACTGTAATAATATACAGAGCAGAGTAATGCATTTGGGAGAGTACAGTAGAATTAGTAGACATATGCCCTGCCCATAGAGAGCTTCTTCATTGTCGTGGACTGACAATGAACTTGAGTGAGGACTCTGCAGCTTCTCGGGAAATCTGACAGACGACTCGAGTCTCTTCATTGAGTTAGAGCTCAATTCTGTCATCCAACTCTGCTTCTTATATCATGTCCAGATAGGCAAGGTAGTTAAGTGCATACTATGTGCCAGGCACTGGACTAAGTGCTGGGGTGGATACAAGTAAATCGGGTTGGATATGGTCCCTGTCCCACATGGGGCTCACAGTCACAGTTTCCATTTTACAGATGAGGTAACTGAGGCCCAGAGAAATGAAGTGACTTGAAGCTTTCATTTGGTGCAACACTGTCCTAGGCACTTGAGAAGCATAGCAAACCATAGCAAAGAACAGAAAAGCAAAGAATATAGAATAGCAGAATTCGGCCTCTGCCCGTAAGAAACTTATATCTCTAGCCAGGGAGATGAAATGACTTCACATCATTATTATCAGTGAGTATTTCATGAGTCCCCGCTGTGGGACCAGTGCTGTTCTAAGGTTCTTTACATCTACTTCCTTCCCCCCACACCTCCCCCCGCGTGCTCGCCTTCAGCATCCTCGCCTTTACATCTCTCTTACTGGGCTGACTTTCTCCTGAATCGGCCTTATAATGAGCCCTGGTGGTCAGTTGCCATAACCATCTCCACTAATGCTAAGCAAAAAGAGATTATACGGGGAGGATTAGCATGGGCCAATTGTGCCGGGGTTCAGTTTCAAGGGAAACAGGGTGAGTAGTCCAAGTAGACACTCTTCTGACAGGCTAGGGGTGCCACCATTTTGTTGACATTCATCTGGTTCACAGGAGTTTGGGTGAAGTGACCAGCAGTGGCTGTTATTTCAACCATGTTCTCATTAACTAGAATTTTGACATCAGAAACAATGCATCAGCAGCATTGCCCTTTGAATGGGAAGCACAGCATCCTATTTTGCATCCTCAGTACATGATGATTTGGAATGAAAATACTAATTTCCACACATGGTCCTAGAAGGTTACTGTCAATATTTGAGGCAGAAACAAAATTAAACATTTCCATTTCTGTTTCAAAACTAAAAGCTGCTTAGGAGAGTGGACAGGGTATTGTGTCTAATGTTATAGTGCACTAGACAAAATGCTTTAAATAAGCCCAATAAATGTTTAAGGTTTTTATTAGGCACTGATGGAACCATATAAAATTTTTCCTTTGGAAGGAATGTTTGTGAACCATAGAATAAAAGATTCATGCTGCCTTTTTGTGTTTCACCCTGAATGCAAAGCCCACAAAAACTACCAAAAGAATAGAATTACAATTGAACATTTTCGTAGGAGAAACACATAGCAGAGAAAATTTGCCCAGTTAGGGCAAATTGAATATTAAATGTTGTGTTTGTTCCTTGTCTGTTTTTATATGTTTGAATCCCAAATTGCAAGGCAGTTCAGTGTAATGGGGACTAAAGGATTTTTGAACCAAAAATGGCAATACTAGTACTAACACTTTTTTTCATCACTTTGAGATCTTCGTAGCTGCCTCCCACCTCCGTGCAATAACTATCTCCTTTATCCTTACAATATCTCTATGAGAATGGTAAGATCAAGTTTTAGTGTTAGTCTTATTTATAGGTGCTAACCAATTTACGAAACCTCATTGCTTAAACTTGTAATGAAGCCCAGCGGCTGCTTTTCCCGTTCACGTACCTATTCGAGAATCATAGATCAGGTAAAATGGGGAAGTTACATGGACTCTGGTTTGACAATTCTTTGTTCCATCTTGAAGCATTGCAGGATAGACGAGGTTGAACAAAATTTGGCCTCCCATACAACTCGGCCATCTGGTGCAGTCTTGAAGGTCTTGACAAAGTTTTCAAGAAGTTAAATTAGTAATCTCTGGAGGCCTGGCCTGTTGATATTGTCAAAATGTTTCCTGTTGCCTTGGCATTGCTTGTTGCACTTTTCCTGGGGGGAAAGAAAAACTGAGAATCATATGATTAAAAGAACACATTCAAAAAATATTTAATCGACAGTGGGGACAAATCAAGGTGAAGACCAGGAGAGAACTTCATTGGCAGTGGATTGATGTCTTCCGGGAAAGGCAGATGAAAAGGGAGAATGAACTAAATGGTCTAGAGACCTCAACTATAGAGTATAAAAAATGAAATTATTTGGAAGTAGAATTGTGTTACAAATAAAATTGCATTCTTGCTCCTTTTTTTAGGGCAGCAAGAAATTGTGGTCATGATACATGTCTGACCTGAAAACATTACTGACCATATATAGCTAAAGAAAACATATTTTTAAACGAAAATATAACAACGATTACTTGATTTTAATGTTTGTATGGTTTTCTCTAAAAACAAGGAAACTGGAGACTTTAATCCTCACCACTAAGAGTGTTCAGACTAGAGAACTTAATAAATAGTGTTTGTTGATGATGATTGGTGTAGGAAAAAGCACACAGACTTCATTTCGGGTAGGACCTTGGTATTTGGATTGCATGCAGGACAGGTAAGCTGTGGAAATTTTAAAATATGAACTTTTGACATGTACCAACTAGGCTCTTATGGAAATCAGCTTAAAATGAACTCATTTAGATAGTACAAATTAAAAAATTGTGACTGAAGACCAGAAATATGCCAATTCTCCTTGAGTTTCTATTTTATAAAAACTTTGTTAAATGGACTATAAATACTGCCCAAATTACCAGTGGTAGCCTTTTAAGGAAACATACATACACACACACACACACACACACACACACACACGCATACATGCACGCATACTGGTATTTAACTTTAAAATGTCATGTCCTTTTTCCTTTTCTTTTGAGTTTGTCTTAAAGAACTGGAAAAAGGTACCCAGACTAATGTCAAAATAAACAAACTTTCTGTAGAGTGAACTTTTTTCTGTGGCAGATGTCCAGTTAGGATTTTTGGGGGAATCTTGGTGAATGCGAATCTATACAGTTTTGCCAGTATAAGTGCTTCCACTGGGTGTTTTGGCCAGAATGTGACAGCAGAAGCAGGGAACGTTCCTAATCCTTTTCCTTCCTCACCCCATCTCCAGGTTAGTCCTAACAGAGTGCCAGTGTATCAGGTATTGATGCCCACTGGTGGGTCAGCAGTGGGTGACATTCCTGAGAGTGGTTGATGGGGGGAGGGGATGGAGTGGGCTCAAGGCTATGAGCCCTTAGGTGTCCTAGCCCTGAATGTTTTGCAGTCATTCCATATGTTCCCAGAAGTTTCTGGAACCAGAAGTTCTGCAGCAAGCTAGCACCTGGCTCTTTTCAATTACAGCCAATTTGATTGCTTGGGTAACCTTCTATTCATATATATTCTGGCAGATGACACTTTCATGATTTCTTCTGTCCCGGTTTTCCCTGTTTTCCCTACTGACATATCATGCTGCTTTAGGGACCTCCCACATATTTGACCAGAATTTTCTCCTAGCTTCAGTTGGTGGTACAAGCTCAACAAAATGGTTCCAGGCCCTGCTGATAAAATGCCTGTTGATCACCCCAGAATTTCTAATTTTATTTTTTTTTCTCTTGTTGTCCATGGGTGTATGCAATCGGAATCATCATCTCCGAGCACTTGGCTCGGAAACCATCCCAAGCAGTGGTTTGCTGGGCAGGTTGAGCCAGTGATCTCCTCCTGCTGGTCTCAGGAACCATCTCAGTTCCTCTGTAGGACTATCAGCTCATCCCTCTAAACTGTAAACTCATTGTGGGCAGGGAATGTGTCTGTTGTTGTATTGTACTCTCCCAAGCGCTTAGTACCGTGCTCTGCACTCAGGAAGCGCTCAATAAATATGACTAAATGAATGAAAACTCTTGACCTTGCTTTCTTCCGGACTCTTTGGTGGTAGTCATAGCAACAGCAATGGCTTTTACTGAGCACGGTGTACTGTACTAAGAGTTTTGGAGATACCACATAAGCATTAGACACATTCCCTACTACAGGGAGTTTCTGTGCCACCTGAGGAGACCAACATAAATATATGGGTGTTTGTGTGTATACATATATATAGGATGAACATAAATAAATCCATTAAGGGTAAGAAGAAGCTGAAGGACTGATAAGAATTGGGTTCCTGAAAATTAGTTGAGAAAGTTTTTTGGGATTTTAGTAGGGATTTGTAGGTGGTGAAGGCTGAGGTCTGCCAGATCCTGGGTGGTTGGAGACAGGAAAGATGAGAGCAGGGCAGCTGCATTTGAACAACTGAAACTCAGTGCTTTGACCAAAGACTTTTGAGTTTCCTCCAAATGGAAATATATTCACAATGAAGAAGAATGAAACAACAAATTCATAGTGGGAAGAGCATGGGACTGAGCGACAGGAGAAATGAATCTTGATTCCAGCACTGCTACTGGCCAGCTGTGTGACCTTGGATAAGTCACTTAACTTTTCTGGGCCTCATCTTCTGCACCTGTAAAATGAGGCTAAAATACCTCCTCTCTCATCCTCTTGGATTATGATCCAGGGACTGTGTCAGAGCTGATTTTTTCTTGTGTCCATCCCAGTGCTTAGCTCAGTCCTCTCTCCCTAATAATTATATGCCAGGCACTGTACTAAGATACAAGAAAAATGGGTTGAACACAGACCCTGTCCCAGGTGGGGCTCACAGTCTTAATCCAAACTTTACGGATAAAACCACCTAAAATATGCCATAAATTATTGTGGATTCTAAGCTCTGTAAAGGATGAGTTCATATCTTAGCCTTTCTTTGTCATTACCCCTGGCCTCTACTCTTTTTTCCCATAAATGTCCAGTAAATACCAGTGTTGACTAGCATCCAAAAATTGAAGGAAAGGGCAAGATGAATAGAGTCAAGACACCCTCTATGAAAATTAAATATTGCTTAAGAATTGAAGGCCCTGCTGAGAAGCTGAAAGCCACTTTTCCCTCTATGTGTGAGGACCCAAGCCAACACAATTCCAGTTTTTGGCTGACTTCATCAGACAAAAAAAAATTTCCACAGCTAATTATACTGGGGCAAGCACATTCTTTCAGCTCATATTTACGTTTCTTGGTTTTCGTTGTGAGTGCTCTAAATGAGACATATTGGAATTGTCAGCCTTGATTGATTCATTTTTTTAAAGAAAAATAAGAAAAGGGTAAGTGATGGCAAATGGCATCTTAAGAAAACAACAGAAACTAAATGTTGAATTACAGATTATGGTAATAAGCATTCCAAATGTCTGTATATTTGAAAAGCGTTTTGCAGTCATATTTACAAGTGTTAATTAGGGTAGTTCTGTGAGATAGGTTAGTTTTGCAAGGCTACTTTCCAGGATGTTATCATATAATAACTGTTCTTCCATACTATTTTTTTTGAGATTTCAGCAGAGGGTATTTATCTTTTTTCATCACGTTTCTTCTGTATCCAGAGGAATGTAGCCTCTCTAAGGATCAATGATAAAATTGCAGTTATATGTGATTGCAACAAGCTTTTCCCAATTACCTCCCATCTCGTGAGTCATATAAACAGGCAGCTGTCCCTGCCACTTACGTGTTTGCTTTTGCCAATGAACACCTGTAATTTCCTTTAGTGTCCGTCTCTCTTTCTAGATGGTAAACTCGTCAAGGGCAGCAATTATGTCTCTTAACTCTATTGTCCTCTCCCAAGTGCTTAGTTCAGTGCTACGCATAGCATAAGCAGTCACTAAATACTGTTGATTCATTGATGTGTCATCCCTCTTCACCACCCCTTCCCACAATGCTTCCTCTCCTTCCACTAAGGGAAGCAATGTGCCCTGGAGTCATAAGGACCTGGGTTCTCATTCCAGCTCCACCACTTGTCTGCTGTGTGACTTTGGGTAAGTCACATAACTTTTCTGGGTCTCAGTTACCGCAGCTGTGAAGTGGGGATTAAAACTGAGCCCTATGTGGGACAGGGACTGTGTCCAAGGTGATTGGCTTGTATCTACCCCAGCGCTTAGAACAGTGCTTGACACATAGTAAGTGCTCAAAAAATGCCATCATCTCTTTTTATTATTACTAGATTATGAAAGCTCCTGGAGGGCAAGGATCAGGTTTGCTAACCGTTTGTGTTCTTCCAAGTGCTCAGCATAGTGTTGTACACAGAGTAAGTGCTCAATAAATCCTTGTGATTGAATGAGTTCAGTTATTCAGATGGTCAGTATCAAACACCAGTGTTACATGTATGGTTAACTGCAGGGGCATGTAACCAGTGGGGATCTGGCTGAGAGTTCTGGGCTAGCACGTCAGTCTTCCCTGGATCACCAGGGTCTACTTTGAAGAAAATGGCAGCAGTTTCCGGTTTGGCTTGGCGAACTGATCCAAGGCCCCGTACCACCAACCCGGCTAGTCCTGCTTCCTCTGGCTCTCCCCTGATCCATGGTGCACATAGGGGTCGAATAATAATATTTTTTTCATGGTATTTATTAAGCTCTTACTATGTACTAAGCACTGGGTTAGATACAAGAAAATCAGATCTGGACATTGCCTCACATGAGCCTCACAGTCTAAGAAGGAGGGAGAGTTGGCATTTATCCTCATTTTACAGATGAGCGAAGTGAAGCCCAAGAGAGAACAAGTCACTGGACCAAGGTCCCACAGAAAGGTAGTGGCAGAGCAGCTGTGGACTCACGCTGCTCACTGCTGCTGTTGCTGCTGCCCATTTCTCTCCTTCCTTCCCCTCATAGTTGGGATTGGCGTCCATTCTCATTATAACTCACTCACTTAAGTTCTTTATTATTTTTGCCGTGGTTGATCTAAGGTAACAAGAGGTTTCTTTGATGAAAACCAAAAAGGAGATCATTCAAATGTGAATCAATCAACCAGTCATATTCATTGAGCACTTACTGTGAGTAGAGCCCTATACTGAGCGTTTGGGAGAGTACAGTGCAACAGAGTTGTTAAACACAATCACTGCCCACAAAGAGCTCACAGTCCAGAGGAATACAGAAAAAATATTTCATGAAATAATTTAATTATGTAAGGTATTAAGTGCACTGTGTTTCATTGAGTTCCTACTGGTAAATTTTGGGAACCATAAAAATAATGAAGCAAGATGCACTGGACAATTAATGGTGTATTCCAAAAACAGTAAAAGAAGCACCTTGTTTTATATCCTGCAGGTTATCTCAAAAAATGCATACAATCTACTATTCACTTTAGGTGATTCTTGTGTCTGAAAATAATCTGCACTTTGCATTCGTTGTTATTTGGCATTTTCAGTGGTAAGCAATATTAGCAAGCATGGCCAATAGAAAAGGCATACTGTCTCTATATGTTGCCAATTTGTACTTCCCAAGCGCTTAGTACAGTGCTCTGCACATAGTAAGCACTCAATAAATGCGATTGATGATGATGATGATGAAAATTCCCATTGCAAAATGATTGGTAACTTCTATTTTCAGTACTGTAGAGGCTTAATCATCATTTATGATTATAGATTTACTAATCCGATGATCGATTTTGGCTTGAGCATTTTAAGAATACTAAAATATACATCCTAATAATGAAGACTTAATAGTTGAAATTCTCTGGAAATTAAGTGCCATCTCTGATATTTTAAGTTGGGTTTTTTCTTTCCTTGACTGTTGGCAGATGTTGGTAATTATTAGTCAAGTACAGAGAAACTGGCCTATTCCCCATATGCTGTTTGGTAGGAGAGTTCTCTTGCCTTAGGGAGGCCATTCTTGGACCAAGGCATCCTATTTTGAATTAAAGAGAGTGCTGGCCAAATCTTTCCATGGTCCAGCTCTTCCTATTTAAACTACTCTCAGACTTTGACATTTAAAGTCAATTAATTTACAATTAAATTAAACTAAAAATAAGCCATGTGACACAGTGACAGACACTGCTGTTGTGTCTCCCCCTTCTAGACTGTGAGCCCGTTGTTGGGTAGGGACCGTCACTACATGTTGCCAACTTGTACTTCCCAAGCGCTTAGTACGGTACTCTGCACACAGTAAGCGCTCAATAAATACAATTGAATGAATGAATCAACCAGAAATGTGGTCGTTCCACATGGAGGAGTCTCCTGCCACCTGTCATAGTGTCAAGTTTCTGTACTGGACGGGGAAGACTGAGTCCAGTGTTTTGTCTAAACAACCAAAGGTTTTGAAAAGAGCTGTTCTGTTGCTTCCAAACGTCCAAAACAGTGGTTAACAGAGTAAAGCACCCTTCAAATGTACTCTGCTTCTACTTGCCTTGTAGGAAAGGAAAGGATCTTTTTTAAATCCAGTTTTGGAGCAGGCTCCTTCTCAAAGGGTTAGAGATACAAAGTGGCAAGAATAGTGGCAGTCCCTTCAAATATGCTCCCAAGAAAATCTGAATAAGGGACTTTCACAGGCTCCCCTTCCTTACTAGACTGTAAGATCCTTGAGGGCAGGGATAGTGTCTTCCAGGGCTATTTCATTGTAATCTCCCAAGCACTTAATTCAGTCGTCTAGACTGTACGCTCATTGTGGGCAGAGCTGCTCAGAGTGGAAATGGAAAACATATATGGGCGAGGGAGGGAAAATGTTTCTAAAATCACATTTCCCTCAGGAGACCTTCTCTGATTAATTTCCAATTTCCCACCCTATGTCCCCCAAACTTAATGTCACCTGAAGTGCCACTTCCTCCATGAGGCCTTTCTGGAGTCATTTTCCCAAAATCCCATCATACCTCAACCTTCTCTGCATTAAGGAGTCACCAGTGCTCTCCTCACTACCTATTGTCTTTGTAATAATAATGAAATTTATTAATTAGTTGTATTTATTGAACACTTGAGTGGAGAATACTGTACGGAGCGATTACTATGTGCTAAGCACTGGGGTAGATATTAACCAGTTCTGACAGCTTTTGTCCTGCATGGAGTTTACAGTCTGAGGGAGGGACAGCAGGCATTTTATACCACACTGCCTATGTAATGATTATGACTGAAATATATGGTATTTCTGTCCAGTGAATGTTTCTAGAAATGTCTGTTCAGTTTGAGAAATATCTTTCATGCTTAGAAGCAGCATGGCGTAATGGAAAGAGTACACGTCTAGAAGTCAAAGACCTGGGTTCTAATTCTGACTTCACCCTGCTGTGTGAATTTGGGTGTCACTTCACTCCTCTGGGCCTCAGTTACCTCATCTGGGAAATGGGGATTAAGAGTGGGAGTCCCACTTGAGACATGGACTGTATTCAACCTGATTAACTTGTATCTACCCCAGCCCTTAGTACAGTGCCCGGCACTTAGTAAGCGCTTTACAAGGATCATTTTTTTCAGTCCGATCAATTAGCAGACAGTGCTGTTCCATGGACAAAGTAGGTTTAGTGTGACCTAACCAAACTCCATGCGAGCGTTGAAAGATTGTGTCTAACCTTGAGAGTTGGTTTCCTCTATATCATTTTGTTAGAAATGAGCGATTTTCTTGAAGCAGTTGTAATATAGCATGTTTTGCATTCATTCTTCTGGCTCTGTATTCCATTTGCACACGAGACCAATCAACTTTGTAAATTCAAATCACATATCTCGTTAACAACTCTTTGAAATGGCAACCAAAATGAAGAGAGGAAATCCAAAAAAAAAGGTATTTCTGGTATTAAGTGGATGACCCTTGCATTTGAACTAAGTTGTGTTTCGTGACTGCATAATATTGTTTACGCTTCAGCAATTATTAGCACACAATGTCAGAAGGTCACACACTCTGAATGTAATTAGGTTTTATAAATATTGCTCATTATGTAAATTAATTTTTTACAGGCCTCATTAGGCTAAAGAGGGTAGAAGAAATAAATCCTATGTTTTTGAATATGAAGAAAAATATTTAACAAAAGGATAAATTAAGAGTTCCTAGTAAGGGACTGGAAGGTGATATAAGGAATGTGAAATAATGAGATGTTTCTTGGTTTATTGGCAGTTCAAACAAACAAGAAATGGAAATTGATATAGTAATATAGTATTCATTAAGTTCTTACTGTGGGAGGAGCACTGTACTAACTGCTGGGAAAGAGTATTCAGGTGGCTATTTAGACATGGACCCTGTATCTCGAGGGGTTCACAGTATATAATCAGAACAAGAAAATTTATATTGGGCCTAAATATTGTTACTTAGCCAAGCCGTTCCCATTGGAAAATGGTGTTATAATGACCAGTATATCTGAAATAATGTGAAACTGCGTATATGCTTATATTCTTCAAGTTACATGCTGGTTATGACTATCGCTACCCTAAACCAAGGAGAAGAGAACTTTGAACTTTGCCTGTGCATTCTTTGCAGAAAATAAAACAACTCCATACTATTTGTTCTAGTTTGAAAATGGTGGTGTTGTGAGTTAGTATGTGTTTGGATAATTCCTGTCAGTTTGAAAGATACCACTTTGGATTAGGTGTCAGAAAAGGCTCATTACTTTCTGAGCTGTTATATATATATAAAAATAAGCTTGAGGCCACTGGGCCAGTCAGCTGCTGCTTAATAATAGTGATGATAATAATAATAGGGATATTTGTTATGGTTTATTATGAGCTTTACACTGTGCTGAACATTTGGTAAGTACAGCACAATGAGAACTGACACAGCCCCTGCCCCATAGAGGGCTTACAGTATGGGGGAGCAGGGAACGGTATTTAATCCTCATTTTACAGATGAGGGAACTGAGGCATAGAGAAGTTAAGTGACTTGCTCAAGGTTACACCGGAGGCGAGGGGTGGAGCCAAGATTGGAGCTCAGTTTTCCTGGCTCCTACTTCTGTGTTTTTTCCACTATACCACAGATCTCACACTCCTGGCATGCATTACGGTTCCAGTAAAACTCTGTGTTGGGAAAGGCTTCGGGTATTGTACTCTCTGGGCTCGACACTGTGCATATGCAGACACTCGCAGATGTGTTTCTTCCAATTCCACCAAGCCCTGTGTCCAAACAGCTCTAATAGGCTTGTGTTGTGGGACAAATATCTGGATTCCTAAAAACATTCTAGTCAGAGGTCTAGTGAATTGAGTTTATACTGTCATCTGCTTTGTCCTTAGACTATTGCTGTTTGTGGAATCTCTCTAGAACGTAAACATTTCTTAGTTTCAGGATGATTCTGTACCAAACTCTTGCTACAAGACTATTTCTTTTTTAAATTGATTCAACACCCCAGGATATTTGCAAATCCCAAGGACACTGCAAAGTTGTTTAGCTAAGACACTTCACTTGGCTAAAACAACAGTGGGTGAATAGATTCTTGTAGAACAATAGCCAACCATTTTATTCCAGTAACTCAACATGTGTTAGGAAAGGTAACCATGAAGAATTCAAGAGGAGAGTAAGAATTTTTCCCATCTCTAATATATATTCTTAATTTCAAATTTGTTATGAAATGGAGGCACTCTCTTGGTTTTTAAAAGTGCTAATTTCTATTCTCCATGCATATGGAAGAGTTTTTGTAAACCACAGAACTGGAAAAAGCCTATAGTTTTAGACTGTGAAAGCCCTGACAGGTTTCCAAACCATAAGAAAAAAAGTAAACAAAACCCTTCTACTGCTCAGACTCCGCCATTCATTTTTTTCTTGGCATCTGTTTTGCTCCCTCTGGGGAACCCAGACTTAAAGCAACTAATTCACTGAGACCCAAAGTAGCAGCTTGAGATTTGCAAACAAGCTGGCAGAGAGGCTAGATTTTAATTTTTCAGTTGTTTGTGTGTTTTTGTTTTTGTTTTAAAGTGGGACCTTTCCTTGTGCTGATGTTCACTCTTGGACAAATTTCCCGAATTACAGTGTTTCATCGAAATGGGGAAAAAACATCCATCCAGACTGATCTTTTAACATTCCCTCTTTGACTCCAACTACACTTACTCTGAGCCCCATGTGTGTTAGAGACTGTGTCCAACCTGATTATCTTGTATCTGACCCAGCTCTTAGTATAATACATAGTAAGTGCCTAATAAATATTGTTGTTATTATTATTACAATTTAGTTGTTAGGGTTTCTGAAGGAAAAAAATGATGGCATTTCCAGAGCACAGCCAGTATTTCATCTCTTCTCTTGCGTCATTGACAGTTTTCAG
The DNA here is from genome assembly GCF_015852505.1 of Tachyglossus aculeatus. Classification (NCBI taxonomy): domain Eukaryota; kingdom Metazoa; phylum Chordata; class Mammalia; order Monotremata; family Tachyglossidae; genus Tachyglossus; species Tachyglossus aculeatus. The sequence continues at coordinate 8,188,231 of NC_052079.1, forward strand.
ATTAATGTCACATTAATGCCATCTTTGTTGAATCTGATCTCCCTTGATCATTCACCTATAAAAACGTTTTAAAAATGGGCCGTAGGGACCTATATAGAGTAGATTGGGGCAGTAAGGATAGAATGAACTGGGGCAATTTAGAGTGCTGGCCAAAGTTGCTGATCTCACCATTTAATTCTTCTTTTCCAATCCTTTAATCAGATTCTGGCTGGAAAGAGTCTTCCCTTTCTACTAATCTTTGGTACAATAATTTGATTGTGCAGCAGTATGTTTTACCTTTAACTGTGGTCATGCCTTCTGCTCTGAGATACGATTCTGGATAGCTTTTTCTGCTATTGAGGAGAGGAAGAACTTGAAGCATCTCTTCAGTCCATTTCATTTTACTAAAATCAATATGTCTTAATGAAGGAAGGAACATTTTTAATACATAATATGAGTAAGGGGAAGATTTGTGGGTTCCAAACTATGATATATCCTTGCATTCTTGGGTATGTCTGTCAATTTAACTAAATTATTCCTCAGTATGCTTGTCAGATGGATTATGCAAGGTAGACTTTTCAAAAGAACAATACAATGAAGATTCTTTTCTTCAAAACCAGTTTGTAATATGCTTTGTTTATTTTTAATGAACACAGAAATACTGCTTTTGCTCACCTTCTGAGCATACTGTTGAGGAAGCTAGTCTCCAGTTGTGTTTATTCGGAATGATGAATTATTAAACTGAAATACTCTAACAGTGGTTTTGCCAAATCACATGTTAGCCACTTATAAAGCTTGCAGGAACCAAGGAAGTTGCATCGAGCCATTCCTTAGCAGAGAAGGGGACCAGGTTGCTATTGATGCTGTCCCCTTCCAGTGGAACTGAGGTATAATTTTGATTGTAGCTATAGAGTACATATTACAAACTATGTATATTAATGTCTGCCTCCCCCCTCTAAACTCTATGCTTATTTTGGGCAGGGACTGTATCTACCACCTCCATTGTATTATACTCTTCCAAGTGCTTAGTACAGTGTGATGCATGGTTGGTGCTCAATAAATACCATTGTTGATGATAATAATGAAATACTGCATCCATGAGGCAAGGTTGCTAGGTCTGTTGATAACAGAACTGAAAATGCTGAAACTGAAATTTCATCTGAAAGGCATGCTGTTTTATGGCACTTACTACTCTTTCTCTTCCAACTCTTTAATCTTGCAACAAACGTGATTTAATTTTCAAAGGGGACAGAAACAAAGGAGGAAATTAAATACTTGTTCTTGCAGAAGCAATCTTTCCTGTGGCTTGTAGCGGAAACAGATGCCCAGAGTTATGTTTCAGAGCAGAAGCTATGATCCCATGTCATCCTTGTCCCATGCAGCAACCAGTCTTAGTTTCCACTGATAAGGTTGAATGTAATGAGATTTGCAAGCAGCGTTTGTGATAGGAAGCTGAACCCTTAGCAGTATGATGGTACTTCCTCTAGGATTGTGCTTTTGAAGCATAACATGCCTTTCAAACGCTCTCCAAAGTTCTAATTTTTTTATTTTTTAATTGTTATTTGTCATGCTTACTGTGTGTCAAGGACTGTCCTTAAGCACTGGGGTAGATATAAGTTAAACAGACCGATTAGAGCCCCTGTCCCACATGGGGCTCAGAGTCTAGGTAGGAGGGAGAACAGGTATTGAATCCCCATTTTTAAGTTGAAGAAACTGAGGCACAGAGAAACTAAGCGAGTTGTCCAAAGTCGTTCAGTTGCATTTATTGAGCTTTTACTGCGTGCAGAGCACTGTACTAAGTGCTTGGGAGAATCCAACATAACATATAACGGACACATTGCCCACAACGAGCTTCCACCCTAGAGGGTCACACAGCAGGCTAGGGGAGGAGCCGGGATTAGAACCCAGGTCCTCTAGGTCCCAGGCCCGTGCTTCATTCACTAGGCACCACGGCTTGTTACATGTGATGCCACACCTAGAGACATCGTATACCATATTTCAGGCACGGCAGAGGAAGGGCAGAAGAGTAGATTGGCTATGCCACCAGTTCTACATCTTTCCCAGGCTCCCCATTGTCCTCAGTAGAATGGGGAAGTTGTGGGGAGAATTTCACTTGTCAGACAATCCTGCCTGCAATCAGAGGGCAGAAGTCTACCCTCCAGGATTCATATTTAGTGTGTGTGGAATAATTGCAAGGAACCCCTCTCAACTGAAAAACCAAGTAATAGATTCAAAGTTCCTGGTCCTGCAGGCAGCATTTAGTAGGTGGTTCCACTGGGGAGCTCTGATCTCCTATTTCTCAATGTAGCCATTGAATAAAGTTGCTGATTATAAATTTGAATATAGATGATTAAATTCTCGATTATGTCCTGGTATTAAAGCCATAATTATGTGCAGAATATTTTTGCTTTGCTTATTGGTAATGGAATTTTTCAAACCAGCCGGTGCTTCCTTTCTGAGCCAAGAAAACCCACATTCCTATCCACTGAGGGATTACACTTTTCTAATGAAAAAAAAATCATAATAGGAACCACCTGGCTCCAGATAAATCAGATTTCCATGTGTGATGGGGTTGGAAACACTAGAATAGATGCCATATAATTATGTAGCTGCATATCCTTGTCTAGGGCTCCTTTCCACCCAGACTTTTCCATGTCCAAAACTGAACTCCTTATCTTCCCATCTGAACCGTGCCTTCCCCGTCTTTACCGTCACTGTTAACAACACCACTATCCTCTGTATTTCACAAGCCCGTATTCAATCTGTCACCAAATCCTTTCTGTTCTACTTTCACGGCATGGCTAAAATCTGCCCTTTTGTCTCCATCCAAACTGCTACCATGCTGATCCAATCTCTTATCCTAGCCAGCCTTGACTACTACATCTGCATCCTCGCTGACCTCCCAGCCTTCTTTCTCTTCCCCACTCCAGTCCCCACTTCACTGTGCTGCGCAGATCATTTATCAACAAGAACATTCAGTCCAGGCCTCCACACTCCTCAAGAACCTCCAATAGTGGCCCATCCATCTCGGCATCAAACAGAAGCTCCTTACCATTGGCTTTAAAGCACTTGATCAACTTGCCCCATCCTGCCTCACTTCACTACTCTCGTACTACAGCCAGCTTGCTCACTCCACTCTAGCTCTAGCTTGCACACTCTTCCCCAGTCTCATCTATCTCGCCACCGACCCCTTTCCCACTTCCTTTCCCTAGCCTGGAACTCCCTCCCCCTCCATATATATCACCAGTCTCTTCACCTTCAAAGCATTATTTGGATCACATCTCCTCCAGGAGGTCCTCCCTGATTAAGCCCTTTTTTCACTGGCTTGTTCTCCCTTCTTTGTCATTCATGCACTAGGGATCTGTGACCTTTGGACACCTGACATTTACCCCATCCCCAACCCCACAGCGCTTATGTATATGTCTTTAAGTTATATTTTATAAATTATTTATTCCTGTTAATGTCCATCTCACCCTCTAGAGGGTAAGCTTATTTTGGACAGAGAATGTGTCCGCTAATTCTGTTGTATTATGCTCTCCCAAGTACTTAGTAAAGTGCTCGGCACAAAGTACCAGAATTATTATTATTAGAGTGAGCCCTCACTAAATACCATGGATTGATGGTTATGGTGTTCTTGCAACAGTAAGCGCTAAGTAAATACCATTAATTAGTTTATTGATTGTGAGCTTACATTCTAACAGGGGAGACAAACACTAAAATAAGTTACAGTTAGGGGAAACAACCAAGTATAAAAATATGTCCATTAGTGCTGTGTTTTCCTCCTGGCTACTAGCCACATGTTATTTTATTGACCATGTGACCTCAGCCTTGCTTCATCTTTGGACATTATAACTTCCGTTTTGAAAATTTAGTCGATTAACTGACTTGAGCCATGTATGGTACAGGCCTTGAATCCTCAAATTTCTTATCTCTCCTCTCAGCTTGCCCTCCAGGGTTTAATTAACTTAATCAAGGTTTCCTAGCCCAGAAACCCATAGATCAGAGCTCTCTTGTTCCTGGGGGCTTGTGGCTGTGGCTCAGCAGTCTCTGTGATTCCTCATCTTTAGGTTGCCCCACTTTCACTTTCCCACGTTTTACTCATTCTCTGACCATTTAAGAAGTTTTGCTGTTTTATTCTCACCTCCCATGGCTTATTTCGAGCCGTAAAATTCATTCATTCAATCATATTTATTGAGCTCTTGCTGTGTGCAGAGCACTGTACTAAGCACTTGGGAAGTACAATCTGGAGAGTGTCTATGTTCACCTCTATCTTTCCCATTCAGCTCCTTTCATTCAATCATATTTATTGAGCGCTTACTGTGTGCAGAGCACTGTACTAAGAGCTTGGGAAGTACAAGTTGGCAACAGATAGAGACGGTCCCTACCCAACAAGGGCTCACAGTCTAGAATGGGGAGACAGACAACAAGACGAAACATGTGGACAGGTGTCAAGTCATTAGAATAAATAGAAATAAAGCTAGATGCACATCATTAACACAATAAATAGAATAGTAAATAAGTACAAGTAAAATAAATAGAGTAATAAATCTGTACAAACATATGTACATGTGCTGTGGCGAGGGTAAGGAGGTAGGGCGGGGGGATGGGGAGGAAGAGAGGAAAAAGGGGGCTCAGTCTGGGAAGGCCTTCTGGAGGAGGTGAGCTCTCAGTAGGGCTTTGAAGGGAGAAAGAGAGCTAGCTTGGCAGATGTGCGGAGAGAGGGCATTCCAGGCCAGGGGGAGGACATGGGCCGGGGGTCGACGGCGGGACAGGCGAGAATAAGGCACAGTGAGGAGGTTAGCAGCATAAGAGCGGAGGGTGCGGGCTGGGCTGTAGAGGGAGAGAAGGGAGGTGAGGTAGGAGGGGGCGAGGTGATGGAGAGCCTTGAAGCCGAGAGTGCGGAGTCCTTGCTTGATGCGTAGGTTGACTGGTAACCACTGGAGATTTTTGAGGAGGGGCGTAATGTGCCCAGAGTGTTTCTGCACAAAGATGATCTGGGCAGCAGTGTGAAGTTTAGACTGAAGTGGGGAGAGACAGGAGGATGGGAAATCAGAGAGGAGGCTGATGCAGTAATCCAGTCGGAATAGGATGAGACATTGAACCAGCAGGGTAGCGGTTTGGATGGAGAGGAAAAGGCGGATCTTGGCGATGTTGCGGAGGTGAGACCGGCAGGTTTTGGTGATGGATTGGATGTGAGGGGTGAATGAGATGGCAGAGTTGAGGATGACACCAAGGTTGCGGGGTTGTGAGATGGGAAGAATGGTAGTGCCATCTACAGTGATGGGAAAGTCAGGGAGAGGGCAGGATTTGGGAGGGAAGATAAGGAGTTCAGTCTTGGACATATTGAGTTTTAGATGGCGGGCAGACATCCAGGTGGAGATGTCCTGAAGGCAGGAGGAGACCTGAGCCTGAAGGGAGGAAGCAGGGGCAGAGATGTAGATTTGGGTGTCATCAGTGTAGAGATGGTCTTTGTCATGTGCCGGGCACTGTACTAAGCACTGGGATAGATAAAATCAACCAATCAATCAATCGTATTTATTGAGCGCTTACTGTGTGCAGAGCACTGTACTAAGCACTTGGGAAGTACAAGTTGGCAACATATAGAGACAGTCCCTACCCAACAAGCCAATCAGGTTGGATACAGTCCCTGTTCCACATGGGGCTCACAGTCTCAATCCCCATTTTACAGAGAAGTGAAGTGACATGCCCAAGGTCACACACACACAGCAGACCAGTGGTGGAGCCGGGACTAGAACCCAGGTCCTTCTGACTCCCAGGCCCACGAACCATCCACTAGGCCTCGCCACTTTTCATGTTGACAGCTACCCGACATCTCCCCGGCCTCTCTACCTACAGCAGCTTGACCCCCACACCCTCTGGAGTCACTGAGAAGCAGCATGGCCTAATGAAAAGAGCAGAGGCCTGGGAATCGCAGGCCCTGGGTTCTAATCCTGGCTCTGCCACTTGCCTGCTCTGTGACCTTGGGCAAGTCACTTCATCCCTCTGTGCCTCAGTTTCCTCATCTGTAAAATGGGGATTAAATCCTCCTCCCTCCAACTTAGACTGTGAGCCCTGTGTGGGACAGGGACCGTGTCTACCTCAGCGCTTGACTAGTGCATGACACACAGTAAGCACTTAAAAAAAATACCATGAGCGAGGAGTAGTTCCTCCTGACTTGGGACAGCTGTGGCGTTACATTCTGACAGGAATGTGCTTGTCAGTCAATGGTATTTATTGAACACTTACCGTGTGCAGACACTATACTAAGCTGTTGGAACAGTACAATATAACAGTTGGTAGACGCGTTCTCTGCCTTCTAGGAGCTTACAGACTAGAGAAGAACTGTCCTGGCTCTGGCCTGAAGCTCCTTTCCCCTTCATATATGATAGACAATCACATTCTCCACCTTCAAAGTTTTATTGAAGGCTCACCTCCTCCAAGAGGCCTTCCCCGACTCAGCCCTTATTTCCTCTTCGCACTCCTTTCTGCTTCACCCTTGCACTTGGATCTGTTTCATTTATTCACAACACCCTCAACCCCACACCTCTCACATACGTGCCCACAATTTTTTAATTTAAATTAACTGCTGTCTAACCCTCTAGTCTGTAAACTCCTTGTGGGCAGGGAATGTGCCTACCAACACTGTTATATTGTGTTCTTCCACACACTTAGTACAGTACACCATAAGCGCTCAGTAAATATGATTGAGAATAGTATAAATTGGGTAGAAGTTTACTGCATGTTTCTTTAGAGCCTAATAATGTTTATATTGTTTATTAGGCTAAGCAGTAGGGGAGTCCAAAATGATCATATCGGATCCAGTCTCTCTCTAGGGAAAGCAGGTATCTTCTCCCAGTTTTACAACTGAGAAAACCAAAACCTATAGTGGTTGAGTAATTTACAGAAGGTCACAGAACAGACCATTGGGAGAGTTGGAATTTGAACCCAGCTCTTTTGACTCTCTCATGCACCTTCCATTAAAACATGGTGTCTCCCCCATCCATCATTCACCAATGGAAGTAAAAAAATCCCTCTAAGTTTTTAAGTGTGATTTTATAGCATGTACCTCAGAGGTTTTCTTTGCAACTGAGATAGGTAGGAGTTGACTAAGATTAAATACATATAACTGAAACTGATTTAAAATGATGACATTAAATATCTCATAAAATATTTTGCTATTGTTGACACACCTCTAAAAGTTTCCCAGCACTGATATTGATCTGAAAGATTTATAATGAATGATCAGTTTAAGAAAAATTAGTTGCATGAAGTTTTAAAAATTCATGATAGCAAAGCATATTTGTATTTCATTCTAAAACTAATGCCACCCCACAAATAAGGATGATAAATAGTACCTTAAGATAATTGTATGCTGCTGGCTCATACACAAGACATATTTTCCAAAGATTCAGTAAACGTGGTCTTTGGAGATTACCGTTCTTCAACTCAGACTTTTTCCCATTTCTTATCTCAGTTGTACCTTATTTCAATACAAAAAAACTATTTCAAGTTCACTTTAAGGCATCCAATATATGTATATTTGGCTAGACCATTATTCTTCAAATTCCAAGATAACATGTAACTTTCTGAGTATTGTATGGTATTGACACATGTCTACTGGTTTGGTTTTGTTGTCTGTCTCCCCCTTCTAGACTATGAGCCTGTTGTTGGGTAGGGACCATCTCTACATGTTGCCGATTTGTACTTCCCAAGCACTTAGTACAGTGCTGTGCACACAGTAAGGGCTCAATAAATACAATTGAATGAATGAATGAATGAATTGTGTCCTGAGTGATCATGAATCACCACGGACTAGTTGAGACTCAGAAGAACTAATGACATCTCTTAAGTCCCGAACAGGTTCAACACACTTAATAAGGTCTTGGAAAGTTCAATAGAAACACAAGATATACCCCCTGCCCAAAATCAATTAATCCATGGTTTTCGGGTGCTTTCTATGTACAGAGCCCTGTACTAAGATTTTGGGAGAGTTCGGTAGAATCAGTGGACACAATCCCTGCCCTCAAGGAACTTACCCACTGACCAGGGAGACAGATGTAGAGTTGTTCCAAGAATGGGTACAAATAGAGAAGTAGTAAATGCAAGAGGCAGCTCTCGTATACAGTCGTGGGATAAAGCTATTGCCACATTCTCTCATGTATTTTATTGCAATGAATACTAGTTCCAGTGGCATTGCTATCAGCTACCGGGCTTGTAGAGCCCAGTAGTTGGTGGATGGAAAAAAAATGAAGGTTCCAACCGATTTCAGCAAGTTGTGAATGGCCATGGTACCTTCCCTGTCATAGATCAGTCAGTCGGGGCCTTTGGTAGTACTGAACATGTAGATGCCCTGCCTGCTTTTCAGATTACCACCAAGCTTCCACTTGAAACATTCTCTCACTTAAGAGTTTCCAATTTGGAGGTCTTTTCAGAGCCGCAGAAAGGGAAGGGGCAGGGGAGCATTGTATCACTTGATTGCTGGAGAGACTGAGACAGACCCTGCCCTCAAAACTGCTCAGGGAGTCAACTGACTTTTCTCAACCCCCTCAGGCAGTCTTTAGTTTATTCTTCTACATGATTTGTGTTGGATAACTACAGAATGCTTATCCAAAATGTCATCTATAGCGTTGTCTTTTCTGTTAAGGATTTTGGCGGTGTGCTGTCCACTACACTGTAAACTCTCTGTGGGCAGAGATTGCATCTATCGACTCTTTTGCATTAGGCCCTCCTAGGTGCTCTGAACACAGTAAACACTCAGTCAATACCATTGATGAATTACACACAGTGCTACGGCCCCAACTAGGCACCCTGCCTTCATACAGAGGGCGTAACTTTTGCGGCATTGTCCCCTGGCTTTCTTCCCTTCACCAAATCTCAGAGGTGCCAGGGATGTCAAGATGTGCCTAGATGGCAGACATTCCCAAGATAGACACCAAAAATAAAATGGGTAAATTGGAATGCCAGTCCTCTAAGAAAATCTCGGTGAGCCTGAGGGTGAAAGTATAATGCCATGCCCCTCTTCCTGTCCACAGCTCTCTCTGTGACTATTAGTGATAATTATTGAGTACTTAGTGTGCGCAGAGCCCTATACTAAGCACTTGGTATAATACAGTGCAACAGGTGGTAGACATGTTCCTTTCCTACAGTGAGCGTATTGTCTAGAGAGGGAGACAGACATTAATATAAATGTACAATTTATAGATAGGTACTTAAGTGCTGTGAGGCTAATGCCAGACCTAAAGGGAACCAATCCAGTTTCATAGATGACACAGAGGGAGCCAGGAGAAAGAAGGCTTAATTGGGGATTATCCACTTGTTTTATTTTTCTAGGTAAGGACCAGGCTTTTCAGATTAACCAGGGTAGATGTTAAGACTATGTGAGTGATGTCATTCATTGAACCAATAGATACTACGAGTATTACGTTTTACTCCTCCTCCTATGGTTATTGCTGCTGGCAACTTGTATCTACCCTGGAGCTTAGAATAGTGCTTAACCCACAAAAAGCACTTAACAAATACCATAAAAAGAATTTTTAAAATCACTACTACTAAAAACTCAGACTTCCATACTTGCTTTAACTCAGAATGGCCAAAATCAATATAATGCCTAAATAATAAAGTCAAAATTTTCCCAGTAAGCAGACCCACAGTGTGATGTAGGTCACACTGTTCCTTCTGTCATCTGTGTACCTCGATCTAATAATAATTATGGTACTTGCAAACTGTTTACTATGTGCCAAGCACTGTTCTAAGGACTGGAGTTGATACCAGTTAATCAGGTTGGACACAGTCCCTGTCCCACATGGGGTTCACAGTCTTAATCCCCATTCTGAAGATGAGGTAACTGAGGCTCAGAGAAGTTGTCACTTGCCCAAGGTTACACAGCATATATATGGCAGAGCCAGAATTAGAACCCTTTTGTCCTTCTGACTCCTAGGCCTGTGCTCTATCCACTAAGCCAATAACCTTTGGAGACTTAATATTCTCCTCAACCCTACAGCACTTACGTACATATCTTTAAATTATATGCTTAGAACAGCGCTTGGCACATAGTAAGCACTTAGCAAATACCATAGTTATTACTCTTGTTATATTATAAAGTATTTATTCGTATTAATGTCTGTCTCCCCCTCTAGACTGGAAGAAGCATTATGGGCAGGGAATGTGTCTGCTAATTCTGTTGTATTCTCCAAGTGCTTAGTATAGTGCTCTGCACATAGTAAGTGCTGAATAAGTGCAACTGATTCAGCGTCTTGCTCAAGGCCACACAGCAGGCAAGTGGCGGAGCTTGTCTTCCAGGCCCGCGTTCGTTCCGCTAGGCCATGCTGCTCTTCCTCCTTTGCCTACCTTGTTTATCTACCTCTCTAAGAGGCTGGAGTATCTTCCAGGTGCCTTGTCACATCCCCGACCCTTACAACTCAGATTAGGTTGAGCATAATCGGATTTACCACTGGCACTACTTAGTCCACCGTACACCTAGGTCTCCTACAACACAGGATTGCCTTCCTGCAAAACCCTGAGCTGCAGTACTCACCATGTCCAACAACCTGTACATCATCAATCGTATTTATTGAGCGCTTACTATGTGCAGAGCACTGTACTAAGCGCTCGCAAACAAACCATTTCTTCTAAGCCTGGAGTTCACTGCATCCAAATAGGGTCACACTGTCAGACAGATGCTCCCAATTCCCTAACAATATTCTAGCCAAAACACAGGCTAGAGCTAAGCTCTTCTTTGGGCCTTTTGAATCCTGAATGGAAAGTCCCAGCTCATGTGAGCTGAGCAACTCTGGGAGTCCAGTTCAGCCAGCTTTGGGGGCCCTGGCCTGCTGTGTGGCCTTGAGCAAGATGCTGAATTTCTCTGTGCCTCAGTTTTCTCATTTGTAATGGGGATTCAGTACCTGATCTCCCTCCTACTTAGACGGTGAGCCTCATGTGGGATAGGGCCCTCCTGACCTCATGAACTTGGATCTACCCCTGCACTTAGAACAGTTCCTGACACGTAGCAAGTACTCAGTGTTAACCATGATTGGTTAATATTACATTATACACGCACACAAACACACACACACATATCTGCTGTATCATGACCTTAAAGGGGGCAAATGCAAGCAGGGGAGACAGAATTTCTATTTTAAAGACAATGACACACAATCTCAGCATGGCATCACCACACACTGTGGGTAGATAGGAGCAGCAGACAGACATTTTGCACAGAAGACTGTACCAACTTTCTTTCTTGAGCTGCAGTCATGCCAATTAGCACCAGCCTCCAAGTTCCATTAGATAATCTAAAAAGCAGTATGTTGCAGGCAAGGACAGAGTACAATAAATCGAATATTCAGGCCTCTTCTCTGGTTCTTCAGGGCCTCAGGCAATCAGAGTTCTCTGCTCCCAAATTTGAGAACTCTTACAAGGGAAAAGTTGGTGTAAGTTTTGCAGACTGATAGATCCCTCTGAGTTTTATCACAAAACACCTGTGGACTCACCTTTCTCTGCTATCCTTGCTTTCCTTTTAAAATAATGCTTAAAATAATTTGCCTTTCTACCCATTGCTCCAGACAGTTTCTTGTTCCAATTCTTTCTGGCTGATTTTTAGTCTTGGTATTTCCGTGCATCGAAACTTCTCCTGGCTCCACTTTGGCTTTGGCATTTACAGTGTCCAATTCCAGTACTCCCTAAGGGCAGTCTGCTATTTTCAATCTTCTTTTTATTACCCGGTAGAAGTCTTGAGGGTTAAGGAGTCGATCAGGTCAGGAACTGTTCTGCCTCGAATATCTACTTATAATCTTTTTGGAAGGATAGAATCAGAGGCAGTTGTATTCAATATGAGGATATAGCCACACAAAAACACACACACTGAAGACATACGTGGTGGTATTTCTTTTAAATATCTACATTTCCAGTTTTCCTATAAAATGGTTGCAGTGTTCTTGCAAATACTGACGTTGAGAGCAACTTATATTAGTAATAGTAATTATATTTATTGAGGGCTCACTCTGGCAGAGCACTGTACTGACTGCGGGAGGAGAATGCAAAGGTGGAAATTTGACATGGTTTCGGCCTTGTGAGTGGCTCATAATCTATTGCAGCACTCACTGTGGCCATGCCCATGCACACAAACCTTTCTTATAACTCAGGGGCAAACTCGACAGTAATAATGATTATGGTATGTGTTAAGTGCTTACTATGTGCCAGACACCGTACTAAGCACTGGATCCAGATGGGCTTGCATTTTCAGATGAACATTCCCTAGTTCCCAGAAATGTTGTAACCAAAATGCAGAACATAAACATGAGTTTGTCAGTCAATCACTTGTATTTATTGAGAGCTTACTGTGGGCAGAGCACTTTACTAAGCACTTGGGAGGGTACAATATTATGACAAAACAGAGTTGGTAGATACATTCCCTGCCCGCCGTGACCTTACAATCTAAAGGGGGAGACAGACATTAATATAAATAAGTAAATTATGTATAGGTACATAATTGCTGGGGGCTGAAGTTGGGGGAGTGAGGTGAATAAAGGGAGAAAATCAGGGTAATGCAGAAGTGAATGGGAGAGGAGGAAATGAGGGCTTAGTCAAGGAAGGCCTCTTTGAGGAGATATGCCTTCAATAAGGCTTTGAAGGTTGGGAGAGGAATTCTCTTCCGGATATGAAGAGGAAGGGGATTCCAGGCCAGAGGTAGGGTGTGAGAAAGGTCGATGGCAAGATAGATGAGATTGGGGTACAGTGAAGAGGCAGGCATTAGAGAAGTGAGGTGTGTTGACTGGTTTGGAGTAAGAGAGCAGTGAGGTGAGGTAGGAGGGGGCAAGGTGATTATGTGCTTTAAAGCCGATGGTAAGGAGCATCTGTTTGATGCAGCAGTGGATGGGTAACCACTAGAAGTTGTTGAAGAGTGGGGAAACATAGACAGTGTTTTTGTAGAAGATGATTCAGACAGCGGAGTGGAGTATGGACTGGAGTGGGGAGACAGGAGGCAGGGAGGCTGATACGGTAAAAACAAGCTGGGATAGAATAAGTGCTTGGATTAATGTGGTAGCAGTTTGGATGGAGAGGAAAGGGTGGATTTTAGCGACATTGTGAAGGTTGAACTGACAGAATTTAGTGATAGTTTGAATGTGTGGGTTGAATAAGAGAGAATGCCAAGGTTATGGGCTTGTGAGACATGAAAGATGGTGGTGCTATCTACAGTGATGGGAAAGTCAGGAAGAGAACAGAGTCTGGGTAGGAAGATAAAGAGTTCTGTTACATTATCAGTTACCTTTTCAAGTATGACTGAACTGAATCTGTATAGCCACAGTTATTGGAAAAAATCATACTGAGGGTTGAAGGCTTATTCTTGCATATGAAAGCAGCAGAAAATATTTACTTTGTTTTAATAATAATAATAATAATGATGGCATTTGTTAAGCACTTACTGTGTGCAAAAGCATGTTCTAAGCACTGGGGGATACAGGTTGTCCCAAATGGGGCTCACAGTCTCAATCCCCACTTTATAGATGAGGTAACTGAGGCACAAAGAAATGAAGTGACTTGCCCAAAGTCACACAGCTGACAAATGGCGGAGCCGGGATTAGAATCCATGACCTCTGACTCCCAAGCCCAGGCTCTTTCCACTGAGCCACGCTGCTTCTTAATAATCCTTTCCATTCTATTTGTAGGCAAAAATAGATCCAGAGGGCTGCCAAGTTCCAGCTCCCAGTTTGAAATAATAAAAATAATAATAAGGATAGTATTATTTGATAAGAACTTGCCACTGTAAGTGCTGGGGCAGACACACTATTTGCATATCAGACAAATGGCCTGCATGGGACTCACAGAAGTAGAGAATTGAATCCCCATTTTACAGATGAGGAAACTGAGGCACAGAGCAGTTAAGTGATTGCCCAAGGCCACCCAGCAGGGAGGTGGAAGAGCTGGGATTAGAATACAGGTCCTCTGACTCTTGGCCACCCTGCTTAAAAATGCTTCCTGGTCTCTTTATCTTCTCAATTCTTTGTTTCATGGAAGTAACCCTACTTGCATTTGTCACATGCCAGGCTGGTCTGCCTGCTATTGCTTCCCAAGAGGCCACCATTTTGCTACATTGGTTAAGACCATTTCATGGTGTCTCTAGAACGTTTCTTCTGCCCTGCTAAATAATAATTGTAGTATCAGTTAAGTGCTTTTTTAATGGTATTTTTAAAGTTCTTACTATGTGTCAGGCAGTGTAGTAAACACTATGATAGATTCAAGCTAATCAGGTCGGATTTTTAAATCTCCCGTTATTTGTCCTTTGATATTTGACCCTTGTATTTCTTTAGATCCTCCTACTTATTCCATGAGGACAATACAGAGTTAAATGACAGATTGCAGATTCATTCATTCATTCAATTGTATTTATTGAGCACTTACTGTGTGCAGAGCACTGTACTAAACACTTGGGAAGTACAAGTCGGCAACATATAGAGATGGTCCCTTCCCAACAGTGGGCTCACAGTCTAGAAGATGAGAGGAAGTATTCAATTTTGACCTACTACATTGTCGTATTATCTCTTTTGCTAACTTTGAAAGAGAATGTCTTTGAGTTCCCAAGACAGTTAGTGTATTTTGCTGCATAACCTATTCAAACCATAAAATCATTTGTGCTTTTTTGCTTTTTCCAGACCTATTAGTTTGCTGCTGGTCATTCACTTTAAATGATGACCATTGTAAAATCGCCTGTTGAGTTTACATTTCCTTGTATTCAGGATGCCTTTCAAGAATACGAGCTTCCTCTTCACTCTTCACTAGCCTTCAAATCCCATTAAACCTTTTCTAGCTAGATTGCAGAGCAGAAAGAAAGCATTCTTTTTATACAAAATAACAGGGACTCTTTTATTATTGGAGAAATGGATTTGGGAATGGCATAGACAAGACAAAAAATGAAATGAAAATGAAGGTGGCCCTGATAGTTATCGATCCCTGATAAATCTTATTCATAGGTTTCTGAACTTCTGCCTGGAGAGATTGAAGTGTGCCCACTGGTCTGAAATAAACTCAGTCTCTGCTGTCCCTTTTCTCATATATTGTCAAGTTGTTATTAAAGATATTTAAGACAGATGTTCAAAACGGCATCCTTTAGGATCTAGTCCTACTTTCAGTTCCACTTCCTTGAGGAGGGAGAATGCAGAACCGCTCACCTCCTGGATGTTTTTGTGCTCTAGCCGCATCACTAGCACACTGCTTCCTGTGTCGATTTTCCTAGCGTGCTTGTCAAGGCTGTTCAGCTTGCAGGATTTGCTAACTGGAAGCTTGACAAGGCCCCTCACATATGGTGTTCATTAAACCTGATAGAAATCCTGACAGAAGATTCCAACTTGAATGATCCTGTCACTGAAGCTGCTCATTAGTAGACTTGCTTTCCTTTACAAAGGTCATTATCAGTGTCAGCCACCCTAGCCAGCTCATTTGATTTGTTGTCTTTCAACGTCAGTTGAACATAAAATGACTATTAGTAAATCACAATAATAGTTGTGTTTGTACTTAAAATGCTTTAGATTAAGAAAAATGCTTACCTGCTGCTATTACTTGTTAATGTCTCTAATGGTCTTATTCACCTTAGTTCAATTCAGTGCATTTAAAATGACTTGGCTCTGAAAAGACAACTGTTTATCATTTATTGTCTTTGGGTTGTAGGAGACTGAAGCATGCATGTACCAGTCTGGTATATTTGTAGACTGTCAACATGCCACTTTATTGATGCCTTTGGAGTTCGTTTTTACAACGAGACTTGTCAGTGGGTTTTTTTGACATCGATTTTAATTTTTTTTTTCCATGATTATTATGCCTTTTATATAACCTAGAAAATTCAAAAGAAGCAAAATGTCAAGCAGGGTCCCAGTAATGAATCAACCAGTGGTATTTACTGAGTGCTTACTGTGCACACAGCACTATATTAAGCTCTTGGGAGAGTACAATACCACAGAGTTGGTAGACCACATGAAGCTTACAGTCTACATAGATGTAGACTACATACATACATATAGGTGCTGTGAGGCTGAGGGTGGGGTGAATATCAAATGCTTAAAGGGAAGAGATCAAAGTGCATAGGTGATGCAGAAGGGAGAGGGAGTCGGGGTAGAGAGGGAGTAATCAGAGAAGGCCTTATGGAGCAGATGTGATTTTAATAAGGTTTTGAGGGCAGGTAGAGTGGCGGTCTGTCATATTTGGAGGGGGATGGACTTCCAGGTCAGAGGGAGGGTGAGGGCAAGGGGTCAGTGGTGAGGTTGTCGAGATCAAGGTACAGTACAAGGGCCTTTAGCATTAACAAGAAACAGGAGAAAAAGGAAGAATAGATTAAGCATCTGCATTGTAATTGAATCAATATTTTAGGACAGGGAAAATGAAGAAGAGTGATCCATGGTCTGAAGCTATTACCTATGAGGAGACATTGAAAGAGCTAGATCTTCATCAGCCTTAAAAAAAGAAGACTAAAGGGGAACTTGAAATCAACCAAAGCCATGGGGAAAATGGAAGCAATTACTCAGATAATCGAATTTAAAACCTCAGTTAGCTTGGCTTTGACTGTTGCTCTCTCCCATTGAGTTTTCGCTGTAGCTAGTACCTTCCCTGAAATGAAAAATCTGTTCCTGATGACTAGAGTGCACTATGGCTCATGGGTGCTGAGTCTTCAGTCAATACCCTTCACTAACTGTGGCCTAGTGAAAGGAAGCCCTGCCAGAGTGGGCAAATAGCCCTGGAAGAAATACAGGCTTGAACTTCTTGAACAGCTAAACTGGCATCTGGCTTGTAGAGATTTGACTCTCCAAATATGGCCTGTGATTAAATGGATTCATTACAATATCCACACAATGATTATATATTATCTTGATAATTGCCATGATCATTAAGTGCTTACTCTAGTCTAAATGTAGGGGATTGCTTTCAGTGTATGAGATCAGACACAGTCTCTGTCCCATATGAGGCTCACATGAGCTTATTCCCATTTTGTAGATGAGAAAACAAAGTTCGTAGAGTGGGTGAGTAGTGAAGCCAGGACCAGCAGTCAGGTATCCTGACTCACAATCCGGTGCTCTTTCCACTAGGTCATGCTAACTTAGTTTCGAGTACAATTTCATGAGTTATTTTATTCAGGAGGTTGGCTTGTTTCATAACCTCGCTGCAGAAATGTGTATGAAAATGATAGGCAAATTGTTGCTTGATTTGAGCATCCTTTCCAGACGAAGTCACTAACATTACTCAAGAAGTAAAAAAAAAAATCAACAAAGCCTGAAACAGCTTTCTTTTCTTCAATTCTGTAACTTTAAGAGCTAAACTTATAGTCGAGAAGAAAAAATGGACTGATAGAAGAAAAGGGCAAATATTGAAAGGTGACCTGGAGAATTGGAAAATAAATATTGGGAAAGAAAGTACTGATAGATATGTGAAATCTTCATAATTGCATTAAGAAAAGATTCCTGTTGGTTTGTAATGATATGGATATTAAAATGCTGGAGTTTAGGCTCCATTCTAACACTGATGGTAGAATCTTGGTTCGTCATCTGCTTTTCTGTACCTCAGTTCATCTCACAGGAAAGGATGTAGTAAGGACAGGTAGGGGAAGTGGCATGGCCTAGTGGAAAGAATACGGGCCTAGGATTCAGAGGACCTGGGTTCTAATTCTGGCTCTACCACTTACCTGCTGTGTGACCTTGGGCAAGTCACTTAACTGCTCTGTGCCCTCAGTTCCTGCATCTGTGAAATGGGGATTCAATATCTGTTCTCCCTCCTACTTAGAACATGAACCCCATGTGGGACTTGATTATATTGTATCTACTCCAGCAGTTAGAACAGTGCTTGGCACATATTTGCCCTAAAAAAAATGACAATTTTTGGATTATCATTATTATTATTATAGATAGTTTCACAACACTGAATTCCCATCCAAGAGATTTTGGGGAGAGGTGGCAAGTACAAGAGGGGATGCTGGAAATGTCCCAGTGGATTCTGTCTGTTCTCAGGTCTAGGGAGCTCCCATGAACCCCTGGGCCTAGAAATAAGTCAGGAAACAGTGTCGCCTGTTCTTTTCTTTTTTTTTTTTTCCAATCCTGGTGGGCCATTTAAAATCAGTCTTTCATTAAAGAGTTTGTAATCTGAATAGCTAGCTTTAGTCAGTTATTCTTATAGTAAATGAGATGCATTTCGCCGGCATGTCAAACTCATTCTTGTGGACTGGTCATATATGGAGTTGAAAAGGCTGCAAAATGCTAATGAATTGTTTGTAAATTTGTTACCAACCTATTGCATGTTTACAAAATAGGATGGGTGAAGATGTAATGGAAAATGGCGGTGTCCTTATTTTTTTTCTTGCAACTGCAGTATTATGGGTGTGGTTTCCGTGGGGACAGGGGCAGTTGTCTAAGATTATGGGGCAGGAAAGAAAGAGACATAGAAGAGGGCAAAGACAGAGTGAGAGGAAAAGATGAGAGATCACACAGTGACAGAAAGACACTGAAACATATAAAAAGACAGACACAAAAAGACATCATAAAGAGACAAAGATAACAGGAGCCCTAAAATGAGATCCTGAAATCTAGTGATGCAGAGACATTCTCTCAGTTCTTAGCACACATGTTCACAAAGAGACCCTCTGTCTCCCTCTGGTTTGCCCTCTGACTGTTTCTTCTTATCTCTGCCTTTTGTCATTTCACTTTATCTCTCTCTCACTTTCAACCTACCAGTTATGTTCCTGTTGGAGTACCACGAGTGAGAAGGCAGGCGAAGGGTGCCACGCATGGCGAAGTGCAAGGAAAGGAAGGAAGCAGCATGTCCTTGTGGATAGAGTACAGGCCTGGGAGTTGGAGGACATAGGTTCTAATCCTAACTCTGCTACTTGTCTGCTGTGTGACCTTGGGCAAGTCACTTCTCTGGGCCTCCACAGACGCATCTGGGACAAGCAGATTAGCCCAACAAGCAGTATGCTAAATCCCAGGCACACTTCATTGTTTTCAGCCACACTCGAACCCAGGGATGGGATCATACCATCAGCTGTGCCATCTCTGAAAAGGGGCCAACACAATGATTTGGGAGTTGAAAAACTGAGACCAGGTTTTACGCGTAAGTACTCTGCTTTTAGTCTTTTGTTTTTCACTTAGATCACTTCTCATCTAAACCACAGGCACATTTTCAGTGCTTAACTCTAACAATGTGTATCCTCAGATGGCTCTCTGGGGTTCCACCTAACAACCCTAGAGCCTGACAGTTCCCTATCTCTGAAACTCCATTACCTTGAAGTTTGTATGTGATTTTTAGAGTCAATACCTATGGAAAACCTTATCTTCTGCCCTCTTCCTTGCCCCTCGCCATTGCTCCAACTCCCTTCTCTGCAGAAGAGATGCAGAGAAAGATTCTGTTTCTGCCACTTTTAGACATCAGAAGAGGTTGGTTCACTTTTGAAAATCGATAGCCTGCCAGGTCTGTGGCTGAAACAATCTAGGATGAAATGCATCGATGACACAATTTGCATAAATTAAAAAAATGCAAAAGTGGCTTGCCCAGTTCTTCAGTTTCAGCAAGAGTAAAATAGGATAATGAGGGAAGTGCTAATCTGGGGATCCATTTTCCTATTCTTGCCCAGAATCCTAGATTTGTAAATCCAAGAGCAGGAACTATATCTTCTACTTTTAACTTTGGCCTCCAAGGATCTAGGAAAGTGCTCTTCACCCAGGAAATAGGAAATGCTACTGGAGATGATGGTGGCTGTGGTGATCTGGAAGGATTTGGATTATCTGAGTGTCCTCTGACAGGGAGGGCCACACTTAAGGCATTCCAGGCAGAAGACAACCTCTCCTGTTTTTATGAACCTCCAAACAAGGGGCTTGCTAACTAAATCTGTTATTCATTCTGACAGAAACATTTTCCTTGAAACAAATCAAAATACATCACACTTTGGTTTAGCTCTTTCTGTTTTGATCTCTGGGGATGTAGAGAAAGCTATCTCCAATCTGTGTCATAATAACTGAAGCTTTTGTGAAATAACCATAGTTCCATTAGCCTTTTGACCAAAGGCTTTGAGTGCCTACTGAATGCAAAGCACTCTGTTAAGTGCTTGGGAGAGTATAACTAAACCAGGGAAGGAGTTTAGACACTAACATTTCTTTATATGTCTTCCATTCGCCAATCCATTAATCATCTCTGTGCTCCCCTCTGAATCCTAGTTAGTTACAGAACCCTATATTGAAGCTTAGAGAAATTATGGAGGACTACTTGCTTGTATCTACATGTTGATCTTCTGATTGTGCTCCCCAATATGGCACTCACCTTTTGAACAAGGCCACAGTGCTGGTTCCTAGTCACCAGGTGTTTCACCTGTATTAGATAAGAATCAGGCAATTTCGATTCATTCATTCTCTTGAAGTTCAATAATCCTAACCGGGACATTGTTTTTTCTTTTAACCATTTAAATTAATTTTGAATTTAAATTCTCTCTCCATCTCATCCGCAAACCGACTGAGCATGTTTTTTGGCACAATCGTCACAATCATTGACAAAGACCCAGAGAGATAGTGACAGAGAGACATGAGAAAAAATCAGACGGAGACATAGTAGAGGCCCAGAGACACTTTCCCTGTCATTGGGAAGAAAATGAGGTTATCAAGAGTGATGACTATGCAGCAAGCTGCCATGCACATTGTTGACCCTAAATCAAGGATGACCATGACCTTTATTGATAAAGGCTGGAAGTGTGGGAGCAAAAATACAGAATCAGGGTACGATTTGCCATGGCTTTTTAACTTATCTTTATCAGGGACACAGGCCCAGCACCCATACCAAGACCTCACCAATGGACTTGATCAGCTGGCTCACCAGGAAACCTCCTCATAAATTCTGCTCTCCGAGACGGAGAACTGAGGTTCTTTCCTGAGCCAGTTGCTTCTGCTAGTCACCTATTGTTGTTCTCAATTTCTGCCTGTTGACTCTCACGGCCATTTACTGTCTGCTTCAATTATAGTCTGCGGAGAGTTCTGTCTCCTATCTGTTCTGACCTCAGCCTGCATCCTACATCGTTATGGCCCACTTGGCCATGTCTTTCTGTCTTTTCTAACTCATGGTCTTGAACCAAGCAAGCCCTTCCCTTTGCCACTGAACTCTACCCATCCTTTGCCATGCCGCTTTCAACTCAGTGCAGATTAATACATTTAAAGACACCAAATGGTTACCATCTCAATAAGGATGACTTTTCCCAGTAAAAAATAAACAAAACCAGTAGAATTCTGATTGAATTGGAGGGAACGGTTTTAGAGGAGAGGTGTAAGGAAAAATCAACACAACCTAGAATGCAAAAACTGTTAAAATCTCTAAAATCCTAAATAGGTGTTAGAATGATCCAACAGAAAGAGAAATCAGTTTCTGCTGACTGCTTGCACTCAATCCATTCGTGTCCGTGTGCCAAAATAAACACAAATAACGGAATCAGTTCAAATTCGTCTTGGCAGCAGGTTTTCGTTTATGACCACCTGCAAACTGCCACCAGATTGTTGCTCTCCAGATGCTATCTTCCTGGGCTAACAATTAGCTCCTCAGAAATGTCAATTTCATCCGCCAACAGAAGGATGAAATAGTGGAAATAAGTGTAAGAGCAATGAACTGATACCATGAGATTCCCCTAAAAATCATACCACCAGTTGGTTTTTGAATTGGCATTCTCCAAGGGGTGCAACTCAATGAACAGTATATGTTCATTCAACCCAAGACAACACTGGAAGTGCATGGGTTAATTTACAGAGCAGTGAACTCAGCAGGACGCCAATAATTTTAGTTCTTCTACTTTAAGTTTTTCACTTGGCTGAAAAAAAGTGAAAAGGAGGACTGGACATTTTGCCAAATTTAAATAACAGTTGGACAGATTGGGGTACTAAATAACAAATTAGAACTTGAGAAAATTCAAGTTCTAATTGGGAAATTGGGAAAAAAAAATACTTTCATATTTGTGTACCTCAGTTACAATAAGATTAAATATGGATCAGAATTGGGAGAGAAAGCCAGTGTGGACTGCATCGGCCAGATGAAAATACTGGCAGCCTTAATGGCCTGTGGAATTGGAGATATTAAATTTGAGTAATCGGTTATGGCTTTCTATGGAAGGAAAATGAAGTGGGATGGGGGCAGGGGGTCAGGTGGCCACACCACCCGATAACCAAGCCATCTGGAAGGGACGATAAGGGTGGATGAGGATTCCATTAGCAATTGAAGTATCATAATGAAAAGTGTCCCGATTTCTGAACTTTCAGTGGTGCAGAATGAAGGGGATTATCTACTTATTATAGTAGCCACATGGAGTGTAATATGCTTACCCTTTATAGCTGACACTGGATCTCTTTGAAGATAGAAATTTTTATTTTTGAAATTCTATTTCTAGTTCCAGTTCCATCGTCTGCTTCTTTCTTATATCCCTCTCAGGAAGCACCACCAGCCCGTCAGTTCTGTGGTTGCCATTTCCAGATTTACCTTTGGGTATCTGGAAGTGAGCAATCAGTGCTTTTCTTTGTATGTGAAGATGATGATCCTAACTATGAGACTATCCCCATGGATAGCTGGTAGGCACTTCAGTCCAGAAAATATACGTCTAAGAGCCGAAGTTTAAGTAGTGCCATTTTGAGGATAGGTATCCCTCTTCTTGAGTTTTGGGGAGGATTCCCGGTAATGAAACGGATTCTGGGGACCAAGCTTAATGCAGAGGCCCAGTAAGCTAGGCTGGGTTGCTTTATAGGGAAGCTACTATCAGGCTGAAATAAGACTGTAAGCTCCTTGATGGCAACAGTCATGTCTTCTAACTATACTGTACTCCCCCAAGAGCTTGGTACAGTGCTCTGCATATAGTAAGCATTCAGTAAATGCTCCCTTCTGGCTCTCTGCGCTTTGGACCCCAGCAGGGACATGACTGGCAGAGGCAAGAGAGTGGGAGTGGTGCTGAGTGCTTCTCATTGGGGAACCTAAGACTTTTCACTAGAAAGAAAAACATAAGCAAATGGTAGATTTTTCCTCTGGATCTGCTCAGAAGGCCTATGTCCTAGATCTCTGAGTAACTTCCCATTTCGGGAATCCCTTCTTTAGTTGGGGCGAGGGAAGATTGGGGTTGCTTGACAGCATGTTGGCATTCCTAGAAGTGGGAAAGAGAGGGTGATAGGAGCTTGAAATGTTAAGGAGGAAAATATGAGGGATTTGGATGAATTCATGTAGTGGTGACATTAGCCAGGGTCCAATGTACAGACAAATCAAATTATTTTAAATCCAGCTACAGAGATTCAAATCAATATGTCAAGTTGAACCAGATGAAACTGAAATCAGTCAGTAAGGCCAAATGTGACCATTAATCAGGGACAGTCCTTTGAAGGAGATGTGATTTCAGAATCAGTCAATGGTATTTATTGAGTGCTTTCTGTGTGCACAGCACAGGCCTGGGAGTCAGTAGGTTGTGGGTTCTAATTCCAGCTCCGCCACTTGTCTTCTGTGTGACCTTGGCCAAGTCACTTCACTTCTCTGCCTTAGTTGCCTCATCTGTAAAATGGGGATTGAGACTGTGAGTCCCATGTGGGACGAGGGACTGTGTTCAACCCTATTTGCTTGTATCCACCTCAATGCTTAGTATAGTGCTTAGCACAAAGTAAGCACTTAACAAATACCGTAATTGTAATCATTTTCACAATGCAGCAGAGTTGGTGGTGACATTCCCTGTCCACGAGATTTTTGAAGATAGGGAGAATAGAGGTCTTTTGGGCATGAAGTGGGGGAGTCTAGGTAGAAGGGAGGATGTGAGTAAGAGGTCAGTGACACGAGACAAGAACGAGGCAAGGGTGATAGGAGTCGGTCAGGGTGATCTCCCCCACCAGGGCATGGTTTTCAGTGGCTGCACCATTGGGAGTTACTTTCACAATCTGGCCTAGCCCTGGCACACCACTCCCCCCCATCACACCATCCAAAACATCCAGACCCTTTCATGTATTGACGTAATGAATCAAGGAGCTCACATTCCCAACTCATAATAATAATTGTGGTATTTGTTAAGTGGTTACTATGTGCCAGACACCATTCTAAGTGCTATGGCAGATACAAGCTAATCGGGTGAACACAATCCCTGCCCCACAAAGGGCTCATAGTCTTAATCGTATTTTACAGTTGAGGTAACTGAGGCACAGAGAAGTGCAGTAACTTGCCCAAGGTCACACAGCAGACAAGTGGCAGAGCCAGGAGTAGAACCCATGACCTCGGCCCGACTCCCAGGCCTGTGCTCTAGCCACTACACCATGCTGACCTGAGCTTTTACTTGCAATTCCTGTGGCTTCTGCATGTCAGAGTTTACTTTTTTCCTGACTTAGGATTTTCCAAAAAGTAAGTTGATATGCACACATCATTACACATCGTTAGTCACAACAGATGTGACACACTTTTTTGCTTGTCTTCCTCAACAGTGATCTTCAGGCACAGCGAGTGCTAAGTGTATAATAGTGTCATTAGGTAGGGGCAGACAAGATGGGCTGGGACCCAGTTTCTACTTTATTGTGAGAGATTTTAGCAGAAAAGTGAACCTTAGGTTTATCATGGTGCCCTTAGCAGCTTGACAAGAGGAGGACACACTTCATAGGCCAGGAGATGAAAATTGGGTACGGGCTATAGGATTTGGAAAGCTAAAAATGCATTGTTCTTTATTGGAGCCAGCTGAATACATTTTAAGTCTATAGCCATTTGCAAACCTTTCTTAAGTCTATTTTTGTTCCTCATGTAGGTCAGTCATACAAATCTCATCTGAATGATGCTGTTTGTTAACTTTTAGCACAAGGGGAATGAGTTATCTTTAAAAACTGGGTTACTGTAAGCACCCAGACTTAACTTGTCTAAAACAGAATTCCTCATCTTCCCACCCAAACCCTGGCCTCCCAAAACATTTCCATAACTGAAGGCAACATCACTAAATCCTTCCTGTCTTACAAGTCTGTAACATTTGTATTACCCTTGACTCATCTGTCTCTCTCAACTTGCATATTCAGTCAGCCCTACCTTTGCAGTGTCTCTGGAGTCTTGCCCTCCTTCTCCACCCAAACTGCTACCACGGTGATCCAAGCATTCATCATTTCCCACCTTGACTCCTGCATCAGCGTACTCACTAATATCCACATTAAAACCAAACTCCCCATTTTCCCTCCCATGTTGGTCACCTGTGTGCTTGGGTCTGTCACCCTTATGCACTATAATTTTCACCCCATCCTCATACTTCTTATGTATATATCCATATGTAATTTATTGTAATGTCTATCTCCCCCTCTAGTCTGTAAGTTCCTTGTGGACAGGGATCTTGTCTACCTACTCCATTGTATTGTACTCTCTGAAGTGCTTAGTACAGTCCTTGACACACAGTAAGTGCTCAAAAAATGCCATTTTTAAATGGTTTTTGTTAAGCACATACTGTGTGTCAAGCACTGCTCTAAGTGCACGCATAGGTACAAAGAGGCTATTGATGGATAGATTTTTTTGAAGGGAATGCTCTACATTTGTTTTTTTTTCTTGTAGCCACAAGATTTGCTTTTCATAATAATATTGAGGGTAATTACATCAAGATGTATTTTTTGTAAAATAATTCCAAGATTTCTCCTCCATTATATGGTATGATTGTAGAAGCATTGTTTGATCCTTTTTCTCCATTACCAATAAATTAACCAATAACTCTGCAATGTACCCATAATTGAGGACACAGCCAGGAATCTGGCATCTTTGATCACAGTATGACTCTAGATTGTAAGCCTGTTGTGGGCAGGGATTGTCTCTTTATTGCTGAATTGTACTTCCCCCCAAGCTGTTAGTACTGCACACAGTAAGCATTCAATAAATGCAAATGAATGAATGAGTCCTGTCCCATGAGAAACTCCTTTAACTTGCCAGACTGACACATCATGGTCATGAATAGTATTTACTTAGTTCCTTCTATGTGCCTGTGCACAGTGTTCTCTGCACTTGGGAGAGGACAACAGACCCCTGCCCTCAAGGAGCTTACAGTCTAGTGGAAGAGTAGAGACTTCAATAGATTACAGATAAGAGGAAGTAGTAGACTAAGCTATGTAGAGAAGTGCTTAGGTGGTTTGTAAGTACCGGAATGGCTTTTGAGGATATAAAAGAAGATTAATCTGGGTGGGAGCTGCCTGGAAGAGATGTGATTTCATCAGTGTCCATGAAACCTACAGGAGTTTGTGTGCTGGTGAACATAGTCTAGAAATATACATCTAAGAAGACCTGCAAGATGAACCCCTTCAGAGCCCCATGTGGGAGGGATTCTTGTCCAAACTGATTATCTTGCATCTATCCCAGTGCTTAGTGCAGTATTTGGCACATAATAAGCACTTACCCACTTTCACAATTATTATTATCATTATTATCAACCTAGCCCTGTAAATTGTGACAGTTGGATACAGATGGAGCAGTTTGAAATTACCGTCCTGTAAGATCTGGAAAACGGCTAGATGAGGTCATTATCTGACAACCTTGAAAGCCTTGTGGAGTCAGATGGTTCCCAGAATGCATTTTCATTAATACCAATCATTATTCTTTGGGTCATCCACAATGCCACACTTGGTTTTAGGCAGTCATTATGTTAATTAGCAAAGGTCATTGCATTACATGTTGTCAATCTACATTCCGTTATCAGATTCCAAGGAACACAGGCATTGGGGGAAGGTATTAAATCTTTCCCTTGCAGTGCCTACATTGATTTCACAGGAACTGGTTTTGTAAGGTTTTATACAATGATATGAAGAGTGTGCAAATATACACATTATACTGTGAAACAGGATTCACATATAATGACACATTGGCCTGGGAATAGTTTACTCTCAATTCCCTCTGCCAGAAATACAACTTCCTTGAAATATTAACCTATTATGTTCTGCTGAAATGATGTTCCAATATAAATCTTTTCGTTCTTTTTTCCCGTAGTTTGTTGATGCTCTTCTGAATTTATGGAACATCTCAACCTCTGAAACTCTTTGCCCAGAAAACATTTTTCTCCCTGTTCAATTATGAGTAGGTATAATTATACAGCACAATGTCATACCATTGTACACATTTTCTGCTTATGTAAAAAACTGAATATCATTGCAGGAAACTGCTCTCTCTGACTTACTTAGATGTACAAATGTGGAAAAGCTGGTAATGAGCAGCTGTTTTGCCAGCTGGAAGATAACTCTCTCCACAAGACTGAGTGCTTACGTTTAACTTTTGATCATTTCTTTATTATTCCTTCTGTGTGTTTCAAGGTCAAAGACCTGAGAAATGTGAAGGACATAACAATTCACCCCCTTGTGGAAATAAAATGCTTTTCTCCAATAATTTTTACATATTTTTTCCTTTATTATACTGCTAATTTTCCCAGTTATACTCCCAAGAATTGTCCTGGAAGACTGCATTTAATTTTAGAGCAGCTGTTGAAGTGGTGTAGTTAGCCGTTAAATAGACATGGTATACATGCATTTATTTTGCCTTAAATCAGTAGCCCGTCATCTTATTGCCCTTGCTCTTTTTTAAAGTCCTCTCAGTTTATGTGTGTATGTGTATTGATTTGTACCTTCATGTATTTGATTTATTTTGGTATTTCAGAACCAAGCCCATACTTTACTCTGGCTCCAGTATTACTATTTATAAAAAAAAATGTGTATGCATGTCTCCCCTCGCCTCAGAAATTTCAGCAGTGGTCCATCCATCTCTGCGTCAAGCAGAAACTCCTCCTCATTGGATTTAAGACACTCAATCCCCTCCCTACCCTCCCCCTCATAGTCCCACCACTTGACCCTTACCTCTCCCATTGTAATCCAGCCTGAACACTTCACTCCTCTAACACCGACCTATAAAGCGTGGCTCGGTGGAAAGAGCCCGGGCTTTGGAGTCAGAGGTCATGGGTTCAAATCCTGGCTCCACCACTTGTCCGCTGTGAGACTTTGGGCAAGTCACTTCACTTCCCTGGGCCTCAGTTCCCTCATCTGTAAAATGGAGATGAAGACTGTGAGCCCCATGTGGGACAACCTGATCACCTTGTAACCTCCCCGGCACTTAGAACAGTGCTTTGCACATAGTAAGCGCTTAATAAATGCCATTATTATTATTATCATCTCTCTCACTGATCATTCATTCATTCAGTTGTATTTATTGAGCACTTACTGTGTGCAGAGCACTGTACTAAGCACTTAGCGCAGAGTACTGTTGCCCCCTTTCCTGGAAGTCCCCCCACCTTTAACATTTAGCACTGTCCCAATCTTCAGACCTCTCCTAAAATTGCATCTTTCCCTGACTGATTTCTCATCTCGCCAGCCTATTTTCTCTCTTTACTGTAGCACCTTAAAACTCCCAAGTCCTGCCATCATTCATTCATTCATTCATTCATTCATTCATATTTATTGAGTGCTTACTGTGTGCAGAGCACTGTACTAAGCGCTTGGGAAATACAAGTTGGCAACATATAGAGACGGTCACTACCCAACAATGGGCTCACAGTCTAGAAGGGGGAGACAGACAACAAAACAAAACATGTAGACCGGTGTCATAGTCGTCAGAACAAATAGAATTAAAGCTATATGCACATCATTAACAAAATAAATAGAATAGTAAATATGTACAAGTAAAATAAATAGAGTAATAAATCTGTACAAAGATATATGAAAGTGCTGTGGGGAGGGGAAGAAGGTAGGGCGGGCGGGATGCCCATCCCACTCCTACCTCCAAAGCACTTATATACATATCCTGATAGTTGGTTACTTCCCTTCCCAGTAACTTATTTTAATGTCTGCTCCCCTGCTAGATTGTGAGGCTCTTTGACAGCAGGGATCATGTCTGCTTACTCTATCATATTCCTCCAAACACCTCACCCTGGGCTTCAAGGCTCTCCATCACCTCGCCCCCTCCTACCTCACCTCCCTTCTCTCCTTCTACTGCCCAGCCCGCAACCTCCGCTCCTCTGCCGCTAATCTCCTCACTGTACCTCGTTCTCGCCTGTCCCGCCGTCGACCCCCGGCCCACGTCATCCCCCGGGCCTGGAATGCCCTCCCTCTGCCCCTCCGCCAAGCTAGCTCTCTTCCTCCCTTCAAGGCCCTGCTGAGAGCTCACCTCCTCCAGGAGGCCTTCCCAGACTGAGCCCCTTCCTTCCTCTCCCCCTCGTCCCCCTCTCCATCCCCCCATCTTACCTCCTTCCCTTCCCCACAGCACCTGTATATATGTATATATGGTTGTACATATTTATTACTCTATTTATTTATTTATTTTACTTGTACATTTCTGTCCTATTTATTCAGTTTTGTTGGTATGTTTGGTTCTGTTCTCTGTCTCCCCCTTTTAGACTGTGAGCCCACTGTTGGGTAGGGACTGTCTCTATGTGTTGCCAATTTGTACTTCCCAAGCGCTTAGTACAGTACTCTGCACATAGTAAGCGCTCAATAAATACGATTGATTGATTGATTGATTGACTTAGTACAGTGCTTTGCAAACAGTAACCACTCAATAAATATTCAATCAGTTGTATTTATTGAGCACTTACTATGTGCAAAGCACTGTACTAAGCTCTTGGGAAAGTACAGTATAGCAATAAATATACACAATCCCTGCCTACCATGAGCTTATAGTCTACTATTGATCGATTAGTTGATTGAGGTCATTGAAGCAGAACAATAAATAATTTGAAACATCATGTAAGAGTCCATATACATTGTTGCCCCCTCAAATTCAGATGTGGCACTACTCTGTTGTGACTTTCAGCAGGGTCTGAAATATTAATAAGATTACTCTTCAATGGATAATCCCTTCTACAGGTTACACATCTAAACATATGCTCCCAACAGTAACAGCTACCCACTGTCCTTATAATTTATCCACTTTGGTGTCAAGATTTTTCTGAAGTCAGTCATTCAATCAATAGTATTTATTAAACCCCTTCTGTACTACTTGCTTGTACTAAACGCAGACCTTATTATATTTGCCCTTAAGGAATTCCCAGTCTAGCTGGAGAGTCAGACACTAAAGTTATGAACAGATAGGAGGGGGAAGAAAAATGGCTATGTATATAAGTTTGTGCTTCAGAAATATTGTATGAAGATGTGTTCAAATCTCTGTTCTGTAGGAATTAACCCATTTCTGATGGTTTCCCCAGATCAATTCTAGTATTATCTCCCCACTATAATAATAGTAACAATGATGGCATTTATTAAGTGCTTACTATGTGCAAAGCACTGTTCTAAGCTCTGGGGAGGTTACAAGGTGATCAGGTTGTCCCTCGTGGGGCTCACAGTCTTAATCCCCATTTTACAGATGAGGTAACTGAGGCACAGAGAAGTTAAGTGACTTGCCCAAGGTCACACAGCTGACAATTGGTGGAGCTGGGATTCGAACCCATGACCTCTGACTCCAAAGCCCATGCTCTTTCCTACTGAGCCACAATCTGCTGTTATGCTCTATTGTTAGACGTCATACATGTTTGTGTCTTTAAGGCATTCCTTTTCCTTTATGGCCAGCTGACTGTTCTTTATAGAACTTCATTTTCAAGGGGGAGTGGGGTGTTAAAGAGAGACAGTTAAATCAGACTTCAGGTTGACTCCTTTTCCGCACAGATCCCATTCGGTACCCACTTTAATATGAGCAGAAGTAGCAGTAATATTATTGATTGAAGGGCAGCTGAAAGGCAACATGCTGAATTAAGTACAGCAGACCCACAAGGAACATTCACTGCCTATAAGGAGCTTACACTCTAAGGAGGATGACCCATGTAGAAATATTTGCAAGCTGTGGAATCAGAATGAATAGAAGTGTATGTGCCACTGACTATCCATAAACCTAAGTACAAAAGAGGAATAAATATAAAAGTGCAGGAGGCAGCTGAAGCATTGATAACATTTCGAGGGCAAATAATGAGTTGGGCTGGGCTGGTTTGGGGAAATGGGACTTTAGAAGTCACAAGACTGCTCTCTCACAAAGTCAAGCCTACTGTCCTTTTAAAATACAAAAATCCTCATTATTTTTTAGAAATTCTTGATAATGTGTTTTCTAAGTCTTGATGCATGTTTGTTTGAATTCCGCATGTATATAAAAGTTAAGATAAGGAAGTAACTAGTTTGTTTCCTGACCAGGAAGTATTTTGATCCCTAGAAATTTCTTGTGAACTCCTGACTTGAATGGGATCTTTATTACTTCTCCAGTCCAAGTGTGTAAAATCATCAGCTCCACTCCTAAGGCAACAAAAATGTCAATATCCCTTCAGCCACACTGGCAATTATTTTGTGACTCACCATGAGGGACTGGTAAAAGATGAAGCCTTCTGTAACATGAAAGGAACTATTGTATGTTGCTTAGTGGAGGGAAAATGTTCGTAGGGTTCCGAGTCCTTTTCCTTCTGTTTGGAGAAGAAGATTCAAATGCCTCTGGTTTCATAAATTGGAAAGAGGAACAAAAGAAAGGAAATGATTTTCCTCAATCAAAACCACTGCACAAAACTGTAGTAGAACAAGTGTCAGTCTTCAGAGGAAGGGACAGTGTTAGATGTATTTGGTGGTGTTATCTATGGGACAGAAATAACAGGGCAGACCCCTGGCTAATTCCCAAGGGATTGTATCTGTGAGTGATCTTTTTAGGTTTAGGCTAGCCATTGATCAGAGAAGGAAGACTTGGTATTTAGAAAGAGGATGTAAGTATGGTGATTCTGCCGTAAGCTTTTTAAATGCCCGGCACAGTGCTTTGCACACAGTAGTGCTCATTAAATATGATTGATTGATCGATCCCTGACACAGAGGCATTACCGATTTTTGACCACTTTGGAATCTTTTACTATACTGATTACTCTCCCATCCCAGCTCTACAACATTTATGTCCATATTATTATACTCCACTGCTCCCCATATCTGTAATGTATTTTAATTTATTTGTCTATATCCCCCATAAGATTGTAAGCTATGTGAGGGCAGGGATTGTGTCTACCAACTCGATTGAACTGTACTCTCCCAAGTGCTTAGCCTGGTGCTCCGCACCCAGTAAGTCCTCAATAAATACAATTTATTGTTTGATATAATGGGTGCTTACTAAATACTATTACTACCAAGAGGAAATCAGGAAGAATAGGAATAGAATTCCGTAAAGCTCTACAGTGAGAGGGAGGCATACAATAGGAAAAAATCAACAGATGGTCTTCATCGGTAACCCACTTGATAGTACATTCAGCACCTAGGCAGAAATGAAGCAAAACAAAGTGTAAGAAACTGAGGTTCTCCCTTGTTCATGAGGTTTCCAGAAACACTTTATGAGTGTTTGCGCTGATGGAGGATGTGGTAATCTTTCGTTTTTCTCCATCATGCAATTTCCCAAGTCACCTCAGCATCCCTGTTGTAAGCCTCTAAAATATGTCTATTTCTTGATGTACTCACTTTCTAATGTTTAGCATTTGACTCTTTTCTCTTTGGGAGAGATATCTCTTTGCCTCCCGCATTAGAGCATAGCTCCTCGAGGGTGAGAATTAGTTCTTTTATGTATTTTGTAGGGTTCCCCAAGGACCTAATATAATGTGTTCTTGATGCTGATGATTCTTTGAGGAGGAGGAAGATCGGGGAACGATGACTCTTCATATCACTAATAGTAGTGCATCCTGTCTTGTCTCTTTTTTTCTTGAAGTTTCTGCACCTGAATTAATGATGATAGTAATAATAATGGTGATAATAATGATAACAGTATTTGTTTAGCACTTACTATGTGCCAAGCACTGTTCTAAGCATTGAGGTAGATACACGTTAATCAGTTCTTGTCCCACATGGGGCTCACAGTCTGGGTAGGAGGGAGAGCAGGTATTGAATCTCCATTTGACAGATGAAGAAACTGAAGCACTGAGAAGTTGTCACTTGCCCAAGGTCAACCAGCAGGCAAGTGGTAGAGCAGGAATTAGAACCCAGGTCCCCTGACTTCCCAGACTTGGGATCTTGATATTTTTGGAATAGAAACTACTATTGGTGGTCTTACCGTGAGAGCCAGCATGGCACAATGAATAGAGCACTGGCCTGGGAGTAAGAAGGACCTGGGTTCTAATACTAGTTCTGACACCTGTCTGCTGTGGGGCCTTGGGCAAGCCACGTCAGTTCTCTGGGCCTCAGTTACCTCATCTGTAAAATGGGGGTTAAGACTGTGAGCCCCATGTGGAACAGCGACTATGTCCAACCTGATTTGCTTGTATCCACCCCAGTCTTAGTACAATGCCTGGCACAGTGTAAGCACTTAACAAATACCATCGTCATCATCACTGTCCATAAGTCTCATGGAATGTGCTATTTTGTTCTTGACACTGTGTGCATTGGTTAGCTTATGGGTTGTTAAAATCAAAATTCATCCAGAAGAAGGGCAAGTGTATATATTTAGTTTTCACTGTAGCAGGAGCCTACGGGAACCAAGGAAGTTGTTTCTCTAACTCATTATTTCCAGAAAAGGAAAGGGAAACACAGTGCCACAGGTTCAGCTCATATCACAGGGCACGTTGGAGTGCATGGATCCATGAGGAGCCCAGAAATAAAATTTTCAGACTCAGTAATTGAACATTTTTCTGGGCCGTTTGCTGCAGATGGAAAACTCAGCAACTCTTTGTGGGAGGCACAGCAACCGGAGTCCCTGGTCTGTGTACTGTACTGTTGGGCAACTCAGTTGCCTGCTCTTATAGTAAAACTGTGATCTGGGAATAAATGGTTGGCACCTGAACTCCTACTGAATCATTCATAACAGGATATACCTGGTAGCGGAGGGTAAGTTGAGTATTAACTTCAATCTGTTTTTCAGTAGTGTGAGAGCCATCCAGTGTGACATGCGTGAACAATACATATGTTCCTAGTGCAAAGAGCTCCTAGACCTGAGGGAACAATTATATTCTCTCCAAGCAAGGTAGTAATAGAAGTAGCTGACGTTCTAAGATCCTTGAGGAGAGGGATTACGTCTACCAACTCTGTTGTGCGCTCCCAAGGGCGCAGGCGAGAGATGTCTTTCGCATTCAAAGAAGACACCATTGATGGTGAAATTCACCTATGAGTGAGTGAATGAGTGACTGAAAAAGCCAATACAGGACCTACAGTCCAACCAAATAAAGCACATACAAAGGTTATCCTTTGTCGTGTTGCCATGTTTAATGTTTGTAGCGCCTCTTTTTGCCTCCTTGTTTCTCATTGCTTACAAAGCTTTTGCTCAAAGAGCTACTCCTTTCTTGAGGGCAGTGTGCTGTGCTGGTCTGTTCGTAGCAAGACTCCCAGTCTTCAGCTGGGATGCAGCATTGTCTGAGGATTTGTTTTAACAGGTGTCCTGAAAATGCTTCCTCTGCCCTCCTTTGTCCAATTGCTTAGTGCAGGGCTCTGCATAGAGTAAGCACTCAATAAATACTATCAATTGATTGATTACTGAGTACCCACTTGGTGCAGTGTGGTGCACTAAGAGCTTGAGAAAGCACAGCAGACGAATGAGACGTATTCCCTGCCCACAGAGAATGTCCACTCTAAAGAGGGAATGACGAGGATGATGGAACAGGAATCACCTTGGGACAGAAATTCATGGACAAAG
Organism: Tachyglossus aculeatus; assembly: GCF_015852505.1. NCBI lineage: Eukaryota > Metazoa > Chordata > Mammalia > Monotremata > Tachyglossidae > Tachyglossus > Tachyglossus aculeatus. The sequence goes on from NC_052079.1 coordinate 8,222,767, forward strand.
CTTGTCATTTCAAAATAAGCAAAAGCAAACACTTCTTCACACAATAGGCAGCAATCATGGAATCCATTGCCACTGGAAGTTGTGTTGGGCAGATATTAGCAGATTTAGAACGGCTTTGGATGCTCCATTAGAGGGAAAATTGGGGATCTAGAAGGTAAATGCAGGGATGTTTGCTCATTCATCATTGAGACAGATATTAAGGAGATTCATCCAAGTATTGTGTTGCTTACTGAGGTGGGTAGATGATGATGATGTTAAGGAGGACGGTGGATGGAGGAAGGATGGGTGGTGGAGGGATGGATAAGCCCAGTTATAGTAAAGAAAACTTTGGGGCCAAGGAGGGGTGTGAAATAATTGATTCTAGTGCTGGTAGCCTGTATAGCACCAACTTGTGCTCTCTTGTCCCTGTCAGTCATCGTCCAACTGGAGCAGTAAGAGCAGCACATTGTAACACAGTGCACAGTGCATGCCAAAATTGGATAGACAAAATTCATTTATGGTCAAAGTGATTTCAGCACTGTGCTATAGAGGCCTAGACCAGCATGAGGAAGCCAGGGGTGGCCTTCTTAGCCTCTGGGCTCTCAAGTGACCAAGTTATTCATTCATTCAATTGTATTTATTGAGTGCTTACTGTGTGAAGAGCACTTCACTAAGTACTTATTACTGTTTGTTATGTAGCTGTATTCAGGATTCCTCCTGAGCCTGCCCACAATGCAAAATGCCCCAAGTGGGCTTCCTAAACCAGTAGTCTGATCCAGTAATGGCAGTTTATATTTTTGCATTAATGCTCTTTCTGTGACCACTTTCGCAATTTCTCCCTGTTACTGTGGCGTCCATCTGTTTCACCTATTTTGCTCTGATCTTGCTTCAGTACTTTTCCTCTTTGCTTTTGGTATGATGATCCAATTTTCTCGAAAGTCAAGTGAAGGTGAGTTCTCTTAAAAAGAAGGATAATTGGAAAAGTTTTCCAAAGACTCCAAATGACTTTCTTGAACTAATAGATGAATAACGTGAGGCTTTCTTACGCCTTTCCCTAAATAACTATGTCTCTCCTTGCAAGGAACTGTAAACATAAGTAACAGATTGAAAAAAAAAGAGTTAGAATTTAATTTTACCATTAAACATGTCTCTAATTTTGTGTGTACTGCAACTTATTTTTCAAGGCCAAAAGGGCCATATGGTGGGAAAATTTGGCTCAGGCTATTTTATGAGTAATTAAATGAAATTGTTGCTTTTCTGGAGACAATAAACTTTCATTTTGATTTAAATACTCTTGCTTTTTATGAATGATAAATTACTAATTGTTGTCAAATTGCATATTGAAAGTGGCAAACTGCTTGCCCAAGATGTATTGAATGGTTTTGTTAACCTCACACTCCTGGTGATAAGGGAAATTCTGCAGTCAAGCTATCCAGTTCAGCATCATGACTGTTGCTCTATCCAGCACATCTTAAGATAGTGGTTTGCCTCCATCTTTGATTTTGAAAGAGCAGTTTTAAAAACAATCACTTCCAACTGCAAACACTAAGTTATTTCTTCAACAAATACTTCTTTAATTCTGGGCCAGATGTTGCTGCTGACTGTGGAAGTGCAGTACCTGGACTTCACTGCACCTGTGGTCCACAGACTCTGCTGCTTGTTCATCTGTAGATGAATGTCTGTTGATTCTACGCGCATAAGATTGCTATACTACCATGAATGATGTAGCGAATTCCAAAATGGGTCCTCAGAATGGCCCAAATCCCCAGCTTGGCTAACATGTTGGTTCAAAAGGAGAACAGAAGATGAGAGAAAATCAAGACCCCAACTCCCAAGACCACTATCGTTGGGGATCACTGATTTGCAACCAACTTCTTGTCTGCCCTCCTGGCTACCCATCCCCAGCCTCCTAAAGGAATAGAGTCTTTAGAGGATGGAGAGTGTCCTGTTGGTGGATTTAGAGAGAGGGGGAGGGGGAGCATTATGCTGCATTGAGCAATCTTGCCAAATGGCCCAATTTGGGGGTATAATGTTGTAATAATTCCTGTTCCCACTAGACAGCGTGGCCTAGTGGGAAGAACATGAGCCTGGGAATCAGCGGACCAGGGTTCTAATCCTGGCTTTCCAACTTGCCTGCTTTGTGACCATGGCAACTCGCTTAACTTCTCTATGACTTCCTCATCTGTAAAATGGGAATTCAATACCTGTTCTCCCTCCTACGTAGAACCATAGCTCCATATGGGATAGAGATTTTGTCTGCCTTGATCAGCTTGGGCCTACCCCAGTGCTTAGTACAATACTTGTCTCATAATAATTTCTTCATAAATACAGCAGTAATTATTATTATCAGGTGTATTGGATCAATCAGTCAATGGTATTTATTAGTGTAGTACAAAACAACAGTTAGCCGACATAACAATTGCTAATAAGCTTATACTCTCCCAACCTCCTATCATAATGCTCTGAACAGAGTAAGCCCTTAACAAATACAGTTTACTGATTTATGCTCGGTTGTTAATTGTTCTTGTGTTTCTTCTGCCCTAGATTATGAAGTCTGTTAATGGAGCCTGAAATCTTCTGGGACAGAACTGAGATCAGAGGGACTGAAGAGGTTATCAAAAATGTATTGATATTGCCAGAAGCCTACATTTCTTAGAAAACCAGAGGCCTACAATTCCTGGAATCCTGTGGGAATGGGAACCCATCAGCTGCCCAACAAGTGGAGTGGAGCCTTTAAATTCAAGAAGGGAGCTGTTAAACTTCTTGCCTTCTGAGTCATGGTGACTTGTAAGTATACCCACTGAGAACTTTATTTGTAGATAAGAAAGTTTGCTTTTGTCTTTTGACATCTAGATATCTAGGAAAGGGAAATCATTCAGGTCTCATTTAGTTGTGAGGAGATTGTGTGAGACAGAGCCTAAATGGTAAAAGTGTATCTGAGGGAGGTGATTGGAAAGTTTTTAGCAATCTGCAGAAATTTATTTTCTAAGAAAGGTTAAAAACCCTTCACCTAGGTGATACAATTAATGTTGAGAGCCCGTCGGAGTCATTCGGGGACAAATTCAATCTACATTTAATTACTATATTAGTCCACATTATCCAAATGTTTGCCTCGGTTTTCCACTTTGCCCGTGTGGATGCATTCATAGACAGAGGTCTTACTGTATGGATAACTTATGCTTTTTCAGTATTAACATATCCTGGAAAAAACACAATATAATGCAGCAGTTCATAAGAATAATGACTTTTATCTCTGTTGAACCCCTGTAGCGCTTTTACTCTGTGCCAAACACTCAATATGTAGTGAGAACTCCTGTCCAGATAACTAAATTCAAGTTATTTTTTTCCTGAGGAAGGGACCCAAAATCATGATTGTGATTTAATTGAGCAGCAAATGCACTCATGCTGCTCATAAAGCCTAAAGCAGGTGGTGTGGCCACTTTGCCTTTCTAATATTTTCCTATTAAAACCTGGTGGGGTTTTTTTTTTTGGTTTTAGTGCTGTCAATTACTACAAGTCCACAATCTACCAGTTTTAGAAGGGATACTCCAATTTATTCCTGTGACTCATCTCTTCTTAACCATCAGAAAATCTGCTGTTGACTCAGGGTGGTTCCAGGTGACAATATTCTTGATATCTCCCTTAAAAAATTAGTGACAGACTATCAAATGTAAAGCCAGTGAGTTGTTAAACTTACTTATTCTTTCCTTTTAATCAAAGGCATGTGATACCATTCAATTCCAGTTATCCATTAGCATCCTGACTTTCCAATAACTAGGACTGCAGCCTTCTTTATGTTCTGGATCTAGAAATTTCTTAATTTTTTCTGCTGTGATAGTCTTCCACAAGAGTGGAATGGCAGAACTTAGAACTTCTTAATGTGGAGGGATTGTGCCCCTTGACATGCCAGACTGTGGTTGCTCTGACAGGGGGCAGAGCCTCTGATACGAAAAGTGTATAAGCAACAGAACATGCCCCTATATGTGTGTATGTGTGTGTTTGTGCATATACATATACATATATGTGTGTGTGTGTGTGTGTGTATGTATACATATATATATATATCTGAAAAACCTTCACAGTGTATAATTTGGGAGTACTTGGGTGTCATTGTTCTTGTTTACATTCAGGAGAAATTGTTTACATTTATATAAAATTTAAAGACTGCTGAATTGTGGAGAAAATAGGGCCTCACTGTTGACTTATGTTTCAAAGTAAATAGTTTGGTCATCTATGGGCGAAGCCTTAGGCTTGTAGGAGTGACTTAGAAGAGGAAAGAGCTTGCTTCTCATCGTGAATTTGTGATGTTATGCATATCCTGGCCATGGGTGTGTCCACCAAAATCCATCCTGACAGAAGTACAGGTTATTGCACATTGCCATTTGAATGAAAATGCACTTTCTCTTTAAATTATAATTCAGCTCCAACCTACCACTTAATTAGGGAAATTGCCCTAATGAGAAAGACAGCTCATTACCTGATATTATACCCTAACTACTGTATATTTTAAAACGCTTGATTGCCATTGTCCTGACTGTAACCTGCAAATGAGCAGTGCCTTATTAAATCCCACTGGGTGCTCCCTCAGTGAACAGGAGCCATCACAATGAATTCATTAAAATATGCTTCATAGTTGGAAGAAATAAATAGTAGTGGATTCCAGTGGGCTTGCATTTTAGCCACTAGTACCGCTTACAGTCGTCACCAGTATTGTGCAAAAAAGTGACAAGGTCGTTTATTTCCAAATGTACCTCATGAGTTTGGCAAGAAGCCTAAGTAGTTTTGGGAGTATGTTTTTAGGACGTCATTCATTCATTTCATTCATTCAGCTGTATTTATTGAGTGCTTACTGTGTGCAGAGCACTGTAGTAAGCACTTGGGAAGTACAAATCATCAAAATAGATTTTGGATTTGACTTAATGGAAGAAAATGTAAATATCTGAGATGTGGGGGATATGGGTAGTCTCGGGGCTCTCAACTCTCCCATCTCTGACCCCTTGCTCACACCCTTCATCTGGCTTGAAACCTGTGTACCAGATCACAGCTCTGCCATCTTCCAAGTCCTTCTGACAACCCACCTCCTCCAGGAAACCTTCCATGATTAAGCTCCAACTTTCCATGTAATTTCTTTCCAACAGCTGTGTTGTGTACCATTCATTCACTTCTTCTTAACACATTCATAGTCTCAATTTTTGTTAACCTACACCTGTTTGTTTGTTTCGCTCTCCATTTTTTTTTTGGTATCAACCAGTTGTACTTTTAAATGGCTTGTGCCTGGCACATAGTCCATGCTTGGCTGTAAACTTCAGTAAGCTGGAGACTGGGTATCATACTCAGTTATAGTCTTCCTAGTGCTTACTCCAGTTCAGTAGAGGCTCATAAATACTATGGTTTGGAATATGCACCAAGTATTTCTAATGAATTGGCTTTTCACTACAATCAATCAATCAAATGTATTTATTGAGTGCTTTACTGTAATGGCGTAATGGATAAACCATGGGCCTGGGAATCAGGCGGCCTTGGGTTCTAATCCCGGCTCTGCCACTTGTCTGCTGTGAGACCTTGGGCAAGCCACTTCACTTCTCTGGGCATCAGTTACCTCATCTGTAAAATGGGAATTGAGACTGTGAGCCCCATGTGGAACAGGGACTGTGTCCAGCCCGATTTGCTCAAATCTACCCCAGCGTTTAGCACAGTGCCTGGCATACAGATTGTGCTTAATAAATACCATAATAGTTAATATTCTTAATATTATTGTACTAAGAGGTTGGGACAGTACAAATATATCAGAGTTGGTAGATATGTTACCTGCCCTCAAGGAGCTTACAGTTTAGTGGCTACAGACTGTCAACTACTACTATGCAGATAATAATCAAATTGGTCATTTATCCACTCTGCTCATGCTGTTTACTTCACACTATGGAATGTGGAACGTGAGAAAGCAGCATGGCCTAATGGAAAGAACACAGGCCTGAGAGTCAGAGGCCTTGGGTTTTAATTCCAGCTCCAAGACTTGTCTGCTGGGTGACCTTTGGCAAGTCACTTAAGTTCTCTGTGCCTCAGTTGCTTCATGTTTAAAATGGGGATTAAGGCTGTGAGCCCCATGTAAAACAGGGACTGTGTCCAGCTTTATCGTATTTTATCTATCCAAGAACTTGGTATAGTACGAGGCACATAGTGAACACTTAACACATACCATTAAGAAAGAAAAAAATAGTACAGATATGGCCCTCTTCAGCATTATTGTCTTTAATTCCAAGGCTTTCCTGCCGTCAGTATAAATTCTCAGTGAAATGTTGGAGCGGTTTGGATAGTTTGAACTGACTTGGTTTTGGAAATTTGTTCAATTAAGTTCTGCCTGAAAATCATATACAAAATGAAATTGTATCCAAAAGTTATATTTCCCATTCCATTTTCAATGGACAGTGGAGTACACTGTTTGGTAAAGGCAGCTCTTAAACCCAGAGCCGAATTTATCCATTAAGGGTTAACCCGTGACCACTGGAGCAGCCTAGTGGAAAGAGCATAGAACTAGGATGTGGGGACGTGGGTTCTAGTCCCAGCTATCACTGTTCTCCGGCCACTCACCCTCTGTGGGCCTCAGTTTCTTCAGCAGTGAAGTGGGAATATCATCTTCTTCTCCCTAACTCACGGTAATGTTAGAGGGATAAAATAAAATGACTAGTGAAAAAAATCCTTGTTCAAATACAAGGAATGGTTGTCAGTATGCCATTGTGTCCCCAGTGATCATCACACGTTTTCATGACTTTAAGACAAGCCGAGAGACCATAGTTTGGTTGAAAATAAGGCTCTGTTTAAGGAAGACTTTTGGATCCGGTGCACAACTTAAAATGAGAGAGAATTGAGCAGGGAAAAAAAGCCAGATCATTTTATTGGCAGATTATTTTTTACCTTGTTGAGAAAAATATTGCAAGAGTGATATTGGGCAGTTTCTCTATCCCCTGCACCTGTGTGAAATAAAGGGTGTGATAAAACATTTCACTATGAACCACATCACTGCCAAACCGAGACTCGGGATCTGATTCCTTTTTGTGGGTTTTATACAGCATTTTTCCTGCTGCTTTTGTGGCCAAATCCACATTCCCAAATGCCGTATTTCATCACTGACATTAGATACGTTTGAAATCCTTCCAAAGGAGGTACATAACGAATATGAGTTTAATCCCAGGAGTGAGGGGAGAACAGGGCCCTCCTTTGGATACTCCACCGAAGCAAACTTTGCTGGTTCCAAGTGAGGGAAAGCACAGAATGCCGCAGTTCAAGTTGCCAAGTTGCCAGGGACCGCTGAACTCTAGCAGTGCATCCAAGGGACCAGTTGTCAGGCTGTCAAAACGTGGATCTCCACAACTGCGGCATCATCTTTAAGCTGAGTCTGATGAGGTGGCCCCACTTAAGATCCCCGGACTGAGTAGAAAGGAGGCTCATGTTGTCCTCCCCTTGGGAGAAAACCTCTGCAGATCTATCTAGGTGGCAGAGCAAGGTGGCATCTCTCTCTGGCTATAGAAAGAAGATTGCAAAGGGCCTTTTTTTGGAACCTGAACCCGAAGATTCAGATTAAGGTTTTCACATGGTCTGGGGCTGATCGGTCCTTCCAATGCCCATCATCAAATGCTGGTTTTTCCAGGAGTTGTCTCTCCCCTTGCCCCCACTGACTTCCACTTGAGCCTTTCCTTCCACTCTGATTCTCAGCCACCCCCACAACTTCTGGCCCTAGTTTGCTCAATCCCTAAACTGCCCTTGTCCTAATTTCTTCTCCTCCTGTAGTGTTTTGTCTAGGGGATCTTTATTGAAACTCTACTTGAGTGTCCCACCATCACCTCAAATTTAACATGTCTAAAACAGAACTCCTTAACCTCGCACCCAAACCCTGTCCTTGCCCTGATTTACCCACCACTGTAGATCCCACCACCATCCTTCCTGTCTCACAAGCCCATAAGCCTGGTGTTATCCTTGATTCCGCTCTCTCATTCTACCCACATATCCAGTCTATCACTAAATCCTGTCAGTTGAATGGTCACAACATTACTAAAATCCACTCTTTCCTTCCCATTCAAACTGCTACGATGTTAATCCAAGTACTTATCCCATCCCACCTTGATTACTGTATCAGCCTCCTGTCTCTCCCCACCGAAGTCCGTAGTTTGCTCTGCTGCCCAAATCATTTTTCTATAAAAACGTTCAGTCCGTGTTTCCCCAGTAGCCTCCAGTGGTTGCCTCTCCATCTCCACATCAAAAGGGAAGTCATTACTATCGGCTTTAAAGCACTCAATCACTTCGACCCCTCCTACCTCACTTGGCTACTTTCCTAGTGCAACCCAGCCCACACATTTCACTCCTCTATTGCCAACCTACTCACTGCACCTCAATTTGTCTACCTCTCCACCAGCCTCGAGCCCACATCCTGCCTCTGGCCTGGAACATCCTTCCTCTTCATATCCAACAGACAATTATTCTCCCCACCGTCAACATCTTATTGAAGGCAAATCTCCTCCAAGAGACCTTCCCTGAATAAGCCCTCATTTCTGCTTTTTCCGCTCTCCTCTGCAACTCCATGACTTTACTTTCTTTACTCATCACCCTGCCCCCAGTCCCACAGCACTTATGTTCATATCCATAATTTACTTATATTAATGTCTGTCTCCCCCTCTAGGCTATAAGCTCACTGTGGTCAGGGATTGTGTCTGTTAATATGGTTTTGTTGTACCTTCCCAAGTGCTTTGTACATTGCCCTGCACACAGGAAGTGCTCAATAAATTTGATTAATTGATTTTGTCTGACAGTAGTGTTTAACCTAAAAAGCAGCTCACATTCTTTTCATTCAGGCTTATTTGTGACCTGAACCTCTGCTCCTCTGGCCACCAGCACTTTTTTGGTCTGATATTATTTATCTCTGTTCATGTCTTTTAGGTTGTCTTTGTTTTTTATTGTTCAGCTTTCCATATGCTGCCTGTCACTAACTCCTGTGGTTTCTTTTCTTCTTAGATTTTGGGCCAAGAACTATGTCTAATTGGCACCAGTGTATTTTTCCCCAGGACACAGTACAGTGCTTTACATGCAAACAAACAATAGGTGCTTCATAAATACTTTCACTCTTACTACTGCTACTACTGAAAATCCCTTCTTCAAAACCTGTGACACTTCTAGGGGATAGGGATTCCAATCACTAATTGAGTTCTTTCTCCTCACTGACTCTCAAGAGTTGTTTAAAATTGCAGGTTTCAATCCAGAAAGGCTTATGCTCCTCTCATCTCAAGGTTTTTCAATTTGGGGTGGCATAATGACCTTTCCAAAGCTGTTTCATTCTTTCTGGTTTTCATCTTCCACTTTCAACGTATTCTTCTCACAGTACTTTCAAAAATCTGTTCTTCAACTCGAGTGCTCAACTATTCTGTTCTAGGGATTCAGTTAATTTCCCATTCTTGCTTGATATTAATTTGTATTCAGCCTTTAGCTTCTAAAACCACATTATTCTAGGTTTTACGAGTAATCTGTTACTTTTTTAGACTTTTATTACATTTCCCAAGAGACCTTTATCATTTTTTTTACATCAAAAGTAAGTGCCACCTTCTAAAAAAATGGATTTCTGTATTTCTTTTTACTTTGATGAGATTAATCAGGGCATGGAATTATGTTCATCAAATACCCGTTATGTTTAAATACCAAAAGCCTTACACTTATATATCTTGTTCAGGGGCATTTTTATTGTCAGATTAAAAAAAAAAAAAAACAAGTTTCCCTGGGATGACACTGTCTTGTTTATTTCTCCCGTACCCCCAATGGTAGAACTGTCATGCCTGAAACTGTGTGGTAAAGAGTTTGGGAAATGTTATCAACAGTTTCAGATTCACCTCCCTCCAAAAAAAAAAAAAAAAAATTGCCTTTAGCTAAGGTTAATATTTGGGGGTGAATTATATCATTGGCTAAATATGTAAGTAAGTTACATTCTAGAATTTAGTAGTTTGCTATAGTCATATTTGGGGAGCAGAATATCTTTAATTGAAAGGAATTGTGAGCATGCTGAGGCCAAGACCTTTTACTTCTCATGCGCTCCAAATTATTGAGTACTGTATTGTGCCCACAGTAGATGCTCAAAACATACTCTTGATTGATAGATTGAGTGAAGAGAAGACTATAGAGGCAGGAAGTAATATGGAAAACGAACATAAATAAACAGAAGAGTATCTATTGGAAATAGTTAAATTATTTTAATATACTCGGTACTTGATGTTTGATCTTGTGATTGGGTGAAGCTTCAGTCATCGTGAGAACCATAAAATTGTAGGTTACCAAGGTGCAGGACAAGGGAGACAACGGAGTGGGGAATTAAATTTGGGATGCTGACCAGGGACAGCAGGAAAGCTGCTGAGAACAGATGAGTCCCCCTTCTAGACCGTGAGCCCGCTGTTGGGTAGGTACCATCCCTATATGTTGCCAACTTGTACTTCCCAAGCGCTTAGTACAGTGCTCTGCACACAGTAAGCGCTCAATAAATATGAATGAATGAATGAGTAGTAGTAGCATTTTCAAGCACTCACTTGGTACAGTGCACTGTACTAGGCACTTGGAAAGTACAGAATAATGAAAGAACACATTCCCTGCCTCAAACAAGCTTACAGATGATTCCTAAATCTACATCTCCAGCCCCGATCTTTCTCCCTCTTTACAGCCTTGCATTTCCTCCTGCCTTCAAGACATCGCTACATTCATCCTGTAGTCACCTCAAACTTAAATATGTCCAAAACAGAACTCCTTATCTTCCCACCCAAACCCTGTCTTTCCCCTGACTGGGAAAGTACTGTAGACAGTACTGTAGACACTGTAGACAGCACCATCTGTAGACAGCACCATCGTCCTTCCTGCCCCACAAGTCTGATGGGGAAAATAAACATAAAAATATTTACAACTACAGAGGTCAAAATAATTAAATTGAGTAGGCTACACTGACCCCATGATCGATATGTAAAATTCACTGACTTTGAATTAGAACAGTAATTTTCTTTAGTATCTATTCCTCCATATATCTGCAGATCATGGTTGTAGTAATAGTAAGAGCTTACTATGCTCTAAGCACTACCCTAAGCACTGGTGTATAAATAAACCCAGTTGGGAAACCAGCAGGCTTTATTTCACTAGTATTTCTAAAAAACAGAAATCAGTTAGAGAATTAAGGAGAGTAATTTTCTGTGTTGCAGCCTACAATATAACAGATCCATCTGAATATATCACAGTTTCATAACAGTCCATACTTCAGCTTGGTAAAGTACTATCAGTCATTCGTATTTATTGAATGCTTATTGTGTACAGAGAGCACTGTATGAAGTGCTTGGGAAAGTACAATGTAATATAGTTGGAAGAAACGTTCCCTGCCCACAATGAGGAAAAGGGGAGGAAGTGTTTTGAAAAATGCAGTACACTCTTGCTCTGGAAAATTCATATTTGAGCATGAGACCCTCAGGCTTGTTCAGCAGCTATAAAAATCAAAGCTGAATGTCCCGCAACAATATTATTTAGTAATATATGCAGAGGAGAGGTAGAGATCACCAAGTGGATAGCCCTGCTGAGTGATTAAACCTCAACAGCTGTGATAAAAGCACTTATCATCAATAACTACAAGCTCAGTGGGCCTGGAGATTTTATTCTTTCTAAAATCGTGAACTTTCCATTGGAATTTGTTCAGAAGATCAAAGGAAGATAAATATAACATATATCCACAAGCCTCACCAACATACCACTTACTGGTTCCTTAAACTGAACAAATAAATGGTAAGCAATTTTTAAGCAATTATCCACGGAAAAACATTTTAAGGTGAATTAATTTAATCAATCAATCTGGCCAGGCAGCCAAAGATTGCTAGAGTAGATTCCTTAAACCAACCTAAATCTTGCTCTGGGCATCAACATTCAGGAACAAAATAGAATTTTAAGAAAAGCAGGAGTTTCCTTTAAAATCATTCATTCCTTCAATCATATTGAGCGCTTACTGTGTGCAGAGCACTGAACTAAGTGCTTGGAAAGTAAAATTTGGCAACAGAGACAGTGCCTACCCAACAGGTCAGTGTGGTATTTATTGAGCACTTACTATGTGTGGAGCACTAATGTCAGTATTCTCCAGGAGTTTTGGCAAGTCAGAATCTTGCAAGCCATACCTAGATCAGGGAACATAAACCAGGATAACTACATGGTGGCACTATTATTATTATTATTATGGTATTTGTTAGGTGCTTACTATGTTGAGCACTCTTCTAAGCCCTGGAGTAGACAGAAGGTAATCAGGTTGTACCACGTGGGGCTCACAGTTTCAATCCCTATTTTACAGATGAGTTAACTGTTGATACTGTTCATTCATTCATTCAATCGTATTTATTGTGAAGCAGGATGGCTTATGGGGAGTGGCACAGGTCTAGGAGTCAGAGGACCGGTGTTCTAATCCCAACTCTGCTATTTGCCTACTGGGTGACTCTGAGCAAGTCACTTAATTTCTCTGTGCCTTGGTTTCCTCATCTGTAAAAAGGAGATTCAGTACCTGCCCTCCCTTCTTACTTAGGCTGAGAGTCCAGTGTGGAACAGGGACTGTGTCTGACCTCATCATCTTATATCCTCCTATAGTCAATAGTTTAACCCTTCGAGAATCCCAAGGGTCAGTGACTCCCCTTAATAATCTCAAAGATGGACAAGCAGGCAATGGCAGCCAGTCCCAGATTTAGCTAATGCACAGAGGATAGAAGTGAAAACATCCAGAGACAATGAAAACAGGACATTTTCAACTGGATGATTTTTGATGCTGAATCTGAGGCTATTTGACTCACCTGTCAGTATCGGCTTGAATTGATTAAATTTCTTTTCACCTCATCAACTCTCCATCAGCAGATAATGGCACTTTCACACATTGGCTTGGACCAAGACTTGCTCCCAGCAGTTGCCTGTCTGTCTTCCTAGCAGTTCCTTGTGCAAGATGGGACTAGAGCTCACTCTGGTTGGAACCTTCTGATTGTAAAATCTCACAGATAGATTCCCTGGCTACTAAGACAAAGCATTTCAGAGGCGAGAATGGAACTGACTGATTAGGAAGGCTGTTGGTGGGATTTGAAGCTCTTTTGATGTCTCCCTCAAAACATTGATGTCTCCTGCAAAACACCCTGAGGATTTGATATTGAAATATTTCAGGAGATCTGTGGAGCTGGTAACTGGTAGATAATCCACATTGGATTATCCAATGCACTCATGCACTTGCTGTCATAGAAATAGCCTAAAATGCATTGTTTATGGCGTATTCTCTTTTCCGCCCAAAGGGAAGAACGTTCCCTGACAGCCCTGGGGAAGCGGTGGAAGGGGAGGAAGGAATGGTAGAAGAGTCATCCCTCTAGGTCTGTGATTCTGCACTCTTGCCTCCCTTCAACTGGGAGATGATCTATTTGTTTGAGACCCAGTCTGCCCCGGGTACTTTTGACAAATGGGACCATAATGCCAGACATCATTTTGAGACAATACATATCTCAGCTTACATTATTGTCTCCACTCATCTTCTATGGCTTTCAAATGGGGAAAGATTCCAAACCAAAAATGAGCTCTGAAAAAGGACCCATGATCCTTCTTCAGAAAGATGCCCAATTCCGGTTGTCTCCTTAAAAGATAAAAGTTATCTGTTTTGAAACTTTTTGATTTAACACCTCTGAAAACCTTATCACATTAATCTTAACCATAAATGCAGGGATTCAGGAGTTTGAAAGATGATCGGGTACAACGATTCATCTTACTTACTAGCTGTCTTGATTCTGATTTGATCCACAGCACTGGTTTGATTGAAATAGTGATTGAGAAGTACTAAAGCTTCATTGTTTGGTCTGCTGGTGCTGTCGGCCCGTTCCTATTTGCATTTAGATTTGTAAAGTGATAGTTTCCACAAGATCAGATTTGTTTCCTAAATTTTTATTTTAGCATCTGGATAAGCCATGCTGACTTTTAATATGAAATGAAAGCAAATCATCCATGAAACTTCCCTGTTGTGACAAACAGTGGGAATAAGAAGCTTGAGGCGTATTCAATTTAATATGGTTCCTAATTTTTATTAGTATATAAATTTAAAGATCCATTTGCCTTAAAATATTTTGTGAGATTAAATTTATTTCCCTGGAACAGATGTGAACACAAGCTTCATGAACAGACCCCATATTCTGCGAGCTTTATAGGTGTGAACTTCCCCCACAATTCCTCATGGGTATATTTTCATGCATTTGTCCAGACACACAAATCAAAAGATGTTATTGCATTGCTTTTGTGTTTTTTTTTGAAAAATTATCTCACAGCTAAAATTAATTGTAAATGTCAAGTTTCAGTATTTTTCAACTGCTAATCACACATCCATAAGAATATATGAGAAGGCAAAAGAGTAGTCTTAAAAAGACAGAAGCCAAGAGTATCTCTCCCTAATTGTCTTATTTCTATTTCAACTTTCCTTTAATACCCAAACTCAAACAATATATTTTAACTGGGATTACATTACCTATTATTAAATATTTATAGATTGGTGGATTTGCATTCACAGCCAGCAAAAAATTATTAGGTAGAATTCACCTAAGGGTTTTGTGTATATAAACAAAAATGTCAGCTATGCATCAGCCTTTTTAACCATCTCTAAGTGAAAAGATAGAACTTTACTATGCATTATGTCATCTCTGAAAATTAAAATAAATGGTCCTCCCTCCTCTTTCTCTTTAAATTGGTATGTATTCAATAAAATATGAATTAATTATTTCCAAGAACTGGAAATTTAATTATTTAAGTACTGACAACTCCACCACCAACCCCGGTAGCATGTTTGTACATTTATTTCTAATCTATTCCTTCTATCTCTAATTTTAGTCTCTCCCAATCGATATATACTCCTAAATCATGTGTACTAAATCTACTATATTCTCCCAAGAGCTAGTATAGTGAACTGCCCAAGATAAGAGTTTTAGTAAGTATCATCATGCAGTTATTCACATGTTCATACTGAAGTGAACATTAAGCTTATAGTCTGTATTTTAAAACTCAGTGCTACTGATCTGGAAAAAAAAGAAACAGGATCTTTCCATGGTGCACCCATACTTTTCTCTTGAAGCATCATCCATGCCCCATATCTTACATCCATGTTAATATTAACATTATTATGGCACCAGTTGCTAATTAGGCCATAGGGTAGCATTCCATTATTATAGTCTTCCACGTACCATACAATAGGTGCTTAGTAAATACTTTGATTAACTGATTTGAATAGTCCTTTTTAGGCATGGAACATTTGCGTTTTATTCAATTTAATTCTGTTTCTATTCCCTAGGTTATTTTAATGTTGTTGTCTCCCCCGAGTCTTTCTGTCTAAATGCATACTTTCTAGGGGAAGCAGCAATTCCAGCAGATAGATGGGCTTGGGAGTCAGAAGAACCTGGGTTCGAATCCCAGCTCCACCACTTGTCTGCTGTGTTACCTTGGGGAAGTCACTTAACTTCTCTGGGCCTCAGTTACCTCATCTGTAAAATGGAAATTAGGACTGTGAGCCCCATGTGGGACAGGGACCGTGTCCAACCTAATTACCTTGCATCTACCCCAGTGCTTAGTACAGTGCCTGGCACTTGGTAAGCACTGAACAAATGTCATTGTTGTTATTATTGTTATTATCATTATCATCATTATAATTACTTCACACTCCTTTCTTATTTGGGTTGAAGGGGTATCGAAAAAGTCAAAGAGTAGGAAGAGAGAAATACTCAACAAGAAATAGAAGAGGCACAGAAAGGTCTAAAGAAATCAAACTTTGTTTTCACTCTTTTTGTGACTTTAACTTAGGCTTTAACATCCCCACTAGCTTTCAAGAGGTGAAGAGGAAAAGGATAAGTACAGTGCAAAGAGCAGTGCTTTGCACATAGTAAGCGCTTAATAAATGCCATCATTATTATTATAAGTAGAAGCAAAAAGAAATTCAGTGAGGCCAGAATGTTTGAATTCATTTGCTTTGAATGTCTTTATTGATTGCTATTTTAAGATGAAGATGAGTCTTCTTTGAGAGTTAAAAATGTACCAAAAACTCTCATAATTTGTTTTTGAAAGAATATGTAAAGTCCATTTTCTAGATTTGTAATATTAGGTTAATTCAGTTTTTGATTTACTGATCATTTGGAGTAAGATAGTAGAAAAACTCTCTGGGAACCCTTAGTGAAGAATTTTATATTCAATTGAAAATTGGAGGGCTTTTTATATGATTTAGTGAAGAATTTAGAATTTATTGATTCAGGGCTTTTTGGACACTGGAAAAATGAAAATAAAATGCTTATATATTTAAAAGTAGAAATCATTATAGAAATGTGTTTGCCCTCTCAAAGTACTTTGATACCCCATTCTCACAGCATTATGTACATATCCTTACACTTTACTATTTCCCCTAATTCATTGTAATATTTGTCTTCTGTAGATTGTAAACTCCTTGTGGGTAGGGAATCTGCTAATGTTATTATCATCATCATCATCATCATCATCAATCGTATTTATTGAGCGCTTACTATGTGCAGAGCACTGTACTAAGCACTTGGGAAGTACAAATTGGCAACATATAGAGACAGTCCCTACCCAACAGTGGGCTCACAGTCTAAAAGGGGGAGACAGAGAACAAAACCAAACATACTAACAAAATAAAATAAATAGAATAGATATGTACAAATAAAATGAATAAATAAATAAATAGAGTAATAAATATGTACAAACATATATACATATATACAGGTGCTGTGGGGAAGGAAAGGAGGTAAGATGGGGGGATGGAGAGGGGGACGAGGGGGAGAGGAAGGAAGGGGCTCAGTCTGGGAAGGCCTCCTGGAGGAGGTGAGCTCTCAGCAGGGCCTTGAAGGGAGGAAGAGAGCTAGCTTGGCGGATGGGCAGAGGGAGGGCATTCCAGTGTGTGTGTGTGTGTGTGTGTGTGTGTGTGTGTATATATCTGTATATCTCTCTCACACACACACACACACACACACACACACACACACACCTCCCCCTCCCCCCATTGATTGATTAAAACCCTGAAGTAAAATTTAAATACTTCACTGAGAACAAACAGGATACTAATTTTTGGATGGAGAGTTGTGGGTTTTGTTGCTAGACCTTATATTCTGGAGCTTCATGACAATAGGAGAATACTCCTTCAAAAGGTTTTTTAAAAGGAAAATTAATGAAGACAAGCTTTAGAGGAACTAATTCAATTCAGGCTACTCAGCCAAGAAAATTGTTTCAAAATTTTCTTCTTGTTTTCTGGCATGGTTTTCAGTTCATTTTGAAGGGAGATTGCCATTATGTTTTGTTTTAAATGGAAACAGAGGTAAATGTTCCTTAGTCATTAAAATGCACTATTATGAACAAAGTGAAAGAGATTCTATTACAGATGATCAGTCAACTGTGAATTCACGACCCAGCAGACGGACAGCTCTAATGTAGTGCAAGAACAGTTTGTGCTATCTGCTGCATTCTCTGACAAACAGAATGTTCTTGTTGAACAGCTGCAATTCTAAGAGCTTTTGCATGGAATATTTAAATATCTGATAAATACCTTTCCAGTTTTGATTTCCTCTGTTGGAGTCGCATAAAAGAAGCTACCTTGAAGGAAGGTGTTTTGGGTTTTTTTTCCAGGAACCATTAAGGTTGTCATCCATGATTATATTTAAGGTCTGTACATATGCAAACCTCCATTCTGTTTTCTGATAAGTATTTTTATGTTGCTATAGCTCAAAATGAGTTGAGAAAATAGTTCAAACTTGTTATAAGGATTTTTTTAAATGTAGAAATTGGGTTTTAAAAAGTATGTGTAAGTTATTCATAAGCATGTCACTATTTGCAATATATTATTATAGCATTTCAATCGCATAGGGTATTTTCAAAGCTATATACCATCTTTGCCCCAAACCCTTCTCAGTTTTGAGCCTTTGGTTTAATAGGGAAAACTGAAATAATTAACTGATCGACATAAGAATCCTTTAACTGGATTTGAATCCAGATACAATAAAATTGGCATTCTAGAGATTAAAAACTGTTACATTGAGAAAGAAAGACTCATTTTCCTGAAATAATTGTTCCAAATGCTGTTGGTTGAGATGATTCCCTTAAGTGAAATAAATGTACTCAATCCTTGGAGTTCATAAGGTAAGTGGATTTCTTTAATGTAATACTTCTAGTGCAGACTTGGGAGTCTGTGACAACTTCTTCAGCTTGGATGCTCCCTAAGGAACTTAGTCTTCATGAAAATGTGATAATATGAAAATCTGTGCCATGGGTTATAAAATGTCCCAGGGATATTTATATTATTTTAAGTAGAGAATATATCCATTTGCTAAAGAGAATAGAAGAATTTTCAACACATAATAATAATAATAATGATGGTATTTGTTAAGTGCAAAGCACTGTTCTAAGCACATACTGCACAGAAAAAGCATTACATCCTTTGAATGAACTGCATTATATATAAAATATGCAAGATATTTTTAATTAGAAGTAGATAGATTTTCCTTACCTTAATGACTTTGGTAATGTGTGGGATGTGGCTATTTTATCCTGCCCTACCTTCTATCCCAGTACTGTAAGAACACATTTGACTTGGTCTTTTCCTTACTTTGCTCCTTAATTTTTCCTTAAGTGAAAGACCATAATCCAATCCTAATCTGTTTTAATTGACTACAGTCAAGGCACATACCACTGGAATAAAGATTGCAAACTCTGCTATAGCCTGATCTGCACAGACAAAGATTTAATAGCGGGTGTCCTTGTGTTGTTTACCCACTGAGTACTATTTGACAAGATTCTCCCAGATGGAAGAATAACTGCCTTAAATAACAAATGCCTACTGACCACATATACAGAGTATATATAGATGGACTACTGTGTAAATAAATAGGTAGAATAAACTTTTCTAAAGCCATCCATTGCTATGGTAGAATAGAATGAATTGAAATGTCAGCTGTTAATAGATTAGATGCTTCTATGAGGCTATTTATATCTTTTAAAATGTAAATGAAAACAAAGATATTTGTTCTCATAAACATCCAGCATTGGCATGAGGCCCAGTGGACAATTCCAGGACATTTAGCATAGTGGATAGAGCACGGGCCTGGCAGTTAGAAGGTCATGGGTTCGAATCATGGCTCTGCCACTTGTCTGCTGTGTGACCTTGGGCAAGTCAGTTCACTTCTCTGGCCTCAGTTACCTCCTCTGTAAAATGGGGATTGAGACTGTGAGCCCCACGTGAGACAAGGACTGTGGCCAACCCTATTTGCTTGTATCCACCCCAGCTCTTAGTACAGTGCCTGGCACACAGTAAGCCCTTAACAAATACCACAATTTAAGCATTTGGTTTTTCCCTTTCCCATCTATCCAAGCCCCCTGCTGCTGAGAGGGAATAGGGACATGGAAAAAGCTACAGGTGCTTGTGGCTTTGTGATCACTCTTCCCAGCGATCAGATCAGTTGCCGCCTATCCATCGGAGCTCCATGAGTTTTCTACTGGTAAAGTGCTCAGTTTGTCAGAACTGCAGCTCTTTGGTCAGCTCAAATTAATTACCATTTATGATCTAATGGTTCTTCTTTGGGGCAGTCTATGAAGCGAGCCCTTGAGTTTGGGGGAACATGATCAGTTCCTACCATAAGCTCCTTGTGGGCAGTGTGTGTCTATATCAACTCTGTTATATTTTACTCTCCAAGCACTTACTACAGTGCTCTGCATACAGTAAGTGCTCAAGAAATACAGTTGATGAAATGATTGATAAAATCTTGTTCTTTGAGGACAGGGATCATGTCTACCAACACTATATTGTATTGTCCTCTCCAGTTTGCTTACAGTGCCCTGCATAGAATAAGTGTTCAATAACTACCATTGGTTGATTGTTCATTCCAATTTTTCTTGGTATTTAAGAGCTTTCTATATGCTAAGCACTGTTCTAAGTGCTGGGGCAGATACAAGGGTATCAGTTTGGACACAGTACTTGTCCCGTGCAGCATGGCTCAGTCGAAAGAGCCCGGGCTTGGGAGTCAGAGGTCACGGGTTCTAATTCCGGCTCCGCCACATGTCTGCTGTGTGACCTTGGGCAAGTCACTTTACTTCTCTTTGCCTCAGTTACCTCATCTGTCAAATGGGGATGAAGACTGTGAGCCCCACATGGGACAACCTGATCACCTTGTATCCCTCCCCAGTGCTTAGAACAGCGCTTTGCACATAGTAAGCACTTAACAAATGCCATTATTATTATTATTATTATTATTATTATTATTATTCACATTCTAGTCTAGCATTTGCACAGCTGTCCAATGAGAGATGTTTCTGGGGCCCCCACATGCTCATCCAGGCAATAACAAAACAACTCATAACTCTTGCACACCAAGCTAAAGGGTTCATGAGTACATCTTCCTCATATCCCACCTAAGAATGTCCCAGTTGTTAATTAGTCACTTTTGCCCCACTACCCCGCCCCAGATCTTAACCCCGACCCTCCCAGAGCCCCATTTGCTCCCCTTCATTTTTAGCGCTACTTATAGCCGTAACCTATCCCCACTTGAGGAATCCAGAATGACCCATCTCTGCTCTGATTGAGGGTGTCCCCTTTGTCTTCCCCAAATCCAGACCCTGGCTTTAGGTCCCAAATTGAGAAGCAGCATGGCCTGACGGATAGAGCACAGGCCTGGGAATCAGAAGCAACTGGGTTCTAATCCTAACGCTTGTCTGCTGTGTGACCTGGGGCAAGTCACTTCAATTCTTTAGTGCTTCAGTTACCTCATTTGAAAAATGGGGATTCGGAATGTGAGCCCTATGTGCCTCTAGGCTGTAAACTCATTGTGGGCGGGGAATATGTCTGTTTACTGTTATATTGTACAGTGCTCTGTACACAATAAGCAGTCAATAAATTAGATTGAATGATTGAATGACAGGGACTGTGTCCAATCTGATTATCCTATATCTCCTCCAATGCTTAGTACAGTGTCTGGCACATAGCACTTAAATAATTCTATACCCTTGAGCCTGGACACTATAGCAGACAACCTTTTTTTCCTCTCATTCCAGCAACTCCACACTCACCAAGTTCTGTGGAAGCCAGCAAGCAATCATTCTGGCCTCAGCAACCCAGTGACAATACCCAATCTCTGCCTAAGAGAACCTCACTTTTTTCCTAGAACTGTCTTGGCTCTGTTGGATTCCAAAGAATCCAAGGTGACCAGAGGTCATAGGGAGAGAATCAGAGAGTGGGGAATATGAAAATCTCTTCCCCAGTCCACTTCTGTGAAACCACATGGTCTCCAGAGCAAATCTCACTGATGGGAGAATTAAATGTGACAAGACCTTTGTTGGGAATCCTCTCTCTTGGCTCTCCAGATGGTATTGATGCACCACTACCATTTCCCAAGTGAGGCATGTTATGAGCAGGGGACCAGTGACTAGTACTTTTTCATTTCCAAGTGCCTAGTACGGTGCTCTGCGCACCATAAGTGCTCCGTAAATACCACTGATAGATTCCTAGTTTGCAATATTGTTCTGAAACATTTGAATGAAATGAAGCTCACTATTAGTAACTCATATGCAGTAATTTCTGGATTCACTATCTGAGCTGTAACTACATGAATTATCCAAATGGAGAAAACGAGACACCCAGATGAATAAAATCCGTTAATTGGTTTATGGACCCAGAGTCCCTCGGGTACATCACAAAGCTGTATGATGTTCACCAACTCGCCTTCACATTTCCATCTTGGAATTAGCCGAAAGACGTCTATAATTACATGTGGCCAGATGGCTCTCTAGTGACTACACATTTGCCGAAGCTTTTGCGTGTTGTTTATTCCAGCAAATGGGGAAAAATTGAAATTCACAGAGACTTCCTTTTCTGTTTGCATTTTTGCTTCAAGGAAGCAAGCTGGTATGTAGTAGAAGTAATGGTATTTCTTGAGCATCCCCTCCGTGCAAGCACTGTGCTAAACGCTTGGGAAAGTACACTAGAAGTATGAAACGTATTCCCTGTCATTCTAATGGAGGAGGCAAATATGAAAACTATTTACCATTTACCAATAGGGTGATCAGCTAAATGACAGATATCATTAGTGTCATGATTACTATTAATGGTTAGTGTTGTGATTATCAATAATAGTAACAATTATAGTGCATTATACATCTATATGTAAGTACTGATGGTAGATACAAATAAATGTGGAAGTGATAGAGTCTTCAATCTTTGTGTAAATAACACCCCACTGAGACACCACTGTTAAGGCCTAATGAATGCCTTAGAGAATAAAATTGTAGCAAGTCAGCAGTTTAGCATGGAGCCTGATGGCAGTTTTTTTGACATCTGGGCTCAGATCTTGGAAGACAAATGACTAGGACCCCAAATGAGACTGATGGTGAGGAGAAGGACCATGTGGTCAGTTATATTTGCTAAACTAGCATTTTAGTTGTGCCTCTTGAAAGGATTTCTGGTCCCACACAGAAGGACAGGAACCTGCTGTGGAGACTGATTATAGGGGCTGGTTGGGTTCCATACCTGGTATTTTCTTTTCCTTGTGATGTACCATTCTGTGATAAGCATGCTTTGCCAGTGCCCTGCCAAATGACTGAGCAGTGCTTGGAGGAGAGGGGAGATAAAGGGAACTTTCTCCTGGCTGGCTCTCTCTCCAGCTCTTGGGTAAGATGGATGTTGGTGGGTGACAGACAGGAGTTTCTGATTAAGCAGCCAAAATCCGTACTGTTTAATTCTAGTGCATTACCATGCATCAACTTGGTCTAGGCTTGGCAAAGGGATCCCGTGAAACTGGATTCTTTTAGTCCCAGTAAAACTGAATTCTTTTTTGTTCTTCTCTGGGTCTCTTTAGATACCACATCCATTTGTTCCAGATGCTTAATCCAGTATCTACAGGGAAAGTGGTCTAATTTTGAGAACTGGGGGTTTACAGTGAAATGTTAGGTTAATATTGATGGATTGTAAGCAGGGCTTGTATCTACCGTCTCTGTGGTACTCTACTCAGGTGCACAGATACAGTACACTGCACACATTAAGCGCTCAATGCATACCATTGATTGAATGTTCATTTGCAGTCATTAGTTGAGCTTATTTCAAGGATTGCCGTTTGGAATGTTACAAACTCTGCACAAAGTAAGCGCTCAATAAATACGATTGAATGAATAACACCAGGTATACCTTTTGGACGTTAGTCACTTTATAAAGAACATTAAATAAGTCATTTCAATCAGTGCCTTGAGTGCTGCATCTGCTGTGGGTTCAGACCAAAACACAGACCTGCAGACCCCAAATTTTCAGCCATATAGATAGAGCAGTGTAGAGTGATTCACAGATATCACGAAATCATTTATAATAATAATAATAATGGTGGCATTTATTAAGTGCTTACTATGTGCAAAGCACTGTTCTAAGCACTGGGGAGGTTACAAGGTGATCAGGTTGTCCCATGGGGGGCTCACAGTCTTAATCCCCATTTTACAGATGAGGCACAGAGAAGTTAAGTGATTTGCCCAGAGTCACACAGCTGACAATTGGTGGAGCTGGGATTTGAACCCATGACCTGTGACTCCAAAGCCCGTGTTCTTTTGATGCAGACTTGCCCTCTTGCCACTAAAAGCAAATCTGGGTTTTCCCCTGAGAAACTCACCAAGATCCTTAGGCTCTTCAGCCAGATGGGTAAGAACTGAAGTGACTCTTTCCCAATCACCACTGCAGTCATGTAGGGTTTGGTCATCATTCTGGTCCTGTTCAACCTATTACAGGCTGACGTAGTAGTAGTAATTGTATTTGCTGAACATCTTCTGAAGGCAATGCAGTGTACTAAGTGCTTGGGAAAGTAGAAAGGGAGTACAAGTCCCATTTGAGGATTCCATCAGGCCCCCGGGGGCAAGAGTCAGAATGTATTTGCAGTCTATTGGGCAGTTTCTATCCCCCGATTCAAATAGAGAAGCTGCATGCCATAGTGGACGGAGCAAAAGCCTGAAAGTCAGAAGGTCATGTGCTCTAATGCTGGCTCTGCTACTTGTCTGCTGTTTGACCTTGGGCAAGTCACTTCACTTCTCTGTGCCTCAGTGATCTCGTCTGTAAAATGCTTATATCCACCCCAGTGTTAAGTACAGTGCCTGGCACAAAGTAAGTGCTTAATAAATGCCATTATTATTATTAATGATAATAATAATAAATAGTGATTGCATTTTTTTCCCCACAGAACTCACTTTCTTTTCACCCTTTTGGTGTCAGATCTTCCCGCAGACACAGCTACAAGATAGTCACCCCATTTCTAATCAATCAGTGGTATTTACTGAGGGCTTACTGTGGCCAGAGTACTGTACTATGCACTTGGAAGAGTACATACAACAGAGTTGATAGACACCTTCCCTGCTCACAACAAGCTTACAGTCTAGAGAAACAGCGTGGCTCGGTGGAAAGAGCGTGGGCTTTGGAGTCAGAGGTCATGGGTTCAAATCCTGGCTCCACCAATTAGCTGTGTGACTTTGGGCAAGCCACTTCTCCGGGCTTCAGTTACCTTAACTGTAAAATGGGGATTAAGACTGTGAGCCCCCTGTGGGACAACCTGATCACCTTGTAACCTCCCCAGTGCTTAGAACAATGCTTTGCACATAGTAAGTGCTTAATAAATACCATCATTATTATTATCATTATTATCAGAGGAGGAAACACACATTAGTACAAATAAACCCCTCGTCCTCAATAGATTCCCCAGGCTGTCTTTGCCAATCAGGAGTAAATTGGGTAGAGATTTGCCCCTCTTCCCTCTCCCCTCCTCTCTCTCCTCCCTCTTTTCTTTCCTTCCCATTCTCTATCTTCTCCCCTTCAAAACTAGAGCCCTTCTGAACCATTTCCTAATGCTCAATTCTCCAGTGCCTGTTCCATTGAAAGCCCCTTTCCATATTCAGAGCAGTGAAAAGTTTGCACTCATTCGAAAGATCTCAATTAATTTTGGAAATTTGATTAGCAGTTAGAAACTGCTGAAGCCTTCCTAGGGATAAAGAAAAAAAATCAAATGGAAATGGCTATGTGCAACAGTGACAGATAGTTCACAAACTTAGCATCAGAATTAGTTCAGTCTCACATGTTGTTATAACCCTATTGTTGAATTGTTAGTCCTAGACACGGTCCTTCTTGGCCTTCATCTAGTTTGTGTGAGCTGGCAGATGCTTGGCTATTTGCAAAGGGACTGGATTGTGAAGAGCCGGATGTCAAGACTTGTTTGATGTTCAATACCTGGGAGAAAATTAATGATAGTTGAAAGGAAAGAGTTTGCGGTGTCTTGAAAGACTGAAGGAAGCAGAGGATTTGTTATTTGGGATGTGTAACTTCTGTATCGGTATTTCTCTGGTTCATTGTGAAAATAATGCACTTCAATCAGAATGAATTAATCATGGCTTACACTGTGAGGTCTGTGTGGGACAGGGACTGTGTCTTATCCAATTATTTTTTATCTAAGCCATTGCTTAGTACAGAGTTTGGCACCTAGTTAATGCTCAACAAATCCTACAGTTACGACTGTCTCTGGCCTTGGGTAGGTGGCTAAAAGAAATGTCATGTTTGGTGAAGCGGTATGGCCTAATGGATTGAGCATGGACCTAGGGGTCAGAAGGTCCTGGGTTTTAATCCCAGCTATTCCATATGTCTTCTGTGTGACCTTGGGCAAGTCACTTAACTTCTCTATGCCTCAGTTACCTCATTTGTAAAACTGAGAATTAAAAGTGTGAGCTCCATGTGTAACAGAAACAATGTCCAATCTGATTGACTTGTATCCATTCCAGCACTTAGTGCTTGGCCCATAGTAAGTGCCTGATAAGTACCACATTAATATTCTTGTGAAATAAGCAATGAATTTTTCAAAATGCTTTTGCTTGAATTGTATGAATCAAGTGTATGCAATTTGTATTTAATTTGAATACAAGGTAATTATCAAAGAAACTAATGAATACACCATGCTTTTATCTCCTAATATTCTCCCGCTTAACTGAACCTCCTTGACTCTTTCATAATAATCATGGTATTTTTTTTAAGAACTCACTATGTGCCAAACACCCCTCTCAGGGTTGCATCTGGAGGGTTTCCAGTACCCTACCAGTCTTGACTATGGGAGGGAGAGTCAAGCCAGAGGCATATCCAGAGAAGCAGCATGTTTCAGTGGAAAGAGCATAGGCTTGGGAGTCAGAGGTCATGGGATCGAATCCTGACTGCTCCACTTACCATCTGTGTGACCTTGGGCAAACCACTTCACTTCTCTGTGCTTCACTTACCTCATCTGTAAAGTGGGGATTAAGACTGAGCCCCACGTGGGGCAACCTGATCACCTTGTATCCCCCCAGCACTTAGAACAGTGCTTCGCACATAGTGCTTAACAAATACCATCATCATTATTATTATTATAGCCACTCCATTCCTAGCTTGGGCAGTGGCTAGCAAGTGGAAGGCAATCTGCTGCAAGTCAAAACTCATCTGTGCTGGGCAGCAGTTGCACGGGAGAGAGTCAAAGGCAGAGATTCAAGTTTCCTGCGTGGAAGGAAGCAGTGGCAAACCACTTTTATATTTTTACCAAGAAAACTCTATGGATACCCTGCCAGAGCAATTGCAGATGGAGGTGGGTGTTCTGGGAGAGATATGTCCGTGATGTTGCTATGGGTTGGACATGACTCGAAAGCATAAGACAAGGCATGTAATAAACTAAGTGCTGGGGTAGATTCAAGTTACAAGAACCGATCAAACAAAGTGGAGCATCAAAGGGAACTCGATGTCCTTCTTATAAACAATTTCTTACTAATGTACACAATAACGAAGCGCCATGTACCCTGACCTTAAGGAGCTTGCACTCTAATGGGAGAGTTGAACATAAAATATTTATAACTAGAGTGGTTAATGTAAAAGATTTGAGCAGACATATATGCTTGAGTTCTAGGGAGTTGTAAATGTGTTGAGAAGTGTTCAATGTGGATGCTGATTTCTGAATTAGATTCAGGGTTTGCCTGGCCTGGTCCCTCTAAAGATGTGGTGGAGTGTGTATGCTCTACAGCCACCGCCCTTCCTGGTGCCCTCCCTGGGAATTAGCCTTCAGTTCTTTCAATCAGTCAGTTGTATCTCTTGATCAGAAATCCAAGCCAGAAATCCAATGAGAGCTAAAATACATTTGTTTATTTTTTCAAATACAAATGTTTGACTCTCTAAATATTTGTACTTCTCATTCAACTGATGTCACTAATTTATCTTCCTCATTTAAAATTTACCTCCCTTGGCAAGCTGCATAGAGCCAGAGGTGGAACCGATGTTTTAATAAGATAGCAAAGGATGGAAATATTTCTGAGTTCCTCATAGTCTAGTAGAAAGAGCTTGGGGCTGGGAGTCAAGAGGGCCAGATTCCAGTTCCAGTTCTGCTTCTGTCTTGTACTCTGACCATGGGCAAGTTGCTTAACTTCTTTGGGCCTTAGTTCTCTCATCTGTTAAATGGGAGGAATAATTCCTGATTCTCCAACACTCCAGTGGGATGTTATGAGGATTAAATGAGATCATTGTTGTGAAACACTTTGGAAAAATAAAAGTTCCCTGCAAAATGTGAAGTTTTGTTTTAAACAATCTGTCATGTTTTGGGAACTATGAATTCCAATGAAGCTCTTCAGTAAATGTTTTTGAAGTGAGTCAATGTCCAGATGCCCGAATGAGGGGAAACATTTTTTTAGGATAAGGGAACTATTCAGCTTCAGTCATTAGAGTCTTGCTCCTAGAATCTCCCAAGACTTGGCATTTGGATAATCACAGCATCCCAGGGCTAGAAGGGACTTCAAGATTACCTGGTCTTCCGGCTTCAGTTGCAAAACTCAGGCGTTTCCATGGCAGTTGAGAATGTGTTTAAAAATTTGGGTGGGTTGGTTGCAATATTAATATGCTAACAATTTAGTTGGATGGTTTTGTTATTTCATGTATAAACTAATATCTGTTTTCTGGGTGATGATCTTGTGGAGGGTTTTATTTGAGCCTGGTGACTTTTGATAAATGTCAAGTAATATAATTTCTTCAATTCTGTTCTGCCCCATGGAGACATCATGTCACTATGATTTTTCTTGAGCCATTATATAATATGCTTACTTGTAAATATATCAAATTTCAAATTTTAATATAGCTGAAATATGGGGGTATCGGGTGATTGTCAGTTTGTATTATCATTTTCATGTATCATCCAGGCACAGTATTTCCCCTTGTATTTCATTAACAAAGTGGTGGTAAATAAAAAAAAAAACTGTTGATATCATTGAATCTTCAATACAGAAGGAATGTACTAATCAAAATTTAACATCCTCCTAAGTTTAAAGAAAATTGAAGTCTTAAGTTCCGTGACGTGCCGTCTTCACGCTTCTGAAGATGAAAAATAACTGAATTTTTGTGCATGAGGACCCTCCTAATCAAATTCTAGCAAATGACAAACCAGAAAAGTGCATAAATTGGAAACATGAAATGTCAGACAAGTGTTTCTTCATCATACGTTTTAAATAGAATGGAGTTTAAATTACACATGAAATGGGTTGTTTACAAACCGAGGCCTTGAGAGACACTAACACACTAGCTTTATTTTATATTTAATGATAATAATGGTATTTGTTAAGTGCTTACTATGTGCCAGGAACTGTTCTAAGTGCTGGGATGGTTACAAGCAAATCTGGTTGGACCCAGTCCCTGTCCCATGTGGGGCTCACAGTCTCAATCCCCATTTTACAGATGAGGGAACTGAGGCACAGAGAAGGGAAGTGAGTTGCCCAAAGTCACAGCTGATAGGTGGCAGAGCTGTGATTAGAACCCATGACCTATGACTCCCAAGCCCATGCTCTTTCCACTAAGCCAGGGATTTGTGATTCATGATAGTGTCAAGATCAGCTCTGCAGCATTTACTTTTGTCAGGCACCTGAAAATGCCTTAGATATGGTCCCTTTATCCAGCCTTGACCTTGTTGTTGTAGTTGTGACCCTCAGTAGTTGCAAATGTATTTTTGTTTGAAGCTGGTTTCTTCCATGATCCATGTAGTTATAGAAAATTTGTAAGAGTCTCAGTAGATTCCAAACGTTGGGCACCTCTCCAATGTATGGTACCAAAAATCTCCAAATTTTAAAATAAATATCAATCTTCATTATTCTTTTCTAAACCAGACAGTAATTGGAGAGATCTTGTGTCCAGAAACATTATACCCACCTCTGCATAGAGCTGTCTGGTTCCAATTCTGTTGCTACTAACTATGAGATCCCGTTTGTTAAAAGGAGTTGAAAAAGTAACAGTGGGGCTATTGATGGTCTTTGACTGATGCATCTGTCACTTGAGATGTTTGCCACCCTCTTTAAATCCACATTTTGTCATCCCAAAGCTTCTAATGTAGGAGAGCAACCCATCTCCTGATTTACTCATTTCAGGCTGGGCTAGACATTGAAATTATCAACCTGTAGTCATTGCATTTCCGTGTTGTTTATTCCTGTGCTTCACAAAGTCTAAAAGGTTTGTTCTGCCTCCCTGTTATTGTGGCCCCCCATTTCAATTTACTACAAGAAAGATCAGATGTAAATGGTTGATGTAACACTTAAGACCAGGGGATTTACATCAATCAATCAGTCGGATTTATTGAGCACTTACTGTGGGCAGAGCACTATACTAAGCGCTTGGGAGAGTACAGCACAGCAATATAACAGACATTCCCAAACCAAAACAAGCTTACAGTCTAGAGGAGGGAAGAAGTCACCAAAGTTCTCAGGCAGTAGTTTTCTTCTTCCAATCTGGCAACAAGTGATGAGCCTTTGACAAGTAGGTCATGGCCATGACATGTTCCACTTACTTGGGCTGGTCGGACATTTTCACTTACTTGGTTGATCGATCAGACGTCCTTGGAACTTGGAGTATAAGATTAACGTATCACATCCAGTTGTGGTGTTCTGACATTTTCACAATTACTGAGAATCACTCTTGGACTGTTGTCTCTTAGAGCATTTTCCTGGATTCATTAGTACTAATCTGGGAATTCCCAATCATCATCATCATTATCATGGTATTTGTTACGCACTTTCTATGTGCCAAGCACTGAACTAAACATTGGATTGGCTGCACTAAGCAGAATGGACACAATTCCTGTTCCACATGGGGTTCACAGTTGAGTAGGAGAAATAACTAGTATTAGTCCTCATTTAAGAGATGAGGTAACCAAGGTAACAGAACACGGAAAATGACTTGCTCAAGGTCACCCAGCAGAAAAGTGGCAGAGCTGGGGTTTTGTCATTGTGCTCCTTTTTTTTTTCTCTCCACTCTACTCCTCCCTTAATCCATGACTCATCCATAACTCTATTTTGAGCTTTCAGAGGCCCCTGATATTGGGCCCACCCATCTCTACCTGAATAGGACCACTGGTTCACATCAGAGGGTACTATAGAGAAATGTAGATTGCAGGAAAGAAAAATGGCTATGATATTTACACTCCAAACTCTCATCTTGAACTTCAGGCCAAAAATAAGGTGGATCTCGTGCATGCAGTGCTGTTTGTTACCTGTTGCTTTGGTTTACGGACTTTAATGAGTTTAAATTTTGTAGTTGGGTTCTGGGGCCATTTAAGCAGGAGCATTGTAATTTTATAAACACGTAGGAATATAAACCATGCCCAGTGCTTTAATCACTAGATCAAATGGACTCCCAGAGGGGAGGTTGAAAATGACAAAAGATTAATCAAATGTGATTGTGATTAGTAGACCTTTGATAATTATTAGCCTCAGGTTTCACAAGAGGTGTAGAGGAAATACGTTGTTGTAACTGTGTACAAGTGCATATAAAATGGTGAAATGACCATCCATTTGATCTCATATGTTGAAATATGAAAATTCTGAAAGGAATCGATCGAGGAAATTGTTCATGTTACCCATATTTTAATGTTCATTCATTCAGTCATTGAGCAATTACTGTGTGCAGAGCACTATACGAAGTGAGTGGGAAGCAGTAAACAGACACTTTTCGATTGCGAAGCTGTCACTCATATAGGTGACATCATATATCCTGGTGTTGTAATTATCTAATATAAAGAATACATCACCTAGGCATCTGAGTTCTTTGATTGGACCTGAGATTTTCAACCTATGGCTATTTCCTAAGAAGCTGACACCAACTAAATGTCTGTGCTGGCATATTAAAATGTTCCCTTATAGCATTTTAATTAAAGAAAGCTCAGTGAAAATTTCTCATTTGCATAGGCATCAGTCATCTGTGAAACCCTGAGCTTGTGCTGAGTGCAAATTCATTAAAGGGAAAAGGAAAAAAGGTTGATAGCAAAAAAGAATTTTCTGCTGAGGGATAATTTTAGTCTTTTCATTCAGTCATATTTATTGAGTGCTTACTGTGTGCAGAGCACTGTACTAAGCACTTGGAAAGAACAGTTCAACAACAGATAGAGACAGTCCCTACCCAACAACGGGTAAATGGTTTCAAACTGATGAGACCTTGGGTTTCACCTTCATAAATAACTCGTTGGTAAACCTGGTTCCACATTACCCAGAGTTCTTTAAAGGCCAGAACTCCAGGAAATCAGTCATTTGGGGAGGTTTGAGGGGTGCGATTTCTTTTGCTCTCTTGCCAAATACCTTGGGAATCAGGTCCTCTCCCAATCTTTTCTCCCTCCCCAGACCCAGAACATAGGAGGAAGGGCTGAAGCCAAAATGTCAGCCAACACTGAGGATGTTAGGAAGGTTGTGATGGATTGGGTCCTGCCTGGAGCCATGGGGACTTAAGGAGACATGGACTCATTGCCCTGGCACCAACACCCAACAAATGGGTAGACGTGGGAGAGTGCAACGTAACACCCAAAAAGTCACCAGCCCACATGTTAGCTCCTTGAGGGCAGGGATCATGTCTACCAGTAGTCTCCCAAGTGCTTAGTACAGTGCTCTGCACCCAGTTAGTGCTTAGTAAATACCATTGATTTGATTTGAATAATTTTCACATTATTATTTGATTACCATTGATTGTGAATGGATCATCAGTGATCCGTTCTTACTTAGCAAACTTGCAAAGACCATTGGGGGACAGAGATAAAACCAAAAGCAACATCAAACATTGTCTACAGCAAACATTCCACATCAAATCTTAGGGTGCACGTAGTGTGGTCATAACTCACAGTTCCTCATTAGCTTTTTAAAATATGCTATCATTACAGTGGTGGTACCAGCTTAAATTTTGGACAACACAGCAAGCAATAGGAATAAATACCTGCTCTCCCTTGTATTTAGATTGTGAGCCATATGTGGACCAGAGATTGTGTCTAACCTGATTACCTTGTATCTATCCCAGTTCTCAGAGCAGTGCTTCACACAAGCTGCATAAAATACCGTATTTATCATTATTTATCACATATAAATATAAACTTGACATAGAATTATAATAAACTAATAGCATGAGGGGGCTAAAAAGTAGCTTGGTTTAATGTAATTTACTATTTTGGGATAGTGAAGATTAACTGAAATTAAAACCAGTCTGTTTAGAAACGAAAAGAAAGCTAACCATTTGAAATATGAATGGTAGAATGTAAATTAGCTTAAAACCATATGCTTAGTATGATATTTATTCCTGGTTCAAAAATAATTAACTTTTTAAAATGGTAATTTTATTACTTTTTGTACTCAATCATAGAATTATAGCTTTTTCAGGTTCAAATATTAATAATAATGATGACATTTGTTAAAGTCTTAATATGTGCTTTTACATTCAAAGTTTTCTCCAGTACCTCATCAGAGATGAAGAAGCTTTTTCAACCTGAAAGGAAAAGAGTTCAATCAGTTCACTCCAGTTCACTTCTCAGTCTGGAGTGAATCGTTCAGAAAGCAAAGAGGTCTAGGGGATTCATCTCTCCTCCCCCCCATTCCGCATCATTGTGGGGCAGCGGCCAGCAAACAGGATTCAGGGCCGAACCACAACGTGGCAGGTGGGGAGATGGCCTTAAGCATGTGCTGGCGACTTGAGCACATAGTTCATAGTTCACTTGCTGGCAGGAGGTCCCCAGAGGGTGGGCCTGGGCTAGTTGACACCCATAACAATCATCCACATGTGGAAGGACAAAGATTACTTACTCTGTAATCAAAGCCACGGATCATCGGAAAGCCCCAGATCTGCTGGCATTCCTATGGGAATCTACAGTTAAGGGGTCACCTAATCATCAGCCTGAGCTCTTCCACGACAGGTGGAAAAGTAGCGATTACTGTAGTATTAAGTGCTTAGTATGTATTAAGTTCTGTGATACACAATAATCCGTTTAGACATAGTCCCACAAAGCGTTCGCAAACTAACAGGTACGGAGAAAGACTGTCATCTCCATTTTATCTCATCCCCTATAGACTGTAATTGGTCAGGGAATGTATCTCACAACTCAGTATTCATTCATTCAGTTAATTCAGTAGTATTTATTGAGCGCTTATTCTGTGTAGAGCACTGTACTTAGCGCTTGGGAGAGTACAATGCAACAATAACCAGACGCATTCCCTACCCTCCAGTCGAGAAGGGGAGACAGACAGCAGTACAAATAAATAAATGACAGATATGTACATAAGTGCTTTGGGGCTGGGAGTAGGGAAGGGCAAAGAGAGCATGTCAGGGCGATGAAGAAGGGGGCACTTAATCTGGGAAGTTCTTTTGGAGGAGATGTGCCTTCAATAACGATTTGAAGGAGGGGCAGAATAATTGTCTGTAGTAGTTGAGGAGTGAGGGCGCTCCATGTCAGAGGCAGGATGTAGGCTAGGGGTTGGCAGTGATATAGTTGAGATTGAGGAACAGTGAGAAAGTTAACACTAGAGGAGCAAAGTTTGCAGACTGGTTTGTAGAAGGAGAGTAGTGAGGTGATCTAGGAGGGCGCAAGGTGGGAGTGCTTTAAAGCCAGTGGTGAGGAGTTTGTGTTTGATGTGGAGGTGGATGGGCAACCACTGGAGTTTTTTTGAGGAACAAGGTGACGTGTCCTGAACATTTTTGTAGAAAAATGATCATTAAATACCACTGATTGATTGATTGATTTTCCTAATGGGGGAGGAGAGGCTCAGAGAGGTCAAGTGATTTTCCCAAGGTCACCCAGTAAGCTGATGGCTGAGCTGAAATTAGAACCTAGGTTTCCTGACTCCCGTGCCCATGCTTTCCTATTAGTGCTGCAGGGCTCCAAAGATGCTACCGCATTCACCATCATCAAAATGAAAAGTGAGAGCTGAGTGGGAGGGATTTCAATTGCCAGCAAAGTTGGAGCCAGAATCCTCCAGGATGGGCTCCTGAAAAATGCAGTCAGCTGTGTACAGCAGAATCACAGTGGCTTTAAAGGCTCATTCCTTGGCAGGTGCTTTAAAAATTACCCTCTGGAGGAATACGGGAGATTAAGGATTAGATAAAATGAGTCCTGTTAAATCTGGGGGCCTGAAGCTTTGTTTGGATTGATGAGGATGGAGATGTGTTTTTGGCCTGTTACTTAGTTCCATTTACCACCATTATAGCATATGCACATCCTCCCTGATGCTATCAATCAGGTGTATTAGAGAAAGTCCAAAGGCAGAATTCAGCCCTTAGCACTACAGAATACATTGCTACAACACCGTTCCATAAAACGGCATTAATTTTGTCAGTCTGTGCCTACCCTCCCGGCTCCGTACCTGTTTATGTTCAGGACTTCATTTTCGTTTATTCCTATGGCCCTGGGTCATAGGACAAGGAATAAAAGAAATAGGGCAGAGAGATGGAAATATATGAAGCTTTTATGAAATGAGAAATTTTATTGGAAGTTCTACTTATGCAATGGGCTTTTAGGAAAATTCTGGCCAACTCTGTCATTCCAGCACATTGGGTGAAGCTTTTCTATGCATCAGTTTCCTCATCTGTAAAATGGGAATTCAGTATCTCTTCTCCCTCCTACTTAGACTAGGAGCCCTGTGTGGGACAGGAACTGTGTCCGACCTTATTATGTTCTATCTACCTCAGCACCTTAGGACAGCGGTGGGCACATAGTCTGTATCAATTTTCATTTGTAATATTATCATTATTATGTTTTTATTATTATGAGAATCCCGGAGCTTGCTTTTGAGAGTCCAGCAAATAAAGCCAAATCCTTATACTATACAATACTCCAGTTTGGTAACTACATGAGCTATATCCCAATGCTTAGGATGGTGCTTGGAACAAAGTAAGTGCTTATCAAATACCATCATTATTATTATTATTACAATCCCACCTCTTATAGCCAAGGCCCACTCTCATCCTTTTCATGACATCACACACATCTGGATTATGGCCCTGTAATGTTCAAAGATTGCACAATATGTGGAATACAAACACATAGCTGATTCCCACTTTTCCCAAGTATCTTTTACAATACTGCAAATTGATTCAACTTGTTCTAAACAAAAACATGTGCATAGATATGTTCTTTTGACACACGGTGCATCCTTAATGAAAATGCACTCACTTCTGTAACATTTTGGTTAGAATGTTGTGAAGGAATTAGGGAATGTTCAGCTAACAGATCTTGTTGGAATAGAATGTGTACCTGTGACAGAGGAGTCCATGGCCATTGAGTAGTGTCGGATGAGTGACCAGTACAAAACAGGACTTTGTAAAAAGCATGCCTCCTTGTTACAGGAGAACTGGGTTTATTAAAATCAGTTCAGATGCTATCTAAATTGTAAATCATGCCAAAAAGCTGACCTTGGGCAAGTCACTTAACTTCTGTGTGCCTCCGTTACCTCATCTGTAAAATGGAGTTTAAGGCTATGAGCACTTTGTGGGCTAGGGATTGGGTCCAACCTGATTATCTGGTATCTACCCTAGCATTTGGTATAGTGCCTGGCACATACTAAGTGCCTAACAAAAACTACAAAACAAATCAGTTGACCTTGAGAACAAACTGATGATGAAAAAATGGCATTTCAAATGTACTGAATTAATGGTTAGACTGTTTTCAATGAGTTGTTTCACTTTTCTTAAAAGAGGCAGGAATACTTATTTTGGATTAATATTCCGTGTTGACGTACTCATCAAGAGGGTGTTTTGGAAAAATATGGTGTCACAACAAATGCTAAATGGATTTTAAAAAACCCAACAACGGGTGTCCATTGCTATCACCTCCTCCAGGAGGCCTTCCCAGACTGAGCCCCTTCTTTCCTCTCCCCCTCGTCCCCCTCTCCATCCCCCCGTCTTACCTCCTTCCCTTCCCCACAGCACCTGTATATATGTATATATGGTTGTACATATTTATTACTCTATTTATTTATTTATTTATTTATTTTACTTGTACATTTCTATCCTACTTATTTTATTTTGTTGGTATGTTTGGTTCTGTTCTCTGTCTCCCCCTTTTAGACTGTGAGCCCACTGTTGGGTAGGGACTGTCTCTATGTGATGCCAATTTGTACTTCCCAAGCGCTTAGTACAGTGCTCTGCACATAGTAAGCGCTCAATAAATACGATTGATTGATTGATTGATTCTAGAGAGGTCATATAGTTTGGAGATATAAGAAGCACTTATGCCAGTATAGCAGTAGAATTCAGATTATATATTATGGTCGTTTTTATAAAGGGAGAGTAGAATTATTAAAATCAGTAAAATTAATTTTTAAATTTTTCTCTTGTATAGACTTATTAAAATTCATTGTAATGCATCACTAACAGACCCATTTTCTAAAACTAATATTCACAATTTAATCTATCGTAGAAGTGTTTCCACTAGGACGAAACATGCTAGTGTATAAATCCTAGAGATATAATCCGAACAGTGGCTGGTGGACAGGAAGTTTTTCAAATCTGGTATACAGGGACTTTAAGATGACAGCAGAATCAATTAAGAAAGCCTTTTCCTATTTCAAATAGGCATATTTTTATTAATAATATAAATGCTGATTAGGAGTTTGTAGTTTAATTTGAATTTTTTCTTCTCAATTTGCTGTCAATAGAATTTCTCATTTCAAGAATGTACACTGTGTTTTAATAGCAGTTACACTGGAAATGTACCTGATACTCATATAATTGGTAAAGACATAAAAAGATTTACACAAGACTAGTTCTAGAATAGAATAAAAGCAGGAGAATGTACCATAAAAAGTTACATAAATTACAATGAATCTCTTTGATCTTTCTCTGTTATAAAATCTCTGTTTAGAAACTACCCCATTCAGCTATATTCTTTCCCTTACATTTGGTCATTATTGTAATAAATAATTCATAATTAACACGAATAATTTCTTGGATTGTGGGAAGCTTTTCTGAAAATGACTCATTCTAATTGTGAGTTTCCTCAAACAGAGTAGGATTTTTTTCATTTGGACTGCTACTGTTTTGCACCAGACAACCGTATCACAAGCTCTTATTTGAACCGAAGGAAGAGAAGAGGATTTTAAGAGCACACTTTTGGCTTCTCCGTTAGTGTGAATTGTAATTATGATATTTTAGAGTTTGTACAAATGTCATCATGGGATTTGGGCCTTCAAAATGAAGGAAAAGATGGTAAATCAATTACTTAGTTACACCAAGCCCACTAGAGCACCACTGTAGATTATTGAAGCTGAACCTCCAGAGGGCAGAATAGATTTTTTTTCCCTTAGATCTCTTTTACACCTGACCTCGGAGTCAAAACCATTCATCTTATTTAGACATCAACTTCTTCTTATTAATATTGGTGTACCTAATGAAAATTGCTAGGAACCGGAGTAGTTAAAAACAGGTAGTTGTTACAGCATCCACAGTAGTAAGAGTAATAGTAGCAGTAGTTAGTAGTAGAAGTAGTATTCTAGACTAAGCTTGTTATGGGCAGGAGGTGTGTCTGCCAACTCTGTTGTATTTTACTCTCCCAAGCACTTAATGAGTGCTCTACACACAGTAAGCTCTCAATTGAGAGTAGCTAATATGGGCTTAGAGTACACATGCACTGTTTCCAGTACTCTACCAGTTTCAACTACAGGAGATAGAGTAAAGCAGAGGCACCTCCATTCCATTCCTAGCTTGGGCAATGGCTTAAGCAAGTGGAAGGCAATCTGATACAAGGCAAAACTCACCTGTGCTGAGCAGCAGCAGCATGCGAGAGGGTCAAGGGTGGAGAGTCACATTTACTGTGTGGAAGGAGGCAATGGTAAACTGCTTCTGTATTTTTACCAAGAAAACTCTATGGATCCACTACCAGAACGATTGCAGGTGAAGGTGGGACACTCTGGGAAAAATGTGTCCATGTCGTCGCTGTGGGTCGGAGATGACTCAACAGCATAAGACAAGACAAGAGTACCATCAAGGGAGGGATACATTCCTCCTAGGCGAGTAGACTGTGGTGGACTATGCCATAATCTGCAACCTTCCCAATGGTTCTTCCGTTATCACTGGTATGGTGTCTATCCATCTAGCTGCTGATCTCCCTCTTCCTCATTTTCATTGGACTTTTCCTAGCATTTAGTGTCTTCTCCAGAGAATTAGTCCTTCTGATAATGTGTGCAAAAAATGCTAATATAAGTCGAGTTATTTGGCCTTCCAAAGACCACTTTGGCTTAATTTGCTTTAAAATCCATTTGTTTTTCAGGCAGGAACATGGCTGGCAGAGGTGAGAGAGAGTGAGTCGCACTACACACACCACTAGCTCTAGCATGGAATGTTCCATGAAGGTTCTCAGGCCTGTAGTCTGTCTGTTCTTCCCTGTCTGGAGACATCATCATTACCATTATAGTTAGAGAATTTCCGTACTGCAGGTGGAAAGGCTGCTGGACGTTGGAAAACCTGTCCGTTCTGAGGTGGAACAGTGTGCCTTGAATGCACCCCAGTGTTAATTTGCAACTTAATCAGGATTTTCTACTCTTTCTGACCAATAAACATTAAGAACCAGATAAAGTCCAGTTTGAAAGAAGTTTCACTTTGAAAATCTCCCCATAGATTCCTTTTTTCCTATTTCTTTTAAGGGTCCCAGTGGTAAAATCTTTACATGCTTCATCTACCAATATAGTTACGGAGGAAGATGTGTAAAACATTTATCCTTAATGGGCTCTGTACGGAACAGTGATTTTGAACACTCAGGAGAGAAAAGGTAATGGGGTTCAAAGGATTTCATTGCTACCTTAATGTTGATATCAGAATGCATATTCCAGCGCTGTTAATAAACACCTGGTGGATTAGAATAGCTACAAACAGTCAGAATGCGGGTTTATTTGGCTGACTCCTATCAGGCTTGTCATCCCACCTTTCTCTTTTGTCAGGCATGCAAATTAAACAGTGCTGTGAAACAGCATTCATACAAAGGTACAGCTGCCCCCCAAAATATAATGGGGATTTTCATTTTCACCCGTGTTCTGCAAAAATTGGGCCTTTTTAATCCTTAGTGTTTAACTCTCTAAGCAATAGAAGGAAAATAGCATTAGGTTTTTTAAAATATTTAACTAAAATGTCCCCTAGTACTCTTGGTATTTAGGACACACATGTCCTTCTTATGCAGTTTTGAGTACCTGGTGCCTGAAGTTCGTGAACCTTTAGAATAGATTCAGAATTACCTCAGTTAGTGTATAGTTTCTCAAACAATTTAGTTTACAAAGTCCAAACCCAGAAATTAGTCTGGAAATCCATTCTTCTAATGTAGATCAAGATGGCAGGAAATACCTCATATGACGATTATAAAAACCAGACATGTAGATGCTGAATGCCTGAAACATAAGGAGAACTTAAACCTGATGAGAGAAGTGAAGGGGAGATAATGAAGTCTTCAAGCAGTTTACTGAGACCTTACTGTGTGCAGAGCACTTTACTAAGGGCTTGGAGATTACAATAGTGGAGGTAGACATGATCCCTGCCCTTTAAGAGGAGGCAAGATCCCAAAACCTCTTCAGATGGCCAGGAAGTCTGGTGTATTCATTCAATCGTATTTATTGAGCGCTTACTTTTTCATTCAGTCATTCAGTCATATTTAATGAGTGCTTCCTGTGTTCAGAGCACTGTACTAAGCTCTTGGGAAGTACAAGTTGGCAGCATATAGAGACGATCCCTACCCAACAGCGGGCTCACAGTCTAGAAGGGGGAGACAGACAACAAAACAAAACATATTAACAAAATAAAATAAATAGAATATGTAAATATGTACAAGTAAAATAAATAGAGTAATAAATCTGTACAAACATATACAGATGCTGTGGGGAGGGGAAGGAGGTAAGATGGGGGGGAGGGGGGAGGAGGGGGAGAGGAAGGAGGGAGCTCAGCCTGGGAAGGCCTCCTGGAGGAGGTGAGCTCTCAGTAGGGCTTTGAAGGGAGGAAGAGAGCTAGCTTGGCAGATGTGCGGAGGGAGGGCATTCCAGGCCGGTGGGAGGACGTGGGCGGGGGGTCGACAGTGGGACAGGCGAGAACGAGGCACAATGAGGAGGTTAGCGGCAGAGGAGCGGAGGGTGCGGGCTGGGCTGTAGAAGGAAAGAAGGGAGGTGAGGTAAGAGGGGGCGAGGTGATGGACAGCCTTGAAGCCGAGAGTGAGGAGTTTTTCCCTGATGTGTAGGTTGATTGGTAGCCACTGGAGATTTTTGAGGAGGGGAGTAACATGTCCAGAGCATTTTTGCACAAAGATGATCTGGGCAGCAGCGTGAAGTATAGATTGAAGTGGGGAGAGACAGGAGGATGGGATATCAGAGAGGAGGCTGATGCAGTAATCCAGCCAGGATAGGATGAGAGATTGAACCAGCAGGGTATCAGTTTGGATGGAGAGGAAAGGGTGGATCTTGGCGATGTTGCGGAGGTGAGACCGGCAGTTTTTGGTGACGGAGTGGATGTGAGGGGTGAACGAGAGAGCAGAGTCGAGGATGACACCAAGGTTGCGGGCTTGTGAGACTTACTGTGAGACTTACTTGTGAGACTTACTGGGTTTACTGTGTGCAGAGCACTGTACTAAGCACTTGGAAAGTACAATTCAGCAATAGAGAGAGACAACCCCTGCACACACCGGGCTTACATGTCAAGGCTCTCCATCAGTTGTCTCTTTCTAACCTTCTCACTCCCTTCACCCACCACAGCCCAGTTTGTAGTCTTCTCCATCATGGCTAACTGCTCATGACCTTCATTCTCAACTTTCCCTTCTTTGAAGCACAACTCACCTCCCTCCCTCCTGCCTGGGACTCCCTCCTCCTTCAAAATCTGCTAGACTAAGGTTTTG
Organism: Tachyglossus aculeatus; assembly: GCF_015852505.1. Lineage (NCBI taxonomy): Eukaryota > Metazoa > Chordata > Mammalia > Monotremata > Tachyglossidae > Tachyglossus > Tachyglossus aculeatus. Next base: position 8,263,932 of record NC_052079.1, read on the forward strand.
TAAGCTTTTCGTATAGAAGAGTCATATTTACTGAAAGCTCTAGATGGTAAGCTAATTGTGGGCAGGGAATCTGTCTCCTAATTCTGTTGTACTCTCCCATACACTTAGTTCCTTAGTTCCTCATGTTCAGCTCTTTCCTGACCACCTACTTCCTTTAGGATGGTTTCCCAATTAATTGCTATTTACCCTGGTTAAATGATAGTAACAATCTCCCATAGCATTTGGGTTTATATTCATTTAATCATTACTTCACATTTTGCAGTTGTACCTAGATCACTCCTCTAGTCCTCTTCCAGTTTACAATTTGCACAAGCCTGCCTCCCAACATTAGATTGTAAAGTACTAAAGTGTAGGGATTGTATTTTATTTTACATTTATCATACTTTTCCAAGCACACAGTACAGTGCTTCACTCTCAGTAGGTGCTCAGTGAATCGTAAATATATTTGTTGTCCATATTATGTAAAAGAAATCACTGCCAGAAAAATTCACCTCTGAGTACATGGTTTGCTGAAAGGGCATAATAAATGCTTGTAATTAATTAGTACGTATACTAACAGGATAGGAAGTGTGGCCTAGTGGAAAGAGGCCAGGTCTAGGAACTAGAGGACCTGGGTTCTAATTCTGCTTTTGCCATTACTTTCTGTGATACCTTGGGAAGTCCCTTAACTTCTCTGTTCCTCAGTTTCTTTATCTGTAAAATGGGGTTAAAAATACCCATTTTCCCTCCCACTTAGACTGTAAGCCCCATTTAGGGCAGGAACTATGTCCAAACTGATTATTTTCTATCTACCCCAGTGCTTTGTAAAGTTTTTGGTGCATAGAAGGCACTTAACAAATACCACAGTTATTGTCATAAATGAATAAACTGGTTGCTTGAGGGTTAAATTTGAGAAAACCCCTTCCAGCCTAACTTTATGGAGTAAATGAGGAGACTATTTTCATTCAATCTGCAAATGAAATGTAAAATAATAATTAAATAAAATGCTATTCACTGCATTTAAAATCAGCAATCGGGATGCTACAATTTGAAATGTAATCAACTGAGTTTACCTGATGGGAGATTGATTGATTAGATTGATGTGTCAATCTAATTGAGGATATAGATTTCCTACAGCTTTGGAACTCCAACTTATGTGTTAACATTGAAATCCATTTTTCATAAATAAATCTCCATAACTTTCCCAATTATCAAGTTTAATAGTTCAATGAAGTTGGTGCTGATGTGGAAGTGGTATTTTTTTAATGCTCACTATGTTTTTTGATAATGTGTTTTATTTCTTTCTTTGTTTTCCTCTTTTACTTTTTTGATACTTTAAATAAACCATTGATTAATATTTAATCAATATTTCAGTTTCAGGTATTAATGGAATGCTCAGCTTTAGTAGTTTTTACATCACTGAAATTGCTGTTACCCTTCAGTTACATCCTTTGATAGATTCATGCGCAGAAAATGCAAAAAGATGAAATTCTGAGAGAAACAATTTGAATTTTCCTCCTGGGTTATATTGCAATGCCATGTAATGTCTAAATTAAAGGACAAAATATAAAATTTAAGCTAATGTTTCTAGAAATGTGTTTTTAGTAGAGAGGTGAAAATGGTAAATTGTTTAGGAAGGCCTTGTTAAAACAATACTTTGTGGTGTGTATATATATATAAATGAATATAATTGAAATTGAGAGAACATCTTGTTGCTAGGTCATACTTATTTCCAAATGAAAAAATAATAATAATGATTATTGTATTTAAGTGCTTTCTGTGTGTTTAAACACTGAGCCATGCACTGTGATAGCTACAAGATAATCGGATATCCATTAGGCCATGTTGCTTCTCAATATGTTATAGCTGGGGTGGATACAAGCATATTGAGGTGGACACAATCCCTGTCCCATGTGGGGCTCACAGTCTCAATCCTCATTTTACAGATGAGGTAACTGAGACACAGAAGTGAAGTGACTATAATAACGATGATATTTATTAAGCGCTTGCTATGTGCCAAGCACTATTCTAAGTGCTGGTGTAGATACAAGGTAATCAAGTTGTCCCACGTGGGCCTCACAGTCTCGATCCCCATTTTACAGACGAGGTAACTGAGGCAGTGAAAGGTGATTTGCCCAAGGTCCCACAGCAGACAAGTGGCAGAGCTGGGATTAGAACCCATGTCCTCTGACTCCCAAAGCCTATGCTCATGCCACTAAGCCATGCTGCTTCCCGTATACCAAGTGTACACCAAGTGAGAGTACAGTAGAATTAGTAGAAGTAATCCCTGCCCTCAAAGGAACTTAGTCTAGGAACATGTCATGGGGACAGGTTGGGGGTTTAGGCCTCTATCAATAAATTGTAATTGTTGAGTGCTTTGTCTTAGTAGAGTGCACATAGTGTCAAAGTTCTATCAATCAATCAGTGGTATTTATTGAGCAATGACTGTGTGCAGGACACTGTGCTAAGTGCTTCTATCAACCAGTTCGCAGGGAAGCTAAAAATCGACAAGAGTAGGCAGATGGTTTCAAATGCTGTTATACATTTTTCCTTTTCCCCCTTGGTATTTCAGGTACTGACTATTGGTGGTACTTTAATGATGTAAAGAAATTTTTACCGGGGATTATTGTAAAAGTACAAAACTCTTTAACCCATAATCTTTGCCAAGTGAGAGCCCAGGTCTCTGGGGTTCAGAGCAACTTCAGAGGTAATCATATTTGAATTTAGATTAAATTTTCTTGGCTCAATATAAGTAGAATTATTCCATCCTCAATTCTGCAAGTCATACAGCGCTGGAAAGTCAATAATTCCTTTTAAAAATGATCTAATTGGTTCCAAAGAGGACTAGAAAAAAAAGCTTTGAAAAATAAAAGCAGACAAAGTAGCTGTTGCTAAGATGTAATTAGGTCACCCCTCCTTGCCTGCACCAACCATCATCATCATCATCAATCGTATTTATTGAGTGCTTACTATGTGCAGAGCACTGTACTAAGCACTTGGGAAGTACAAATTGGCAACATATAGAGACAGTCCCTACCCAACAGTGGGCTCACAGTCTAAAAGGGGGAGACAGAGAACAAAGCAAACATACTAACAAAATAAAATGAATAGATATGTACAAATAAAATAAATAAATAAATAGAGTAATAGATATGTACATACATATATACAGGTGCTGTGGGGAAGGGAAGGAGGTAAGATGGGGGGATGGAGAGGGGGACGAGGGGGAGAGGAAGGACCAACTCTGCTCCAATATTCAGCTAGAGTTTCAGAGATGCAACATCATTCCCTGACTCGATTCCTTTTTATCAGTTGGGGGAAATATAAATATTTTTGGTGATGATGATGATGATGTTGTGCGGGCTTCAGCGTATGACAAGTCAGTGATGGGTGATATCTTGCCGGCATCACGGGATTCAGAAGAAGCATCCTTCAGTACAATGTGGCTCTGGTCTCTGGGAACTGCATCCGCCACAAGATTTCCTCTTGGCAAGGAGTCCCTTTCAGATGTAGGTGCCATAGGGCTGGGACTGTAGGTCATGCTATTTGGTGAAATTCAAGCAAGTGGCACCTTCCAGTATGGCGGCTGGTGAGGGAGGACAAATCTCATTTGCTCATTTCCCATTGCACCGAATAAGCGTCACTTTGCGATCCCTTCCAGCCCAGTGAATCATATGTTTTAGTCTGCCAGGTTAACAATCTACCCATAAAAAATTCATTTTCTGATCTTTTCCCATGAAACAATCTGATAATTGGTATAATAATGATAATAATGATAGCATTTATTAAGCGTTTACTATGTGCAAAGCACTGTTCTAAGCGCTGGGGAGGTTACAAGGTGATCAGGTTATCCCACGGGGGGCTCACAGTCAATCCCATTTTACAGATGAGGTAACTGAGGCGCAGAGAAGTTAAGTGACTTGCCCAAAGTCATACAGCTGACAAGTGGGGGAGCCGGGATTTGAACCCATGACCTCTGACTCCAAAGCCCGGGCTCTTTCCACTGCGCCATGCTGCTTCTCTGGTGTATATTGTAGGGAAAATGCACAGATTCCTTTTTCAAAATTTAGCATGCGTGTAGAAAATAAGTAAAATACACTGTAGAGCACTTATTTATGTCTTTATTATCTTTGGATTTCATTGATACTCCTTTTCAAACCATTAATAATCAAATAACTTCCTTCTCCTGGGCATTTTAAGAATATCTTATTTTTAAAAATCCCGATTAAAAAAACTATCTTGAAATACTTGATAGGTATTCATTGAGGTTTAGGATTTCTTCTCTTCAGAATTATCTACCATTTTTAATTAACTGCAAGAAGTATTGTGGGTCCCAAAGGGAAACCACTCCTGAAATTACACTTGAACTGATTAATAGATAAGAATGCTTTCCTTCATGTTAAGAATTCACCTTTATGAGCTTTACAGATATCAAAGTGATCCTAAGAAGAACTTAATCATTCATGACAATGGACTGGGCTTCTATGAAGTGTCTTTAATTAGATTTATTTTTAGTCAAAAGATTCTAACCAGTGGAGGGTATTTAAAGTCATGGTTTCTGTGGGCTTGTAAAATGCTGATACCGCAGCAGAGCATTCTAAATTCCACTGTGACACTTCTTTCCCCAAATTAGTGGCACTTGAATAGTGTGAACCTACACTAGGTCTCTGAACCAGCCATCCTTGGGGAAATTCATTCAATCATATTTATTGAGTGCATACTCTATGCAGAGCACTGTACTAAGCGCCTCGGTGCCCAGCACAGGTTCCACTGCAAAATTTAGGTACATATAAGCTCCTTGTAGCCATGGAAAAGGTCTACTAACTCTGTTGGATTGTATTTTTCCAAATACTTAGTAAAGTGCTCTGCATCCTGGAAGTGCTCAATAAATGCCATTGATTGGAGAATCCCAGCTAGCAGCCCTGTTTGCTTACAATTCTGAGCCACACTAGATTAGCTCCACTAATCTAGTTCTAATCTAATCTAATTTGGCAGTTCATTATTCCCATGATGCCGATTATAAAATGGGGTGAGAAGAGAAAAGATTTTTTTTATGGTATGTTTTAAGTGCTTACTATATGCCAGGCACTGTTCCAGTTGTTGGGTTAGAGACAAGCTAGTGAGGTCGGACCCAGTACATGTTCCGCATGGGGCTCACAGTTGTAATCCCCATTTTACAGATGAGGTAGGTAACTGAAGCACAGAGACGTTAAGTGACTTACCCAAGGTCACACAGCAGAAGAGTGGCGGTGTAGCAATTAGAACCCAGGGCTTTCTGACTCCCATGCCTTTGCTTTATCCACTAGGCCACGTTGCATCTGAATATGTTAAGCACATACTGTGTTCCAAACACTGTACTAAGTTCTGGGGTAGGTACAAGATAATCAGGGTGACCTGAACATAGTAATAATAATAATAGTAATTATGGTATTTATTGAGTGCTTATTTTGTGCCAGGCACTGTACTAAGCGATGAGGTAGATACAAGCAAATTGGGTTGGGCACAGTTCCTCTCCTATATGATGATGATGGTATTTGTTAAGCGCTTACTATGTGCCAAGCACTGTTCTAAGTGCTGGATAGGGCTCACAGTCTTAATCTCCCTTTTTCACGTGAGTTAACTGAGGCATATGGCATTTAAGTGACTTGCCCAAGATCACACCGCAGACAAGTGGCAGAGCAGTTTAGATCCCAGATCCCCCAACTTTTTCCACTAGGGCAGGTGCACCCCCAAAAGCCCCTCCTTCCTCTCCCCCTTCTCCCCTCCCCATCCCCCCCCCTTACCTCCTTCCCCTCCCCACAGAACCTGTATATATGTTTGTACGTATTTATTACTCTATTTTACTTGTACATATTTACTATTCTATTTATTTTATTAATATAATAATGGCATTTGTTAAGCACTTACTACGTGCAAAGCACTGTTCTAAGCGCTGGGGGGATACAAGGTGATCAGGTTGTCCCACGTGGGGCTCACAGTCGTAATCTCCATTTTACAGATGAGGGAACTGAGGCTCCGAGTAGTTAAGTGACTTGCCCAAGGTCACACAGCAGACATGTGGTGGAGCCGGCATTTGAACCCATGACCTCTGACTCCAAAGCCCATGCTCTTTCCACTGAGCCACGCTGCTTCCTTGTTCTGTTTTGTTGTCTGTCTCCCCCTTCTAGACTGTGAGCCCGCTGTTGGGTAGGGACCGTCTCTATATTTTGCCAACTTGTACTTCCCAAGTGCTTAGCACAGTGCTCTGCACACAGTAAGCACTCAATAAGTACGATTGAATTAATGAATGAATGAATGAATTAAAGCCAATGGTGAGGAGTTTTTGTTGGATGCAGACGTGGATGGGCAACCTCTGGAGTTTCTTGAGGAGTGGGGAAACATGCTCTTCATGGGAAGAGACAGGGATAGGCAGAATGACTTGGACCGGGATTTTTGCTTTTGGCATTTTGATGATTTCAGTTTTGTAGTATGACTCCTCGGGACTTTTGCACCATCCTGTTTACTCTGTGGAGTGGGTAACATAACCTTTATGGTGAAAATAATGATTGGGGTATTTAAAGGCATACAGTGTGCCAAGCACTGTACTAAGTACTGGAGTAGATACAAGGTAATTAGGTTTGGACACAGTCCCCGTCCTATAATTTTCTTTGCTCTTGCCCAGCAGAAAGAACACAGGAATGGGAATTAGAAGACTTGGGTTCTAATCCATGGATGACTTTAGGCAAGTCATGGACCTAAGTTTCCTCATCTGTAAAATAGACATAACAACCTTGCACTGTCAATCCCTTTGACTGAACCCTATGTGGGACAGGGACTGTTTCCACTCCAATCATTTCGTATCTATCTAACAGAGTAAATGCTTAATAAAAACTATAATTCTATTTTCCAGTTTCTTACCTTTTCTTGTTCCCTTCCTGAAAGAAAATAGAAAAACTCCTGTCACCACTGCCTTGTTTAACTCCTCTTGAAATGAGGGAGTCCTTTTCTTTCTTTATCCCTCTATCTTTTAGGCATATTCTCCACTCATGCTCTCTCCTTTTCCCCATAGCCTTCCTTTACTATTTAACCTGCTACTGTAAAGTGCTTAGGAAATACATCCTTCAGTTTTCACCAATTTAATATAGAAGGGCACGAGTGGGGAAAACAATTAAAATAACCTGTATGCTTCTAGTTATCTCTTAGTTTTATCTCTGGATTCCAAAGATGAGCCAGGAGATGGATCCCTTTCATATTCGTGCAGGATGTACAAAGCTATTCATGAGCTTGGCTGTTATTACAGTTGAGTTCAGAAAATATTCCTGGAAAAAGAGCCCCAGTGATAGATGTTCAACAGAGATAGGGAGGGAAAGGACCTAGTCAGACACCAATCCCATAAAATTCACAGCCGAGGCATGGTAGCTGGGCTTTAGTTATTGCTCACTAAATCTTTGATAGCTCCTTTGGAGAAAGAGCTGCCTGTCAAAAAAATGATATCTGCTAGTTATGCCATGTGTTTAAGTCTTTGGGCTTTGCATTTTATAACTCGATTTTGGTTTAGAAATTAGTATTTACTCCAGGTAAACTTCTTATCTTAGATATGTAACTCTAGTTGAATGGTAAACCTGGCTAGTTAATAATAATTGTAGTCTACGTTAAACCCTTACTGTGTGCTAAGCATTAAGGTGGATATGGGATAATTAGATTGGACCCAATCCCTTTCCTAAGTAGGTGGGGCTCACAGCCATAAAAGGGAGTGGGAAAAGGTATTTAGTCCCCCAATTTTATAGATAAGGAATCTGAGACACAGAGAAGTTACTTCCCCAAAGTCACAGCAAGCCAGTGGCGGAGCTGGGATTACAGCCCAGATCTCCTGACTTCCACTAGGTCACTAATCCACTAAACCACACTGACTCTCACTAACTAGCTTCTCCTGGTAGTTCACTCAGTCAATCAGTGATATTCACAGCACCTATCGGATGCAGAGCACTCTCCTTAGTGTTCAAAATAGTACAATAAGACAATAGTACAATAAGACAAATAAGTACAGTATATACAGTAAGATAAATTCTCCTCCAAAATATCCAACCGAGGTGAAATTTTGCTCTCACTTATGAACAATTGGTGAGAAAGCTGACTATGGAAACGCTAATGACATTTTTTCCGTAAATGATATCTAAGTGTTTATTATGTGCCAGTCACTGTCCTAAGTAGGACATATACTAAGTAGGACAGCATATCAATCTGTTATGCTAATCAGATTGAGCTCCATCTGTGTCCCACATGGGGCTCACAGCCTCAATCCCCATTTTACAGATGAAGTAACCGAGGCTTGAAGAAGTTAAGTGACCTGACCAAGGTCACACAACAGACACGTGGCAGAGCCGGAATTGGAACTCAGGTCCTTTTGACTCCCAGGCCCGGTCCATATCCACTAGGCACTCTGCTTCTAATTTCAGTTCATTGCTCTTCCCCTGAGAGTACAACCTCAGCCGCAGCCTTGGACCAACTATCAATCAATCAATCAATCGTATTTATTGAGTGCTTACTATGTGCAGAGCACTGTACTAAGCGCTTAACTAGTGAGGAAGATTGGCTTTGGGCCGCAGAGGGGTTGAGTGGACTTGATCTTTGGTGCAGTCATATAAAGGTGAAGTGCAGGGAACACAATTACAAGTTCTATACTGCATTTATAGATCCCTGAATGTGTTTGACATCATCAGTAGACTGCTGTCACTGCTCATCTGCAGCATTAACTAATGTGTAAAGTCTCCTGAGCTCCTAAAGCTAAAATACGGTGCTACGACTGATCTTTTCAGGCTTGAAGGTACCATGCCTGACCTTTCCCCGTGACCACTGAAGTACAACAAAGTTGTGAAATTGTTCCAGGATTGTTCTATGTTGTAATCCTTGAGGGTTCAGCAAGAGGCGCGGAAAGCTAACATTAGAAAATGCATCCGATTCCCCAAGAAACTCTTCCCAATAATGCTTCCATCAATAATGGTAATATTTGTTAAGCGCTTACTATGTGCAAAGCACTGTTCTAAGCGCTGGGAAGGTTACAAGGTGATCAGGTTATCCCACGGGGGACTCACAGTCTTAATCTCCATTTTACAGATGAGGGAACTGAGGCACAGAGAAGTTAAGTGACTTGCCCAAAGTCACACAGCTGACAATTAGCAGAGCCGGGACTTGAACGCATGACCTCTGACTCCAAAGCCCAGGCTCTTTCCACTGAACCACAGTTTACCACTTGTCTGCTGTGAAACCCTGGGCAAGCCACACTCTGTGCTGCAGTTCCCTAAACTGCAAAATGGGGATTCAATACTCTTCTCCCTCCTACTTAGACTGTGAGCCTCATTCATTCATTCAATCACATTTATTGAGCGCTTTCTGTATGCAGAGCACTGTACTAAGCTCTTGGAAAGTACAATTCAAGCCTCATGTGGAAGCTGACAAGTGGCAGAGCTGGGATAATAATTGTGGTATTTCGTAAGTGCTTACTTAAATCAGTCAGTAGTATTTATTAAGTATCTACTGTGTGCTTCGGATTAAATTAGGGTTTCGGGAGCATGCAAAAGAATCGGTAGACATATTCCCTGTCCTCAAGGACTTAACATATCCAGCAGGCAAGAAAGACTGTAAATAAATTTACAGACAGGAGGGTGGAAGAACAGTGGATAAGTATTCAGCAGTGGGATATGTAGATGAGAAGGTGTTTAAATTGAGATATGCAGAGGCTTTTCCAGGCGGTTGTGAGTATTCAAGTGCACTTGCCTTCTATGTGACCCTGGGCAAGTCAGAACTTAACTGTTTCTCAGTTTTCTCATTGGTATTGTGGGGATGAAATTCCTGTTTGTTTGTTTTATGTTATTTTTTAAGTGCTTACTTTGTTCCAGGTACTGTGCTAAGCACTGGGGTAGATACAAGCTAATGAGTTTGTACACAGTCTCTGTCCCACATGTGTCTCACAGTCTTAATCCCAATTTTACAGATGAGGTATCTGAGGCACAGAGAAATTAAATTACGTGCCCAAGATCGCAGAGAAGACAGGTGACGGATCCGGGATTAAAACCCAGGTCTGTCAGATTACCAGGTCTTGCTCTATTCACTAGGCCAGGCTGGTTCTCTGTTCTTCCGCCCCCTTAGACTGTGAACCCTAAATGGGACAGTGTCTCATCTGATTATATTGTATCTCCCACACTGCCTAGTCCAGTGATTGGCACATAATTAGTGCTTATTGAATAGCACAGTTATTACTCTCAGTCAGATAGTAGGGTGAATAGCAATTATTAAGTGGGCACCATGTTTTAAGCACTGGATTGAGCGCTGAGAAAAATACATATGTAAGAATTAGATGTGGTTCCTTACTTTCAGCCAGCAAGGCAAATTGAAAGTGGTTCTGCAAGTGAGGGAAAGAACTGATTGTCATGAACCTAACACATTGCAACTCTATAGGTGAAAATTAAGCACTTTGTTTGGGAGAAGAAGCTAAAGGGCAGATCGTTTGTTAAAATCATGCAGACTATATCCAGTCCAGCCCCTACACCTGCCAAATATATCACCTGTGGAGGTTAACTTTGCTCCTGGCCTGTCAGAGCATGGATTTTTCCAGGCTTCAGACCCAGACACAATTACTTAATCTTCTTTATCAGACATTTGCTAAGAAGGATGAATCAGAAACAAACATCTAGTTAATATTCAAATTTTATTAAACTCTCGCCCATTTGTTCAGAGATTTTCCCAGAGGCAATAAAAAAAAATCCACACTAATAACACTAATCACAAAAATGACATTTCTGCACACATGAAAATAAAGAACAACTTCTATAATCTGTGCCAATGATGGGAAGATCTACTGCAAATTACTGAATTTGGTGAAAGCAATTAGGTAAATAAACACAATAAAAAGTAATGATATGCACCAAAGAATGCACTTTGTTCATTTATCTTGACAAGCATAATTTAGTTTTAATTATTTATGATACTTTGTTGTGTGCTACTAAATGGAGTGTAGTGTGTTTTGTAAAAATAATGAAGTTTTAGTAATATTGGATTCTTCTACTGCCTGCTATTTAGATTATGCTGAGAAGTGGGGATAAAACTTTCAAATTTTCCTACGTGGGAATTTGAGTTTGTCGTTTAATGAAGTGAGCGAGAGTTCAGTGTAATTATATCAGGTTCATGAATAAAGTAAAAATAATGTTTCAAAAGAGATTATACTCCAACTTTTTCAATGAAGAGAAATCCAAATTAATTTTTCATTGTTGTGAGTTACTGGAAGTGACCAGAGCTTTCTCACATTCTACTACTCTGCTACTATGAGCAGCGTGGCTCAGTGGAAAGAGCACGGCCTTGGGAGTCAGAGGTCATGGGTTCTAATTCCGGCTCCACCATTTGTCAGCTGTGAGACTTTGGGCAAGTCACTTAACTTCTCTGTGCCTCAGTTACCTCATCTGTAAAATGGGAATTAAGACCGTGAGTCCCATGTGGCATGACTTGATTACCTTGTATCCCCCCAGTGCTTAGAACAGTAAGTGCTTAACCAGTGCCATTATTATTTTTTATAAACACCAGTGCATATTATGTTTCCAAAGATAATTATTTGATTTTTTGGATTATGTATTACTCCCACAGTACAAATATTAAATAAGATTTAAAGACCCGTAGCCATATAGTATAATGATGGCATTTATTAAGCGCTTACTATGTGCAAAGCACTGTTCTAAGTGCTGGAGGTAAAGTGATAATTACTGGGGGGTTAGATGAGATAGAGGGAACCTAACAGATACTATTGGTCTCTGTTTCTGTAGTGCTAAAGTACCTCATGCTTATTTAAGGGAAATTGATTCAAAAGAAGCCCCTCAGACAGTGTTCTGTCCAGTGACTAGGGCAATCATTGTCCCTGGCAAATCCCAGGTAAAGTGGACTCCAGTATCGAGCTGCCACTTATCTGCTGTGTGTCATTGGGCAAGTAACTCAACTTCTCTGTGCCTCAGTTATCTGTAAAATTAGACTGTATGCAATATGTGGGACAGGGACTGTGTCCAACCCCATTAACGTGTATCTACTGCAGTGTTTAGTGCAGTGCCTGTCCCATAGTAAATGCCTTAAGACTGTGAGGCCACTGTTGGGTAGGGACTGTCTCTATAGGTTGCCAACTTGTACTTCCCAAGCGCTTAGTACAGTGCTCTGCACACAGTAAGTGATCAATAAATACGATTGATTGATTAACAAATACCCATAAGAAAAAAGTAGCATGGAACCCATCCATTGATTCTGCCCCACCCCCTTTACACCTTGGACCACCTGCCTAAGAATTCCCGCCTATTATATTTAGCACACTCAGCTCAATTGAAATGGAGTCCTGGCAAAAGAGAGGAGGCAGAGCTGTACTCTAATCCATTCTAACTCCAGTCAGTGAATGGCAGAATTATCCCTGATGAATATGCAGTCCTGCACCAAACTGCCATAGACAAACGGGTAAAAGTGATTAAATGAAGTGAAGTATGCAAAAGAAATTCCTAGCATCTCAACATGCTTACAGTGGATGAGGGAAGATAATCCATCCAGTGCTTTTTCGTTTCCTTGTCTATAGATCATTAAGTTTCCATGTCCCTTGACCACAAGTAAAAGAAAAATGGAAGATATGCACCCAAACCCTGGAGGAAAATGATTTCCAACTTATAGAAAATTGGGACAATCAAAGGGAATTTTGACAGCTAAAAGTGGGAAGCAAAGTCCAAGGCGAGAGACAGGTCATTACATTTTACCTGAGTGACTAGAAGTAGGTAGCAAACCCACTCTTTGTATAAATCTCTGCTACTCCACATTCATTTCGTGGCCCCCTGAAAGTTCACTCCCTTTTCTGGTCGTATTCACACTGCAAACAGCAAAACAAAATAAAAGCAAATCCTGTATAGAATCTGAGTTTAGAATTAATTAATTTAAACTAAATTTATTTCTCTAGAAATGTGATTTTCTGATCAGTCAGTCACTGATATTTGAGTGCTTATTACATGCAGAGCATGGTACTAAGCTCTTGGGAGAGTACAGTACTACAGTTGGTAAACATGTTTCTTGTCCACAGACAGCTTGCAGTGTAGATCCTTCTCAATCCTTTTCCTGTAATTTTTTTTTCATAATGGTGATTCACAAGTAACCCTAAAAATTTTAGCACTGTGAGCTACCCTTATAATGACTTGGCCCCTGATCTAGGAAAAAGAGAAAGAGGTAAAGATTGCTAGTCAGTTAAAATGCTAGGCCTGTGGAAAGGCCAAAAAATGACAATCTACTTCTGTTCCTCTGAATATAGGCCACTGGCCCACTGTGTGACCTTGGACAAGTCACTTAACTACCTTGGGTCTCCATTCCCTCATTGGTAAAATGGACATAATACACCTACTCTCCCTTAACTCAGATTGTAAGCCCCCTGTGGGATCTGTTTTCCTTGCTTTTCTCCCAGTGCTAAGCGATATACTTGGCACCTAGTAAATACTTAATGAGCCATTCTATAATAATAAACTAGCAAAGTATTGTGGCAAAGATTAATCAATCACCAGTGGTATTTTTTGAGTGCTTTCTGTGTGCAGATCACTGTCCTAAGCACTTGGGAGAGAAGTAGCGTGTCTTAGTGGCAGGAGCCTGGGCTTGGGAGTCAGAGGTTGTGGGTTCTAATCCCAGCTCCACCATTTATTAGCTGTGTGACTTTGGGCAAGTCACTTCACTTCTCTGTGCCTCAGTTACTTCATCTGTAAAATGGGGATTAAGACTGTGAGCCCCACATGGGACAACCTGATTACCTTGTATCTACCCCAGGGTTTAGAACAGTGCTTGGCACATAGTAAGCGCTTAGCAAATACCATTATTGTGGTTATTATTATTGTCATTATTAATATTATTATAATTCAACCAAGCTTGTAGACACATTCTCTGCCCACAAGAGGCTTAGAATCTAGAGGGGGTAAGTAGACATATAAATTACAGATATGTACGAAAGTGCTGTGGAATGGAGGGTGGGATAGATATCAAGTACTTAAGTACAGAGCCAAGTACAGAGTCAATGCAAAAGGGAGAGAGAGTATGAGAAAAGAGGGTTTATTTGGCCATGGCCTCTTGGAGGAGATGTGATTTTAAATAAGTCTTTGAAGGTCAGGAGAGAAGTGATCTGTCAGATATTAAGGGGGAAGGAGTTCCGGTCAGAGAGAGGATGTGGGCAAGGAATAAGCAGTTAGTAAAGGAAATGACATGAACAAGTTCAGTTGTGAGCCATTACCAAGTTTCAGTGACTGTGGAAAAAGGAGTGATATAAGCCTGGAACAGTTATGATCTTAAAATCTTCTTACCATCCCCTCTGCTGCTTCAGGTATCATGATCCTTTGAAAACTTAAATAATTCACGTTTGTTTGTTGCAGCATGTATTGCAATTGTAAAGAGCACCATTATAGTAGTAGAACAAACAGTTAACACATCTGTGTGTTAATATTCATTTGTAGTGCATGGGTAATTCACTTACTATACAGAAAAAATACAGAAAAGGAAATCTTTCTTACCCTTGCGGGTGAAGATGTTCCCATAGGAAACATGAAAAACACAGTGGGATTACATTTACATCAGATTTTCTTTTGGTGCCATTTAAATTCATATTTCTGACTGCCTTTCAAAAGTAATCCTCTTCTAAAACCAATCTTGATTAGCATCTTCTCAAGAGCAACAGTCCTTTTCAGAAACAGGATTTTGAGCGAGAGAATATTTTTCATTTGCAGAAGAAATCGGCTTTTACAGAGTGGTGTTAGTTTAATGGACACGTGGAACAATGCTGAGATAATAAGTATTGAAAAATGTATTTTGATGGCTTCAGCTAAAGGGGCTTATTTTTGCACTATGTGGGGCAGTTTAAACTCCATGTTCTGAAAGATTTATAGGCGAGATTGTTGTCTATTAAATAACGCTAGGCCTCAGGTCCCAAAATATCATTACCATAATTGATGAGCTATGATGTGTGGGATTTTTAGGAGACTGATTTGGAATGAAAAGGGGGGGCATGTGAAAAAGGGTAAGCATTTGAAGTTAGGGGATAATGACCCCAAGACAGAGCTAATTCACTCTGCTGCAAGGATCAGTTTCTTGCATCAGCCTTCTCTCTGATCTCCCATCCTCGTGTCTCTCTCCACTTCAATCCATACTTCATGGTACTGCCCGGATTATCTTTGTCCGGAAACGCTCTGGGCATATTACTCCCCTCCTCAATAATCTCCAGTGGCTACCAATCAATCTGCGCATCAGGCAGAAACTCCTCACCCTGTGCTTCAAGGCTGTCCATCACCTCGCCCCCTCCTACCTCACCTCCCTTCTCTCCTCCTCCAGCCCAGCCCGCCCCCTCCGCTCCTCCGCCGCTAATCTCCTCACCGTACCTCGTTCTCGCCTGTCCCGCCACCGACCCCCGGCCCACGTCATCCCCCGGGCCTGGAATGCCCTCCCTCTGCCCATCCGCCAAGCTAGCTCTCTTCTTCCCTTCAAGGCCCTGCTGAGAGCTCACCTCCTCCAGGAGGCCTTCCCAGACTGAGCCCCTTCCTTCCTCTCCCCCTCATCCCCCTCTCCATCCCCCCATCTTACCTCCTTCCCTTCCCCACAGCACCTGTATATATGTATATATGTTTGTACATATTTATTACTCTATTTATTTATTTATTTTACTTGTACATATCTATTCTATTTATTTTATTTTGTTAGTATGTTTGGTTTTTTTTTTGTTGTTTTGTTGTTGTTTTTTCTCTCTCTCTGTCTCCCCCTTTTAGACTGTGAGCCCAATGTTAGGTAGGGACTGTCTCTATATGTTGCCAATTTGTACTTCCCAAGCGCTTAGTACAGTGCTCTGCACATAGTAAGCACTCAATAAATATGATTGATTGATTGATTAAAAAAAAAATTCAGTCCATGCCTCCTCACTCCTCAAGAACCTTCAATGGCTGCCCATCCACATATGCATCAAACAGAAACTCTTTACCACTGGCTTTAAAGCACTCCATTAGCTCGCCCCATCCTCCCTTACCTAACTGATGTCCTGCTACAGCCCAGCTCATGCATTTCACTACTCTAGCTCCAGCTGCTTACTTTTTGTGCCCTGATCTTGTATATTTTGCCATCAACCTCTTTCCCACATCCTCCCCCTAGCCTAGGGTTCCCTCCCCATCCATATACACCAGACCACTGCTCTCCCCACCTTCAAAGCATTACATCTCCTCCAAGAAACCTTCCCCAATTAAGTCCTCTTTTCTCCCTTCTCTCTCCCACTGTTCGGCATCATCTGTGCACTTGGATCTGTGACCTTAGTGTATTTGATATTTACCTCACTTTCAACCCCACAGCATGTATGTGCATATCTATGGATGACATATTATAAATTATTTATATTAATGTCTGTCTCCCCCTCAAGACTGTTTACCCATTGTGGGCAGGGAATGTGTTCATCAGCTCTGCTGTACTGTACCATCCTAAGTGCTTAGAACCAGGTTTCCTGACTCAGTCCTGTGTTCTTTCCACTAGTCCAAACTGTGCCCCGTTCTCCTTCAATTTAACCTTGACTCAATTTCACTTCATTTCAGAGAATGGAGTGACTCTCAGCTACCACACAGCCTTCCGAAGTCTGCACCTGAATGTACTTTACTATTTACGTAACCTGATAATTTGATGTAAAATCATTCTTTTGTAATCCCAGAAGATGGATGCTGAAGCCCATTTTCACTGGCAGATTTAAATGTTGGTTCATTCTAAAAAGAAGCATCCCTACTAATTATTTTGGTAGAGAGAATTTCAACCTTAGTTTAGCTCATAGGAAGTACATATGTTGGGTTTCTTTTCCATGCCCATATGCTCATTTTTATTAAAGTAACTAGCACACCAAGGTGAAAATTCCTCCCGCTTTCTACATTTTAATGCAAACATTCACAAAGACTGCCCTGTAATTTTCAGCCTATTTTGTTCTGCACACTTTGGTTGCCATGGCAGCACAATCAAGCCCAAGCCATCTAAAATCCTCAATTTATAAAACTTTGATCATATCTTATAGAAATGATTAACCGTATATGACAATCCTGTTGATATTTTCTTGGTACAAATCTCTTAAAGAAAAAGCTCAGTGACAACAAGGAAATTGACTGTTGTCGAATCACCAAACCATTGTGATTTCTTTTACCGTAAGGTTGAATCAAGGGAGTGGGATCCTTGCTTCTTTCAGAGAAAAAAAAATGAGACCCCTGGACAACTTATCCCTCTTTGGTTTCAGTTTTGTAATGACAGGCAAATGTCAGACCCTAAGATCATTAGTTTATATCTGAAACTCTGAATGTCATTCAAGCACTCAGTCTGGGAGAAGAAAAAAAAAATCAGTTACACTTGCTTATTCTCAAGCTGTCAAATGAGTCTCAAGAAGTATGCTCCAGAGAAAAGTCTCAGGATTCTCATTATATCTGAAATGGACTGAATCCACTCTACTATATTTATCCTTTTAACTAAAACAGAAAGCAGTGTTTAAATTCTAAAATATTTGTTGCTTTGATAAACAACAATTTGTAAACTCCAGGCATTTTTGGATAACAAACCTCTTTTATAATAATCAAATAGCAGTTTCTGAGTTCTGTAGTAAAAATGTCAAAATACTCCTTCAGCAAGATACTGGCTAGCTACTTGGGTAGAAATTGAGAGAGACCAGCCCCGAGTATTTTGGTCAGTTATCAACAGTTTAGGCTATAATGTCAAGAGCTGTGGGCTAAGAGCCAGGGTTTCAGGCGTTTAACCTTGACTGCTAGAAATACATGTGTGGGCAAAGAAAATTTCAGTAGCTTCTTTGTGCCTTAGCATTCCAATCTGTTATGGTGTTGATAAATTTACTTTTACCCTTTTACCTCTAGTTACTGTTGTGAGAATAAATATGAAGTATTTCAATGCCCCCAAAGAAAGAAAATTTCATGGCATTCTTAATTATGACCATTAATGCAAAAATTGTTCCAACAGAAGAATCCATCTTAACTGTCTGCACCTTACATTGCATAATACATTACAAAAGAGGAGGAGGTCACGTTTAGTGTGTAAATTTAGGTGTATGTGTGTTTGGAGGAATTTCTCACCAGCATCATAAACTACATGACTTCCCGTATCTTATTTATAAGTTTTTCCATTGAATTCTCCTAGCTCATTTTTTTTTGCAGCTGTGTTGTTTCTTCTGAAAATCTCTCTGCATCTGAACAGCATATTGACCTATTTGCGTTGTTTCCAAACTAACAGGAGTCCCTAAATCCCACTTCGTGACTATTGCCTTTTTATTTCTAACCTCATCCAAGTTCCCATACGATGATTGCACCCACAGTGTATCCATCAGAATTGGTTCTCTTAAACTCAATCCTTATTTCCAAAGAACAGCCTACTCTTTCAGAAACACAGTACATACTTTTAGGTATCTTATACCAGTAACAAGTGGTCCATGATATTCACAAATAACTATTTCTGTGATACTGTATGGCTCCGTTCATCTTTGAAGGTCTTAGGTTGTGTGTATGGTTGTTACACCAAACTTAACATGAGTCCACAGCTCTGGGCTGTTTCTTTGAATGGATTAAGTCATGGACCAGATGATGGGTAGGAATTTTGCACCAACTCTTTGTGTCAATAGGGTAACCTTTTAGTTCTGATGTTAATTTTCTCAGTGGAGCTATCCTAGTCTGGAAAAGTTGAAACTTGTCCATAGCGTCTCTCATAAGATCTGATCCAGACCCTTATATATACAGGAAATTTCTCCATACTGGTATAAATTTTGTGGTATTCATTAAGCACTTACTCTGTGCTTACCCTGTTCTAAGCACTGGGGCAGATATTCTGTGTGCATATCGGACATAGTCCCTGTCCCAAATTGGACTTGCAGCCTATGGGTCAACGAGAATCGATGATTTTTTTAATTTTTTTTTCTTTTCACACTGGAGTAGGGTCACAGCTGATGGCCTTGGGGAACACCGGACATCCAGACTCATTGAACGTCATATGTGTTACATTGACCAGCAGCTAGCTAGGTGGTGTTACATGTGCCATTTGGTGGAAGAAATTTGAGTTTGCCTGGGCCTAGAGGCTTTCTCCAGGGGACCTATGATCCATGAATATATAGTGAGTCAGTTAGTCAACAGCAAGTCCTACAAAAGTTAGGGGACAGGCTTACTGGTTTTTGGATACTGTTTCTGTAGAGTATTAGGGAGATGGAGCATTTCTACAGATACCGTTAAAATGGCTTAATCCTCAGCAGGCCTGGATTGAGCAATTTTAAGGGTAATCTGTATAAATATTCTTCCTGTCCTTGATAGGTGGACATAGTCAAATGTAGATGGGATATAGTGTTGTCACAGAACAGTCCATGATCTGTGGGTGGGAGACTAGAAAGAGAAAAAGCAACTTGATTACCACATAAATCCAAGCATTTATCATATCCCATCTTGAGTACTGTATCAGCCTCCTTGCTGACCTCCCTACTTTCTGTCTCTTCCCACTCCAGTCCATGCTTCACTCTGCTGCCCAGATCATTTTCTACAAAACTATTTAGTCCATTTTTTGCCACTCCTCAAGAACCTCCAGTGGTTGCCCATTTCTACCGCCATAGCAAACAGAAACTCCTTACCATTAGCTTTAAAGCACTCAATCACCTTGTCCCCTCCAACCTCACCTTGCAACTGTCCTTCAGCGCTTAGAACAGTGCTTTGCACGTAGTAAGCACTTAATAAATGCCATCATTATTATTGCTACAATCTAGACCGCACACTTCACCCCACTAATGACAACATACTGTTCCTTGATCTTGTCTGTGTCACTGCCAACCTCTCACCCAAGAAGATAGCCTTCCTTCTTCATATCCGACAATCATTTGCTCAAACGTCAAAGCCTTATCGAAGGCACATCTCCTTCAGGAAGCCTTCCCTGTCAAAGCCCTCTTTTCCCATCACTCCATTCTGCATCACCCTGACTTGTCTTTATTCATCCCTTGTCCCACCCCCACAGCATTTATGTACAAATATGACATTTATTTATTCATTTTAGTGTCTGTCCCCCTCTTGACTGTAAGGTGGTTGTGGGCAGAGAATATGTCTGTTATATTGTACTCCCCAAAGCGCTTAGTACAGTGCTCTGCACACGGTAAGCATTCAAATAATACAAATGATTGAACCACCACCTCTTATGAAAGATAGCTCAGTGCAGTTTTACTGAATCTTCTCAGTGGGTTTTTTATGCTACTTCTTAAGCACTTACTATGTTCCAGGCACTTTACTAAGGACTGGGGTAGATACAAGTTAATCAGTCCCTGTCCCACATGGGGTCCACAGTCTCAATCCCCATTTTACTGATGAGGTAACTGAGGCAGAGGGTAGTGAAGTGACTTGCCCAAGGTCACACAGCAGACAAGTGGCAGATCCAAGATTAGAACCCAGGTCCTTCTGACTCACAGGCCTGTGCTCTATCCACTAGACATTGCTCCTGCACCCCCAAGCAGCCCCTGTCCATTCATCACTCACGGAGCACTTACTGTGTGCAGAGCACTGTACTAAACACCTGGGAGAGTATACTAGTACGAGTGACATGATGCCTGTCCTCTGAAAACATCCTTTCGTAAATGTAAAGGGAAGGGAGAACAGGAAGAGGAAAAAGCTAATTCATTGCTTTATCAAACAACCAATTACTTTAGGGAGCATGTACTGTGTACAGATCACTTTATTTAGCACTTGGGGGGAATATGAAAGAATTAGTATAGGTGATCCCTGCTTTCAAGAAGCTTCAATTTTGGAAGGGTAGACAAATACTTAAAACACAGAAAGAATCAGTCAGTCAGTTGTATTTATTGAGTGCTTACTCTGTGCAGAGCACTATACCAAGTGTTTGTGAGAGTACAGATATAACAGACACATTCCACATTCCTTGCTCACAATGAACTTACAGTCTAGTGGGGGAGACAGACGTTATTATTATAGAGAAGCATCATGGCTCAGTGGAAAGAGCCCGGGCTTTGGAGTCAGAGGTCATGGGTTCAAATCCCAGCTCCGCCAATTGTCAGCCGTTTGACTTTGGGCAAGTCACTTAACTTCTCTGGGCCTCAGTTACCTCATCTGTAAAATGGGGATTATGACTGAGCCCCCCCTTGGGACAACCTGATCACCTTGTAACCTCCCCAGCGCTTGAACAGTACTTTGCACATAGTAAGTGCTTAATAAATGCCATCATTGTCATTATGATTATTAATATAAATGAATAATATTACAGACATGTACATAAGTGCCGTGGTCCTGGGAGGGGGGGATGAGAATAAGACATGCACAAGTGCTACAGGCAGGCTACTTTAAAGTATAATTTATATTGAGTACCTTTCCTCCTTTATTGCTTCCACAGCATCTTTTAAGGCCATTCTGTCTTTAAAAGCTTGGGGGGTTTAAGTAATGAACTCATGTACCTCCTTTCCCAAGAAAATTCAAGTAGATGAGAAACCTCTGAACATTTGTCATGTACAGTTTACCTGCTTCTGTCCACACTGAAGTAATGAGAAAACCATGACTCAGTTTCATGACTACACTGTAATAATAATAATAATAATAATAATGATAGCATTTATTAAGCGCTTACTATGTGCAAAGCACTGTTCTAAGCGCTGGGGAGGTTACAAGGTGATCAGGTGGTTCCACGGGGGGCTCACAGTCTTCATCCCCATTTTACAGATGAGGTAACTGAGGCCCGAAGAAGTTAAGAGACTTGCCCAAAGTCACATAGCTGATAAGTGGTGGAGCCGGGATTTGAACTCATGACCTCTGACTCCAAAGCCCGGGCTCTTTCCACTGAGCCACGCTGCTTCTCCTAAGACGCACACTGTAGAGTGTGTGTCTGTGTGTGTATGTGTAGCTGTTTTACGATTGTGTTACTTTTTTCTAACTGTGGCTTGTTCATTTTCTCAATCGCTTCATGGTACCAGGAGGAACAGAAACAGAAAAAGCATTTTGCAGTTCTACTTCTGAGTTTAAAAATACTTTATTTAAAGCTTTCTCTACTCCTTCTTATCTCTTTCTTTCTGAAGGGTCTAACCATGAATTATACATACCAGCACAGCATGAAATATTCAACTCATGTTCTTTCATTTCAGTTAGGTCTACCAAACAAAGAAATGAGCTGGTTGAGCCCAGAAAGGAGACAATGTATAGATAGGAATTTGCCAGGTCTTTTAATAGCCTTTCCGCTGCTGTAGTGCCCAGGTCAATAGAAC
The DNA here is from genome assembly GCF_015852505.1 of Tachyglossus aculeatus. Taxonomy (NCBI): domain Eukaryota; kingdom Metazoa; phylum Chordata; class Mammalia; order Monotremata; family Tachyglossidae; genus Tachyglossus; species Tachyglossus aculeatus. Next base: position 8,286,163 of record NC_052079.1, read on the forward strand.
AGCAGTCTTCACAAGCTTCACGTGGCCAATGCAACTGTATGTGAACCTTTCAAATAATTACTGCAGAAATTTGGGTCCAACAATAGAAGAGGTCAAAGTGTGTCACTGAGAATGTAACTGTGGTTGTGTTAAATTTCAAGACCCATATGAGTAGAATATATTTGTACCTATCACCCTCGACATCCAGCTTAATTTTCAGCTAGGGTGATCGGAAAAGCCAAAAGCATGGATAATTGAAAATACTTTTTAAAATCCTGATTGACGGGCAAAGGATCATCTTCAGGGCCCAGTATTTAAGAGAGCATAAAAATCTCCAAAGGGGTAGTAGTGTTGGTGTTTATCGACCATCTGCTGAATGCAGTGTACTGTGTTAGGTGCTTGGAAAGTACAGCAGAAGCAAATAACATGTTACCTGCCCACAGGGAGCTTATACTCACTGGAATAGTGTACACTCTGACCAAAAGGAGGATATAGCAGAGCTTGGTGGAAACAGTGCAGGTCTGGAAGTCGGGGATCGGGATCAAATCCTAGTTCTTCCACTTAACGTGACTTGTGACCTGGGACAAGTCAAATATGCTGGGCTTCTGTTTCCTCATATGTACAGTGGGGATTACTAGCTGCTCTTTCTCACTGTTAAACTGTGAGCCCCATGAGGGACAGTGTGTCTGATCTGATTTGCATTGTATCTACTCCAACACTTAACAAGTGCTGCAATCAATCAATCAATCGTATTTATTGAGCGCTTACTGTGTGCAGAGCACTGTACTAAGCGCTTGGGAAGTACAAGTTGGCAACATGTAGAGACAGTCCCTACCCAACAGTGGGCTCACAGTCTAGAAGGGAGAGACAGAGAACAAAACCACACATATTAACAAAATAAAATAAATAGAATAGATATGTACAAGTAAAATAAATAGAGTAATAAATATGTACATACATATATACAGGTGCTGTGGGGAAAGGAAGGAGGTAAGATGGAGGGATAGAGGGGGGATGAGGGGGAGAGGAAGGAGGGGGCTTAGTCTGGGAAGGCCTCCTGGAGGAGGTGAGCTCTCAGTAGGGCGTTGAAGGGAGGAAGAGAGCTAGCTTGGCGGATGGGCAGAGGGAGGGCATTCCAGGCCCGGGGGATGAAGTGGGCCGGGGGTCGACGGCGGGACAGGCGAGAACGAGGCACGGTGAGGAGATTTTATAATTGGCATTTCACATTGAATTTATGATCATAAAAGCTTTGTTTATGTCGAACGTAGATGACTTCAGCTAAAATTTAAGACAGTCTTCTGTTGCACTGCCTTCAGTGAAAATAAGAATCTTTGCCTTTGAGTATAGTTATTGGATCATCCCAGGTCTTCACTTCTCCAGGCTAAATATGTCATTCTTTATACACAATCAGTAAGAAAATTTGATCATGGGCATTTGAGTTGAGATTCTATGTCTTCTAGTGCTTCTAGCTCTTTAAAATGTTACAAGACTGAGCATTGATGCAGTACTTTGTTACTGAAAGCCCTTAACTTTTGTTGGCCAAAACATTTTTATTTAAAGTATTTAATTTCAAATAAATTAAAAGATCATAAGCCTTCTTATAAATTAGACAGTCCTAAAAGAACCCACTGTCCAATCAGGCCATAGTAGAAAAACACTAACCAAAGATAGCAGTGGAAAAAGTCTAAGAAAAGAAAGTGGAATTCAGACTGGGTATTTGGAGAACAAAGGCAGAAAGTAATTTTGTGGAAAAGGTGTCAGACGCAGTAGATTAGCAATTCTGCCTTTTTCAGTGAAAAGGACAGATAGTGGTTTATTATTTCCATTGAAAGCAATAAAAACATTCCTTAAAATAGCATACCAGTATCATCTTCTCTCTAAGTCCCCCGTCGTTGTTAGTGTGGATTATATTGGCTGTGCTTCTGTTCGCTCGGTGGATTTTGCTGTTTGTGTATATGTCCTGAGGTGTGGCTGATATTTATTGTTTTTGTAAAAAAAAATAGGGCTTGCCTTAATTCTATTATTTTATAATAATAAACTGTGGCACTTCTTAAGTCTAGAAGAGCACTCTTCTAGACTGTGAGCCCACTGTTGGGAGGGACCATCTCTATATGTTGCCAACTTTTACTTCCCAAGCGCTTAGTACAGTGCTCTGCACACAGTAAGCGCTCAATAAATACGACTGAATGAATGAATGATTAAAATGTGGCTTGCAGTACTAGCATTTAATGGGTACCAGCCCTCCTTGAGAGACCGTGTGGACCATATATGAACTAGAAGAACAGGGGCTAGCAACAGCAATCACAGAAACTGAGTATATAAAAGTGAGAAAGATTTCATTATTGTCTACTGTGTGCAAACCATTTTATTTAGGACTTGAGAGGGTATTAATAAAGTAGCATAGTCTAGTGGAGATAGCACGGGCTTAGGAGTTAGGAGACCTGGGTTCTAATGTCATCTCTGCCACTTGCGTGCTGCGTGGCATTGGGCAAGTCACTTAGCTTCTCCATGCCTCAGTTACCTCATCCCCTAAAATGGGGATTAAACACCTGTTCTTCCTCCCCCTTAGATTGTGAGACTCATGTGGGACTGGAACAGTTAAGTCCAGTGTGCAGCACAGTGGTTGGCAAATAGTATTATTATTGTTATGTTAAGCATTTGGAATTTAAGCACTTACTATGTGCCAAGCATTGTTCTACGAGCTGGGTAGGTATAAGGTAATCAGGTTGGACGTAGTCCCTGGCCCAGATGAGGCTCATAGTCTTAAACCCCATTTTACAGATGAGGTAACTGAGGCACAGTGAAGTGACTTACCCAAGGCCACACAGCAAAGTGGCAGAACTGGTATTAGAACCCAGGTCCTTCTTAATCCCAGGCCTGTGCTCTATCTACTACATTACAGACATGAAAATCCTTTGCAGGCAAGAAGAAGAAACTAGGGATATGTTCTTGAAAAGTGCTGACCAATTAAGGACGTGGTAGTGTGGTGTATTTAATGTGACTGAGTCCATCATTGATTATCTCCTCAAAGTAATAAGAGGTCCAGCACAGATGACTCAAAAGAATGAGGACAAAATTCTCCCTGCAGGCGAATCCTTCAGAAAAGGGGGATGTTTTCTCCCAGTTTTTAATCATTCACACAGGACCCAAGTCCTTCCTTATGTAGAGCTGACTCTGACTACAGTTTGGGCAGCTTATAGAATACTTTGAACGTTTTGAGGCAGTGGGGTTAGAGTAGAGGACTGTTGCCTGAAACAGTGAAGACCTCTGCTCTAGACTGTAAGCTTGTTGTGAGCAGGGAATATGTTTATTATTATATTGTACTCTCCCAAGCATTTAGTACAGTGCACTGCACACAGTAAGCTCTCAGCAAATACAGTTGACTGCTTCGAATGCAGTCGGTTTTCCCGTTAGCCCTAGGGTTGCTTCCTTGAAGGCTCCACAATAAGGAAAATTTGCTTGGCATCGTGAACACACTTACAACCACATCTTTTAACATCTCAGCTTCTTCTACCTAGACTAGGCAGACACACATTATCAGAAGAGTATTCTCCACATCCCCAGCAGTGTTCTACCTGGAGTGTATAGTGACTACAAACATTAGAGGAAGAATGGACTGTACTGATCTTTTGTTCCGTCCATCTGCTCTCACTTTAGATTGGAAGACTTTTTGTGGATTGGTGACTATGTGTGAGCTAATTATCTCATATTTACCCCATGCTTAGCACTTAGTAAGTGGTTAATAAATATCATTACTACCTACTACCATCTCTCTTCTCAACTTTCCCCTGAGAATATTACTTCATTTACTTTGAGTTATGATTTTTACCTTTTATTTTCCAGGTATAGAAAATCTTTAATGTGAATAAAGTTATCAGAGTTATCCACCAGATTGGGTAAACTCCAAAAGGGCAGGGATCTGATCTACTTTACTCTCTACTTTACTACCTTTACTCTCCCAAGTGCTTAGCAGAGTGCTCTGCATATGCTAAGTGCCCAATAAATACTGTTGATTGATTGATTTTGAGAACCCGGCACATTATAGTTAATTGGTTACCTAATGAATATACTTCCAGTTTCAGGAGAGTCCATACCCTTTGCTTTTTTCATCAAATTTGTAATATTCTATTCACAAGCCAATTTGTTTGAGAGATCCTTCAACTAAATTAATGGAGTCTTCAAGCTTTATTCCCTAAAGATAAGCAAAATAATGATACAGAAAACAATTTAGATCTCAATACCTCAAATAATAGTATTAATTTGGCACCTTCTAAGTATTCTATTAAGCACTTGGGAAAGTGCAGTAGAGTAAGTTAGTAAATACAATCCCTGCCTTCAAGGATTTTTTTCCTCTAGTAGGGGTGACAAACACAAAAATAGGAAGACAGAACAGATACGGGGAGATGTGTTGAAGTCCAGACCTATTAAAATTTTAATTCAACTCGTCCTAGTTATCCCTATCTCATGTGTGGTTCAAAGTCTAAGGAGGGAAAGAATGACATTTCTCCCCCATTTTAGTAAACTCGACTATCCAGTTGATTGAGATGTGACTTTTCAATGGATAGTCTGCCATTAAAATTAAACATGTTAGAATGTCCTGGGCAAAGTCTTTCTCCTTCTCTGGGCAGAACAGACCCAAAAGGAGATTTCCATTTGTTGTATTTTATGGTTTATGCCAAGGGGTACTTGTTCTGTTCAGAATCTGTGCTTCAAGAGATTCATTGATTCATTCATTCAATCGTATTTATTGAGTGCTTACTGTGTGCAGAGCACTGTACTAAGCGCTTGGGAAGTACAAGTTGGCAACATATAGAGACGGTCCCTACCCAACAGTGGGCTCACAGTCTAGAAGGGGGAGACAGAGAACAAAACAAAACATATTAACAAAACAAAATAAATAGAATAAACATGTACAAATAAAATAAATAAATAGAATAATAAATATGTACAAACATATATGCATATATACAGGTGCTGTGGGGAGGGGAAGGAGGTAAGGCGGGGGGAGGGGAAGGAGGGGGCTCTGTCTGGGAAGGCCTCCTAAAAGATGAAAAACACAAAAAGAACAAAGTGTGTTTACTGGGGAGGGAAAGAATGTGTAAAAGCAAATAAGGAAGCTGCAGCTGTACTTGGATCATTTTGACAGTCTTTAGGGAAACTGTCGTATTCCAAAAAACTTCACTGCATCTTGAGTGTTTTGGTAAATAAACCATAGAGGTTAATGGTGAATTTCTGTTCAGCACTGGAGTGCTTCTTTGCGTCATTCATGATCTTGCTGCCCATTCAAAGCAATAGTAGCATTCCACTCAAAGAACTGCAATGGTTTTCATCCAGAAAAATGAATGCCTGGTAAAGAAGAACATATATCTATATCTATATATATTTACATATATATAGGTTATAAATGCATGTTTGTCTTTCCATTTTAATTACTTTTATACCTTGAGATTATTAATATGCAATGTTTGGTGTAAGATTGAGTACAGGGAGGCATTGTGGTTCAGTGGAGAGAGCATCGGTCTGAGTCAGGAGATCTGGGTTCTAGTCCAAGCTCTACTATTCTTTCAGGCCTGCTGGGTGACCTTGGGTAAGTCATCTAAACTCTCTGTGGCCCAGCTGCCACATCTCAAAAATGGGAATAGTAATTCCTGCCTCTCCCTACCTCACAGGAGTGCTGTGAGGATAAAATAAAATAGCTGATTGAAAGTGCTTTGGAAAATAACAGTGCTCTACAAATTCAAGGAATTATTGGATCCTTGATTAAGTATCCAGTATCTGAGAGAATAGTACATAAAGAATATTTAGAATGAAATATGTGCAGCACCCAGGGTAATGGAAGGTGAATCAGAATCGCATTGTTCAGCTAAACTATAAAAACATAAAATGGTCATTAAAACATTATGTGCTTCACATGCTAATAAGGGCCTTGTGCTTTGCATAGAGGACAAAGATATATACAGAATGTTGATAGAATGGGGAAATGGCACTTCAGAAAATAATAATAATAATACTACTGTGGTACTTGAATTGGCACTTAGTGCATGCCGTGCACTGTCCTAACCTTTGGGGACTTACAAGATAGTTGTGTAGGACACCGTACATGTCTCACATGAGGAAAACAGTTTAAATAGGAGGGAGAACGGGAACGCAAACCTGCTCTATAGATGACAAAAGTGAGGCACAGAGAAATTGTTTTAGACATTCCAGATCCCCTTCTGTTCTCCATCTCCAACCACTCCCTTAGAGAACTCTTTCGATCCTGTGGCTTCAACTACCATCTCTGTGCGGGTGATTCCGAAAGTTACATCTCCCTCTCTGATCGCTCTCCTTCTCTGCAGTCTTGCCTTCAACACCTCAGTACTTGGATGTGCTGCTGCCACTTCAGACTTCACATGTCCAAAACACACAACTCCTTATTTTTCCCCCCAAACTCTGTCCTCCCTCTGACTTTCCTGTCACCGTAGACAGCACCACCATCCCTTCTGTCTCACAAACCCATAACCTTGGCATTATCCCCGACTCATCTCCCTCATTCAACCCACATATTCAGTCTGTCACCAAATCCTGTCAGTTCAACCTTCACAACATGACTAGAATCTGCCCTTTCCCCCCCATCCAATCTGCTACCTTGCTGCTCCTTGCTGACCTCCCTGCTAAACTCATTGTGTGCAGGGAAAGTGACTATCATCTCTGTTATATTGTACTCTCCCAAGCACTTAGGGCAGGGAATGTGTATGTTTAGTGCTTTGCACATAGTAAGTGCTTAACAAATGCCATCATTATTACTATTATTATTGTATTCCCCCAAGTGCTTAGTATAGTGCTCTGCACAGAGTAAGTGCTCAGTAAATATGATTGATTGAATGAATGAATGATTAAATACAGTTCTCTGCACAGAGTAAGTGCTCAGTAAATATGATTGATTGATTGATTAAGTGATTTGCCGAAATTCACCCAGCAGACAAGTGGCAGAGCCGGAATTAGAACCCAAGTCCTCTGACTACAGGCTGGTGCTCTTTCTACTAGGCCATACTGCTAACTCCAACATAGGTTAGCAGCTTGTTTCTGGTGTTTCTTTTATCTAAATTAATAAGCAGTGTAATATCCACTGTCCCCTACCCTGGATTATTTATAAGTTATAGCACATTTGAAATCCTAGAGCTTGTGTTCGAAATAAATATTTAGCTCTGAGAAAATGAAAGGTAGGTGAACAAGATATTCTGAAGTGAAATGCAGACAGTTTGACTTATCCCAATAAATCTTAGAGCCTTCTCTTGCATTTACCACTAGGAACAGAGCAATCTGTCCTCCATCATTCAAAGGACCAATCTCTCTCCAGGTAATGTTGCTGAGTGCTCTTATTCTGTTCCCCTTCCCTTGATGTATGGTTGTGAAGAATGAAATCATGTTTGAAGCTTTCTATACCTGAAATGATATCTAGCTTGTGGGTCACACACTGAGGCATTTCATATATTAGCAGAGAAAGAGATTTAGTAATGTGAGTCATAGCACAGAGTGAAGTTGCCCAACTAAAGTTTCAACACTGTAGACCTCCATGCCGCCCCCCCAATCATCCCTCATCAGTAAAATGGGGGTTCAATGCCTGTTCTCCTTTAGACTCCTCCCACTTTGACTGTGAGCCCATGTGGAACAGGGACTATAGCTGACCTGATTAACAAATGCCATTATCAGTGTTGTTTTAACATCATCATCATTATTATCCCTGTGTTTTACCCACCTACTTCTTCCTGGTTCTCTTTCTACCTCTAGGAGCTTTCCTTCTCTTTTTCACTTTCTGCCATTTTATCTTGTTCTTACCCTTTTAACTTCACTTCTCCTAGGCTTGGCTCTAGGCACTTCACACTTTTTTCTCTACACTCATTTTCAAGAAGATTTTATCCATCATAAGGTTTGGTCCACCAGGGACCAAGACTTCCAGTCTTATGAAACTGATGGCCAGACTTTCTATCTACTTGCAGAAAGGTTGATTGAAGGAATTTTCCCTAAACCACTCTAGGTAAACATGGGGTGTATTTCCACATCCCGGAGCAGTGTATTTCGAATCATTTTTTTCTAGCTTGCTAATATATGAAATATATGTGGAATGGCCTCAAAAATCGTACTTCTCACATGGGTCTCTAAACTGGTATAGTCCATTTGCCTTAAGTGCCATTTCTTTGCTTTAGCTTCATCCTTTGTTTAGCAACTTTGAATGTTTCTAATAAGTTTCAAGTTTTTTTCATGGAAAATGAATGGGATGAAGGTATATTAGCTTCACACTAAAAATTTCTTTCTTAATCTGATGGGTATCTCCATCTCTTCCCTAAATGAAATCTCACCCTCCAACAGCCTTTCAGACACAACACATGTAGTTGTTTTGGGCTTGGTAATGTTCATCATATGATCCCCCTCAGTTGCTGTTGACACAGCACTTTGGTACGTAATTCAGGTAGAACAAACATATTCCAAGTATTCAAGAATAATGAGAGAGATGTGTTTCCAGCAGTAAACAAATAACTGCTTCATGTACTGAAGCTTGAAATGTTTTATTGTCAGCACACAATGTTCTGGATCTGTGCATCTGTAAAAGTGTGTTTAGTTTGGAATTGGAATTTAGTTTCCATTAGTTTGGAAATTGATCATTTAAATCAATCTTTTTTTTTAGTTTTTTCCAAATTTTGGCTCTGCAGAAAGTTACTTTATTTTAAACCTCAGACCTCAACTCTCTAAGCTCTACTGCTGATCTAGGGGGAAGAAGACTGCTCTGGGAATCTGGATTCTAGTCCCAGTTAATCAATCAGTCAATGGGTTATTTAGTGTTTCCTGTGCGCAAAGCACTGTACCAAGTGCCTGGGAGAGCACAGTATAACAGAATTGGTAGATATGTTCCTGCGCAGAAGGAGCTCACAGTCTAGAGGAGTTGGTCTTTGGTTCTCCTCGCATATCTCTGAACGAACGGTCCTTCTCAGTCTCTTTTCCTGGTTCGTGCTCTTCTCTGCCTCCCACCCTCTGACACTGGGGTTCCCTCAAGGCTGTTCTACGTCCCTTTCAATTCTCTATCTGCATCCACTCCCTTGGACAACTCATTTGCTCCCGTTATTTCAATTACCATCTCTATGCCAAGGATTCTCAAATCTACATCTCCAGCCCTGATCTGGCTCCTTCCCTGCAATCTCACATTGCCTCCTGCCTTCGGGACATCTCTACTTTGATGTCCTGCTGACACCTCAAATTAAACATATCCAAAACTGAACTCCTTTTCTTCCCACATAAGCCCTGTCTTTCCCATTACTTTAGACAAGGCCACTGTGCTCCCAATCTCACAAGCTTGTAACCTTGGAGTTGTCCTCAACTCATCTCTCTCATTCCACCCACACATTGTTTGTCACCCTGATCCTGTCAGTTTTACAACATTGCTAAAATCTGCCCTTTCCTCTTCATCCCAACTGCTACCATGCTAATCCAAGCACTTATCTATCCTGCCTTGAATACTACACCTGCCTCCCTGCTGGACACCCAACCTCCTGTCTCTCCCCATTCCAGTCCATTCTTTACTCTGCAGCACAGATCATTTTTCAACAGAAATGTGCAGTCCTTGTCTCTCCACTCCTCAAGAACTTCCAATGACTACCCATCCATCTCTGTATCAAACAGAAACTCCTTACCATTGGCTTTATAGCACTCATTTAGCTTGCCCCATCCTATCTCACTTCACCAATCTCCTACTATATCCAAGTCTGTGTGCTTCGCTCCTCTGTCACCAGCACTAAATGTGCCCCGATCTCGTCTGCCTCACCGCTCACCCCTCTCCGTCGTCCTCCCCCTATTCTGGAACTCCCTCCCCCTCCATAAATGCCAGACCACCTATCTCTCCACCTTAAGAGCGTTATTAAGGTCGTATCTCCTCTAAGGTCTTCCCCAATTAAGTCCTCTTTTCGCCATCTGGCTCTCCCTTCTATGTCATCTATGCATGTGGATCCTTTGGACATTTGACATTTGGACATTCGATATTCACCCTACCCCCAACCTCATAGCACTTATGTACATATCCTTAAATTATATATTAAAATTATTTATTAGTATTAATGTCTGTCTACCCCTCTAGACTGTAAGATTTTTGTGGGCAGGGAATGTATCTGCTAATTCTGTTGTATACTCTTCCAAGAGTTTAATTCAGGGCTCTGCATCCAGTAAGTGCTCAATGAATACTGTGGATTGATTGATTGAAAGAGGGGGGTCGGATGTTAAAATAAATTATAGGTATGTCCATAAATGCTGTGAGGCTGGGGTGGGGTGAATACAAAGTGCTTATGGGTACAAATTCAAGTGATCCAGTTCTTCCTATAGTTGGGTAGTGAAGGGGAAAACTACACATACACTGTGCAGTGTGATGCACCCTTATCCATCCGTTTGCTCACTGCACTTTGTAAACTCCTCGAAGGTAGGTAATATGTACCCTCCCACATACATGGTACCGGCTTTAGCATTTGAGGTACTCGATGAATTCCATTAATTCATTGATTAAATTGCAACTACAGTTTGCCATGGCACAGAAGAGCTTTTTGGTAGCAGAGAAGTCTTACTCACATAGAGATTAAAGAAATCGGTGACAGCAGCATCATCATCAGCTCTACCGCCAAAGACCAATTAGAAAGTGAGATCTTCTAATCTTTCCCAGAAGACCTCTCATGCAGCTTAGGTATACTGCACATACATAGACCTCGAAATTTAGCATTGCACTTCTGAGAAAACCCACCTCGTTCTCTTCCAAGATGCATCCTTCAACAGCCAGCTAAATGAAATTACGTTTAAAGTGTATACGCTGTGTATGTTTTCCCTCAAGCTATCCCTGGGATACTGCCCTTGGCATTCCCCTGGAATGACCCTCCTGGACATCTTTGTCTGAAATTCACAGATAAACCCCCTATGGTTCCAAACATTACATCCATTTGGGAAACATCCAAGCACCCATGTTCATCTTTGGAACATTTTGGGGGTTTTTCTCAGTTAAATTCATGGTTACAGGTTTATGTCAGTCTGCCATTTTTGGTATTGGGATCTAAAAAGATGAACATAAGTTCATTTGGTGTGCTTGTCTTCCATTAGATTGGAAATCCTTCAAGAGTGGGAAGGGTGTATTTTTCTTTCTTTGCATCTCCTCAGCACTCTATCAGTACATTCCTGATTTAGTTTAGGGGTGGAGAGAAGGGTTAGGGATATCAAGGAAAGGGTCATCCTGCTATTATTATGTCATAGATCATTGACATAAAGCAACTTGTAAACTCATTTTCCCTATTCACTCATTTCTCTAGTCACATGGGGCAGAGAAAATGTATAAAATCATTTGACAGAAAACAACATCCGACTCATATCATAGAAGTGAGTCAGTTTTCTGAGTTACTCTTAAGGCTGTTTTAGAGGCGTAGACTTTCACAGGTGTAAAGCCGAGGTAATTTTAAAAGCAAAAGCATTAAGCATTTAAGCCAAAAATCTCATTTCCCCTGAGTCCTCCCATTCTTCTAGATGCTTCTTATGTGCTTTGAAGTGTTTATAGTTCCAGGCCTTGTTATCTAGCTCATGCTGAAACTAACATTTCCACAGGGAGAAGAAAATAATGTCCTTGACATAAAGCCATATTATTAGGCTACACCAAATTCTGAAAATGTTTTTAAAGTAGCAATTTAAAGCTTTTTAGATGTAATGAGATGTAATTACAGATTCGAAACGTATACCTCACAAAGATGCCCGACTATTTGTAAGATTTAAAAATTGGAAAAAAGAATAGGGCTCCAAACAAAGCACCAGACTTCTGCATGTTGAGACAACCAGTATAGCCAATAGGGCCATCAGAGGTATCTTCTTAGATTATAAATTGCTCGCATCATTTTATCATGGTGTCATAATAAATATTTAGTCCAAAGTGACAGATATTTGTGTAAATAAAATGGTCAAGCTCAACTTCCCTGACTGTTGGTATTTATTCTCTGCTACCAGAGAAACAGCATGGCCTAGTGGAAAGAGCATGGGCCTTGGAGTTAGAAAACCTAGGTTCTAATCCCAACTCTGCTCCAGGTCTGCTGTGTAACCTTGGGCAAGTCACTTAATGTCCCTGTGTCTCAGTTACCTCATCTGTAAAATGGGGATTAAGACAGTCCTATGTGGGTCATGGACTGGGTCTAACCTGATTAGTTTGTATCTTCCCCAGCATTTAGTAAATATGTGACACAAAGTAAGCAATTAACAAATACCATTTTTTTAAAAAAAAGAATGCTTCTAAGAGTTTATAACATTCATCCAGTGGCCAGATTGAGAGCAACTCTCTTAAATGGACTGCCGTGCCGGTGCCTTAATTCTCCAGGGACTTAACCTTGAGTCTCCTGAAGTCCCTGCACGGCAGTCAGAAATAGGGTGATTGATTGGAGCAGAGGCTTCTGGAAGATTGAGACATCAAGATGGAAAAAGCAGTGTGGCTTAGTGGAAAGAGCGCGGGCCTTGGAGTCAGAGGTCATGAGTTTGAATCCCAGCTCCGCCACTTGTCAGCTGTGGGACCTTGGGCAAGCCACTTAACTTCTCTGTGCCTCAGTTACCTCATCTGTAAAATGGGATTAAGACTGTGAGCCCCACGGGGGACAGTCTGATCACCTTGTATCCCCCCAGCACATAGAACAGTGCTTTGCACATAGTAAGCACTTAATAAATGCCATAAAAAAAAAATGGTGACAGGCTTTTTGAATCACAGATACAACAGAGGACCAATGGAATTCTTTACCTGCCCTTAATATGGAAACTTGGGCCGTCACTGATAAAAATCACAATTTTACCTTTGAGCCTGAAGAATATGTTTGTGAACCTTTGTCCCTGTGTTCTTCAGTTTAATGGTGTTTAGGTATTTCAGTCTGTTATCATGTGCCTGTTGCCAACCTTCCAGTCCCCACCTTCAACGTTAGTGAGCTCTAGTGGGTAGCCTTATATATCATTTACTGACTTCTTGTCCAACCATAGTACAGTACAGTATAGTACTGTGTACTGTAGTACACAGTAAGGCACATATAATGAATACCTTTGAATCCAAAAAAAGTAAATCTGAGTTATAATAGCCTTATTTTTAGTCCACACACACACACACACACACACACACACACACATATGCACACGCACATCTTAATCAAACAGTATTAGCAAACACTTTGACCTCGTCCTTACTTCATCCACAGCCCCCTCCCTTTTGGAATTCTCCAAAGGAAACATTTAAAACCTTCAAACTGTTAAGGAGATAGAATATAAAAAGTTCTTCAACTCCAGTGCCTTGAGTAAGAGTACTAAAGGGCATGCTCATGTCAATGAAAAGAGATCGATAAAATAATAGCCCAAGTCCAGAGGAGCAGGCTGGTAATTATCAGCGGATGAGCTAGCCCAATAATTCCCACCAGTCAAGGGATCTCTTTCAAAAGTTTATATCTGAAATTTTAAACTGCAGTAAAAAAGAGAAAGATATAGGGCTGGCTTCTGTGCAGTAAACACTCTGTTGTCCTTCTGAATGCTGCAAAAATAGATAAACATTTCTAAAAATAAAGACATTCATAATAGGGTTTTTAAACTATCAATACTATTAGGAAAAGAGAAAAATCAAGAACATTTTTAAGCAGTTTTTAGGGGATATCATGAAAAGCAGTACAGGAAGAGTGCTGCTGAAAAGCATAATTATTAAGTTTCTGACAAGAAACTTGAGCTTTTGCTAATCTCGGGATGAGAAGCAAAATAGAAAGTCTATGAAGAGAATGAAGTCACTATATCAGAAAGAAGACAACAAACTCTACTTTTTAAATGATAAATATATAACTGCATACTAAGAAAACATTGTAGACTTCGGTAAAACCAGTTCAAATGTGGCAAGTTAGAAAAGGGTGGTACAGTGCAACATTTATGTAATTATCAGGTAGCTTCTTATTGACCTGGAATCACTAGGATGGGTGATCTTTAGGAAGTTTTGATGGATCAACGACTGAAATCTGACAAGTGTAAGGATGACTATGGCAGTATTTCACTGGTCCCACCCATTGGAAGTGCCTCCTCTCCCACTACCCCACTTCTGCCAGAATTCCCCATTTTGCTCCAGGAAAACCCCTCTCTCATTCCTTGTTTTTCCGGCACCCAGAAATCATTACCCCCCTTCTCTGATCTCCCCTCTCCTCATCCTTCCTCTATCCCCTCCAAGAGGTAATACTGCAGTTAGTATTTATTGAGCAACCACTTGATGCGATGCATTATGCCAGGTCCTTGAGAAGCACAGAATAACAAAGTGGCATCTCATTGTCTACTCTCAAGGAGCTCTCACCACTTGAATCAATCAATCAATGGCATTTATTGAATACTTATTATATGCAGAGCCCTGTTCTAAGCACTCGGGAGAGTGCTCCCTGTGTGCAGGGAATGTGACAGTTTATTTTTATATTGTACTCTCACCAGCACTGAGTAGAATGCTTTGTACTTAATGAGTGCTCAATATATTCAAGCGCTTACAATATAACATTGTAATCAGACATATTCCATTCCAGAACAAGCTTACAGTGTAAAGGATGAGCTCTGAACAATTCATGAGTTTCACACTCTTCCTTAGGAAATCACATTCTTTTCTTCACTCTCTCTCTTCTTCCATTAACTGTTGCGAGTGCTATAAAATTCCATGAGTGCTGTAAAATTCTGCAAGAAAATAGTCCCAAACTTAAACAATGGGAAACCTACAGATCTTATGGGGTACTTTCCGGCATCTATTTTTGTCACCTTAGCTATGACCTTGTGGGGTAGTGGAAGAGCTCATCAACTAGAAGAACAATTGCTACCTTTCCAAGGCATTATGTATCTAATCCCTCCATAATTACAGCGGTGATCTCCTCCCCATACAGTTTTCAACGGGATTATTGAACAAAGACACTGCAAAGTGGTGTCCTCTGGGACTGGAACAGTAAGTCTCTGGGTCATCTTCAGCAGCAGACTGCTATAGCCTTACAACCCAGCCCACATACTTCGCTTCTCTAGTGCTAACCTTCTCGCTGTGCCTCAATCTTGCATGTCTTGCTGCCGACCCCTGGCTCACATCCTGCCTCTGGCCTGGTGTACCCTCCCTCCTCAAATTCATTTATTCATTCATTCAATCATATTTACTGAGCGCTTACTTTGTGCAGAGCACTGTACTAAGCACTTGGGAAGTACAAGTTGGCAACACATAGGGACGGTCCCTACCCAACAGTGGGCCCCAGACAATTACTCTCCCACCCCGTTCAAAGCCTAATTGAAGGCACATCTCCTCCAAGAGGCCTTCCAGACTTAACCCCACTTTTCTTCATCTCCCACTCCTTTCCTGACTTGTCACTGTTTATTATTGTATTGTAATAGTCACTGTTTATTGTTGTATTGTAATAGTAATAATAATAATGATTTTGGTATTTGTTAAGCACTTACTTTGTGCCAAGAACTGTTCTAAGCGCTGGGGTAGATACAAGATAATAAGGTTGGACACAGTCCCTGCCTCACATAGTGCTCACAGTCATAATCTCCATTTTACAGATGAGGTAACTGAGGCCCAGAGAAGTTAAGTGACTTGCCCAAGGTCACACAGCAGACATATGACAGAGCCTGGGATTTGAACCTGTGACCTTACTTCCAAGCCTGTGCTCTATCTATCCATTAAGCCTTGGTGCTTCTGTACCTTCCCAAGTGCTTAGTACGGTGTTCTGCATGCAATAAATCTTTAATAATAAACAATTATTCAAACATATAATTGAATGAATTCACTATTTAGGCCACTGTGGCACTTATTTTCACCATAACAAGTAACCTACTTAAATACTTCAGGGTTGGAGCTTCAGGGGAGAGTTGAAGGACAGGCTGGTATTTGGGGACCAGACCAATTTGTATCAAAGAGCTAGCTACCGTAGCATTCATGTTTATAAGTGCTCACTTTATTCAGAGCACTGTAGTAAGCGCTTAGGAGAGTACAAAATAACAGAGTTGGTAGAAACATTCCCTGCCTCTTCCCTCCTTCCCCACAAACTGGGGGAAACCTGACTGGGCACAGAATGACAATTTGAAAATGTATTTGCTCTTACTAAGTGCTAAGCATTGGGTAGATACAAGATAATCAGATCAAATACAGCTTCTTTCCCACTCAGGGTTAACAGTCAAAAATTGTGAATGAATGGTTACCTGTCAAGTTGGTGTGGCAGTGTAAGAAAGAAGATTTCTTGGATTTTCATTTAGTCAATAAATCTGTCATTCACCAAAACCCTATTGAATAAAAATAAGAGATTTAAAGTTAAACAGTATATATTTGAAATATAATTTTAAATAGATATCGATATAGCAAATAATAATAGTTTTACTAAGGGACTCATCTTCAGATAAATTGTGGACTCTTCATTGACCATAGAAGTCTGATATGACTACCTACAAAGTAGCTTGGGTTTAAAATGTCTGTGTAATAAGATCTAAAGTAATTCAAAACCAGCTGCTTAATTACTGCCAAAGTGTCAAATCAGGGAGAACCATGGGCTATGAATATATTCAAACATAAAAATATGTTTATTTACATTTTAATAGCTAGACAGGAGCCTGTTGAGTCCCCCAGGGTTTGTTTACAAGAAAGGACCTTAGAGCAGGGAGTATGTCTACCAACTCTGTTATTATTGTACTCTCCCAAGTGCTTAGTATAGTGTTCTGTACTCAGTAAGACCCCAGTAAATATGACTGATTGAACAGGAGTCAAAGAAATTATCATCTATTTCAGCCCCACATCTTTCAGGGAAAAAACTCCCCAGAAAACTGCGCAACAAACTTTAAACTGTAACCTGGGTAGTTTAGAAAATATAGATTCAACCAGAACTCCTAAAATTAATAGGGAATTATGGAACATATATTCTAGATGCATATGCACAGATGGATGTAGCTGTTAAAATCATTGAGTTTGGACCACAGCTCCAGCGGTCTTCACAGCTCTCCAGACAGCAGTATCACAGGCTGAATCTCAGATGGTATCACTCCCTATACCTAGGCTTCAAATGGGAAATGGATTTAGGCCTGAATCTGACTTTGGGAAAGTTGCCCAAAGAAAAGGAAAATCAAACCTGATGCTACCTCCCTGATTAACTGGGCTACTTGCTGTCCCTACTCCAGCTATAATCTCCTTGCCATCTTTTCCGGCTCTTCCATTCTAAGAAACCCCATGCTTCTGTTAGAAGATTATTCTTAGAACATAGTTTATCCTTTCCAAATTCTGCTTTTCTGGCTGGACAAAAATGTGTTCCTCCATCTTTTCTCCCCACAATTATTAGGCTAGCATCTTTTTCTTAAAGATTTAAACCAAGGCAACATCTGTTTACAATCATTGATTCTTACACTGGCTATTGCAGTTTGTCAAATAGATCAAAATTACTTGAAAAATTGACTGAATTTGCTGTGGTGAAAAAGACACTGTATTGCAAAAGAACTTTAAATGAAACCTAACCGTGGTGTCTGATAAGTGCTTATTATGTTTCAAGGACTGCAGTTAGAGCTGCAGTAGATATAAGATAGTCAATTCAGGCACAGTGCCAGTCCCCCTCCATGTTCACAGCCTAAGCAATCAATCATATTTATTGAGTGCTTCCTGTGTAGAGAGTAGAATATTAACAGAGTTGGTAGACATGTTTCCTGCCCTCAACAACCATACAGTCTGAAGGGTTTACAGTCTAAAAGGGAGGGAGAGCTAGGAACTTATCTCCATTTTACAATGATGGAACCCCAGACAGAGAGGAGCCGAATTATTTGTCCCGGTAAAGGCTGGAACTGACATTAGTACACAAGTACCCAAATTGAGTTGTCCTTATCAATATTTTAAACATTTTTGTCCATAAATCCTGGAACTCTCCCATATGATACCCAGGGGTGGATTTTCTTTTTGTCCTCTTTCATTATTGTATGGAAAATAGCAGTAACATCAATGAAAGATAAAAAGAGATAATTAAACAATGATTGAGCTTTCATGGGCATTGCTTTCCTGCTTCCAGGCAGAATTGTACCTAGATATAAAACATATGCGATAAAAATCTCCTCATCAGTAGTGTAAACTCTGAATCCAAAAGAGAGGCATATAGTCAAACAACAAAGACAGAAGTATTTTTGGAGACATAACTGCCACACATTAATTACCTGTAACTTTTAATGAGCAAGGTTTAAGAAATGATTAACATTTTAAAAAGTAAAGAACAAATTATTCTCTTTAGGTCTGAGGAATATCTCTTAAAGTTTTAACAATGAGAAAATAACAGGATACTTCCATGAACATACGAGAATCAAATTCAATCTTTTGTTCCTTCAAAATTGTGCACTACATTTTATGGACTCGTGAGTCTGAATTCTGTGTGGAAGGATAGATACGACGTGGGCACCATAATGTATCACCTTCCTTATATGAGTCTAATCAACTACACCCTGCTATTCCATCAATCAGTAACATTTATTGAGTACTTACTGTGTGAAGAGCACCATGCTAAGCGGTTGAGAGAATACATTGCAACAGAGTTGATAGACATGATCCCCGTCCATACAATCCAGTATCAGCACTAAGCAGTGGCTCTACTATGCCAACTCTGTGATACTGTATGCTTCCAACCACTTAGCATGGTGCTCTGCACACAGTAGGTGCTCAATAAATATGATTGATTGATTAGTCACTTTGGCCATAAATAGGGCTTTGCACTTCACAGCATCCTGTTCTCCTACCCTCCTAATTTCTCACTGCCCCTTGTACTTGCCCAGTGGGCAGGTACAAGAGACTGCCAGTGGCTCTGCACAAACCACCCTCCCTATCTTCAACCCCTCACAGGCTCTCCATCCTAATGCCTCAAGACTGAGGCTGGTCTTCATCAAGGCCAGAAAATCCATCATCATCAAATCCTTAATCAGTCCGTTGTATTTACTGAGCACTTACTGAGTACCCAGTACTCTGGGGAGAGAATAATAGAGTAATAGAATTGGTAGGCATGATCCCCGCCCTCAAAGAGCTTACACTATAATGAATATAGATGTCAATCATTTTGCTCAAAAATGGGTCAAAAACACTATACCTAAACTCCAACAAAAAGACCCTCAAAGTTACTCACGAACTAAGCTTTTTTCATTTACCAATAATAATCTAATGGGACTTCATGCAAATTTACCACCTCTGAATTTTAATCTGCTCTATCCAATAGCATGCATGAGTATTTGATTTGTTAATATAGCTTTTCTCATTAGTTCAGCAAGTATAGCGGTGCTTTTTTTTTACCTAATGAGTTAAGAATCCCCAAAGACACTAATATTATTTTCATTGTATTTACTTCATGAAGTTCAAGAAATCTATAAGCAAAGTGAATTTAAAACCATCAGAGAATTGGGGAGAAATTGTTTCTCAAGTATAGTAAGCTTAGGGTAATATATACAAACATCCATAGCACAAGAAAAAATAGCATACTACTGGTAATAAAATGCTTGTATATTATTCATTCGGGGATCAAACCTATGGTCCTTATGGGTAGGGGCCATATATTATTCTTGTTTATGAATTCTTCACAGCACCTAGTGTGGGCTCTGTACAAAATAATCTCTTAATGCATTTTGATGATGAAGGCAAAATCAAAAATAAAGGTGAAGACACAATTAGTGGTGATGGTGATGATAGGGAGGTTGGTGGAGTGGCAGAAAAAGCCTTTTTCTGTGTTTTGGTTGGTGACATTGAAGGAAGGAATTAATCAGTGGTATTTATTGAGTGCTTGCTGTGTGCATAAAGCTGTGCTAAGCCCTGGGGATAGTACGATACTACAGAATAGGAAGTCATGATCCCTATCCAAAAGAAGCTTACAGATTACAGGGGGAGACAGACATTAAAATAAATTACAAATGGATGTGTACAGAAGTGTTGTGGGGGAATGGTAAAAATCCAATTACTTAAGGGATCCAAACTCAAGTGCAAAGGCAACACAGAAGGGAAGACTAGTAGAGGAAGTGAGAGTTTAGTGAGGGAAGGCCACTTGGAGGAGATATGACTTCAGTAGGGCTCTGAAGTTTGGGAATGGTGGTTTATCAGATATAAATGGAGTGGGATTTCCAGGCCAGAGGATAGATATGGGCAAGGGATCAGTGGCGAGGAAGGTGAGATTGATGTAGGGATTGTTGGCCTTGAAGTAATAAAATGTGCAGGTTGGGTTGTAGTAATAGTAGTACTAGTATTTATTAAGTGCTTACAGGGTGTAGAGCGCTGTATTGAATTTTGTGAGAGAATAGCATAGAGAGGCGGGAATTCGGCATGGTTCCTGTCCCTGGTGCTTGTAATCTAAGAGACTGTAGTAGTAATCTAAGAGAATTGTGTCAACCACACTCCTGTAATACTATTGAAGATATGGCTCCACTGTCATTCTAGACAAAGGTAGAAACCCCACTTCAACTCTTCCTTTACCTGCAACTGAAGAACAGTTACCAAAGACATGGCTTTCACTCCATGGTTGAATGATGCTGCCATTAGGTAGAGCTATTTTGAAAGGCTGCCGATCTGTTGGAAAATTAAGAGCAAACTCCCTCAGTAACAGTGCAAATGCTCAATCAACCAATACCAAACCAACTCAGCCTACTGAACATGGTTTTCAGGAAGAAAATATTCTAAGCAAGGGTTCTTGAGAAAGTGGATTTAGAAAATATGAGAGCAAAAACATTTATCACAAATAGAGTTTATAGACAAATAGACAAACTTTAACCACAAGCAAAAGTTTTCAAGGGCAAGGAGGCGGTTAGACCTTTCTGCAGCCCAAACGCTAGCCTAGCTGTGAGACTTTTTGTTACGGCTTTACTTATCATCATTCCAGTGTCCTCCTGCATAATCAATCAATCAATCAATCAATCAATCGTATTTATTGAGCGCTTACTATGTGCAGAGCACTGTACTAAGCGCTTGGGAAGTACAAATTGGCATCACATAGAGACAGTCCCTACCCGATAGTGGGCTCACAGTCTAAAAGGGGGAGACAGAGAACAGAACCAAACATACCAACAAAATAAAATAAGTAGGATAGAAATGTACAAGTAAAATAAATAAATAAATAAACAGAGTAATAAATATGTACAACCATATATACATATATACAGGTGCTGTGGGGAGGGGAAGGCGGTAAGGCGGGGGGGATGGAGAGGGGGACGAGGGGGAGAGGAAAGAAGGGGCTCAATCTGGGAAGGCCTCCTGGAGGAGGTGAGCTCTCAGGAGGGCCTTGAAGGGAGGAAGAGAGCTAGCTTGGCGGATGGGCAGAGGGAGGGCATTCCAGGCCCGGGGGATGACGTGGGCCGGGGGTCGATGGCGGGACAGGCGAGAGCGAGGTACAGTGAGGAGATTAGTGGTGGAGGAGCGGAGGGTGCGGGCTGGGCAGTAGAAGGAGAGAAGGGAGGTGAGGTAGGAGGGGGGCGAGGTGATGGAGAGCCTTGAAGCCCAGGGTGAGGAGTTTCTGCCTGATGCGCAGATTGATCGGTAGCCATTGGAGGTTTTTGAGGAGGGGAGTGATATGTCCAGAGCGTTTCTGGACAAAGATAATCCGGGCAGCAGCATGAAGTATGGATTGAAGTGGAGAGAGACACGAGGATGGGAGATCAGAGAGAAGGCTAGTGCAGTAGTCCAGACGGGATAGGATGAGAGCTTGAATTAGCAGAGTAGCGGTTTGCATAACTGATTTTATGTCTTGAGTGCCTCTTCCTCATAGGCAATTCCGCCTCTGCTCCTCAGATCCTGGTAGACTATTGCCTCACTGCTGGAGGGCAGCTCTGAATATATGGTGGCAGAAACAGTAGTTGAAGAAACAGTAAAAGCAGCAGCCATTAGGTGGACAGAGAAGCAGCCACAGCAATAACTTCCTCCTTTCATTCCTCTCCTGCTGTTCATTTGAGTATAGTAGTAGCGGCTAGCACTTAATTGTAGCTTTCTCTCTCTCTGGCCCAGTTTAGAAACCTCCCACAAGCATAAACTTCCTTCTTCACCTGCAAGAAACCTGCATTTCTCCTCTGCTCTGCTGTGGGACATGACCCGTGTCCAACCTGATTAGCTAGTAACTCCTCCAGCGCTTAGTACAGTACCCAGCACATAGTAAGCACTTAACAAACACTATTTTAAAAAAAATGTATGCATATATATATACCCACATAAATGAGCAATGATTGACTTCAGTAGTGCTATATACAGTAAAATGAATGGAATGAGTCACATATGAATAATGTAAGAGTAATAGAATAAAGACAAAGGTTGCTGATATTACGTGTTGATTCCATTCTCTGCTCCAGAAACTGTACCTAAGTACTGATAATTTCCCCAGTTTGGGGACAAAAAAATATCAAAGGATGGCCCATTCCTACTGATAATGGAGATATCTTTATCTTCCATCTTGTCTAAAAGTCCGCTTTGAAACCCTGTTACTTATATTAGAGTGGCTTTCCATCTTTGAAATGCTAAAGTTATGAAGTCTTTAGGAAAAAACCATAGTCTCAAAAAGATATTTATATGTTTGTCTTTCGGTTTCCAATTTCATTTTCTGGAAAACTTAGACTTTGCGTATATTCCATTTTTTTAAGTTTCAACTATTCATTCCATTAATACTGTAACAGAGGAGTCAGATACTGCAAGTTCTACTCCCCAAATCCCCATCGTCTCCCACATCAGATTGTTCTATTATTCTTTCAAAAATTATTTATTGGCGTTGGACTTAAGTCCAGGATGTCTCTTGTAGGATTCTCACAGGGGGATAGTGAAAGCCTGGTAGGGTGGAAGGGGTTAGACTGATAAGTAGATTGGCTCTGGCTAAAGAAAGCAACAAGGCAACTGGGACTGTGAACATTGGATTTTGTAGTTTCTGGCATCTTAGGTTTAATTTAAAAGTACAGCAAACCTGAGTCCCCTTAGTTCTCTTTCTGTCAGGCTGAAATGAAGCAAAGAGAAGACTAGCTCTCTAGTGTCTATCTCCATTATGCCATTCAACAGTTCCCTTTCTCCCTTCCTTCTCTATTTTGCATTGGATTTATGTCTATAGAGGCAGTCTTGTTGGGTATCTCCCGGGTGGCAGCTCTAATGTGAGACTCCAATTCCCAAGAGTTCCCTACCCCTGTTTCCTTCCAATAGGCCACCCAAGGGGACTAGCTTTTCAGATACCCCAACCAATAATCCAATCCATTTGCACCCCTACCCCCCACGGAGCAGGAAGGTGTAGAAGTGTCCACTCCCTGGGTTTGGCGGGAGTTGTTATTGCTGAGTTCTCCAAGGGGCAAAAAGAGGAGACTATATTAAGTCTCTGGTGAAGAGCTGGAATATTCTGCAGTCTTCTACAGTCTACAAGCAGCATATATCATGGATATGGGGGAGCTTTGGTGGGTTATGAGCTCTGAAAGCTCCAGCTTTGCAAACGAGGGGATTTTTACACCTCATCTGCAAGGGATTGAGTTGTGGTACATTACAGTGGAGTAGAAGGGGAGCACAGCACAGAGATGGAAGAGGTTGGGCAAAGAAGCAAGACGAGAAATTGCAGTGGAGGGAGCTCTGCTCCTGAGGTGAAAGAGTGGGTCAGGGTTAAAACCAGTGACACTGTAGTGCTGATTCGTCTTGCCAGGAGAATGGAATTGGGAGAAGAAGTTCCAGCAGAGATTAGAAGGTTTAAGTAAATCCCCCTCCCCTGGTTCCTCCTACATTATCCCCAGCTCAGGCCTCCCTCCCCTCCCCACCCCCACCACCTCCTCCGAAGGGCATGTTGGATCCTTTTCTGGTACTCTTTACTGAGCTCTTCATCCAATTACTAACCAAATAAGTGAAGAAAATTCAAATGCATCTAGCTGCTGACAATGCTTCATCAGTATAACATATTCCATTCTAAAATCCACATATGAATACCACTCATGCTTGATATTCAGGGCACCTTATCATACTTTCAGGAAGCACTTCCTTAATGCCATATTTTCTGGCATTTTGTAGTAGTCTTTTGTGTAATATGGCTTCAAAAGCCTTTCTAAAGGTCAAGGGAATTAAATCTAAAGCCACCCTCTGCCACCTTAAAAATAAATCTATTTTACTTTATTTACCACAATCCTGCTTTTGTGAACTCCTGTTGAGAATCCTGAATTGAGTACCAACTTCCTAGGTCATAATGGCAAACATTCATGTGCTCAGCACTCTCAAAGTCTTGACATATACATCCTGGAAGCTGGTAGAAGTCAGCTTTTTATTCTGGGCCCTGCTAAATGTCTGTATTTCACTCGGTCTCGCTCACCCTTTTTACCCCAATTTCTAGTTCACTCTAGATCATACCCTAACTTAATGATCCTTCTATTTACACTAGGCTTCAATCTTCTTTCCACAAAGGTGGCTTAAAATATCTGTGATATCCTTTCTCCTCTTATTGATCTTGCCTCGATTTTCAAAACTGAAAATAAATCATGATTTTTCAGTGTACTCTTCATGAATATTGAACTATTGCCATATTTCTTCATTGTTTAGTGGGTGTTAGGGAAAATGTTAATCTATTGAAACATTGCTATCTTCCATGCTGAGTAAATTTCAATTTCCATTATTAGGGCCTTGGTGATAATTCTATCTTCATTTACGACATGTTCTTTTCTTTCCACTTGTAAATTCAAATATCAATCCTATTGGTAGATGAAGCTAAACATGGATCCTGTATAGTTATTAACAGATTATCTCTGGTCCACTGATACATCTCTGACTGAGACACTGACTTGTAGGATTTCAGGCTGAAGCATTCCATGGGTGAATTCTAAGATGGTCAGACAGTGTTTCCTGACAATTATTTATTTCCTGGAAACTTTCCATCAATACCGCCGGCTAACCCATTCTAACGGTAAATTCTAAGATGGTCAGGTAGTGTTTCCTGACAATATTTATTTCCTAGAAACTTTCCATCAATATTGCATTTTTGACCTTTCTTTTCACCATATGTGCAATCAATCACATCAGAAAAAAAAAGGTTCTCAGAAATAGTCAATCCTGGGAAAATGCTTGGAGCCCTTTCAAGCCATCAATTGATGCTTTTTATATTAAATCTTCTTGTTCTTCCTCTGAAGATTTACTGACCGAGGCTACATGGGGCAGGGACATCTTTTGAAAATATTTTTTTGGGTGGAAAAATCAAGGTTTGACCTGAATCTGCATGGTGCAAACAGCCTTCAGCACTAAACTAACTTGAGCAGGATTTGCGCCTAGCAGATAAAGGCAACATTTGGGCAACTGTGTGTCACTGCTTCCTCCTCAGAAACTGCCCACTGCTGTTTTTAACACAACTACAAGACAGACGAGCAGCTTGTCTAACCTGCAGTGAGCCCTATATCTTTTTCCCACCTCCTCCTGGTGAGATGCCAGGGGAACCTGGAATTAGGGCGAAGTCTTACTTGTGGACTCTCAGGTGGACAGAGACCAATCCCACAAGATTCAAAATGGAGGCAGGCCGAAGAAGCTGTGCTGAGGCAAGGTTTCAGGGTTATAGGAGAGAGAGCTTATTTCTTAACAATCAGGCCATAGTAATGAAAAAGATGATGGTCTCTGTCGAGAATTTACTGCGTGCCAACAAGTGGGTTAGATTTCAGTCAGTTTAGACACAGTCCCTATCCTACCTGGTACTCCATCAGTGGTATTTATTGAGCACTTCTTTGTGCAGAGGACTTGGGAGAATAAAGTAGAGTTAATAGTCACAATCCCTGACTTCAAGGAGTTTGCAAGTGAATGGTGAAGACAGACAAAAAATTAATTACAGAAAAGGGAGGTAACAGAGTATAGGGATATGTGCATATGTGTTGGGGGTGGGGTGAGTATCAAATTGCTTAGAAGGTACAGACTAAAGTACACAGAAGGGAGGGAGAATAGGATGGGGAAATGAGAGATTATTCAGGGAAGGCTTCTTAGAAGAAATGTAATTTTTAGTAAGGCTCTGAAAAAGTGGAGAGGATGGCTTAGAGGAGGGAAGTGTGAAGTAGGTTAGGTTGAGTAGGAGGTGAACCCGGATCCATAAGAGTGGGAGAGCTGATTGAGTGCTTTAAAGCTAATGGTAAGGAATTTTTGTTTGATGCCGAGATCAGTAGGCAACCAGTGGAGGTTCTTGAGGAATGTGGAGACACGCAAATAATTTTATTTTATTTATTTGTTTTTAAATGATCTGGGCAGCGTAGTGAAGTATAGACTGAAATGGGGAGAAGCTCAGAATCTAAGCGTTGGGGAAATCTGGTTAATCGCTACTTTGTTGATGAGGAAGCTGTATAATGGAGAGGGTAAGTGACTTACCTATGGTCACATAGCAGGCAAGTGGCGGAGCTGGGATTAGAACCCCTATCTCTTGACTCTGTCTTGTCTTCTTTCCACTAGACTGTGAGGCTTCTTTATTCCCATGAGGTGACTGATGTGGAGAGCAAAAATCTAAATCACATATTTCTATATCAATTTCTGAAGGATCAATAACACAATTCCAATAGATCGTAAGCTCCTTGAGGCCAGGGACCATATCTATTTATTCCATTTGCTTCGCCTGGGGAAAATTTGAGTTCGAGGATTCAGAATAAACTAACCCACAGATTCAAGTTAACCACACTAGCTTTCTCTTTTACCCCAGTTATAGCTTGGTTTACTTCACTGAATGAAGGTCCCCTCTGATTAGGTCTCGGGGAGCAGGCTGACAGCATGCACTGCAGCAAACAGGAAGTTTCAGTGATGTCACATACCTCCTCCTTTGTCTCAGGAGATGTCTGTGCCACCTTGGATTGCCGGGGGGTTCCTCCATTGCTCGGTGGGCCAGCCCCCTCCCAGAATATTTCAAATAACCCAGGATAGGTGCTCTGCCCCTCTTGTTCATTCATTCAATCGTATTTATTGAGTGCTTACTGTGTGTACTTAGTGCTTGGAAAGTACAATTCAGCAATAAAGAGAGACAATCCCTACCCACAATGGGCTTACATTCTAGAAGGGGGGAGACAGACATCCAAACAAACAGGCATCAAAAGCATCAGTATAAATAAATAAGAATTATAGATATATGCACATCAAAACAAGTAAACAGGCATTAATGTAAATAAATAGAATTATAGATATGTACATATATATATATATATATATATATATATATACATACACACAAGTGCTGTGGGGCGGGGGGGTTGTGTGTGGAGCAAAGGAAGCGAGTCGGGGCGATGGGGAGGGGGAGCTGAGGAAGGATTGATTCCTCTTTGAAGATCGAAAGCAAAATCGGAGAAAAATGGAAGGGCTGAATTGTATTCACAAGTAAACCTAGATTCACAGTTAGCTTCTTCATCGTTGAAAGCAATTCCTTCCAAGCTGAAAACATTTAGAAAGCTAGCATATGTGTAATTAAACCTCTGATATTAATGCTGAATCTAATGATTTAAGATATATTGGGATGATGCTCAGAGACTTCAAAGTGAAAACGGATTCTGTTACAAAAAATGAGCCTTTACTTTAGCTGATATACTCTGCAGTAAAGGTTTCATTCTTCAAAAGACAGCCCTTTGAGGTTCTTTAAGCTGATAGAAGTATCAACAGTATTTTAGGTCCATAATTGGCAATGTATTTCTTGGAATATTGTAAGATTTCTAGTATCTACTGTCAGTGTTGCTTATAAATCTGCTGTAAGGGGACCTAAAAGTAACTGTTTCCAATTTCAAGTCTTTGTTTTTAATCTATTATTTTTCCTGATTGTGGTTCTCATATTCCCTGGTGAGATTCACTGACCTACTTTGGAACATCTCTCATGTTGGTATCTGAGCTATTATGACTACGAGGCACAGGAATTGGAGAGAAACATTTTGCACTTTGGAAGGGTGTCTTGTTTCAAGTAGGCTGTAAAAACACCTGAAACCTATGTGGATTATTGCTGTCTATGAAGAACAATTATTTCTGCTACTTCTCAGTTTACACCCAATCTTGTATATATTTTGGGTCTTTTAATGTTTAAACTTTCTGCTAAGTATTTTTTGTGAATTAAGGGTGTTTCATCACATGGCAGGGCAAGACCACCAGTAATGAAATCTTGAAATACAGTCAGATCACCAGGATTGAGTTTAAGCAGCCCATCTGCTCACAAATTCACAATTTCACTGGGAGGTGGGGAGAGTGGAAGACAACAGAATACCAAAGCAAGCTACCGCATGGTGAACTGAAAGGGGGCATAGCAAACAGGGAGGGCAGAATAAATGAATTATAGATGTAGAGAAGTACACCGTCAAACAGTGGGACTTAGCAGTGGCCTGCTGGGAGATCACTGCAGTAGAGAGACCAGGCTGGCAGTCTTTTCAGTCAGGGTGACATCCTCCTGGTGAGGACTGGCAACCAGGCAGCACTTTGTTTCAGGCCCCAAATCCACTCAGGGGCATAAATGAGCACCTAAAGAAATATTTCCTGACTTTATTCAAGTGCATTTTTTGCTGTCACCCATAGCACATGAGG
The DNA here is from genome assembly GCF_015852505.1 of Tachyglossus aculeatus. NCBI lineage: Eukaryota > Metazoa > Chordata > Mammalia > Monotremata > Tachyglossidae > Tachyglossus > Tachyglossus aculeatus. The sequence goes on from NC_052079.1 coordinate 8,314,631, forward strand.
TCCAATTTTGATAAATGCAGGCAAAAAGAAAAATTAAATTAACTGACTCTTACCAATGGCACCAAAATGTGATGCAGTATCCACCAATCAATCATATTGATAGAGCCCTTTTAGTGTGCAGAACACTGTACTAAGCGCTTGGGAGAGTATAACAAAGTTGGTAGATATGTTCCCTGCCCACAGTGAGCTTACAGTGTAGAGGGGGTGCAGATGGGCAGAATTTTTTTCAGTTGTGAGCCTCCCTCAAGGGATAAGGACCATATCTAATTCCCACTTGGGTAATCTTCCCCAGTGCTCAGTTCAGTGCTCTGCCCACAGGAATTTAAATACTATTACTACTAATGCTAACAGTGTCAAATGTGGACAAAAGTAATCTCTCACGGCACACAGTATGTAATAGATTGCCAGTTTCATTTGGTCTTCGCTGCTCATGAATATGATCTGGCAAAATAGTTGGAGAGATAAATAGATGATCGATAGATGGATAGTTTCCTTTGTCCTGAAAGAAGAAGCCACGGAGGGTGAAATGTACCATTAGTAGCATTCATCTTCAAATATGAAGGATCGCTGCATAGAGTTTTAATTTTTCACAGATGATGGTAATCTGATCTTAAAAATATCCCAGCCAGTTCCTCTAGTATTTATCATCTTTGATGCAAAATTAATTCTCCATTAATATTAAGGTTACTTAACTTTACAAGAGCACTGTTGATTGCCTAATACATTTTTATGAGGTTATTCTGAATATTCAATGGGTTCAGACTTATGGTCTCAGGATTCTAGCTACAAGATTCTTTAATAATTGCTTCTTTATTGTGTGACTGATCTGTTTTTGAGATTGTTATTACTCCAGCTTGTCAGATTTAAAGCTAAATTTTAATGGCATATTCATTCATTCATTCATTCATTCATTAGTATTTATTGTGTTCCTGCGTTTACTTAGATTTTTATTTTTAAAGGTTAGGCTTTTTTGAAGCTCCTCGATTCAGGCTGTTATAAAATTATGCATTTTCAATAATAAACAAATTGAGGGCTAAAGTTCTGTTTTGTAAAAGATCATTTCAGTGGTTAATTTGAGAAAGAAGGTATACTTAGAAGCAGCTATAAGATTAGTTCACATTCTAGCTCTGCAATGAATGAACAGAGATCCAGAAGAAGAAATTCACTTAAGCGTGCTTCCAATTCAGCATAGGTAAAGTAGATGCAATAGTATTCACTAACCTAGCAATATCTGAAAGTATTACTTGTTTATATATTGAAAAGAGTCACTGAAATATCAAGGGTGAAGCAGTCAATTGTTTACATTATACTCAGTGCTGTGTTTGGTAACATCCTTTTTTACATCCTCAAAAGCCTCAAAGAACAAAAATATTTAAATTAAGGTCCATAGATTTGTTTGATTCAAATCTGACATTTGAATCCTGACATTTTGGTGGTGGTTTTCAGTGGATGAAAGATTTCAGGAGCACCACTATCCACTAGACTGTAAGCTTCTCTAGGGAAAGGATCATATCTCCCAACTCCCTTGCTTTGTAGTCTCCCAAGTTCTTACTAGGGTGCTGTGCCCCCAGTAAGTGCTAAATAAATAGCACTGATTGATTAGGGGGTGGAGTGCTTTCTGCCATATGAAAGTCACATTATTTTGCCAGCACAGCTGCTGTTAGAATGTGCCCCTGTATGGCCTTGGCAGTAATTGGAGGAATCCTTAATGTGCAGGGTGTTTTGGATTACACCATACTGACCGACCTGCAATTAGGGGAAGCATTTTGGTAGCCTACATCTGGCTGCAGGAATCACCAGAGCAATCCAGTCAGGGCAGGATGGTACCTCACTGGGAAGCAGCGTGGTCTAGTGGAAAGAGCGAGGGCCTGGGTGTCAGAGGATGTGGGTTCTAATCCCGGCTCAGCCACAGGTCTGCTGGATGACGCTGGGCAAATCACTTAAGTTTTCTGTGCCTCGTTTATCTCATCTGTAAAATGGAGAGTTCAACTGTGAGCCCCATGCAGGACAGGGACGGTGTCCAATCCTATTATCTTGTATCTACCCCAGCACTTAGGATAGTGCTTAGGACATGGTAAGGTCTTAACAAATACCACAATTATTATTATAATTTTAAAATGGATCAGTTGGGATGTTTCTGACTGCAACTACCTCGGCTTCCTGGGGCACGACCAGGATTACAGGAGGCTTTTCACCTGTTTAATGGGGGAATCAAAATAGATAAATGGGGAGCCTGCCTTTCCCTGTGGAGGCTGAAAACATAAGCTCCCTGAGGCCAGAGTCTAGGTCTTGCCATTGTTGAACTCACCCAAGTGCCTAGTAGACTGTTTCTACTCAGTAGATGTGTCCAACTGTGTCCAACTTCATTTGTTTGTATCCACCCCAGCGCTTACTACAGTGTTTGGCACAGTACCCCCATGCCTTGGGCCTGGGTCTTAAGTAGCATTTTCCAGACAGGAAAGACATTACCTTTCTGCTCAAAACTAGAAACAAAGGCCTAACATTTAGGCAGATGCTTTGCCAGGCATTACTACAAGACCTTGTAGACTGTGAGCCCGTTGTTGGGTAGGGACCGTCTCTATATGTCACCAGCTTGTACTTCCCAAGCGCTTAGTACAGTGCTGTGAACACAGTAAGCGCTCAATAAATATGATTGAATGAATGAATTCACAGGCTATTGGATTTTGGATTGGGTATGAACATTGTGGAACTGATAGAAATCAAGGGAGCAGTGTATCCAGAGGGCATTAGCAGAGTTTGAAAAACACCTCCCACTCATCTCCGTTGTGCAAGACAGGGGTGTCCATTCAGTTTTTGGCCTTAGCTTGTTCCTGAAAGGAGAACAAAGTCACCACTATCTGAGACAAGCCTTCTATTTAAGCAAGATCCGGCAACATCAGGGTGAATATTGTGTTCTTTCTCTGAATAATGAATCACAAATGAAGTCAAAGCTGCATCCCAAGCAGATGTTATCTGCAATGAATACACAGACTAGGCAGTCAGATTTGATCTAATAGGCAAGTTCACAATGAAACAGAGCATGTACATTCCTTAGGAAGTAGACTTTCGATATAATGGAAGGCTGAGAATCAGAGACTCATAAAATTCAAAGAGCTCTCAAATATCTAGCTCATTCAGCTTCTAGGCAGCTGAATGCCAAAGCAAATTAAATAAGATTTCCCATCTATCCCCGAAATGATTTTTGTGCATCACTGTCTTTCCCTCCCATTGTATCTCTGGAGCCCTAGCATGGATTGTATCTAGATGGTAAGGTCTTCAAGGGCAAGGATCATGATTACTAACCCTACTGTGCTCCCAAATCAAACTCCTAGTTTAGTGCTCTGAACTCAGTACGCGTGCAGTAAATATGACTGATTGATAAGGCCTCAGCAGAATACAATGAAAAGAAGGAAATGAATGCGAGTGCTTGCTCCTGAGAAATGGGAACATTGTCTCTAGGCAGCTAATTCACTGTTATAATACCCTTAAAATCACATGTCTGGGCAAATATCTCTGAGACATCAGCAGGAGGATCTTGGGAGAATCGAAAATAGGTTAATCAAGCAAAAAGCCACAGCGTGACTGTAGAGGAAACCTGAATCCCACAGCGTGACTGTAGAGGAAACCTGAATCAGGGACCTAGTCAGGTAATAATAATAATAATAATAATAATAATAATAATAATAATAATAATGTTTGTTAAGCACTTACTATGTGCAAGCACTGTTCTAGCCACCAGGGTAGATACAAGATAATCAGGTTGTCCCATGTTGGGCTCACAGTCTTCATCCCCATTTTACAGATGAGGTAGCTGAGGCACAGAGAAGTTAAGCGGCTTGCCCAGTCACACAGCTGACAAGTGGTGAAGCCAGGATTAGAACCCATAACTTATGACTCCCAAGCCCGGGCTCTTTCCACTAAGCCACGCTTCTTCCCAGGTAGAGAGCAAGTCCTCAGCGCAAGCAGTAAACTTTAAAAATCCTTTCAGAAAGCACTGGCAGGAGGATTAGAATCTGGACCTCTTTGATTCCCAGCCCTCTGCTCTTTCCAATAGGCGACACTACCCCTTCATTATTAGCATATATTTCATAGAACACACATGACATTAGTGCAACATCCATTGCCAACTGATGTACTCAGCATAGCCAAAACAAAGTGGCAACAGAAAAATAAAGCCAAGGTAATTAAAGCCCTGCTCTCATACACTTAAAGATCTCTTCAAATGTTTCAAGTACCACACTGCACATTTGAGCATAATCAGTAGTTGAGCCAGCAGACACTGTTTCTGGCCTCTCTTTTTTTCTGTCTTTTACTATTTCTCAAAATGGAAATTGCGTAGGTTACTCCTGGCTAGAAAATTGGCCTCACTAGCTCATGAGGCTTTTTCTGCCCTTAGTAAATTGATGAGAACTCTATATAGTTTCTGTTCGTCTAGAAGCGCTGCAGCATTAATAATCTCCAAAGAATGCTTACATAATTTTGAATTAATATTTAAGCATTAGTGCCCTCGGAGATAAATTACGAGCTGGAGGGGTTTTACGTTGTTATACAGATGTTCCATTTGCATATAAACATACATTTTTAAGTAGACATGTCTTATGTAGTACTTGTGGAAATAGATGCAGTATGGCATAGTAGAAAGAGCATGGGCCTAGGAGACAGAGGACCTGGGTTCTAATGCCAGCTCCACCACTTGTTCACTTGTGACCTTGGGCAAATCACTTAACTTCTCTGCGCCTCAATGACCTCATCTATAAAATGAGAATTGAAGACTGTGAGCCCCATGTGGGACATGGACTATGTCCAACCTGATTATCCTGTATCTAAACCAGTGCTTAGTTCAGTGTCTGGCACATAGTAAGTGCTTTACAAATGCCATTTTTTAAAAAACACAATTTGCTGGGGGTTGAGAAAGAAGATCTCATTGCTATGCAAATCTGGCTAAGGGATTTTTTTTTTCAATTGCTGTACAGAAACTCTTAATGTCAAGATTTGTCCTGAGCTGGAATGTAGCCATTTCTGGAAGGAAAGAGAAAGGGGGAAGTTAGTCTTAATTATTGAGAGCTTCCTGTGTGCAGAGCACTGTACTGAGCGCATGGGAGAGTACAATATAACAATAAACAGACACATTCACTGCCCACAATAAGCTTACAGTCTAGAAATGTTAAAAGTTAGTCAGAAGTTGGAACTTATGGACAAACAGATCTGGTAACTAGGATATCTAGAAGGTTCATTCATTGTTCATACCTTTTCCATGAGGGCAGGCTTTATGTCTACTTTATTGTACTCTCCCAAGTGCCTCAAGCAGTGATCTGCATAGAGTAAGGTCTCCATAAGTACCACTGATCGGCTGGCGACATGAAATTTCCCATCTGTTCAGTTGGCCAAAACATGACAACCCTCAGAGCACTCCTGAAAGTTTAGCTTCTTTGAAGAGACCCTCTGTAACTAAGTCGCCACCCTTCTTGTCATGTTATCCCTTCAGTGACCTCATCCCTCACAGGTTTTATCTGTTGGCTGCTATTAATACATTTGATTACTTTTTTTGTCATTTTTACCATTTTACTATTACATGTACTCATTACATATGTGACAAGGCTCTGCACGCAGTAAGCGCTCAATAAATATGATCTAATGAATGACATTTTATGTTTACCTGTCCCCCGTCATTCAATCTTAAGTCTGTTGAGGACAGAGTCTGTGTCTTTCACTTCTGCTGCATGTTTCCGTAGCACCCTGTATGATGCTCCACAAACAGCAGTCACTCGGAATGCTGCTGCTGTGGAGCCTGTGGAGCACTGCTTTGAGAGCTTTGAAAAGAGTCTATTTATAGCGCTATTTGGCCTAATTTCACATCATTGGAAAAAAAAAATTTCCAACATATTTTAGAAGTTTAGAAATCAATTAGGAAAGCTGAGCTAGAGAAAAGCAATAGAGGATAGCTTTAGAGGGAGAAAATCCATATTGAGGAGAGTTTTAATTACTACCTCACAAATCTTCACATTTTATTCTCTCACCAAATTTTGAAAGTTTTGAAAGATATCCTCTCTTATATGGTCCCCTTATTTTTTCTTTTTTAGCTATTAAAAGCAGATCTTATAAGAAACTAGCGCCCCCCCCCCCCCCCCCCAAAGTTCTAAAGCTGAACTTGGAGTAGCCCTGGATTGTTTTAGAAATGGGAAATAGAATCCCTCAAACCTATAGGAATTCGATAAGGTGAAAAAATATGAATACCAAAAGGTCAAGGGCTACAAGAATGCAGGTACTGCATTCAGTGATAACAGGCCAAACAGGATGGTCAGCTGTGAGCAGACAGCAAGTGTGGAAGGAACAGAAAAGATAGGGTCCTTGAAGTTAAGTAATTGGCACATTGATAAGGCCCTTCCTTTGAAAATCTTAATGCGCTTTACCAACTTTAATTATGTACCCCATTCCTCTGTGGCCAGGGTAAGCTTTATTGTGTCCAGTTTACTTATGAATAAATTGAGAGTTAGGTTAAATAATTTGACCTACACAGTAAGTCAGTGTTGAGGATAGAACTAGTTGTTCTGTTTCCTGCTGTTGGGAGCTAATTGGGAAAGGTTATTAGGAATATTCATTTTCATACATTGCTTGTGTAAAAATAGCTTTATTTTATTTTATGACAGGAGTTATATAAGTGCAACTGCAACCAATCAATCAGTGGTATTTATTGAGCACTTACTATATCCCAGTGCACTGTAATCAGGGCTTGGGAAGGTCCCACATTTTCCCTGCCCACAGTGAGCTCAATAATTTACTATTTTGACAGTGATGGTATCCCTGTCCATTCCAGGAGAGGGTGGGTATGGCTTTGTTGAGTTGTACTGAGCATTTGGGAAACAAACACTTTCAAGTGCATTTTCTCATGCAGAAAGTGGAGAGCTTAATAGCATGACTCCATAAAAGGAAAGAAGGAATAGGGTGTTTTGAGTTATTGCCCCCAGTGAGATTATATGGTAATCATAGTAATGGTAGTGTTATTTATTAAGTAGTTACTATGTGCCAAGCATTTAGTACGCTAGGGAAAGTACAGTACAACAGAATTTCCAGAAATATTCCCTGCCCATAATGAGTTTACAGTCTAGAAGGGATCACAAACACCCATAGAGATTGCTGTAACTGGCACCATATTTGAATAATAATCATAATAATAATCATAATAATAATGGTGGTATTTCTTAAGCAATTGCTATGTGCCAAGCACTGTTCTAAGCCTTGGGGTAAATACAGGGTAATCAGGTTGTCCTACATGGGGCTTACGGTCTCAATCCCCATTTTACAGATGAGGAAACTGAGGCACAGAGAAGTTAAGTGACTTGCCCAAGGTCACACAGCAGACAAGTGGTGGAGGCAGGATTAGAACCCATGACCTCTAACTCCCAAGCCCCTGCTCTTTCCACTGAGCTACGCTGCTTCTCTAGAAAGGACATTATGTCCATGCAGTGAAATAGGGCAAAAAGATCATTTCACCTCACGGCATCTTATCACCTGTAGAGGGACACATCACATTGCACATCTCAAATCTCTTTTTTGTGTTAATATGCAGCAGGAGAAAGAGTGTAGATTGTGTGCTTTCATAACTAATATACTTATTTTTTAAAAAGAATCTATTGATTCATGTAGCACATTTGAGATGACATATTTAGCCAAGTATTTCTTTGATCACAAAAGACATTTTCTTTCCTTAATCTGAGTTGTGTCGATAGGTTAATGCCTCCAACACTACTATGCCAGGCTTAGAAACATTGGTGCAAATAAGTGCTTCAGAGAAGCTCTCTCAAAATAGCTAATTACTTGATATTTTGCATTTTATAAAGTCCCCATTTTTCATTTCCACAAAACACTTCAGAAAATTAATTAGCCTTTCATTAATAAATAATTAAGCATTTTATCTGCACATTGCCCAAAAGCAATTGCGAATTACATTTTGCCAAAGCTGCTAATTTGATGTCCTGCAAACAGACTGCCGGAAGAGTGTTCGGTAAATCAGGCCTATGATGTATTGGCTGCAGTTGGCTTGTCTTCTGTTTCTACTTAATTGTCGATAATTCTCGTCAAACCACATGAATGATATACTGGCAAAAGACAATAAGCCCCGGTATCCACTCTTCCAGTCGTGCAGACTGCTTATAGTTGTTCTATATGGAACATTCCCTCTTTATAATTAAGAAGCTGGTCATGGTAACAAATTCGCTGCTTCATGAACCTTTTCAGGAGAAATATTCTTGAGGTGAAAATTTCAAGGAACTTCAATGAAATTTCTTCTCCGATCACTTGACTACAGCTAATTCGGCAAATGCCACCAAATAAGGTGAGAAATAAAAATTGCATAATTTGAATGTACAGAACTATTCAGCCTTTTAATTCTGCAAAAAAGGTACTTAAGTTTCTGGAGGTCACATTTGGTCTTTTGTCTTCCCTGGAGGACTTGAGCAGTAAAAACCAGTTTTTACGAAGATCAAGCATCTTCTGCTTGCTACTTCACTCTCGGGTGATAATAAATCAGGCTTTTGTTAGAGTTAAGCAGTTGTGAAATATATATTTTCTCACTAGTAAATATTTCTCAAAACCACAGTGACAAGTGCCTTTTATAAAGTGTGTATCTTATAATGGTCCAAAATCTGTCATTTTAGGATTCTAAGGGATTCAGTCAAACAGTGGTATTTTTGAGCACTTACTATGTGCATAGCACACAGTGTGTAAAGAGTGTGTAGTGAGCACTTGGAAGAGTACAATATAACAGATTTGATGGATACCTTATCTGCCCACACACAAGGAGCTCCTTAAAAAAATTAGAAGAAAAGTGAGGAAGAACAATCTCTTCAGTGCTGATTGTGTTATCTAGTGTGTTATGACTGATTACCATTAACTCCTCTTCTTCCATATAAGTAACATACTTCTCCATTGGAAATGGTTGTTGGGCCATTTGGTTGATACATAAAAGCCTTTCAGTTTCATTCCAACAAAACACTTTGGGGTAATTTATGAGTCTACTGCACTGCCTTTGAGCTGGGGTAACCTTTCCTCAGCTTAAGCAGTAATGCGCCTAGACACCAGTGTAGATTTAGCTCTTAGAATAGCTTACCACAACCAATCCAGTGGTTCACCAATGACTGCTTTATGCAATCTTTCTGATGTGTTTTTAGATCAATCAATCATATTTATTGAGCACTTACTGTGTGTAGAGCACTGTATTAAGCACTTGTGAGAGTACACTATAACAGAGTTGGTTGACACATTCCCTGCCCACAATGAGCTTTACTGTCTGGAAGATGAATTTTATGCACACTTGTACTTTTCCCATGATGTGTATCAACGTTTTTCTATGCCCAATCGACGCTTCAGCCTAGGGATTCCCCTGTGAAGACCACCACCACTACTACTACTACTACTACTACTAATAATAATAATAATAATAATAATGATGATGATGTTTATTTTGTGTCAAGAACTGTGCTAAGCACTGAGATAGAAAATAATCAGACCAAACATAGTCCCTGTCCCACATGGGCTCACAGTCTAAAAGGGGGAGAAAAGAGGTGTTTTTTTCCCATTTTATAGATGAAGAAACTGAGGTATAGGGAATTTAATCGACTTTTCCAGGAAGCTGGAATTAGACCTAATTTTTTCTGAATAATAATAATGGAATTTGTTAAGCACTTACTACATGCCGAGCACTAAGTGCTGGGGAAGATACAAGGTAATCAGGTTGTCCCACATAGGGCTCACAGTCTTAATCTCCATTTTACAGATGAGGTAACTGAGGCACAGAGAAGTCAAATGACTTGCCCAAAGTCACACAGCTTATCAGTGGCCGAGCCGGGATTAGAACCCACGACCTCTAACTCCCAAGCCCATGTTCTTTCCACTAAGCCATGCTGCTTCTCTATCTGAATCCCAGCCTTATGTTCTTTCCCCAATGTATCAGTGAAGTAACTAAAGTAAATTGTTTTGGTTGATATATTTAAATATTTCCTATTTCATTATACTCGTGTGTGTTGCATGCAACACTTCAGTGCCAGATCTTTACTGGATAGAGTATTTAACAGTACAAGCTGAGCTGGAATTGTTTGATTCCATCACTGAATGCAGCTGGAGCAGAAGCTAAGTGAATTTTGGTATTACAGTTGTATCCAAACTACATCACCACTAACAAAATCCACCAGGTATGCCCAGACACCGGGGGGTTGAGTGTTTCTAACTGAATACTGTAGTAGGATCCTAAATCTAGCTAGAAGTGCCTCAAGATTGAGAGCAAGTGCCCCAGTTAAAAGCAGATCAGTCTCAGAAGAGCTGTAAAGTGAAATAGAATAATGACTGACAGAGAATGTTCCATATCCCCAGCAGCAGCTTTGCTTACCACTTTTGCCTGCCCTAGGAAAGAAACCCAGGAGACAGAAGGATTGACTGTTTGCTGTTTGAGTTAACATTGTGTCATGTCCCTTTTCATGTTTTGCCGATAGGATGGAATTGCCCTTCAGCCCTCTTTAATTACCATTCAGTTTCCTGCATCCAAGTAGATTTGTTACCACTATCCAACAGACCATATTCTTGGTACCTAGAAAATGGAACTGATGAGGTCTCTCCATTGGATACATGGAAAATGTAATAAATATTTGTGTGTATCTTGAGATCTCTAGCCTGAGAGCAGGGAACCCCAACCACAAAACAAAGTCCAAAATGTGACTGGTGGTGGGACACTGAGTTATTCTAATGTCTGTTTAGGCCCATCCAGCATTTTAACCCATTTGAGAGAGGGAATCTTTGAATTTCGGGAATGGCATTTCCAGGTTGGCAGAGAACAGTCCTTCTGGGCCACTTGACTTCCGGCTGTATAGCCATCTTTTGCTTGGAACTATTTGTTTTGCACTACCTATACACTCGCATGCATGCCTCTTAAGCACTTTGATATTCATCCGACACCCACAGCACTTATGTAGCCATCCTTATACTTTGTTACTTTACTTACCTGTACTTTATTTTATTGTCTGACTCTCCCATTAGATTGTAAACTCCCAGGGGGCAGGAATCACATCTACCATCTCTGTTGCACTCTCCCAAGCACTTAGTACGGTGCTCTACAACCCGTAAGTGCTCCATAAATGCTATTGATTGATTGATTAGAACCTCTGAATGACTCTGGGTTAAAGAGCATCCCATAAGATATATATCAGACTGAAAGGCCTTTCATTACTTGAATTTGAAGTCTACAGTTGAAAACCTTCTGCTTCCTAATTCTTCTCTATGGCGGCTAGCTTTGTTTTTCACATTGCTCTTAATTATGTTTTTTCTTCCTTCATTCCCCTCAATGAAGCTAAATTATTTTTGCTCTTCGATTCAGGTGACTCTCTCTCTCTCTCTCTCTCTCTCTCTCTCTCTCTCTCATTCTTTCTCTCTCTCTAGATACCTATAGATATCTAGAGAAAGAGAGAGAGAGAGTGTGTTCTAAGTGCAGTTTGGAAGAATAATGAAGAAGCTGGACACTGTCTCCTAGTCATACACAACCATATCGACAGGCACAGGTGTACACAGAGATTTGCCATTTTCTCCTGCCATCTTTGCATTGATTATAGTCCCTCATCAGTATTATCATGTGGCAAAGACATAACAAGTGGGAGGCTTCTAGAAATGTTGGGAAACAGTACCCAAAACATCCAAGGACTAGGTGGGGAGGGCCAGCTTGCATCCATTCCCTTAGCATATCAAAATTCCAATAGGTCTGATTGCAAACTGCAGTTCATCCTCAGAATTTCCCCAAACACATCCCAAGACTTTAATCCCAAGTTATAAATACAGGAAACATTCCTAGAAGTCCTCATGTATTCTGAGACCATCTGTCTAAATGGCCAAATGTTCCAAACTCAATTTCATTTTCTCAGAGAGTAAGGCACTTTGGTCCTGAATTCGATGACCAACTGCTTAACATGACTGAAGGCACTTTACAAAGTACCCTCGATTGAGAAATAACCTCTTTACAGGAGAGTAACAAATCAAAATGCCTGGGAGTCAGAGGACCTGTGTTCTAATTCTGGCTCTGCCACTTGTCATCTCCATGACCTTGGGCAAGTCACTTAACTTCTCTGTGCCTCAGTTACCTCATTTGTAAAATGGGGATTAATGCTGTGAGCCCTGTGTGGGACCACGGACTGTGTCCAATCCGATTAGCTTGTATTTCCCGCTGCAGTTAGAACAGTGCTTGACATAGAGTAAGCACTTAACAAAAACCATAATTATCATTATTATCATTAAGTGCTAAGTAAAAATAAAATCTGAGACGATGCACTTAGTGAAAGCCTGTTGAAGGGAAACAATTGGTTAGATGGTTTGCTGATTCCTTCGCTCCTTCACTTCCATTCACAACGGCTGTGGCTCTCCCAGCCCCACAGCACTTATGTCCATATCTGTAATTTATTTATTCATGTTAATGTCTGTCTCCCCCTCTAGACTGTAAGCTCATTGTGGGCAGGGAATGTCTGTCTCCCCCTTTAGACTGAAAGCTCATTGTGGACAGGGACTGTGTCTGTTATATTGTTATAGTGTACTCTCCCAAGTGCTTAGTACAGTGCTCTGCGCACAGCACTCAATAAATATGATTGTCTGACTGACTGCTTCCTCCTATGAACATCATGGCTGGCCCTTATCTTAGATCTTCTTCTGCTCCCAATCTGCAAAACTTTGGAGATTCCTTTGCTTTTCAAGCAGCTAGACTCAGAGAATTCTGTACTCCCAGTCTGTTTTGGCACTGTGAAATATCTGGGGAAAGCAGAGAAAGCACAGATGCCATCACACTCTGAGAGAAATAAGATTTGTGTGGGTCACTGGGGGAAGCAAGGTAGGGGAGAACAGAGAAAGAAGATGGGAAGAAAGAAGCGGAGGCACTAGGAAGAGTGGCAACAGCCCCAACAGAAGAGGTAGGCAGCAGAAAAGGACAGGCCAATGTAAGAGAGGGAACCGAAGCCCAGAAAGAGAGAAAGCTGCAGCCGTGACAGGAGGGTGACCTGGCATTGCAGAACGAAATGAGTCTCTTTTAGTAGTCTCCTTTGTATAAACTCCCTTATACATCTGAGCCTCATATGGGACAGGGATTGTGTCTGACCTGATTAGTTTGTATCTACCCTAGCACTTAGCGCAGTGCATGGCACATAATAAGTGCTTAATAAATTCCACAATTATTTGGTGTGACTCCTGGCAAGTTCTCAGTGGTAGTTACTTGTTGGTGGTATGGCTATGTAGCTGAACTGGCAATAGGTCAGGTCCAACTGATAAAACAATAAGGCAGTATGCCCTAATGGAAAGAACATAGGACTTGGGGTCAGAAGGATCTGGGTTCTAATCCTGGCTCTGCCACTTGTCCGCTGTGTGACCTTAGGAAAGTCACTGCACTTTTCTATGCCTCGGTTACCTCATCTGTAAAGTGGGTATGAAGACTGTGAGCCCTATGTGGGACAGGGACTGTGCCCAATCTGATTATCTTGTATCTATCCCAGAGTTTAGTATAATGCCTGACAGATAGTAAGTGCTGAACAAATACCACAACTACTACTACCAAATTCTCCTCTTACATGGTTAACAAAGCAGATATCTTTATGACTGTTATCGCCATGCAATGTGAGGATAGTTTTCAAACTTTCATTGTGTTCATCCCTTTCCAATATCACAATTAATGAAAATTGATGCATCACATGTATTTGCAGAGAATACTTGATATTCAGAATCACTGGTTCCAACTTTTGGGTAAGTAATTTCTTTAGCCTGAATTTTTCTGATGTTGACCCAGAGCCTAACCTATCCAAAGGTAAATTAAGAGAACAACTCCCATTTCCCACAGCTCTAAACAGAGTGAGTCAATGAGGAATTAGGATTTCTAATGGCCTTTGAGATTTGGAAATTAAAGCCCCGGTGTAAGTATAAATAGCTCTTTTAGGAAAGACTGGGAGTAATAGAGAAAACGAAGAGTCTCATTATTCAATTATTCATGGACATTTTCAGGGTTCCCTCATGGATTCACACAACTTTGTCGGAGTTCACCCAACACCATGGAAAGCAACACCGAGGGGCAGATTATGGTTCCTGGCATTTTATTACCATGACTCAAGCACACTTGTAAGAGTAATGTTTTATTAAAGTAGGCGTCAAAATACATTTTGCATTCTGTATTTTGAGACTACAGTGCATTTAGTCTCCCTAAAGGATTTCTCCTTTATTAACATGTATATCATCAACTGCTCCCTTCAAAGGATTGTTTGCAGTTCACTTCTGCCCTGCTCATTACCGTGCTTACCCAATTAAAAATGTTTCTCTGCAAAAACAGTTGCAAGTTATAAAAAGACTACCTAAGGTTTTCTTTAGCTTTCTCCTGCATAATATGGCAGAGTTAAATGAAGCCACGTAGTAGTCTATTAATTTGTAAAATGTGCTTAAAACCAATGTGCTCATCTAAGTCATGAAATCAGTTTCCTTCAGTGATTTTATATTTAAAGAGCATTGTACGGGTTTGTATTTTGAGGAAATTGTTACTTTCTTCTGGCTTGCTTTGTAGGTTATTGAATTGAATGTGTTTTCTGGTTTATTTTTAAAATCTCTTTAAGAATCTGAACATTTGTGTGACTTTTGTATGGAAAGGCATTTCCTATTGGATCACACTTGGACAGATCTTCACCTGTTAAGTGTAAGCTTCCTATGCATCACTGCTTATTTTCAACTTCCTAAGCACTTAATATAGTGCATTGCATCAAATCGTAGCTAAATAATTAGTATTGTTAATCAGTAATGTCATCTCTAAACCAAAGAACAGTAATAAAGTATTAGTAGTTAATAGTATTTATTGACCACCCCTCTGGGTGCAGTGCCTATACCTAAATTTCACAGATGCTATAAACCAGAGTAAAGCTGCAGATCATACAAATTATTTAGGTAAAATTTCACCATAGTTCTCACAGCTGTCACTTAAATGAAGAGACAGAGAAACCAGTTCTCTCCTTGGAGATCTCGCTGTAGGTACTGTTGAATTATTTTCTAAAATAGCAAGACAGTCATGGTCTCATTCTTACAGCGTAAGATTTGCTTTATGGCATCATGCCCTAATCATCAGATGGCAGGAGCTGTGAATCATGGTTTAGAGCATAAGAAAACAAGGAATTGATGAAGGCAATTAATATCCAGTCACTGCTACTTCCCTGGGAAGAGGGGTCATTAATGAATTGATCCTTTCCCCATGCAGATCCTCCAGCTTCCCTTTGACCATAAAAGGGTTACTTTCGTTCCCCCTCCTCCTCAGCTTTCACAATCTCCACACTGCTCCATCCCTACACTGCATCCTTCTGATCTTCCTGACTTGGGTCAGTAAGCTGTGGTTTTTTCCCAAGCAAAACTGATTTCCCTTCCCTTTTTCCAAGTCTCTACTTCTTTAGCCTGCATTTTGTCAAGTAGGACAGTTTGCTACTTCAGCAGAAACCCATACAGTGTTAATGGAGAAGTGTTGATGAAGTCTGGAACTGCAGACAGTCCTCTGTGCAGATGTTTCGTGACTAGATACCCATGCAGAGGACTGATTCGATGATAGTGCTAGTAGATTGCATGGCCAATTAATCAATCTAATTCATTCATTCACTTGTATTTATTGAGGGCTTACTGTGTGCAGAGCAGTGTACTAAGTGCTTGGAAAGTACAAATCATCAACAGATAGAGACAGTTCCTACCCAACAACAGGCTTGCAGTCTGTGCTCACTGTGTGCAGAGCACTGCACTAAAGGCTTGGGAGAGTACAATATAAAAGAGTTGATAGACTTGTTCTCTGCCCACAAGGAGCTTCCAGTCTCTAGTGGGGAGGTTAACCTCACATGCTCTTGTCTCTGACACCCATGTTCCCACTGGTGACTAAGTGCAGCAAGTGAGAAGGGGGGCAGTGGTGCATTGAAAAGTGCCTATGTGGTGGACCACAGATCAGGTTTTGTGATTCTCAGTAACAGTGCTCCACATACAGTAAGTGCTCAATAAATACCATTGTTCGATTGACTGATTGGGGGAAAATTGCTCTGCACACGGTAAGCGCTCAATAAATATGACTGAATGATCTCTGATATTTATAAGATCCTGCAATAGATGCAGCATGACCTGGTGGAAAAAGCTTGGGCCTGGGAGCCAGAGGACCTGGATTCTAATCCTGACTATGCCATTTGTCTGCTGTGTGACCCTGGGCAAGTAAGTCAAGTCACTTCCTCTCTGCCTCAGTTTCCTCAACTGTAAAATGGGAATTCAAAACCTCTTCAGTGCTCTTCCACTGGTCCAAGAGCAGGGCTGGGGAGAAGTTGCAACCGTGTTAAATTATGTGTGCTCTTCGTACAGTAAGGCTTATAACTGTATGACTGGAGATTCCTTCAGTTCCTAGGAAAATAAATATCCTAGAGATTGATTATTGACCTTCCCATTCATTAGCAATTCCTTGAAAATGTCTATTCTCTCTGCAACAATAGCATTTCAGTTTTGCAGTTTACTTCAGAATATCAGGTTGAGCACCATTCTGGGTTATTGATTTAAACCCTTTGAGCATCTTAAATGCTGATGATTAATTCTTCCTGGACATTTCAGTTTTTATTTAGGATACAGACTGGTTTCCTGTGAAAGACAACACAGATATTATCCTTTGACACTTCAACTAGGGGTGATACAAAAACAATCTAGCCATTTTAGTCTGTGGCAATAGGAGTCTTCAGTACAATTCTGTCCCAATCAAACCAGCCCATCCCAGTATCAGCATTTTTTATGCTCATATACTTTATTTTGAAAATTTGTTAAATGCTTATTGCATGTCAAGCACTTTTCTAAGTGCTGGGGTTGATACAGGTTAATCAGGTTGGACGGTCCCAATCCCACAGAGGGCTTACATTCTATAAGAGGGAGAAAAGGTCTTGAACTCCCATTTTAGAGTTGAGAAAACTGAGGCAGAGAGGAAGTGCAGTGACTTACTTGCCCAAGGTCATACAGCAGACAATTGGCAGGTCTTCTGGCTCTGAGACCCACGGTCTTTCCACCAGGCCATGCCGCATCTATTGCAGGATCTTATAAATATTAGAGACCTGTTCTTCCCCAATCAATCAATCAAACAATGGTATTTATTGAGTACTACTGTAGGCAGAACACTGTTCAAGGCACTTAGGGGAGTACAGTTGGAAGATACGATCCCTGCCCACAAAGAGCTTACATTTCTAAGAACAGAAGGCAAAATAACTGATGAGGGCCTGGAGCACTGTACTAGTTCAGGAAGGGGAAGGGCTCTAAGCTGATGACTTGCAGTTTTTTTGTTTTTTGTTTTTTATGGTGTGTGTTAAGTACTTACTATGTATCAGGCACTGTACTAACTTCTGGGATAGATAAAAGCTAGTTAGGTTGGACACAGCCATGTTCCACATGGGGTTCACGTTTCACAGACTTTATATTTTAAAATCCCCATTTTACAGATGAAAAAACTAGGGCACAGAGAAGATGAGTGATTTGCCCAAGATCACCCAGCAGAAAAGTGGTAAAGTCAGGATTAGAACCTAGGTTCTTCTGACTCCCGGGTCTGTAATTTATCCATTAGGCCATACTACTTCTTGGTTCGCTTTGTGCTTCTCGTTGCTTCTCAACTGCTTTACAGTTAAGTTCACTCCTGTGAAAAATACATTAGCTCCTGTTGGCGTGACTGTGCTCCTGGAGTGGAGGAAATAAATTGAGGGTTGAATTGTGGCAACTGCACAGAAATTCATCCTCTGGAATCTCCAAGTCACCTCTCTGAATTAGGCTTGAAAAGATTGACTTTTCCAGTTCTTAAACTCTTTAAACTGACTTATTATACCCAGTACATATGTCTCAGCCAGCCATATCAATTGATCAATCCATTGGTGGTGTTTATTGAGTGCTTACTCTTTGCACTACTCTTAATTCTGTCAAAGGTTTTAGGGCAGCTGAAGTCTTTGTGGAGTTGTTAGAGTCCTCATCTATACTTCCCTCCCCACTCAATCCTAATAGTTATACCTATTTTTATCATTAACAAATAACAATTAACAATAATTAACAAATGCCATCATTAATATTAAGCACCTATTGGGTTTAAAGCACTGTACTAAGACTGGGAAAGAAGTTCACAAATGCTATACGAACACACAGTTCTTGGTCCCCAGTGGGCTTACAATCTAAAAATAAGGTCAGGAGATGGTGCTATGAAGGAGTTGGAGCACATTAGGAGTAAAGAAAGAAACATACACACACATACGTATAGACACACATCCACCTTCCAAATATATACAAAATATAAAAGAGAAGTACAGAGCTAAATCCGACAGGAGAGGTGGGCTTTCAGGATCCTCAAGACACAGAACAGTCACCAAAGTCACAGCTGCCGTCAGAGAGATGGCCTTCCCAACTTTCAGACTTTCCCTGAAAATTGAGAACGGCTTCTGCTGCCCCTATTTAAGTCTTCCCCAGACTAGAGTCAGGGCTGATGGGAATTTCCATCAGGTCCTGGAGCTTTGCCATTCTTCATGGCTCTAACTGTAGTGGCAACTTCATTAAATGTGGGAACGAAAGCCAGGTAGGTCTTTAGTTGTTGGCAGGTGAACAAGCCTTCGTAGTGCTTCACTCTAGTGGTAGAAAGTGTGTTATGGAGATTGATGAATTGTTGTTGCTGTCCCTTTAAAAATCCTCCTTAATTGGTGATGACAGTTGAGTCATGTCTATTCTTCAGTGGTGCAGGGGCAGAGGTGTAGATATAGGTGTGGCCATGTTTTAGTCATAGTTGCCACCTAATCATTTTGAGCACACTGGGGGAACTGACTGCAGGGTAAGAAAAAAGAAATAGAGACCTCAACACCCACAGAGTTGGAAGACATAACAGAGACACTCTTGTCTTGTATTTTTATTGTGTTTTCCCAAGGGCTTCGTACAGTGAATTACTCTCAGTAGGGGGTCAGTAAATACCAACCAATCAATTGGTCAGTGGTATTTATTGAGTGCTTACTGTGTGTTTGGGAGAGTACAGTACAACAGAGCTGGTAGACACATTCCCTGCCCACAATGAGTTTACAGTCTAGAGGGGGAGACAGGGACAGACAGACTTAATATAAATAAAGAATTCATAGATATGTACATAAGTGTTGAGGAGCTGAGGGTGGGGTGAATATCAATGCCCAAAAGGTACAGATCCTAGTTCATAGGTGACCCAGGAGGGAGAGCTTGTTGGGGAAAAGAGGGCTTTATCAGGGAAGCTTCTTGGAGGAGACGTGACCTTAAGGCATTGAAGGTGAGGAGAGTGGTGATCTGGCATATTTGGAGCAGGAAAGGGGTTCCAAGCCAGAGTTAGATGAGGCAAAGAAGGAGAGGGCAAGGTGATTGAATGCTTTAAAGTCAATGGTAATGAGTTTCTGTTTGATGCAGAAGTGGATGAGCAACCACTGGAGTTTCTCGAGGAGTGGGGAGATGTGAACTGAATGGGTTTTTTTGGAAAAATGATCCAGGTAGGAAAGTAGAGTATGGACTGAGATGAGAAGCAGGGAGGTCAGTGAGGAGGCAGATGCAGTAGTTACCATAGGTTAGGATAAATGCTTGAATTAGCATAGTAACCATTTGGTTGGAGAAGACAGTGCAGGTTTTAGCCATGTTGTGAAGTATGAACGGACAGGATTTGGTGATAGATTGAACATGTGGGTTGTGTGGGTTCTGATCCCGGCTCTGCCCCATGTCTGCTGTTTGACCCTGGGCAAGTTGCTTCACTTCTGCGCCTCAGTTCCTTCATCTGTAAAATGGGGATTGAGAATGTGAGCCCCACATGGGACTGGGACTGTGTCCAACCCGATTTGCTTGCATCCACCCCAGCACTTAGCACACAGTAATTGCTTAACCAATGCCACAATTATATTATTGTTATTATTATGAAAGAGATGAGTTGAGGGAATATCAAGGTTATGGGCTAGTGAGATAAGGAGGATAGTGATATTGCCTTTAGGGATGGGAAAGACAGGGGGGGGACAGGGTTTGGGTGGGAGTGGAAGGAGTTCTGTCTTGGACGTGTTTGAGGTAGAGATGCCCTGAAGGCAGAAGGAAATGTGAGTCTGCAGAGAAGTACAGAGATCAGAGCTGGAAACGTAGATTTGGGAATCGTCTGCACAGCCATTTCTACTTACCCAGGTATAAAGTTTTCCATTCTCATTGAGGCCAGGATAGGAGAGAGCCCGGTTGATTTTGTGGTTCATGTACTACTTGGTGGCTCGCCCTCAACAGCAAGGGTGATTGGATTCCTTCATGCCTGAGTACATATACACCAATGGGGGGAATCCACCTCTGTGGGCTACTCCCAACAGAGTCCTGCAAGATGAGGGGGCCCCAAATTTGGTGTAGAATGGGCTTCTTGGGCTACCTCAAGCCATTCAGTTGCACAAGGATATAGCGTGCCCTAGATAGAGCATGGGCCTGTGTGTCAGAAGGACCTGGATTCTAATCCCAGGTCTGCCAATTTCTGCAGTGGGACTTTGGGCTAGTCATTTAAACTCTCTGTGTCTAAATTACCTCATCTGTAAAATGGGGATTAAGACTGTGAGCCCCAAACAGGTCAGGGACTGTGTCAAACTTGTTTACCCTTGTATCTACCCCAGTGCTTAGTACAGTGACTGGCACAGTTAGTGCTTAACAAATGCCATAAAAAAATGGTAAGCATTCTTCGCCATGGGGCTACACAGCCAACTTCTTCAGTGGACAGTGCTGCTGTCATTGTCCACTTCCCACCCTCCTGGAATTCCTTCCCCCTCCATATACACCAAACCATCACTCTCCTCACCTTCAAAGGCTTATTGAGGTCACATCTCCTCAAAAGAGTCTTCCCCCTTTAAGTGCTTTATACCCTGGCTTCCTCTCCCTTCTGCATTGTTCGTGTACTTGTATCTGTGACCTTTGGGTATTAAATATTTGCCCCACCTTCAAATCCACAGCATTTATGTACATATATGTATATATAAATTATATATTAATTGTTTATATTAATGCCTGCCTCCCCCTCTAGACTGTAAGCTCACTTTGGGCAGGGGCTTTGACTGCCAGCTCTGTTGTTTTGTACTTTCCCAAGCATTTAGAATACAGTGCTCTGCACACAGTAAGCGCTCAAAAGATACCACTGATTGATTGGCTTAAGAAAAGCTTGAATTTTCCTCAGTCACCGAAACCTGGAGTAGCTTCATTAGCATTCTGCTCCTCTCTGTTTCCCCAGGCCCTTCCCTCCTCCGCACCCCTGGCAAGAATCACACCAGTTGTTGGTAGCTTTATCCAGCCATTTCGCTGGCCCAGAGATCAATACCTCAAGTTCCTTCTAAGTTCCTCATCCCAGAAATCCAATTATAACTGTGTTTTCCCTCTTGACTCTTAACACTACCTTCAAGCAAAAAGTCAGTGCTGAACTGACTCAAATCACTTGACATGTCTATTTTTTCACGTCTTCAATTAAAAGCTTCCTCTTCGCCTGTGTACTTCCGTTATTGTAGAGAGTCGTCCGTTTCAGTAATCAAACTTTGTGATGATTCCCTTGCTAAGAAACCTTCCCCCACGTCCAAAATGTTGCCCGTCTCTCAGGAATAAGGCTTATTAAATTCTGAGCCTTTTTGTGAAGATGGCCTCAAGGGGTCCAATTAGTGTAATAATTTACTAGCAAATGCTTTACAGGTAAATATATATAATTGTCTTTTGTAGACAAAGATGCGGTAGTCTGTGGGTGTGTGTGCAATTGCGTAGCTGGGGTGGGACTGTCGGTGTCGAACACAGGTAACGATCAAGATGGCCCCTTGCTTGTGTCACTGTGTTTGGCGTCTAGTACCTGGGCCAATTCTCATTTTTGCCCCATTGTCTAATGACCCTCTCAAAGCTACTGCTGAAATCAAGCAAATCCTGTCTTTATTGAAGTGTGCCAAGGTGGCATGTGGGCTCCCAGTTTTCATCTGAGGTGCTGATTTACTGCCGCCCTCAGATATTTCCTGTGCCCCTCTCATTTTCAGCTGCTCCCCAAAAGCTTTCCATAACGTAGCCATTTGGGTCACCATTCCTCTCACAAGAGCCACCCAAAGCTGCGTTGAAGGGAAATAGCTTCAGCACAAGTGGACCGTCTTGTGTTAATGTTGAACATGGGCCCATGAGGGATATTGATGGAACTGCACGACGGATGTGACGTTTGTGCCGGGTTCCGGTCTCACAACCACAGTGCAGTTTGGATAGTGGTACAGAAGGGAATGTTTTTCATCAGCCAATCCCGATTCACCTTGGGCTGCTATGATAACTTAATATAAAGATAGGTAAAATGTGCCCATTACGTGGTACAGGCACTGTTTCAGCTTTAGCTGTTATATCCCATAATCTGATTGAGAAGCAGCATGGCCTAGAGGAAGGAGCACAGGCCTGGGAGACAGGACCTGGTTTCTAATCTCAGCTCTGCCACTTGTCTGCTGTGTGACCTTGGGCAAGTCACTTCACTTCTCTGTGCCTCAGTTCCCTCATCTCATCCCTCACCGTGTATCCACCCCAGAGCTTAAAACAGTGCCTGGCACAGAGTAATTGCTTAACAAATACCATTATTATTATTACTATTATTATTATCATTATCATTATTATTATATTGTCGCCAGGTCCTGCAACCCGCTTTCCTGCTTTTTCATCTCCACTAAACTTTAGTCCTAACCCACCTTTAAATCTCTCCCCCTTCCAATCAGGCTGCCACAAATAATTATCAGCATTTTGATTCTTGTTAGTCCTTCAGCTGCTTCAATTACTTATTTTTGATATATTTGGTTATATTTTTAATGGTATTTCATAAGTGCTCACTATGTGCCATGCACTGTACTGAGAGCTGGGGTAGATACAAGGTAATCAGGGTAGACACAGTCCATGTCCCACATGGGGCTCACAGTCTTTAATCCCCATTTTACAGATAAGGTAACTGAGGAACAGAGAAGTTGTGACTTCCCCAAGGTCACACAGCAAACAAGTGGTAGAGCTGGGATCAGAAGGCAGGCTCTTCTGATTTCCAGGCTCGTGCTCTATCTACTAGGCCAAGCTGCTTCTTGTTGTTTATATCCACCCTAAACTCTTGGCTACGTTTCATGGGCTCTGGAGTCAAAGGTCATGGGTTTAAATCCTGGCTCCGCCAATTGTCAGCTGTGTGACTTTGGGCAAGTCACTTAGCTTCTCTGTGCCTCAGTTACCTCATCTGTAAAATGGGGATTAAGATTGTGAGCCCCCCGTGGGACATCCTGATCACCTTGTAACCTCCCCAGTGCTTAGAACAGTGCTTTACACATAGTAAGCGCTTAATAAATGCCATCATTATTATTATTATACAATATTTCCATAAATGTCTAGCCAGGTTGAGTATAAGCTCCTTGAGGCCAAGGAACATGC
The DNA here is from genome assembly GCF_015852505.1 of Tachyglossus aculeatus. NCBI lineage: Eukaryota > Metazoa > Chordata > Mammalia > Monotremata > Tachyglossidae > Tachyglossus > Tachyglossus aculeatus. The sequence goes on from NC_052079.1 coordinate 8,338,058, forward strand.
ATTATGTCCCTGTGGCATCTCCCCAGTAATAATGATGGTATTAGTTAAGCGCTTACTATGTGCCAAGCACTGTTCCAAACAATAAACAGTACACTGCTCTCAGTGAATACCATCTCTTCTACAGGGACCGTAGTTGGTTAATGTGGATTTTTATTTATTACCTCCCAGGATGGAAAGCTAGCATATGCTTTTGTTGCAACAGAAGAACTTAGGAAAAAACACCTGTACTGTAATCTGATTGCTGTTTTCTTAATTCCAACACTGCTAGCATTCCAAGTGGCTGAAACTGCACAGTTTATCTTCTTCCCTGTGGGATAGGCCTCTAAGGAAAAATCCTGGGAAGAGGGATTCTCGGCTGTCACCAAAGCATCTGTCTCTCAAGGATACATCAAAAGAATAAATGAAATGCGTGCAATATGAAGAGAGGGGATTTAGCAAGGATTTCATTTTCAAAATAGTTTTGGAAATAACCACTAACTGATCTACACAGAACTAGTGACAGTTTTTTCAAGGTGAATGGAAAAGATAGAAGACTACTAATCTGCTGGGGTGAGGGCAGCCTGTAAAAGACATGTATGTGAGGAGGGATTTTTTTTTATATGATCAGTTAAACCCCCACCTTTTCCCACAATTTATAAGGCCTTAAATCTTAAAAGAATAATTTATCATGTAGGGGCATCTATATTGCTTTTAGGCAAGATTAATAAATTGCTCAAAACCCTGTTCAGTCACAGGTGGCAGGATTAAAGTAGTAGTAATGCTATTTGTTGACCACCTACTAAATGCAATGTTTATTGTACAGCAAGCAAGACATGCTCTGTGCCCACGAGCTACATAATAATAATAATTGTATTTGTTAAGCGCTTACTGGGTTCCAGGCTCTGTACTAAGTGCTGGGAGCAGATATAAGTAAATCATGTTGGCCACAGTCCCTGTCCCACATGGGGCTCATAGTCTCAGTACCCCAGACGGGGTAACTGAGGCAAAGAGAAAGTGAAGTGACTTGCCTAAGGTCACACCATAGACAAGTGGTGGAGCCAGGATTAGAAACCATGTCCTTCTGAATCTCAGCCAGTGATCTATCTACTAGGCCTCGCTGCTTCCCTGATAATGGTGAAAGCAGGTCGAAGTGTTCATCATTGGTAGAATGGAAATAGAATTGAATGTTCATGCAATTTGGTATACAAAGTTGCTGAGGATGGGCATGAATGAATACATACGTGCAAGAGTTGGCCAAAAGCCTGATAAGATTTGAGGTATTGATTATCAGTCAGGAAACTCTCATTGGAGAAGGTGGGATTTTAGGAGGGCGACTTGGTGGGAAAGGGACTTCTGAGCCCTGGGGACAAGGGCAACAAAGGGATGGAGGTGGGGGAAGATGAAAGCCAGGTAAAGCAGGGAGATGGGCTTGGGAAGAACAAGAAGTTCCAGCAAGGAAGTAACAGGTGAGGAGAGCAATAAGTAAGGTGGAGAGGCGTGAAACTAATGATAAGGGATCTGGTTAATGGAGCGGGAGATGGATGAACAGCAGAGAATGTAGAGAAGTGTAGAGCGGTATGCTGAATGATCTTTGAGGGAGCAGCAGAAAATACAAACTGAAGTTGGGAAGAAAGCGGGGGCAATTAGCCTAGCGAGAAGTTTGATACAGTCATTTATTCATGATAAGATGAAGGCTTGAACCAGAGTAGGGGCTGTATGGGTAAAATGGGATGAGGCAGATCTGCAAAATGTTTTTTTGAGGAAAAACTGGCAGGTTTTAGCAGTAGATTGGCTGTGAGAACAGAATGACTGTAAGGAGCTGAAGATAAGATTAAGGGTCAGGCCTCCGTCAGTGGAACAGGGAATGTTTGGAGGAAGGAAGTGTCTAGGAGGAATGATGAGAAAGAGGAAACCAAAGTGCTATTTGAGGTAAGCAAGGAGGGCTCTTCAATTTGGATTAGGGGATATACTGTCTTAACAGCTATGAGGTTTCAAAATAGCTGTATATATATATATGACATATATCTCTCCTCTGTGCCCTCTATTCAACCTGAACCTTTTATAGCTTAATGGAAGGCCGTATAGTCTAGTGGAAACATTATAGGTGTGGGAGACAGGACACTTGGGTTTTTTTGCCAGCTCTGGGCCTCAGTTTTCTAATCTGTAAAATGGGGAGAAGATATCCACTTTCCCTACTTCTTAGATTGTGAGCCTTATGCAGGGCAGGGCCTGTTGTGGTTGTCTGGTGTCTAATCTAGAACTTTATTTATCAGTCCAGTCCTTGGCACACAGTTAAATGTTCAGTAAATACCATAGCAAAATATTCTGGATGGTCTGGGGTGCAGGATAAGGAGCCAGGTTCTCACCTGGGGTTTCAGTCATATTTACTGAGTGTTTACTGTGCACAGAGCACTCTACTAAGTGCTCTACAGTGTTGGTAGACAAACTCCTTATCCACAACCAGCTTCCAACCTAGAGAATAGAGGTGACTTTCCATAGGGAATAGAGCAAAAGTACCGATCCATTTGATCCTTTCTCGACAAGGGATTAAGAGGATTGGAAAGGATATCATTGGTAAAACAGACTGTGGTCTCTGATGGTTGAGCCCACAGAATTCTGGGATGCCAATCCTCCTTCAACTTCCTCGAGCCAGACTATTTTACAGAAAAGGAATCTGCGATAGGGTTGAATCTCAATTCTCCACATATGGACTAACCACTTTGTGGACTGGCTGCAGAAGATTTTTAAGCTATCATCAGGTGTGACCTGCCATCCATGTGCTCTTCAGCCAAACTACTGCATCTCCAGGCCACTAATGTGGCTTTGCGCTCTGACCACGTTAATTCTTTCGCTCCTCTTCTTCCTTCCTTATTCCTCAGTTTGTATTTTCAGTTGTTTTCTATTACCTAACTTTTCATGTATTTGTATGTGTCTTTCTTATATTAGATTATAATTCCTGATAAAGAGTCTGGGTCTTTGTATTTCCCTTGTAATTCCCCGGAGGTTCTATAAAAATGCACAAAGTAGGTACTTAGTAAATACTACTGTTGCTGCTGATCAATGCTACTTCTCCCCTTCGTTTTTAAGGATAATTGAATTAAATGCACAGGGAATTAAAACAGTTGGGCCCCAATAGTCAGTGGCAGAAGCAGGAATATTCATATGGCTTGTATATGTTAGTTAAGTGCTCCAATATGGCAGGACATTGATTTTGGCTGCCAGAATCAGCTGCTTACTCAGAAATAGCCTGTAGAGCTTTGATTTTCTTTCTTTGGGTTCGCTAAATCTAAACATGCTCATCTCCAATTTAAATTCTATTCAACAAATATATCTATCCAAATTAGTTCAGGATTGTTTATTCTAAAAGCATCTGAATAAGCCTGTGCTTTTGTAGACCCGATTGCTTTTCTGAACAGCAGGATACCATGGAGTCAAGTGGTCAAAACACAGTGAACTATGTCCCAGTAAGAACTTAGATAAATTGCCTCAATCATACCAGTCAAGTAGTAATTTGTTGTATTATGTTAGGATGCCCCTCTTTTAGGGAAACCACTTTCTCCCCCAGTCAGAAAGGATCATGGACACACTCACTGACTTGGAGAAGAAAATTCAATAAATCTCTAAAAGTACTCAAAGATAAGTATCACTATAACATTGTATTTTCCCTTTTGTATATTGGGATGCAGTGCAACCAAAATATCAGCACATTCTCAAGGTTGTAACTTTACCTTTTAGGTATCATTGATTATTAACATGAAGAGGTGGCAGGGATTAGGAGAGAGAGAGGGAGGGAGAGGAAGAGGGAGGGAGAGGGGGAGAGAGAGAGAGAGAGATATCCAGTTCAGTTTTAGCGGAAATGTTTCAAAGAAATCAGCAGGATCTTATCTTTTACTTTGCATCTACCAGGTTGGTCTTCTCTCCTTTTTGAGCCTCTGATTCATCCTTCCTAAAACTGATCCTTCGGCTTCTGGCTAAAGTCGGTACGGGAATCTGTCCTTCTAATCTAGCTGGTGTCTAGTAGTTCTCATTCTCTGATCCTGTGAGTCAGTGTCAGGATTGAACCAAAACTCCCTTCTTCCAGTTCAGATTACAGAGTTCAAGGTGCAGAAGGAAATTGTGGGCCCCACTCTGACCCTGGTGCCCCATCTCTTGGACTTCTTCCCGGCTCAGAAGGTGGGGGGAATGGTAGTGTCCACCTCCCACCCTATAGTATATCCAAATCCACTAAGGACTGTAGAAAGGTGGGGACGTGACTGTGAGAGACTGGGAATGGTGGAGTGCAAGCCAACAGAGCTAAAATCAATTCCTCCATGCCCTTGTGTCAGTTCCTTACGAGCTCAGGAACAGAATTGGTCCACCTTCCCGAATGGAGACTCCATCACCCTCCAGGGCTCAGAAGCCCAAAAGTGCCATGTTTCGCTCTTCTACTGTTCTCGTAATAAATACTCAGATTCTCCAATACTCAATGAAGTTTCCACAAAATGGATAAATAGAATCTGTATTCTGACATAAGCACTCAACGTAGTGCTGTGCACACAGTAAGCACCCATTGATGCACAGGTGATGCACACTTAGTACAGTTCTCTGCACATAGTAATCTCAATAACTGCGACTGAATGAATGTGGTATTTTCAAAATGGATCTGAATAAAAACCTAGTATGTGGACCCCCAACCTCTTAAAAAACTCTGAAATTTTCCATCAGTGTATAAACAAATTCACTTAAGTTGCCCAACAAATCACTCTTAAAAGTTGACGATTCCAAATTCAGTTTGACCTTTTCAGGAAAAAGAAAGCTAATTTTTCCTCCTTTTCTAGCATTTTTGGAAGTGGCGAGAGGGGCACGCGGTTCTAGAAATGGACTCTTTCCAGGAAAGAAACATTTGGTGGAAAACTTAGAAATGTTTGAAATGAATGAAGGCTGCAGGCAACGAGTCTGCTGAGTGGTTTGCAGAATCCCAATTTATGCTACTAGCGCCAGGAACAAAACAGCAGGTGTTGCTCATACTGGTTTATGCTACTTACAGTTTGCTGTGATAATTGACAGTTTTCTGCTGACATCATCCAGAGATTTATCATGTGCCTCAATATGCTACATTAACTCTCCATGCTCCTATGCACACTATATACATCACTGTTGAAAATTTTTAAATTTGAACTTTATAGGTTACCAGAAGGTAGATTCATGAACATATTTAGCATTTTGATTAGCATATGCCTTTTATTCCATGATAACCATTTAGATTGCTTGTCTCTCTTTCACAGCATGTGGATAAGTCTTTTTGAAGCGCAATAGAAAGTTGGCAATTAAAATTTGTTGACATATTAACTTATAAACAAGACTCAATTGAAGCGAACCTTAATTAAAAATGTCAATTGCTAAGAGCCACCGCTGCTACTTCGTATTGTTGATTTGATGAAGAGAAATGGAGCTTGACTTTGAAATTTTATGTACAGTATTTAAGCTCTTACTCATCTACGTAAATATTTGTCTTCTCTTTCGTCTGAATATTATTTTGTGTCTTTCTTCCCTGCTAGTTGATATTTTTGTTATAGGCAGGGATTGCATCTTTTATCTGTGTTCTACTCTCCCAGCATTTAGTGTAGCGTTCTTCATCAACCTGGTGCTCAGAAACACAAGTGATTGGTTGGATTTAGTACTGGGGACATTGTGTCAGTTTATTGTTATGTTGCACTCTCCCAAGCGGTTAGTACCATGCTATGCACAAAGCAAGTGCTCAGTAAATACGATTGAATGAATAAATAGTAGTATTTCTTAAGTGCTTATTGTACTAAGCACCAGGAAAGAGTATACAGGTGGGAATTAGATACAGGCCTTGTCTTTATAAGTGTTCAAAATCTGCAGTGGGGAGTTTCCTCAAAGGATAGAGCAAAACTCAGGAGCTGGGGCTAGTTTGTGGAATCTTCAGAAGATTGAGTTTGTTCTTTTTTACCGTGGTAGTTGATTTGGAAAGCAGTGTTTGCTGTGATTTATTTTTAAAAAGACAAAAGACATTGGGTTTATTGTTGAATTATATGTTCCATTCTTATAGAGGCCCATCTATGGGCTGGGATAGGTTTTCTGCAGTAGCCATTACCTATCATTCATTTTCCATCCTTATACTGATGATTTATCAAATTCAACATACTTACTTAAACATACTTAAACATTTTTCAAATATGCCCTGGGGATTAATATGTTTTCCCAGGTTCTTGTAAATGAACATTTTGGAAGAATGAAAATGAGGATCAAGTGCATTGCGGGCAAACTAAAAGAGAGTTGCTTTAGTCTTACAGATTTGTTTGTTATGTATATATTTCAGCATAAATTCTAACTCCCTTTGCCTTAAATGTTATGGGCAGGGAACGACCCTACCAACCCTGTATTGTACTCTCCCAAGCACTTATACAGTGCTCTGCACACAGGAAGCACTCAATAATAACATTGATTGATGGAAATGCTACACTTTTTAGGGCTCATTTTTGTCACGTTCCTTTAGGTTCTGTTGCTCCCCTGCCAAAGGGCATTTTGAGCAGCGGGATGGATGATTCATTCAATCTGGCCTGGGCTTCCAGAAGCAGAGGAAAAAAAGAAACATCAGGAATGAGGCCCAGGTAGGCACAGAGCCACAATACTAGGGGCGCTGCCACGAACAAGGCCTGGGGCACTGCCCAGTCCCCAGGCCAAGAGTCACAGTGACCACAGCCAGCCAGCCAGACCTCTGGAGGAGAGAGAACATGGCCGATGGAGACAGTTACAACAGGGCTTTTGCTAAAGCTGCTACGAGAAGAGGGTTGAGCCCCTTCCCTGGTCAGACTGAGAGGCCAGGCTGCCCCAAGCTGAGAAGGGGAAAATGGCATAGCCTCATGAATAAAGTACAGGCCTGGGGGCCAGAAGACCAGGGTTCTGACTAATCCCAGCTCCACCACTTGCCTGCTGTGTGACCTTGGGCAAGTCACTTAACTTCTCGGTGCCTCAGTAGTACCCTGGAACTCTCTCAGGCTTCTCCCCTGGTAACCCTGACAGATAAGCAATCACTGAATGCCTTACAGATAATCACTGAACCAGTGACTAATAATTCTCCTCGGAGACATCTTAGCTCAGAGACCAACAATTGGAAATGACCCTTGGGGCATAAAATCATAGAAGCTTACTGCTGGCAAGGACCTCAAGAAGCCTTCTGATCCAGCCCCATTGTTCTAGGCAGGTGAATTATCAAACAAATCAGGATGGTGTTCTTTGCGGAGAGAAGCCAGAAACCACCTCCTTGATTGCATCATCTGAATTCATCGTAAAGGTGAAGTCAGTGTGAAAAAGCACTTGTGAGTGCTCTGAGGGACAGGGACTATGTCTAATTCCCATCTTGCATTCTCTCCCAGAACTTACTTAATAAATACTACTATCACTATTATTACACTAGTGCCTCTCAGAGCATTGCCCACCAAATAAAGTCCGTGGAGGAAATCTCAGAGCATTTCCCACCAAATGGAGTCCGTGGAGGAATTCGGGCATAGAGGCCTGACTGAATTGTGAATTCCCAGCTCAAGGTGAGCATTCTAGCCTGACTTTCAAAGAAGAGTGACAGTGAGAGGACTAGAACCCTCTTCTTTTAAAGAAAAGGTCATGTACCTTTTCTTCACACAGTAAGAGCTCAATAAATATGATTGATGAACCTACTACAAATTCTGTCTCTAAGTCTTACTTGAAGGATTGTCACAGGAACAGTTGCTCTTCAGTAGTGAATTTCCACAATGCTGTATGAACTCCAGTCAGTTAAATATTTCGGTCAGGCAATCAATACTGTTTATTGAGTGCTTTCTTTGTGCAGAGCGCAGTACTAACCACCTGGGAAAGTACAGTAAAATAGAGTTGGTAAAGGTGATCCCTGTCTACAAGGAGCTTACAGTATATAGGTGAAGGCAGTCATTAAAAAAATTACAAATAGAGAAAAGAATCTAAGAGTATAATAATATGTAAATAAGTGCCTCCGGGGCTGGGTTGATTATCAGAGTTCTTAAGGAGTACACAAAATAGTGCATACTTGGCACAAAGTGGAGGGCAAATAGGGGAAATGACGGCTTAGGGCAAAGATGATTTAAGGCAGCCTCTCCTGGCTCTGGAATGATGGAATGCAAGAGTTAGATAACTAGAAAAGCTGTGTGGCATTCATTCAGTCGTATTTACTGAGCACTTACTGTGTGCAGATCACTGTACTAAGCGCTTAATGATGGTATTTGTTAAGTGCTTACTATGTGCAAAGCACTGTTCTAAGCACTGGGGAGGTTACAAGGTGATCAGGTTGTCCCAGTGGGGGCACACAGTTTTAATCCCCATTTTACAGATGAGGTAACTGAGGCCCAGAGAACTGAAGTGACTTGCCCAAAGTCACACAGCTGACAGTTGGCAGTCCCGGGGTTTGAACCCATGACCTCTGACTCCAAAGCCTGTGCTCTTTCCACTGAGCCACGCTGCTTCTCCATAGTGGATAGAGCACGGGCCTGGGATTCAGAGGTCCTGGATTCTAATCCCAACTCTATCACATGTCTGCTGTGTGACCTTGGGCAAGTCACCCAATTTCTCTGCGCCATAGTTACCTCATCTGTCAAGTGGGGATTAAGACTGTGAGCCCTATGTAGGACTTGGACTGTGTCTAACCTGATTAGCTTGTATCTACCCCAGTGCTTAGAACAGTGCCTGGCATCTAGTAAACACTTAACAAATATCATTAATAAAGAAGTTAACAGCAGGTTTTGTCTGAATCCCTTATGTGCCCAAAAAAGTATCAAAGTAATAAAAACCGACCATAGCATCACAGGAATGTACACAGGGAAGGATGGATCACTGGTCTTTTACGTGGCTACAGTCCAGAGAAGGTCCCTCGGTAACTGTTTCGTCTTCATAGGATGGCTGAGGTAGAGTGGATCGCACCATCAATAGTACGTGTGCCTGGGGACTTTTCCTAGAAGTGGTGAGAAATTTTACTGAGCCAGACATATGCTCTTGCCTGGTCTCGGTTTAGCAAGGCATCTTATAACACAGCTAGATGGTGTCAGAATATTTTTCCGAGACATCTGTAGCCTCAAACTTTTGTCTGCACTCCTCCCCTTTATCCGCTTAAAGTGTGAACCAGTGGAGTGTTTGTCACTTACCAAATGGAGATCAGCATCCTCTCTCTCTGTGGAGTTGGGCATGTGATTGATTCCTTCTAGATAAATCACACTGTGGGGGACATGAAAGGACTGGATGACTAAGGATGTTTTGGGGAGGATGAGGAGGGGAGAGGAAAGAGTAATTCTGTCTGGAATTCAAAGATATGTTGGAAAAGTACGTCATTTCCTTCCAATTTTGGACTCTGGGATTCAGTATGATTAAACAAAATACTCTAACAGGTTACCTATTTCAGAGGTGTTCATCGTTAATCAAATCTTGGGATTTCCCTTGAAATATCTTATCCCAAACCATAGAAGCTACAATATAGTAAGGCCGCTACCAAATTTTCTGGGGGACAAAATTCCCTGTTGTTTTTCTTTTCCCTTTTGGAATGGTTCCCTATTGAATCTCCCATGATTAAGCTTCAAACTATGTGTGAACTGGATGACAGATGCTGTTTTGTGTGTAATTAGATAAGTTCAAGAGATGCCCTAAAGCTCACAGCCCACATGAATAAACAAGCACCTGTCCCATTCTTTCATTCTTACGTCATCTATTTTGATTTTGGTTTATCTGCTGTAGTTTTTTTGGGTTGTTTTTTTCTTTAGATTAGGTTTCTCCACTGATAGTAAAAGAATTTTCAGCCAATGACTGATAAATGGCTGAGATGATTCATGATTTCATGTGGGTTCATCCCTGTTTCATTCATTCATTCAACTGTATTTATTGAGTACTTACTGTGTGCAGAGCCTGCAGTTCTGGAACCCAACACCTTTCCATGCTGATGCCCATTTCCTCATGATATACACCCTTCCCTCTGAGATAGACACATTATGGAACAATTTCAGCTCTGAGACAATTGGACAGATGAGTTATCCCCATTAGGGAAAATCAACAGTGAAAATGGCTGGAAAGAGATATATATATATGTATATATATATTTTTTTCAGATTGTTGTAAGCAATGTTCTAAGAGCCTAAACTCAAATCAACTGTACAATCGACCAAGGCAACCCTGGGGATGCTTAGCAGGCTCTAGTGAACAAATAGCAAGCTAACATTGGCTTGAATTAATGAAACACTAAAGGGGAAATGTCCCAACATAATAGAGAATGGCATAGCCTATTGACCTTCTCAAGTATTTCCAAAAATACAAAAATGTAATTCTTCATAAATGAATGCTATGTTTTTTCTCTTTCTGGGTATATGTGTATATAAATATAGCTATGTTACACATGTATTTGTAGGTAGATGTAGATTTGACTACTTTTGCTTTGCTTTTTGTACTTGAGAACAAAATAATCTAACATACTATATGTTAGCCTGTTCTGAAAAATATTCATCAGTGTTGTTTTTTTCAAATGTGACTGTTAGGGACTCCTTGTCTTGGCATGTGTCAGTAAGCTTAATTGGTTCCTCAGAAGTGCTCTACAAATTGGGTCAAATTAGTCAAGCGTACTGAAGTCACAGTCTCGTCTACAGAGACAAGAATTAATCAAGGGAACCTAAAGATTTAAAAAGGATGAGGAGAGGTTAAATGCAGTCCTGAGAGGTTTTAAACTTGTATCTGAAGAAAGATGAAAGTTTATTGGCCATTATTAATACTTAATAATGCTATATCTATTATCCATAAGTCTCAAAATTGCTTTCCCAGCCCCTGGAAGAATGAGGACTAATGGAAAGGATTTGGTTCTGGTTCCAGCTCTGCATTCTACCTGCTGTCCAAAACTGGGCAAGTCATATAACATCTAGCATAGCTCAGTGGAAAGAGTGTGGGCTTGGGAGTCAGAGGTCATGGGTTTGAATCTCGGCTCTGCCACTTGTCAGCTGAGTGACCTTAGGCAAGCCACTTCACTTCTCTGTGCCTCAGATACCTCATCTGTAAAATGGGGATGAAGACTGTGAGCCCCACGTGGGGCAACCTGATAACCTTGTATCCCCCCAGCACTTAGAACAATGAATCGAACATAGTAAGCGCTTAACAAATGCCATTATTGTCATCATCATCATCTTTGAATTTTCTCATCTGTAAAATGGGGATAAAACCTACTTCAAAGGAAGGTTCTGCTGATCAAATTAGATAAGCAGTGTGAAATGGATCTTCTAAAGGGTTGTTATGTAAACAAGTCTACAATTTCAAGAATGACACCTACTTTAATAATAATAATAATGATGGCATTTATTAAGCACTTACTATGTGCAAAGCACTGTTCTAACCGCTGGGGAGGTTACAAGGTGATCAGGTTGTCCCACGGTGGGACCTCACAGTCAATCTCCATTTTACAGATGAGGTAACTGAGGCACAGAGAAGTTAAGTGACTTGCCCAAAGTCACACAGCTGACAATTGGTGGAGCTGGGATTTGAACCCCTGACCACTGACTCCAAAGCCCGTGCTCTTTCCCACGCTGCTTCTCTGCTTTCCTGGTTGTCAGTTGCTGAATCATTATCTCACACCTGCTAAGTGTGATTGAGGATTTGAAATTCTGTGTCAGTCTCTAATAGACAGAATCCATATGGAAGCAGGAGGAATTCTTTGGGATGTATATCTCTGGATTGAGAAGCAGCATGGCCTAGTGGATAGAGCACAGGCCTGCAAGTCAAAAGATCATGGGTTCTAGTCCTGGCTCCAGCACTTGTCCGCTGTGTGGCCTTGGGCAAGTAACTTCACTTCTCTGTCCCTCAGTTACCTCATGTGTAAAATGGGGATTAAGACTGTGAGCCCTATGTGGGACAGGGACTGTGTCCAACCCAACTGGCTTGTATCCACCCCAGCGCTTAGTACAGTGACTGGAACATAGTAAGTGCTTAAAAATACCGAAATTGTTATTGTTAATAAAATACCTCTCACTAGCGACCTGATTTCGTTGGCCGTAGGGGAAAGAACAAAATCAGCAGCAATAAAGAGGCCCAGTCTGATCTTTCATTCTGGGCAACTACCCTCATTCGATAACTCTGATCAAGCAACAGGTGAGGGGTCAATTCTGATTGGAGTTGAGTGGTGGCTGACAAATGTGAAATTCCAACTATCACCAAAGTGGATTTGTTGACAGAGTGAGGCTATTGGTATATATTACGTTGTTTGGAAGTGCTCTTTTTAGGTTACCTTGGAGCGGAAGGTTATACTTTCTCTGTGCAAATTTGGGTCAAAATAAATTTTCTCTTGGAAAGTTTATTTAAAAAATCTGGCTTTGGACACTTGAATCACTCTGAGATTTTATTTCCGGTATTTCTTTGGTCAACTAAAGAATCTGCATTCCTTTTGCCAAGGCCTCACTTCACTTGGGCTCCTTGGAAGGGCTTTTCAGTCTACTTAAACATTTTTTTTTTGTCCAAAGAAATCAGAATATATTAAACTTGATAATTAGCATGCTGGAAGTTATAGAGATCTTTGACTTTCAGCTCTTGGGCCCAAATCCCTGGTGGCCCTCCAGCCACTGATAGAGTACTCATCAAAAAATTTAATGTTTCTCAAGGTAAGTAGCCTAAGCCTTTTGAAACATTTGTGAATATGAGTATCTTAATACTACATAATTTTTATGGCAGCATTACAACTTTCTTCTATTATAATATAAATCGCTCTACAATTCTAACTTTACAATGGGAATGTGTTCTCTTAGCTAGTTTTTTATTCATTTTGAGTAGTAGTTATTCATATTTTATATCCCATCAATAAAATTTTCATTTTCATCACCAGTAGAATTCAATTCATTTTGATTAAAAGGGTTCTAAATGTTCTCAGTATATGGCATGTTCATTTTTGAATCCTATTTTGTGACAATGGATGAACTGTCAGGTACCTCACTGCTCTACGCAAATAATTCTCGTTGTCAAGTGCTTACTACAGTGCTCTGTACACAGGTAGTGCTCAATAAATAACTTTGATTGATAAACAGCCACAGTGGGCCTACTGTTCTCAGAATGTTGAGTGGGAGTTGCATTAGAAAGCCCTTTCTTCTCCTCATACCATAGATATTCTGGTACCTGATTTCCTTCCCTGCTCCTGCAGTGGCTGTGAACCCCCGTGGGAAAGGTCAGGAACAGAGGTTCTGTCCTGGATGTGTCTCGGATCCCAGACTCCATGGTTTCCTACAGTTTTTTTTAATGATATTTGCTTAAGTGCTTCGTATATGTCAAGTACTCTTCCAAGTGCTGGAGTAGATACAAATTATTCAGGCCAGTTTACATTTACTCTTCCTGTCCCATGTGGGGCTCACAATACCCTGAAGTCCAAGCCAGCTCGTACAGATTCAAAGAATGTTCCAGGTTAAGTATGTGATTTTTTGCAGTCATGACCATGAAAGCTGAACCAGCAATTCAGGGTGGACTTATTAATGATCTGATCTTCCTTTGGAGGCAGAAAGATCTCAAGCCATGAGCATCTAAATTGGCCAGAATAATCAAAAGAGTACCCATCTAGTACACACTGGTGCAGGAATTAGCAGGCAGGGTTTTGAGGTCTTCATCGTTGGTGAAAACTCTTAATTAAGTGAACTGAAGGATGGATCCCAAGAATATAAAATGGAATTACTCCCTCGAGAGCCCCAAGTAGCTCTGTGTTTGTCCAGGTAAGGAATGCCGTCTGCTCTCATGTTTATATGAGGTTCAGTTAATTTCATATGTCCCTGGAGCCCACTGTAGCTGTAGAGTGCACGTTGCCAGTGATATTGAAGACAGATGATCCAGTAAAAGCTTTTGCAACTTCATTATATTGAAGTCACTGCCCAGTGAGCAGAGCATTGATGAAGTGTAGGCAAACTTCATGCAATTTGACACAAAAATTATAGTGGAAATTGGGAAACCAGGCAACGCAAGTTGTGAATGAAGGGTCCACGCTCCTTAATCTATTTTGACTTGCCGTTCCAGGTAACTCAGGCACATCGTAATTTTCTTGACCATAACTTAGAAGATTTTTCAGAATAATGTAGAATAAAGTTTGCAACAAGATATTGTTAGTTTCCAGTGATTTTTACTCTTTAAATGTAGGCATTACCTAAAGGAAAAGTAGGCAAATGCAGCAAATGCATACTGTTTTTTTTTTCTTCCTCATTTCAGAAACTTTTTTTTTTTAATAGAGAAGAGAACTAATATAATTCCCTATTTTTCAATCATGTCTGTTGGCTCCTGTATTTCTAACCAACAAATACAACATTATGCACTACTTCATAGATGTTTAACTAAGTATCTATACTTTATCATCATCAACTAGTAAATGCCTTAGACCTGGCCACTTGTTCTAATGTGTTGCTATTATCTAAATGATGGGACTCTTTTAACTCTCCCAGAGTTAGTGCTAATATGCCTGTTATTTAACAGCTTTCCTAGTAAGATCTTAAAACACTTTGGAGAAATCACCTGATTAAGAAAGTAGATATATGAAGATCTTAGATGCCCTCAGAATCTTTTTAGCCCATGGCTTCTGGTTACTCAATCCTAGGCTTTGTCCATGAAGCTGTGCTGAATATCATAGGTAAATCATTAAAAAGCAGATTTCCTATGGCTTGTACATTGATTTTGTGTGAGTAGCAGTATCAACACTATTTAGCACATACTCTGTGCAGAGAGAGTACTCCTCAGGGCTTCAAGGCTCTCAATCAATGTGACCCATTTTGCATATTTGCTCTCTTCACCCATTCCTCCTCAGCCCCTTCAGTTCCATTAGAGTGTAAGCTGGCAGGGAATGTCACTTATTTATTCTATTCATCCTAAGTGCTTTGTAATTAATAAATCGGCTGCATTTATTGAGCACTTACTGTGTTCTGAGCACTGGACTAGGCATTTGGGAGAGAACATTACAGTAGAGGAGGTAGACATGTTACTTTCCCATGAAGCTCTCACAGTCTAGACAGGGAGTTGGATATTAAAATTAATTACTGGTAGGGGAATGAGAGAGTGTAAGGATATGTTACAAAAGGCCTGGGGGGGTGGAGCAAATATCAAGTGTTTAAGGCTACATAGAAGGTAGGGCAAGTAGGAAAAATGAGGGCCTAGTAAGGAAAGGCCTCTTGGAGGAGATGTGGTTTTAACAGGGCTTTGAAGATGGGGATACAGGGGGTCTGTCGGATATGAAAGGGGAATGAGTTTCAGGCCAGAGAGAAGATGTGGGCAAAGGGTTGGAGGTGAGACAGACCAGATCGAGATACCATAATTAGATTGGCAGTAAGTGGAGTGAAGTGTGGGTTGTTCTGTAGTAGGAGATCAGCAAGATAGGAGGGGCAAGCCAATAGAGTGCCTTATTTTATACTTCTCAAGAATGAAGACGATCAATCAATTATATTTCTTGAATTCTTAATGTGAGCAGAGCAGTACACTGAGCTCTTGAAAGAGTACAATAAAATAGAATCCCTGCCTTCAAGGTTCTTAAAATTTAGATCAGTTCATTTCATCTAGTGTATTCTTTATCAATATTATTACTACTACTCTTGTATGGAAGTAAGATTTGAAACTGACCTTTGATGAATTTACAGTCTGAGGAAAGAATTGGCACATTTCCTAAAGCATACAGTAGGAGCAAGAGTAAAACAATGGGACAACTGAGGGAAATTAAAAGAAGGCAAAAATGAATAAATAAGTGAAATGAGCAGATATACATCTGTGTGCTAAGTGTAGCTTGGGAAAATATGACCAGAGAGGTAGGGATAAGTCAGGGAATGCTCCCTTTAGGAGGTAGTTTCTAAGAGGTTTGAAAGAGATAATTAGTTTGGTGGATTTGAGAGGCAGGTGGTACTTTTGGAGAGAAGGGTGGGCACAGTGGGTTGGAGAAATTAGTCAAGAGTGAGGTACAGATCAGTTCACTTGAGGATTGAAGATCTGGAGTTGTCTGGCAGCATGATACCTGTTTGGAAAGAGGAGTGTTCTGATCTGGTTGTTTTGTATCTACCTTTGCTTAGCACAGTACTTGACACTTACTAAATGCATAATCAATTAATCCATCAATGATAGTTACTGAGCACTTACCCTTTCCAAAGAACAGTGCACCGAACTAAATACTTTGAAGAGTATAATAGTAGGCATGATCCCCACCCTCACGAGTTTTAAACATTTTTTTAATGGTATTAGTTAAACACTTACTATGTAGATTGATTTTTTTTTCCTAGTAACCATCCCAGTGCTCAGAATAGTGCTTAGCACATTGTAAGAATTTAAGAAATGTTAGAAGTTGTGATTTGGTGAAGAGGTTAAATTTTTTGAGAATTTCAAACATTTGGGATAAGATTTGGTTTGTGGTTAACAGCTGAATGTAGCCTCTGTAGAAACTTTCTTAGTGACGTACTTCACTATAAAAAATGAGATTGCTGTTTTCCAGAAATGCTGCTACTGGCAATTAGATTTCATTGGAAAAGAAAGTGCATGACTGATTCCTTTAGAAACTGAGCTTTTTTTTTTTCATGAACCCAGGAAACATATTGGAACCGGTAGCTTTTTAAGTGTGATTTACTACAAGGACCAATTCTGGATTTCTGAAAATTAGAATTCCTTTACCACCTTTATCCACCTGCTCCCATTCAAAATTAAAAGTACTCTAAAAATAGTAGTGGTAGATTAAAGTATTGCCTGTGTGTAAAGCAGTGTACTAAGGGGGAAACACACCAATCTAGACTGTTGAGCCCATTGTTGGGTAGGGACCATCTCTATATGTTGCCAACTTGTACTTCCCAAGTGCCTAGTACAGTGCTCTGCACACAGTTAGTGCTCAATAAATACGATTGAATGAATGAATGAATGAATTCAACACTATTTATTGAATGCTTACTGTGTGCAGAGAACGTGAGAATTGAGAATTAGATGTAGTCTTTGGCCCCCAGATGTTTCTTATCTAAGAATAAAGTGGGAAGAAGGAGTGGGAGACAGACACAAAGAAAGATGAAATAATGAAAATGTATAATGCATTACAATGTATTGTAGTGTCCCATACACGTAGTACAGTGCTCTGCTCATAGTGAGCATTCAATAAATACCATTGATTGATTTATTGAAAGCACAGTCTGATCCTTGTTCAAGAGGAAGAAACTCAGGAACAAATAGAGCTTTGAATTTGAAGTATTTTCAAAGAATAAGGTTTAGAACTTTTATAACCTTCAAAACACAGCTAACCCAAAATTGCTCTGATTATAAATTCTTTATATAGTGGTTGCTACAGCAAAACTTCAAAACAAGTCCATTTTTGACTGAAATTCATGGGAGTCTTCTAACTTAATTATAGTTCTAATATACTCACTAATGAATTTGAGCATAATTATGTCATGGAGTGATTTCAGGGGTATTTCATGCTAATGTTAATCATTTCGATTTAATGTGCAGTTAATGAAAAAACTATTTTGTCCTGGAAGAGGTCTGGGACACACTACAAGTGGTTAATTAAAAGAACCCTGTACAAACACAACAGGAAAGGCAATGATTTCCACAGAGATCTCTAGTATGGTTGGAGCTTCTGGTGAAATTGATATCCCATTTCTCAAATTTAACTCTGAAAGTTTGAAGAAATAAACAAGTGAGGAGCTCAAAAAATTCACTAAAACCAATTCACTGGTAGAACTTTTCTTCTCCAATCAATCAGTCACATTTATTGAGCCCTTACTGTGTGCAGAGTACTGTACTGAGAGCTTGAGAAAGTACAGTATAACAATATAAGAGTTGGTAGACGTGTTCCCTGACTGCAACGAGCTTACCGTCTAGAGTTCTTCTGTCTCAAAGACATGAAGGAGTGCCTCCTGGCATCTGGAGAAGGACATTTGGGTGGATGAGGAGAAAGCTACTGCCAGGTAGATATTTGGGTCAACTGAAAAAAGAAAATGTATTCCCCACTTCCCGTGCTTCATGCAGTAGGCTCTTAAAGTGCTCCCGTGAGTTGCTTAAAGCAGGTTTAATTTCCCTCATATTATTTTTTTTTATTGAACACTTAGAAAAGATGTTTTTCTATTTCCATTGCAACACTGGGGGAACAAAGACTTTGTTCAGCAGTGATTACCAAGCAGTATACTAAGCACTTTGATAAACATGAAAGACCTCTAAAACTGTAAACTCCTTGTGAGCAGGGATCATGTCTACCAACTCTATTTTATTGTACTCTCCCAATGCTTAGTACAGTGTTCTACACAGAGTAAGTGCTCAATAAATGTTGTTTATTGATTGACATGGCTTCTGCCTTCAAGGAGCTTATTGTCTAATTGGGGAGATGGGGAGATGAATTTTGGTCTTACAGTGGCAGCAGGAGGAAAAGCTTATGTAAATTATTAAAAACAAGAGCATGGTAACTTGATTGAGAGATTTAAATATGAAAATAAATAAATTGGTGTATCACATCACCATAAGATTGATGGAAATTAGGTGGATAGGATGAGTGTTCAGGAGGGCTTTGAAGATAGTAATCTTCAAATGAGGCAAGATGGCAGAGTGGAAAGAGCAGGGGCCTAGGAGTTAGGAGGCTTGGTTTCTAGTCTCACCTCTTCTAGTGGCCTGCTGTGTGACCTTGGGAAAGTCACTTATCCTCATATTGCCCCATGTAAAATGGGGATAAAATCCTGTGCTCCCTCTCTCTTGGATTATGAGCTCCCCAGTGGATTGGAAGTGTGTCTGAAGTGATTAACCTGTATCTATCCTAGTGTTTGGCATCCACTTAGGAAGTTAGTGGTTATTAACTTATCAAGATTGGCAGCGCTTACTAACTAGGATCTCTAGGAAGTGGCGTTCCAGTCCATAGCATTCAAACAAATGGGAGAAAGAGGATTATTGGCCATTTCAATTCTTTCAAAAGAATATCCAAATTCTAGAAATTGAAGCAGGGATTTACTTTTCACTTTTTTCCCGTTACCTATAGGACAGTCATCTTTAAAAACAAAAACAAAAAACAGAGAAAGAAAAACAAGTTCTCTTTCAAAACCTTTGACCAAGTGGAAATAAGGAATTGATATCTGTGTGAGGTAAAGGCCTGAACTAAACTGCTTCTATTTCATTCCAATCCTTGTAATGGCTGCTGTACGTGGACTCTGCTGATAAAGCCCAGAGGAGATGATTGTGTCCCTATTGACAGAAACCTTTGTCTATTTGTCTTTGTACCAGTTGGCAGTGCACCATTTTGTCTGCTAACCTCTGCAGTTTCTAAGAGCTTCATTCCTGGGTTATAGATCTGGAAATCAATAAGGATAAGATCGTTTAATAATCTGGCTTTCAGGCTCAGGTCTTTCCCAGAAAGGCAATTCCCATTCCTTATTCCACAGTGTTCTATTGACACATTTCAGGGGTAATGCTAACATGTTATAGAGCTCTAGCCGGGTCCAAAAGTAGGCCACAAAAACAGAAAGACGCACGACTGTGCAGAACAACTACAGTCTTACTATTATATGACAATTACAAGAAACTCACTGTGGTTTCGGGCACAGTTGGCCATAGCAGACCTGATCTTCTGTATTGGCTCACCCACAGACAATTTCAAAACATGGTAGGGGATCCCGGGGCCAGGATGTGGCCAGGCCACATCCTAGCCACTCTCTAATGTCAAAAATAGACTTGGACAAAAAGTAAATTTGTTAGCGTTCAACATGTTTTAGTGCCAAGGTTGGCCAGGGAGTGATTGTGCACTCCAGCAGTCAGATACAGGAGCCATGTGCAATCATAAAACCTTTCATATGCTCACATCTATGTTCATTTAAACTCTGTTTGGGAATGCGAGTAACTGGGCTTATATGTTTGGAAAATAAACGCGTCTTTGACAGGCAAAAGGGTTAAATAATTGAGACAAAATGCCTCTGGTCAAATTGAAGCCAGGCTAACCCAAGATGAGAGTCTGATTAATGCAGTAGGGTGGTTGTGCATGACTAATAAATCCAGTGGAAGTCTGTAGCTTCAGGCAAAAATAACATGCTAGCTTTTTTGTCTGTGCTTGGTGTCTGATTTTATGGTAATAAAACTCCTAGAAGCTGAAACATGGCATTTCTCAGGCTGCTCCATTTCTCTGAAGGCAATTTTTAATTAGTAGCGAAGAATATAGATCAGATGAGGTTTGCAAAATCAATACAAATGACAACAGTTATTAAAATAGAAGTGCAAATTTTATTTCAGATAAAGAGCTCTCCTTATTTTGCCCCGTCCATGTTTTACTAAGATCACTATCAGAAGTATAATTCAGAGTAGAAGTTCCACGATAAAATACTAAAAAGAAAATCTAACTTTATCCATCTGCTTCACAAGCACAATTTAAATCTTGTATGAATTTAAGCCTGAGTAGTAATTGATGTTCAGAATATCTAGCTTGGATGATAGTGGTGGTATTTATTAAGCACTTACTATGTGCTAGGCACTGAAGCAGATCCAAGATAGATCAGATGGAGTTCCTGTCCCAGGTGGGCCTCACCACCTAAAAGCCAGGAATTGATCCCAGCTCCCCTGGCTCCCAAGCCTGTGATCTTTCCACTGGGACACTCTCCTTCCCCCTTATTGAGCATTTCACTCTGTGCCAAGCGCTGAACTAAAATCCTGGCTCCAGTCCTTCTGTGCTGGGAAAGCAAGTCCTGGTCTTGTTGCCCTTAGTAGAGGAAGGAAGAAGGAATAGGTGGCAAGGAATAGAGCAGGGCACCATTGCCTAAAGGGATCTGGGTCCTGCTCAGGAACCAGACTGTGGCTGTCGTTCTGGAGGTTTCCCATCTTTCTTAAAGCATTTTCCTGGTGGGACCAGGAAAAGCAGTCCAGGAGGACTGGATGTAATTTCTCATACAAAGAGGTTTCAAATTCAGGTTAATGAGCAGAGGATTTATTAAATCTCAAATGTAAAATGCTACCACTATTTCTGCCTTTTCAAAAATGAAAGTAAGGAAGGGATCCTTCAATATTGATTTCTAGGATCCTGCTGGTGTAGGGTTTTCCTGAAGACCAAGAGGTTGCAGCCCAGGATGGCAGATTTTTACAGAGGCTGCCAAATGGACTACCATCTCAGTCCTCTCTGATCTCAGAGCTGCTCCATTTACTCAGCCGCACTGTTGCTTAGAGAAGTGTCCATTTCATTTCTCATCAGTCCCTGTCCAAATGACTGGCATTTTTGCTCCCTTTCAAAAACCCACTAAAGCCTTTCTCCTCAATTTACTCTCTCTTTTACTTGCCCCATTGTGTGTCAGGGCAGGGGAGCACCTGCTAACTTGAACAGCAGATTTGGAAAAAAAATTAAATTTTTTTTGTACAAAGTAACTTATCAGCAAGTAAAAACTTTGGTATTGGGGAAATAAAGGAGTTTCTAGAAGGACATGGGCAAAGAAAAACGAAACGAAAGTACCAATCAATACGTATTTATTTAGAAGACCTTTCACAGGGAGCATCCCAAGATACTTGGAGGAAGATGATTTATGGAACTCAAATGGTTTAGAGGCCTGGGAAAAGTCTTCTGTCAGCTTTTAGGAGAGGGTCGACACTTTGGGCACGCAAAACTGGAAGGAAGACACTGAAGTGCTGAGCCAGTCAGATCTTAGATCAAACATAAGCCTAAAGCTGTATGAAACAAATGGATACATGAATAACCAAGGAACGTATTAGCAGGTGGGAAGGGCAGTACTTTCTAGCTTATTACAATTCACCTGAAGAATTGAAATTCTTAGCGAGAACTCCCAGTTCAGCTCTGACTCCAGCCAAGGAGTCTTCTAAGCTGTAGTTTCCAGTCAACAAAGAGAATGCAGGAAGTGGACAGCGGAGGCTACGAAATATGTTGAAAGATTAGTTTATAAGTACCTGTTTTGTTTAGATTTCATTTGACTAAACAACCTGAAATATGTTAGCATGTAACAAAGGAAACTTTAGTTGAAATCATCTTCCCTAATATATATTCTTCCTCTTCTGTTCAGTGAGTTACCATGACCCACTTAAAAGCTTGCTAGGTACCCAGATGGTGATAATCTGGGTACAGTAAGCTCTGCACACAGTAAGTCCTCAATAAATACGATTGAATGAATGAATAATCAGTGAGAGAGGGCCCTGGCCAAAATGATTCTGAGCTGTCCTGTAGTGTTATGGTGAGCAGCACTAAGAGTGGTTTGATATTTTTGCCTTGGTTTTGACTTTATGCCTTTTGTCTCTATGACATTAGCACTAGGATCGTGGGTGGCAGAGAGGGGGCTCATGGGGCTGGGAAACGAGGAAACAATTTTAAAAACTACTACGGAGCGGAGAGTTTAAAGAAAATGGGAGGGAGTGCAGTAGAGTGGAACAGGCCAGAGGGTGGGCAGATTAGGGGGAGAGTGGTCCCCCAATTGCTAGATGAAGGTAACAGGGATGCCCTTCCCCACCAATTTTGTCAGAGCAGCAGGCGTGGTGGAAGACAGTTTTGGCCTGTAGGAGAATTTCTCTAGGGTACGCCTTCCTCCACTCAGCCGGTGATGCCACGCTTCAGTAGAAAGTTGGCCAGTGCCAGAGTTCATTGGCCTTCAATTTGATGACCCACTGGAGTCAGGAGTCTTTTCATTCTTCATGAGGTCCCGCCATGGGGAGCAGGAGGAAGTTGGAGCTCATTGTCCAGTTTTTCTGAAGGAAGATTCGATTTTAGGCTAGATTGTGAACTCTCTGAGGGAAGGGATCATGTCTTAATTCTACTCTCCCAACTGCTTGGTAACAGTGCTCTGAACATAGCACTCAATAAATGCCTCTACTTTATAGCGGGAATATTTCCTTATTCTTTAGAAGAAATTTTCAAACTTGTCCTAGGGCTGGATATGCAGTTTTAATCCATCAATGGTGTGTATTGAATGCTTACTGTATGCAGGACACAGTACTAAGCACTTAATAAATTCCACTGATTGCTTAATTATAACTGCATATCCACCCCTAGGATACCTTTGAAAACACCTATACTGGGAGTCTGCACAAATTCTTTATTTGCAAATCTCAAACAGCTTCTGCTCCCCACTGTTTTTGGAATCAACAACCCCAGGCATAAAGTTGGCTGTTCTACTGATGCAATTAGCAAACACAGTTAATCCCAAACAATAGCTTTTTTTTTAGCATTAGGTTATCTCCTAATCTGATTAGCAAACATTCCTCTGACCTCCAGAGCTATGTCCTGGTTCCTCCCAGACAGGACTGTGAGCCCACTGTTGGGTAGGGACCGTCTCTATATGTTGCCAACTTGTACTTCCCAAGCGCTTAGTACAGTGCTCTGCACACAGTAAGTGCTCAATAAATACGATTGATTGATTGATTGATTAATCCCAGAACTAGGTGAAGATCTGTATGTGATCATGCAAAGCTGGAGACTGGTCAGCCTGATTTAGAGGTGCCAATTTAGAGATTTTACTTTAGCGATTTCAAGCAGCATGGCCTAGTGGATAGAGCACGGCCCATGGGTCAGAAGGAACTGCATTCTAATCACTGACCTGCCACCTGTCTGCTCTGTGTCTTTGGGCAAATCACTTAACTTCTCTGGGCCTCAGTTACCCCATCTGTAAAATGAGGATTAAAACTGTAAGCCCCCATGGAACAATCTGATTACCTTGTATCAATCCCAGCACTTAGAAAAGGGCTAGGCACATAGTAAGCTAAATACATAATTATTATTATTATTATTAAGCCTATAGAACATAATCATTTGAAGAAATCAAACAGTTCTACCTGCCACACATTCTAAGGTTGAAGGCCATTCAGTTCCCTCATAGACAACTGATGTGGGCTTGTACTGGAAGTCAGTTTGTTGTGTTACTCTATGTTGGGGTCTCCTCCTGGCACCCAGATAAGCCCAGCCTCACCATTCCTCTCTAAAATTCTTTTCTCTCCTTTGCCTCCCTGCTCTGCACATAGTAAGCGCTCAATAAATATGATTGATGATGTATCTGTTAATTGTTTTCCTCATTTTTTCACCACTCCTGTGGGGTTTTCCCCCCACCTCCCCCATTTCTGCCCCCGACTGCTCGGAGCCTCTCTTTTTTAAAACAATTTTCCTTTGCTGCAACTGGGATCAGGCCCCAGCTTCGACTTGCAGTCCCACCCTCCAGAATGTAGTACAGTGCTCTGCACACAGTAAGTGCTCAATAAATACGATTGAATGAATGAACGAATGAATGCTGCTATCCCGGAGAGTGGATTGGGTTTGGTCCAGGGAAGATGGGAGTTTTGGAAAGGGACCCTTGATACGCTTCCATATCCCATCCCACCCCAGCCCACCCTGTGGCTGTGGCAGATCGAGACCGATGTCGCAAGCCAAGGTCAGGGCCGAGCAAGCAGGAGAAGAAAACCGACACAGAATGGGGAACTGTGAGCGACTGGGGAAGCGGATGGTTGATGCAGGGAAGTGGTGACAATATTTTAAGGAATGGTGGTTGCGGGAAGCCTGGAGGGAGAGGTAATTAGAAAGAAGGACAAGGGTTGGTGTGAATGATGTCACCTGGCTGCTTGCTAGCTGGGGGCATCATTGAACTAAAAGCTCATTTCCATTGCTGATAATGGTGCCCATACTGGCCAGATATGTTAAACATCAGCTGTCCTCTGAGTAAACAGGTGAGACATTTTCCATGTATTAAGTTCCACCCCAATAACCCTTTTATTTTATTTTCTGTTTTTTGGTTTTTTTTGGTTTTTCTCTTTCGTATACTGACCCTTGAAATGCAAGTATGAAGCATGCATGTCTTCAGGGCTGAAGAGTTTATTTCTGCACAAATCGAGGAGTAGGATGCACTGGATATGTTTTATTTGGAAGGGTTTATTCTCTTCTGCAAAATAGGTTGCCTCAGCTATCATCTGTAGGTACCAAGTCTGTGAAGCTCTAATTCATGTTAATTTCCATTTTAGCTCCTATTGGGAAATCTAATAGATCAACCGATAGTTGCTTTCCTAAGCAGTCAGCTGCAAGGCCAAAAATTAGAAATTCTCGAAGCTATGAAGCTTAAGTTGCCTTACCGGTGTATTTCCAGCATCAAAGGCAGCTAGCTCCACAACTCAACATACCTCTTCTGCAAAAAAAAACAAACCCAAAAAACAAAAACCTCTTAGGAGCAAGCTATCTTTGTGGCTCTCTGCCCCTTTGCTAATTTGGGGCTAGAACTCTAAAACTACACCTCCAGCAAAATATAGCATCTCCGAGGACTGACAGTTTCACAGAAAGTTCTAGTTTATGATAACTAGATTATGATAACAATACCTAAAGACCCTCCTTTAGTAGTGATGCAGTGGGAAACAGTAACCTACCGGTATTATTTGCTGTATTTTCTGCTTCAACTACCTCTTTCTGTGATTCCCTCTGACCTAATATAGAAAGTAGAGGGTATGCCCAGATGTAAGTGCTTAGTAGAGTGCTCTGCATACAGTAAGCGCTCAGTAAATATGATTGAATGAATGAGGAGAAGCAGTGTGGCCTAATGGATGCAGCACCGGCCTGGAAGCCAGAAGGGCCTGGATTCTAATCCCTACTCCGCCCCTTGTCTGCTGTGTGACCTTGGACAAGTCACTTCATTTCTCTGTGCCTGTTACCTCATCTGTAAAATGGGGATTGAAGACTGTGAGTCTCATGTGAGACAGGGACTGTTTCCAACCCGAATTGCTTCTATCTACCCCAACACTATGCCCGGCACATAGTAAGTGCCAAGAAATCTCCTTAGATCTAAGAGTTTCAAGGGCTTCTCTATAAAATTTGATGGAAGAGATGTAATTGAAGAACTTAATCTGTGGAATGTTACCTAAGTATTGTGAGCTCTTGTTTTAAAGCAATATTGCCTCCAATAATACCTGTCTCTCCTGTTGAATGTATGCTGGAAAACAAATGAGATAATATTTGGGCTTTAAGCTCTTTCGAGGGGGAAAAAAGATGCTTTAGAAGCCTACAGTATTGTTAGTGAAAATCTTTCCTTAGTATGGATAGGATTTGATAATTCGACATGTTTCTCATCCTTAATTTATTAGCAGTTTGTCAAAACAGTGGAAATCTATATTTGATTATCAAGTCACATGCAAATAATAGGAAACTTTCTTGAACTAGCCTGGAAAGTCAAGGCAGTAGAATTGCTGGAGAAAATAAAATTGCAATATAGCATTTCCACTTCACCTGAAAAACAGATTATTTTTCCATCATCATTTTGGAATGGTCCTGGGTATGCAAGTTTTGAAGAGACCCTTTCTTTTATAATTAATTCTCCTTCTGACTAATCAAAGGTTATTTCACAGAAACGTTTTATGGCAATGAGAGGTTTACTTCCAAATGTGATTTTTGTTTTTGTGCAATTTGTTCAATTGTTCTTAATGCTAATTAAGTTGAGAAGAGCATATTGCAGTTATATTTTGAAGTCCTCATGTTTTTTTCTCAACCTTTTGGGCGTTGTGTTACCTTTCATGTCTCTCTTTCATTAAATTACTGTGTTAGAAGACAGTCCGGTAGAAGTGTGTCTTATGTGTGTCTAAAAAGACCGATGCGGGACACACTCTTCCACATTGTTTACATGTACACGTTGAGGACTCATGCAAGATGCAAAAACTGGCTATATTTACTCCCTTTGAAACATGTAATTTAGGACCACTACCCTATAAGTCAGAGAAGCAGCGTGGTTCAGTGGAAAGAGCACGGGCTTTGGAGTCAGAGGTCATGGGTTCAAGTCCCAGCTCTGCCACTTGTCAGCTGTGTGACTTTAGGCAAGTCACTTCACTTCTCTGTGCCTCAGTTACCTCATCTGTAAAATGGGGATTAAGACTGTGAGCCCTCCATGGGACAACCTGATCACCTTGTAACCTCCCCAGTGCTTAGAACAGTGCTTTGCACATAGGAAGCACTTAATAAATGCCATTATCATTATTATTATTATCATAAGTCTCAGAAAAGATAATGAAAGAGGTTCATAAAAAAGCAGCATGGCCTAGTGGTTAGAGCACAGGCCTGGAAGTCAGAGGACCTGGGTTCTAATCCTGGCCTCTCCACTTGCCTGCTGTGTGATCTTGGGCAAGTCACTTAAATTCTCTGTGCCTCAGGTTCCTCATCTGTAAAATTGGAATTCAATACCCATCTACCCTCCTACTTAGACTTGAGAGCCCCGTGTGGGATGGGGGCTGTGTCTGACTTGATGAACTTGTATCTTCCTCAGCACTTTGAATAGTACTTGACGCATAGTAAGCCCTTAACAAATACCATCATCATTGGTTTTGGTTTAGGTTCATCCTTTGACCAAATAGGTCCTATGGAGCTGGATTTATCTTTCCTGACTAAAAGAGGATTAGCAAACCTAAGAGTTGTTCCTTCCAAGTTGTTTCAGAGCTTTTAAACGGGGTCAGAGCATTCCAACAATTAAATGATGTCTATCTGTGCTTATATTCATTCATTCATTGTCGTATTGATGTTCCCAGGTTAGCCCTGGAGGAAATCGGCTCTCAGCACGTCACGTGATTTCTCTCCCTCTGAGATTGTGAATCCCCTGTGAGACAGCGGCTGTATCTGACCTGATTATCTTGTATCTACCACAGTGCTTTGTTCAGTGCTTGGCACAACAATAAGCACCGGGATGATAATCAGCAGAGTGCAGGTTTCCAGATGGAAGTCACAGGGTTAATCTTGATGTCAGCCCCTCCCAGAGATCTACTCCCACACGTTAAAAAAAAGGCATTCCACAGGGAAACATTCCATGTTTTCCTCCTCCTCAAGAACCTCCAGTGGTTGCCCATCCACCTCAGCATCAAACAGGAATTCTTTACCATCGGCTTTAAAGCACTTAATCACCTTCCCTCCTCCTACCTCACTCACTGCTCTCGTCTTACAGCCCAACCTGCACACTGCGCTCCTCTAATGCCAACCTACTGACTGTACCTCGACCTCATCAATCTTGCCACCTACCTCTTGTCCACATTCTGCCTTTGGTCTGGAATGCCCTTCTTCTTCATATCCAACAGACAAATATTCTCCCCACCTTCAGAGCCTTATTGAAGTCACATCTCCTCCAAGAGGCTTTCCCTAAACTCTGTCAGCCCTTTCCTCTTTTCCTACTCTCTTCTGTGTTGTCCTGATATGCTCCCTCCCTCAGCCCCACAGCACTTATGAACATATCCATAATTTATTTATATTAATGTCTGTCTCCCCCTCTATACTGTGAGCTCCCTGTGGGCAGGGAATATATCTACCAACTCTGTAGCTCATTGTGGGCAGAGAAAGTCTGTTATATTGTTATATTGTACTCTCCCAAGCACTTAGTACAGTAGTACAGTGCTGCGAACACAGTAAGTGCTCCATAAATATGATTGTTGTTTTGTACTTTCCCAAATGCTTTGTACAGTGCTCTGCACATGGTAAGTGCTCAATAAATAAGAGTGATTTGCAGATTCATAACTAGTACCAGGTGTATAAGAGGTACAAAATCTGTTGAGAGGTTGTGTTAGTATTTACTGAGCGCTCACTTGGTGCAGTGTACTGTATTAAACACTTGATGGACTCTGGGTGGGGTGTTGTTTGTTCACCTCTCTCTACCTAGAACCACAGAAATGACTTCTGTTAAAATCCAAGGACTAAAAATAACATTTCAGTGTTGGGAAAAAAATATGTCATGCTTTTGAAAATTACAAAACTGGTGAAAATGATTTTTGTCCAACACTGTATGCTTTGGAATAGAAATGAGGATGAATTTGTTTGGTTTTTTAAACATTGCCTCTTTGTAAATATAAGTTTGACCTCACCATTTGTCTAATTCTCTCACATAAAAGGGTTGGTTTCTAGCTGGAAAAGGGGAGAACTGAGAAACCGTATCTGAGGTCTGGGTCAGATCTTGAAATTAGGACTGGAAAATGAAGTCTGAATGTCTCGACTGTTTATAGCCACATCTTAAGGTTATTGATCTTAGTCCTTTCCAGTTCTTCAGGAGCCAAATCACTTTAATTTTTGCAGTATTTCATTGTTTTTCAATAGGAATTGGACTTTCAGCTGCAATATCGGTGATCATTAGGACAACTTAATAAGTTTCTCATCATGAATTAGGCATCGACTCACAAATCAAGACAAGTAAGATGCTTGAGAAGCCATGGAGTAGATCATCATTATTTATTGAGCAGCCTTGCTATAGCTCCAGTGGAAAGAGCACTGCTCAAAGAACCACTCTGTAGTCCTGTTTCTGCTCATACTTGGCTAACAAGGGTGAATAACACAATTTCACCTTAGAGTATAATGTACCTCTGTCCACCTACCATCTCATTAAACCCTGTTTCCCAGCAGAAACGTAACTGGCCGGGATGAGAGTGAGGGGCACCGAGCAAATCACTAGCACTAGACTCAATTCCTCTGTGCTGATTCTTGGTCCCGAAGTCTCATGACCTGTCAAGAGGAACTATCTATTTTTAATGGTATTTAAGCGCTTACTATGTTCCAGGCATAATACTAAGCACTGGGTAGATATAATCGCAATCCATGACCCACATAGGGCTCATGGACTTAATCCCCATTTTATGAGTTAAGTGAGGTACAGGGAAGATGTGACTTGCCCAAATCATAGAGAAATCAAGTGGAAGGGCCAGCTTTAGAACCCAGGTGCCTCCAACTCCCAGACCTGGGCTCTATCTGATAGGTCACACTTCTTCTTGTTTGTCTGTTGGGTATAAAGAGCACTCTAGCAGGCTCTTAGGAGCATGTTACAAAAGTAGGAGACGGCACCAGTCCTCTAGGAGCTTAACAATCCATAAATGTGTTTTGCTTGGTGTAGAAACTGTGTTTCCATAGTTGATGGCTTTAGAGGAGGAGGAGTATCATTTACTGAGTGCTCACTTGGTTTGGTGCACTGTTTTAGGGGCTTGAGAAGTACAGAATTAAGGACATGACATCCATGCCTTCATTTATCAGTTAATCAGTGGTATTCGTTGAGTGTTTACTGTGTGCAGAGCACTGTACTAAGTGCCTGGGAAATTACAATTCAGTAGAGTTGACAGATATGATCCCTGCATGATCCATACACTCTAATGGGGGAAATGAACATAAAAACTTTTACAACTTGAGGGGTTAAAAATAAAACAGACATATGAAAAGAGGAAGGAAACTCGTGGAGTATTTGCTAAGAATCCCCATTTGCCAACTCTCCATCTGTTTTCTCCCATACCTATTCTGGATTCCACAACTGGATTTGGAGTCAGGCTGTTCTCATGTTGTTCAGAGCACAGGTTGGGAGAACCAGAGGCCTTTGACTCATTGGCCCCATCTATTACCCTTCCCCCTAACGCTGTGGGACAGGGACTGTGTATCTCGAATCTACCCCAGATCTTAGTACAGTTCTCGGCACCATAGTATGTATTTTCAGAGCACCACAAGTATTATTTATTCAATTCATCTGCTTCAGCCCTCGGCATCCCCTTCTTTATGATAAACTGTTTCCTCCCGGGGGAGAGAATCCAACCTACTAATGATAATGATACAATCGTTCTTAGCTGCCATATTTCATATGTAATTTATTATTTTCTTGTCTGCTAAACTTTTCCTTTGGAAAGCTCATCAATATTACTCTTTTAAACTTAACCCTGTTTGTTTCAGAATGAGCTACAGAGGGTCTAATCTCCATGCTGTTTGCCAGGCTGTACAGGATGCTAATAGATGCAAGTATCATGTTAAGATCTGTCTGGAGTGTCTATTGGAGCAATGAACTCAGCTTGTAAACACACGATTTTCCAAATAATGTATTTCTGCTGATTTATATAACTTTGACTAAACCTATTGCAAACACAGACTTCTCGCTTCCTTCTCACTTCACACACATCAATTTAGGTCTCTATCTCTGTATAGCTGTGTCTTCCTCCTCCCCTCCAGCCTTCCTCTTTCTTCGGCTCCCTTCTCAGTGATGTTTCCGAAGTGCTGACGGTTTGCCATTCAGGCAGATCTCTGACAGTGAATCCCGTGTGGGAAAAGGACTGTGTGTCTGACCTGGATGTGTTGTATTTATCCTAGTGCTCAACTCAGTGCTTGTACATAGTAAGCACTTAACAAGCAACACTGTTATTACTGTTGTTATTATTATTGTTCCCTGTTATATCCTGAAAGAGCTAGACCTGTGAAAAGACCACTCTCTATAACTCTCCATCTCGTACCATTTATAAAAGGATTGAGAAAAATGCAAGTTTTAATGCTAACCTTAAAGCCATTGTGAAGGCATTTGGCAACTTGAGGTGGTCAGTCTTTCCCCAAGTCTGGGCTAAGTCAGCAGACCTGGAAGCAGTTCATAGATGTGGGACAAGATTCCTGCATCCTAACCCCATGACTATCCGATCCCTGTCTTTGCAAATGAAAAGTAGGGCCACGAACAGAGGAAGTACAAATACTTGAGCTCTCTAGTAATCTCTGTCGTCAATACGTCTAATGGCAACATCTAATTACTGAGTTCCAATGACAGTGTGATGAATAGCCTACAACAGTTCATCTCTCAATAGCTATTGTAGGTTAATGTGAAAGGATCCATCATGCTCTCTCATATTGCCCCACCCACTTCTACCACCCGCTCTCGCCTTCTCACTACTCCACTCATCCACCTATGCACGGTCTTCACAGTCTTCTCAATAACTCTTTTTTCCTCTTACCTAGTGTGTGTATGTTTAACTGTAGGTATAGGTAGTGCACGTATGTAGACAGGGGTGTAAGAGTGTGTGGGGGGGGGGAAGGGGAAGGGGGTTCTGAATGTGTCTGTGAGCATCTGTGGCAATGTGTTTGTTGAGGCAGACTGTCAGCTCATTGTAGGCAGGGAATGTACCTTTATTGCTGTAGTGTAGTCTCCCAGGAGCTTAGTACAGTGCTGTGCATACTGTAAGCGTTCAATAAATATGATTAAATTAATTTTAGGAGGCAGTGAGTGAGATTTCTCAGCGGAGTGGGGGGAAGGAGGGATAAGTGCCTTGAAAGCAGGGATTCTGCCTTCGACTTTATTGGACTTTCCCAAGTGCCTTAGTACAGTGTTACGCACACAATAGGTACTTTGTAAATGTGACTGATGATGATGGCAGGGGAACATGGAACCAGGACTAAGCTGTTGCTGCAGCCTCCAAGCTTGAGGAGATCCCACAAATCCCATCCATCCCCTCATCCCTCAGCCCCACTATCTATCATGCTGAATTGTCTACATAGCTTAAATTAGGCAGGTTCTCTTGAAGTTTTCAGTTAAGTTCCTCCTTTAGTTCCTGTAAATGAAATGGTAGTAGAACACATTTTTTTAACCATGTAGTCCAGGCGAGAAATGTAAATTCGTCGTCAATTTAAAAGCGACAGAAACGCAAATAAAATTTCTGAATTCAGTAAAGTATATTGCACTCTCTTCCCTTTGAGGATACTGAATTTGCTTAACATGGAAAAAAGAGTCCCATTTTACGCAGAATATCAAAAATTATGAAATATAGTTTTTGTTTAGGATTTACATATTGCCACGATTTGAAAAATACATTTTGTATTTTTAACAGCTTTCAGATGTTTTCTGTGTTCAAAAGTTTATCAGAAAAATTAGAAACCTAATCATAAAGCTAAAATAGCACTTTTACAATTTCATAATTCAGATAAGCAGCATGGCCTAATGGAAAGAGCAGTGACCTGGAAGACAGAGAACCTGGGTTCTAATCCTGCCTCTGCCACCTGTTAAGTGTGTGACCTTGGTAAGTCACTTAACTCCTCTGTGCCTCAGGTCATCATCTGCATAATTGGAATTCAATACCTGCTCTCCTTCCTGCTGAGACTGTGAGTCCCATGTGGGACCTGATGATCTTGTATCTGCACTTCGTACAGTGCTTGGCACATAATAAGTGCTTAACAAAAAAAAAAACACCGTTTCATAATAAAAGGTGTTCTGTCAAATACAAATCTACAAAATTAAGAAATGGGTTTACTTTGACAAGGTAAAATTGATGGAAATTTTTAGTAAAATGCAGTTAGAAACCTAAAGGTGTCCAACTGGCTGTCTAATCCTGATGCAGGCAATTCAGTGAGAAGGTAAACCACAGTTGCGTAGACGGTGAAAGTGCAAAAGACTTAATGAAATTGATCTTGGTGAAATATTCAGTTTTTTTTCAGGGAAGGGAATGTTTGTGAT
This sequence comes from Tachyglossus aculeatus, assembly GCF_015852505.1. Lineage (NCBI taxonomy): Eukaryota > Metazoa > Chordata > Mammalia > Monotremata > Tachyglossidae > Tachyglossus > Tachyglossus aculeatus. The sequence goes on from NC_052079.1 coordinate 8,371,156, forward strand.
CCTGGAGTTAATGAGGGCCCGGGTCTTCAAATGATAGATATTAAAATGCTGCTATTGTACCAGCTCACCAGCATTGAAAAAGTGCTTGGCAGACCTTGTGAGGAGAATGGAGGGTAGCAGGATTGCCCAGCAGCTCCTGGGTGATCAGCTGAAAAGGAGCAGACATAAGCTGGGAGGGCAGTAAAAAGGATTTAAAGACACAGTGAAGCACTGGCTCTAACAATGTGACGGAGCAGTGGGCTGCTGGAAGACAACTGTAGCAGACAGACTGGCCTACAATGCAGCAGTTGGGGCAGAAGTTTCTGGGAGATTTGAAGAGTAAGAGGCAGTCTTGAAAACAGCGATGGGCCCAGGTAGTGGCAAATGCAGCTGACAACATTCTTTTTTTTATGTTCATCATGTAGAATGTGCTGTTATCCGTGTTTTTATAATAGTGAACTGAATATCATCATCAATACCAATGGTATTTATTGAGCTCGTACTGTGTGCAGAGTACTGTACTGAGCACTTGACAGAGTACAGTACAACAGAAACGGTCAATAAATACGATTGAATGAATGAATTGGTGTACACGTGCCTAGCGTGGCTTAGTGGAAAGAGCTTGGTAGCCAGAGGACATGGGTTCCAATCCTGGCTCCGCCACTTGTCTGCTGTGTGACCTTGGGCAAGCCGCTTAACTTCTCCGGGCCTCAGTTACCTCATCTGTAAAATGGGGATTAAAACTGTGAGCCCCACGTGGGACAACCTGATGACCTTGTATCTACCCCAGCACTTAGAACAGTGCTCAGCACATAGTAAGCACTTAACAAATACCATAATAATAGTACAAGGAGATTAGAGTCTATAGTCTAGAATATAATAAAATTCTACATGCTTTAATGATAGGTTATTATTGTTATTACTTATTATTGTTATTATTACTTATTGTTCCAAAGAGCTTTCACATCAGCGATCTCATGATATTCTAACAAGATCCATATGAAAAGCAAGCATTGTTAACCTCATGTTACAGAAAACTGAACTTACAAGTTCAGTGACTTACAGAAGGACATACAGTAGGGCAGAGGATGTTAGGAATAGAAGTAGGGATGCCTTTGGTTTGAAGATGACAGTGAGGCTGCATTTTTGATTGAGAGAGATTCATGTGCACTAAAAATATGGTAGTGTCTTTTCTGGTCTCTTGTCACTCTGGTGAGATTGCTGTGATACCGCAGGTTAAGAGGGGAAGGGGGTGGCCTCCAGCTAGTGAGGAAAGCACTTGAGTTCTTTTTGAGTAATTGTGTTACTTTTTGGCCTCCCTTGAAAAAATAAGGACTAGATTAAAAGTAAACTTTGCTAACTGAAACATTCAGTACTGTGCTGAAAGCCACAGATGTGGACGAATTTGTCAGCCCAACTTTCATATGTAGCTTAGATTCTATTGTCATTTACAGTTCACCTCCATCTGTCATATTTCAGTAAGGTAAATTAAGCACCAGTAATTATTTCCTGCCCAAAAGACCATTTTCCGGATTCTCTATCACTGGGCAGGTAGTTTTAAGATGAAACCTCTCATTCGCTTATAAAATGGATATCCGTAGTATGTTTTTAAGGCACAATTTTTCTAGCTTTGAATGATTGGAAACTTGACAACAACAAAATCTCTTTTTGGTCATTTATCGTGGTGGACAACTGATAACACATGTAGCCTTTCTCTTACCATTTCACTTAATTTACTTGCAGCCCCTCTCACTTTTCAAATACTGAGGAATATTTGCTGCAAAACATTTATGTTCCCTTCAATAGAAAGGAAAGAACAATTTAGTGGCAGCAATTTTTGTAAAAAAGCAACATCCATCTCTTACCATTTCAAAATTGTTGGCTGGATGGAACATTTTATTTGGAAAGAGCTAGCCATGGCAGTGGTTGTTACAGACTAAAGGAATTGTATATTGTCTGCTGTGTGATCTTGGGCAAGTGACATCTTCTTTATGCCTCAGTTTCCTCATCTGGAAAAAGGAGTTTAAGACTGTGAGCCCGATATGGGACAGGGACTGTGTCCAACCCAATTGTCTTGTGTCTACCCTAGCATTTAGTAGGGGAAGTGTTGTGGCATACCGAGCTGTGCTGTTAGCCGTGTGACTGTGATCAGGTCACTTAACTTCTCTGTGCCTCAGTGTCCCCTTATGTAAAATGGGGATAATAACACCTGCCTTGCCTCCCTACCTCACAGGGTGCTTTGGTGAGAAAAGCACTATAGCAAACCAAGTTGTGAGAAGCAGCATAGTGGAGTACATGAAACACGGGCTTGGGACCTACAGGGTTGTGGGTTCTAATCCCGGATCCACTACTTGTCTGCTGTGTGACCTTGGGCAAGTCTTTTCACTTCTCTGGGCCTCAGTTATCTCATCTGTAAAATGGGGATTGAGACTGGGAGCCCCATGTGGAACAGGGACTGTCCAGTCCGATTTCCTTGTATCCACCCCAGCACTTAGTATGGTGCCTGGCGCATGGTAAGTGCTTAACAAATACCACAGTTACTATTATTAATAATAATAAACACCATCATTGTTATTAGTAGTACAATGCCAAGCACATAAGTGCTTAACAAATACCACCATTATTAATATTATTATTACTATGAATGCCATTAAAAACCTAGAAATCCTTTTTTATGTGAGGGCAAAACACCTAGTCATCCTATTTCCCCTGTGTGTATAAACTACAGTTAGACAAACCTGTTTCAGTTTTGACATTATTAGAGCTCCTGTCATGATGACTGAATCTTTTCCAGTCTTCTCGCTCAATGGTGAGATCCTGGAAGGAGGAAAAAAAATGAGGACTGAATTAACTTGTAGGAGTTCCTGCCATATAGAACTTCCATTCTTCTGTTGATTGATCAGTGGTATCGATCGAGTGCTTTCTGTGTGTAGAACACCGCACTAAGCACTTGGAGATGTCCTGCCTTCAGGAGCAAAGGCTGTGGAGGCTGTGGGCATCACCTGCTTCTTGAAGATGGCCACATGTTAATCTGAGGATTTGTTCCAGATTTTGACTACAACAGCACATTGCTTTCTGCTTTTGCATATTAGTAAAGGCCCTTGCTTCACTTTCTTCTGCCTCCAGCCCTTTGTTGAAGTCCTCCCAGCTATCTAGAACTTCCTCCCCTTGTCTGACCGCAGCCATCCAGAAATTTCATCTCCTTCAGATGACAGAACTTCCTATCCCCTGCCTTGCCCTGTCCTGTCCCTGCCCTTTCAAGGGCACAGTTCTAACAGTTCATGACAGATGTTGAGAAGCATTGTGGCCTAGGGGAAGGAGCACGGGCCTCACAGTCAAAGTTGTCATCTCAGCTCTACTCCTTGCCTGTTGTGTGACTTCGGGCAGGTCCCTTAACTTCTCAGTTAATCAGTTTTCTCTTCTTTAAAATGGGGGTGAAATACTGTTTCTCCCTCCCTGGTAGACTGTGATTCCCAGTTGGTGGTCCTGACTATTTTGTATCTACCCTGCGTTTAGTACAGTTCTTGGTACGTAGTAAGCACTTAACAAATACTTATCATCATCATCATGTGAGTTGCTGCTACAATGGGGACATAAGACATGTGGAAGGCTCTGTTCGTAGCCTGACTGTATGTTCAGAGGTGAGATCAAGTCTTTGAGTAATCTGGAGTGAAAGGGAATGCTTTCATTATCTGAGGAAAGAGGAAATGAAGACGCAGGTGAATACCGAATGTGTTTTTCTGCTTTCTAATTATGAAGAGAAGCTTTAAACACACATTGAATAGGAAGATCCTGGGGCAGAAGAAAAAGCAAGTATCTTTGAGTGGCTCTGTGTGTCATCCTTCATAGTAAGAGGCAATAAATCAACTTGAAAGTATGTACCTGTAGCCTCATAAGGAATCATTTAAGTGAGCTCATTTGAAACAAGTCTGCTTCATTGATGGATGCCTTAAGTGGAAAGCACACAAGCTTGGGAGTCAGAGGACGTGGGTTCTAATTCTGGCAACACTTGTCGCTGTGTGACCTCAGGCAATCCACTTAACTTCTCTGTGCCTCAGCTACCTCATCTGTAAAATGGGGATTAAGAATGTGAGCCCCACGTGGGACAACTTGATTACCTTGTCGCTACTCCAGTGCTTAAGCACATAGTAAGTGCTTAACAAATACCATAATTATTTTTTTAAAACAAAGAGCAAGAGAAAAACTTCCATCTTTATGTCATTTTGATAGCGGTTTTTGTACTTGAACACTACTTGTATGTAGGTAAGCATAAAATGCATGGCACTAGCAATAGGGAAAACACTTGGATTGCAATCCAGAGCAGAATAAATTGGGATGATCCTTTTTTATGCTATTTATTAAGTGCTTACTATGCAGCAATCACTGTTCTAAGCACTAGGGTAAATACAACTTAATCAAGTTGGACATAGTCCCTGGCCCAAACAAGGCTCATAGTATAAATAGGAGGGAGAACAAGTATTTCATTCCCATTTTTGAGTTGAGAAAACTGTGGCACAGAGATTATAAGTGACTTGTCCAAGGCCACTCAGCAGGCAAGTGCCTGAGCTGGGATTAATACCCAGGTTCTCTCACTCCCAGGTCTGTGCTGCTCTTCCTTGAGGTAAGAGAGTGCCCACGGAGATATTCTGATGGAAGAAATGCTGTTTGAAAGCTAAACTGAAGGAAAAGTAGCATTCAAACTGGGGGTGGGGAGGGGTTTTACCTCCAACAGCCTGAGGCAACGAATTTATCAAGCCAGAATAAATGGAGTGTGTTAACACGCTAGAGGATGCTGAGAATAACAGAATAGCTGTTCTATGAATCAATCAATCAATCAATCAGTCAATCGTATTTATTGAGCGCTTACTGTGTGCAGAGCACTGTACTAAGCGCTTGGGAAGTACAAGTTGGCAACATATAGAGACAGTCCCTACCATAAAGAGGCTGGAGGCATGTTCTGTTGAGTTACCCAAGTGGTTTTTCCTTCCTGTATGAGGGATCCTCAGCCACTACTAGAATTGTGACTACATACTAAGCCTTCCTCTCGTGGTTAAACATGGTAACCTCAAATATAAGCCCTTGTTAGTTTCACACAGGTCAAATCCCTGTGAAACTAAAAGCAGTTTGTCAGAGGATGTCAAATGGAACCTGTTTCCAAATCTTTCTATACGAGGTGAAAAGCTTCCGTACAGAGGAATGACCTTTCATACTAGTGGTGTCTCTCCTGACGTGGAAGCAGCAGGCCAGATGGATAGAGGGCCGAACTGGGATTCTAATCCCAGCTGTGCCGCTTGCCTGCTGTGTGATCTTGGCCATCACTTAGCTTGTCTGGGTCTCAGCTTTCTCATCTGTAAAATGGGGATTAAATACCGGTTCACCCTCCCCCTTACTGTGAGCCCCATGCAGGGCAGGGTTGGGGACTGATCACATTACCCTGTATCTGACCTGATGCACAGTGCAGTGCACATAGTAAGCACTTTCCCAATACTGCAACTGGCCCTACCCGTTTCCAGTTTAAAATTTTCCCTTTTCTGGAATGCCTCCACCTAAGTGACTAATTATGTTGTCAAACTCAATACAGCAGAACTTTGTGAAAGCAAATTTACCCAGAACAGTTTCAGCAAGATATGATGACACCTCCCCGCTCCCCCCATGGCCACTTCTGCTCCACTGAGGTACCCTGTACTGTCCATATCAATCGATTGATCATATTTACTGAGCACTTACTGTGTGCAGAGCACTGGACTCAGTGCTTGGGAGCACACAGTCTGAGTTGGTAGATATGTTTCCTGCCCACAATGAGCTTACAGTCTATATGCCCTCAACACAATGTCAACACCAAAGAAAGACAGGTTTTAATAAAGTAGGCAGTTTTCCCTATACAGTGGTTAACACTAACTCTAATTATTTCTACAAACAGTGGAACAGTGAACACAGTGGCAGAAGAGGACAGAGGAAGCTAGGCTAATGTTCTTAGATTAAGAAAGTTGAAGGCACCCAGATGCACACACATGCAGGTACAGCCAAATGGACACGCACATGGGAAATCTGCATAAAGAGACTAACGCATGGTCATGTCTGGAAAACCCATGAGTATGGACGTATATAGGTTGACTTGCAAGGAGGTAACACAATTCCCTGACCATGCACTAATTAGGGAAACAGCAACCTATGTTACCCACCCACCCTCATATATGAGGGCATGCATACAATTCACACACATACTCAGGGATTATCCCTTAACCCTCCGCACCACCTCCACACATTTACAAAAATGAGAAAATCAGGTGGATAAAAGCAGGCCAACACAAGACAGTTTCAGCTACATAGGGTATCCATTTTAAGTAAGCAGTATTACCAAGTACATTTCTGAATTTTTAAAAAGAGCAACAATTGCTCTTATCATATGGTTTGATGTTTTCCAACAATACTAAAGGCATGACTGTGTGATTTTCTATATCAAAACTCCTTTTCCTTCTTAAGTCCTCTCCTGCCCACAACCTTCCTGTATTTCATGGTGCTACTCCTTCTTTCTGTTTCTTACGGATGCTACACACGCTTATCACCTTACTCTTAAATCCTTGTAACAGCCTCTAGTCTGTCCCTCTCAGAACACAAATCATCTTTTTCAAACTCTGATCTGTTTCTGTTATTCCACCCCGAAAGGCCAACAGAAGTTTCCTAGTGTCGCAGTGTGGCCTACTAGAAAGAACACGGGCCCAGGGAGTCAGGAAACCTGGTTTCTATTCCCAGCTCTGTCATCTATCTTGCATAAAGCACTTAACTTCTCTGTCTCAGATCCTTCATCTGTTAAAATGGCAATAAGATATATATTCTTCCTCCCCCTTAGACTTAGTCCCCACCCTAGACTCCAAACCACCGTTCATGCTACTCCCTTCTTTGCAAATGTCCTGTCCACTCTTTCTTTCTTAAAATCTTCATTCTCCTCCATATTGCCTGCTGCCCCTTGGCCTATCTCACTCACTGTAAACCATGCCACCTGTCACTTCCACCTTCCTGTCCCAACCCCTCTGTCACTTTCCCCAGCTCTTTGTTAATACCTCTTTTTTGCACATGCTTCTCCTTCCCTTTACCTTCACTACTCTCCTCCCTTTCTTCTGAATCGCTCTAGCTGTACATTCCATCAATCCATCCATCCCATCAATCTGTGGCATTTATTGAACACAGTGTGCAGAGCACTGTGCTAAGTGCTTGGGAGAGTACATTACAATAGAGTGAGTAGACCCAATCCCTGCCCATAAGGATAGTCTCTCCTAGAGGGAGAGGCAGACATTGTGTCCATCTCCCCTATATTCCATGCTTCCTCCAGCAATCTCCACGGCTCCCTTTCCCTCCTTCCCTATCTATTCACTGACAGTACTTTCCTCTTATTCAATTTAGTTTTGTCCCTTCAGAGTGATAGCAGTTTTTGGCCATCTTCAGTTCTGCAAGTAATCAATCAATGGTATTTTTCGTCTTGACCTTCTCCTATATTATGAAAAGCATATATTATAAAATGTATGCTTTTGTAGTATAAAAATGCTATATCTTATCCAGTGAAAAGACACTGCACCATGATATTTTCATCGTGCCTTCAAATGGTTAGCACTTGTCCAGCCGAAGGACTGAGAGTAATCACCCGCAGAGTATCTAGGAGACTGCGTCCAGAGTCCCAAACATTCCAGAGTACTTTGTGTGGAAGACCCAAGTGAACGCACGCTATTTTCCGTAAATGTGTTTGGTTTCAAAGAGAAATGAATCTATTTTCGCAGTTGTGCTCAGTGTATCAATTTGGATTCTATCTTTGAAAAACAGAATAAGAGGTGACACCAAGGTTGGAATTTAAAATGCATGCAGTTGAACTTCCTCTCTAGGTAAGCATTTAAATGGATCCCCCTTTGCTCCCAGAAGTCTTTGGCTTTTGTTTCTCTGCTATTGGGATTCTTGGCATTATCAGTGCCGGGACATTGAAAGGAATGGATGTTAAGGAACAGAGATAAGCGGATGGGGAGGAAGCTACCAGGGTGACTTTGGGTATTGTTTGAATGGCTGCCTTCATCAGTGCGAATGCATAATGTATCAGCATGAGGAGGTCTGTAATAAATTCATGACAGACTTCTATCAGTCTGATGTTATCTAAAATCACTGCAGGTAATAGAGACTTTAAGAAAGGGGGAAAGACTCCTGTTAGAGCCCCAGTACAACTTGTACCTAATTCAAGGAGACTAGTCCTAGCTGGTTCAGAAGAATCAGTTTTGATGGACAGATTACTCCATTAAAGGGACCATATTGATGATAGAACTTCAGTTGTGGTATGCAGACTTGTACATTATTTTCTGCCGTAACTTAGCCTCTCTGAGATGGAATGCTCCAGAAAAACATCTATAAATGTATATCATTTTATCTGTATATATATATATATATATATATATATATATATATCATTCTGTGTATGTGCTCATGTGTATGTATGTGTATATATACATATATATATATGGTATTTGTTAAACCCTTATAATGTTTCAGGCACTGAACTAAGCACTGGGGTGGACACAAGCTAATCAGTTTGGACATAGTCCATGTCCCCCATGGAGCTCACCATCTTAATCCCCATTTTGCAGATGAGGTAACTGAAACCCAGAGAAATGAAGCGATTTACCCAAGTCACACGGCCGGCAAAGGGCAGAGCTGGGATTCAAACCAGAGTTCTCTGGCCCCCAGGCCTGTTCTCTTTCCACTAGGCCACACTGAGAAGCAACGTGGCTCAGTGGAAAGAGCCCAGGCTTTGGAGTCAGAAGTCATGGGTTCAAATCTCGGCTCCACCAATTGTCAGCTGCGTGACTTTGGGCAGGTCACTTTACTTCTCTGGGCCTCAGTTACCTCATCTGTAAAATGGGGATGAAGACTGTGAGCCCCCCGTGGGACAACCTGATCACCTTGTATCTCTCCCAGCGGTTAGAACAGTGCTTTGCACATAGTAAGCGCTTAATAAATGCCATCATTATTATTATATTATTTTATCCCACCCCGCTACTGCTTTATATCTTCTAAAGATATACCTGGGGGCGATATAGGCAGCATGTGCTGGACCTGATTGGATTTCACTACCCTTGCTGTTATTTTGACTAGGAACTAGGGAATCCCACGGGTTGCTCTAGACATTGACTTTTGGTTCCAAGCATCTGGACCTGCCTTATGTATACAAAAAGTCCCAGACAGGCCCACTTGTATGTGGATAACACTTCACATGTCTTCTTCCAGCCTCCTCTCCCCTCCTGTAGAATGGAAACTTGAACCATGTTTCTTTCGCTACATTCACCCTCGCATTTCTGCCAAACAAAACATCGACTCGATGGTGCCAATCAGTGAAGCAGTGGGTTTTATTAATAATAATAATAATTACAGTATTTAAGTGCTTACTATGTGCCAAGCACTGTTCTAAGCCCTGAGATGGATACAAGCCAAGAGTCCCTGTCCCACATGGGGCTCACAGTCTCAATCCCCATTTTACAGATGAGGGAGCTGAGGCACAGAGAAATGAAATGACTTGCCCAGTAGCACACAACAAACAAGTGATGGAGCAGGGATTAGAACCCATGACCTTTGGGCTCCCAGGCTCATGCTGTAACCACTACGCCACGAGCACTGTACTAAGTGCTTGGGAGAGTACAATACAATAGACGGTCCCCTGGCTTCCATCTATCCAGTCTTTCCAATGGCAACTTTTTCCTCAGTTATTTACCTCAGCTGGGCTATGACATGTGACCTAACGAACTACCAAGCACAGTATTTTTTAACCTGAAAATCTTGCTCCTGCAAAACACTCATTCTCTTCTCATTAGGATTTTTCTCAATTGAATGGCTAACCTTCCACACAGAGCAAGCTGCCTTGTTTCATTGTTTCATTCTGTTACCTGATGTTTTGCACAGTTTTATTAGGAGAGGGTATTTTAGCACATTAAAATCATACTAGAGTTGGAAGAGATTATTTTCTTTTCCTAAGATGATGAAAAGCTTAAGTTCTCCGCATTGGAATTTATCTGCCCGTACTCCAATAAATCAGTGGTATTTTTGAACACTTATTTTGCACAGAGCACTGTATTGAGGGCTTGGGAAAATGCAGCACAGTTGGCTAGACATGATTCCTGTCCTTAAGGAATTTTCAGTCTAGTGGAAATGGCATATTTAACATATCCCCATTTGGAAATTTGGGAAGTTTCATTCATTCAGGAAGTTGAAAGAAATCTGGTTTTCACAGTTGGCTCATCAGCTATTATACTGCAATGCAAATGCTCCATCAAAATTGCTAAAGGGGTAACTGTGGCTTCTGTACAGTTTTAAGACCATGTGGAGAGATTACTGTGGCTTGAATTTCTTTGTGTACCTACAGAACATCCTGGAGACAGCCTCTTCTCAAGTTTGTAAACAGAACTAAGCTGTTTAAGAAGGAAAACACTCAGCTGTGGGCACTCAAACATTTTCAGAAGGCTCCTTGGCAATTCTCTCATGGAAAGACTTGTGAGAACAAGAAAATTAGGAAGCCAGGAGATGTTTAAACTGGGAAAAACAAAGGCGATGTAGTTGGTGACTTATTTGGGTTTCCTAATAAGACAGGGATAGGTGTAGACAAAATCAGTATTGACCACTTATTGTGTGCAGGCCACTGTACTAAGCTCTTAAGAGAGTGCAATTCAATAGAGGTGGCATTCATTCATTCTTGCACTTATTTATTGAGTGCTTACTGTGTGTGGAGCACTGTACTAAGCGCTTGGGAAAGTACAATACAACAATAAACAGTGACATTCCCTGCCCACAACAAGCCTACAGTCTTGGGGTGTAGGGATCAGGGGGACTGGGAAGAAACGTTCCCTGCCCACAAAGAGATTACAGTCTAGATGGAGAGGCGGGACATTAAAATAAATTACAGATATGGAAAATGGTAGAGAATCTGGATAGGAAGATAAGTGCTGTGGGGTGGGGTGACTATGAAGGCTTAAGGCGTACAGACCCAAGTGATGTAAATGGGAGGACAAGTAAGGGAAATGAATGCTTATTTAGGGAAAATCTTTTGGAGGAGATGCTCTTTTGGGAGGGTTTTGAAGATGGGGAGATTGGTGGTCTGTCTTAAATGAAGGGGTAGGAGTTACAGGTGAGAAGGAGGATATGGCCTAGGGATCGGTGGTGAGATAGAGAAGGTTGGCGTTAGAGGAGTGAAGTGTATGAGTTGGCTTGTAGTAGGGGATCAGTGAGGTGAGCATGAAGTTCATGATATTATGAGGCTTGGGCAGTGTCCTTACATAATGATTTCCCTTAAGATAGATCTCCTGTCGGTGCTTCACACATTCCCTAACCGGATTCCTCCAGTTCCCAAACTGGACCTTGTTAGCCAATGGACAGGGCATTAACATTTTCAAAGCATGAATTGTTTCCACAATACACTGAAGCCCTGGTCTTGGCCAGTAGCTTAGGCACTGGGAGGCAATGTAGCCTAGAGGAAAGAGCGTGGGATGGCACATTTGGGAACCCGGATTCTAGTCCCAGCTCTGGCTCATGGTGTGACCTTGGCCAAGTCACTTAACCTTTCTTTCCCTCAATTTCCTCATGTGTAAAATAAGGAATAGATGGTGGCCCTCCATATCTCTCTTGAGCTTGGTGTGTGAGGCGCAGGGATGTTGTCCTACCAAATTTTGTTATCTCTACTCCTCCTTCTAGTGCAGTGCTCTGGCATGTAGTTAGGAATTGATAAATAACTTAATGATTATTTTTGGGAATCTCTGCTTGAATTTGAGAAGCAACAAGGCCTAGTGAGAAGCAGGATGGCCTTCTGGATAGAGCACAGGCCTGTGAGTCAGAGAACCTGGGTTCTAATCCCAGATCTCCCACTTGACTGCTGGGGAAATCACTTAACTTCTCTGTGCCTTAGTTACCTCATCTGTAAAATGGGGGTTAATACTGGGAGCCGCATGTGGGACATGGACTATGTCCAACCTGGTTAGCTAGCACTTAGTAAAGTCACTGACACACAGTATGTGCTTAACAGATACCATTTTTGAAAAAGTTGTCTCTTTCACTCAGCATTACTGGGAGCTGTGAGGTCAAAATGAACATTATCCACTTTTTGCACATGAAAAAATGAAGGTACATATAAGCTAAACAACCTCCCCAATATCTTTTAAGTCTCAGAGGAGGAACCTGAGAACTCATGAATTCTGATTCTCAGGCCAATTATGTTTTCTTCTAGAATGTGCTCCTTCTTTCCTGAAATATGGTTGAATCTGCAGGGGGATTAATTGGAGTAGCTTTCCTGCCACCCATATTTAGTCTTCGATGCTAATAGAAAATAACACTTCCAATGTCAAATGATGTCTATTCAAAAGAACAACAATGCAAAAAACAACTGTCCATGTAGGAACATAAAACATTGCCATTACTATATCAGATGACTGGTCCATCCAGTCTCATACTTAAATGATACCCCAAAGTATACCCAAAAAGATTCTGACTCTAACATGACGTCTCTTAGAATGTGCTTTCCTGGTTGTTTCTCCTTAATTCTCCTTAGTCTCTCTCTTACAGGCTTAGGATACCATGTACAATTCATAGCCTTAAGTTTGAATTGTGGCTATGCAGGTGTTTATCTTGTTATATTTCTTAATAGCTCTCCTTTTTCCCCCTTAACTGGTAGAATTTTACTGTGAATAACAGATGATCAGTAGATCCAGTTTCATGATTGAATTTCTGAGTTTGATTAGCCAGGCGTCATAATAACAATTAAATAAATTGTGGTATTAGTTAAGCACTTACCATGTGTCAAGCACTGTAATAAGCACTGGAATAGGTACAAGTTAATCAGAGCAGGCACAATCACCATCCCACATGGGGCTCAGGGAAACAGTGGTGGTATTGGCTAAACACTTACTATGTGTCAAACACTGTTTTAAGCTGGGCTAATGTATAAGTTAATCATGGTGGACATAGTCCATTTTCCACATGGGGTTCACAGTCTAAGTAGGAGGAAGAATAGATATTGAATCCCAATTTTACAGCTGAGGAAACTGAGGCCCAGAGAAGTTAAGTGGCTTGCCCCAGGTCACAGAGTAGGTAGTTGTCAGAGCCAGGACAAGAACCCAGATCCTCCAACTCCCAGGCCTAGGCTCTTTCCACTGGGCTGCGGTACTCCTTGTATTAAGGCCTCAGTGGAAAGAGCTGGCCTCCATAGATCTGTGTGTTCCTTTGCTTTCTTTTCTTGCTGTGTTTTAAGAAAAGACTATTTATCGGCTGCTCACCTAGAAATATTTCACTGAAGCATCAGGCCTTTGTTTAGGATAAGGATAAGGCTACTAAGCATTTGTGTATACTGAACAGAACCCTGCAATTGTGAAACCCAATAAATATTTAGCAACAGCAATTTTAAAATTATGCCCCAAATCCCCTTTTGGCAATCCAATTAGATAATATTGGATTCCTGATGGCATTTCATTAGGTTGGCATTTCACATTATTTATAATCAGGCATTTAGGTAGTGGATGTGTGAGTGGAGTGTTGTTTGTATTGGATTACTTCATTTTCATTTATTCTCCTTGCAACTGGTTGTGAGAGATTTCTGTTTAAGCAAATGAAAAAGTAGCACTTAATCACCATACCATTCTGCTACAGTAAAAGGATCTAAAAATCACCAGCCTTTTATCGAGTTGGATTCTCCTAGCTCTTAGTAGGGAGTTTAGCACTTTAGGGGGAGACAGTAACTCTTTCAGAGCACCAGGACCCTATCAGCATCATCAGGGGTAGTTTTTGAGTGCTTACCTTGTGCAGAGCGCTGTACTAAGTGCTCAGGAAAGTACGATACAACTGAGTTGGTTGACATGTTCCCTGCCCTCAAGAAACGTACAGTCTAGAGGGGGAGACAGAAGTTAAAATAATTAAACATACACACATCAGTGCTGTGGGGGGTGAAGATGGGGTGAATTGCAAGTGTTTTAAGGGCCTTTTCTGTGTATCAGTGCACTGTGTCCCCGGTGTAGGGACCCATATATTGACTGGTCCTTTAATGGTCTGAGGTAATACTCCTTCTAGATGTCTGTCTTACTCCTGGATGTAACTTTAGGTACTGGGATCATTTGAATCATTGATACCGAGCTAACCATTGGTTATGCTTGAGAAAATGTGTGGGAATGTGACTTTGATTCCCAGAGTACTTATTTTGCATTATGATTCTTAAAACTAGAGCAGCATTATTAGAGACACTATTTCCAGGTTTGCCATCAGACAATGGATCATCAGTTCATCTATTTCTAAACAAGATGGAATTTATGCACTGTGTTCATTAAACTTGAATAATTCATGCATGCTTGTTCCCAAATTCCTTCATTTCCAACTGAGTTTACTTGAACAACATATTCAAGAGAGTTTTATGTTCAGGACTAGCGGAACTGAAACCAGAGAGCAAGGCAGTTTATTCCTTAAATTTTACTTTAATTTGTTGTTTTACTAAATAGTCAATGAAGAGTCTTATGTATGTTTCATTTAAGTCTTATATTTTAACGTAATTAAATCCACTTGTGTTCCCAGAGCTCCATGCACTACACTTGCAGTGTAGTGAAGGTTTTTCTTCAGCCAAAATTTCCAGGTGCTCCGTCCAAGGGATAGGGCATTTTTTTTTCAACAGTATTCACAAAAACTGTCAGTATAGCTTCACCTTAAAGTTGGTGAAATGCTCATTCACAGGATTTTATATATGTATATATGGGGGGGTATGCTTATGTGTGTATAGATATATATATTGTGTGTGTGTGTGTGTGTAGAGAGTGATAAAGAAGGAGATTCAGAGAGAGAGAGAGATACAGAGAAGCAGCATGGCTCAGTGGAAAGAGCATGGGCTTTGGAGTCAAGAGGTCATGGGTTCAAATCCCGGCTCTGCCAACTGTCGGCTGTGTGACTTTGGGCAAGTCACTTAACTTCTCTGGGCCTCAGTTCCCTCATCTGTAAAATGGGGATGAAGACTGTGAGCCCCACGTGGGACAACCTGATTACCTTGTATCTACCCCAGCGCTTAGAACAGTGCTTTGCACATAGTAAGTGCTTAAATACCAACATTATACAGCATTCTATGTATGAGTTTTTGGGTCTTAATTACAGAAAGGAAAATAAAAGAGGAAAGAAGGAAGAGAGGAAGATTGTAAGCTCCTTGACGGCAAGAATCAAGTGTTCTATTCTTGTTCTTTACCATGTGCTTAGTACATAGTAGGGTCTTAGTAAATATGATGAATCGACTAAGGGAGAGAAAGATGGAGGGAGGGAGGGAAGGAAGGAAGGAGAGAGACATGGAGAGACCTCCCACAAGATTGTTTTCTCACCAGAGTGTGCTCAGGGAAACTGATGGGTCACAGCTGGGCCAGAGAGCCGGCCGCTCACAGATGAGAGCAACGATAATAGTATAGAGGGGTGGCAATTGAGGGCAGACAGTGGTCTCCAGAGCCTCGAGCGGAGTGACCACTGCCCTGATTACTGCCGCTCTTGCTCACACATAACTAGCAGCAGCAAGTGTAACAGTAGCAAGAGAGGCTGCTGTACTTTTCTCGCCATATTTCATAGCTCCGGCCCCTTGGGTGTGTCCCCACTGAGCTCCCCATATAATAATTTTAATAATAGCGGGATTAAGCACTTATTCATTGTACTAAGCACTGGGGTAGTGCAAAATAATCAGGTAGATTACAGTGCTCGTCCCCACATAGGGCTCCCAGTTGAAAGGGGAGGGAGAATAGATATTTAATCCCCGTTTTAGAGATGAGGAAACTGAAGTCCAGAGAAGTCAAGTGACTAGTTCAAAGTCATACAGTAGGTAAGTGACAAAGTCCTGATTAGAACCTAGGTCCTCTGACTTCCAGTCCTGGGCTCTTTCCACTAGGCATGTTGCTTCTCTGTCTTCCTTCCATTCTGTTGAACTCTCTGAAACTCAGTACAGTTCTCTGCACATGGGTGATGAACAAATACTACTGATTAATTGACATCTCCAATAGCCATTTAATTGTAATAACACTGGAGCGAGTAAAAATAAATTTCTTGACAGTTGGCTATAAGAGGGAGTTTTTCACTGAGTGGCAGCAACATCTAGCATATTCACGACTGTACCTTCTTACCTTGCATTAGGGGACAGTATTTTGGAAGTATTTTGTTACCTCCACTACCTTGGCAATTCAAACTTCTCACCAATTTAGCAGATAAGCAGGTAGACATAGTAAACTATAGGTGATATTCCAGGATGGAGGTGTCAAATTCACCACTCATCAAGATAAATGAGCAAGGGTTTCCAGGAGTTTGATTAAATTAAATTATAGTGTAAAACACTTGGGAAAACAGACTTCCCTTATGATCTGTAATCTTTGTTCCTGTCCGCAGAGCCAACACCAAATCTTGCAAGCATTTTCCAGAAATTACAGTTTTAAAATGAATGATTTACTTACTGAGCAATAAAATATTCCATAATAATAATAGTATTATCATTATGGTATTTGTTAAGCACTTACTGTGTGCCAAGCACTGTACTGAACGCTGCGGTGGATACAGGCAAATCAGGTTGGACACAGTCCCTGACCCAAGTGGGGCTTACAGTCTCAATCCCCATTTTACAGATGAGGTAACTGAGGCACCAAGAAGTGAAGTGACTTTCCCAAGTTCACACAGCAGGCAAGTGGTGGAGCTGGGATTAGAACCCATGACTCTCCGATTCCCAGGCCTGTGATCTGTCCAATACACCGTGCTGTTTCTCCCATAGAGCTGGGAATGACAGAAGGGGTTTGTGCAATCAACCAATTTGATGAGAAGCCCTCATCATTTTCTCCTGATGGCTTCCAGCCAGCACCCCAGCTCCTTCCAGAGATACTCAGTGGTGGGATTGAGAGATGAGTGTATGGAGTGAAAAAGAGCAGAAGTATAAACGAGGTAGAAAGGAGAAGCAGTGTAGCTTATTGGAAAGAGCACAGGCCTAGGAGTCAGGGAACTTGGGATCTTATCCCAAATCTGAGACCTGTCTGTTGTGCGACCTTGGGCAACTCACTTACCTTCTCTGGGCCTCAATTTTCTCATTGTAAAATGAGGATTATTGACCTGTTCTCCCTCCCCATGTCTGTCATGACTGTATCCAACCTGGTTAGCTTGTACTTACCCCAGCATTTAGTACAGTGCCTGGCAGGGTTTTGTCTTATGCTGTTGAGTCATTTCCGACCCATAGTGACACCATGGACACAATAAGTGCTCAATAAATACGACTGATTGATTGATTGATTGATTGATGGACATGGCTTTCCCAGAACGCCCCCCTCTCCATCTGCAATCATTCTGGTAGCGGATCCATAGAGTTTTCTTGGTAAAAATCCATAAATGGTTTATTCATTCATTCATTCAAGCGTATTTATTGAGTGCTTACTGTGTGCAGAGCACTGTACTAAGCACTTGGAAAGTACAAGTTGGCAACATATAGACACGGTCCCTACCCAACAGCATGCTCACAGTCTAGAAGGGGGAGACAGACAACAAAACAAAATATATTAACAAAATAAAATAAATAGAATAGTAAATATGTACAAGTAAAATAGAGTAATAAATCTGCACAAACATTTATACAGGTGCTGTGGGGAGGGGAAGGAGGTAGGGCGGGGGGGATGGGAAGGGCCGCCTTCCGCTGTAAACTCTAGTCTCCGCCCTCTCCTCTCTCCCGTGCCTCTGCTGCCCAGCATGGGTGAATTTTGACTTGTAGCGGATTGCCTTCCACTCGCTAGCCACTTCCCAAGCTAGGAATGGAAAGGATAGGCCTCTGCTTGACTCTCCCTCCCATAGCCGAGACTGCTAGGGTATTGGAAATTCTCCAGGTGCGACCCTGAGAGGGGTGGCACAAAGTAGTGCTTAAGAAATGCCATTAAAAAATAATCTGAGATGGAACATATCACTTGAAGTTTTCAGAAAGAGTCCAAGCCTAAGAGCTTGCAGCATTTCTAAAGTCATATGGATGGCCGTTTTGCTTTGAAACAGTAAAAGGCATTTCCACCTATACCAGCGGGATTAGAACAGATATAAAGTAGGAAGATTAGAGATTAATCAGGAAGCTCCTTCTGTGAAGGATGTGAATTTAGGAGGGCTCTGAAGAGGACTGTGGCCACTGTGACTGGTAACATTTACCGGGCACCTATTGTGTTTTTTACCTTTCCCTGTTGACAGATGTTGGGAAAAGCTGTCCTCTCTGGTTACTTCAGGGGGTGAAAAAAGAGTTCCTAAGAATATTTTCCAGCCATGATTTGCCTTATTCTAGTGCCACATCTCACCAAGCAGCATAATTTTAAGCGCTCTACAAGACGGAGAATTTCAGAGAGCCTATGTTAGTTTAAAACCACAGCATGATTAAATTATGCAGATACCACACTACGTATGTGACAGGCTTCTTGTTAGAGGAAAAAATGCTGACTCACTCAAAAATGCTAATCACCTTCCATTGTCCCTAGTTGCCTCTGAGGATATCTTTCAAGTGGAAAAAAAACTGTTCTAACAAGCCCCGAACAGAAACGAAATGAACAAATGAATGAATAATTTATAGACACAGTATTGAATGTCAGAAGAATCCTAGAAGGATTTGCTTATTCTGGAAAGTGCTGAGATATATTTCCTAATGAAAAATTAATCTTTACCCTCGAACTTGAATGTCAGTTAATCACCTGGGCATGGGGGAATGGGAGAGGGAGGGACGGAGGGAGGGGTGTGTGTGTGTGTGTGTGTGTTTTGCAGAAAGCGTCTTTCTTCCCCCTATTTATTTTAGTGTTTGTCTCCTTCTGTAGACTGTAAGCCTCTTCCAGCTTTGCACTGAGCATGGTACTCTGCACACAGTAAGCATTCAAGATGTACCATTAACTGACTAACTCCTTCAGATAAGATCTCTGTCGGAAGGAAGAGGCAGTCACCCCGACTGCCCTCACCCACTAACAGGCCTATTTTAGGGGTCGGACAAACTGGGATCTCAGTACCCAGTGTATTCCTAGTGTACCCCGCCACCATCACAGGCCTCACCACGGCCTAAAGGACAACTTCCCTCCTGTGCCTTACTCCTTTCACAGCAGCCCCAGCAGAGCCAGGTAGGGACCAGTGTGCTTAGAGGTATATGCATGAGCCTTTTGGAGATGATCTTTGGCCTGGGAATCTCTCCTTAAGGCTCCCAACCCGGGGCCTTGGCCACCCACAACTTAAACAGTCTTGGCCATTACTACTGATGTCGCATAGATCTCAGGATTCCAGAATTTCTGTAAAATACATTATACGGTCAAAGAAACGCCTTCAGAGACTAATTTCTGGTTAAGTCGGAGATCATTCCAAGTGGCCAGAAAAATTCCCCATGCCCTGGAAGGGCCTGGAACTGGGAGTTAGGAGTCCTGAGTTCAAGTCTCAACTTCACCACCATCCTACTTAGTGACTTTGGCCAAATCACTTAATCTCTCTGGGGCTCATCTGTAAAATCAGCCCTGGGTGGAGCAGGGACTCTGTCTGACCTCATTAGCTGGTATGTACCCCAATGTTTAGCACCAAATAAGCAGTAATAAGAGCCTTATAGTTATTGTTATTACTAGTACAATAAAAAAAATCAGAGCTGGATGAAAGGTGGCCCGGGGAACAAAGCCTAACGAGGCAGCTCATCACCTGCTGCTCCTTTCCTTTGTGGCCGGCAGAAGTCTCTATGTATATGGCAGAGGCAGAAAATGGGGAGAGCCTGGAATTCAGGGAGAAATATAGCATAGAATAGCTATACCTCTACTCTAGACTGTAAGGTCCTTGTGGGTAGGGATCCTATCTACCAGCTCTATTGTCTCTACTTTCCCAATGCTTAGTATGATGTCCTACACACAGTAAGTGTTCGATAAACACTACCGATTGATTGATTGATTGATTGATCCCTTTGGCCCCAAAGTGATCACCAATTGTAGTACCTGGGCCTACCTTGCCACTTAAAATCTCTTTCCCCCCAACTTCTAGTACTGTATTTAAGCAGCAGAAGACCTTCCGTTCAAGAAACGTGTTTAATTTGCTCTCCCAAAAAGTGTTAACGGCACGTCTTTGGGGTTGCAACAATCCATTTACAAGGGGGTCTCAGGAGGCACCAGTGCATGTTTCAAAATTACCAGGGATCACACATTAATTAACAACATTACACATTTATGAACCAATTACAATATTTACACGGGACAAGCGCATCCCCTTCATTTAATTATGATTTGAGCTCTTTCTTGAATAAGCTTAGTGACTGTGGCAAAACCCTCTAGACTTTTATTAGCATTTTACAAATGAACTACAAGATGTGAAGCCAAGAGTGGTTTTCTGCTCTTTTTGGTCAAACTCTGGTTTCCAAGAGTGGAATAACCAGAACAGCTGACATTCAGGAATGTCTTAGTGGATGACAAGGAGGTCTCCAAAAGCCAGACTGTGCAATGAAGACAGTGACATTAGAATGACACCAGTTTCCTGCCTAATGGATGAGGTGGAAACATGAGAGTTGTATGGGCCATTTGAATATTTCGTTCACCCTGGAATCCACCAGTATTTCCTAGCTACAGCAAGCAGAATCGCAGAGTTGCCTTGTGCGCACCCCAGATTACTTTTCCACTGTGTGACCTAGGACAAGTCACTTCACTTCTCTGTGCCTTAGTTTCCTCATCTGTAAAATAATAATGATGATGCTAGTAATAGTAATAATGATAATTGTGCTATTTGTTAAGTGCTTACCGTTTGCCTGGCACTGTGCTAAGCACTGGGGTGGGTACAAGCAAATCGGGTTGGGCACAGCCCCTGCCCCAAGTTGTGCTCACAGGTAACTGAGGAACAGAGCAGTGAAGTGTCTTGCCTAAGGTCACACAGCAGACAAGTGGCAGAGCCATAGCATAGGGACTGTGTCCAACCTGATTACCCTGTATCTCCACCAGTGCTTAGTACAAAACCTGGCACATAGTAAAGTCTTAACATAAATGAAAAAAAAGAGGGGAGAGAGATATTAAAGGGACAGGAGCCACCTGGAGTGTATTATTTGCAAAGGTAATATAATGTTAACCTACCAATGGATTAATACCTGATAACATCCTATGAACTCTATTTTGAATATAGCTCACCTTTAAATGCTCTCTACAGATAGGATCCAGTACCAAGATGCTCAATAACTCCTATTTCTCCCTGCCAGTAAATGGATTCCTATTTCCATTCTCTTTCCTTCTTTTTATCAATCCATCCTAATTATAGCTGGTCAGTGGAGTGTAAGTTAGACCCAACATTTCAAATTGACTTTGGAAGCAAATGAATATATGAGAATAGTTAAAATCAAGAAGGTTCTCTCATGGCAAAAATATATTCAGAATTAAAATCTTTAACTCTGCTTTAGTGAAAATAGCATTTTAATGTCCTTTAAAATTCTGGTCAATTCTGCTGATCATACACATTTTCAAGTTGTTCATTCAATTAATGCTAATGGTATTTGTTAAGTGCTTACTATGTGCCAAACACTATACTAAGCACTGGGGTAGATACAAGATCATCAGGTCAGACATAGTCCCTGTCCCATATGAGGTGCATAGTTTAAGTAGGAAGGAGACAGATATCAAATCCCCATTTCACAGAGGCAGAAACTGAGACCCAGAGAAGTTAGGTGACTCGCTTGAGGTCACACAGCAGGCACGTAGCAGAGCTGAGATTAGAACTCAGATCCTCTGATTTCCACATCCACAGTCTTTCCACTAGGACTAGTCATTTTGCTAATAGATGTTACTTTAAAATTTCTAATCATTTTGGACAGTATACTTCAGATGTCTTTAGAGATCTCTCTGAAAAGAGATGTTGGGGAAATCTATTCTTTTTTTGAAAGTAATGAACAAAGTACACATTGTATAATTCTATGAGTGTGTTCAGTAAGTGCTATACATTATGAGTCTGAACAGACTCTAATAGCCAGGTCATGGAGAGTCTGTATCTTTGAAAGTTAAGTTGCCAACCAGGTAAAAAAAAAACTGAAGAAAATACTGTTGCAGAATAATTTCTATTATGTTCCAGTAAAAAACAAAGCTTATTGAAAAAAGCAGTGGAAAAGAAATTGCAATTGAAGAATAACAGCTTTAAAAAGTTTTTGAGATGAACAGTTCTGTGCCTCAAATAATCATGACACTGAGTTGAAGAGAGCAGATTTTAGGTTGGGGAGGTGGCTTTTGGGGGGAAACTTAAGAGGAGTCAGAGAGAAAAGGATTTGATGTGGTGCAGGAAAGAGAGTACCTGGAATGGGCCTCCTTCAGAGATCAGTCCCTTGTTTCTCTGACCCCTGGCTGAACCGGCAGCCCTGTAGTGAAGGTTAAGGATTGGAATTCAGGAAGCCCGGGTTGTGATCCCAGCACCCCAACTTGCCTGCTGTCTGACCTAGGGCAAATCACTTAACCTCTCTGTGCTGAAATTTCCTCATTTGTAAAACGGAGATAAAACACCTGCTCTCCTTCCCTTTAAGACTGGGTCTGGTCCTGTTTTCTTGTATCTATCCAAGGATTTGGCACATAATGATTATGTTGTGCTCATTATCATTATAATTCATCCCTTTGACTTTGGAATCAATAATCAATGGTATTTCCTGAGTGCTTACTCTGCGCAGAGCACTCTACTAAGTTCCTGCGAGTGCACTATTGGCCTGTGAGTCGGAGGACCAGGGTTCTAATCCTGGGTCCGCCACTTGTCTGCTGTGTGACCTTGGGCAAGTCACTTAACTTCTCTGAGCTCAATCATCTCATCCATAAAATGGGGATTCAATGCCTGTTCCGCCTCCTATTTAGAATATAAGTCCATGTGGGATGGGGACTATGTCCAACCTTGATTCTCTTTTATCTTCCCCATCACTTAGTACAATGCTTGACATGTAGTGACTGCTTAACAATACCCTCATTATTAATAGAGTTGGTAGACATGGAAAAATGATCCCAGGAGAGTGCTCTACTCAACCAAGACTCAATCCATTCTCATGGGGTACGTATAAGGACATCATGGATTGGTCTCATTTACCCACAAGAGAAGAAAACATTTGTGAAATGATGCGCATGCACACAACTAGTTTGTTATGTGCCCAACAAGTAAGGGAAAGCTGCCCAGCCTTGTCTTATTCCTCAGTAATTTGACAGTTCCAAAACCAGTTTTCATGCAGAGGATCCTGAGGTGGAAAATAGCAGTATGGGGATAAGCCTGAGAAATTCCTGAATAATTTTGATCAGGCTCCCACTTTTGCTCTGCGTTTACTGTTGGGTGTTTATGACCTCTCTCTTGCCATAAATTGAACTCTAGTTGCTGAAATACCAATATTAAACTAAAAGGTAAGCCTACAGAAGAGAAATGAGCTACCAGCTGAAAAATGGCTGGCAAAAACAACTGTAATTTACTGTCAGTTTTGCCAGATGTTTAGCACTATTCCTCTCACCTTGTTCATAAAGCAACTCAACAAGATTTTCATGGCCCTTCTTATCTGCATAACCAGATTATCATGGCCTTTCCTCATCTGCATAATTTGATTACCCCATATGCCAATTAAGGTGGGTGTGGCCCCAACTAGCCCCAAAGAAGCAGTAATATCAATACTAGGTGTTCATCAGAAACAAAGAGAAGTAAAAGGAGTGGAAAGATAGGGAGGAGAGGGGGAATTTGTGTTTATTTATTCAAGCTTTAACTATTTAATAATGTATTTATTCAGTCCACTCATTCTTTGCAATTATCAGTTGAGTCAAGCTATTCTTCTTGCTCCAACTACATCTTGGGAAGGGAATAATTATTTCCCCTAAATTATTTGTTACCTACCTACAGTTCTGGATTCAAATTATGACGCCTTAAATCTTCAAGGGAACCTACTCACTGCTGTATTTTTAAAGATGTGTAAACATGAATGTTTAAATTACCAAAGTTGTTCCTGAGGCATTAAAGTTGCGAGCCAAGTAATATAGCCGCAAGCACTAATCAACGAATTAAGAATTGTAAGTTATGAGAAAATGACTTGAAGCCCAAATAGCTTTTAGCGCTTAATAAATAAATAAGCTAGTCAGAGATCTCTGAGGAGTTTGGTATGTTTCTGGGCATAAAATATTCTACCATTTTAACTTTCAAACAAGTTGCTGTTCGTGCCACTGGAACAACTGTGGAAGAAAACTGTGGTTTAGAATCTTAATGGTTTCCCCTGATGATGCTTGGCTGGTTCTGGTGTTACTCCAGCTATTGAGAAACCTCATCTTCCAAAATTAATTCTATGAGTTTCACCGATTTTGCGCCTCCCCAGCTTAATTGGAATCAATGGAAAATTTTAATTAAGGCAGAAAATAAGAGATAAGAGCAATAAAAAAAATAAAATGAGTTGAAGCCAGTCCAGCAGAAGACAGAGGGATCCTGTTGGCAAGCGTTATTGTCTAATGATGGTTATTCAAGGAAAATGAAGGATAGGCATTGTAATGATCTCATTGGTGCAAACTAAGCCTAGTGTTATTTATTTCTCTCAAAATGCTCAAATAGGGAGAAAGATAAAAGTACTTTGTCATTTGGGTTTGGACAAGATGGAGGGATTTCAGCATAGGGATGAGTGTTCCTGGTAGGGTTGATGTGGGATCAACAGGCAATTCTACATTCTCTGCCCATAAAGTTTGCACTGTTGTATCTGCTACTTTCACGGTGCCC